>NC_067223.1:19577842-21977842 GCF_019924925.1 Ctenopharyngodon idella
TTTGAGGAACATCATACCTTTGAAACATGTTCCCAGTTAAGTGTGCCATATGCATCAGACATTCAGCCAACAGTTCGTGGGCGTCATGTCTAAGGCTGAAACTAGGGGCAGCAAGGCCTTCTCTGCTGGCCTAAACCATTATAAACCTTGGAGGACTGAGGATATTTTTAAATATATCTCCAATTGTGTTCATCTGAAAGAAGATAGTCATATACACCTAGGATTTACTTGTATATTTATTATATTTATTTGCAAACCTTAAATCAGCAAGCTTTTATTTTGGCAGGATGCCTGCAAGTATAATGCACTGGCTGTTTTAGCACAGCAGAAGTGAAGGTGGCAGCTTTGCGTCTTGTGTAAGAATGGACTGAAATAAATGGAAATGTTATAGACTAAGAAGAGGCTTAAAGGGAACTGGTGTTGTATATACCGGTGCATCTCAATAAATTAGAATGTCATGGAAAAGTTCATTTATTTCAGTAATTCAACTAAAATTGTCGAACTCGTGTATTAAATAAATTCAGTGCACGAAGACTGAAGTACTTTTACTTGTGGTTCTTTTAATTGTGATGATTTTGGCTCATATTTAACAAAAACCCACCCATTCACTATCTCAACAAATTAGAATATGGTGACATGCCAATCAACTAATCAACTCAAAACACCTGAAAGGGTTTCCTGAGCCTTCAAAATGGTCTCTCAGTTTGGTTCACTAGGCTACACAATCATGGGGAAGACTGCTGATCTGACAGTTGTCCAGAAGACAATCATTGACACCCTTCACAAGGAGGGTAAGCCACAAACATTCATTGCCAAAGAAGCTGGCTGTTCACAGAGTGCTGTATCCAAGCATGTTAACAGAAAGTTGAGTGGAAGGAAAAAGTGTGGAAGAAAAAGATGCACAACCAACCGAGAGAACCGCAGCCTTGAGAGGCTTGTCAAGCAAAATCAATTCAAGAATTTTGGTGAACTTCACAAGGAATGGACTGAAGCTGGGGTCAAGGCATCAAGAGCCACCACACACAGACGTGTCAAGGAATTTGGCTACAGTTGTTGTATTCCTCTTGTTAAGCCACTCCTGAACCACAGACAACGTCAGAGGCGTCTTAACTGGGCTAAGGAGAAGAAGAACTGGACTGTTGCCCAGTGGTCCAAAGTCCTCTTTCCAGATGAGAACAAGTTTTGTATTTCATTTGGAAACCAAGATCCTAGAGTCTGGAGGAAGGGTGGAGAAGCTCATAGCCCAAGTTGCTTGAAGGCCAGCGTTAAGTTTCCACAGTCTGTGATGATTTGCGGTGCAATGTCATCTGTTGGTGTTAGTCCACTGTGTTTTTTGAAAACCAAAGTCATTGCACCTGTTTACCAAGAAATTTTAGAGCACTTCATGCTTTCTTCTGCTGACCAGCTTTTTAAAGATGCAGATTTCATTTTCCAGCAGGATTTGGCACCTGCCCACACTGCCAAAAGCACCAAAAGTTGGTTAAATGACCATGGTTTTGGTGTGCTTGACTGGCCAGTGGAGAAAACAACAGTGGAGTTTCGGGGCCATGTCAGTGGAAAGATAATGTCTGCACAACAGAAAATCAGCTTGGACAATATGCAAATTTGGGAGTTGTTGTCTGTGAAGGATGGGGAATCCATGGACTCTTACAGTCTGGTTGCAGACATTCTTGTCCATGGCGAGATGCATATCCAGACTTGGAGAGAGTTTGTGACAAAAGTCTCCTTTGTTGACAATTGTTGTCAGGAACCTATGAATCTGCTTTTTGAACTGGTTCCTTGAGCCGAACTGTCTGACAAGAACCGGTTTGTGGTAATGAATCAGACTTTGCATCACTAGTGTTTGCAGTGGGCTGTTTACATTAATCTCGCATCATAAAAGCATTCTGAGGTGCAAGTACATTCTCAGACTCAACCAAACGCACAAGAGCTCTTCTTCTTGAGCATTTGACCTTGTGGTTAAAAACTAGCCTAGAGCGCCATCTGCTGTTTAAAACTAAGCTCAAAATCAATTCAAGAGAGAATTGCGATGCATTCGGAAAATCTCAGAAGCGATCCATGAATTGAGATGAATCGATTTATTGTCCCAGCCCTACGTTTGTTATTGTTATAGTGGAAAAGGCGACAGACATAAGTAATGTAGCGTGTTTTGATGGTGCAGCGGCCATGTCATCTGGACTAAATGGAGTGCAACGCCTTATTATACTGTGTTTCTGTATAATATTGATGGTTTCTATAGCTGTGTGTCATGGCTCTGATTGCAGTAGAGATGAGACTGGATTCAAGTGCATCAGTGTTTATTGATAATAAACCCAAATGAACAGAAATACTCAGGAATCTTCAAAACTCAGGAATCTTAAGAACAAAAACAGAACATCCAAGCCAAAAGGCAACAATAACAAAGAAAACTGAACATCTTGTTTTACGGCGGTTGGCATTCAGCGTTTTGGTGCATTACCGCCCCCTTCTGTTCCGGAGTGTGGATCAGAAAATAGGTTTACAGACTAATCATCCACTTTCTCCTGCATCTCAAGACTACATGTTCTACTGACTCCTCTTCTTGACAACCTTCACACTGACCGGTATCATGTTTCCCTATTATCTTAAGTGTTTTATTTAATAGACAATGTTGATTTCCACTTCCAACTCTTGTCTCTTTAACATGCCTCTCGATTTGATATAAGAGCCTCCCTTTCTTCTCTCTAAACAACTGAACATGACAAAACACAGGGTTTAAATGCTCAGGCAAACAGGGGAGCTAACAAGATAATCAATCAGACACAGCTGGGACAAATGAACTCCTAATGATGGTAACCATAGAAACAAAGAGTGGCGGGAAACTGAACAAAGGAACTGATCAAAATACAAACAGAAAGTCCAAACACAAACTGAAACGTGACATTGTGGTGTCATGATGGTATTAAGAGATGGATTAATTCAGGTAGCACTGAAACTATAAGCATTTTAGTCTAAGGATTCTTGGCATGATAGCTTTTCTGAAATGTCAAACATGGTAGGCCATTAGGGACTACATGTGGAAAGATATATGATTATAATCTGGTGCAAAGCATCTTCTGGTTCTTATTAGAGAAGGATTTGTGTACATCAACTCATCGAACTAAAATAAACATGTGATAAGTTGTGTAATATTACATTGAAATTATACCAGTTTATACTTTAAACTTAACTTCAGTGCTTTCACTGCAAAAAAAATGCTTTTCTTGCATAGTATTTTTGTGTTGTTTCCAGTCCAAATATCTAGCAATTCTTAAATCCAGATGCTTTTACTGGATAAGTAAAATGACATATAATAACATAAAATGAAAAATAATCATGTTTCTGTTGGGACAGAAACAAGAAACAAGATTTCAACCAGAAATAAGATTATTTTTCTCACCCCATTGGCAGATAATTTTGCTTGTGATTTTAGTAGAGTGTGAACAGGACTTTTATTTTGGTCTGGAGATATTACGTCATAGGACTGCGCCGCGCTGCTGTGTCTGTTGTGATTCGGCTGACGAAAGGTTAGTGGTTTAAAGCATTTAAGTTGTTTAAATCAATGCAAACTGTTTCAAGTTCCTAGTTTTATATACGTGCTGCAAAACTGTTATTTGTTATCGGATCTAATATTTTCATGCGTTAATTAACATTAATGAGCGTTATTTTTGTGAGTAAAGCGCAATCACACATGAATAACAGAAAAGGTGCGTCTCATTTCGTTCCATATATAGATATCGTGAATGAATTCATCATAAACACGAATTTGGTCACAGGCAAATAGCGATTAAGAAACGGAGCTTTTTGAAACTCCGAGTCAATTGAACCAAATGCTTTATGATTCAGTGATTCGAAGCGCTCGAATCGCCGCGCGCTGACGAGACATGCTGGTCAAAACAGTGTAAACGCAACGAGAAAACAAACAAACACGCGTATTGATTTTACAAACAACTACAAATGTTTCCATCAAAGTGTAATCTATCACTAAATACCACATGTAAAGAATTAATGTCTAGATAGGAATGTACTATATTTTGTTCCTTTATCAATTTGCAGCTCTAATTTTGAGTGTTTTTTTTTAGGCTAATCGGGTCATTTAACGCCATTAACTCTTACTGAATCCCTTACCAGTGCACTGACTACTGAACTAGGGAGCGTATTGAGATGCACCCAGAGATGTAGTTGGGATTTATTTTTCTTTCTGTAAATTATTTTCATCTTAAGTGTTATTTTCCCCAAAAATAAAGAAATTGTCATCATTTACTCTACCTCGTGTCGTTCCAAACCCGTAAAACTTTCGTTCATCTCAAATGAAGATTTGTTTTAATGTAATCTGAGAGCTTTCTGTCCGTCCATTGACAGTCTACGCAACTACCACTTTCGAGCCCCAGAAAGGTAATAAAGACAATCATTAAAGTAATCCATGTGATTCCAGTGGTTTAACCTCAATTTTGTGAAGTACAACATATTAATCTCCAAAGCGTGTTCACGAGAGCACCGTGACACATGCGCATTGTGTTAACATGAGAGCAGACACTGTTGCGTGGACATGCCTTTGTGTTTTGAAGATGAACGAATGTCTTAAAGGTTTGGAACGGCATGAGGGTGAGTAATTAATGACAGAATTTTCATTTCGGGGTGAACTAACCCTTTAAACATGACAAATTGTTCAAACACACAGAAAAACTCCTGGTGAAGCAATTGAGATCCATGTGACATTATAAAGATGGCGTTTATTAAAGTGGAGAGTGAAGACCTGAAGATTGAAGAAGTGTTCAGTCTGAAACAAGAAGATACTGAGGAACAAACAAAGATGGTGTTTATTAAAGAGGAGAGCGAAGATATGAAGATTGAAGAAACATTCAGAGTGAAACAAGAAGATACTGAGGAACAAACAGGTTGGTTTCATTCTCAAAGCTGAACTCAGTCATTTGAACCTTATTAAAATGTCAAGATTTACACAAATGATTGATATTTTTGAAGAATATCATATGAGTGTCCTAATTAAAGCGGTTTTATTTGACATGGAGTGGGATTCAGTATATCGACAGACATGTATTGATCCCTTGATACTAATGCTACCTTCAAGCAAAGAACTTATATTGACAAGAAGTGAAAGCCAATAGTACGTTCCATTGCAACACCAGCGCCCAACAGCAGCCTTCGCTTCCACCATTTTGGGGTGAAAGTGACTCTGCAGTCTTGTTGTCGCTTTGGCAATATCAGCTGCTTTGGAAAAAAAAAAAAAATTACATTAATGCTGAAATCCAACCTGAAGGATGACAACACATAACATACAATCACTAGATTAGAAATCATCAAATTCTTTTAATAGTTTAAGTCTTCTTTTTTTTCACAAAAGTGGATGAATAGTAACAAATAATAGTATTAGTAAATGTGTAAAGTTGCATAAAATAGAAATTCTCAATAAAATAGGCTAACACTACCTCCAATATACTTAATGGTTGGATTCCACAACTGATAACATAAAACATACAAGACAATACAACATTTACTGTAGGTGTCATAACTTACTGGTGACTTAATTTGAGAAATTTTCTATTGCGCTTCTGATTTGGCTGAGATTCGCCGATTTTGGGTGCGTAAGATGTGATGGATTCTGATCCGTATAAAGAGTCTAACCATGTAGATGAGTGACTTTTTGCACTTCGTGTCACACACTACTCCCCTGCACTGCAGTGGATTGCCGAACAATGTTTTTTTTATTCCACTTTGACTTCTCTTTCGTTGTTATTATGTTTGTTTCTGTGTATCTGTGCTGTTGTCCAGTTGGCATTTTCACTCCATTTTCACATTTCCACCTATTACCAAAAAAAGCATCAGAGTTTCGCCTCTTGGCTTGTATACTCTTTTGCTTCAAGTGAACATGAGTAGATCCTACTTCCACTTTGGGGCGTTTGTTATTACGACAACACTAGTTAAATTAGTAAAAATACAAGTAATTTGTGTAACATTAAAACCAATATCAACTTCTGAATTGGAAACAATGAAAAACATTAATTTCTATCACTTTATTATATCACTTTCAGACACCATTGAGTGTTTGAAATAACTTTGCGATCCAATGGGGATTCCGATCACTGTATGAAGCAGAAATCCATTTATATGCGATGCTAATTACTACTGATGCTAATCATTGCGATAATACACAAGTTCATGGAAAATACCAGAGACAGATTGAAGAACTTTTAAAACTTGACTCTTCTGTAGTTACATTGTGTACTAAGACCAACGGAAAATGAAAAGTTGTGATTTTCTAGGCCGATATGGCTAGGAACTATACTCTCATTCCGGCGTAATGATCAAGGCAGGCGCAAATCAGCAGGCGCAATGATATTACGCAGCGCCTGTGACCCCCTGCTTGCACAGGGAGCGTGCCTTGCAACCATGGAGACATTTGTGAGAGACGCTGCATAATATCATTGCACCTGCTGCACCCATGGTACGGCAGCAAAGTTCCTTGATTATTACGCCGGAATAAGAGTATAGTTCCTAGCCATATCGGCCTAGAAAATCGCAACTTTTCATTTTCCGTCGGTCTTAGTACAGATGTAACTACAGAAGAGTCAAGTTTTAAATAGGAAAAATATTGAAACTCTTTGGTCAGTTTTAAGCGAGATGCTAACGGTCTAATCAGATTCAATGAACTATGCTAAGCTATGCTATAAGTGGTACCGCCAGACCCGGAGATTGGCTGAATGAATTCGAAAACGGTAAAACTCAACTGTTTAACTCTAGGGGAGTTGGAAAATGAGCCTATTTTCAAAAAAAGTGGAGTGTTCCTTTAATGGAGTTGTTCATTCTTGTGATTATAAATAATTGGAAGCAGATGCAATTGAATAGGTATGTGAAAGGGTAAATACCAGTTAGATTCAGCATTACTGATGTGCACTCCTGATACAAATTACTAAATTACTAAGTTACTGTTACTGTAAAATTTTAAATCTGGAATCTTAAGTCTTTAAGTAAAGAGCAAACGTTCACCAGGATTTGGCCTTAGTTCAATTAGGGGATTTAAATTTCTTTTATAAACGTACACTAGAAAAACACATTACTGGTGTGTATCTTGAGACAAAACAATGTCACTGACATATTTTAAGATATGTCAGTATAATTTGCTTTCAGTTAAAACAGCTCAAACATGCATTTTAGTCTGGGACTAGCTTAAGCCTTGTCTGTAAAATAGGGATAATATATTAAAATGTTTTTCGAGTATTCATGGTTTCTACGGAAGAAAAAATTTAAATTGAGGGTAACGTGGATATGACGTCACTGACAGGCGACACAATGAGTAGGACATTACACTGGTCAAAATAGCTGTTTGCTAAGGATTTAAACATTGTTGGAAACATTTGGGATATATAGATATATAATGTTACACAATACAAAACAAGTACACAAGTCAAGAAAATGTTACTGTTGGGCGAAAACCTCGTAATTTCATATTTTGCAATTTTAATTTTTTTTTCATAAATCATTACTATTGGTCACCCTTTACGTCTCTCTGTGGGTTTTACAAGTATTTAACCGAAAATAAAAAGTATTATAAAGAGCTTGTGACTAAACCTCGTAACTCCATTGGATCCTCAAACTGTGGGCAAAACCTTGTAACTCCACCCCGTTTTTTGAATTGAAGTGCCGCGAACAGCAGAGCTAAAGGTAAGCATTGATCTTTCTTCTTAGGTAAATATGTTTTAGAATTAGCCTTAGGTGGTTGCAAAATATCCATTGTATCTGTTTAACGAAATTTAGCTCTGATGTTAACATTGTGATTAATAGATTGAATAGTTTGCTGAGGAGACTAGTGTAGGCTAGTGATGTGACAAGAAATGATCAGACTAAAGTTGTAGCCTATGGTTTGTTTTATCGCTATTTACGATTGTCATCAGCAGAAGTAAAATTTTGTAATATTGTAGTTGTGTAACAGATTACAGAAGTGTCATCTGTATAGCTAGATAACCAAGTTCTTGCTATTTAGGCAAACTACTGCTATTTTTTTATACAATGTCTGTGTCCTTGGAGGAAATGTGTGCAATGGTCAATGTGTCATATGAGGAGGCGAGAAAGCTAATTCCAGTTAGACACGGGTAGAGATGGCAAAGAAGGAGAGAACAGCAAAAAGGTAGAACAAAGAAGAATGGGAGGTGATCCCAGCTCAGAGAAAGAGAATGAGGAAATGACACTGGAGAGTGTAGAGAGAGAAAGGAATTTGAAACCGAAGCAGGTATAGTGAACAATGTGTTAATTGTTCATGAGTTGTGTAGGAATTGATATTTCAATGTACTGTATAATGAGTGGTAATTATTGTTGAATGGATAGCTGGGCACATTTCACAGCAGTAGCACACACATATACATGCACACTAATGTTTTCTGTTGTTGTTTTTTTGTTAGATTCCTGTGATGGCACCAAGGGTGTTACAGTTCGA
Source organism: Ctenopharyngodon idella (assembly GCF_019924925.1). Lineage (NCBI taxonomy): Eukaryota > Metazoa > Chordata > Actinopteri > Cypriniformes > Xenocyprididae > Ctenopharyngodon > Ctenopharyngodon idella. The sequence continues at coordinate 19,586,289 of NC_067223.1, forward strand.
GGAAGAAAGAGGAAGGGTACAAGTAATTGGAAGTGTGTGCAGAAAAGAAGAAGAATGATGGGACAACCCTATGTTGGGATAAGCGGGAAAGAACAGGCTAACATAGAGCCCCGGGTGATGGGACCAAGATGCCAGTCAGCTGGATGTATAAAGTCCTCCAAGCATCACTGCAGTACAATTGGAGAAGAAGACAGGGAGAACATTTTTAAATGTTTTTGGGAGAACATGAACTGGGAAGAAAAAAAAATGTACGTGCGTAGTTTGGTAGACGTCATCCCAGTAAAGAGAAGAAGGGGGTCTGAAAATTCAAGAAGGTCATCTACTCTTAATTTCTTTTTAAAAGTTGATGGGCAGAGAAGAAGGGTGTGCAAGAGTTTGTTTTTGGCAACACTTGGACTAGGGGAATGGTCTGCCCTTAACTGGGTGCAAGACACAGGAAATACACAGCAGAATGCAGCATTATGTCACAGACGTGAGGCTCAAGAGTTCATGAAGAGTTTTCTACAGGATCTCCCTAAGGTGCCTTCCCACTTCTGTAGGTCGTCAACTTCAAAACAGTACCTGGAGCCTGTCTTTAAGTCCGTGATTGACGTGTATAATGTGTACCATCGTGCTGCTGAGGAAAAGATGCTGAGACCTTTCTCAAGGCAGGTGTTCTCAGAAGAATTTAGGCAGCAGAACCTGAGTCTTTACCATCCAAAGAAGGACCAGTGTAGTACCTGCTGCTCCTTCAAGGCTGGTAACTTGTCAGATAACGAGTGGCAGGTCCACTTACTTAAAACCGAAGAGGCCTGTGCAGCAAAATTGCAGGACAAAAATGATGCGAGTGAGAAGACCATGGTTGTCTGCATGGATCTACAAGCGCTCCTCCTTTGCCCCAGATTCAACTCATCGGCTCTTTACTATAAAACAAAACTTGCCGTCCACAACTTTACAATTTATGACATGTCTACACACAACACCACTTGCTATGTCTGGCATGAAGGTGAGGGAGCTCTGTCTGCCAGTGAGTTTGCATCCTGTGTCACCGATTTCCTCTCTGAGCACAAGGAGTATGAGAAGTACATTTTGTGGAGCGATGGTTGTGGCTACCAAAACCATAATTTGGTGCTCAGCAATGCTCTTCTGAAGTTTTCCACAGAGAATGAGAAGGTAGTCATTCAGAGGTTCCTTGAGAAGGGGCATACAGAGATGGAATGTGACTCAGTGCACACTGTCATTGAGAGACGTCTGAGAAACCAGGAAATCTATGTCCCAGCGCAATATGTTGCCCTGATGAAGACGGCGTGGTCCAAGCCCAACCCGTATAAAGTAAAATATGTGGACCATAACTTCTTCCAAGACTTTACCAAACTGAGGCTCTGCAAGTCTATCCACCCAGGGATCAAACTCGATGACCCATCTGATATCAGAGCCATCAGGTAACTATCAAACTAAAATCATGTCTCTCTCATCAGGTCAAAAGTCATGATGTTACAGTTATTTGCTGTTAATTATGTAATGTAAAATTAAAACAGTTAACATACAATACAAAGTAAAATAATGCTGTGTAAATGGTGTTGTTCGAAATCTGTAAACTCTTTCTTTTTTGCATGTTATTAGGTACAACATTAATGGCACGATGGACTTCAAGATCCAGCACTCGGCTGATTGGACTCCATTTTCAAAGAACCAACAAATACAACACACCAATTCATCCTCACCTTCAGTCACTCCACTCTATACAGAGAGCCTGAAGATAAAGGAGATGAAATACAGACACCTCCAAGACCTCAAGGAGATCATACCAAAAGACTTCCACAGCTTTTATGACAATCTAAAACACTAGGAAACACAAAGTCACTCACTCACATCCATGCACACACACATACACAAAACAAAATGACAGACTGTTAATAAATTGCTGGTTATGATTGTCATTGTTGGTAGATGCATTGCTGTAGTTTTGTGAGATCAATTTTTCAATGGGTGCCATCCTTTTGAGAGTGCCTCAGGCCAACAGTTCTGGAGCGCAAGCTTTCTGTCAGATGATATAAATGCACAGTAGCAAAATCATGCAACCTACCCTATTGTTGTTTAAATTGTTCATTTTGCTACTGTGCATACATCATCCAATGTAAATTAAAGGAACACTCCACTTTTTTTGAAAATAGGCTCATTTTCCAACTCCCCTAGAGTTAAACAGTTGAGTTTTACCGTTTTCGAATCCATTCAGCCGATCTCCGGGTCTGGCGGTACCACTTTTAGCATAGCTTAGCATAGTTCATTGAATCTGATTAGACCGTTAGCATCTCGTTAAAAAATGACCAAAGAGTTTCGATATTTTTCCTATTTAAAACTTGACTCTTCTGTAGTTACATCGTGCACTAAGACCAACGGAAAATTAAAAGTTGCGATTTTCTAGGCCGATATGGCTAGGAACTATACTGTCATTCCGGCGTAATGATCAAGGAACTTTGCTGCCGTACCATGGCTGCAGCAGGCAAAATGATATTACGCAGCGCCTCTCACAAATGCCTCCATGGTTGCAAGGCACGCTCCCTGTGCAAGCAGGGGGTCACAGGCGCTGCGTAATATCATTGCGCCTGCTGCAGCCATGGTACGGCAGCAAAGTTCCTTGATTATTACGCCGGAATGAGAGTATAGTTCCTATCCCTTATTTCCCTAGAAAATCGCAACTTTTCATTTTCCGTCGTCTTAGTACACAATGTAACTACAGAAGAGTCAAGTTTTAAATAGAAAAAAAATATCGAAACTCTGGTCATTTTGGAGCGAGATGCTAACGGTCTAATCGGATTCAATGAACTATGCTAAAAGTGATCCCGCCAGACCCAGAGATCGGCTGAATGGATTCGAAAACGGTAAAACTCAACTGTTTAACTCTAGGGGAGTTGGACAATGAGCCTATTTTCAAAAAAAGTGGAGTGTTCCTTTAAGAGCAAATTTTCATTGATGATGGACTACATGTTTTTAACTTGTTGATTACATGCACAATAATAAATGCATTAAAATAAGTGAATCTATCAAGTGTATATTATAATACTATTGTTAAAGGGGTCATGAATTGAGAAATCAAATTTTCTTTGAGCTTTTCACATATAAGAGGTCATCATACTATAAGAATATCCTGTAAGTTTCAGAACTTGTTAGTCCAAAAACGAAAATGACTCATTTTGGAATGTGCCAATTTGTGACGTCATAGATATTTGAAAGAATGCTTCTGCAGAAGATCAGCGCCGACTTCAACATTGTTACCATTGTAGCCCAGCCCACTGATTCGTGCATGACAAGTAGTAGGTAAATAACATTCATAACGCTAACACTAGATTGAGCAACTGAAGAATGCAAAATCTTGAGCAGTGTCAGGTTCCAAAAATAAAGTTCAACCACACATTCGTAATGGTGTGGTTGAACTTTATTTTTTAATGAAGTTCCAGATTGCGTGAGTATTGCTGCCCTCACGTGCTCTCTGAATTATCGTAAATATGATTTTCCTAGGTAAACATTGCACATGAACACCCTCCCATTTCGAAACCTGAATGCGATGAGCATGTAATCGCGACTTCAGAAGTGGGAATTATCCACATGAAGGCAGCATTTGTTCACTTCATTTCAACGCGGATTCCTTTGTAAACAAGATGATGGCAGATTTGCAGAGAGGCTGAAATTAAAGAACGATGCTGTGCCCTCTATATTGGATCCGTCAGGAACGACGCAACGCACGTGAGTAAAAAAAAAAAAAAGTTGGTAACACTTTATTTTAGTGTCATTGTTACACGTTACATGCAGTTACTATTGTAACAACGTAGGTAATTAATATTACACAATACTTAAATGTATAATTAGTGTAGCCAAAAAGTTTTCACTGATGATTTCTTTGTTACAGATTAACCAATATTCACAGAAGGGTCCACAACCAAGACTTAAAAAGCATATGAAATACGCATAACTGTTTCACATTGTTGGTATATATTTGAACTTTTACTAACAACTTTCTGTAGCATCTTCGGTTACCAGCGTTGGGGGTAACGCATTACAAGGAACTTGAGTTACGTAATCAGATTACTTTTTCAAGTAACTAGTAAAGTAACACATTACTTTTTCAATCCTCGGGTGCGGTTGCATCTCGCTGCATACGAGGATTCCATCGGCCTCGAGCGCTTCAACCAGCTTTCCATCCGCTTTGCCTCCCGTATGCAGTCGTGTATCGAACACCAGGGCCAGTCACTGTTTAACACCATCCTCCGTCGGCCAGAATCCGTCAGCCCTCCAGAACCAGCCAACGAGCCCATGCAAGTGGAAAACTCACGTCTATCTTCTGCTGAGCGACAACGGCGGCTGACCCTGGATTTGTGCCTTTACTGTGGTTCCCCTGGGCATGTACTCTCCACATGCCCAACCCGTCCTCCGCGTCCTATGGTGAGTGCTATCCTTCCCTCCATGAATAAATTGAAGCCACTCACCACTGTAGTAAACCTTACTGCCGCTGATGTTTCCCTTCCAGTGGTGGCGCTCCTCGACTCAGGGTCAGCCGGCAACTTCATCTCAGGCACCCTCTGCCAACAACTCAAGCTCAAGACCACGCCTTCTCCGACCATCTACCAGATCCACTCTGTAACGGGCAGACTCCTCAGTAAGAGACGCGTGAGTCGCTGTGCTGGCCCTATCCAACTGCAGATCGGCGTGCTGCACCAAGAGGAAATCCATCTGCTGGTTCTGGAGGAATCCACCTCTGAAGTGATACTAGGGTGTCCCTGGTTGGAGCAGCATAATCCCGTCATCTCCTGGAGCAACGGCGAGATCCTGAAGTGGGGCCAAACCTGTTTCTCCAAATGCATCTCCAAGATTCCTGTTCCTTCGTCTCCTCGTTCTGAAGAAATCTCCCTCTGTGCCACGTCCATCGAGAGTCCTGTGGAGAAACGTTCTGTCGATATTCCATCCTGTTATGCCCCCTCCAAGCTGCCTCCACACCGGCCATGGGACTGCGCCATCGATCTGCTTCTGGGTGAGTCAGTGCCCAGGGGAAGAATCTACCCCCTGTCCATCCCGGAGGAGAAGGCCATGGAGGAATACATCAAAGAGGCATTAGCTCAAGGTTACATCCGCCAGTCTACTTGCCCTGCTGCTTTGAGTTTCTTCTTTGTGGCAAAAAAGGACGGAGGCTTGCGGCCCTGTATTGACTACCGTGCACTGAACAAGATTACAGTCAAGTTCCGTTACCCCCTTCCTCTCGTCCCAGCGGCCCTGGAACATCTCCGTGGTGCCACTGTGTTCACCAAGCTGGACCTCCGCAGCGCGTATAACCTCATCCGGATACGTGAGGGGGACGAGTGGAAGACCGCCTTCGTGACACCTACCGGCCACTATGAATACCTCGTTATGCCGTATGGCCTGGTCAACGCCCCCTCCGTATTCCAGGATTTCATCCACAAGGTGCTCCAGGAGTTCCTTCATAAGTTTGTTCTAGTCTACATCGACAACATCTTAATTTACTCCCGGAGCTTGGCCGAACATCGCCACCACGTTGCGGAGGTCCTCCAACGCCTGAGGAAATTCCATCTCTTCCTGAAAGCTAAGAAGTGTTCCTTTCACCAGCCCTCAGTGCACTTTCTCGGCTACATCATCGACCACAGTGGCATCCGGATGGACGAGGGGAAGGTGGAAGCCATCAAGACCTGGCCCACTCCATCCACTCTCAAAGAACTCCAGCGTTTCCTTGGATTTGCAAGCTTCTATCGCCGTTTCATCAAAGACTACAGCTCCATCACCCATCCACTCACAAACCTGCTCCGTAATAAGCCCAAGTCTCTGTCCTGGCTGCCGCCAACGCCTTTGAAGCTCTCAAGGAAGCCTTCACCACCGCTCCCCTCCTCGTCCACCCCAATCCAGACCTGCCCTTTGTAGTAGAGGTGGACGCCTCCACCACCGGAGTGGGGGCGGTGCTTTCTCAGCAGCAGGGGACCCCAAGTAGACTTCACCCATGCGCCTTCTTCTCCCGCAAGCTCAACCCGGCGGAGACCAACTATGACATCGGGAACCGCGAGCTTCTGGCCGTGAAGTTGGCCCTTGAGGAGTGGAGGCATTGGTTGGAGGGAGCTAAACATCCTTTTATAGTTCTCACAGACCATAAGAACTTGGAGTACCTAAAAGCTGCAAAAAGATTGAACCCACGACAAGCACGCTGGGCATTATTCTTCACCCGTTTTGACTTCTCCATCTCCTATCGACCCGGCTCCAAAAATGTCAAGGCGGATGCCCTCTCTCGTCTTCATGCTCCAGAAGAACGACCAGAAGAACCAGAAACCATCCTCCCTAAATCCATCCTCGTAAGTCCCATTACTTGGTCAGAGGAAACATTGCCCCCCTCCAATGCCTCCACCAACACTCCGTCGGGTTGTCCACCAGGCTTGCATTATACCACCAGGGCACAACGCACCCCACTGATTCACTCTGCCCACACGTCACTTGGCACTGGCCACCCGGGGGCCAATGAAACCCTCTCGCTGCCAAAGGAGCGCTTCTGGTGGCCCAACATGGCAGCTGACATCAGAAGGTACGTGCAGGGTTGTAGGGAGTGCGCCATCTCCAAGAGCCCACGCCATCTTCCATCCGGCAAGCTCCATCCTCTGCCCGTTCCCAATTGACCCTGGTCACACCTAGGAGTAGATTTTATCACCGACCTGCCAGTATCCGATGGTTTCACCTGCATTCTCGTCATCGTAGATTGATTTTCCAAGTCATGTCGTCTGATTCCCCTGAGGGGCTTACCCACTGCCATGGAGACCGCTGAACTTATGTTCAATCATGTGTTCAGATACTTCGGAATCCCCGAGGACATCGTCTCTGACAGAGGACCCCAATTTACTTCACGGGTATGGAAGGCCTTCTTCTCGCTCCTAGGTGTGACCGTTAGTCTCTCATCCGGCTACCACCCTCAGTCGAACGGGCAGACGGAGAGGAAGATCTAGGAGATCGGCCGCTTCCTCCGTACCTTCTGTCACGGCCACCAGAACTCTTGGAACCAGTATCTGGGTTGGGCCGAGTACGCACAGAACTCCCTGCATCAGCCATCTACTGGACTCACCCCATTCCAGTACGTACTCGGCTACCAACCCCCACTGTTCCCCTGGACCGGGGAGCCATCGGACGTTCCAGCAGTCGACTACTGGTTCCGAGAGAGCGAGAGGGTCTGGGACTCTGCACACCACCAACTACAGCGGGTCCTGCGCAGACGCAGGATGACGGCCGACCTTCACCGTTCCAATGCTCCCTCCTACCAACCGGGACAGAAGGTCTGGCTGTCGACACGGGACATCAGACTGCGTCTGCCCTGCAAGAATCTGAGTCCCAGATTCATTGGCCCATTCACCATCACCAAGCAGATTAACCCTGTCATGTATCAACTCCAATTACCTCCACAATACCGGATTCATCCCACTTTCCATGTCTCCCTTCTTAAACCTCACCACCCTTCTGTTCCTCTCTCCACAGGGCCTGGCGTAGCAGCTGCCGAACCCCCCCTTCCACTCATCCTGGACGACAGAGCTGCATACGAGGTTCACGAGATCCTGAACTCCCGACGCCGTGGTGGTCTTCTAGAGTATCTTGTGGACTGGGAAGGCTACGGCCCCGAGGAACGCTCTTGGGTCCCCAGAAACGACATACTTGACCCCAATCTGCTTCACACCTTCCACTCCAACCATCCTGACAGACCTGCCCCACGTGGAAGAGGACGGCCACCACGACGTTGGGGTCCTCGGCCCTCAGGAGCGGGCCGTGGAGGGGGGGGTACTGTCACAGACACGCCAGGCTCCACCATTCACCAATCACAGCGCACCACTTCCCCTGAATACTGATCACCGGCACCTGCACCTCATCACAGCCTCATCAACACCACTATATAGAGCACTCACACACACAGCCACATTGTCCGGTCTCGTTTGCATCTAAACTTACCTGTATGCTTACCTCAAGGACAACTACTTACCTGTCTCCAGCGTCTCCAGATCTCCTCGTGTGATTCCCAGTCTGTGTGTGAGTGTTCTCCTCGTTCTACGTTCATCCATACCAACGCCATTCAAGATCACCACGTCTGCAACCACAAAGGACAGTATAACTCATCTGCACTTCAGTATTTCATCCTCACGTTGTCATATACTCACCTGTACTGCTGTTTTCACTCTGCTGGTATCAATAAACATCCTTGTCTGTGATATCCTGTTTCCGACCCTTCTGTACTGTAACACACACAAATACATAAGAAATAAACAAAAATATAGATAAGAACTTACCAAGTTGTCAGACTGGAGTATCCTTGGTTTTTGAGGCGTAGTCGGTTCATTGTCTTGCATTTCAGGATCAGACTCTGGCTTGAACATGTATGGCTGAATCTCTCTGGTTGCTATTTTTCCACAATTTTCAAAACAATTCCAAACGTGTACTGACAGGGGGGCACTGAAACTTGTTTTAAATTGTAACACTGTTATTCAACCATAGCAGTGGGCATTTACTTCCAAATCTTCAATGCGGCACGCCCAGAAAACGGGAGTGTTTCACGACCGAGTCTCTAAAACAGTGGAAAATAGCCTATTACTTATGATGGGTTTTTTTTTTATGTAAAAAATTCTGGCGAACATGTTAAGTGGACCTTAGACAACAGAATAAAATAATAAAAAAGGCAGTTCATGACCCCTTTTAATAATTAATAATTAATTAGTATAATTCTTTATAGTGTTTCTTTCAGTTGGCCATTTGGCATCAGTATTGAGTGTTTGTGGTTTCTTCAGTCAAATGTAGAAGAATACACAGTACAATGGAAGTACTAGGCAGTTGTTTGGTCTCTTGTTTAATAAATAAATCTATATATATATATATATATACGCACTCACACACTCACTCAGAAGAAACCTTGTCTATAAGGCTAATGTTGTTTGCACTTTAAACGTAATGCGATGCTGTCGGCACCAATGGCCTAGTGATGAGTGTGCTGACATGTGGTGCAAATGTGTTCACGGTGACCCAAGTTCGATTCCCGTCTCGGGGTCCTTTGCCAATCCTGCCCCCCTCTCTCCGCCCAATGCTTTCCTGTCTGCTCTCTACTGTCCTCTCTGAATAAAGGCACAAAAAGCCCATAAATATAACTTAAAAAAAAAAAAAATGTAATGCGATGCACTTACTGCCTTCAGTTGTGGCCCTTCTAATTATGGACAAAACACATTTCCAGTATTCTCTGGTCAAAAACTTTATAACTATCTGAGCTTAATTTAGATAAAATGTAAATAATATAATGACACATACAAGTGTCTGATTATTTTTGAAGCAACAATACCAGCCTTGACAACGCAATGCTTGATTATTGTAAAAATAGTTTTTTCATTTCCTGAAAATGCATATTTCCACCTACCGAACATCAGTATTCTTCGTCCATTTTTTAAACCCAATACCACAGCCATTCTTGTACATGCTGTAGTTACTTCACGCATTGATTACTGTAGCTCTCTCCTATTTGGGTTAACTCTCAAACTTCTCCAAAAACTTCCATAATTCACTGGTCCAGAAATCAGCCGCCCGCATAATTACTAGAACCTCTTCCATTGTGCACATCTCTCCTGTTCTTTATCAGTTACACTGGTTTCCTGTTAAATATCGCGTAGTGTACAAGATTCAGCTTTTCACTTGCTTCATATATATACTCAGTGCTCAATGCTATAAATCGTGTTGTAATTAGAAACCAAACCTTTGACGGTTTTCAGACTACAGAGTGTGAACACAAATAAGCAGGGGACCGTTTGAAAGCAGCTGCCTATCAGGGGGTACCGACAGTGTTTACACGACACCGTTTTCAACTATAAACGGAAAACTTTTTATGGGTTTTGACTTTTAATTTAAATGACAACAGCGTTTTGGTGGCCTAAAAACAAACTTTTGAAAATGGGTTTCAAAGTACAAGTTTTTGAAAATGATACTGTTGTCATCTCCATGTAAACTGCAAAAACATGAATCTTTGAAAACGGTGATGGCATGTATATGCATATTACGTGTTTAGTCTATTCGCCTTATTTGTCAACGCAGAATTAAGGTATTTCTGTGAATGTGCAAGACTTCTGATTTATTAGCCGCTAAGTGCAGTAAACTGTAAAAATAAGGTGGATAGGCATGCGCGTTTGGCGCGAGTACTCTGTAAAAGAATGTATATAAACGCAGGCACGTAATCTTTCTTTACAAAGTGACATTGCCAACTACTTGTCTGGTATGCGTAATACAGCATTTTTAGTCATTTTCGTGGATCCGTGTGAACAGGGATAGTTTTGATAACATTGTTATCTGTAAAAAGAAAAAACTTTTCTGTTTTTAGTACATCGTTGTCATGTAAACGTATCCTGAGTCATAATAGTCTTGGCTATTGGACCCGCAGTCCGCCTGTGCCTATTGATTTCCAACCCGCACCGAAGTATTGCTCTATTAAGCTGCTTTTCCACCAAAATTACCCGGAACAGTTTGTCCCAGGAACATTTTCCCCCAGACCTATTGCTAGCTGTGTTTCCATAGCGTTCTAAAGCACCGTGAAGATAGTCCAGTGACGTAGGACTGCGCGACTTTCCAGTTCCCGCTGGATTTCATCCTTTGCATTTAAGCTTAATAAAGCCTGAACCTCATTGTCAGTCCATTGGTCATATTTTTTAAACTCCATTGTTGATTCAATTAGCAAACAACTCTTACTGCACATACCGCAACAGACTTGGTTGATGATGGTTTACCGCAATGATGGTTGGAGTCAACCAATCAAAATGCTCCGTGAGCTCAACCAATCAGCATGATCAGCACCCAAATCCCATCCCCGAAAGTTTGGGAACTTTGGAAAAAAGTACTACCTAGCGAGCAGGTACTTTCAGAGGGGGAATTTTTTACCTGGAACTTCAATTAGAGCCTGGTTCCTGCGGTGGAAACACACAGAGTACCACCCCAAAGTTCCTAGTTCCTGGGGAAAGTTCCTGCAGTGGCATTAATTAGCTTTGACATGGTTGGCTATTACATATAGTAACATGGTTGTTACTACATATAGTTAGTTAGCCTTCCGAACTCCACCACATTGTATATGTATTGCTCATTAATCAAGAATGTGAAAGTGCAATTCATTTTGTTTAATTTTTAGTAGTTTAAGTAATTGAAATAACAGTATCAATTCCTCTTTAAACAGGTTCCTTTATCTGTTGCCAACATTAGCTTTCTTCCCTTTACTTTCTTCCCTGCTGCAGCAATGAGCTCTTTCTCTGTTCCCACAGAAGCCCTCTTTCTCCTTTCTCTACCTTTACTTTCTCCATTGGCACAACGCAGGAGCCCCATTTTCCCCTCTGCCCAATGTTTATACACTGCCACAGCCAAAATTGCTTAAATCATTTATCAAGACAGGATGGGCAGGTGAACTTGCGACACTGGTGTTAATTTGTATTTGTCTCTTTTCACCTTAGACCTGATGCCGCTGAAAGAGGAGAGTCAAGAACTCAATAAAGAGGAAGAGAAAAATGATTTCATAACTGGAGAAAAATCCACACGGACTGAAAAGATGACCTCACGAAAAAGAGCTCAGAAGACCAAATCTAACATTTCTAATCGAACACAAAAACAAACCCTTGACGTCCACAAGAGAGTTCACTCTGGAGAGAAGCCTTTCACCTGCAAACTGTGTGGGAAGAGCTTCTCACAAAAAGAAAGTCTTAAGAATCACATGAGAATTCACACTGGAGAGAAGCCGTTTGTATGTGATCAATGTGGAAAGAGTTTCAGATGTAAAGAAAAGCTTAATAACCACATGAAGATTCACTCAAATGAGAACAATTTTATATGTCATCAGTGTGGAAAGCGGTTCGCAGACAGGAAATACCTTGAGAGGCATGTAAAAACTCACACCGGAGAGAAGCCTTTTATGTGCCATGAGTGTGGAAACAGTTTTCGAGTCAGTAGAAACCTAAAGAATCACATGAGAATCCACACTGGAGAGAGACCTTTCACGTGCGATCACTGCGGAAAGAGTTTCATTAATAAAGTTAGCCTTAAAAATCACATGGACATTCACACCGGAGAGCCATTCACATGCGATCACTGTGGAAAATGTTTCGCGTATAAAACAACACTTAATGCCCACATGAGACTTCACACTGGAGAGAATCCATTCACCTGCAAACTGTGTGGAAAGAGCTTCTCTCGAAAAGGAAATCTGACGATTCACATGAGAATTCACACTGGAGAAAAGCCGTTCACATGTGTTCAGTGTGGAAAAAGTTTCAGACGTAAAGAAACTCTTTTTACCCACATGAGAATTCACACTGGAGACAGTCCTTACCCCTGCAAACTGTGTGGGAAGAGCTTCTCACGAAAAGGAAATCTGAAGATTCACATGAGAAGTCACTCTGGACAGAGGCCTTTCACATGTGATCAGTGTGGAAAGAGTTTCAGACGTAAAGAAACTCTTAATTTCCACAAGAAGATTCACTCAAGAGAGAACCGTTTTATATGTCATCAGTGTGGAAAGAGTTTCACAGACAGCGATCACCTTAAGAATCATGTAATAACTCACACTGGAGAGAAGCGTTTCATGTGCCATCACTGTGGAAAGACTTGTAAAAGCAAAGCAATCCTTGAGATTCACATAAGAATTCACTCTGGAGAGAAGCCTTTCACCTGCCCCCAGTGTGGAAAGAGTTTCACACGTAAAGCAAACCTTCAGACTCACATGAGAGTTCACTCTGGAGAGAAGCCTTTCATATGCCATCTTTGTGGAAAGAATTTCAGATTTGAAGGAAACCTTAAGTGTCACATGAGGTATCACAATGGATAGAGGCCTTTAGTGTGAGAAGAGTTCCACATTTCAGTAGTCCTAAAAAACATAATTTACAAAATAATGATGGAAGTAATTACAGAGTGTGGCAAGAGGTTCACAACATATATAATATCGAAAAAAAAAAGAAAAAAAAACATTCATTCTGGAGGAAGGCGATAATCATACCTGCAAAAAATTCGCTGTTTTGAATCAAAATGTGTTTATGTGAATCATGTAGATCTGATGAGGGTTTTTTTTTTAATTGCAAGCACAATAAACTTCACAATAATCATTGGAAATTGTCTAATTTCACATAGACTGGAGTGAGACCATAGACCAGTGGTTCCCAACCTGGGGTCCAGAGTTCGCAGGGAGGGGCGTGAGAGTTTATATGCTTTGAGGTCAAACATGGATACGAAAAACCTTTTTGTATAGTTTCTAGGAATGCTCCAAATGATCGGCCACTTATCCGAAAATGTTGTCAATTACTTCCTTTGATTCTATACGTGGTCTCTCAGCTTGCTGATCACATAAACTGATCACATTTTTATGACGCAAGCTTGTTCACACCAGCTGTGAGAGCTGCGGCAAAAATGAAAAGTCAGCAGCGGCTGGTGTGTATACAATAACGCTGTGAAAACGTGTGTATGGTTCAAACTACTTTATTAAAAAAAAAAAAAATTCCACTTTCTTCTCTTCTTTCCCTAACATGTGAGCATGTTCTCCACATTAGAGCTTCAAGTGAAGGGTTGCCAGTGCTGTGGCAAATTCGATGTCTCTGTGTCCCTTCAGTTCTGGTCTCAAAGAAAAACTATCAGAGTCAAAGTTCCAGGTCCCAGGAGTTTAACTTAATTGACAAGCAACAAAGTGAGATGCCAGCCCCACATCTGAATCTCTCTAGCCAGGGCTCAGTTTTTATACGTTTTTCTTATCTGTTAAAACAGTGTAAGATCCACCCCTACAGTTATTTTCCATGATCTCATTTACAGGTGTTCTCCTCCCTTTCTCTTCTTGGAGTCTCCCAAGTACTCCCCAACATTTCCACCACAGTCACTTCACCAATTAAACTGCAGGTGTTGCTTATGTAAGAGATAATTTTCTTAGTAAGGGTGACCGACTGCCAACTACTGTACATCTTTTGACTTAATCTCTCATGGGCCTTCTGCCAATTGATGGTCAATCCTTTTCCCATTGGCCAAATGAATCATTGTATCAAACCAGTCAATACTCCCCGGAGGCAAGAAGCCTTCACGTGACTCCCTTAATAATGGTCTTATTCATTTCACATCCTCCTGTTGTCTGGTGGAAAATTACCAACAAAATAGGCTCAGAATATTGAAAGACAATTCTACTCATTAAATTGGGGTGGGGGCTTATATGAATGCATTTCTGAAGGAACTGACTTACTTCACAAAAGTTTCGATTACATTTTCTTTTAGGGGCCGTTCACATATCGCGACTTTTCCACGCATAAGTCAGTTATTTCAAATGTAGACGCGCGCTCATAATGGAAGCGACTCCTTCTAAAAGAGCGCAGTTCATGGATGCATAGCACTTTGGAAAGAAGGAGAAAGCGGTGCGGGGGGGGGACTGTTTCCTCAGGGTTTCTTATATGTATGGAGGGGGGGGGCTTCATGGACAAAAGGTTGGAAACCACTGTTTTATTATATGTGACTTGCAGACACACCCATTTTGCACACGTCACTTAAACACAGAACCAGGAAACGAATCTCCTGAATTCAGAGAAAGAGAAACTTAAGTCTAGCTATGTAGGAAACAGAAATCTCTTGAGTTCAGAGAAATAGAAACTTAAGTGTAGGTGAGCTGTTGTGACTCTCTCTGGATGATGGATAAACATGTAACCACAATACTGAATCAGCTGCAATACAGAGGACAGAGAAACAGGTATGGACTCAAAACTAGGCACTGAGAAATAATGCTAACAGGCTCATTTCATATGTTTTTGTATACATTTTAACAGGTAACATTCACACTGCAAGCAGTGTTTGTGGGGCTCTAGGTAATGTAATGAAAATGGGCCCCATCAATGTAAATATTGTCATAACATTACAACTAAAATTTTTTTTAAAACAGTGAGGTTATATGAATTATTCATTGTACAAATGAATCATGTTGTTGTTAATATGAGGTCATAAAAACTGGATGTATTATAATTTTGTCAGTGAATATCTGGTTAAATTATACTTAAAGGTGCAATATGTAAGAATTTTGCAGTAAAATATCCAAAAACCACTAGGCCAGTGTTATATATTTTGTTCACTTGAGTTCTTACAATATCCCAAATGTTTGCAACTATTTGTAAATCGTGAGAAAATTGCAATTTTAACCAAGGCTCCGGGACGTGTGAGGAGTAGCCTGTCAATTGTGTCATACCCGCGTTACCCTCAGTTTCCGGTTTTATTTTGTAGAAACCATGGAAACGCCACAGATGCTTTAATATTTACATGTTTTAATAGGCAAGGGAACAACTGTTTTGATATATTTATAGACAGAAAACTAATTATTGTTATATAGCACAACACGTTTAGTCGTATTAAAATCTAATTTTCTTGATTTTTTTTGCGAGTACCATGCTTTACCTCAGAGAAAAACACTATTTTGTGAAGTATCTAACATAGCATAATCAGATGCAGCTTTATTTTTAGTAACAGTAATACAGCATTTTCTCCATCATACAATACGTTTTAAAATTAATTGCGTGCCATTTATCAACACAAGCCATCCAGCATTTAATATGATATTCTAAAATCGATCTAGCTTACTGCAGTGTGTCTCAAACAAGTGTCTCGCAGCAGCTGCTGAGCGAACGCACAGAGTAACGTTATAACATTTTCAACACACTCAAATGTATCTAATATGATAACAGAGCTGCGTTACCTCATACTCATGACCGGAAAAGCGGAAGCAGCGCCGGCGACTGTGGCATAATAAAAGTTCCGCTGCTCGCGGCGTGTGTTGCGCAATCGCTCCAGCGGCCTCGTTCAGCTCCCACAACACTCGGTCCTGCTCTGCTTCATACTACAGTAACGTTAATAATCGCATCCCTGAACATAATTTCTTACCGAGTCCTACCCCAATTCTTTTCCACCAGCCGTTGAGGTGAAGACCACATGTTCCAAGGTTCCGCGCTCAAACTTGGCGTCATCAAGCTACGCTTTTGTTTTGAATAGGCTCTAGCGACCTCTAGCGGAAAGAAAATATTACATATTGCACCTTTAAAATGGCTTTAGCTTGAAATTTTGAAGTTTATGATACTTACGCTTGTGGCATAGATAGATCAGGTCTTATGCTTCATGTTAATTAATATACAACGGTGGTAACTGATCATTCATCCCTGACGGAGTTTGAACCTACAGCCATTGGTTAACAGTCCAAATAAGTTACCTTTAAACTACCTCACCCCACTTTTCCTGGACTCAGATGGTTTAGTGGCTCATAGGCTGTGTGAGATACCACAAGTAAGAGCTGTTTGTGATGTGTGTCCTAACAGCGCTCTGCAAAGACAGCAGTGGAGGACAGTGAGAGGATCTTTACTGAGTTCAGCCACTCTGAGGTCACATAGCGGATCAGAGATCAAGAAAAGGCTGCAGTGAGTCGAGCTGAAGGTGACTGGAGCAGGAGATCAATGATCTGAGGAGAAAAGACGCTGAGCTCGAGCAGCTGTCTCACACAGGACCACATTCATTTCCTGCAGGTAGCAGATCTAGAACAATAGGATAGTGGACTTGAGCAAGGTCCTGCTATGACAGGAGACAGAAACAGAAATCCTCCAGTTTAATCATCATTCAGACTTCTTTTGAAAGTGAAGGCACTTGCATTTTTGGTAACACTTTATTTCGATAGTACATTTCAGACATTCTACTGACTTTAAGTTTGCAACTACATGTAAATTACTAGTCTTTAGTGTATTAGTAGACTGTCTGCTTAATATCTGATAACACTTTATTTTGATGCTCCTCAGCAGACATTCTACTAAGTAACTTTGCAAGTACATGTCAACTTTTTCTACTAACACTCCTAACCTAACAGTCTACTAATACTCTGAGTTAGTTCACATGTAGTTGCTTTGCTGTAGCAGTTACGTTTAGTTAGTAGAAAGTGGACTATCGAAATAATGTGTAACTTCATTTTTTTGTGATATAACTTAAACTGTTCATGTCTGTTGATTTTCACAGTCATATTCAGCAACATGGATCCCAGGACCAGAAAGGACTTCCTACAATGTAAGTCAACACAAAAACGCACAAGACATTGTGTCAGTAGCTGAAATCATGGGGGAAACACCTTTCTCTGAATATCCTGAAGCCCTACTAAATCATGCCAGTGTAACACACTGGCCAGTGGTGTTTAAACAAGCCAAATGATGGTGGGTTGTGTTTACAAAAAGGCCACAGCATTGACCTCAGAAACTTTGAACTGAAAGTGAGTCAGCATAGCATGGTTCAAGCCATTGTAACTTATGCCAAGTTACATAAGTTACATACAACTTATGTAACTTATTGTAGAGCTAGCCAATCACAAGAGCAGAGCAGAGCTGTTGACAGAAGATAACCTACACAGGTGATATAATAGGAACCAGTATGGCAGTAACAGCTGTCAGAAGAACACTGACAGCAACAATCATAGTGGTCAGAAGCAAGTAGCGTTATTTGACTGCATAAAAAGCAGTGGCATTACTAGCGCTTTCATGAGAGCACAGAATAAAGCCCTGCAACCTTATTGGAGTTTTTCTGAATTACTAAAACAAATTTCTCAAAACATCTTCAAACTACATTCACAGAACCTCTGACTCTTCTGTCAAAATCAAACAAATGCCTCAAAACCATTTAATATGTACTCAAAATCAAATAATACTTTCAGATCATACACACAGGTAGTCAATATATAACACTACAGAGCATTAGGCACTACATCAAAAAGTGGAGAACAGCATTTAGGGCATGTAGTTACAAAGAAAAATGTTTATTGTATAAAATAAATATAAAGGTAACACTTTAGTATAGGGAACACATATTCACTATTAACTATGACTTTTCCTTCAATAAACTCATTACTACTTCTTTTTTTTTTTTTTTACTAATTTACTTCTTATTAATAGTTAGTAAGATAGTTGTTAGGTATTGGGTAGGATTAGGGATGTAGAATAAGGTCATGTATAGAGTAAGACATTAATATGTGCTTAATAAGTACTAATAACCAGCCAATATTCTAGTAATATGCATGCTAATAAGCAACTAGTTAAAAGACCCTAAAATAAAGTGTTACCAAAACAAAAGTACAAACCCGATTCCAAAAAAGTTGGGACACTGTACAAATTGTGAATAAAAAAGGAATGCAATGATGTGGAAGTTTCAAATTTCAATATTTTATTCAGAATACAACATAGATGACATATCAAATGTTTAAACTGAGAAAATGTATCATTTTAAGGGGAAAAAAAAAAGTTGATTTTAAATTTCATGGCATCAACACATCTCAAAAAAGTTGGGACAAGGCCATGTTTACCACTGTGTGGCATCCCCTCTTCTTTTTATAACAGTCGGCAAACGTCTGGGGACTGAGGAGACAAGTTGCTCAAGTTTAGGAATAGGAATGTTGTCCCATTCTTGTCTAATACAGGCTTCTAGTTGCTCAACTGTCTTAGGTCTTCTTTGTCGCATCTTCCTCTTTATGATGCGCCAAATGTTTTCTATGAGTGAAAGATCTGGACTGCAGGCTGGCCATTTCAGTACCCGGATCCTTCTTCTACGCAGCCATGATGTTGTAATTGATGCAGTATGTGGTCTGGCATTGTCATGTTGGAAAATGCAAGGTCTTCCCTGAAAGAGACGACGTCTGGATGGGAGCATATGTTGTTCTAGAACTTGGATATACCTTTCAGCATTGATGGTGCCTTTCCAGATGTGTAAGCTGCCCATGCCACACGCACTCATGCAACCCCATACCATCAGAGATGCAGGCTTCTGAACTGAGCGCTGATAACAACTTGGGTTGTCCTTGTCCTCTTTAGTTCGGATGACATGGCGTCCCAGTTTTCCAAAAAGAACTGACCACAGAACAGTTTTCCACTTTGCCGCAGTCCATTTTAAATTAGCCTTGGCCCAGAGAAAACGCCTGCGCTTCTGGATCATGTTTAGATATGGCTTCTTTTTTGACCTATAGAGTTTTAGCCGGCAACAGCGAATGGCACGGTGGATTGTGTTCACCGACAATGTTTTCTGGAAGTATTCCTGAGCCCATGTTGTGATTTCCATTACAGTAGCATTCCTGTATGTGATGCAGTGCCGTCTAAGGGCCTGAAGATCACGGGCATCCAGTATGGTTTTCCGGCCTTGACCCTTACGCACAGAGATTGTTCCAGATTTTCTGAATCTTTGGATGATATTATGCACTGTAGATGATGATAACTTCAAACTCTTGCAATTTTTCTCTGAGAAACTCCTTTCTGATATTGCTCCACTATTTTTCGCCGCAGCATTGGGGGAATTGGTGATCCTCTGCCCATCTTGACTTCTGAGAGACACTGCCACTCTGAGAGGCTCTTTTTATACCCAATCATGTTGCCAATTGACCTAATAAGTTGCAAATTGGTCCTCCAGCTGTTCCTTATATGTACATTTAACTTTTCCGGCTTAACTTTTTTTTTTAACTTTTCCTTTTTTGGAATGTGTAGCTCTCATGAAATCCAAAATGAGCCAATATTTGGCATGACATTTCAAAATGTCTCACTTTCAACATTTGATATGTTATCTATATTCTATTGTGAATAAAATATAAGTTTATGAGATTTGTAAATTATTGCATTCCTTTTTTATTCACAATTTGTACAGTGTCCCAACTTTTTTGGAATCGGATTTGTAAATCACAAATATGGTGAAAATACTGAAACCATGTTACTCTTTAAAATAAATAAATAAAATAAAATCAGAAGGTCCCAAGGTAAAAATCACATTCCGGGGGGTAAAATTACAGGGACTAAATATCACATTATTTGGGGTCGATTCAACCCGCGGACACAGTGTAAAAGTAGCCCAATTCCACGGGAAAACCGCAGACTTGGCAACACTGATTGGATGTTGGCCAATTACATTTCTGCCTCTCCTTCTTTTCTTTGTAAGATTGAATCCTGCTTCATCTTCAAAAATGTATTCATGGAGACCTTTCCATGGAGTCCAATTCCATCACTCTGTAAATAAAAATTTGTCATTTACTGTAGTGTGATTCTGAAAGACAGACTTCTGCAATAGTGCCTTTGTATGCACTCCTGACTTACATACACTACAACATAGTGCACTTTACAGTAACTGTAGGCTAGTAACACAGAATTGTACTGTAAGCATTAGCACCATAAATGTGTACAATTACTTACACATACTGATGTCGCAGATCTTTGACCCTTTCGGAGTTGCGCTTAAAGGGTACTCTGTATACTTGGAGGACACGGTCAATGGTTGAAAGGCTTACACTGTTGATTCCTTTAAAATTTAAATTGTCTTCAACAACTCTTGAGAGTAGGTTTAGAGTTGACATATCCATATAAATCCAGCCTGGTTTAGATCAGGTTCAACAGGCTAAGTAAAAACAATGAAGGCCGCAAAGACATTCCTTCTATCATTTGCAGAGATAAAGAGCTGGCAAATCTCTCATGTCAATTCGATCAAGTTTGTCTTGGTGGATGTGGCAGACGGCCACACTGTTCAGACGATGTTGATTCATGGTGGACCGGAGCCATGTCTTAAGCCTTCTTAAGGCACTGAAACTCCGTTCAGCATCAGCTGAGGAGCATGGCACTACAAAAAGAAATCTAACCAAAGGACTCTACTTGAGTGAAGAGAGAACGGACCTCTGGCAGCATAGCTCTGAAACTTGATGGATATTGGATAAAGATTCTGAGGTCTTCTGAACTGATTCAGTAGGGCTTCAGTATTTGTGGAGAAAGCTGTTTCCCCATAGTTTCAGGCTGCTGAAGCAATGTTAAGTGAACTAATATTGAAAGGAAACTCACTGAGTATGTTCATGTTCTTGTAGAAGATGAAAGAAAAGTTTTATAGTTAATCATGTACATGATTATTTGCACTGGGTATCTAGTAAGCTGTACTGAGACACTGCTGATACACTAAACAGAAATCATGAGTACAGCTACATTAAAAGATCAGATTCATAATTCCTGATCCTGATGTGTTTTATCTCCATCAGATTCCCATCAGCTCACCCTGGATCTGAACACAGTGAATAAACACCTCCGTCTGTCTGAGAGGAACAGAGTGATTACTGGTACTCTCACAGAGCAGCCATATCCTGATCATCCAGACAGATTTGATGGATATAATCAGCAAGTGTTGTGTAGAGAAAAAGTGCGTGGACGCTGTTACTGGGAGATTGAGTGGAGTGGGGTGTTTGGTGTGGATATATCAGTGTCATATAAGAGCATCAACTGGAAGAAATGTGGTAATATGTTTTTGTTTGGATGTAATGTTGAGTCCTGGAGTTTGTTCTGCTCTCCCTCCAGATACTTATTCATTCATAATAACATGCGGACTGAACTCCCTGTAGCGCCCAGCCGTAGAATAGGAGTGTATGTGGATCGCAGTGCAGGAACTCTGTCCTTCTACAGCGTCTCTGGAGACACAATGAGCCTCATCCACACAGTCCAGACCACATTCACTCGGCCTCTCTATCCTGGGTTTTATGCTTTTGTTGGATCATCAGTGAAACTGTGTTAATGAATCAGAATAGATTGTAGAGAGATTCTAACCGTAATACTTTGAGCTGCATGATAAATCAGTAACAATGATTTGTATAATGAAGATGAGGTACATTTTTCATCAACACTTGACGCATTAATACTAATACTTACTATTCTATAAATCTATTATTAAAAAAAAGATTAATAGATTATATAAAAAAAAAGTTGCTAAGTGTACTGTGCTAGACTAAGTGGGACTGGTTACAGCACTTGAATATTGCTGCTCTATATTGTTGGTTTGATTGCTTCCGTTGTTCTCCTCATTTGTAAGTCGCTTTGGGTAAAAGCATCTGCTAAAAAATCATTTAATGTAAATGTAATCTATTGTTTTGTTTTTTTAAGCTGATGCTTAGAAATGTTAATATACTATTTAAGATAATTGGATATGGAAGTGTTGGGTTTGTTACGACCCCGGTCTAGGGTCGATGAGGTAGCATAAATAAAGAGATCTGAATTGTTTTCGT
Source organism: Ctenopharyngodon idella (assembly GCF_019924925.1). Classification (NCBI taxonomy): domain Eukaryota; kingdom Metazoa; phylum Chordata; class Actinopteri; order Cypriniformes; family Xenocyprididae; genus Ctenopharyngodon; species Ctenopharyngodon idella. The sequence continues at coordinate 19,608,337 of NC_067223.1, forward strand.
TTTTATCATTTTTATTCAAAAACCCCACACAAACAAAGAAGGAAAAGTGACTTCAATAAACAATAAACCAGGGGTGTCCAAACTTGGTCCTAGAGGGCCACTGTCCTGCAATTTGCCTCAACACACCTGCTTGGAAGTTTCTAGTATGCTTAGTAAGACTATAGCTGTGTTCGAAATCGCATACCATCATACTACTCATACTATTTCTGCAGGATCTAGTATGAATACTTTGCATAGTATGCAAAAATATGCATGAGATACTCAGATTTTTGCCAGAATCTGCTAAATACAACTAAAGTACACTGAGATGAGTAGTGACATTGTGTTCAGAATGGCATACTACCATAAAACTCCTACTATATTGCAGTATGCAATGTGTATACTGTGAATAGTATGTGAATTTTCTTTATGCATGGAATTGCCGGATTACACACTATATTTGCTGAAATCTAAGGACCCTGCATGGGATACTTTTTCCCACAAAAAATATGGAGGTGAGTGAAGAGTGCGGACATGGATTGAGTGAACTGGAGATGGGGAATAATTATGAATGTAAAATATTAGTAGTATGTTCAATTGAACCATTTGTAAATTAATGACAACCACTTCAAAAGGTATAGGTTATGTAAGAAGATTACGTGCAATTAAAACACATCTTTCTAATTTTTTTCATTCTAATCCCAAATTAATGAGACCCAAAACAATCAATAGTAATAGATTTTCATTATTGTAATGTCAATGTATAAAGTATTTGAAAAAGCCCTTTAAAACTAAACTCTGTAATATATAGTACAGGCAACTTCATAGGTGTATATTATTGAGGGCAAGGTAGCCGGATATTCTTTGTAACAATATACTTTTTACCCAAATATTTGCTCTGTAATAGTTTTCACATTTGTTACTTTTACATAGAGAATTTGAGTGGACTTGCTGCATCTCACCCTCTCTTCTATCTCCTCATCCTCTTTCAGTGGCAGGTTCAAATAAGTTCTAGTCTTTTTAATGCATAATGGCTGTCAAAAGTAATCCTACCTCATCAAAAAATAAGTACAATGTACTTATTGTGTTCATATTGTATTGTAAAACACTTTTGCTGCTATTAAGGTGGAATATGGGTAAAGTTAAGGACAGGTTTGGTGGTGTGCGTAGGTCTAAGGGTGGGTTAAGGTGTAAGGGATGGGTCAACAGTGTAATTATAAATGTAACTACAAAAAATTAATTACAGATGTAATTACATACAGGTATTTTTAAAAATAAGTACAATGAAAAAACATGTACACAATATGTGCATTGTATCAAATGATTGATTTAAATGTAAGTACATAGTAGTTAAAAACACCTCATATTAAGTTGGACCAAAACCTTTTTTTCCCTCTGTGGCGGAAGCAATGTTTATGTTGCAAGTCACAGACTGGACTAATGAAACCTGCAATGATTAGTCTACTATTAAAGCATGAATTTGATGTAAACAGTAACAAGTACATCTGGACATATGAGGAGTTTCTAATGGCAAGCATTACTTCCTGTTATTCTGGTTTTGGTCAGATTTGAATACTGATGCTGATGCAGTTTTGATATAAGCCCAGGTTGTTATTATTATGGCTAAACTTTACAGATTGCATATCACCTTGAGCCAATAGTTATGATAGCCGAGCTCCATGGTTTGAATTACCTTAAAGATGAAGTTCATGACTACAGTTCACAGTAAAAATTACTTCAAAGCCGAAGTTTATGGTTACAGTTTACAGTAGGAGTTACCTCAAAGCCAAAGTTGATGGCTAATGTTTAAAGTAATTTAGTAGTTCATTTGAAATTCTGCCGATTTCGCCCCTAAAAATTAAATAAATACATTTGTTTTAAGTCTTCCTATTCTTTTTATTTAATTTAAAGACTGAGTTGTTAACTTGCTGCAGTTTTCTGGCATTTAAACATCTATTATATCAGATAGTATGGCAACTGTTTCATTGTACACATTTATCACACTGGAGAAAAAACCATGTGGATCTGGCAGTCTCTGCAGTTCGAGATCAGACAATTACCTTTGAAGCTGAACTTCAGGGACTGTAACTCCTTCATGATGGTGACAACTTGGGCCTTCCCAGTCAATGCCATGCCCTGCATCTACCTAATGTAAGATAAAATAAAGTATTTGGCTATATCAATGCTGATCACACAAAGAAACCACTTAGTGTCAAACCTGTATGAGTTCTTCTGTGAATTACTCAGTCATACATTCAGGAACTGTAACATTCAGGAATGTTTAATGTTTGCATTGAAAGTGATTGTGGATTTAAAGGGGACATATCATGAAAATCTGACTTTTTCCATGTTTAAGTGCTATAATTGTGTCCCCGATCCATCTACCAAACTAGAAAATGTGAAAAAGGACAACCCAGTAACTTTGTTTTGGTAAGCCTTTCTCTGCAAGCATGTGAAAAAATGAGGGGGAAGGGGATCTTAATATTACCGCTCCCTGAATTTGTATGTTTCCACCCACGGGACCACCATTTTGTTTTCACAAGCGATAATAGTGTACCAGTAACACTGGTCCTGCACAGTTTAGCTACAACCCTGATCAAACACACTTGAATGTCTTCAGGATTACTGAAGCCCGGGATACACTGCACGATTTTTGGCTGTCCCAGACAAAAGATTGCCATCGTGAAACAATTGTGGCGATTTCTGTGATCGTGGCTCTTAATCGGTGGTCCTATGTCGTACAATAAGAGAGGTTCAAAGATGACAGTTTTCCCGGTTTTGCGACCAAAGATAGCCTGCGATAGTTTTCTGACAGTGTCAGAAATTCAGCATGATCATCGCACAATATGTTTGCTGCTACGACCTACGTCTACTGACCAGCCAATAAAAATGTGACATGAAATCAACGCAACATGGCGCTAAAACTTAAAACTGCTTACCTCAAGCTCTTTTCTCTTCTTCTTTCGCTGCTTCCTTTTTATTTTCAGCACACATAAAAACTACAACTGCCAAAGTGTGATTCAACATAGTGTTTTGTTTACCACTAACGCATGCTGATGACTGTAACGCAGTTCGTATGTACGGGAAGAAGGAGGCGGGAACCGGCGAATGTTCAACACAACTTTAATACAAAATAAACAAATACAAAACGAAAGTAAATAAAACATAATAAAACATAAAATAAAATCCAGGCCTGGTCCTCTCTCGTCCTTCACTGTCGTCGCTCCCCTTTTATGCTTCCGGAGCTCCTCCGTGAGAGACCCGAGACCGGTGCAACGCGTAGCTGACACTCATTAACACTCGCGTCACCGGCCTCGTGCCGTTCCCTCACGGCTCTCGCCTGCCCTGCTCGTCACATACCCCCATCGCCCCTCGCAGGCCGGGGGGTACTCCCGAGACTGCGCTCTACTTCCCCCGGGGGCCAGTCTCGGCGGCCGCAGCACCTGGGGGTAAGGACAGACGAGACGAGAGAAAAGGAGACGGAAGCACAGGGAGCGACAGACGAGAGAGGGAAGAGAGGAAAAAGGAAAAGATAAAAGTAAAAAAATTCTTGGTCCGGTTCCCTGACACACTGCCGCTCGGTCCTCAGCCAGCCGAGAGGCTCTTCCTCGCGGTGCCATGCGATGGTACTGGACGCTCGGTGGACGGCTCGATCCTCCTCCGCCCCCTGGTGGCTGGCGATGGCTCCTCCGGCTGAGGGCAGCCGGCAGCGAGTCCCCCGTTCCCTGCTCCTCCCCTTCATGGCGGACGGCAGCAGGCTCCAGCCCACGGCGAACGGCGGCGACTCCTCCGCTCCCTCTTGGACGGCAGCCACCCCACCTCGTCCCAGGAGCACGACAGCGAGCTCTCCGTCCCACCTGTTGATAAACGATCCAGCACCACCGCCTCGGGCAGCCACTCGCGGTCTTCACACTCCGCGCTGCCCGAACTCCGCAGCACCGCGATCCCCCTCAGCAGCGAGGGCTCTCCGACAGCATGTCCCTCCTTCCTCCCGGGTTTCGGCACCAATGTAACACAGTTCGTATGTACGGGAAGAAGGAGGCGGGAACCGGCGAACGTTCATCACAACTTAAATACAAAATAAACAAATACAAAACGAAAGTAAAATGCCGGCAGTTCCTCACGGACAACTGCCGGCCACACAAACATAATAAAACATAAAATAAAATCCAGGCCTGGTCCTCTCTCGTCCTTCACTGTAGTCGCTCACCTTTTATGCTTCCAGAGCTCCTCCGTGAGAGACTCGAGACCGGTGACGCGAGTGTTTATGAGCATCAGCTGCGCGTTGCACCGGTCTCGAGTCTCTCACGGAGGAGCTCCCTCACAGCTCTCGCCCGCCCTGCTCGTCACAATGACGTTTTATTCTTCTATAGAAACTTGCATCGTAGCCTACGAGTCAACAGGTGTCATCATCGTACAGTCTACATGCTTGTCGTACCCAAGTTTAATAGATCCATGTCGCACAGTGTGATAAAGTAATGATCTTATAGGATTGCTAAAATCGTGCAGTGTGTCCCGGGCTTAAAGCTAGGAAGGTGAGTTGGGTCAGAGCAAAACTCTGCAGGACAGCAACACTCAAGAACAACCGTCTCTGAACTTGTGATATGTCTCAGCTATGTAAACATTATCACTGTTAACCGCCATAGTAAACATACAAGTCTGCATAAACTCTTGGCATCTGAGCCACTAAGGACGCAGTGGTGTAATTTTATTTATGAAGGGAATGTGTCCACATAAATTTATATACCAGTATGTGCAAGTCATTGTACACCAGACTACTTTCCACACGAGGGTCAGTAAAACACAGGATTTGCACAGAAGTTGATTCTCAAAGATGGATCGATACCAACTGTTCATGATCCAGTTTCTTTTATATTTTGTGTTGTTTGCAAATTGTCTTTCTGAATGTGTTTAGTTCGCACGTTGCTAATGTGTTGTTAAATGTGACTAAAGTTACCATTGTTTCTTACTGTATTCACGGAGATCAGAGCCATGTCGTTATTTTCATTTTTAACCCGAAAAAGCTTGCAGTCTGTATAATTCATAAACTCATTTGCATTCTTATTGAGTCTCTCCAACAGTGTGTAGCTTTATCCACGTTAGCCATGCAGCATGCTATCAAACTCATTCAGAATCTAATGTTAACAAACATCCACAAAATATATCCTATTCTTATGTGATCTGATATGCTGTACAGTTTGTAATGATCCATTTTGAGAGTTATATATCTCCTGTATTATTTATGCCTCAGTGTATTGGAGTCACAAGCTTGGGAGCGGGGAGCACAAGCTCATTTGCATTTAGAGTTACACACTCCAAATCAGCAAAAAACATTCTCCCACCCAAAAATAGGCAGTTAAAACATGGTATAATAAAAATCCATGGGGCTGAAACTTCACAGACACATTTTGGGGACATCTGAGATTTATATTGCATCTTGTAAAAAGGGGCATATTAGGGCACCTTTAAGCTGTTACTTGCTTGTAATGAGAGAATGGAAATGAATTTGAACCGTAACATAACAGGGGAATGAAGCTATGAAAGAGTCAAGATTAACAAGCAGGAGGAACCATCAATTTCAATACTAAAAATCACCTTTGTTGATAAAGGGGTTCATAATCTTAATACTAAATCGGTGTTTAGTGTTCAAACGATACTTGCAAATGCCTTAGCTGTTGAGTACCATCCGGATCTGCAGGCTCAGGAGAAATCCTTGATGGTTTGGTCCGATGGTGCTGAAGATGTAATCAATATCTTCTGCGTTGAATGAAGAAAATGAAACAACTTGCACTGTTAAATTGACCCTGTTGTGGTCGAGGAAGTTACGCATGGCTTGGAGTGAGCGAGGCCTGCCAACCCGGCTCGGGGGCCGGGTGTGATCTCATGTGACAGCAATCCGTAGCAGGAACCAAGAGAAGAACCAGTAGAGACTGTGTGATCTGCGTGGGTTACGCAGATCACACAGATTGTTGCCACGTCTGAAATTGGGATAATTTTACACTGTTGCCGTGATTATGCTACTTTTGGAATGGTTTTGTTGTGCAGACGTGGCAACCCTGCACCTCAGTTAGACCTTCCTCCACTTCAAAGGCCCACCTCTTTCATGCACTTTGAAGTGCGCAGTCCCTGAATTGGGACACAACTGAAGCACTGTACCGGAGCTTGATTCATTTTGCCATAACCACAGGGATCTGTGACGTCCGAAGCTTCGTGTTCACACACAATCACGTGACTGCTTCAAATTCTGATTCAAAAACAGCGCAAACCCCTTGCACAGGTTTCGAATGTCATTCGACTCTTTGATAAGAATAAATCAATATGAATAAATATTTACATGTGTAGTTTTTGGGTGTATTCAATTGGTAATAATCCTCAGTTCACAAGCAGTTCAACTGACCATTCCACAATAATATTAATTTATTTTGATCATATATACCTACATGAGCCTTGCCTATAGGTTTAGGACTAAGACAAAAGCTTATGTGAATAAGGCTGCATGTGTTGATCGAAGCAGATTCATAGAAATTGCTACAGTAACTACTGTACAACACTGCAATGTAGTGTTGTTCGTCCCTTTTATTAATTCTTTCGTAGATTCATTCACAGACTCATTTATTCATACATTGTGCAAGTACCATGATACTTTTCCACCTTTTGACCACAAGATGTCATTTGTGTGCAATATTTTGAAAAGCTTCGAGTAATGAACCATTTTATAATACAGTTCATGGGAAAACCACAGTGCTTCACACAGCTTTATTTTACCATCTCTACTGTTGATAACACTGAAGACTGGACTGAAGGACAATGCAGTGCAGTTGTATTTTTTAATCTCTCCCCTTCTACCACAGTCTCTCACCTTTACATACATTCATATACCGCCATCTAGCGGCTACATATGCAATTCCTATCACAACAAAGACCAAACCATAAAGTAATTCTGGTACCAAAAAAATAAAATAAAATAAATTCACTCCAAAATAAAAGCATGACATAAACAAGTAAATTAGACACAGTGCCCCTACTGGTCACCAAGGGAAGTTCAAAAATACATGTATATATATATATATATATATATATATATATATATATATATATATATATATATATATATAAAGATAATGATGTCCAATATTCTTTCATTCAGAAAGCATTCAGAAATAGCATATACATTTATTATTACCAGCAAGCATATGGGTAACATATTTGTATAAAGTAAAATATCAAAGTAACATCAAAAATTAATTCCATGAATATATGAATATTCCGATAACCCGATAACTTCTAGCTATAATTTCTCTGCTTCACAAACAGAGAGAAATTTGCATGCATTTCATGAAAAAAGAAAAAAGCAAAAATCATAAAAAGAAAATAATTTTTAAACAGTTACAAACTTATATTTGTTCTTTAAATTCTATGCTGATGCCAAACTACGAAAATTTCTGATGCTGAAGAACAACAGAAAGACCGTAAAACCCCATATTCAACATTTAAAGCCCATTCATTCCATATGATAACAATAAAGATATAGTTCTAAAAATCTTTCTAAATATAAAAGAATAGCATCTGTAACGATAATGGCACAGAGAAACAATATCATTGTAATCACTTTCATCAGAATGATTTTTCCAGCTGATGAATGATAAAAATCTTGTCAAAACATTGACAGATCCGAATCCATCCTGCTTTAAAGATCTCAAGCATTTAAAGCAGTAGACAACAAAATTGCAGCACATGCTTACAGTATAATAAACAGAACGTTATCATCTGCTGATGTGAACGCGAATGTAGTTATCATAGGTATTGTTCTTTTTGTGAATAGGCCTTTACACAGTTGGTAATCTAGACAGTTATTAATTATTACTGACAGAACTAAGATGAAAAGACTCTTGCCCAGTTCTCTGTCCTTGACCTTTTCTATCTTGTCCCACATACGATGTCTCTGATGTTCGTCCACAGCAGGATAACAGTCGACTTGGGCAGCAGTAACACTTACCACTTATGCAGCTATCATAAATACCCACTAAGATAAACGTCAAGGCACTGAAGACAAAGATCGTGACATAACCTGACAACTGAAAGACAAAAAAAAGAAAAAATAATAATACATATGTATGTTATATATGTATGTTATGTATTGTGTTGATGATTACGGTTGAAAAAATGCATCACAAAAGGAGAATCATTTCATTTTTTAGTCCAGTGGTTCTCAAACTTGTCCTGGAGTACCATTAGCCCTGCGCATGTTGTATGTGTCTCTATATCTGACACACCCATTTCAGGTCTTGCAGTCTCTACTAATGAGCACATGAGTTGAATCAGGTGTGATAGATGAGAGAGGTCTACCAGGACAGGTTTAGGAACCACTGGTTTAGAGGGACAGGAAGGGAACTACTTTTCTTTTCCTTTCTTATTTTGAGGTAGAGGAAGAACTGATTTAATTGTCATATAATGATATTACAATAAAGGTCAAGCTCTTGTGGTATATTATATTTACCTGAGATTGGTGAATATATTTGCGAGTCAAATCTCGTAGCTCTGTCTCATTTCTCATCCCTTCAGTAGGCTTACACCAAGACCTGTTGAGCTCATTATCAAACTCAAAAACTCCATTCCAGTCCGTCATACCACAAGCAACATAATCACCATCAAGTAATAAGATGAAGATCCACATGACAGGTGGAATCAGACAAGATGCAAAAGCTTTAGGACAGTTCTGCTGAGTATCATCATTTGCTTCTGCACAACAATGACTGCATCCATGTTTAAAAGGTCTTAATAGGAGGTACATTAAAGCAAAGGTAAAAAGACCAGGTCCAATGAAGATGAAGACTATTAGTAGTGTATTTTGACCATATCTACATGGACATACAAAAAATTCTATTTCAGTAATCTGTTCCAATCCAAGTAACAAAAGGCTCAATGGAAAAGTGCTAAAAATAGTTTTTTTGGACAGGTAGTTATGTAGCTGCTTTAGAAGATTTAGTTGTTCAGGCATCTTCTGAGGGAGGTTTGATGATGCTTTTGGCTGCTTCTTTCTCTTATGTCTGAAATCTGGTTCTCAAGATCTCCTTTAAAGAAGTAGATAAAAATTACTTTTCATATTAGTAGAATGAGTAATTAAATCATACAATTTACATTTTCAGCAGTACAGAACAAAAAGAATAAGGTACATCTAAATGTGTTTACCTGTAACACAACAATAATCCTGTGATCTTGATCTGGCTTTGTTCAGCAATGCAAGGAGTTCAGAGAAAGCACTTTATGTATTAGTATAGTACATCAACTCTAATGCTCAATGTAAAAGTATGAAGACAGCATTTATGGTCAGCTGGTCCTGAAACTGGTTTTCAGTAAAGATGACTAATGTACACCAAAAAACTTGCAAATGTTTGATCCTGCTCCTGTTTCTTATAACATATGCATATTATCAGCTTTAACTGATGTCTCCTTTCATATCTACTATATAAGGAGAAGACAGAAAGAGGGGAGTGTCACATTAGTCTTGCAGTGATGATCATTGAATGTTTTTTTTATGAGTCATGATAAAAAAAAAAATTGGTGACAAACCCATCCCTTGTATTTTCAGTCAAGTCATGTCATGTTTATTTGTACAATATAGCGCTTTCATACAGGGCCGGGTCCAACGGTCGCAAACAGCGCGAGAGCACCTGGACCGTCTCACTTAAAGCGCTAACAAACTCGTTTGACATTTTTGCCACTCTACTGAAGTGACAACCAGTGCCAGTAGCTTGATCAATTTGAATTTGGTACAAGTGCAACATGATACGTGAACTCTGTGGCGAAATTAGCTGAAACCAGACTGAATAGCTCCGATCTTGTAAACTGAAGTGTCGAGGTAAACTGTATGCTACACAACGGTAATTACAAGCTTTTCAAGCCACACAGCACCACCATATAAAATCTTATCATACACATAACACTGTAGAAATGTTACATTATGGTATCTACAGTATTATTAATGTTACTACTATTAGCTTTATATTAAAGGGGGGGGGGAGGGGGGTATCACACACAGTTCCTACCAATCTCATGTTAAACTTAAGTACCTATAGAGTAGTATAGCATCATTCATATCGCCGAAAAGTCTTTAGTTTTATCATATTTATTAAAGATACATACGCTGTACCGAGTCTTTCCGAAAACAGCCGAGCGCCTGGAGGCGTGTCGTATGAGCGGAGCTAAAAAATGACGAGCACGCTCAGCTTTTGTGTAGAGATCGTCTGCAGGCTATCAATGGTCAGCTAAATTTAAACACACACAATACACCATCGCATTATCCATGGATATCTTTTGAATCACTATAATGAATATAGTGTATTGAATTGAATGAATTTATGAATTCACTACGTTTGTGTTGTTTACATTATATTCACTCAGGCGCCTATTGCCAACAAAACAGACATTTGAAGTAGTTTTACTTACCACCTGCGGTTCTGACTCATAACCGGGATCATTATCGCTGTGACCGCTCCATCTTTCAATTTCAAACGATCTGTAAATCCAGCGTAGAACTGGGCCTTGTTTATGAAACCATAAGCGCCGATCCTGAGGGCTCGAGCAGCCACGGAAAAACACGAGATGTTCTCCATTCATTTTAACCAATACAAAAAGTGACTGAAACTATCTTTTTCTATGGTTATTTTAATGACAAATATCGAAAGCGCATCAATGAAATGCGTGAGCACAAATCTCTCAGCTCCACTGGGTTCTTTGGGAAGCAAGATTATCTTTCCCTCACAACCAAAAACACACTTCTTTGGTGAAATTGTTGATTTCGTGGTCTAAAAACAAAGTGACAAATCTTTCTCGAGCAAGTCCTGTGCAGTGCTGCCGATGACTTCCGTAAATCCGAACGAAGCGCGTTGATGGGCGTGCTCTTGCTCTCTCGCTCTGGTCGACGTGTGTGCGCGTGCTCTTCCGGGAGAAGTGCCCGTACAAGGAATTCCGACCATTCTGATGTCACACAGGCACATACTTGAAAAAAAGACCCCGAAGTTCGTGAAGATTAGGAAGAGTATTTTTGGCACAGAAATACTCCGTCATACATCCGACTTGTGTTTTGAAACTTTGGCCATGTTTAGCATAAGAATCCAACTCTTTAACAGTGTAAATAAGTCAGAATGCATGAAATAGCATTTATAGCAAACACTGCTTCATGAAGCTTAACGAATCATTTGTTTTGAATCAGTGGTTCAGAGCATCAAAATCACATGATATCAGTAAACGAGGCTTCGTTACGTCATAAGTGTTTTGAAACTTCAACAGTTCACGTGACTCTGGCAGTTTGATACGCGCTCCGAACCACTGATTCAAAACCTATGATTCGTAAAGAATCGAAGCTTCATGAAGCAGTGTTTTGAAATCGCCCTTCACTGGATATTGTGGAATAAAGTCGCTATTTTGTTATTTTTGGCACACAAAAAGTATTCTCGTCGCTTTATAATGTTAAGGTTGAAACACTGTAGTCACATGAACTGTTTTTAGTAGCTTTCTGGGCATTGAAAAAAGGAGTGTTATTGCTGGCTATGTAGGCCTCACTGAGCCATCGGATTTGATCAAAAATATCTTAATTTGTGTTCCGAAGATCAACGAAGGTCTTGCGGATGTGGAACGACAAGAGGGTGAGTAATTAATGATATTATTTTCATTTTTGGGTGAACTAACCCTTTAAGCAGTTTGTTTGAAACAGCTTCCAAATTTAAAAAAGATAATCAATCAGAGGTTAAAACTGGTGAAGTACACAGCATCAATTGAAACATAAAACAAAATAAACAACACAGCAAGAGAAAGATGGCAAGCCACATACAACGGCGCCATCTCTACTCTTAAGCAGTTCTGCCTGTTCATTTTCAGACCATACTCTTTGACTTTTCACTATTGTAGTTCATACAGCAAGTCACAGCGATTATAATCAGCTGAAGACAAGCGCACTGTGATGTATAAAGTCGCAAAATAAAGTCACAGTTACCTTTTATTGGTTTTTTTATCTTAAATATTATTCATAAAACTTACATATTAGGTAACTAAAATTGGGCGGCACGGTGGCTCAGTGGGTAGCACTGTCGCTCACAGCAAGAAGGTCCCTGGTATGAGCCCCAGCTGTAGTCCTTTCTGTGTGGAGTTTGCATGTTTTCCCCGTGTCAGCGTGGGTGTGCTTTGGTTTCCCCACAGTCCAAAGACATGGAGGTTAGGTGGATTGGATATGCCAAATTGTAGGTTTGAGTGTGAATGTGTCAGGAAGGGCACCCGGCATAAAATCTGTGCCAAATCAAAATGTGTGTGTGACGCAGACCCTGCAAATGAGCAGGAATAATGCTTAGGAAGATGATGATTATTAGGTAATTAATATCTAACATTTGTAATCTTTTAAGGATTAGTCCACTTTTAAATAAACTTTTCCTGATAATTTACTCACCCCCATGTCATCCAAGATGTTCACATCTTTCTTTCTTCAGTCGAAAAGAAATTAAGGTTTTTGATGAAAACATTCCAGGATTATTCTCCTTATAGTGGACTTCAATGGCTTCCAAACGGTTGAAGGTCAAAATGACAGTTTCAGTGCAGCTTCAAAGGGCTTTAAACGATACCAGACGAGGAATAAGGGTCTTATCTAGCGAAACGATGGGTCATTTTCGAAAAAAATGTAAATGTATATGCTTTATATAAACAAATGTTCGCCTTCTAAGTGCTTCCGCCAAAACCGCATTTCTGAATTCTCCAAAAAGTTTACGCTGTATGTCCTACGTCTTCCCTATTCTACTTACGGAACGAACGCAGCGCCAGTTACATTTTTTCCGTAAGTTGAATAGGGTAGGCGTAGGACATACAGCGTAAACTTTTTGGAGAATACGGAAATGCGGTATATATAAAGCGCATACATTTACATTTTTTTCGAATATGACCCATCGTTTCGCTAGATAAGACCCTTATTCTTCGTCTGGTATCGTTTAAAGCCCTTTGAAGCTCCACTGAAACTGTAATTTTGACCTTCAACCATTTGGAGGCCACTGAAGTCCACTATAAGGAGAATAATCCTGGAATGTTTTCATCAAAAACCTTAATTTCTTTTCGACTGAAGGAAGAAAGAAAGACATGAACATCTTGGATGACATGGGGGTGAGTAAATTATCAAGTTTATTTAAAAGTGCACTAAACAAGTTAGAGAACTGGACCCGAAGATCGCGGGTTCAATTCTGAGTAGCGGCAGAAAACGAGCCCTTGAGCAAGGCACGTAACCCCCAGTTGCTCCCTGGATGCCGCAGTGAATGTCTGCCCACTGCTCCGGGTGTGTGTGTCCACGGTTTGCAGTGTGTGCAAATTAATAATAATAATACAAATTAATAATCAAATTAATTTAGAAATAATGCATGTCCCTTTTTTGTTGTTGTCATATTAATGTAAAAAAAATTTGATAATACAAAAAGTAATGGTGAAAAAGTACTTAGAAAGTAATACATTTAAAACTGAAGTCTGTAACTTTTGACGCTCTAGTGGTTAATAAACAGAACTGCATGCTTCTTGCGGGAGAACACTGCAGCCGGAGCTACTTCTGTTTGTGTCTATGACGAGTCACGCAGGTACTGTGCTACTCCCCAGAGGTTCCTATCAGACAGGTCTAAAATAGTCGGAATATAATCAATTACTGTAAGTGTACTATAATGATTCAGGGTAAGACAAAAATGTATTCATGTTGTACATTCTCATTATATAATTTTTAAATTTTGAACACAAAAAAAGTTACGGACAGCAGCTTTAGATAGATATCCGCCTGTTTATCACATCCCCTTATGCAAACATGCACCAAGCATGTTTCACTTTCAGTTTTATTCAAGTGAATCTCTTTAATCTCATATTCTCACGCAATGGAAATACTGCCAGACATATGTCGCTGTGGGCAGAAAAATGTGACACATATTTACTTATTGATCTAATTTATCTACCTACCTACATGTACCAACATGATTTCAAAGAATATCTGCATGCTGTTTGTGAATTGTTTTTTTCTCAAAAAACATTTTCAACCGTTTGAAGCTACACCTCTTTTTTCTTTCCCCATTCAAACATTGTTTCCCAGAAACAAACTGTTCGGAGCAAATTTCACAAAAAGACATTTTCCCCTTAAAAGAGAAACTTACTTAACAAATGTGCACATGTAAAATATTTACTTTTATTTATCTGATGATAATGTAATCTCATTACAAAAATATAAAAAAAACAAATACTCTTTGGAAGTGAACATAAATTGAACATATAAACCCAAATTCAACTATTAATATTTCTGCAGTTTCTGAAGGATCTTCTGACAAAAACAGTTCAAAATACTCATGTGCTGCATTTTAAGTAACCTTATGGCATAAGATAGTTTTGGTTGAGGAAGAGAGGAACATTTAAAGGGTTAGTTCACCCAAAAATTAAAATAATGTCATTTATTACTCACCCTCATGCCGTTTCACACCCGTAAGACCTTCATTCATCTTCGGAACGCAAATTAAGATATTTTTGATTAAATCCGATGGCTCAGTGAGGCCTGCATTCAAAGCAATGACATTTCCTCTCTCAAGATCCATAAAGGTACTAAAAACATATTTAAAACAGTTCATGCGAGTTCAGTAGTTCTACCTTAATATTATAAAGCGACGAAAATACTTTTTGTGCGGCAAAAAAACAAAATAACGACTTTTCAATAATATAGTGATGGGCCGAGCTTTGCGAATCGAATCAGTGACTCGGATCTCCTTTCAAACGGCTAAACTGCTGTCACGTGATATTAAAATTGCATTAAAGTTCTTAGAGCTCAGCTATTATTAGCTACGTCGTCAGGTCTCCCCTCGTTAGAGGGAGTTTTCTTATTGAGGCCTCTGCTCTCTAGAGCTCCGCTGGATATTAGTTATGGGTTGCATGCTCTCTTTGAGCATCCTCGTGAATTGTCCTGAGTGTGGAATGTTGTTAGGCCTCCTCTCGATAAGAAAGTCTTCATGCTGAGGCTTCTGCTCCTAGAGCTCGGCTAGGCAGCAGGGTAGTGTGCTACGTAGTTAGGCTCTCTTTGAGCCTCCTTGGATGCTAGCTTCGTGGTCCAGCTGGACTCAACCCGGCACTGCCCTTGGGCTAGAGTGTTGTCAGGCCTCTTGTTGAGGCCTCCTCTCTCCAGGGCTGCTTTTAGAAGTTTTGAGTATTCTAGGCTCTCTGTAAGTCTTTTTGGAAGCTGGCCTGAGTATGAACGTAGCTAGGCTTCCTCTTAAGAGTCTTCCTCTACCTAGGGTTGTCACTGGTGCGCTTAGGGATGAAGACTCTTTGAGTCTTTGACTTAGCTCAGCCAATAAGGCATTCATCCCTTCAGCATGGCAGTGGGGTATTCTGTTCCCCATAGTAACCCCTAGGGGACGCAGCGTGAGATCCCTTTGGAAAGGGAACGTCTCGGGTTACGCATGTAACCATGGTTCCCTGAGAATAGGGAACGAGACGCTGCATCCCTTTGCCATCCTTTAGGCATTCATGCTCGGTCTTCTTCAGACAAGAAGTGGATGATGTTATTTCAAGGTGCCCTTTTATACTCACGGTCACACCTGTGGTGACATCATAGGCTGCCGCCTGCCAATGTTTCTTTTCAAAATCTAGTTCACATACTGTATATAAATATGTTTTATAAAATATTAATTTTATGAATGAATTTTATTTCTTGGTGTCCACTGTAGTGGACATGAAAAAAATGAGTTGGCTCAAATTTAGACAATTGTTTTTTGGACTTCTACATTGGAGAAAAGCAAATTTCAAGTAGTTTGTTTTTTCTCAAAAAAACAAAAAAAACAGGTCTGAGGAAATTAAATATTTGTTCATTTCTGTTAAACATGGTTCGGTTTCACAGACAGGGCTTAGGCTAAGCCAGGATTAGGCCTTATTTCAATTAGCGGATTTAAGTAGCTTTTATAAACATACCCTATTAAAAAACATTAATGGTGTGCATCTTGAGACAAAACAATTGCTCTGACATATTTTAAGATATACCAGGGCAAGCTACTTTTTAGTTAAAACAGCTCAAACATACATTTTAGTCTAAGACTAGCTTAAGCTTTGTCTGTGAAACTGGGGGAATATCTGTGCCTTCTAGTGCTGGAAGTAACAGGCTAAGATCGAAGTTGGTGCAGGGTTTGATCCTCTCCTCTGTTGAAATTGTCTCCTACCTTGTCCCTGATTCTGTGTCTCTGCTGTTCTTCCACAGTAGGATAACAGTTGACTTGGGCAGCGGTCACATTTTATGCTGCAGTAATAAATACCCACTAAAATAATTCTCAAAGCACTTAAGTCACCGATCATAACGTAACCTGCATACTGCGAGGGGAAAAAAAAAATCATACGTTAAGAAACAATTAAAGATTTCTATAATACTGTTAGGCAGATGTATATGTTGCTTGTTATGTCAGTTAAATCCAAAAAGATACACCATCATTTACAGTAGTTAGGGTTTGTTGTGGGCTTATATGGGTCTAAATAGTACCAGCAACACAGCTAGAATCTGCCTTAAAAGGATAGTTGTGACAAAGCGAGTTAGAATCCATATTCAGAAGTTTATTAGAGATAAAGATTTATTAGAGATAAAGAGATGCAGACAAAAACTGAATCGACAAAAATCGACAGGCAGATAATCATAAAAGCAGGCAATAGGTCCAATACACAACAAAACAGTCCTGTCCAAACTGCAAGTCCAAAGGGTAATCCAAATAGCACTAAACAAGGAAGGTTTAATTTTTGGCTCATATGGCAGTAAATAATACAAAAATATGATCATGCAGTCAATACACATATTTTATAAAAACATTAAAAACAAGCAGGGCTATAACATAACCCATTAAAAAACGCATGATTTTCTGTTTATATTTGGTGTGCTATTTATACGCAGAAATTACCATTGGCGCGTATATGATTTGCACATGTTTGGCGTGCATATGATACTCAGTTATTGGCGTACATATGATACTTTTGGTGTACATATAATACGCCCAACCCCACACCACTAATCCTACTCATTGCTTATCATATGTACGCAAAAACAGAGAAACCGCCTCACCAATGAACATCTTGCATGCCTTACAAAGATTGCAACAAGCTACAAATACAACATGAAGAAAGTCAAGGAAATGCATGCATGCTTCCTCTCATTTCAGCATTAAAATAATTCTGCTTTTTTGTCATTAAGGGAAATCATCTTGTCTCAGTTACAAATTTGACTGGTAAATCTCAAGGAGGCCTGCTAAGGCCAGCTACCTGATAGCAATTCTTTGCTAGCTGCCGGGTACCCAAATAGTTGGGGACTGGCCCTCAGGGAGGTCTGCTGAGGCCAGCTACTTGATAGCAAGTCTTTGCTAGCTGCCAGGTACCCAAATTGTTGGGAACTCGCCCTCAGGGAGGCCCGCTAAGGCCAGCTACCTGATAGCAAGTCTTTATTAGCAAAAGACAGACTGTTTTAAACAGAGCCTACAGGCCTGGAATATCTAATCACATTGCCAACGAGCAATGTACTCAGTAAAAGCACTCTTTACCCTTTAAGCAAGGGGAATACAGTCTTATGCCACCAGGCTCTCGAGGAGGCCAAACCAGGGGCCTACTACTCCAGAAGATCATGGACGTCAGCTCGTGGCAGTGCTCGGACTCTAAGGGAGTGTACTCAAGAACCCGGCCTGAATGGGAGGGAATATTTGTTACGCTCGACCTGAGCCATGATGGTGTAGAGCAAAATAAACTCAGAGCTAGAGGTGAAGTACTCTAACAATAACCCTGATTTTGCAGGGGAATACTATCAGAATGACTCTTAGAAATGCTACAGGGTGAAAGCCTACCAGATGGGATTCTCAACTAAATACAGAAATGCTGTCTCTGCTAAGCCCTAGGGGAATGGAGGCCTCACTTAGTAGGAAAAAAAATACTATGGTAGTCAATGGGGACAAGATCTGCTTGGTTACAAACATTCTTCCAAATATCTTTCTTTGTGTTCAGCAGAACAAATAAATATATACAGGTTTGGAACAACTTGAGGGGGAGTAAATGATGACAGAATGTCATTTTTGGGTGAACTATCCCTTTAAGAGGCCAACAACACTCAACCCATAACTTGAATGTTATTTCAAGGAGCTTAAAAGAGAGCCTATGCTAAAGGACTCTTTTAATGAAAGGCGACCAGAACCAGTGATACTAGATGCATTTCAGATTTTCTTTCTTTTTTAAAAAGACCAGGACCAGCATGGACCAGCATAGGACCAGCATAAACCAGCGCAAACCACCATACCAGCTTCAAAACCTACCTTACCAGCATATGCTGGTTTTTTCAACAGGGATGTTTTGGTGCTACTTACAAACTACTTTCCCTGGTTCAGAGCTGGTGCTTTGGGTGTCGAAAGACAAAGAACTGATTTGAAACAAGGCTCTGGCTCCGAACCAGCACTCAAACTGCCTTGGTGGAAAAGGGGTAATATTAGCTTAGTTGCACTGAACCATAAACACAGCATACATATGTTTGCTTGATGATCTTTTAGTAGTAGCTCTATTATTTGACACTGAATAGGCCAAATTGGGTAGTTATTGCTTTCAAAAACTGGAATTCCATCACAGTTCCAAATAATTGATAGGTCACCATCCCCCATTTCTCCACTCTGTCTGAGTTTCTGATATTCAGCTCCACACTGTACAAATACTGTCACAAATCATACCTAAGTGGCTGTTGTCTGTTTACATGTATTGTAGGCTTCTTCAAAATGTCAACTAACTGATTTGACAGAAAGCATGAAGAAATATGCACCAACTATTAGATTTTAGTCAACATCAAAGTCATGCTTGCTAAACAAATATTGTTTTGGAGCCATCTCAAACATTTCTTTGCTGCTTGATTTGAGGCAATACAGCGATCTGTTAAGCCACATTAAAGATCGCCAAAACTGTATTTATTGTTTGAATTTCATATTACACTTACAGAATTTGAAAGCTGAGACTTTTTATATAAAAAGTAACCTGCTCTGTCTTGTCTGACGGCACACTGTCAGTGTTGTTTGCTCCACAATGTTTTTTCACTGCGTTTGAAAATGTGCGTGACAGCGTCACGTCATTTCAGTGACACTCAAACTGAAAGCGTGTGAGTTGGCAGCCCTATTCATTTTGTACTGTGAAAATCCTTTAAAGTTTGTTTTTACATTTCACATAAGGTAGCTCAGCGCTAATATCACTGGAGGCGAACTTTCTGCCATCTTGGAAGTGACGTCAAATGACGCGTCTTGCTGAAGTAACGTCCCACTTCAAATGACGTTCCAGAAGATTTTTTCAAGAAGGAGGTGGGAAAAATTCTAATTTTGAGTTGTCTGGAACGCAGCATTATGCCATATAAGATGATTGACAGCTGTAGGCCGAATGAATCAGTCATAACTGACAAAAAACCCGGAACAGGAGAGACAGAGCTCTGAACGCTCTTTCAGCTCTTCAGGTTGCATAATTCAGTGGGAAATTACAGTATATTCTGTATGATGCAATATTTTGCAAACATGTGAGAATAAATCTCTCCAAATATGCACACTTTTGGACTAGGAGCCCTAACGAACGCTGTCTAGTTCATCCATGTGAACATAAATAAATCGCAGCAGACGTGGGTTTATATGCGTGTTGTTATTCTGTTCAAAATATGAAAAATTTGCAGATTTGTTATTTAGCACTCCTGACATAAATTAAGAAATTAATGTCACTGCATCCTAGTTTTATCATAAACTGGTCAAATATCGAAGCTGGACTCTTAAATCTTTCGAATGGTACTCAGTTTGTCCAGCTCAAGTAAGATTGTGATGTTTTAACGTGCAGTGAATTTTGAACAACAGAATCTGTGGCCGTCATGATCTTTGTATGTAAAGGGGTTAAGATATGCTTTTGGTATATTTTGGATCAAATAAATGCAGCCTTGGTGAACATAAGATACTTCTTTTAAAAACATCAAAAAAATATGTTTTGACGTTTTGCACATTTTGTATGTACACTTACTGATGTGTTATTTTAGACACAGCAGCTTGTGGACAGGACTTTTATTTTGGTCTCTGGCGATATGAGGTCATTAGGCTGCACCGCGTCCCTGCATCTGTTGTGATTCGACTGTAGGGAGGTCTGTGGTTTTAAGCATTTAAGGTGTTTAAATCCATACAATTGTATAGTTTTTACAATGAATGCAATATGAATGACATAACATTGTGATGCTTTCATTTATGAACGTTGTTTTAAGAGTAAAGCGCATCCACGTGAGTAACGGAAAAGTTGCGTCTCATTTCGCTCCCTATTTCGCGAATCAGTTTATCGTAAAAACAAATTAGGTCACTGACAAGCAGGGAAAGAGAAACCCGAGCTTTTTGAAGCTGGACGTGTCAACTGAAGGCGCGTTACGATTGATAGGGTCCCTGTTCACTGCTCCCTACTCCACATATTATACTACAATAGACTACTGTAGTAAAAACTAAAGTATACTACAGTATTTATTACAGTTTATCGGTTCACTATAGTTAATACTACAGTATGCTGTAGCATTCATTAACAAAGTGTTATTGAAACTATAATATATACAGTATACTTAAATTTACTATGGAACAATTTTTATAAAAGTGTATCTATTAAATGTAATATACACATCTTTATATTATTTAGTATTTTAAAGCATTAATTATATTAATCATTACTAAATATTAAGGGGCTGTGTAATTTGATGAATTTTTAGTTGTTTTTGTTTTTTTTTGGCTAATCAGGACATTTAAGACCATTAACTCTCACTCTGACTGACTCCCTTACCAGTGCACTGACTACTGAACTAGGGAGCTGATTGAGACACACACAGAGATTTAGCTTGGATTTATTTTTCTTTCTGTTAATTATTCTCTTCTTAAACAGGACAGACAGTGTCAAAACACACTCCTGGTGAAGCAAGTGAGATCCATGTGACACACTATTATAAAGATGGCGTTTATTAAAGAGGAGAGTGAAGACCTGAGGATTGAAGAAGTATTCAGTCTGAAACAAGAAGACACTGATGAACAAACGGGTTGGTTTCATTCTTAAAGCTGAACTCAATCATTTGATCCTTATTAAGCCCTGAAGGCATTTTCAGAGGTTTTTTTTTTTTCTGAGTTATATACAAAAAAGTAACTCCAAAACTATAGTAAGGAGAGTCAAAAGTACTGGTATCCGATATCTGTGTTTACATTAATTCCCGCCCAAAATGATTGTCATTGATAGATTTACGCAAATGGTAGACCCTCGGGTTTTGAATGGCCGTGCTATTAAAATTATTTATATATTTCACATCGGGTGGCCATGATTACCTGCCAGAATGGATAAGTTAAAGGATTAGTTCACTTTCAAATAGAAATTTCCTGATAATTTACTCACCCCCATGTCATCCAAGATGTTCATGTCCTTCTTTCTTCAGTCGAAAAGAAATGAAGGTTTTTGATGAAAACATTCCAGGATTATTCTCCTTATAGTGGACTTCAATGGCCTCCAAACGGTTGAAGGTCAAAATTACAGTTTCAGTGGAGCTTCAAAGGGCTTTAAACGATACCAGACGAGGAATAAGGGTCTTATCTAGCGAAACCATCGGCCATTTTCTAAAAAAAAATAAAAATGTATATGCTTTATAAACACAAATGATCGCCTTGCAAGTGCTTCCGCCAGACCACCTTCCGTATTCTTCAAAAAGCTTACGGCGTATGTCCTACACCTTAGCTATTCAACTTACAGAAAAAACGGAACCGGTGCCGCATTCGTTTCATAAGTTGAAAGTGAACTAATACTTTAACAGCTGTCAGTGTCATGGATGTTTTGCAGCGTGAAATCTGACTAAACAAATATAGACAGGAAAATAAAGGTAATTTGCGAGAATTCTTAAAAGAAAAGAATTCTCAAGTGAAATAAAGTAGCAGGTAAGATTACATTTATTTGAATGAATTCGAATATAACGATAACGAGAGAGAGAAAGTAGCCTACCCAGTGAAGCTTTTAGTTTATTAAAAAAAAAAGAAAGAAAAAAAAAAAGAAAAACCCGGCGGTTTCTTTTTAATTAACCGGGCATTCAGCTGCTGGATGTGTGCGTGTGCGTGCAATTTCTTTCAAGGAAAAAATAGATAGACAAAGTTCCCACCTCAATAATAAAGCTGCAAATTTTTAGTGTGAGTGCATACAGGCACGTCTGCTTCATAATACAACATTAAAGCTACCTTTTAGTGAGCAAACGTGCCGCCCTCGCCTTGTGGTGGCTTGGAATTCCGAGGTGAATCGAAAATGCGTGTTTTTAGATGTAGGTCACATGTCCAGATGTCAGATATGTATCTGATTTAAAACCACATTTGGAAGTGGCTCAGATCGAATGCAAAAAAATTGGATCTCATGTGGATTTTTGTGTTTACACGTGTGTAGCAAATTCCATGAGCAAAAAATCAGATTTTTTGTGCCAGTGTAAACGCAGCCCAAGACCTAAAATTGGTGTCAGACAAAGGACCACTGACCAAATCAATGAATCTGACTTTATTGCGGAGTTAATCTCTTTTTTGCATCATGTCTACACTTTGTTGGTTATAATGAGAAGATTCACGAGTGTGTAGAACTTAGTCAGTAAATGGTTTTAATTCTAAACTAACTTGAACACCTCTAACTGGCCAATGTGTTTTTGTGCTCAAAAGACATGTCTGTGATTCGTTACAATGTAATCTGCTACTTTATTTCACTTCAGAATTATAGATCTAACGACTAGATAAAATAACAGACGAGATCTATATAAGTTCAGTCAGATTTCATGCTGCAAAACATCCATGAAACTGACAGCTGTTAACTTATCCATTCTGGCAGGTAATCATGGCCCCCCGACGTGAAATATATAAATAATTTTAATAGCACAGGCCATTCAAAACCCGAGGGTCTACAGATAATGTGGAAACTATCAACTAGAGCAAGAAACAAGTGGAAATTCTGAGGGTATAAACAAATATTGCTCCTTTCGAATCTGTAAATCTGTAAATTTGCAACAAATAAATGTACAGAAGTCCTATTTTTGATTAAAAGCCTAGAGAACATTTTCAACTCAGCCTCGTTAAAAAGTGCTTATTTAAAAAATAGTTGTTCCCTATGGCATTACCATAATCCACATCCACATATTACCATGAAAAATACTATTTTTAAAAATGTATAAGAACATAATTAAGTGCATACATTTCTGTCATTCATTTGGCAAAATGGTTTTGTTGACTATGCATTTTACCTTTTAAAATCTAAGAAAACTGTAACTCTGGCATCACGTGTGTGTGTATCTTTCATACTTCTCTTAGCCGCTTTTCCACCATGGGGTCAAACCGTTCTCTTGGCTTTACTGTTCCATTCCGTGCTAATCTGGCTGATGGTTTTGTTTTCCACTGTGGGGCTGATAACAGAGCTCTTCAGTCGTTGCCTTAGTAACACAAGAGTTTACACACGATATGCGATGTAAATAGTGACCGCGTTATGTAGGATGATCAGTTATTTCTTTTAATTGTATGATATCAATTTGTGTTAACGTTGCTCAAATATCATGTTTAGCAAGCTGCGGAGAAAACTGGCAGCCAGGCAACAGGCAAGTGACCGATCCTGAGTGACGACGTCACGTCACTACTCGCATTCTAGCAGCACAGTTCGGCATGGTTGGCTAATTCCGGGCGGAGAATGGTTTGTAATCGTGCCGTGCCGTACCGGGCTCAAGTGGAAATACAACTGGAACTGTTCCTTACCATTCCGTTCGGCCCAGCGGTGGAAAGTGGATTTTGTGAGCAGTGCAGTTGTGTAATGGCAATTTACAATAAAATCTTTCATTACAAATTTTGTTTCCAAACAAACCAAACATATGTGTGACCCCTTAACTTGGTAAAAATATAATCCGTTAACTATCCTGATTGGATGGTGAAAACACGATTTTTATTGTCAATTTTTCATTTATTTTTGCTAATTAGCGTGCACATCCTACGCTGTTATTAATACGGGGATCGGCTGGAAATGCCAGCTTCTCTTGGATTGATTTAGTATTTACATTATAATCTGAACGAAAACTTTACATTACTTGCTTTTCAAAGGTTATAAAATTGATCATACGAGTGATCCAGTGGACCGTATTTAAAGACATTGCGGGCTGCCAGTTGCCCATCCCTGATCTGGAGTGTATGGACCTGACTACAACATTGATCTAACACTGGGGTTTTAAAAGGCAGGTGGGCACCAAAGCATTTTAAGGGAGGTGCACAATGTGATAAAACTGACAAAAAAATGTAATTAATTAATGTAGCCCCTTAACTGCACTGTACTGCCAGCAGGCAATTGCATTTTTTGTGTCAATTATTTAGTTTATCTACATTTGCTGTTTGAAAGCTGAAAATCTCAAGATTCGACCTCTGAATTCGAACTCGGCCTTTCAATCAAAACATTTATAGAGGAAAAAATTCTTTAAAGAGCAAAAATCAACGTTATATTTCTGCTCCTTTGTTTGCAATCAGATATGCCATTTTGTCAAAAGGGACCACTGTCTTTGACTTTGAAAACCCCTGATCCAATAGGAGTAGAAGAGAAATGTAGACATGATCATCAGGTCATTTGTAACTTTAATAAGCAGTCTCTTTGTTATGATTGTGCTTAAATCCTGAATGAAAGTCTTCAAAAATACTGTTTCTCTGCAAAACTTATAGTTCAGAAGAAACTATTTTTCATATATTTCAGACATATGGTATTTGAAATCAGTAATTAACCAGTTCTACTGGGTCAAATTGGGTCAGGTGTTTATTTTTTATAAAGCATTTAATAACTGCCAGCTTGAACATTTTTGAGACCCAAAGAAAGAGAACAGTTAACAATATTGAGAAGAGGTTCTGAGATTACATGCAGTTACTCAGCAACACTTCTTAGCTTAATACGAATAGGATCTAGTATACATGTTGGTTTTGATGTTTTACATGTTTAAATGTTTTTGTGTTTTGATTCTTTTTTTTGCCCTAGACCTTATGGTGCTGAAAGAGGAGAGTGAAGTACTGAATGAAATGGAAAAGAAAGTTCAGTTTGAGAAACATCATAAATTCATAAATGGAGAAAATGTTTTTAGTTGCTCACAGACTGAAAAAACTTCCTCACCAAGAAGAGCTAAAAAAGAGACAGGAACTAGAAGTTATTTAACCTGCCCTCAGTGTGGAAAGAGTTTCAATCAACATAGAAACCTTAAAGTCCACATGAGAATTCACACTGGAAAGAAGCCCTTCACCTGCCAACAGTGTGGGAAAAGTTTCAACCGAAAAGGAAACCTTAATTACCACATGAAAATTCACACTGGAGAGAGCCCTTTCACTTGCCAACAGTGTGGAATAAGCTTCACTCAAAAAGGAAACCTTAACAGGCACATGAGAATTCACACCGGAGAAAAGCCTTATTCATGCCCTCGGTGTGGAAAGAGATTTGATCAACATGGAAACTTTAAAGTCCACATGCAAATTCACAGTGGAGAGAGCCCTTTCACCTGTCAACAGTGTGGAAAAGGTTTCAACCAAAAAGGAAACCTTGATTATCATATGAGTATTCACACTGGAGAGAAGCCTTCCATATCGCTGTGTGGAAAGATTGTCCATCAAGATGGAAACCTTAAAGCCCACGTGAAAATTCATACGGGAGAAAGCCCTTTTACTTGTCAACAGTGTGGAATAGGGTTCACTCAAGAAGGAATTCTTAAAAGGCACATGAGAATTCACTCTGGAGAGAAGCCATACATGTGCCCTCAATGTGGAAAGAGATTTGATCTACATGGAAACCTTAAAATGCACATGAAAATTCATACAGGAGAAAGACCTTTTACCTGTCAACAGTGTGGAAAAAGTTTCAATCGAAAAGGAAACCTTAATTACCACATGAAAGTTCACACTGGAGAGAAGCCTTATTCATGTCCTCAGTGTGGAAAAAGTTTCAAACAACATAGAAACCTGAAAGTCCACATGGGAATTCACACTGGAGAGAAGCCTTACACATGCCCTCAGTGCGGAAAGAGTTTCAATCAAAATAAAAACCTTAAAATCCACATGAAAGTTCATTCCGGAGAAAGACCTTTTACCTGTCAACAGTGTGGAAAAAGTTTCAACCGAAAAGGACACCTAAATTACCACCTGAAAGTTCACACTGGAGAGAGCCCTTTCACTTGCCAACAGTGTGGAATAAGTTTTACTCAAAAAGGAAGCCTTAACAGGCACATGAGAATTCACACTGGAGACAAGCCTTATTCATGCCCTCGGTGTGAAAAGAGATTCTATCAACATGTAAACCTTAAAGTCCACATGAGAATTCACACTGGAGAGAAGCCCTACACATGCCCTCAGTGTGGAAAGAGATTTGATCAACACGGAAACTTTGAAGTCCACATGAGAATTCACACTGGAGAGAATCCTTCCATATCACAGTGTGAAAATATTATCAATCAAGATGGAAACCTTAAAGCCCAAATGAAAATTCATACGGCAGCGAACCCTTTTACTTGTCAACAATGTGGAATAGGGTTCACTCAAAAAGTTTTCCTTAAGAGGCACATGAGAATTCACACTGGAGAGAAGCCTTACACATGCCCTCAATGTGGAAAGAAATTTGATCAACATGGAAACCTTAAAGTGCACATGAAAATTCATACAGGAGAAAGACCTTTTACCTGTCAACAGTGTGGAAAAAGTTTCAACCGGAAAGGAAACCTTAATTACCACATGAAAGTTCACACTGGAGTGAAGCCTTATTCATGTCTTCAGTGTGGAAAGAGTTTCAATCAACATAGAAACCTTAAAGTCCACATGGGAACTCACACTGGAGAGAAGCCTCACACATGCCCTCAGTGTGGAAAGAGTTTCAATCAACATAGAAACCTTAAAATCCACATGAAAGTTCATTCAGGAGAAAGACCTTTTACCTGTCAACAGTGTGGAAAAAGTTTCAACCGAAAAGGAAACCTAAATTACCACATGAAAGTTCACACTGGAGAGAGCCCTTTCACTTGCAAACAGTGTGGAATAAGTTTCACTCAAAAAGGAAGCCTTAACAGGCACATGAGAATTCACACCGGAGACAAACCTTATTCATGCCCTCGGTGTGAAAAGAGTTTCTATCAACATGTAAACCTTAAAGTCCACATGAGAATTCACACTGGAGAGAAGCCCTACACATGCCCTCAGTGTGGAAAGAGATTTGATCAACACGGAAACTTTAAAGTCCACATGAGAATTCACACTGGAGAGAGCCCTTTTAACTGCCAACAGTGTGGAAAAAGTTTCAACCGAAAAGGAAACCTTGATTATCACATGAGAATTCACACTGAAAAGAAGAGTTCCATATCACAGTGTGGAAAGAGTATAGATCAAGATGGAAACCTTAAAGCCCACATGAAAATTAATTCGGTAGAAAACCCTTTTACTTGTCAACAGTGTGGAATAGGTTTCACTCAAAAAGTAATCTTTAAGAGGCACATGAGAATTCACACTGGAGAGAAGCCCTACACATGTCCTCAGTGTGGAAAGAGTTTCAGTCAACATAGAAACCTTAAAATCCACATGCAAGTTCATTCAGGAGAAAGACCTTTTACCTGTCAACAGTGTGGAAAAACTTTCAAACGAAAAGGAAACCTTAATTACCACATGAGAGTTCACACTGGAGAGACCCCTTTCACTTGCCAACAGTGTGGAATAAGTTTCACTCAAAAAGGAAGCCTCAACAGGCACATGAGAATTCACACTGGAGACAAGCCTTTTTCATGTCCTCAGTGTGGAAAGAGTTTTGATCAACATGGAAACCTTAAAATCCACATGAGAGTTCACACTGGAGAGAAGCCCTACACATGCCCTCAGTGTGGAAAGAAATTTCATCAACGTGGAAACTTTACAGTTCACATGAGAATACACAGTGGAGAGAGCCCTTTTACCTGCCAGCAGTGTGGAAAAAGTTTCAACCGAAAAGGAAACCTTAAATACCACATGAGAATTCACACTGGAGAGTAGCCTTTTCACCTGCCAAGATTGTGGAAGTTTCAAGTCCTTATCAGACACATGAGAATTTGCACCAGAGATATGCTGTTTATATGTGGTCAGTGTGGATAGTTTCAAATGACCAAAATATGCTGTTCAAAATGAAGAAATTAAAAATTGTTACATTACAGGTCGTAATGTTATTTGTTTTAGTTTTTGATTGCCACACTGTGTATATACATGTTATATTCACCTTATTCCACCCCGCCCACTTTTAATACATCCGACTTCCACTAAACTGACGCACCGCATCCGGTAGCTAGTTCAGTAGTTAGAAGATTGTTTATAGCAAGCTATTACTTTAGGTATTTCTCGGGGTAAGGGTGTTCGTCAGGTACAAATGGTACAAACACACATAAGGGTGCTTGGGTGGGCACTTCAAGTTTAGCGCCTTCAGCCATTGCCTCAGGTGCTCCTCATCTTTAGGTGGTGGGTGTAAATTGTAAAGTGCAGTGCAACACTCCAACAGCTTCACCTTGTGTTCATAACATCGTTGGTGCAACCCCTAACCAAACATATAATACTTGACATTTGATTTATTACCGTTACAGAAATAGGATTATGGCTAGCGACTAGCTTAGGTCCCTCCTTGCCAGACGTAGAAGTCCCTCTCAGCTGGAAGTAAGATAACAAAACGAACGAATTGGCGTCACCCTTGTTGTCGTGGAAAATAAGGTGAATACATCTACTCTAAAACACGCCCTTAACATGCCTCTCTGCAACGAACGTCACACATCCCCACCATTTCACCAGCATGGGGATAGCTGACTGAAAATGAGCTAGGTCGCAAAATAAGTTATTACAATAAAAAGTTTTACAGTGCCAGTAATTTATTAATTTGTGTCAGGAGTGTATATCAAAAAAACAATTCTTAATCAAATAGTATTACTTATTATCGCACATAAAAAGAGAAAACACACTTAATAAGTTGTGCCTGCTTCCATTTATTTGTGATCAAAGGAACAGTCCTTTTTAAGCTTTTAAGTCCAGACTCTTACGCATTTAGAAAAACAATAATAAATGTTTGTCACATTTCTTTAGAAAGAATGAGCATTTCTATTAATTTTTCCATGAAATTATGCGATCTGAGGAGGTTTGAGCAAACTCTCGTCTCAATATACTGTTATCCTTTCAGCCAGAACAACAGAGGGAGTGGACAGAAAACAGGAGTTAACCAGAGTACATGGAATGTGAAGGCATTTTTTAAATTAATCATAATTTTTATAATTTTTAATTCCTTTTCTTGCATGATTAACATATTTATATGCTTTTGAATACTAAAAGTCCCCAACACTTGGGCCAAAGTTAGTGTGTTGAAATAACGAATGCAGATGGACAAGACTAGACAGCTGTCTAAATATATAACCTCATGACTTGAGTAAGAAGCTGAAGTAATTAAGAAATGATTCAGATAATTTATTATACCATGTTATAAATTGCATGTTATAGATTGCAGAACTTGCCCTGAGCATGTATGTCAAGCTGTGTGAGAGAGTACACATTTTAGCTTATGGATGGTGTTTTCTATTGTGTTTGTTGCATATTTTGATGCCTTTATGGCAGGAGTAGGGGGCTCCTCTACTGAAGGCCAACCAATTTCACTGTCATGGATGATGATGGCATTCCGTTCAGAGCCAAACTGTTCCTAGTTTTGGTTTTGTTCAAACCCACCGTGGAGAACACTCTCTCGGCATCTGCTTTCGAGTGGGGAAGAACTAAAACCAGTTTGGAAATCTTAGACTGTCTTCCAAATCTGCTCAAACCAGTCAACATCCTCTGATCTGGCAACCCCTTTATTGGGCTGACCCTTTGGTGCCCAGAATGAAATGATACTCTTTTGCTTTTTCCCTGACATTTGTGTCCATTCACTTCGAATGGAGCCACTTGGTGACCTTTTGTTCAAGGCATTTTGTTTTGTGGAAGGAACACCACCTCTTCCTTCTCGACAAGTCCCACATGCACCAAATCCCAGCTGGTGCAGGTGTCGAAAGAGGAGAGGGCTTGTGTAGAAATTGTCGCAGTAAATCACGAAACCTGACGCCAGGTAGTCTTAAAGTAGACCGCTTTTTGAATTAGGTATTTTGACTAGCTGCTATGTGTTCCACTGCATCACAAACTTGTGAACTTCTCGTATTTCGTGACTTTTGCAAACAAGTTGTCCTTGGAATTTGCCTATAACTAGTATCTTCACAAATTATGCAGAAACATATATGTTTGTGTGTGTATATGCATAAAAATTTGTTTCTCTGAAAGGTGGACATATCAGTAGGAACAGAAAGCGAACGGGAATTGAAGCCAGCTTTTGATGCCTTAACTGAAGCCATGACCACCCAATTTGAACAAGAAGCCAAGCTGCAGCTTCAAAAGCAGGCGTCTCAACATGAACATGAATTAAGGCTGTTTAATATCTTTGAATACTTTTTCCACTGGTCAACACTCATGTCATGTGCATCCCAACATCGACCCCTGAGGAACGCCACATATTAAAGGGGCCAGTGTGGAGGAAAAGTCTTCTCTGTTGGAAAATTCACAGCTACTATCATGTCCTATAAATACGAGGCAAACCACTGAATTGGGACACCAACCCAACATATGGTTCAGAAGAATCTCATGGTCAATCGTATCGAAGGCAGCACTTAGATCTAATAAAACTAGAACAACATGTGAATCCAAAGACAATATTATATCATTAGTAACCTTACGCAATGCAGATTCTGAGCTGTAATGGGTTCTAATGCCCAACTGGAATGTGTCTAAAATATTAAAAGTACTCCAACATGAGTAGAGCTGTGAGTAGACCACTTTCTTTAAAATTTTGGAGACAAAAGGCAGTTTAGAAATAGGTCTATAGTAATTATATACTGTATGGTCCAAATTAGGTTTTTTTTTTTAACAAGGGATGAAGAATTGAATGTTTAAAACCCAATCTTACCTTAATCACCAAATCCAAGTTTCCACCAAACTGCTAAAGAAAAGAAAGCAGAAGATCGACAAACCGATTGATGAGAAGTTTGCAGAAATGAAAAAATAAACTGACGATTGTTTTGGGGGAATTAAAACACAGACGTTAACTTGTTAAAAATGGTTATCCAATTAATTACAATGTTACTGGACGCTTATTTATTTTATTACCATTTTTTTTGTTTTTGATTTGTTAATTGCCTCCTATGGATTTATGTCAATACATTATTCAGAGTTCTCAGGGTTTGACACTATTTAATGTTATTGTGTTACTGTGTCAGTATTATTTAAATAAATGTTTATTTTGTATGAAACCACATAGCTTGTTAATTAATTTTATTTAAGTTATGCTGTGGTAAATTTGAACATGGATTTTTATTCTTATTTCACTTGTATACACAGACATTTCATTGAATGTTAGGTCATGAATATTTACCTCAAAGTCATGGAAATTCATTGGAAAAAATAAAAATGCTAGGAATTGTAAGGAACTCTGCACATAGGTGCCTGAGTTCAGGACTTTTATGTTGAAGTTCATTGTCATGTCATGTCTTGCTTCACTATGTGCCTGCTTTCACTGCTTTGTTTATTGCCATAGTTACCCTTGTTAGTTTCCCTGACGATTATCCACGCCCCTTGTTATCTTGTTAGCCTGCCTCTGTATAAATAGATCCCTGATTCTGTCTAAGTTGTTCCGTTATTGTTTGAGTTCCTTAACTTAGTGTTTGTGTGTTGTTCTCCCATGGTGTTCATGCCATATCTTGTCTGGAGTTCATGTTACTGCCATGCCTGGATTCATGCCTTGCTAATCTGTGGATTACTTCGTCATGCCTGGAACTAAGTTTGTTTTCATCCGACTGTTTTAGTGTGGAATAAACTGCTTGCGTTTAGATCATCGCCCTTCTTTGTTTGAGACAACGCAGCGGACATTACAGGAATATATTTTTGAATGTTAAATATGTGTGTGGCTGTGGTGTAGAAACTTAGGGTGCATTCACGCTTGTCATGTTTGGTTTGATTAAAACGAACCCTGGTGTGATTGCACTATTAGTGCGGTTCACTTGAGCATGTGTGAACGCTGCCATCCGAACCCTGGTGCGCACACAAACAAGCGGACCGAGACCGCTGAAAAGATGGGTCTCGGTCCGCTTCCAAACGAACTCTGGTGCGGTTCGAATGATATATGAACGCAACACGGACCAAAGACATGTAAACGAACCAAAAACAGGAAGATGATACCCTAAAAACGACAGAATCCTCACGCATATGGGTTTTCATCATAGTCACGAGTTTGCCCATGACAGGAATCAGACGTGCGTCTCCTCACAGCAGATCGTTTGTGTATGTGACGGAGGGATTCCTGCCGCTGTTTTGACTCTTTTACACATTTTATAAGCTCTTCACGAGTTCCCAGCTTGCCAAAATACCATCATGAGCAGGCTACACACAAACAACAAGCGCATTTACCTCAGCACACAGTTGTTTTGGATGTTCGCTAAGTTCCATCTCAGGATTGGCAATACGTCATAAAATCCGACCAATCAGGTTGTGAACGTATCCCTATGCCTTTAGGTTCGGTATTTTTTGGTTCGGTAATAAAATTGCCAGTCTGAACTCTAATCGGACCAGGACTAAATTTTTTTTTTTCTTCTTTGGTCCAGACCAAACGAACCGAACTACAAGTGTGAACGCACCCTTAGAAACACAATGAAGCTGAAGCCACAAGTCTGCTCATGCTTCATTAACAATCCTGGAAGCTGCTAATTCTCATCAGATCATGTAAATCTGTGGAAAATTAAAAGAGATGATGATTCTGTCTAAAAAAAAATACAAAGTTACCGTGTAAATATATCAGTATTTCCTGATATGAGCATTTTTGGACTAAAGCCCTAATGAACACTGTTCAGGGATGCTTTGTCAACACAAATTTTAACATGCAGTGAATGTTTAACAACAATAATCTGGGGCTGTCGGCCATCTTGTGTCTAAAATTTGTAACAACTGTGAACATTCTGATATCAGGAGCAACTACACAGCAAAAAGTGGAGAATTAACTCTCAGTTGATTTCAACACTTTTTCTGAGTTTATATAGCTCCACACTCTCTAGAGTAAAATTAACATTTTCAAAATAGTTAAACGTTTAACACTATAAGGGATACAGGAAGAATAACACTGTTCAGAGTTTTAGGTGGGTATTAGTTTCACTCTGTACAGTCTCAAAAAATCTACAAGACTGTGTGTTGGAGTTCATTTAACAGTTTTCAGTTAATTTAACAAAGTAATTTCCTTTAACTCCATTTTAAGTTGAATTAAAACATTACAAAAGAAGGTATGATATACAAACTTTCATCTGCAACACTGTATGACCAGTCCAGCTCTATATTCTACACCATCAACTTTAACCCAACTAGTTGAGAAAACGTCTTTTGACAAGATAATTTCAAGGATGTCTGAATGGAATTTAAACCAATGCTATTACCAGCACCCTCCAAAATAACCTTTGTGGGGGTTTTTTACATTCTAAAAATCCATAATCAAAAGAATAAATCCTCAAAAGTAAGTCATTTTCAGATACGTTTTGTTTGAGATATCCAGAAAGCAATTCAATTTCGTGCTGAGCCACACCCTCAGGAAGATCGTGCATTATATTAAATGAGTAGTTATTGCAAACATGGAAATACTTAAATGTATTAAGTGTAGATTGTTTTTCCAAACCATACAGTGACCTTAATTGTGGGTTTTCCTGTAGAGACTGGCAATGCTTTTCAAAGATTTCTTTTCCACAAAAGACTGTTTGAGAATCATTATTTTTCGATTAACTAAAAGAAACAGAAATGATGGCTACTAAATGACTTATGAAATTCAAGAACTGAGTGCATTCCTAGATTATCACCAGTGATCTGTGCAATGGTGCAATATATCTGCTCATCTGAAAATGGAACACTTAAACCTTAGCTTTCCATATAATTTATCAACACCAAAACATTCATTTGTTGTCACTGGAAAAAGTGACAACAAATGAATGTTCATCAGAACAGAATTAAATTTGGGGGGCAAGTTTCTTACAATAAAATAGACAGTTTTGTAAATTCCACATTTGGAGCCAAGGGGATTGGCAGTTTCAAAATCATCGTAGTATATCTGAATTTGTAATGCATGTCTCTTGGTTGTAAACAAAGGGTGGGTTTTAAAACAACTTCCATCACTAAAATCCGCAACAGTCTTTTCTTTAGGAGATCACAAATGTCTGGATTTCTGTACCTGAATATCAATGTTTCTAAAATTGGCACATATAAAAGTATCCTTCTCTGGTACTTGATAATAAGTACCAGATTTCTGATTCAGTCTGTTGTCATATCTCAGTCTCAACTGGCTTAACATCAACACACGAGCCTGGATCTTTAACAAGCTTCTGGTGATGCTGAAAGGTCTGTCTTATCTTCTGGAAAATTTGGGACTTGTCTGTGGTATGATTGAGCAAAGACATACGCAACCTGATGGGATGCTTGCAAAGAGGCTTTCAAAATTAGTAGCCCTTTGGCAATTAGGGCCTCCTGGAGAAACATCAAGAGGGCTGTTTGGTAGGACAGATCCTCGAAGAATCTACCTATAAATGGATAATATCATGTTTATAAACATATAAAGAGAGAGATGATACTGTGGCCAGCCATCTGTCACTGACTCCCAGACTGATGGAGATACGAGAGCCCACCGCAGACCGTGGACTTCAGCCTGCCGCAACTGATGAAACAGCCTGAAGAGTGGACAAAAGGAGTCGTCGCCCTGGAGTCTGAACCACAATTATAGATTCACATACCCTCTTCTGGTATTCCAACTCCTCAATCTGTAGTTTCAGCATCTTTTTTGCACTGCCTTCGGTGCCATCTATGATGGGTCGACCCTGGTTACTGGACAGGGCCAACTTCTCTGCAACAGTGTATTTTTGAGGAGTTGACTTTCATTATCAAGTTATTAGCTGTCCCATTGAAAGCACTTCTCATAATCCCTGTTATTGAACAAACTGCTTATGACTATGCTTGTGTTGGCCACTTTTTTTGGTTTTCATATATCTAAATGTTTTTCTTTTGCGATGTCCACAGGCTCATTTAACTGATTTGTGTACAGATCCTTTTGAACCAGGAGACAATTCCTTTGATGCTTTGAAATGTGAAACCAGTGACACTGATTAATAATGTAATCATAACAAAAACAATTAAGATTTTCAGTTCTACATTCAGCAGATGGAGCAAAAGAAATTACAAAGTTATAATCATATGTTTTAACCTTTGTTAGTAGGTGTGACCTTTTATCTTACACCTTTAACCTATGATTATTCATGTAGGGTAAGGACAGTTAAAATCTAGCCTAAAGCCAGGTGCACACTGTGCGATTTATAACAGTCCTTTACGATTGATGCTTGTCAGACTGTATGAACATGATCCTATTGTCACACTGTACGATCTCAACTGTCATATATGTCAGACTGTACGACAGTCAAAATTCGTTAAAAATGGATGCGCGAAAACTTGTCCGGAGCTTTACATCATTAACCCATACACGTTCAGTGACTGTGAGCTGCATTACACACGGGACTGAAATGGTGGCTAACAAAGACATCTCTAGTGTTCATTATGATCACGGCTTGTCTTGAAAAACAAAGACAATTTTACATTCGTCGTAGGAGAAGTCACACTTCAGGACTGTGTGCCAAATCTTCTGACACTGCCAGAATTTCATCGGAGGTAAAATTTGATCGCAATTGTCATTAATCGGCTGTCTGTGAACATGACAAACTAGCGATCAAAGACCAGATTTTAGCAGGATTAGAGGCAGTGTCAGTCGGAGAGCCAGTGTCAGTCTCAGAGTTGGTGTTAGTCTCAGATGTAGAATCTCAGAGTCCGTGTCAGTTGGAGAGTCCGTGTCAATCTCAGATGCAGTGTCAGTCACAGAGTCAGTGTCAGTCGGAGAATCGGTGTCGGCCACAGAGGCAGAGGCAGAAACAAAAAAAGAAAAACAGTTTTTGTCATTTTTGATTCATAAACTACTGCTTCCAAGATGTTAGAAACATTAATTTTCTTTTGGCCTCGTACTTAGAAGTTGCCATCATGTGTTTAAATGTAGGACTCAAGTCTGGACTCGAGTCCGAGTACCCCAACTCTGTTTGGTGCTCTCCAATTGCTTTGCAAATAGGTGAATGTTTGTTCACCCTGGTAAAGCAGTATCGTAACAGCACCAGACTAGCAGTGATCGGCATGGCTTGATGTTTCTTAACAACCAGCTGAATCTTCTAGACAACCGTGCAAACTTACTCTTGTAGACAATCTTGCAGATTGAATATATCAAATGAATTGTAAATGCAATCGAGCAGAGTGAAACTTACAGGCTGAATCTTGCAATCAAGCAGACAGACTACTGTATTCAGCTGATTCAGAACAGAGCAATGCAGACGGCCAAGCAGACTGAACATTATACAGATTCTGGACATTCTAATTTTTGTCCGCGGTCATGTTGAGAATCAAGGCAAAAGCTGAAGAAGAAGCAGCTTGTCATGTATGTTGTCAGAGAAGCTTACAAATAGAAGCGGCAAATAGGTAACGACTTTTGTTGCAGTATGACTGCATGTGTCCCCTGAAACAGAGTGTTTTTTCATTCATATGGAAGTTGAAAACGCTCGCTCCGATTGCTCCGCGCCAGTTTTTTGACCTGAGGGAGGGGTTCTAGCAGACCAATCACAGCGCTTGCGGTCCACGTAGAATTGACGCGTTGTTACATTTTTGAAGAGGTGCACATCAGGCTACGTCGTAGGCTACGCGTGATACACACAGCCTACGCGGCGTACACTCGACGCAGAAGTATAAATCAGCCTTTAGGTCTACATTTCAGTTTACATGGTAATTTTGGAAATTAATTGCTATTTGCGTTGAATACGGGCAATGGCCGCAGCCATGATTGTTTACATTACAAAGCAGTATGGGTTTCACGTGACTCATAATAAACGTTTTCAGTCACGTGACCTGTGCCGGCAGGGTAAAACAATGGGGCATACACTGGGCTCTCCGTAAAGACACAGCACAAGCCGGTCAATTTTCCTTCTGTTTCAAGCCACAAATATTGGATAACCTCTCAACAGAAGAAAAACAAAGATATGAACACAAACGCTAGTGCTTTACCAAAAGGAAGATACCATCTGGACCAGGAAACACGTGCTTAGTTACCGCCATGCACAGGAGGATCGAAGTCGTGCATTATTTGTACTTGGGTGATCACACAAGGTAGATATTATGATTATGTATTGCAAATGTGTGTTTCATGTAATATATATATTTTAACCAATATACATTATTTACACAGTATACAGAACAAGTATTGTTATAGTGCTATAACAAGAAATTTAGATTTTTTTCTTCTCAGAAATGGGCCAAAGTGTGGTACTTCTCTGTTGGACACGGTGCTGTGTTGCAAGGCTTGCACATAAACCTCATCTTCTGCCTTTTCTGCAGGCACTTTTTTGGTGGTCAGGTAGACCTTGCAGTGCCTGCATGTGTTCTTCCACTGATAGGCAATTGAAGGGATCTCTGAGGGGAAATGATGGCTAGTGAGACAAAGTGAGTTGTCAACAGAAGGGCGACCACCAGTAGATGGCTTCCGGGGAGTGTGGTGTTCTTCCACAATTTGGCGAACAAGATTTTGACGAAACTTTTGGTAAGTCAGGCTAGAATCCTGCTTCACCTTGTACACAATGAACGCATTGTATACTGCAAGGCCCACAAAATGGAAGAACAATATCTTATACCCTTTTTAAGGTCTTGCGGTGACAGCCAACAAAACTATCCTTCGTTCTTATTGTAGTAAAGCACTTGTTTTATTTTCTCATCCCCAGTGGTGTGGTCTATCTTTCCAGATGATGACATCTCTGCTGAGTGGACCGTGGTCAGCATGTGGACACTGTGCTTGTCATGCCACTTCACTGCCAGCATGTCCTTGCAGCTTTTGAAGTCTGCCTCCCCACAGGACATCTTGTCACGGATGCACGACATGCCTTTCTGTTGGCCCTCACAATTCCACAAGCCCCAGTTTTGGCTCTCAGCAGGTGACCGAAGAGAGTAGAACTGGTGTACCAGTCGTCAACAGTGTATGCCATCTCCCCAGATATGGCTCCAGCAGTGTCAGCACTACTGAGCCGGACACACCGAGTCCTCGAGTGTGTGTGATGTCTGTGCTGGAGCCAGTGTACACTTTAACATTGATGACGTACCCAGTCAGAACATCGCACAGCATGAGGAGCTTGATCCCAAACTTCTTCCTCTTTGATGGAATGTACTACTGAAATCCAAGCCCGGCTTTCCAAAGCAGCAGTGACTCATCAATGCACAAGTCCCTCTGAGGAACAAACATCTGCCCAAAAGCAGCCATCAGAGAGGTGAAAACACTTCTAATTTTATAATTTTATTCAGAGGATCTCTGAGGTTTGCTGTAGCATTGTCAGGAAAGTGGAGGGCCATCAGCAGGAGTTGGAAATGATCCAGAGAGAAGAGAGTGGAGAAAAACAGGGTCTGTGTTACCGGATCGGTGGTCCAGTAATTCCGCAAGGAACCTTTTCTCACCAGGCCCTTGACAATAACTGCTAAAAGAATCGTGTAAATTTCATTTACAGTTATTTCAGCCTACTTTGCCAGCTTCCCAGGGACAGTTGCAGACTCTTTCAGCTGATGAGCATACCTGTTGGTCTCCTGCTCCACAAGTTGCTCATTCATAAATAATCTGAAACATTCTGCCTCAGAAGGATTTGTCAGACTATCTTGAACGCCTTTGGTAGTGTTGTCAAAATCCAGGTCTGGTGGAGAGGATGAATCGGACATCTAGGTCGGAAGGAAACAATCCACAACAGTGTCCTGACTAGCAGAGACACCATTGTCAGGGATCGCCGGCCTCTTCATAACGATCACAGCCCGAGTTTTTCCGGGACGTAGGCTTCCTCATCACTGTCTGACAGCCTGTCACTGTCTCGTTTAATGCCTTGTATGCTCTTAAACTCATTTGCTGCATCAGTTCCCCTCTTGCTTCATCTTCTACCATCCTGAGATATAGTTTCTCAGACCAATCACATTTCTGGTAAGGGGGATGTTGTCTTTATTCTATCTTTTTACTTGTATGTTTTAATGAGCAGTGATAGAAACACTGTTCCTCCAGTTTTTCTAAAAGAGTTCAAAGAATTTTTTTGCTTTCTTCTCTGCCAAATCATCATAATTCATGAGAGTCTGCCCAATCATGTCCTCCACAGCCCCTTTAAGACAGAATTCAATTTTGAGTGCTGTTGAAGGTTTTCCATATTCATTTTTGCCTGGACTAAACTGTGTAAGACGCTTGGCAATATTGACAACAAGCTGAAATTTTGATGGTGCACACAAATCTTCAAGACCATTGACAGTCTTGTCCATATCTTTAACAAATAACAAAATTTCTCACATCGTCATATAAGATTTTGATTTCACTATAACAATATATATCACAACAGTTATTTTTGCTGTAAATAAAGTTTATATCATCAAAATTTTTGATATCATAATAATATAATAATTCTTGTTACCAGTTTTAATATCACAAAAAACTAGTACTTAAGTAAATAAAAAACGTAGGGTGTACTCACACTAGGCGCTCTGAACCGTGCCCGAGTGCGTTTGACCCCCAAAGCCCGGTTTGTTTGACAAGTGTGATGGCTCCGTTCCGTGCCTGGGCGCAGTTCGTTTAACCGGCCCTGGCATGCTTGGAAGAGGTGGGCCAGAGCGCGGTTCGCATGAAGTGTGAGCACTAAACGCGCCAGAGCACGGAACTGGAGACGTGACGTCACCAAAAGCGACTTGTTCAACAAGGCGACAAAGGGATCACTTTGGTCTACGGCAGAGGTGCAGTGTTTGCTTGAAATCTGGGCCGATGAAAGTATCCAGGAACAACTGGAGAAAACACCCAAAAACTCTGAGATATTTTCTAAAATGCGGGACTATCGTCGTGCTCGTGGTTACCAGAGAAACACTGAACAATGTCGTGAGAAGCTGAAAAAACTCAGTATTTAAAGGTACGGGATGCACTCTGTAAATCTGGCAGCTCATTGGACGAAAAGGATAAATTCCAGCTCTGTGAAATATGAAGTTTGTAAGCATCTACTGCATAGAGTCCAGTTGCTTATGAAGTGTACTGTTAGACTCCTATAAGGCTACGTTGAGCACCTTGTCCTGAGATCTGTAGTTGTTGAGAAGCAACATCATGGAGCTCTTTTTTTCCCAACTGCTTACACACGTTTTCAAAACTGTCACCTTTTTTCAAACCTCTACACAATTTCCAAAACTGCACACACAAAATGCAAAATGCCTCATATCTCCTTCAAAATGTAATTATTCAAAATGCCATAAACATTTCAGAATGAAGCATTTGCATCAAATGCCAAACTCTTTTTAATAATAGTAAATGTTTGTATATACCATGTAAACACTTGTTCTAAATCTAAAATTCTTTGGTCTTTTATAGGCTTATATCTACATTTCAATACAATGTTCTACAGTGAAAGTATTCTGCTGAGAGGGGTAACAAGTACACTGTAAACACCAATGCAATGTAGAAACAGAAAATATTTATTAGGCCAAACATTACTGTTATAGAGTAGCATACAACAAAATCATAAACATATGTAAACCAAAAGTATATTCTTTAAAATACAGTAAAGAACACAATTGTGTGTGGGGGGGTCCCGGGGGAGCAGTCCAGGAATTGGTGGGGGGTGGACAGTCACCAGTGCAAAGCTACGCTTCATCTCTTCTCCGGGCTGGGTCTGGCCACAATACTTCGTCCACATCACAAGATACGTTTTCTCTTGGCAAACATCAAGGGAAGTATCTCCTAGCATGGCATATCCAACCTTGGACAGAGGCTATGTCCCCACATGTGTCCTCCATTGCCTGGAGAAGTGGTATGCGGGCATAGGGTTGGCGATCATACACTTTCCAGTGCCAGGCTGAGAAGAATCAGATTTAGAAAAGGTGAATATGGGGGTAGGTACAAAACTACAAATTGTGGATGGGTGGCAAACCAGTTTTGGACCAGAACAGCCCGGTGAAAACGAACATTGTCCCATGTAACCACAAATCTAGCAGGCTCCTGATCTGAATCAGGGACAAGCATTCTGTAAATTGCATCAAGAAAAGTGAGCATATGGCCGGTGTTGTACGGACCCAGTGCGGCATTGTGATGGAGGACCCCGTTTTGAGTGATGGCAGCTCACATAGTTATATTACACCCACGCTGTCCAGGGACATTGGTAATTGCCCTCTGTCCTATTACATTTCTTCCTGGTTTTGGTGAGGTTGAAGCCAACCTCATCCACATAAATAAATTCATGGCGAATTACATGGGCATCCATCTCCAATACTCTCTGTAACAGACAAAAGGATACACAGATGAGTAAATATGGTACAAAGTCATGTCGCAGATTCTTGACTCTGTCACAGTTTCTTTCAAATGGCACCTTGTAAAGTTGTTTCATCGTCACTTGGTGCCGCTGGAGGATGCGTTGTAGGGTCAACAGGCTTACAGCATTCATGTTGTTAAATATGGTGTCTTTATTCAAGATATGCTCTCTTATCTCTCTTATATATTTATAATTGCAGTCTCTTGTACATCTGTAAACAAGCGTCCTCGTCCTCCATGATGTCTTTGCCTTTCCACTCTGTACAGAATTGAAACACAGTATGTGTTCAGCAAAAGAACTGTAAACAATTTACAAAAAAAGGTAGTACAGCATAGCATGATAACCAACCTCATTCATTCAATGCAGTGCAGTAAATGGATGGCTTAGAGTTACAAATGTTTATGTAATACTATGCAGTCATAAGTATTTTACTGTACATTACTGTAAGGCTAAAATAGTCTATAATAAATTAGATAGTTGCATACCTGTTCTCATTTCTGCCACTGTAAATCGACTCAAGTTGGGCTGGATTCTCAGTCCAGCCTCTCTCATGGTCAAACCGTGGTTAATCACATGATCAACAAGTGTTGCCCTAATCTCATCAGAGATGGCTCTCCTTCCTTGTCTTCTTTGCCCTTGTCCTCTTCTTCCTCTTCCTCCTACTCCTCTTGCTCTCTGTCCATTGTTGGCATCCATTGTTCAAAACAGGTAATCTGACCTTTGATCTATTTATAGGCCTATACTGCAGTAAAGCAGTGATTGGTTAGTGATCAGTTAAGCAATTAGTGTATGCACCTGTGAGGAGCATTTGTGTACTTATGGATTTGTCGAGAAAAGGAGTACAATTTCAAGAAATGTGTTTAAGCAATCGAGAAACTAAACATCTGCTCACACTGTCTCATGAACAAGGGGCAGTGGAACAAGAATACTCTTTCATCAAAGGTATGCTTATTGAAAACCTTAAAGAGAGTTCTGTGGTAGCACTGCACATGGTCCAGGATGCAATGGCTGAACACCCACTGGATGAAGTCCTGCAGAGAGATCTCATACTACACTGCGAAGGAGCAAGGATTGAGGAGTTAGCAGTTTTCGAACAAAGTTTGGAAAACATGCAAGAGAGTTTGAAGCAACTGCTCTAAAAAAAGTTCAAAAGGATACTGTTCATTGGAGCTTAATACATGTTTTGGACAGGCATAAATATGTTGTTTAGTCTGCTTGGGACAGATTTTGCAGACTATTTTTTAATAATGGCTTTATTTTTTGGGAGTGCAGTTGGGGGAAGGGAAAGCTTAATGAGAAGGGCCTAGGTAGTCCATTATAATAAACTGAAGATTTTAACTTCAGATGTGGTGTGTGTTTATTAAAAACGATATAAATGATTTTAAATCATGTTTTGCCCCACAGGGCAGAGTTCGATGACTGAGTTTAGAACAGTGTTGTCATATTCTGGGGATTTGTCTTACCCAGGACCCCAGTCAGATGTTTGACATCATGCAATTTATAGCTTCAGATTCTCCTCCATCTAGTCAGCATACTTGGTCTCCAGTGACTGCAGAGAGATGCCATCTGACTTAGAACGTAAGTGTTGTGGGCAACAAGTGCAGCAGCACTGCATCTCCAGACTTCCCCATATGGAGGCCTATATTCTACAAGAGAGGGTACTACACTTAGCCAGACATATCTGGACTGATATCGGAGCTGTTCCTGACGCTGTGGAGCCTGGGGAGAGCAACAGACAGTTCCATTATGCTGCTTACTGTCAATTTGTTGTTTGGCAATATGGGGCACTATGACAGGGTGGACATTCCCAGCTGCTGCGTGTGGACAATACGTGATTGTTTCCCTGATCCCTATGGACAGTATCAGGGTTTTGTTCCACTAAGACTGTCAATAGAGATAATGTAGATGGTGTGTTCAAAAACCAATACATAATGTAGACACTTGCCAACCATAGTTTTAAAAATTACCTTTATTTTTTTAACTAAGTGCTCTTTCCTAAGTTACTTATATTACAGGGCTGTTGAATGCTCGAATAACGTTCTAAGGTGTGCAGTTATTTTCAGGGAAACGCACAGCTAAAGTAGTTCTAGGCAGGTCTTGACCGCATTACAGCTCCATATCACTTCGCCAAATG
The DNA here is from genome assembly GCF_019924925.1 of Ctenopharyngodon idella. Classification (NCBI taxonomy): domain Eukaryota; kingdom Metazoa; phylum Chordata; class Actinopteri; order Cypriniformes; family Xenocyprididae; genus Ctenopharyngodon; species Ctenopharyngodon idella. Next base: position 19,651,950 of record NC_067223.1, read on the forward strand.
ATTTTAGTTATTTCAAAAGGTCCTTACAGTCTATAACAGCAAAAGAAACAAAACCCACAACGACACCGACCAAGCAAATAAATATAGTAAACTATAGGATGAAAACGACAAATTAGCGTCATGGTTTTTTCAACAAAATACGTTTTATTGTGTCCTGAAAGCGCATCCTCTCTCTCTTTCAAATGTACACTCACACTGTAAAACATACAGACACACTCGCACAGAAACGTTTTGTCAGCGCTGCTCTGACGAATGAATCAGTAAAATGATTCACCAGCGAGGTAATAACTGTGCGATTCTTGAGGTAGATAAACTTATTTACGCTCCGGTAGGCTAATTCACATATGCTCTCTCTCTCTCCGTTAATAAGTGCGTTAATAACTGTATCAACGGTATTATTCTGCTGTCAAGGCTCAAGCCTCCGTTACTAGTTCTGAAATTACATTTTGGAATTAGCAACGGAGGCTTGGGATGAGATGCGTAAGAAATTAGTCCCACACATAAGAGTGTTTTAAGGACAAAAACCTGACAAATGTCTTGAAATACCCCATCGAAACAGTGTCTTGAGGTGTGGTAACTGTAGTATAAGCGGAATAATTGACCGGAAATTCGAACTCTGCTTCGTGTCGTGGCCGCATTACCACCTCGGGTGTGCATTATCTTCTAAGAATTCAATGGCCCGTCGTCAGTTATTCCTGTGTTACTTCTGTGTTACTTCTTGTAAGTTATTCTAACAAAGGCCAATTTTGTTATCTTGACATTTCAATGAAAAAGTATATGTACGTACTTGCAGAAAGAACAATCAAATATACAATATAACAATGTCAATCAAAACAAACATTTTAAATGTTCATGAGTTCATATTTACATATAATTAAACAGAGTAAAGGTTAAGCGTATTTGGCATGCTGTCCTGGGGGGAGGGCTCCAAGCTCAGAATTTTGGCCCGAACCCAGGGTACTCCCCCTGGTTGTGGTAAAAATAGATAGAACTAGAAGCAGGTTTCAGGTTCGTTGATTTGCATTTCAGCTGGCTGTGCGTTACCACTGTAATTATCCTGAAACCTGGAATGATAATTCCATGGCCACCCGAGACTGTTTTATGGCTTTTATGAAGAGTCAGCCCTGTATTTCTGTACGGAGCCCACAACCTAACTGGTTTGAAACTGGGGTTACGACTGTCCCAAACCCAGACGTTATTTTTGCCAGATGCGGTGGTAGACAGGTTGGGTCATCCACATCAGCAGAGACAGGGACACTTGTGACCCTTGCTTGTGCCATCAATGCCCTGGGGAACATGATTCCACCCCACTTTGTATTCCCTTGTGTCTATTTCAAAGAACATTTTATTTGTGCATTGGAACAGCCAACTCTGCTTCTTCTAACTCTGTCAGATCTTTTAAATGGAGCGAGAGAAGTAATGAGGAGAGACTGGTAGCTGTCTCATGAAACCCTGGACCTCTAGACAGAGTTCTTTCACTTTGGATACTAGTTCAGCCAGCAGGAAAAATATTTTCCAATGGCATTTTTTGTAACCTATCAATGTTCTGTGCTAAGATGTCCCTAACACCCTTATAGGTTGGCCGTTTTGCTATTCTGGGAGCAGCATCAGTTGAGGCACGCATTAGAAGCATGCTGGCCTGTACTCTAACCAATGAGCTGGCCTCTCAGATTAACTGGGCAGTGAAGAGACTGAAAGATCAGCATAAACGAAAAACTACATTTAGTGACACCAGGCTCAAGATGTGCATGTTTGGTAAGCCAGGGCCCATAAATTCAGTTTTATTCAATTTAAGTCGATAAAAAGTCTTAAAAAGCCTTAATTATCTTTTCAAGAGGTCTACATTTTGAAGACAAAAAAACAGGAATCGCAAAATGGCTTAATATGATTATTAAATGGATAGTTCATCAAAAAATGAAAATTCTGGCATCACTTACTTACCCTAAAGTTGTTTCAAACCTATGAGTTTCTTTTTTCTGTTGAACACTAAAGAAGATATTTTAAAGGGTTAGTTCACCCAAAAAAGAAAATTCTGTCATTTATTACTCACCCTCATGCCGTTTTACACCCGTAAGACCTTTGTTGATCTTCGGAACACAAATTAAGATATTTTTGTTTAAATCCGATGGCTCCGTGAGGCCTACATAGGGAGCAATGACATTTCCTCTCTCAAGATCCATTAATGTACTAAAAACATATTTAAATCAGTTCATGTGAGTACAGTGGTTCAATATTAATATTATAAAGCGACGAGAATATTTTTGGTGCGCCAAAAAAACAAAATAACGACTTATATAGTGATGGCTGATTTCAAAACACTGCTTCAGGAAGATTCGGAGCGTAATGAATCAGCGTGTCGAATCATGATTCGGATCGCGTGTCAAAACGCCAAACTGCTGAAATCACATGACTCCGAACTGCGGATTCGACACGCTAATTCATTACGCTCCGAAGCTTCCTGAAGCAGTGTTTTGAAATCGGCCATCACTAAATAATTAGTTATTTTGTTTTTTCTGGCACACCAAAAGTATTCTCGTCGCTTTATAATATTAATATTGAACCACTGTACTCACATGAACTGATTTAAATATGTTTTTAGTACCTTTATGGATCTTGAGAGAGGAAACGTCATTGCTCCCTATGTAGGCCTCATGGAGCCATCGGATTTAAACAAAAATATCTCAATTTGCATTCCGAAGATCAACGAAGGTCTTACGGGTGTGGAAAGGCATGAGCGTGAGTAATAAATGACAGAATTTTCATTTTTGGGTGAACTAACCCTTTAAAGAATGTTGGTAACCAGACAGTTGACGGTAGCCATTGACTTATTTTTTTCTTCCTACTATACTTCATGATAGGAAGTATGATTAGCAAAACTTGAAATGGCTCAGAGATTTACTGCAGAGCAAGTGCTGAATGCAATCAGATTGTGGATCTGGTGAAGAAGCTGTCAGCAATCAAAATATAGATCTGTGTTTGTTGTGGCAAATAAAAAAACAAACAATTCTGAATAAGAGACAAATATATTAATTGTCTTTGAGTTTAATTTTCTTGCAAGAAAAGGCCAGCAGTCATACAGTCACTCAGAGTGGCTGCAGAGTGTGACAGTGAAGGGAGGGCATCCTTCCTCTCTTATAGTCTCATCTCTAAGCCAATGATGGTATTTTTAACCACATGTGATACTTTCTTAGACTTGTTCATCATATTCTGTCCTTGAGTGGAGGCCCTCCTGTCACGTACCAACACCCTTTACAGTAAGCATATCATAAGATATAAATAGTTTTTCCTTCACATACATAAAACGTGAAAGAAATTGTTTCTTCTAAAGCAAATGCAAAGCTGTCTTTAATAAAAATGTCCCTTGATCACCACTGTCACATAATTTTTTTAAGAGGGGTCATCAATCAAATTTTGACAGATCGTCCCCTTAACATCTCTCAGGCTCAAATTGTAAAATAATGGTTCGGAAGGAGCATAAAGGATCATTTTCACACATGAATTGGCACCTCTGAATCCAGACCTTAAATCAATCAATCAATCAATTGCATAGCAACACTCTAGCAACCGCCTACCAACCATTTAGCACACCCTAGCAACCGTGTAGCAATGACGTTGAATCCACACAGAACACCACAGCAAACAGCATGGCCTTAAAACCTTCAAACTTTCGAAACTACTTGAAACTCAAAACTTCAAGCTTTTAAAACTGTAGACACTTTATTGTTACCTTGAGAAAGCCTAGTCAGAAAGTTTAAATTAAAGTTTTTAGTAGACATCTCTCATAAAAAAATAGAAATAGGGTATTTTAGATGCTTAAAATTTTAATTGAAATGTAAATTGCAACACCCCACATACTTTGTAACTTTGATTTTTGCAGTGAGAGAGACAGCATTTTTCTGAAATATACCAATGGTTATATTATTTTTTAGGCATTATTTTTAGCCAGTAATTACAAGAAAAACACCTCACTATTAAGATTTAATAACCAAAAAGGGAAATAAATTAAAGTTAATATCAATTGTAATTTTGATTTCCTTCTTTAAATGATTATTTCATTAATGATATTACTGTACTATACTATACTATGATATGGATAAGGAGAAAGATGATTTAGCTGCAAATTAGAGCTGCTATGTCTCTAAGCCAAAATGTGAACTTTGTCTTTAATTGTTATGTTAGGGTGTGTTCACACTTTGGTTTGTTTGGTCCGGACCAAAAAAAAAAAAAAAAAAAAAAAAAAAATTGAGTCCTGGCCCACTTAGCGTTCACATTGGCATTTTTAACACCGAACTTAAACGCATAGGGATACACAGAGCTGGGTAATAACGGATTACATGTAATCAGATTCCAAAAATCAAATACTTGTAATTAGAGTAAACTACTTTTTAAAATACTCGTAATCAGATGACAGTTACTTTATGGATTACATGATTACATATTATTTACATAATGGCAGTAAGTTGTTCACAATTCATTGATTCTCCTAATTTTTCATTTTTTTAACGTTTATATTTTTTTCATAATGAACCTGCCGCTTATATATGTTCGTGATTCTTTGAGTATTTTCGGCGGTGAGGGGGAAATACAGATGAATATATATGAAATAATAATATAATGAATTTCATGTTTTTCAGTATTTGTTTTTGTAATGTTGCTGTTTTCTACATATACTTATATTTAAGTAAATATGTTTTAAAATCATAAGATGTGATTTTGTTTTATTCAGTGTTACTATCAGCAAACACTAACAGGTACATTAGTGTTAGTATTTTGGAGTATTAACTGTCCATACATTGCAGTTTAAAAAGAATCTGTTAATGCTCTTGTTGGTGAATAGAATATATTTTTGGAATATATTTTTTCTTTGTATCTGTCAAAATACAATATATACAATACATGTGACATCAAATAAGGGTAATGTAAATGTAATCCAAAAGTAGTCAGATTACGTTACCAAAAATGTAATCTAAGAGATTATTTTGTCATGTAATTTGTAATCAGTAACTGATTACAATTCATAAGTAATCTACTCAGCTCTGGGGATACATTTACAACTTGATTGGTCAGCTTTTATGACATATTGCGTATTTTAAAATGAAACTTACCGAACATCCAAAACAATGCTGTGTGTTGGGCTAAATGCGCTCGTTGTATGTACATAGCCTATATATGATGCTATTTTGACCAGTTGAGAACTCGTGAAGAGCTTATAAAATGTGTATCGGAGTCAAAATAACGGCAGGAATCCCTCCGTCACACACAAACGAAGATCTACTGTGAGGAGACGCGGTTCTGGTGGCTGTACCGAACTGTGACGAGCAACATTACGACTATGACGATAAAAAAAATAGGTATGCGTGAGCATTCTGTTCTTTTTAGGGTCTCATTTTCCTGTCTTTGGTTCATTTACATGTCTTGCCTGTGTTACGTTATATTTCATTCAAACCACACCAGAGTTCTTTTCAGCAGTCTCGGTCTCGCTTGTTTGGTGCGCACCAGGCAGCGTTCACAATTATTCAAATGACCCGCACTAACAGAGCAACTGGACTAGGGTTCATTTTAATCGAACCAAACATGCCAAGTGTGAACACACCCTTAGTGTGTTTATGTTGTGTACAGCACCCCCTTCCCCCCAGTGTTAAATGAACACTGCTCAGTAGGGCTGCACGATTTATGAAATCGCGTTTAAAGGATTAGTTCACTTTCATATTAAAATTTCCTCATAATTTACTCACCCACATGTCATCCAAGATGTTTATGTCTTTCTTTCTTCAGTATAAAAGAAATTTTTGATGAAAACATTCCAGGATTATTCTCCTTATAGTGGACTTCAACTGACCCCAAACAGCTGAAGTAATTGTACTTGCACTAGCATATTGTATATGACAATTCAAACTTTGACCTGTGGAGGGCAGTAATACACTTAGCAGCATCTACACTGCCGGAATTCTAATAGAGAAGAAGAAGAGAGCTAGTTCAAGACGAGCGTTTGTGGATAAAAGTATATAATTTTTTTTTTTTTTTTTTTAGAAAATTACCTATTGTTTCGCTAGATAAGACCATTTTTTCTCGTCTGGGATCGTGTAGAACGTTTTGAAGCTGCACTGAAACTGTAATTTTGACCTTTTGGGGCCAATTGAAGTCCACTATAAGGAGAATAATCCTGGAATGTTTTCATCAAAAACCTTAATTTCTTTTCTACTGAAGAAAGAAAGACATAAACATCTTGGATGACATTGGGGTGAGTAAATTATCAGCAAATTTTAATATGAAAGTGAACTAATCCTTTAAACGCGATTATGAAATCGCAAAGGATTTTGCTGTGTGGGATTTCAGTATGGAGTATGTCTTTAGATAAGATAATAAATTACCATATAAACATATCGACACATAAAAACTGCCACTTGTATATAATTTGCATATAAACATTTTCTGATCGGAATAAGGGCCGGCAGAGGCAGATGAATGTTTCAATCTATTTATCTTTCTGCAACTTTTCATCAATTTCTTCAACAAACTTTCGGCATTCCCTTGCTTCTCTAATAGCATCGACTAGTATTGTGGCATCTTTTCCACCCATGCTGAATGGATTTTTTTTACTCAGTTCTTCAAAGTCCTTGTCATCCTTACATAGATACAAATCTATGATAAACTGTCTGTTTTTATAATATACTCCTTTCTGAACATGGGGGTCATTTGGTAAATTCACCCCATTATATGTTTCCTTACTCGTGAGCTCCCCATTACAGTATGCACCAATTGCCAAATTCCTCCCCTCCAGAGTTGACTGTCCGATCTTCAGGCCTTTGCCACTTAGACTAAATCTTTCTGGAGCAACGATGATGATGGGGTTTTTCTGTGCAAACTTGGGTTTAAAATTTTCACGTAACTTGACCTGTCTGATCAGAACTGGTGACTCCATCTTGTACTCGGTTTTCTTCCTTCCTTGTTGGATGAAACTCTCCTCTATGGTATTGAGTCCATCACGCACTAGAACACAGAAGTTGGGTTCTGGGTAATACACTAAGAGAGAACAGACCTCTGCTACGGCTGAACGAATCAAGCGGTCCAGGTCACTTGCAATGTGAGCTTCGTTCTCGTGGGTGAACTCATAACCAGTTGACATCACGGTGGGTGGGACAGAGTCTTTTCTCAGCTCCTCTCTCACAATCTGTAAGTATTCACTGTAGATGGAGTTGAAGCTGAAAGTGTCGCTATCAACGAAACTGAAGTAAACCAGACAACTTCTGTCCTTCCCCCTTAACTCCTCCACAAGTTTTGTTGTAACAGCGTTGCTTTTCAGATACTCTCGAATATCCTGGTACGGTGTGTCAGGCGCATCTTGTGCTATTGTTCCATTCTTTCCCCAGGTGTACGTGATTATAGAATACCTGACTTCACAATCACAATTAAAGGTTTTGAGCTTATTCAGGACCATTTGTAGATCTGGGGTGTATTTTCCATTCATGCCAATAACCACGGCTACGTCTTCCAGCACGTATTTGCCATTCTTGTCCTTCATATATTTCCTATCCTCTTCCTCAAAGCCTCCACTTACAGATTTGAGTAGACGATCACAAGTGCTCTGTGCCTCAGTCTCTGACCTCACCAACAAAGGTATATTGATCAAAAACTTGACCTTTAACCCCTGATGAAGAGACAGAACATAATGAATTTAAGTGAGAAAGCAAGCAGTTTTGGTCACTTTTGTAGGTAAGACTAATCACAAAGAGTTTATCCAGCAGCTTTTAACACTAAAATCTCTTTACTGACTTCATAAAGATCAGTTTTTCTTTTATTATCTTGACACAAATAACTAATTAACCAAGAGAGAGAGGAGAGAGACTGGGTAGGGAATAACAGTTTCTAGATATGACAACAAGAACTACAAATATTTCACAACATTAAATGTAACTATAAATAGATAAAAAGTAGCATGTGTTGTTATTTAATAATAATAATAATAATAATACATTTTCTAATTGTGGTACCTCTGGTGCCTATAATTATAAACTAGAAACTGGAGTGGTCAATATTTTATGAATCAGTGTCTGTAAATAATAGTAAGTACTATATCATAAACAATGTTAAATATAATGCCTAACCTGAGTAGAGGGGTCTCTGGGTCTTTTTCCGCCTGGGATTGGAAATGTGCTTGACATTTGCTTGCTCTTCGTTGCTCCTGACCAACAAGTGAAACCTGCCAACTGATCCGAGCCTTATATAGAATTGTGAGGGTGGTTATAATCTTGTAGAATGAGAAGAGATGGGATTGGTTTCTAGATCATTCCTCTGTTCCAGCTCAAGGTTCCTTGTGACAGTGGAATGTTCCCAGGTCAGTTAACTGAAACAAACATTTCTGGAAAGAGCAGGATGAGTTTATCAAAATCAATCAGTTATTAAGAAATTGGGCAATAAACTTAAAGTGCCCATATGTGTTAGTGCAAACCAGATGACTATTAGGACACACCACTGACATCTGCCTGCACTAATTTATATCTACAGGGAGAGGACAACGAGGAGAAAGAGCAGAAGAGCTGTCAGGGGACAGAGAATGACACTCGGAGACGGACTCCAATTCCAAATTAATAAGGCACTCGTTAAAACAAATGTTGACCACAGTGCTGTACAATATACTGAATAATAAAATGCTAAAATATTACAAATGTAAAATATAGCTGCAAGCAGCGATGACGGGCCCAAGCCCCGGCACCCCCAAGGCTTTAGGGAGACTGTGCACGACAGGCAATATGCAATTCAACTGGGTGAATGTAAAAGGATTATGTCAAGACATGAGACTCTTCCTGTTTTCCTTTTTTGTCCTTACTTTAATCCCTTGCCATGGCAACACCGTTCGAGGTATCCAATATCTGTTCACAATTTATCATCTTCACTGTCTTGGCATCATGTTGAAAAAGTCTCCCATGTCTTGATATTATTCTGACAAAGTTTGAAGCGAATTGGGTAAAAATAAGAGGGCGATTTTAAAGCATTTTGAAAGTGACACACTTCCTGTTGCCAGTTGGTGGCGCTATGGCTTTGACTCACAATAGTCACATCCATGTGATCGGCCTCCTACAATGAACACACAGCTGAATGTTTGCAGAAGTTTGCGTCCTGATTAAGGCATACATTTTTTTCCTACTCCTATTTAAACCGCATTTATCCATGCACAGAGGATTAATATCTTAATTCATTCATGCTCATCAATTATGCAGGTAAATTACTTCCATTTATCATTTGGCCCTTTTAACTGGCCACTTTGATTTATCTAGGGTACTGTAACATTTCTCATGTCCTGTTATATACAGGTGCTGGTCATATAATTAGAATATCATCAAAAAGTTGATTTATTTCACTAATTCCATTCAAAAAGTGAAACTTGTATATTATATTCATTCATTACACACAGACTGATATATTTCAAATGTTTATTTCTTTTAATTTTGATGATTATAACTGACAACTAAGGAAAATCCCAAATTCAGTATCTCAGAAAATTAGAATATTACTTAAGACCAATACAAAGAAAGGATTTTTAGAAATCTTGGCCAACTGAAAAGTATGAACATGAAAAGTATGAGCATGTACAGCACTCAATACTTAGTTGGGGCTCCTTTTGCCTGAATTACTGCAGCAATGTGTCGTGGCATGGAGTCGATCAGTCTGTGGCACTGCTCAGGTGTTATAAGAGCCCAGGTTGCTCTGATAGTGGCCTTCAGCTCTTCTGCATTGTTGGGTCTGGCATATCGCATCTTCCTTTTCACAATACCCCTAGATTTTCTATGGGGTTAAGGTCAGGCGAGTTTGCTGGCCAATTAAGAACAGGGATACCATGGTCCTTAAACCAGGTACTGGTAGCTTTGGCACTGTGTGCAGATGCCAAGTCCTGTTGGAAAATGAAATCTGCATCTCCATAAAGTCGGTCAGCAGCAGGAAGCATGAAGTGCTCTAAAACTTCCTGGTATACGGCTGCGTTGACCTTGGACCTCAGAAAACACAGTGGACCAACACCAGCAGATGACATGGCACCCCAAACCATCACTGACTGTGGAAACTTTACACTGGACCTCAAGCAACGTGGATTGTGTGCCTCTCCTCTCTTCCTCCAGACTCTGGGACCCTGATTTCCAAAGGAAATGCAAAATTTACTTTCATCAGAGAACATAACTTTGGACCACTCAGCAGCAGTCCAGTCCTTTTTGTCTTTAGCCCAGGCGAGACGCTTCTGACGCTGTCTGTTGTTCAAGAGTGGCTTGACACAAGGAATGCGACAGCTGAAACCCATGTCTTGCATACGTCTGTGCATAGTGGTTCTTGAAGCACTGACTCCAGCTGCAGTCCACTCTTTGTGAATCTCCCCCACATTTTTGAATGGGTTTTGTTTCACAATCCTCTCCAGGGTGCGGTTATCCCTATTGCTTGTACACTTTTTTTCTACCACATCTTTTCCTTCCCTTCGCCTCTCTATTAATGTGCTTGGACACAGAGCTCGGTGAACAGCCAGCCTCTTTTGCAATGACCTTTTGTGTCTTGCCCTCCTTGTGCAAGGTGTCAATGGTCGTCTTTTGGACAACTGTCAAGTCAGCAGTCTTCCCCATGATTGTGTAGCCTACAGAACTAGACTGAGAGACCATTTAAAGGCCTTTGCAGGTGTTTGAGTTAATTAGCTGATTAGAGTGTGGCACCAGGTGTCTTCAATATTGAACCTTTTCACAATATTCTAATTTTCTGAGATACTGAATTTGGGATTTTCCTTAGTTATCAGTTATAATCATCAAAATTAAAAGAAATAAACATTTGAAATATATCAGTCTGTGTGTAATGAATGAATATAATATATAAGTTTCACTTTTTGAATGGAATTAGTGAAATAAATCAACTTTTTGATGATATTCTAATTATATGACCAGCACCTGTGTATATATATATTCGTCCTATGGATAGGACCTGGCTACATCAAGTCAAGTAACCTTCATTTAAGGGTAGGTTTTAGTCAAGCACTGCAGAGCTTCTGGTCCGACGGTGGAAACGCAGTTTGACTTTGGGCTCTGTGCTAGCAACGTCATGCTAACAAACTGATAAATCATGCTAGCAGCATGCTAATTCATGTTAGCAATGTGTTATTGGCACAGAGGTAAACCAGAAAAATTAAAAATAGCACTCAAAAGGTTGCCAACCCCTGGTCTAATAAGTCCTGTAATAAAATGAAAACACATTACTTCTACTATTTATCTCTCATCTGAATCAACAAACTCTACATCGAGCATGTTTGTGGACAGGCTGGATTTTAAGAGTAGTCGGGAGTTGCTCTATTAAATTGTCCAGCCTGCCATGGCAGAGGTTTGCTGGTTCACTGAAATCACTGTAGAGAGTGAGGCTGCCATGGTCTTCAGATACTCCAATTACCTCTATGTATTTCACGAGTTCACATATATATATAATTAGATAAAGTAATGCGTATTTGGCGTGCTGTCCAGGGGGAGGGCTCCGAGCTCGGATGTGGTTATGAGAGATAGAACTAGAAGTGAGGAGATGGGGTGGCGGAGGGATGCTGATAAACTGTCAACGAACAGAGGTAAGTCTGCAGTATATACCTCTGTTGGTTGATTAGCTGAATGCTTTCCACTTGTGATAATTAGTCTAATTATCTGCACCTGCTCCTCCCGAATTTTGTTAATGAAACATCATTTAGTCTCGACCTGCAGCTGCTAAAAAGAATGTCATTTGTGAAACACCATTCAGTTGTTATATCCAAAAAAAGTGAAATGGTCCTGTATTCTGACTTTGTTTCCAGAGGGCGAAGGCTACTCTCTTATGGTTCTCAACCCACTGCTATTTTCAACATTTTCTCACTGGTCATTTGCCGGCCAATGGGTCCATACTGTGGGTCTTCTGATATGCAACATGCGAAACACCTGCATTGCAAAACATGCTTTTCTTACTTAGCATGTTTGTCTTGTTTCCAGTCCAAATATCTAAATATTCTTAAATCAAGATGCATTTACTAAATAAATAAAAGATATACATAAAACAAGCAAAAAACTTATCCATTAAAAATGGGACAGTACCCACTTTATTTGGACCAACTTACTCCTCTGTATGACAACCTGAAAGTATAATTAATTACTGATGTATATATTTCCTACCTGCTGTTTAAAATACGTAGAGTTGTGTTTTTTTATTGTGTAGATCTCCAGCTAACCGGCTAACTCATGTTATTTCTGTCTTACGGAATTAGTTCTGCTGATCAGCTGTGGGCCACTATTACCAAAAGTTCTGCCAGTTAATGCGGATTTTCTGTCGTTCTTACTACTTTGAGTAATGATAAAGGATGCAGCAAGGTTTGTTTTACAAACTTTAATGTTACATCAGTCATTCATGCTAGTGTTCAGCTAACGCATGCACCGTTATTGATACAGTTCCCACATGTGGACCTCAATAAAATAGAAATATACATGGGTTTGTTGATATACATAAGTTGTTAATGCTAATGTAGAGGAATTACAGTTGCAACATCTTAATGTATGACAGACTGCGTAAAAACTTGTCAGTGAGAAATGTCCTGCTCAAGTAGTCCTTACAATGGAAGTTTGGGTTGAATAACTAGTTTTCTTCCAATGTTTCATCATCAGGCTCTCGCTCGGATTGATATCGCCATCCTTACTGTCCTTACAATCGCTGAGGATTTAGGAAGCCTGTGGAGCTGAGATTCACATAAACGCCTTTTTCTTTCTGACACGCTCTGGCAATGGTACACTAATCGCAACGCTATTTCCAGCATGAACTTTCAAATGAAGTTTCAGATCTCTTTGGTATGTGAAACTCACGTCACACTCAAGACACATGAAAGGTTTCTCTCCGGTGTGAAGCCTCATGTGTATTTTAAGGTTTCTTTTTTCTTTGAAACCTTTTCCACACTGTTGGCAGATGAAAGGCTTCTCTCCAGTGTGAACTCTCATGTGAACCTCAAGGTTTGATTTGCTCGAGCAAGTTCTTCCACAGTGAGGGCAAATGAAACGCTTCTCTCCAATGTGAGTTATTGCATGATTCTTAAGGAGATCGTTGTCCGCGAAACTCATTCCACACTGATGACATTTACAACAGTTCCCTCTTGAGTGAATCTTCTTGTGGAAATTAAGGGTGACTCTTTGTCTGAAACTCTTTCCACACTGATCACATGTGAAAGGTGTTTCTCCAGTGTGAATTCTTATGTGATCACTAAGTGTTCCTTGTTGTGCAAAACTCTTTTCACAGTGAGGACAGGTGTAAGGCTTTTCTCCAGTGTGAATTCTCATGTGGACTTTAAGGTTTCCTTTTCCATTGAAACCTTTTCCACACTGTTGGCAGGTGTAAGGGCTCTCTCCGTTGTGAACTTTCATGTGAGCTTCAAGGTTTTCACGTTGGCTGAAACTCTTTTCACACTGAAAGCAGGTGAAATTATGTCTACCCCCCGTCTTTTGAGCTCTTTTTTTTGAGGAAGTCTTTTCAGTCTGCGAGCAGCTAAGATCGTTTTCTCCAGTTACGAAATCATGTTTCTCTTCCTTTACATCATTCAGATCTTGAATCTCCTCTTTCTGCGGCATCAGATCTAAGGTGAAAACAGAAAAAAATACGTTTAAGCCCAGTTTAATGGCACAAAATGACAAATAAATGCATACTCTGAGAACGCTCCAAAAGATGTTTGTTTATACCGACTGGATACTCCATATTGATCGGGTGAATGCAGGTTTTAAATGGTTTATTGTACAGGCAAGTAAATCACTGTTCTAAATTAATGCGCTGTTACACTGTATAACACACACATACAGTATCACGTGCAGATCACACACAGAAACATTCAGTAGTGTAGAAACTTACTGTCAATGCTGTTCTGTGATTTATCAATAAAATAGCTTAAAAACAAAGTTTTAGCATGTTTTTCTGTTTTCAAAAGAACTAAAACCCACAGCTTCACTATTAGTAGAGAGATGCCACACAGTTAAGATTAATTCACACACAACGGCTCTCTTACTAATGGACTCAAATGTAATTTTACTGTGCTACATTATCTGTATCTGATTTAGAACTAGCAGAAATCTGCAAGAAATATAACAACCCATACACCGAAGGATAGATAAACATAAGCTGATATGTAGAAGCAATACCTAGCCAACATCAACGTTTGTTCAAACTTTAGCCTCTAGTTGCGGATTGTGTCAAGCATTCCCATTTTGTTTTTATTAATGACGTCATCAGCGATTAGTCGATGTCAGTTCGTCTTTAATTACATAATAATCTGAGGTCGTTCAACCCCTATATAATATGATGCTAGATCAAGTCAAAGTAGTGAGATTTTCAGGCTTAAGGTTTGATAATAGACATATTGGGTTAATTTGGTCAGAAGAATCTATATACAACAACAAAACAACAATGTTGGGAATATGGAAAAAATAAATAAAAACAACAGCTTTAGTTAGATAATGGATAATATAGTGAATGAAATAGGTCAGAAGAAATATGAATTCTTGCCTACAGTGATATATTCATGAATACCATTATGCAGGGGTTCTGAACTCTGGCCCTCGAGATCCACTTTCCTACAAAGTTTAGCTCCAACCCTGATCAAACACACCTGAACAAGCTAATCAAGGTCTTTAGCATTAATAGCGAGCGGAAGTTTAATTTTTTAGGTTTAAAACAGTGTTGTGTAAACAGCCCATTTTGCTATGTTATACTGTATTTCTTACCTACAAGGGAGTAACATTGTGGTTTTTAAAACCCGCAGCTTCACTAGAGAGACACTGGACAAACTCAGAGAGAGAGAGGTGTGTATGAGTGTGCGAATTATCTCTCTCTATAACTCAAAATATAGCTGCAATCAGCAATACGGGCCGGAAGCTCAATGCAGAGCAGGTGAAAATTAACTCAAAATTAACAGATATTCATACAGGAATGAACAAAAACACTCATTTCTAATCCAAAAGAAAAATTAGTACAACACTTACCTTGATGACAAACTAATTGAAATGACAATTTTATAAAGTTGTTCCATCTGGGACTTAAGCCCACAATCTCTGGGTCAGGTACCCGTCACCAGTGCTGCTAATTTAATGATTTTGTCGCTAGATTTAACGACTTCTAGCAACTTCTTGGACAAACCTTATCTAGATTCCATGACTTCAAAATTTGAAGAACCTTTTCAAGTTGTATTTTTGCAAAAACTAGGAACACTAGGTGGCGGCATGTTCAAACTTCTCAGGTACCTTCAGGACATACTGCTGACGACTCCTACCAATTTTTGTGCCAATATGTCAAATAGTTTAATACTGCAATTTCTAATAAGTTTTACTTTCCAGGGCTCAAGGACGCTTTACAATGTACATTTAACAAGGAAGAAATAATACGAGTAGAGTAGACAATGATGACAAACAATAGTTAGAAGATACAGTAAAGGAACATTATATGGACAGGGCAGCATACAGAAGAATAGAATCAAGCACAACAAAATACAAAACAGAACTTAAGAGGCATAACATTCAGAGAATTATTAGTTAAGTAATCAATCAATCAGTTTAGAGACATAGCATTCAGAAAATAAGTGAGTTTTGAGTAATGATTTAAATTCAGAGATATTATTAACTCATCAGAGTGAATGGGGGAGAGAAGTCCAGAGTTTTGGAGCAACAATACCAAATGATCTGCCCCCATTGAAGAGAGGCGATGCCGAGGGACAACGAGAAGGACAGAGTCAGAGACGTAGTGAGCGAGTCGGGGAGTAGGGGACGAGCATGTTACAAAGATAAGGGGGAGCCAAGCCATGCAAAGATTTAAAAGCGAGCAGGAGAATTTTGAATTTAATACGGTAAGCAAATGGAAGCCAGCGGAGATCATATAAAATTGGGGTGATAAGAGCAGAACGTTTGGTATGGGTGAGTATTCTAGCAGCAGAGTTTTGAATGTATTGTAATCTGGAGATGGAGCTGGCAGGTAGACCAATGAAAAGGGCATTACAGTAATCAAGGCGTGATGAGACAAATGCATGGATGACAGTTTCAGCTTTGTTACTGATGAAGGGACTGAGTTGGGCAATGCGACGTAGTTGATAGATTTGGTGATAGAGTTAATATGAGACTGAAAGGAGAGGGTGGAGTCGAAGATTACACCTAAATTTTTTACAGTACTAGACGATTTGATGTGAGATCCAGCAATCTCACAGGTGAAATTGGTAGGAATATTGCTAGTGAGTGAGGGAGTTCCAATAAAAATAATCTCAGTTTTGTCCATGTTAAGTTTCAGAAAATTTGAATTAAGCCAATCTTTTATTTCTTTCACACAGGCAGAGATTTTGTCAGTTTGGGCAGGTGTACAGATGGAGTATAATTGAATGTCATCAGTGTAAAAGTGATAGTTAACACCATGACGTTGTAAGATCTTGTGACAAAATTCAAAATGTGTTGTGTAAGATGTTTTGTCTGATCTGGACAAATTCAATATGCACCGATTCAGCTTGACACAAAGAATCCAGAGACAACAATATTATGATTTTCTGTTCAAAAGTTATTAGCAAAAATAACTATTTTTCATATCTTTTGACCCATAGGTGATGCTGTTCCCTACTTTGGCATGTCCCCTCAGATCATGGTGTTGAAGAAACCTACCAACTTTCATTTTCATTGATCAAAGTCTGGCCAAGACACAGCCTCTAAACCAAGTTTGTGATGTTGTACTTGAACAAAAATGAATTAAAAAAAAAAAAAATCTGTTCAGTCTTTTCTGTGCAGCTCAGTCCAAAGATCATCTCTGACAATTTTCATAAGAACTGGACAAAATTTGAAGGAGCAGTGGCTGCTACTGTAATGGGTGGAGTCTTAATGCAAGTATGTTCAAAGTGATCGACGTGTTGAGATAACCAAGCTTGCCGTAGTCTACCACGGCATGGGAAAAAGTGTTTAATGCACACTAGTGTTTTTTTTTCATTCAATATATGTTCTGAAGTTCATCAGGGAGCGAAGGTGGAGCGGTCTTTCTGTTATCAGTGGGCAAGGAGCGAGAAACGGGCTATGTTCACACTGTCAGTTTTTGGGTTTACAACCGCATTTACTTACAGGAGTCTTAAAATGTCACGTTCACACAACAATTTACAGCAGCGTCTCAAATACTATCTGTATGAACGTGCAATGAGAGTCAATGTAAATGTAAACAATGAAAACATGCTAGCCGGACACATTTAACTGTTGCACTCGCGTCACATGTCCTTTGCAGCATTTCACTCATAACACGACATTTGAGTCGAGCATAGTACGGTTATTTACAGGAGTGACACCGGAGCCACTCCCATCAGTTTCGTGTTCTAAGTGTGAACGCAACTGTATTAAGGACTCAAATACAGGACTGACAACCGTATTCTGCTGCTGTGTGAATGTGGCCATGGTGAATCCGAAGCAGAACTGGAGTGATTATTGAATGCGTAATCTGGTTTGAAGGCAGCATTAGTGTTTGTCTGGTCGTGTGATCTCAACATGTCTGTCCACATGATGTGACTTGCTCCATGTCAAATAATAGTGCTTTAATTAGGACACTCATATGACATTCATCAAAAATATCAGTCTTTGTAGAGCTGGATATTTGAATAAAGATCAAATGAGCTTTGAGAATGAAACCAACCTGTTTGTGTCTCGGTCTCTTCTTGTTTCACTTCAAATGCTTCTTCAATCTTCATATCTTCACTCTCCACTTTAATAAACGCCATCTTTATACACGTGGTTCTCGTTGCTTCAGGAGTTTTTTAGTGTGTGTTTGGACACGCTGGTTCACGTCTGTCATGTTTAAGATGAGAATAATTAAGAGGAAGAAAAATAAATCCACACTAAATCTCAATCAGCTCCCTAGTTCTGTAGTCAGCGCACTGGTAAGGGAGTCAGTCCGAGTGCAAGTTAATTAAACATTAGCCAAAAATGTGAAATTACGTCATTGCGGTGTGCGTGGTCGTGTGCGTTGAGTGCGCGAGACCGTTTCACCTGGTGGTGTGCATGGCCATTTTTGTTACTTTGTGCTCGGCTCCGCATTCGAAGATGCACAACTTAAAGCCGATTCTGTACCAGCATCTTACCAGCACCACTTCTGCTTGTCCAAATTAATTGCGTACATTTACAAAATGAGCCTACAACAGCAGAAATAAGCCTTTTTAATTACAATAAAAGTCTGTTTAATACAAATGTTCATTAAATTAAATGTTTAATGAATTAGAATATATTTCAGATATTGTAAGATTTATAGTTTGATATGTTCTCTTGTTACATGTAATCTAAAGGTTTACTGGATTTTATATGATTCTTTGGTAGCGTGGGTTTGGTCAAGTGTATAACAAAAAAACAAAACAAAACAAAAAAAAAATCGTCCGCGATCAGCGGAGGATCGCGTTGCACAGTCAGGCGAAAATATAAACAAGCTTCACACTTTTGTGTTCGTTAGACGCGGTGATTCGAATCACTGAATCATTTGGTTCAATTAATTTAAGTTTCCAAAACCTCGGTTTCTCCATCACTATTGCGCTGTACTCACATGCTTAACGGTTCGTTAATGGTTAAACATAACAAAGTAACATTCAGAGATATATAACTCATTTCATAGCTCTCATAAAGTTATATGCAGGGTTTGTATCGATCTAAACACTTAAAGCGACATAAAACACACACCTTTCTCTCTTTTTTTAATTTACATTCTAACATTAACATAGCAGGCTAACATAAGTTAAACTATAAGACTTAATAGACTAAGATATAAGAATCGGTAAACGCAAACCTTTCTTCAGCCGAATCACAGCGAATGCAGGAGAGTGGCGCAGCTTTATGCTGTCACAACACCAAACCAAAATAAAAGTCTGTTAGTCAAAAGTTTGGATACATTACTATTTTTACTGTTTTTGAAGTCACTTGTGCTCATCAAGCCTGCGTTTATTTGCTCAAAAATGTATTAATTTACTTTTTAATATACTTTAAAATATAATTTTAATTTCTGTGATGCAAAGCTGAATTTTCATCAGCCATTACTCCAGTAATCAGTGTCACACGATCCTTCAGAAATCATACTAATATGCTGATATGAAAAAGAAAAAGGAAAAAAAAGTTTTTGATTGAATCACTTCCATTGTAAAAATTGTTAATTAACTTAGGGGCCGCTTAAATGACATCTTTTTAACTGAAAACAGAAGACTTTTAATGCGTTCTTGCCGTTCATTTACATGTTTAGTCTATAGGTTTGTGCGTTTGAATGTGTATGTGCGCAGACACTTAGTCTTTTTTACAAAGTGACATCGCTACAGAATTATTAGTTGTTTTCATGGATCTAGTCCTTTAAAAAATGTTTCTTAATAGAAACATATTTTAAATTAGCAAAATCTCGAAAAAAAAAGTCAGAAATTCGACAAAATCACGCACATCATAGATGTCTATACTATATGTTTGCTTGTGGGCCAGCAAACAGGCTGTTCATTTAATCGGAAAATGGGCTGGCATTTTGGTCAGGATTAAAAGATCCTTGCAAACATCCACGTCTTGCTATTGCGATCTGCATGGAGTCGATGGATGGGATAAAAACCTCTCTCTATAGCGATCCCCTGATACACCTGTCTACTGCCCATCCCACCAGATGTGGCTACATCTGTTTGCGCTACAGCGCGGCCGCAGATCAGCAAAAGAGGTGCTAATCTACTAAAATTTAGCTCCAACCCTGAAAAAAAACCCTCACCTGCCTATAGCCTTAGTAATCCTGAAGAGGTTTATTAGCTTGTTCAGGTGTGTTTGAATAAGGTTGGAGCTAAACTCTGCAGGACAGCGGCTCTCTAGGACCAAACTTGCCTACCCTTGGCCTAGGAATATTGGGCGCGGTTGAGGTTTGGCATCGGTTTTTAGAAACATTTTTAAGTGCTGATTGCTGCCTACAGATCATTATAATACCTTTGAAGTACAATTACTCCAGATCTAGTTGCCTTGTCCAGTACTTTGTGCTCTTATTTACAGGCCACCAAATTACAATAAGGATTTTATTCAGTTTTTTGTCTAACATTGTGCCTACTATGGACAGTGTTATTATTCTTGGTGATTTTAATATTCATGTCTGCTGCCCCTCCAAGCCAATGGTTAGGGACTTGAATAGTTAGCTCACTGACTCCTTTAATCTTATGTTGGGTACACACCACAAGAGAACCGGGCTGATTTTGTGCCGATTTCTCCCCTTCTGGCAATCCTAGGTAATGTCCCGATTATCTTGATGGTTCTACAGATGATCTTATCAGATTTTCCTGTGGTGTGAGGTGTGTTAAGAGTAACTGAATCGCAGATCAGAAATCCTGATGTGTGGGGGGAACCCCGAGGACAAACGCGCGCAATTTCTTCCTGCCTAACGTCCGTCAAGTTTATTCTGAAGTCTCGAGAGATTTTGCGAAATTTCCCGTGTTCACAGTCGGGACTCTGGTTGAAAATTTGTTCGTGTGTGGTGTGCTATCTTTGTCACATCGTGGCTAAATAGTAACATACGAGCTCTGTAATGTAGGAATGTAGGAAAGCTGAGCGTAAATGGAAGAAAGATAAACTGCTAGTGTCTTATGAACTCCTGAAGAACACACTTTCTGCTTACCAGCATTTTGCAAAATGCTGGTAAGACCAGCATTTCTAATCTTGCTAATTATTTACAAAGCACTAAATGGTTTAGCTCCCCAGTACCTGAGCGAGCTCTTAACGCATTATAGTCCTTCACGTCCATTGCCATCTCAGAATTCAGGCCAGTTGATAATACTTAGAATATCAAAATCAACCGCAGGCGGTAGATCCTTCTCCTATTTGGCACCTAAACTCTGGAACAATCTTCCTAGCATTGTTCGGGAAGCAGACACACTCTGTCAGTTTAAATCTAGACTAAAAATGCTTTAACCTGGCATACACATAACACATTATAAATTTATGTTTTCAAATCCGTTAAAGGATTGTTAGGCTGCATAAATTAGGTCAGCCGAAACCAGGAACACTTCTTATAACACCAGATGTACTCGTTACATCAGAAGAAGAATTGCATCTACGCTAATATTAGTCTCTGTTTATACCGAGGTTTACCGTAGTCAGCCGGATCCGGGCCGTATCCAGGTGAGATCGAGGACTTGCACCTACACACGGACAACAAGTGTCAGCAGAGATTGTGTCAACTAGATCATCCCCTGTGAAGGCCTCACCGACACGACAGCCAGTGGCACAGATCCTCAACAAACCATCCCATACTGGCGTGATGAATACGATCCTCAACTAGATGGAAATGGAATAAATACTTTGACTGTTGCGATCCCAATTGGACTTATGAAAGCTTCCTGAATCATAATCATGCACTGTTCACTGTTGGCCAGAGAAGAACTGGCACCCCGACTGAGCCTGGTTCCTCCCAAGGTTTTTTTCTACATGTTAACACCTGTTTGCCTCCTGATGTGACCTGTTGGAGTTTGGGTTCCTTGCCGCCGTCGCCTTTGGCTTGCTTAGTTGGGGACACTTGACATTTGATATTCAACAGTGCTTTGATCTGCCTGCATTGACACCATTGTATGCGAACTGAACTGAGCTGGATGATGACATTATTGTTTACTCCAGTGCTGATATAGATAAATTAACTAAATGAATAACTATTGATTCTTACAACGGAATGAATCAATACTGAAATACTGAATACTGTAAGTATAATTAATTACTGATGTATATATTTTCTACTGGGTGTTCAAAATACATAGATTTGTGTTTTATATTGTGTAGGTCTCCACCTGACTGGCTAACTCAAAGTTATTACTGTCTTACTGAAATAGTTCTGCTGATCAGCTGTGGGCCACTATTACCAAAAGTTGTGCAGTTAATGCATATTTTCTGTTGTGCTTACTACTTTGAGGAAAGAAAGGATGGAGCAAGGTTTGTTTTACAAATTTTAATGTCACATCAGGCATTCACATTAGTGCTGTATCATAGTTAATGATACAGTTCCCACATGTGGACCTCAATAAAATAGAAATATACATGCGTTTGTTGATATACATAACTTGTTAATGCGGAAGTAGAAGAATTACAGTTGCAACATATCAATGTATGACAGACTGAGTGTAAACTTGTCAGTGAGAAAAGTCCTGCTCAAGTCATCCTTGCAATGGAGGTTTGGGTTGAATAACTAGTTCTCTTCCAATGTTTCATCATCAGGCTCTCGCTCAAATTGATATTGCCATTGTTACTGTCCTTACAGTGTGTACAATCGCTGAGGATTTAGGAAGCCTCTGGAGCAGAGTTTCACATAAACGCTGTTTTCTTTCTGACACGCTCTGGAAACGGTACACTAATCTCAACGCTATTTCCAGCATGAGCTTTCAAATGAAGTTTCAGGTCTCTTCTGTATGTGAAACTCACGTCACACTCAAGACACACGAAAGGTTTCTCTCCGGTGTGAAGCCTCATGTGTACATTAAGGCTTCTTTTTTCTTTGAAACCTTTTCCACACTGTTGGCAGGTGAAAGGCGTCTCTCCAGTGTGAACTCTCATGTGAACCTCAAGGTTTGAATTGCTCGAGCAAGTTCTTCCACAGTGAGGGCAAATGAAACGCTTCTCTCCAATGTGAGTTATTGCATGATCCTTAAGGAGATCGTTGTCTGTGAAACTCATTCCACACTGAAGACATTTAAAACAGTTCTCTCTTGAGTGAGTCTTCTTGTGGGAATTAAGGGTGACTCTTTGTCTGAAACTCTTTCCACACTGATCACATGTGAAAGGTGTTTCTCCAGTGTGAATTCTTATGTGGTCATTAAGGTTTCCTTGTTGTGCAAAACTCCTTTCACAGTGAGGACAGGTGTAAGGCTTTTCTCCAGTGTGAATTCTCATGTGGATTTTAAGGTTTCCTTTTCCACCGAAACATTTTCCACACTGTTGGCAGGTGTAAGGGCTCTCTCCGTTGTGAACTTTCATGTGAGCTTCAAGGTTTTCACGTTGGCTGAAACTCTTTTCACACTGAAAGCAGGTGAAATTATGTCTACCCCCCGTCTTTTGAGCTCTTTTTTGTGAGGAAGTCTCTTCAGTCTGCGAGCAGCTAAGATTGTTTTCTCCAGTTACGAAATCATGTTTCTCTTCCTTTACATCATTCAGATCTTGAATCTCCTCTTTCTGCGGCATCAGATCTAAGGTGAAAACAGGAAAAAAAAATATGTACGTTTAAGCCCAGTTTAATGACAAATAAATGCATACTCTGAGAACGCTCCAAAAGATGTTTGTTTATACCGGCTGGATACTCCATATTGATCGGGTGAATGCAGGTTTTAAATGGTTTATCGTACAAGTAAATCACTGTTCTAAACTAATGTGCTGCTGCACTGTATAACACACACATACAGACAGTATCACATGCAGATCGCACACACAGAAACATTCAGTAGTGTAGAAACTTACTGTCAATGCTGTTCTGTGATTTATCAATAAAATAGCTTAAAAACTGAAAGTTTTAGCATGTCTTTCTGTTTTTGAAAGAACTAAAACCCACAGCTTCACTATTAGTAGAGAGATGCCGCACAGTTAATATTAATTCACACACAACGGCTCTCTTACTAATGGACTCATAAATCTAATATTACTGCTCTATCTTATCTGTATCTGATTTAGAACCAGCAGAAATCTGCAAGAAATATAACCCATACACCGAAGGATAGATAAACATAAGCTGATATGTAGAAGCAATACCTAGCCAACATCAACATTTGTTCAAACTTTAGCCCCTAGTTGCAGATTGTGTCAAGCATTCCCATTTTGTTTTTATTAATGACGTCATCAGCGATTAGTCGATGTCAGTTCGTCTTTAATTACATAACTGTCGATTGAAACCTGAGGTCATTCAACCCCTATATGATGCTAGATCAAGTCAAAGTAGTGAGATTTTCAAGCTTAAGGTTTGATAGTACACATATTGGGTTAATTTGGTCAGAAGAATCTACATACAACAACAAAACAACCAAAAAGTAAGTTAAAGATCCATGCTGGGAATATAGGGGAAAAAAAATTAAATATTAAAAAAATGCTTTAGTTGGATAATAGAGGATATGGTGAAGAAAATAGGTCAGAAGAAATATTAATTCTTGCCTACAGTGATATGTTCATGAATACCATTATGCAGGGGTTCTGAACTCTGGCCCTCGAGATCCACTTTCCTACAAAGTTTAGCTCCAACCCTGATCAAACACACCTGAACAAGCTAATCAAGGTCTTTAGCATTAATAGCAAGCAGTGAGTTTAATTTTTTAGGTTTAAAACAGTGTTGTGTAAACAGCCCATTTTGCTATGTTATACTGTATTTCTTACCTACGAGGGAGTAACACTGCGGTTTTTGAAGTTTTTGAAACCTGCAGCTTCACCAGAGAGATGCTGGACAAACTCAGAGAGAGATAATTTACACACACATCTCTCTTTCTCTATAACTCAATAAATAGCTGCAACCAGCAATACGGGCCGGAAGCTCAATGCAGAGCAGGTGAAAATGAACTCAAAATTAAGAGATATTCATACAAGAATGAACAAAAACAGTTATTTCTAATCCAAAAGGAAGAAAGATTAGTACAACACTTACCTTGATGACAAACTAATTGAAATGACACTATTTTATAAAGTTGTTCCATCTGGGACTTGAGCCCACAATCTCTGGGTCACACCAGTGCTGCCAATTTAACGATTTTGTCGCTAGATTTAGTGACTTCCCCCAAAAGCCTAGCAACAAGTCTAACAACTTCTTGGACAAACCTTATCTAGATTCTGATCTATATTTATATTAATATAGATCAGTGGATTCGCAAGTATGACGCCATCTAGTGACATTTATCGACCAGTTTTAGCTACTTTCCGCTGAAAGCAATTGGCAAACACTGCCCGTCACTGACCTGTGGCGTTACACATTGAGCTACTTTTTGATGCACATTCACCAGGCTGCCGAGGAGAGCTTTCTGTGTGAGAATGAGCTCACAAAAACATTACTTAGGTTAGCTTAACATGCTAATCTGGTTAACATGCTAATACTAACGTAGCTTACAGTTAACCTGATAGCTGAAGAGCCACATTAGACTGAATGGCAACTGGTGAGCATGACAACAAATTAGCATGCTAAGCGAACTAATATAATTTAATCAGGCACAATCAAATTCCGTGCTGTATTTCTCAGGAAAGGTAACGAATATATCAAAAATTTGTTCAGTCATTTCTGTGCGGCTCAGTCCAAAGATCATCTGATCAGATTTTGGACAAAATTTGTAGGCGGAGTAACAATAAAAACTCTTCAATTCACTTCAAAATGGTAGACAGACAAAATGATGGAAAGGCCTAGCACTTATTCAAACACGCAGTCACTCTCTCACTAATGCATTCAAACAAATGTAATCTTACAGACCTTCTTTATTCTGTATCCGATTTTGAATAAGCAGAAATCTGTAAGAAATATTGCAACCCGTTGATAAAATATTTGATGTAAGTGTACTGTATTTTCATCCTTCCAAACAAAATTTGCACTGCAAATAGCAAGTGTTTAATGCATTTAATATATGTTCTGAACAGAACATTTGTGATATTTCAAATCATATTGAAATACTTCAGCCACAAATTTCATCAGGGAGCAAAGGTGGAGCGGTGTTTCTGTTATCAGTTAGCAAGGAACGAGAAACGGGCTATGTTCACACTGTCAGTTTTTGGGATTGACAACCATATTTACTTACAGGTGTGAGTCTCAATGTCCTGTTCACACTGCAATTTACAGTAGCATTACGAATTCTGTCTGTATGAACGTGCAATGAGAGTCATTGTAAATCTAAACAATGAAAACGTGCTAGCCGGACACCATGAGGTGACTTGCTCCATGTCAAATAATAGCGCTTTAATTATGACACTCATATGACATTCTTCAAAAACAAGTCAGTTTTGTGGAGCTGGACATTTTAATAAGGATCAAATGACTGAGTTCAACTTTGAGAATGAAACCAACCTGTTTGTGTCTCAGTATCTTCTTGTTTCACTCCGAATGCTTCTTCAATCTTCATGTCTTCACTCTCCTCTTTAATAAACGCCATCTTTATACACGTGGATCTCGTTGCTTCACCAGGAGTTTTTTAGTGTGTGTTTGGACACGTTGGTTCACGTCTGTCATGTTTAAGATGAGAATAATTTAGAGAAAGAAAAATAAATTCACACTAAATCTCTGTCTCAATCAGCTCCCTAGTTCTGTAGTCAGCACACTGGTAAGGGAGTCAGTCAGAGTGCAAGTTAATTACTTAAACCTTAGCCAAAAATGTGAAATGACGTCATTGCGGTGTGCGCAGTCATGCACGAGACCCTCTTTCACCTGGCGGTGTGCATGGCCATTTTTGTTACTTTGTGCTCGGCTCCGCATCTGAAGATGCACAACTTAAAGCCGATTCTGTACCAGCATCTCACCAGCACCGCTTGCGCTTGTCCAAATTAATTGCGTACATTTACAAAACAAGCCTACAATAGCAGAAATAAGCCGATTCTCAAGCCGTTGAGCGTGCATCGGCTGTACACTCATTATTGTGGTGCATTGTGGGATTGAATGAGTGCACCTAATATCTCCCACTATGGTTTCGGACACCACTACAAATGGCTGTCCCCTCAAATAGCACCATGTTTAAGGGTATAGGGGGGCGATTTCGGACACAGCCTTACTTCTTCTTCTTTTGAGGTTTATTGGCGGTTGACAAACAACAAAATGGCGTATTACCGCCACCACTGGTATGGAGTGTGGATTAAAATGATTTAATCCCTCCTTTTTTTATAATCTCTCCCACAAATTAGTCATTTTAAGATAGAGAAGAATAAAACTATAACATTCATTTCCCGAATTATTTTGTAAAATATCTCCTAGTATAAATTGCATTTTTATTTTTGCTAAATTTTGCATTAAAATCCTTCTTTCAGTCTCGTATTTCTGACAGCATATCATAACATGTTCCAATGTTTCTTCTTGCCCACAAAATTCACACTTTCCTGTATCATGTTTACCCATTTTATAAAGTGTATGTCCAAATCTCATCCTTGATATAATTACCTCCTCTCTCCTGTTTTTCCCTGCACACCTCATCTCTCATACTTTCCTTTGAATTATGTAAAACCATCAACCTTTCTTCTCCTTATCCCATTGTTTTTGCCACCTTTTCTTAATAATACTCTTGATTTCATTCTTACTTAGATTAACAATTTAATTAATGTCATTGTTTTTTATGGTTTCTTTTGCTGCCTTGTCTGCCATTTCATTTCTTGGATACCAATATGTGCAGGTATCCATAAAAATACCACTGTAATGTATGTATAATGATTGCTTTATTTCAATTAAAGTATCTGGTCTACTCTCTGAGTGACTGTATTTTAAGCTGGCCAAAGATGAACTTGAATCTGAACAAACAACTGATTTCAAAGGTCTTGTCTCCTCTATCCACTGTGTTGCTAATAATATTGCAAATATTTCCCCTGTATAAACAGATAACTCATCACTAAACCTTTTCTTTATTGATAAATGAAATTCTGGAACAGTAAACGCTACTCCTATCTTGTTATCTAAACTCTTTGATGCATCTGTGTATATCTGAACATAGCTAGACATTATAACCTTATTTTCCTTTTCTAACCATGTAAAACCTACTGTAGCGTCTGGAAGCAACCAAGGCTTTATTATTGGTAGCGGCACAGTAGGACTAACATTTAACTGATTAACTTTAATTTCTATTGCTTAACAATTACTTCGAGCCGCCTCCTGTCGTTTCAAAGAATAGTACAATGGCGAGCGCGTCGAGTATAAACGTCTCGTCTGTCAGTGGAGGATCGCGTTGCGCAGACAGGCTAAAGTATGAACAAGGTTTCACACATTTGCATTCTAACATTAACATAACAGGCTAACACAAGTGAAACTGTTAGACTTAAACTGAGATATAAGAATTGGTAAACACAAACCTTTCTTCAGCCGAATCACAGCGAATGCAGGAGAGTGGCGCAGCTTTATGATGTCACAAAACCAAACCAAAATAAAAGTCTATTAGTCAAAAGTTTGGACACACCATTTTAATGTTTTTGAAGTCACTTGTGCGCATCAAGCCTGCGTTTGTGATCAAAAATGCAGAAAAACGGTAATATTGTGAAACAATTTAAAATAATGGTTTTCTGTTTTAATATACTTTAAAATATAATTTTTATTTCTGTGATGCAAAGCTGAATTTTTAGCATCATTACTCCAGTCTTCAGTGTCACATGATCCTTCAGAAATCATTCTATAATATGCTGATTTGATACTCAGTTATTATCAATGTTGGAAACAGTTGTGCTGCTTGATATTTGTTTTGGAACCTGTGATACTTTTTTTCAGGATTCGTTAATTAATAAAAAGTAAAAGCATTTATTCAAAACAGAAGTCTTTTCTAACAATATAAGTCTTTACCATCACTTTTTATTAAAGGGTTAGTTCAGGGCTCCATGTGAGTTTTTTATGGACTGTCACTTGGGCCCTGCATGGGCAACCCAAATGGGTTGAATATCCCACATTTCTGGCACAATACCATGGATACAGTTGATGCTACTGCAGTAAATTTATGGTAAATATTGGCAATTTCTGGATTGAGAAGCCATCAAACTAGTTAGTTGTGGCACAATGTTTCTTCTCCTGTTTTTCCCGTTGTTGAGAATGTCAGCACTGTTTCATCTGGCTTTAACTAGTTTAAATCACCAAGATATTTGTGGTTTATATTGGAGAACTCGAACACTTCTCACTTGATCTCCACGCTCTGTTTAGTAGTCACATGACTGTTCAGTGAGTAAATGCATTTGCTCAAGCTGGAACTGCACTGTGTTTTGGACCAAGCTGTCTCTGGTGCGGTTCTGGATCCGTCTGTAGATTTGAGGTCACTTCAGCTTTATGCAACTTTGCTCTGGCAGTGGGATAGTCAGCTAGAGAAATGTGATAGTGATTCAAATTAAAGGATTAGTTCACTTTCAAATGTTTCCTCAGTACTACAAATACAAAAATGCGTTCTCTTTCAAGAGCGGTCACTTCAACACTGCGTAAAACGCTGCGGGAAATCCCTTTCTTTCCAAATTCTTGAATATTATAGGCTAACACCAGTTAGAAAAACTGGCCAATTGCTGCGCAATATGCAAATCGCATGCAAATACTGGCGGGGTAACCTGGCAGTATAAAAGGCGAGGAGAGCAGCAATTACCACAGAATCTCTTCCTTCACGCATCCAATGGCAACTTTCTGCAGCATCTGCGCAGGCCCCGTTGACCGCCGGATACCCACCCTCACTGCGTGGTCTGCATGGGCCTGGCCCATGCTGAGGCAGCCTTCCTGGACTCCGGTTGCACGCACTGCCTGGACCTGCCGATGCGAGCCGCTGGTGGGCCCTGCTCATGAAGACAACGTCGACGACGACAAAGATACCTGGGACCGTCGTCCTCAACCGTCTCCCCGGGAGAGGCCTTCCATCCTCCTCCCGCCGTCGCCGACTTCGTCTCTTTCAGCGTGGCCAGAGAAGATGACTCAATGTCCATCTCTGCTTCGGAGAAGGATTGGGCTGCATCCGAGCCTGACCGCCCGGACGTCGAAGGCCCCTTAGACCTCCAAGAGGAGCTCATGAGGGTGCTATGACAAAGCAGTCAGAGACCTAGACCTCTCATGGAGCGCTCTGGACAAGCCAGCCAGGAGTAAGTTGGACTCCTGGTATTTCCAGGCAGGTCACCGCCAAGCCGCTCCGAAAAGGAGGACGCCCTTCTTCCCAGACGTCCATGACCACGTGGTTAAGTCGTGGTCTGCACCCCAGTCGGCGGGCGTCCATGCATTTCTTCTCCCACGTGGACCAGGGCGGAGGCACATGGGTATGTGCGCATGGAGACCGTCGCCACACACCTGTTCAAGTTTGGGCTCTGGCTGGGCCACTCAAGGACATTCACAGAGTTGTCACGTAACCACTCCTTTGTTATCTTGGCTGTGTGCTTAGGGTCGTTGTCCTGCTGGAAGATGAACCTTCACCGCAGTCTGAGGTCCAGAGCGCTTGATCCTGACTAGTCTCCCAGTTCCCCACAGCATGATGCTGCCACCACCATGCTTCACTGTAGGGATGGTATTGGCCAGGTGATGAGTGGTGCCTGGTTTCCTCCAGACATGACACTTTCTATTCATCCTTCAGGTGCCTTTTGGCAACTCCATTTACGGATGATGGAGGCCACTGTGCTCATTTGGACCTTCGATGCTGCAGATTTTTTTTTGTACCCTTCCCCAGATCTGTGCCTCGATACAATCCTGTCTCAGAGGTCTACTGACGATACTTTGGACTTCATGGCTTGGTTTGGGCTCTGACATGCACTGTTAACTGTGGGACCTTATATAGACAGGTGTGTGCCTTTCCAAATCATGTTTGTCTCAACCCTAATCAAACGTGTGTGTGCAAGTAAGTGAAATGAAAATATTTGGAGCATAAAAATGTTTGGTTGCTTTATCATGAGTGGAAAAAAAACTACAAGAATTGTCTAAGAGTTCTACGCTTATATGATTAACTTTCATTGTGACAATACTGCTCAGAAAAATGAGTTTTTCAAACAGAACATGATAGTGCTTATGCTTTTTCAAATATTACCTTTTATACAGTGTGTAATATAGCATGTAAAAGGTCTGCAAAGTTTTTATGATCAAAGCCCATGATAAAGTTATTGTCACCCTAAAGAAAGAGTCGATTCTGAACTGCCGAAAACAAGTCGTCAGGAATTCCACCTATGGTCTTCGTTGGCTGCCCATGAACAACATCTACTTTGACCTGCCATCAAACACTGCTGGTTCGTGCTGTGTACATGTTAAGAAGACGCTGTTTTCTGTGATGCAAAAGCAAATTCTCTTTATATACACTTCCAAAGGATGAGGATGTGAAGAGTCAGTGGTTACAATTACCACAGCGATACAACAGCAGTTTAACCTTTAGTTGTGTTCCCGTCGTTTTACTAAGTATTGCTTCTCAAATCTCTTTGAGGTCAACGGGGGATTTGCAAACGTCTTATCCATTGGACCAACTTGCTCCTCTGTATGACAACCTGTAAGTATAATTAATTACTGATGTATATATTTTCTACTGGGTGTTCAAAATACATAGATTTGTGTTTTATATTGTGCAGGTCTCCACCTGACCGGCTAACTCAAGTTATTACTGTCTTACTGAATTAGTTCTGCTGATCAGCTGTGGGCCACTATTACCAAAAGTTGTGCCAGTTAATGCAGATTTTCTGTCGTTCTTACTACTTTGAGTAATGATAAAGGATGGAGCAAGGTTTGTTTTACAAACTTTAATGTTACATCAGTCATTCACGTTAATGCTCAGCTAACGTATGCGCCGTTATTGATACAGTTCCCACATGTGGACCTCAATAAAATAGAAATATACATAACTTGTTAATGCTGATGTAGAGGAATTACAGTTGCAACATCTCAATGTATGACAGACTGAGTCAAAACTTGTCACTGAGAAATGTCCTGCTCAAGTCGTCCTTGCAATGGAGGTTTGGGTTGAATAACTAGTTCTCTTCCAATGTTTCATAATCAGGCTCTCGCTCGAATTGATATCGCCATCGTTACTGTCCTTACAGTGTGTACAATCGCTGAGGATTTAGGAAGCTTGTGGAGCTGAGATTCACATAAACGCCGTTTTCTTTCTGACACGCTCTGGAAACGGTAGACCAATCACAACGCTATTTCCAGCATGAGCTTTCAAATGAACTTTCAGGTCTCTTCGGTATGTAAAACTTATGTCACACTGAAGACACATAAAAGGTTTCTCTCCGGTGTGAAGCCTCATGTGTACTTTAAGGTTTCTTTTTTCTTTGAAACCTTTTCCACACTGTTGGCAGGTGAAAGGCTTCTCTCCAGTGTGAATTCTCAAGTGAACCTCAAGGTTTGATTTGCTCGAGCAAGTTCTTCCACAGTGAGGGCAAATGAAACGCTTCTCTCCAATGTGAGTTATTACATGATTCTTAAGGTGATCGCTGTCTGTGAAACTCATTCCACACTGATGACATATAAAACAGCTCTCTCTCACGTGAATCCTCATGTGGCCCTTAAGGTTTAATTTACGTTTGAACCTCTTTCCACACTGATCACATGTGAAAGGCGTTTCTCCAGTGTGAATTCTTTTGTGATCGCTAAGTGTTCCTTGATGTGCAAAACTCTTTCCACAGTGAGGACAGGTGTAAGGCTTTTCTCCAGTGTGAATTCTCATGTGGACTTTAAGGTTTCCTTTTCCACTGAAACTTCTTCCACACTGTTGGCAGGTATAAGGCTTTTCTCCAGTGTGAGTTTTCATGTGGATATGAAGGTTTCCTTTTCCATTGAAACCTTTTCCACACTGTTTGCAGGGGTAAGGGCTCTCTCCATTGTGAACTTTCATGTGAGCTTTAAGGTTTTCACGTTGGCTGAAACTCTTTTCACACCGAAAGCAGGTGAAATAACGTCTACCCCGCGTCTTTTGAGCTCTTTTTTGTGAGGAAGTCTCTTCAGTCTGCGAGCAGCTAAGATCGTTTTCTCCAGTTACGAAATCATGTTTCTCTTCCTTTACATCATTCAGATCTTGAATCTCCTCTTTCAGCTGCATCAGATCTAAGGTGAAAACAGATAAATACAAGTTTAAGCCCAGTTTAATGGCACAAAATGACAAATACATGCATACTCAGAAAGCGCTCCACAGTTTGTTTATACCATCTGGATACTCCATATTGATCGGGTGAATGCAGGTTTTAAACGGTTTATCGAACAAGTAAATCACTGTTCTAAACTAATGCGCTGCTGCAC
Source organism: Ctenopharyngodon idella (assembly GCF_019924925.1). Classification (NCBI taxonomy): domain Eukaryota; kingdom Metazoa; phylum Chordata; class Actinopteri; order Cypriniformes; family Xenocyprididae; genus Ctenopharyngodon; species Ctenopharyngodon idella. The sequence continues at coordinate 19,684,797 of NC_067223.1, forward strand.
TGTATAACACACACACACACACAGACAGTATCACGTGCAGATCGCACACACAGAAACATTCAGTAGTGTAGAAACTTACTGTCAATGCTGTTCTGTGATTTATCAATAAAATAGCTTAAAAACTGAAAGCTTTAGCATGTCTTTCTGTTTCTGAAAGAACTAAAACCCACAGCTTCACTATTAGTAGAGAGATGCCTGCACAGTTAATATTAATTCACACACAACGGCTCTCTTACTAATGGACTCATAAATGTAATATTACTGTGCTACATTATCTGTATCTGATTTAGAACCAGCAGAAATCTGCAAGAAATATTACAACCCATTCATGACAGGATAGATAAAAAAATAAGCTGATATGCAGAAGCAATACCTAGCCAACATCAACGTTTGTTCACAAACTTTAGCCTCTAGTTCAACCCCTATATAATATGATGCTAGATCAAGTCAAAGGAGTGAGATTTTTAGGCTTAAGTTTTGATAATAGACATTAATTTGGTCAGAAGGATCTGCATACAACATAACAACCAAAAAAAAAAAAAAAGTCTTAAGATCCATGCTGGGAATATGGAAGAAAAAAAACAGCTTTAGTTGGATAATAGAGGATATGGCGAATGAAATAGGTCAGAAAAAATATGATTTCTTGCCTACAGCGATATGGTCATGAATACCATTATGCAGGGCTTTCAGTTTTTAGGTTTAAAACAGGCTTAAAACAGAGAGAGAGAGAGAGAGAGAGAGAGAGATTGTTCTGCAGTATCATCAACACAAGAGTCATACACTTCCTAAATACCAAGTTTAATTTTACTAGATCTCAAAAAACAAAACAAAAATGTAGGTAGGCCTAGCGCTTATTCAAACACGCAGTCACTCTCTCACTAATGCATTCAAACAAATGTAATCTTACAGCACAGCCTCTCATACCTTATTGCTTACGAATCGTAAATAAGTCACGGCTGAAGGGCGTTGTTGCAACCCCTTCAGCCGTGACTTATTCACAATACAGCACTAGCCTCGAGTACCTTATTGCTTTTATGAAACAGTTACCACACAATACAAATATTAAAGCCTAAAATATGTATCAATGCAACTTTCATGAAGTAAACTTTTACTAAAAGCGTTCCTTCCTCTCGAAAAAATAGTCCCTGACTGTAAACAGCAACAGAAGTTACATTATTATGCCATTAGATGGCGGCAGAGACTGTCTTTATGAGTGTGTCAGTCAGTAACGAAGACTTTTACACTGAAAAGACTGAATTGTTGTGAACACGGAACAAGACGCAATGACAAATGCTTTGACTAGCGCTGTCAGTCACGGGAAAACCCCTTAACTGTTAAAAGGACAAGATATCGCAGCGGACATTTAAACAGATTTTTTTATTATGAACATAGGACTGACCTGAAGGAAAATGCTAAATCTGAATGCTAAATTGGTGTGCAAAGAGCGTGGAGGGGAAATTGTTGCTGCTTCACTCTGCTCACATACTCTGGTTTGAAGACAGCATTAGTGTTTGATCGCATTTACACTGCAGGTGTTGATGATCAATTCAGATTTTGTGACTATATCCAATTTTTTTAATGACATGCTTACATTTCTTTTAAAAGTGACCTGTATCCGATGTCTGCTTTTTACACTGCACTTGGCGAAACGAACCAAAAGTTGCATACATGACGTCACAAATCAATTTCAATAGTACATTCAGTTTAATTTATTGACACGGAACTCATATAGAAACCTTTTTAATGCAATTGTTATGTCCGTGATTATGTATACAATGATGTATTTAACTCAAACTAATGAAATTAATACTCTGCTAGTCAACTAGAGATGTTTCATTTGTTATAGGTATGTCTGTACCGCATGGGAGGAAAAAATTGTGTCACTTGAACCAACCTTACTCCATGTCAAATAATAGTGCTTTAATTAGGACACTCATATGACATTCTTCAAAAATATCAGTCAGTTTTGTAGAACTGGATATTTGAATAAGGATCAAATGACCGAGTTCACCTTTGAGAATGAAACCAACCTGTTTGTGTCTCGGTCTCTTCTTGTTTCACTTCGAATGCTTCTTCAATCTTCATATCTTCACTCTCCACTTTAATAAATGCCATCTTTATGACACGTGGATCTCGTTGCTTCACCAGGAGTTTTTTGTGCGTGTGTTTGGACACGTTGGATCACATCTGTCATGTTTAAGATGAGAATAATTGAGAGGAAGAAAAATAAATCCACACTAAATCTCTGTCTCAATCAGCTCCCTAGTTTTGTAGTCAGATACAGTGAGAGTTAATTACTTAAATATTAGCCAAAAATGTGACATGACGTGCTGTAGTTAAGTTTAAGTGCAACACAAAGGTAAGCGTATTATTGTTGTTAATTTTTTGTTGTCGGATTATTGTACAGTATATATCAATGAATGACACCAATTTGACTGTCATGGTGTGTGCAAGAACGAGTGAGAAACACCTGCTAATTACATTTCTTATTCCGATCACTTATATTGGGAACTTTTTCCATTTAAATTGACTTGTTCTGACTGTTGACATTGAAAATTATGCATGTGTTTTAAATTCATTGGTTAATTTCTTGATGGCAGTTTTTACATAGTCTATCTGGACATTTTAGTCATATTTGGTCATTCTCTTTAATGTATTTGCTCTGATTTGATCAGTTTTCCTGAAAAATGTATCTATTTTTATAATATTTTGTCATAATTATTTTGTTTAAGGAATTAAAAATGATCTATATCAACCTTGATTGACATGGCAATAAAATTCTATCACATTATTTTGACAGTTAAAGTTTTGGGCGGTTTTTTGTTGGAGTGGGCGGATTTTGGTGAGGTTTTTGGCTGGAAATCGTCCACCCAGAGCGCCTCAAGTATAAACGCTTTGTCCGTTTGGGGAGAAGCGCGAGCACTCAACTATAAACAAGCTTCACACGTTTGTGTTCGTTAGACGCGGTGATTCGATTCACTGAATCATTTGGTTCAATTGATTTGAGTTTCAAAAGCAGTTTCTCTATCGCTATTGCGCTGTACTCGCATGCTTAACGGTTCGTTCATGGTTAAACATAATAACGTAACATTCGGTGATATAGAACTCATTTCATAGATCTAATAAAGTTATAAAACAGTCTGCAGGATTTGTATCGATCTAAAAACACTTAAATCACTATAAAACACAAACCGTTCTCTCTTTTTTTAATTTGCATTCGAACATAACAGTGTAACATAAATGAAACTATAGGACTTAACAGACTGAGATAAAATAATTGTGAACACAAACCTTTCTTCAGCCGAATCACAGCAAATGCAGGAGTGCGCAGCCTAATGACCTCACACCACCAAACCAAAATAAAAGTTTTTTGTTGATGTTTTGAAGTCACTTATGCTCATGAAGCCTGCGCTGATTTGATCAAAAATGCAGAAAAAAACAGTAATATTGTAAAATATTATTACAATTTAAAATGATGTTTTTCTATTTAAATATACTTTAAAATATTTTTTTTTTTATTTCTGTGATGCAAAGCAGAATTTTCATCAGCCATTACTCCAGTCTTCAGTGTCACATGATCCTTCAGAAAGCATTGTAATATGCTGATTTAATGCTCAGTTATTATTAACGTGCACCACAATTGGTATCGAGAACCGCACAATTTTACTGGTCTTGGTACCAACTACTGAAATTTGCATATAGTTGACCGTAGCTTGAGTTGTGATGTGGTTGTTTAACCACCAGTAAAATCATGCATGGCACAGTAAAATTCAGTGTGAATATCCCACATTTCTGACACAATACCATAGATACAGTTGATGCAACTCCAGTAAATTCATGGTAAATATTGGCGATTTCTGGACTGAAAAGCCATCAAACTGGTTAGTTGAGACACAATGTTCTTCTCCTGTTTTTCCCGTTGTTGCGAATGTCAGCGCTGGTTCATCTGGCTTCAACTAGTTTAAATCACCAAGCCATTTGTGGTTTATATTGGAGAACTCGAACGCTTTTCACTTGATCTCACTGCTCTGTTTATTAGTCACATGACTGAGACTGTTCAGTGAATAAATGCATTTGCTCACACTGTGTTTTGGGCCGAGCTGTCTGTGCGGTGCGGTTCTGGATCCATCTGTAGATTTGAGGTCACTTCAGATTTATGCAACTTTGTTCTGGCAGTGGGATAGTCAGCTAGAGAAATGTGATAGTGATTTAAATTAAAGGATTAGTTCACTTTCAAATGAAAATTACATCAAGCTTTACTCACCCTCAAGCCATCCTAGGTGTATATGACTTTCTTCTTTCTGATGAACACAATCGGAGTTATATTAATAAATATCCTGACGCATCCAAGGTTTATAATGGCAGTTAACGGGTCCAATGAGTATGAAGCTCAAGAAAGTGCTTCCATCCATTATAAACGTACTCCACTTTGTTGTCAAACCACAAGCCTGTTATTTGGCACACTACTCCAAAAAGACACTACATTTTGAAAACAACATAATTTGTGTCTGAATGTGCTTAGAGACAATACATATGGAGTTAAATTCAATACAGAATGTCTTAAAACAGCACACACAAATGTGTTGCTTTAGTAAACACATTTGTGTGATCCTTGTATGTAGAAAGTTTTAATATACAATATTATTAAATATGTTAGATCGGTATACATTTAGAATACTTTTAGTATGAAATCACACAGAGAACCATTGAATACTGTTAATATACTGTTTATGCTCTTATTTAACATTGAATTAATTATACTGTATACTCAGTTGCATTTACTACAGTATGTTAACTATAAAAACTATTAAACAAGCACTTCAAAACTTCATACCTTATAGAAGCTCTTTAATAAAATCCATTTATCAAATGTTATAAAACATCTGCAGGGAAATAAAACAAAAAAGAATCAGAAAATGTTGCTGCATTAGAAACGCACTCTAAAAAAGCGATCACAGTGATGAAACATAATGGCATCAACTCAAAGTATGAGACAGCAGAATTCACACAAGCATTTACTGTCGACAACACTTCTGTCAGATGAAGATAAATGAGGATCTTCAGCAGTTTAACAGCTCATCTTGACTGAGTAAATCAATATTGATTTAAACAGAACTGTTGAACTAATTTAACACAAGTAACTGTAATTAAATTACCTAAACGTAATTACCATCATTCAAGGTCCAGAAAGGTACTAAATACATTGTTAAAGTTCACGTGACTACAGTGGTTCAATCTTAATGTTATGAAGCGACGAGAATACTTTTTGTGTGCAAAAACAACACAAAAATAACGATTTTATTCAACAGTATCTTCTCTTTTCTGTCAGTCTCCTACGCTGTTTATGCAGTGAATGTTGTGCAGGCTTCCGTGTTTACATCCGATTGCCAGCTCTGTATTGGCCACCTCCTGCATCAGCATCACACGCATGTGTCGTGTTGTTCACGTGAACAACATTCTGACGTAAACGCTGTACAGCGTTCACTGCTTCAACTGCATACGAGACTGTTAAGGACTGATTGTAAAGACTATATAAGTTCTAACCTACAAAGGATTGATTACGGTGTTGCTTTGGGCTTTAATGGCTCTTTAATATTGTACTGAATTGTAATGTCTACCTGCCATGTACAATTAGGGGCCGGGGTGTAAGAGCCATTATATGGTATGTTTGTTGTAATTCCATTTTTTGACACTGGGTGGAGTGTGGGTCTAACTTTTAACTGGAAAGGAAGGGTTGCTCCTAAACAAATCAGTGAGTTGGAATCTATGCTGCAGGAACTATTAGCAGCTCCGCTCAAACCCTTCTAATGGTTGGAGCTCCTGAGAACCTTCCTAGTCCCTAAACTGGTACACTCTTTGGTTCTGGGGGAAGCTCACCATAACACCTTAACAACGCTTGACAGGATGATATGGACAGCCGTCCGTTCCTGGCTCTGCCTCCCAAAAGATACTCCGCTGGCCTTCATGCATGCCCATATCAATCCTGGGGGGCTGAACATACCGTGCCTATCCACATCTATTCCGCTTTTGCAAAGGTCCAGGATTACAAAGCTGCTGAACAGTAGCTATACAATGGATCAAGCTTTGCAACAACTCCCATCGTTTAAAGGAACACTCCACTTTTTTTGAAAATAGGCTCATTTTCCAACTCCCCTAGAGTTAAACAGTTGAGTTTTACCATTTTCGAATCCATTCAGCCGATCTCCGGGTCTGGCGGTACCACTTTTAGCATAGCTTAGCATAGTTCATTGAATCTGATTAGACCGTTAGCATCTCGTTAAAAAATGACCAAAGAGTTTCAATATTTTTCCTATTTAAAACTTGACTCTTCTGTAGTTACATCGTGTACTAAGACTGACAGAAAATTAAAAGCTGCGATTTTCTAGGCCGATATGGCTAGGAACTATACTCTCATTCTGGCGTAATAATCAAGGAACTAATCAGATTCAATGAACTATGCTAAGCTATGCTAAAAGTGGTACCGCCAGAACCGGAGATCGGCTGAATGGATTCGAAAACGGTAAAACTCAACTGTTTAACTCTAGGGGAGTTGGAAAATGAGCCTATTTTCAAAAAAAGTGGAGTGTTCCTTTAAGAGGGCCTTAAACTCTGCAAATAGACTGTGCAGGATTGGGGACGACGTAGTGACATCTTCGTCTGAAGCAAAGCTAGCCTGGGCCAACCTGCTCTCGCAATTGGTAGATGGGAATGACCTGACTCTTCTGGATATCGACGCAGACAGCAATCTGTGGCTAAAGTACCCAGAAAGAGTGTTCCCAAGACTGCACAATGCGTGGAATCCAATTACGTGGAGGAGTTCTCTCGACGTATACAGCCAGGGAACCCTCGAGTCACCACTCAGGTGCATTGTTCACTATTATGTGACTACTCACTTGATAACCTCACTGATGTAAAATAGCCAGAGAGTAAGAGAAGTCAAGTGTGTAATGGAGGGAAGCACAGCAATTTTTGACCGTGTCAAAAGGTGAATGTGGAAGCAAGCGGATGGGATTTAATTTGTGTTTGTGCATCGAAACAGAGTTTAATAGAACATCTAAGAGCTTTGTGATAAATAAACTTAATAAAAGCAGTACAAGGGATGGGAATAATCTCATTCTCTGTAGAGAAAGCTGCTTACATGCAGGTTATACACAGGGAAAGTAACCATGAAGACTTTGATTTAAACAAACACAAACACAGCTTTTGACACAGCTAATCATCACATATACTTGCCACTTGCTCTATTTCCATAAATCCGTGTTTGTGAATGAATGACTCTCTCTACCTGTTGCTCTGGTCTTCATCAACAGCCGCTTGCACCACTTGCTGGTGAGGCCTGCAGTTCCCAGATTTGCAATGTTGAATTTTCTGTCGAATTTGAATTAATTGCTGAATTTGTGGAAGTAAATTTATAAAGCGAAATAAAATGGACCGAAAATTGCCTGTCGAATATTTTGGAAGTGAAGTCTAAAAGATGAATATGGACTATTGAATTTTTAGTAATGAAAACGTGTGTGAAATGTTTTGAATCGAAATATTCACAGCTTAAATATACGACCCTGTTGAATTTCAGCACATAAAAATGCAAGCCCTAAAAGTACAATGCATTAAAATGCAAGCACAGGTAATGCAATGTATATTTTTCAACAAGCTTTTTTGTTTCAAATACATTTGTCATTAATTTTCTTCCATACAACAAAAGCAGCTCAAATCTAATAGCAGTGCAGGTTATTGGCTTAAGTGTGGAGGTGATGAGTTTTGATTTCTGTTTTCTATAGATTTTCCAGTCTCTCTCAGCACCTCCTGAATCTACAGACATAAATGACAAACCTTTCAGTTCTCTCTCCTCTTTTGAAGGCGTGAGAGAATCTGTATGTCAGCTGAAAGACAAACTGGAGGATTTCTGCAAAGATGAGCTCAAGAAGATCTCTGAGAGAGGTAAAGTCGTGGCGATTCATCTGCTCTCAGAAATGGTCCTCCATCATCTCATATCATGTAGAACAGGAGTCTCCAACCCTGCTCCTGAGAGCTACCATCCTGCAGACTTCAGTTCCTGCCCTGCTCAAACACACCTGCCTGTAATTCTCAAGTAACCCTGAACACTTTGATTAGCTGGTTCAGGTGTGTTTTATTGGGATTGGAGCTGAAATCTGCCAGATGTTAGCTTTCCAGGAGCAGGGTTGGAGGCCCCTGATGTAGAACATCATATTAGAAGTGTCGTAGGAGTGGATGCAGAGATAATTTTCTCTTGATATGATAATCACATTGTTCATGTCTGTTCATTTCCACAGTTACTTTTACCAACGTTCCCAAAAACAGGAACGACTTCCTACAATGTTAATCATTAAGACATCAAGAAGAAAAACTCACTGAGTGTGTTCATGTTCTCTCATAGAAGGTGGAAGAAAACATGATAGAAGAGTTTTATCCGCTCTATCCTGGGTTTTATGTTTGTATTGAATCATCAATGAAGCTGTGTTGATGTCCCTGAATAGACTTTAGAGAGATTCTACCCATAATACTTTGATCTGCATGATAAATCAGTAACAGTGAGATGTTTTAGAGTCTTTTATTTTCTCTTCATTACATTAATACTACAGCTGAACTTCTGTCACTGAAATAACATGTCAGAATAAATGTGTGCAATAAATCCTCATATAGACAGTAAGACAGTGTTTGCACCAGACGGGATATCTCAATTTAGCTCAAGGAGATATTCAAGCTGCTCCATGGTAATGTTAAAGGCAGGCCGTCCCTTCTCACCAGTTTGTATAAGAACCGGAGCTTTGTAACCATGAAATGTTGTTGATGCGAGAAGCTCATGTTCTTCCTGTAACTTCTCCAAAACATTGTCCAAGTTTCCAAATGATGAACAGTCAGCACATTTTCCAAGTAGACAGACCACATTCTCTATTTGATACAGGACAATCAAAATCATGTTCTGAAACAGGGCTTGACATTTTCAGTTCTAAAGATGTATGTCAATGTCAATTTTTGTACAAAGTCACATGTGAACAATGAAGAATCAACATAAAGGTCAATTAAATGATGACAAAATTTCCATTTTATGTGAACTAAGATAGGGCGTGCACAGATACGACCACAAAGGGCACTTTTACGATTAAAGAGGCAAGGGCTCAAGCCATTTTAAGCAATTTAGAAATCCTGGCCAGGACGTGTCTGGGAAAAATGGGACATATGATCACCCTAACTAAGATGGAGAAATACACTGTGAAGTCCACAGAGAGCATTCACTGGACTGGAATTGTGAACCCCTGCCATACTTAGAGAGACTTAAGTCTTTGATATGTCGTGGAAACAAGATATTATCGTGTGAATACAAAATCATTTTGTTGAGGCATCCTCATGTTGTGTCCTTGTGTTTCAGTGTTGAGGTACTCAATTTGGTGCTTCCTCTTTTCCCCGTTCCTCCAGCCCGTGACCCAGAAACCGATCAAATTCTGCCATCTTAAAGGATATCCAGTTCTCTAATTGCACTACGAAGAGGTGAGGAATGAGGAGCGAGGAAAGTCAAGAGTGAGGATACACAGGTGTATCCTTCCCTCGCATCCCAAGGCGGTGGAGCTAAGACACAAGGAAAAAGGGATGCACAAAAAAGAAATGAAAAGCACCCACTGTGAAGTCCACTTTGCAGTGCATTTATGATCAATTGTAGCATACCCCTCAACTGAGCATGTCACATAAAAGCCTAATATATTTCAAGCAAAATCAAAGAACGAACTGAAGTGACGTCATTTCTAACAAAGTCAGGCCAAAAGTAAGTTTGTTTTGGGAGTTTGAAACATCTTTCCAAAGCGAACTTTCCGGTGTTCTGAAATATTCAGTGTCTGAGATCTTCGGTTACACCGGGCGAAGCTTACATGAATATTTAATGAGAAAATAATTTACATGCGTTTCCTGTTTTGTGTTAAAGCGCCACTAAAAATAATAGTGCACACTGCTCAGATCACAGAAAATGTTTTTGGTAACTGAACGAAGTATTTTTTTTTAACTGTTCATGTGTGCTCGGTAGTGGTTTGATACAGCCATTGATTTGCCAGTGGCCTATTGTTAAGATATGTTCCAAGTAAATGAGCCAACAGCCATTGTTTGTATTTATAATTGTATGTATCTGTGATGGCCTATTCCTTTCTCACTTAGTAGCCTGCATTCCAATCAGACATTATTAAATAACAATGTAAACATTCTTTATCTTTTTCCGCAAAACACAAAGTGCTCAGTATGGTTAGAAACATGGTCAGATGGTGAAATGGTGAAACTTTTGAACCCCTGCACTACTTTTACTATGTTTTGGTCCTATTCTACAAGCTACCACAACAATTCAAATATTAAAATTCAACTATCGAGTGGCTAAATTTTGGCAAAAGTTGTTCTACCGCGTCAGGCAGGCACATCTGAACTTCCATTTACCAAATTTGAAATGCTTCATGTATGTTCATTAATCTGTTTATTAAACTGAATCTGTCCATCATATAATGCAACCAAGTCACTTGGATTAAACTGCTTGATTCATATGGATTATTTTTTCTCTGTTTTCTATGTTTATAGAAATACCTTTCTAATAACTTTATAAAACATTTAAGCTCTGTATAACTATTTTATTTTTCATTAGGACAATAATTAATTCTGACTTGATGACAACAAACTGCCAAGTGTGTTTTGAACTTTTTAAACTCATAAATCACATTTGGCACTATTGCATTTTAATCCAATTTATCTGGTATAAATGGATTCTGTACTTAAACATTAAACATTATAGTTTTTATTTTAGTCAAAAATCACACACTCTTTAATGGTTACTACTTGATATTTTCATCAAATGATAGGACAATATTTCACTATGTATTTAAATACTTAATGAATGTAGACAGCAGAGTTTGAACAAGACTTTTATTTTGGTCTTACGATGTGACGCCATAAGGCTGCGCCGCACTTTTGCCGTTGTGATTCGGCTGAAGAAAGGTATGTGTTTTTAAGCATTTTGTGGTGTTTTAATCGGTGCAAAACGATTTGCACACGACGTAAAATAACGAATTTAACCTTGTTATATTTTATCTAACACGCATTAACATTTTTTTAATTAAAGTTAAATAACATCCACACATGAGTATTAGAGAAGATGCGTCTCTTTTCGCTCCCTATCGTGAATCAGTTTATCATGAACACGAGTTCGGTCTCTGGCGAGTGATGGTGGAGAAGAGAAACTCCGAGGCAGTTGAATCAAATGCTTCGCGAAATGATTCAGTGATTCTGAGCGCTCGAATCACCTCACGCTGGCGACACCTGCTGGTTAAAACTGTGTAAATGCAACTAGAACAACAAACACAAACATGTGTAATGTTAACTTTACAAACATCAGCAAATTTATTTTATAGCACTGTTACCCATGTATGCTAAGTACTTTTTATAGTCCTAGACTAAAATGCATATTTGAGCTGAAAGAATCTTGTACTGACATATTTTAAAATGCCAGTGTCATTGTTTTGTCTCAAGATGCACATCAGTAATGTTAAACATTAATATGTTAAACATAATTATCTTAATTGAACTAAGACCTAATCCTGGCTTAGGCTAAGCCCTGTCTATGAAACCGTGCCTTAGTTACCTAATATTACTAGTACTTTCTTAGGTAATGTTAGTGCATGTACTGTAAAATAAAGTGCAACCCAAATGTTTTTTGTGTAGTAAAAATAATCTTCAAATCAATAAGTACCAAATGTAAATCTTAAATAGTTTGTATAACTTGCATTGTTATTGATTTTTTTTTAGTGTTTTTTTGTCTAATCAGGTGAGTTAAGTCATTAACTCTCACTCTGATTGTCTCCCTTACCAGTGCGCTGACTACTGAACTAGGGAGCTGATTGAGACGCACCCAGAGATTTAGTTTGGATTTATTTTTCTTTCTGTTAATTATCCTCATCTTAAACGTGACAAATTGTCCAAACACACAGAAAAACTCCTGGTGAAGCGACTGAGATCCACGTGACACTATTATAAAGATGGCGTTTATTAAAGAGGAGAGTGAAGACATGAAGATTGAAGAAACATTCAGAGTCAAACAAGATGATACTGAGGAACAAACAGGTTGGTTTCATTCTCAAAGCTTCTCAGAGATTCTTATTAAAATGTCCAGTGGTGAAAATGATCAAAAATGCTGATGCTGGCAGGCAGCTAAATATTCATATCCCTATGTGGTCTAGTGGTTGAACTTCTGCTATGTGAGTCAGAGACATTCCTGTTTCTAATCTTCGGTAATTCTAATCTACCCTCGTTTAGTTTTTTTTTCTCAGTAAGACCAAAGATGTTCATTAATGATGGTATATAAAGAGGCAAGAGCAGGGACACGTTTGTGTGCATTTTGTTAGTAATCTCGCTGGAAAGAACAGAGTTGCTGCAACACCATTAGCGATAGATTGAAGCGCTTGTCTGTGTGAAGACTGTGCACGAGCCACAAGAGAACGTTCCTCCACTGATAACACTGCCGTGATTTAAAAAACAAAACATTCCAGCACCAGATTGCTTCTTATTTAACTCAAATTAATGTCAACTGGATGTTTCATCTGCATTATAGGCTATCCATGCAGCAACATGTTTCAAAAAAAATGGTGGGGACATGTCGTGAGTCACGCTCTCACTGATATCTGATGATCAGTAGCGGCTCACTAAATAAAATAATAATTTAATACCTATTTACAATAAGCAATTACAATAAGGAGACCATTGTAGAGAAAGAGTAAAAAGAGAGTTTGAGAGCGTGTCCAGTTGAGTGCGAGAGTGAAGGAAATCCACCAGCGAACTAAAAAGATTTGTGCTCGCGCGTTACTTGGACTCAACATTTTTCATTAAAATAACGAAATAGAAACGGACTCAAATAAACGATAAAAATGTGAAGATAATCGTGTCTGAAAGCTGCAATCGATTTTCCATTGGTTAAATCAATGGAGAATATCTCCACGGGGTCGGCGCCTATGTCCTGATTCATCCAAGCTTAATAATGGCAGTGAGCGGGACCAACAAGTATGAAGCTCAAGAAAGTGCCTCTATCCACATCCATCCATCATAAACATACTCCACACGACTCCGGGGGGTTAATAAAGGCCTTCTGAAGCGAAGCTATGCATTTGTGTTAGAAAAATATGCATATTTAACAAGTTATGAAATAAAGTTATAAAATATCTAGCTTCTGCCAGACAGACTTATGTGTTTCGTACTTTTTTATAATTCACGTGACTATTCTCTATTCTATGCACAAATTCTCCTATGACAGTTTCTCAGTAGTGTTGTAGTACTCGAGACCGGTCTTAAGACCATTTTTTGAAGGTCTTGGCCTTGGTCTCAGACTAAAAGGACTGGGGATTTTATTTCAAGACCGGTCAAGACCACAACTGCGGGGATATCGCTAAACTGCTTTTGCATTGTCTGATTTCTTTCTTAACATCATTAATTTGATTGGATGTAAAACTTCTAATTTCGTTTATTTTGTTACTGTTGTGTCGGGTCAGAAATCAACAAGTGATTGTGTCAAAAATGTCACCAAAATTAATAAAAATGCCCACACAATTCAAGATATGATTACAAAAAAGTACTTGTATAAAATCTTGATTATAACATTTGATATAATTAAGCAATATCACAAGAAAGAGGGCTGTTTTCACAAATATGAGCACAATTGCAAACGTGATATTGATTTTTTTTTTTTTTTTTTTTTTACAAATGTTCAATAAACAAAAAATTTATTTTTTAAAACATTAATCTCAACATCATTTATACATTTGTAATTGTACCAATTCAGATGCAACTTCTGTTCCATCTCTGCAGTGTAAAGACTTTGTTGTTAGTGATTTCAATTGATTGGTAACAGCTCTATATAGTGCCTTATTATTCTAATTGCAATTACTGATTAAAAATAAGACATTTTTTAGACAGTAAATGTGGATCTTTCAGATGAATTTGAGGAGTGCTAGTCTGGTCTTGGTCTTGACTCTGTCTCGACTTGCCTTGGTCTTGTCTTGGTCTCAACCCCCCAAAGTCTTGGTCTAGACACACACTGGTCTTGATCTCGACTTGGTCTTGATTTAGGTGGTCTTGACTACAACACTACTTTTCAGTATTACATATCATTGAGGCGGAGAAAAGAACACAACCCTGCAGACAGCAGGTAAATGCCGTTATCGCTGTTTTCTATATTCGTGAAGTAAATATGTTTACACAACTTTTTAAAAATTCTGGGTGCTGGTGTTTGGTCAAACCCTGGTCAATCAACGTACACTCACGTCACTGATAGTTCCTGTAGAGCTGGTTTAGACCCTACTCTGAAGTAGGAGCTAATTTAGTTCCTCCATAAGGAGTTCCTACAAATAAAATCGTTCCTAGTTCCTGCGGTGCGAACACGGCAAAATCTGGGTACTTCAGCCAATAGTTCTAGGAACTATGAAAAGGTTCCTTCGGTGTGAAAGCCCCTTATAATTAACCAGAGGCTGTTTGCATAAACTGCTTAGACTTAGAGATCGACCGATATGGGTTTTTCTATAACCGATGCCGATGCCGATGATTAGAGGTCAGGGTCAGCCGATGGCCGATATGTGCTGCCGATTTTTAGGGCCGATATGTGCTGCCGATTTTTAGGGCCGATATCTTGAAGTTTTCCCCTTCATTTGCATGCTAAAATGTCACACTAATAATAAGTGGATGCACAACATTTCTAAACTTAACATCAATTATTGAACACTGACTTGATTTACATAAAAGTTTTAGAGCATTTATCAAGCTGAATTTTTTAAGTTTGTTGGAACATAAACGTAAACTTAAATATATATTTAAATAAAATAAATACAACTTTATAAATAAAAATCAATTAAAAACTGTCATGTTGCACAGCCTTGTATGCAAGGACAGTGCTAAACTCTTAGTGATTTCTGACATTCTTGACGGTTAACGTTAGACAGATTTAATGAGGATAATAACTATGCGACATATATAACATATATATATATATATATATATATATATAGTCGTTGGTCGGAACACATCACTTTATTAGGCTGATGTCCATTTCGCATTACACAGTTGATGGAAACACACGCAGATGCGCACATTCTTGAGCTGAATTTTCATTAATGCAAAGTTGGATGGAAACCCGGTTATTGTCTGCATCAAACCATGCTTCCGAACAAATGTCATACACTTCTGCGCAGTGGCGTAGCGCAAATCCGCGGGGGTTCAACCAAGAAGGGGAGCCAATGGATATCACACAAAAAGCAACGAGCAAACTTTGCGGAAAAGTTATGCAGGTAAAAGCTTAACCTCGGTCAGTATTCAAAGTGAAAGTAAAAGTGACGGAGCTGCCTGACGCTGCATTAACGGAGCATTTTCTCTCAGAGACGAATTTCAACATAATATGCTGATAACGGTATATAACTGTCTTAATGTATTCCATTATTTCTCTTGTTGCCCGTA
The DNA here is from genome assembly GCF_019924925.1 of Ctenopharyngodon idella. NCBI lineage: Eukaryota > Metazoa > Chordata > Actinopteri > Cypriniformes > Xenocyprididae > Ctenopharyngodon > Ctenopharyngodon idella. The sequence continues at coordinate 19,700,274 of NC_067223.1, forward strand.
CATATAGTGAAACAAATGAGAGGAATAGTATTTCGTGTTAAACAGCTTTTTTTTGTTTTGTTTTTTAAAGTTGGTGAAGTAGCCTAAAGCTGCTCTTAATTTTCATTTATGACTGTAGTGTTAGGAAATATTATAGACTGTTAATAATTATAATTATAGGTCTAATTCATTGTATAATAGACCTAAAAAATGTTTAAAACATTTTCAAAGAGGAGCTGATAGCCTAATCTTTTATTATCCTCACAGCACGTCAGTTATGCGGTGATGCGCTGTGAAATTATTGCGGGGCAAATTTATTATAATATTAATTTAATAATAAAAGTAGCTTACCTAATAGTAATAATAATAGACTAGAAGAATGTAACAGGCTTACATTAATTGGAAATGCCAAATCCTCTTAATATTGCCAATATTTGTCGGAGTAACGTAGCCCTCAATCACGCTGCAGTGTTTGTGAGAGCTGCCGCCTTCTCCACCCCAAGCACAGAGTGAAATTCTCCGACTCCGATACAGGAAAAATAAAACAGAACTTATAACATTGGGGCTAATATGTTAGCAAGCAAGCTGCTGGTAGTTTTGGACTACAGTCCTTAAAGTTAACTACAAGTAAGCGAACCTTCAACCAGCTGTAGCATTATACCAGTTCCCGACGGTTCTATGCTATCCGTTGTTTCTTTCACTAAGTGAAGCAACACTTCATAGTTTACTAGTAATATATAGTAAATATATGGCCATAGGACTTTGAAATATCAGAATTTAAGCCTTAGGCTACCTTTATCTCCCAGTACTGTTGTTGAATCTTCCAAAAGTTTCAATTCACATGCGGCAGCAGCACATTCCACCGCAACAATAACACAGGACTGCCCGCGGACGTGCCTGGCTTTTAAATCGGTGCTACTAAACACGGATATCGGCCGATGCCGATATATTAAAAAAAGACAAATATCGGCCCGATATATCGGTCGACCTCTACTTAGACTAGTCTTAAAACTTTTTTTTATTATTATTTGAATTGGAAAAGTTAGACAGATTTTCCCATTGGTTAACTGCAAGTTGGTCAAACTAGTTCTTAAAACAGTCATAGTGGCTAAGTTTATTCTAACTGTCATCAGATCCCCTGTTGTTTTTGGGTTTTTTTTAATAAAGTGTTTAGCTGCCAGCTTGACAGTTTTTGAGACTTGCCCTAAAGGAAGTGAAGAATTAGCAATATTGAGAAGCCTTCTCAGATTACATGAAACACCTCTTTCAGTAGCTTAGTGGGTATACAATCAAGTTGAATGTTGGTTTTGATGCTTTACATGTCAAATGTTTTGATGTCTGTTGCTTGGTGCCATTAAAGTGGGGTTAACATTGTCTTTTTTTTTTTTTTTTTAGACCTGATGGCACTGAAAGAGGAGGCTGAGGTACGGAATGAAATGGAAGATAAAGATCAAAATAAGCATCATCATAATTTCATAACTGGAGAAAAATCTTTTAGTTCCTCACAGCCTGAAAAGACTTCCTCACTAAAAGGAACTCAAAAGAAAGGAACTAGAAGTCAGTTCATCTGCCAACAGTGTGGAAAGAGTTTCAATCAAAAAGGACACTTTAAAGAGCACATGAGAGTTCACACTGGAGAGAGCCCATTTATCTGCAAACAGTGTGGAAGCAGATTCACTCGAAAAGAAAGCCTTAACAGGCACATGAGAGTTCACACTGGAGAGAAACCCTACATGTGCACTCAGTGTGAAAAGAGTTTCAGTCAAAAAGGACACTTTGAAGAACACATGAGAATTCACACTGGAGAGAAGCCTTATACCTGCCAACAGTGTGGAAAAGGTTTCACTGGAAAAGGAAATCTTAAAAAACACATGAGAATTCACACTGGAGAGAGCCCTTTTATGTGCCAACAATGTGGACACAGATTCAGTCATAGAGGAAGCCTTAACAGGCACATGAGAGTTCACACTGGAGAGAAGCCTTACTCATGTCCTCAGTGTGGAAAGAGCTTCAGTCAACATGGAAATCTTGTAAAACACATGAAAGTTCACACTGGAGAGAAGCCTTACACGTGTCCTCAATGTGGAAAGAGTTTCAGTCAACATGGAAATCTTGGAAACCACATGAAAATTCACATTGGACAGAGCCTTTTCACCTGCCAACTGTGTGAAATAAGTTTCACTCTGAAAGGAAACCTTAAAAAACACATGAGAACTCACACTAGAGAGAAGTTGTTTACATGTCATCTATGTGAAAAGACTTTCAGATATAAGGTAACTCTTGAGTACCACATGAGGATTCATGTATGAGAGAACTGTTTTATACGTCATCAGTGTGGAATGAGTTTTACTGTAAGGAATCCAGTAATAGCACACTGGAGGCAAGCCTTTCGTGTGCCATCATTGTGAAATGAATTGCATAAATAAAGCAAACGTTGAGGTTTACTAAGATCCCAAGTGGCGTTTAGATCAGTGGTTTCTTAATCCTGATACTGGGGACCCCCGTTCGCAGAAGTACTGAGATAAAAGTTATTGGATATAAAGTTATCAGAAGTCTACGTTAGCGATCAAAACAGAGCAAATCAGCTTTTAAAAGTAATCGTTACAGCACTAGGTGGCGACAAGTGACTGTTAAAATCTATTTGACATTGAATGATTCATTCAAAAGATTTGATCAAAAACATTGATTAATCCAGTAATGAAACAAGTGAGTCAAGTCATTGAATCATTCATTCAAAGCAATTTATTAAATAATTCAATTGAATTAAAAATTTTACATAGACTGCAACAATTAAATAATTTGTCCTTTTTAGTAAGTAATTATTTTGCTTAGTTGTCTGTGAAAATGAAAATCACAATAAATACTAAAATAGGAATAAATACTACATTCAAAACCCTACCAAGTAAAGTATGCAGTATGTGTATTGTCAACAATATTTACTTAAAGTATCAAAAAAGTACATTCTCCTAAAATGTTTCCTATCAGTGTATTATATTTGATGTTTTTGGATAAGTATTACCGTTGCATTAGGCCCCGATCAGAGAGAACGCGTTTTTCAGGTTTGGATGCGTGAGGCGCGCCGCACTGCCTTTCTTTGGTTGACTTTTTTAATTTAGAAAAGAGCAGTGTGCGGTCTAATCTGGATTAGAGCGCTCGCGCTCTAGAATCTTTGGATTGCTGTTAAGTAAACTGTCATATTAGCAGAAACTTTAAAAAACTGGACAAGCTGAGGGCGCTTGCTCTGATGGAGATCCATGTGGGTACACAAGAACCTCAGAAAGAGGAGACACTGCGGGGAGTACCACCACTTGGTCCAGGAGCTTCGCCTTAATAATGGTCGGTTCATGGTTTATTTTAGGATGAGTCTGGGATAGTTTGACATCCTGCTGTCAATCATCGGGCCTAGCATCACAAAAATGACCACCAACTACAGAGAGTCCATCGGTCCTGCTGTGCGGCTGAGCATTTTTGCGGCAGGTAATGTTGCTTTCAAAGATGTAACGTTAGATAAAAGTAACTAATTAAAAGTGTCAGACAAAAGTAAAGTAGTAAAAGTAAAAAGCACAGTATTTACCTCTGAAATTATACATAGATACAACCCCATTCGCCTGAACCTCAAGGCAGGCTGCAACTCAAATGTGCAATAATTAGTCTACCCAGGGCTGGTGTTATGTATGAACAGATACCTGGAAATTCTGAAAATGAAGGGTAGGCTCTTGCACTACCCACTGTAACTATAACTCCCTTTTATATTACAAATTTGTAGCCACTGGAGATTCATACAGAACAATTGCATTCAGCTACAGGGTTGGATTCTCTACCGTGGTGGGCATTGTGAAAGAGGTGTGTGAGACTGAGGCAATCTGGTCATGTCTGCCATTGTGGAGGACTTTCTAGAAATTGTGAAATTTTCCAAATTGTGTTGGAGCAATTGATTGGAAACACTTCACAAGCCCCAGCAAATAGTGGCTCCCAGTTCTACAACTACAAAGGCTCATTTTCCTTTGACCTCCTGGGTATGGTGGGTGCCAGATATTGCTTCAGGATGATTGATGTGGGAGCATATGGCAAGAGCAGTGATGGAGGTACACTTTCCTCATCAGCCTTTGGCCAAGCACTCTGCCATGACGCCCTTGAACTTCCACGAGATGCACCTGTTCCAGGACCTGAAGGAGCCATGCCCTTTGTTTTTGTGGCAGACAAGGCATTTCCCTGGGCACAACTTGTCACCCAAGCAGAGGGTCTTTACCGCCTGTCTCGAGCCGGGAGGATGATGGAGTGTGCCTTCATTGTCCTAGTTTCACAGTGGCGACTGTACAGGCGAGTCCTTGGACTGTCACCTAAAGTTGCTGAAGTCGTGGTGAAGGCAACATGCATTTTGCACAACTTGTTTGTTAACAGCTTCCAGGAGTTCTCTCTGGTAGTCTGTCAGCCCTCCTCCATGCTCTGTTCTCCTCTTACAACCTCTTCCACTCTCTCTGTTGGTGTTGGGTTTGACAGGAGTCTCTACAACCCGGAGAACACTAGGTGGAGGTGTCGTGGATGTTAACATAGCTGGTGTTAATGACACAGATGTTGATGTACATGGTATTGATGTAGATTGTTGTGTAGGAGACAAGGAGGGTGGCTCAAAGGTCCCAGTCAGCAGGTCATCCTCCTAGGACAATGCGTTAAACACTGAAACATGGTTAAACACAGCAGTCATTTTGAGATATCATCATATTATTTACTGACACATCACCCTACACTCCCAAACTTACCACCTACCTCAACTTGCAATACCATAGAGAGTAGGAGAGATTCAACAGTACAGTCCTGACTGTCTATAGGCCTATCAAAAGTAACAGTTGGAAGTCCCTGGACTCTCTTTCTCGTGAGGCTCAAGAAAGGACATAACGGCCATAAACTTCCATCTCTTATGACTGCCTCCTTCAGCACCACTGTTTCTTCCTTCTCTGCCCTCCTTTCTTTTAAATGAAAGCAGTTCAGGGACCACAAACTGTTGCTACTGCTTATGTTAGTGCAGTTTAAATTACTGAAAGCAACTTACCTGACATCTCTGTTGCCACACTATCTTGCCTTCAGGCCCTGCTGCTTTTTATTAACATTGTGGTAGTTGCGATTGTGAAGTCATACAGCTCTGGGTAACCCATGACAGCCACCCCAAGTTGCTCCTCCGTCATTGCAGTCTCTGGACCTTCCAAGCAACTGTAAACTTGCCTGTGCCTACCACAGAGGAGTGGAGGTCAACTGCAAAGAAGTTTGAGGAGAGTTTGTGGAATTTTCCTCTCTGCTGTGGAGCTCTTGATAGGTAACATGTTTTCCTGAAAGAGCCTCCTAACTCAAAATCCCAGTTTTACAACTACAAGGGAACATTCTCCTTAGTTCTCTTGGCCATTGTGGATGCCCAGTAGTTGTTTCAGGGAAATTGATGTTTAGGGCTACAGGAGGACCGGTGATGGTGGGATTCTTGCCAACTCAGCTTTTGGTCAAGCACTTCAATCAGGCACCCTCCAACTCCCTGCTGACCTGCCACTACCAGGGGCTGACCACAGAGGTCCCCAGTCACATGTGTTTGTTGCTGATAAGGCTTTTCCACTACAGAGAAACCTCATGCCAACCCCAGGCGCATCCTTCTAAGAGAGCGTCTCAGCATGGCTAGCTGTTGAAAATGCCTTTTTTTTGATCCTTTTGTACCAGTGGAGAATGTACAGATGTGCCATTGAGGTCCACCCTGATGTTGCAGAGATGTGTGTTAAAGCCACTTGTGTTCTCTATAACTTCCTGTGGAGGTCAACCTAGACACCTGCAGGGAAGAGGTTGATCCTGGTTGGTGAGGTGGAGCCACTTACAGGTCTGGGAAGACTTGCTGCTAACAACTCAGCTAGAGAGTCCATCAGGGTCTGGGAGGCCTTCACTTCCTACTTCTCTGCAGAGGGAACGCCCCCATGGCAAGATGCTGTCTAATGCACAACCATACCTCAAACTGTTCTTGAGCCACATTCCTGACTGAAACTAATGTCTATGTTGTGAGTCAACATGTAGAAAGGCACAACATTTTGTTTCCTTTATATTTTGGTAAAAAAAAAAAAAAGCTACAAAAACCCCTCCTCATCCTTAATGAAACAAAGTGGCTTAATACTTTAAAAACTGATTTGTGAACATATTTGTAACAACAATAAATAAACATAAAATTCATAGCGTATTACCTGTATTAAACTATGAATAAAAAAAAAAAACCTTTCTACTGGCTCCAAATTCAGCATCTTAGTGCTTGATTCATAAATAAGTTTATGTATTTGAAATTTCACAAACTCTTTTTATTGGGGTGACAAGCGTTGTAAGGAAATAAGTAGTGCTTGGAGAAAATCGATTAACCTAACACGTGTTTTTTTTTGTTTACAATTTTAAAATAGTTTTTTTTTTTTGTTTTGTTTATTCCAGAATTGATATTAATTCAAATTTAATAGTTTTATTTTAGTCCTTGCTTATAGACAAGCTGGACAGAGGTTACCCACTTTTGTTCCAACAGAGGGCGAAATGTGTCATTATCTCAAGCTGAAAGAGAAAGCAATGTGAGATTACCCAGCACTTCAAAGAAAGCAAAACTCATCACAGAGTCAATTGCAATCAATTGCAGTGTTTCCCATACATTGATTTATTTGTGGCGGTCCACCACAATATCAACGTTGACTGCTGCAAACTGGATTTTGTCACAGAGAATTTGTGAATAAATATACACAGTATATAATAAATATACACAGTACATACATATATATTATGTAAACAAACTTTTATTTTGGATACAATTAATCACGATTAATCGTGTGACAGTATATATGTGTGTGTATATATATATATATATATATATATATATATATATATATATACAGGTGCTGGTCATATAATTAGAATATCATCAAAAAGTTCATTTTTTTTATTATAAATTATTTTTAAAAATGAAACTTTCATATATTCTAGATTCCCTACATGTAAAGTAAAACATTTCAAAAGTTTTTTTTTTTAAATTTGATGATTAGAGCGTACAGCTCATGAAAGTCCAAAATCCAGTATCTCAAAATATTAGAATATTTCCTAAGATCAATCAAAAAATGGATTTGCAAAACAGAAAAGTTCAAGTTCTTTAAAGTATGTTCTTTTGTGCACTCAATACTTGATTGGCAGGACATATTACAGCAAATGACTTGCTCCTAGCACAAATTACTGCATCAGTGAAGTGTGGCATGGAAGTGATCAGCCTGTGGCACTGCTGAGGCACTATTGAGCCTTCAGATCATCTGTATATTGTTGGATCGACTGTTTCTCATCTTTCTCTTGAAAATATCCCATAGATTCAGGTCAGGCATGTTGGCTGGCCAATAAAGCACAGTAATATCATGGTCAGCAAACCACTTGGAAGTGGTTTTTGCACTGTGGGCAGGTGCTAAAGTCCTGCTGGAAAAGGAAATCAGCATCTCCATAAAGCTTGTCAGCAGATGGAAGCATAAAGTGCTCCAAAATCTCCTGGAAGATGGCTGCATTGACTTTGCACTTGATAAAACACAATGGACCAACACCAGCAGACGTCACGGCCCCCCCCAAAATCATTATTGACTTCAGAAACTTCACACTAGACTTCAAGCAGCTTGGATTCTGTGCCTCTCCAGTCTTCCTTCAGACTCTGGGACCATGATTTCAACATGAAATGCAAAATTTACTTTTATCTGAAAAGAGGACTTTCGACCACTGTTCACTGTCCAGTTCTTTTTCTCCTTAGCCCAGGTAAGATGCTTCTGACGTTGTCTCTGGTTCAGAAGTGGCTTGGTAGTCCTTTTCCTGAAGATGTCTGAGTGTGGTGACTCTTGATGTGCTGACTCCGGCTTCATTCTACTCATTGTGAAGCTCTCCCAAGTGTTTGAATCGGCTTTACTTGACAGTATTGTCAAGCTTGTGGTCATCCCTGTTGCTTGTGCACCTTTGCCTACCCAATTTCTTCCTTCCAGTCAACTTTGCATTTAATATGCTTTGATATTTCACTCTGTAAACAGCCACCCCATTCAGTAATGACCTTCTGTGACTTACTCTCTTTGTGGAGGGTGTCAATGATTGTCTCCTGGACCATTGCCAAGTCAGCAGTCTTCCCCATTAGTGTGGTTTCAAAGAACAAAAGATACCCGGAATTTATACTGTAGGGATGGTCATTTAATGAAACTCAAATGTAAATATTCTAATATTTTGAGATACTGGATTTTGGACTTTCATTAGCTGTACGCTCTAATCAACAAATTAAAAAAAAAAAACTTTTGAAATGTTTTACTTTACATGTAGGGAATCTAGAATATATGAAAGTTTCATTTTTTAAAATAATTTACAATAAAAAAAATGAACTTTTTCACGATATTCTAATTATATGACCAGCACCTGTGTGTGTATATATATATATATATATATATATATATATATATATATATATATATATATATATATATACACACACACACACACTGTAGTTACAATTGCTTAAATAAAGCTATGAGGGAATATTTTGTTTTATTGAATATTGATTTATGAAATGATTTTTTTAAATGAAATTATACCTTTAAATATGAAACCTAAACCTGGTGGCAAGTCACTGCCTTAATGAATCATTAGTCAAATGCCTGATTCATTCAGGAATGAAGCATGTCTTAAAAAAATTGCTGCCTTAAATTTTTAAGTACAATCAACTTACCTCTATAAGTCAATCAACTAAGTTACATTAACCTGATTTATTAAAAAAAAGTAAAAAAAAAAAAAAAAAAAAAAAAAAAAAGGTAACTTATTTTGATGAGTTAAGTAATGTCAACTTTATTTTTGATCATATCATTTTTTACACTGAGCTCTGCTGTGGCTTTGTTTGGACCTATTTTCATTGGCGAAAAAAGAGCAAAATTTACATTATTAAAAGTTTTGTCTAAAATGTAATTGACAATATTAAAGGTAGGGTCTCAAATTTTCAGAGAGGCTAGCAATAGCGAGCCAGCTTTGAAAGCATAAGATCCCACCCTTCCTTCAGAGCGTCTCCAAAGTCATTCCTCCTTCAAAACACATAAATGCCTACAGCATGCAGCAAAAGCATCACAAGACTTAAACTACCTCGATTTTATGTTCATAAAAATACTTTTCTAATAACCTTACCAAACATTTAAGCTCTTTATAACTTTTTTTTCATTAGGACAATAATTAATTCTGACTTAATGACAAACTGCCAAGTGTCTGTTTTGAAATAAGACCATACTAATGCTTGAAGTACTGATGCTTGTGAATTCGGCTTTATTAATTCATACACTCTTAAACACTTTTTTTAAACTCATAAATCACATTTGGCACTATTACATTTTAATCTAATTTATCTGGTATAAATGAATTCTGTACTCAAACATTAGTTTTCATTTTAGTCAAAAAGCACACACTCTTTAAGTAGTTAATATTTTCATCAAATGACTGGTCAATATTTCACTATGTATTTAAATACTTGAATGTACACAGCAGAGTGTGAACAGGACTTTTATTTTGGTCTTATGACATAACGTCATAAGGCTGCGCCGCGCTCCTGCGTCTGTTGTTCGGCTGAAGAAAGGTATGTGTTTTTAAGCATTTTATACAGTGTTTTAATCGATACAACACGTTCAGGCATGTTTATAGGTTTACATGCGACGAAGATAACTTAATTATTATTGGATTTAACATAATACTTAATCTAACATACATTAACATTAATTTTTTTTGTCAATTAACGTTAAATAGCATCCACACATGAGTTTCAGAAAAGATGCGTCTCTTTTCGCTCTCTATCGTGAATCAGTTTATCATGAACACGAGTTCGGTCTCTGGCGAGTGATGGTGGAGAAGAGAAACTCCGAGGCAGTTGAATCAAATGCTTCGCGAAATGATTCAGTGATTCTGAGCGCTCGAATCACCTCACGCTGGCGACACCTGCTGGTTAAAACTGTGTAAATGCAACTAGAACAACACAAGTGTAATAATAACTTTACAAACATCAGCAAATTTATTTTACAGCACTGTTAACAATGTACATACTAAGTACTTTTTATAGTAATTACAATAGCTGGGTAATAACGAGGTACTAACCCTAATTCTTTAACCTTAACTTAACCCTCTTCCTAACATTACCACTTTCTTAGGTAATGTTAGTGCATGTATTGTAAAATAAAGTGCAACCCAAATGTTTTTATTAAAGTGCAGTAAATATAATCTTCAAATCAAATACCAAATGTAAGTCTTAAATAGTTTGTATAATTTGCCAGTGCACTACCTATTGAACTAGGGAGCTGATTGAGACGTACCCAGAGATTTAGTTTGGACTTTCTGTTAATTATTCTCATCTTAAACATGACAAATTGTCTAAACACACAGAAAAAATCCTGGTGAAGCGACTGAGATCCACATGACACTTTTATAAAGATGGCATTTATTAAAGAGGAGAGTGAAGACATGAAGATTGAAGAAGTATTCAGTGTCAAACAAGAAGATACTGAGGAACAAACAGGTTGGTTTCATTCTTAAAGTTTCTCAGAGATTCTTATTAAAATGTCCAGTGGTGAAAATGATCACTTTCAAATGAGCTTTCCTCACCCTCAAGCCATCCTAGGTGTATATGACTTTCTTCTTTCTGATGAACACAATCAGAGTTATATTAATAACTATCCTGATGCATAGGCGCCGATTTATATTTCTGCCGGTGGGTGCCCAGTGCATATTTTTATACAGACCCGAGCTAAATATTCGTATTCCTATGTGGTCTAGTGGTTGAACTTCTGCTATGTGAGTCAGAGACGTTCTGGGTTCTAATCATCGGTAATTCTAATCCACCCTCGTTTAGTTTTTTTTCTCAATAAGACCAAAGATGTTCTTTAATGATTGTATATAAAGAGGCAAGAGCAGGGACACGTTTGTGTGCATTTGTTAATAATTTCACTGGAAAGAACAGAGAGTTGCTGCACTTGTCTGTGTGAAGACTGTGCACGAGCCACAAGAGAACGTTCCTCCACTGATAACAGTGGCGTGATTTAAAAAAACAACACATTCCAGCACCAGATCGCTTCTTATTTAACTCAAATTAATGTCAACTGGATGTTTCATTTGCATTATAGGCTATCCATGCAGCAAAATTTTCAAAAAAATGTCATGTCCCACCCGCAAATTATGCCTACACGCACATTCTTTTCATGAGTATTGTTGCAAGTCGCGCTCTCACTGATATCTGATGATCAATAGTGGCTCACTAAATAAAATAATTCAACACAATAAGCAATTACAATAAGAAGACCATTGTAGAGAAAGAGTAAGAAGAGAGTTTGTGAGCGCATCCAGTTGAGTGCGAGAGTGAAGGAAATCCGCCAGCGAGCTGAAAGATTTGTGCTCGCGCGTTACTTGGATGCGCTATCGACATTTTTCATTAAAATAACGAAATAGAAACGGACTCAAATAAACTATAAAAAGGTGAAGATAATCATGTCTGAAAGCTGCAATCGATTTTTCATTGGTTAAATCAATGGAGAATGTCTCGTATTTTTTCCACGGGATCGGCGCTTATGTCCTGATTCATCCAAGCTTAATAATGGCAGTGAGCGGGACCAACAAGTATGAAGCTCAAGAAAGTGCCTCTATCCACATCCATCTATCATAAACATACTCCTCATGGCTCCGGGGGGTTAATAAAGGCCTTCTGAAGCGATATTTAACAAATTATGAAGTTATAAAATAAAATATTTAGCTTCTGCCAGACAGCCTTTCGTGTTCCGTACTTTTTTTATAATTCATGCGCCTACTTTCTATTCTATGCACAAATTCTCCTATGATAACTTTTTAGTATTACATGAGGCTGAGAAAAGAACAACCCTGCAGACAGCAGGTAAATGCCGTTATCACTGTTTTCCAAATTCGTGAAGTAAATATGTTTACACTGCTTTTTAAAAATGCCAGGTGCAGGTGTTTGACATGCGTTTGACCAATCAACGTACACTTACGTTACTGGTAGTTCCTATAGAGCTGGTTTAGACCTTACTCTGAAGTAGGAGCTAATTTAGTTCCCCCATAAGGAGTTCCTAGAACTAAAATTGTTACTAGTTCCTGTGGTGCGAACACGGCAAAATCCGGGTACTTCAGCCAATAGTTCTAGGAACTATGAAAAGGTTTCTTCGGTGCAAAAGCCCCTTATAATTAACCAGAGCCCGGTTGCATAAACTGCTTAGATTAGTCTTAAAACTTAGTCATCTAAGTTTTACCCCTTGGTTAACTGCCAGTTGGTCAAACTAGTTCTTAAGACAGTCATAACATCGTGACTAAGTTTACTGTAACTGTCATCAGATCTCCTGGGTCAGATCTCCTGGGTTTTTTTTTTAATAAAGTGTTAATAAAGTGTTTAGATGCCAGCTTGACAGTTTTTGAGACTTTCCCTAAGCGAGTGAAGAATTAGCAATATTGGGAAGCCTTCTCAGATTACATGAAACACCTCTTTCAGTAGCTTAGTGGGTATACAATCAAGTTGAATGTTGGTTTTGATGCTTTACATGTCAAATGTTTTGATGTCTGTTGCTTTGTGCCATTAAAGTGGGGTTAACATTGTCTTTTTTTTTTTTTTTTTTTTTTTAGACCTGATGGCACTGAAAGAGGAGGCTGAGGTACGGAATGAAATGGAAGATAAAGATCAATGTAAGCATCATCATAATTTTATAACTGGAGAAAAATCTTTTAGTTCCTCACAGCCTGAAAAGGCTTCCTCACTAAAAGGAACTCAAAAGAAAGGAACTAGAAGACAATACACCTGCCAACAGTGTGGAAAGAGTTTTAAACAAAAAGGACACTTTAAAGAACACATGAGAATTCACACTGGAGAGAAACCCTACATGTGCACTCAGTGTGGAAAGAGTTTCAGTCAAAAAGGACACTTCAAAGAGCACATGAGAATTCACACTGGAGAGAAGCCTTTTACCTGCCATCAGTGTGGAAAAGGTTTCACTGGAAAAGGAAACCTTAAAAAACACATGAGAATTCACACTGGAGAGAGTCCTTTTATGTGCCAACAGTGTGGACACAGATTCAATCATACAGGAAGCCTTAACAGGCACATGAGAGTTCACACTGGAGAGAAGCCTTACTCGTGTCCTCAGTGTGGAAAGAGCTTCAGTCAACATGGAAATCTTGTAAAACACATGAGAATTCACACTGGAGAGAGCCCTTTTATGTGCCAACAGTGTGGACACAGATTCAATCACAGAGGAAGCCTTAACAGGCACATGAGAGTTCACACTGGAGAGAAGCCTTACACGTGTCCTCAATGTGGAAAGAGTTTCAGTCAACATGGAAATCTTGTAAAGCACAAGAAAATTCACATTGGACAGAGTCTTTTCACCTGCCAACTGTGTGAAATAAGTTTCACTCTGAAAGGAAACCTTAAAAAACACATGAGAACTCACACTAGAGAGAAGTTGTTTACATGTCATCTATGTGAAAAGACTTTCAGATATAAGGTGACCCTTGAGTACCACATGAGGACTCATGTATGAGAGAACTGTTTTATACGTCATCAGTGTGGAATGAGTTTTACTGTAAGGAATCAAGTAATAGCACACTGGAGAAAAGCCTTTCATGTGCCATCATTGTGAAATGAATTGCATAAATAAAGCAAACCTTGAGGTTTACTAAGATCCCAAGTGGTGTTTAGATCATTGGTTCTTAATCCTGGTACTGGGCACCCCCGTTCACAGAAGTACTGAGATAAAAGTTTGTAGTTTGTATATAAACTCGGAAGTCTATGTTAGCGATTAAAACAAGGCAAATCAGCTTTTAAAAGTAACTTGGCACTTCAAATAACAGTTGTATCAGTTATATTGTTACAGCTCTTGGTGGCAACAAGTGACTGTTAAAATCTATTTGACATTGAATCATTCATTCAAAAGATTTGATCAAAAACATTTAGTTGAAGAAAGTAGTTATGAGTGAGTCAATGAATCATTAGTTAAAAGCAATTGTTACAATAATTCAATTAAATATTTTTAAATAGACTGCAGCAATTAATATTTTGCCCTCTAGAAAATAATTATTTTGTTTAGTTATCTGTTCAGAATCGTGGGAGAATCATGATCTCTATTTGAAAAAAGCAAAAAAAAAAAAAAAAAATGTGATTTTCATTTTATCTAGAATCGTACAGCTCTAATACAAATTAAAATAACACATGCGTTATTCATCTTCCCACTGCTGTAGCGATTTCTTAAAATGTTATGCATTTAGCCCTATGTGATGTCTATTTTTATATTGTTTGTCAACACACATTACATATTATGTGTGTGCATCCACTAATCTTCCATACTGACTAGTGCTGGCTTTTTGACAATTCATAATCATTCATAATTATTTTGAGCAATAGGATTATATAAAATACATAATATAATTATATTATGTAAGTATATGTTATATAATTAAATGATATAAGTAGCCTATATAAAATTACAAAGTAAATATTCATCAATTAAAATTAAGTACTTTTGTACTTTGACTCAAGTAAAATTGAAAAGGAGTACTAGATACTTTTACTGGAGCAATATTTTATTACACATATTACTTTTACGCAAGTACTTGATTTGTGTACTTCGTCCACCAATGTTGATTTGTATAAAGTCTGAATTCATGGTTTTGTCAGGCCTGTCCATAAAACGGTAAGGTAAAAAGATGTTTAAAATACATAATGTATTGGCACCCAAGTATCTTGATAGTATTGAATCGGGAAATAGGTGTATCATCCCAGCCCCAGAAGGAAGCAGACTTTGGAAGAAAAGCTTGTCCTCTGTGAGGGAGGTGGAGCTGTCCTCTGCAGATTTTGAAGAAGCAGCCTCTCAATCTGGGCCTTTCTCTGTCTGGAGTCGTTCTGTCTGTATGACATGGAAACACATTTTGTGAATATACTGAATTCCAAGATGAAAGGACCATCAGAGTTTCTCAACGTCTTACAGCGTGCTCTCTACCTAAACCCGCTTTGCATCCTCTGCCCTCCGTACCATCAGTCGCCCTTCCACCTGAACCAGTGCAGGTGGACTCTTACCACTCTTACCACACATGCAGAGCGTCAGAGAAGAATTCTCAATCAACTATGCCTGTACTGTGGGGGAGAAGGTCACATCATCACAGCCTGCCTGGTCCGACCACCATGCTCAGCGGTGAGTACTATGTTCAATGTTCAATGTACTATTCAACTTCCACCTCAAATAGCTACCTTATCACGAACAACTGTACATATCTTAACTCCACAAATCTGTGTTTCAGCACAAGTCCTCATCGACTCTGGTTCCGTGGGGAACTTAATCTCAACCCAGCCTCTCTAGAAACTCAATTCCTGGAGGAAATGCTGCTCCCAGGAATTGAGAATGCTTGCACAATGAGGATATCATCCTGGGACACCCGTGGATGTCACAACACCAACCTTGTATTAACTGGAACACCGGTGAAATCCTGTGGTGGAGTGAGTCTTGTTTTCATGCCTGCCTGTCATCTGTCCACAAACCTTCCATCCCTTGTTCTCAAACCTTCTCTGACCAGGAACCACCATCTATCTTTCTCAATTCAGCCACCGTCGAGAGTCCTGAGGTTGAAAGCAAGGTGGAGATTCCTCCAGAGTACCGGGCATTCCAGGATGTATTCAGCAAGCGGTTGGCTACCCAACTTCCTCCAAATTGGGCTATGGGACTGTGCAATCGACCTGCTACCTGGGGCAACTCTGCCCAAAGACAGAGTTTATCCACTGTCCATCCCAGAGCAGAAGTATATCGCATGGAGTATTATATCCAGGAGGTGCTTTAACAATACTTAATTCGATCTTCAACATCCCCTGCCACTTCCAGATTCTTCTTGATGGCAAAGAAGGACATAGGCTTGCGGCCACACATCGACTACCGTCATCTCAACTCTCAAACGGTGAAGTATAGTTATCCACCTCCTCTGGTCCCCGGTGCCTCTGGAACAGCTACGGGGAGCTCGGATCTTCTCCAAGCTGGACCTGCGGAGCACATACAATCTCATTTATATACGCCGAGGTTATGAGTGGGAGACCGCCTTCGTTACACCTTCTGGACACTGAATATCGGGGTATGCCATATGGCCTGTCCAACTCACCCTCCATCTTCTAGGGCTACATGAATGAGGTGTTCCGGGAGTTCCTCTAGCGATTCGTCATCATATACAAATACGATATCCTCATATATTCCCGGAACCTGGCCAAACATCGCCTCCATGTGAAGCAGGTCCTTGAGAAGCTCTGCCATCATCTATACCTCAAGCTGGAGTAGTTTAAGTTCCACACCACCTCTGTACACTTCATGGGTTATGTCATTGACTAACATGGCATCAGGATGGACCAGAGGAAGGTGGAAACTATCCGGAACTGGCCTCAACCAGCTACCATCAAAGAACTACAACACTTCCTGGGATTTGCCAGCTTCTACCGAAGGTTTATCCACAATTACACCCTGCTCAGTTCACCTCTCACTTCTCTTCTCAAGGGCCAGTCCAAGTCTCTGTTCTGGAACCCATCTGCTATCAAAGCTGTCCATCAGCTCCAAGAAGCATTCCAAACTGCTCCGATCCTGGTTCATCCCAATCTAGATTTCCTGTTCATCGTCAAGGTTGACATCTCTTCCACCTGGGGTTGGAGCTGTCACAGCGGCAGAGTGATCCTCCACGACTCCATCTATGTGCCTTCTATTCCAAGAAGCTGTCTCCGGCGGAGCAGAATTACGATATCGCAATCGTGAGCTCTTAGCCATCAAGCTAGCTATAGAAGAGTGGAGACACTGGCTGGAGGGAGAGAATAACCATTTTGAGGTTATCACCGATCACCGGAATGGCTCAAGATATCTCCTGATACATCAAGGGATGCTCAGTCTGCACCATTATCAACACTCCCTGGAGACTCCCTGAAGGAAAGCTGGTTCCACTGCCCATTCCACACTATCCATGGTCTCACCTGGGCATCGACTTCATGACTGACCTCCCACCTTCTGACAATCCTACCTGTGTGTTTGTCATCGTTGACCGCTTGTCAAAGGCATGCAAACTCATCCCTCTCAAAGAATTACCAGTTGCATTCGAAGTTGCTGAAGCACTCTTCTAAAATGTGTTCCGCCACTTCGGCCTTCCTGAAGACATTGTATCAGTTCGTGGTCCCCAATTCATCTCCCGTGTATGGCAAGCATTCTTCAAACTGCTGGTAGTGTCAGTAAGTCTCTCCTCTGGTTACCACCCTCAAAATTAACGGCCAGACTGAATGGAAAATCCAGGAGATTGGGAGGTACCTGAGGTCCTACTGCCACCAGAACCAGGACAGCTGGAGCCAGTTCCTTCACTGGGCGGGGTACACCCAGAACTCCTTCAGACAATCCACCACTGGGCTTACCCCGTTTCAATGTATCCTTGGATACCAACCTCCGTTATTCCCCTGGTCCAGTGAGCCCTCGGAGGTTCCAGCTGTCAACCACTGGTTCCAGCAGAGTGAGAGAGTATGGGACTCAGCTCACGTGCAGCTCAATGAGGTCACCTACAGGCTAAACCTTCACTACCGCATCTCACCATCATTTCATGTGTCACTCCTTAAACCTCACACTGAACCCTCTTTGTCTTTCCCCACAGAATTGGTGATGAGGTACTTCCTCTTCCTGAACTAGCAGACGAGGAAGCCATCTACCGGGTCTGGGCCATCTTCGACACATGGCAACGGGGGCCCAGGAGTACCTCATCGACTGGGAGGACCACGGTCCTCGCGCAATTCCACTCTGAACACCCAGGTCGCCCAGGGGTCGAGGTAGGCCCCATCATCGTTGTCCAATCCGGCCGTCAGGAGCCGCCCTTGGAGGAGGGGGTACTGTCACGGAGTCATAACCGTCGCAGACCACTAACCTTCCATTGTCACCAGATCAGCACACTCCACCCACTTGTTCACTCTTCCTGGAATTCTGATTCATGGCACCTGCACCTCATCATCAGCACTTACTATAAAGAGACACTTCTCCTGCACTCCTTTGTCTGGTCTCGTCTGTACGAACACTAAAGACTCCTTACCTGTTACTTAACTGCTTCTTTGGAATACTCACCCATCTTCTGTCATCTGTCACCTGTCCTTCATCTGCTTCAACTCCACACATCTGCAAAGAGACTTATTACTATCCATCTAAGTCTACTATTCATCTCGATATTTTTTATACTCTCCAATCTGCATTCCTGTCCAAATCCATGCCTCTGTTCAATAAACTCTGTTTTACAAACTTATCTGTCTGCATCCTTCTGTTGGGTGATATTGTCAAACTGATGAAGATGTTTTCTTAATTTGCTTGTGTTTTTTTCTATTTGCATGTGCTTTCTTCAGTTACAGCACAGTGAGCTCTTTCGGCCACCATAAATATTAATAAAAGTGTTGGATTTGAGCAAAAAATCTCTGATGTTCCTAACTCTGGGCTCCATCCAGTCTGAGCTAACTAACAAAACCCCCAGCTAAGTACTTTATGGCCTCGCAAGCTTGTAAGAAATAATCTAAGCTAAGGAAGAACATCAACTTTGGGCAGTAAACCCAAGACTAATGGTCGAAAAGATGACACATCGTGATTCGCATGAGGAAAACCATGGGTTAACGGTACACGTCTTTTGATCTCCTGAGACGGAGAAATGAGACAGACCTTTTTTCTCTACAAGACCTTTGAATGACCTTTTAAACAGGATTTAAATCTCTTAAAAACCACAGAGACTGCTATATATATATACATAAATATATATGGTACATACGGATTATTGTTCCTATGTTTTATTATCTCTTTGGATCCAGAATGTTTTGGTTGTGTGGACTGTCAATGGAGGGACAAAATCAAAACTTTGGTTTAAAAATCAGTAAATATAATAAAGTCAAAAGAATAATTATTAGAGTCATATCCAGGCTGAAGAGGTGTGAATGTGTGCAGGAGAGACTGAAACTGAATGGGGCATCTTGCACCACAAAACAAGGGACAATACACTTAATGGATGCTTAGAAGATGTATATAAACATCAGTTTATTCATTTTAGAGTCTTCTCTAAATATAATCACATGACATGGTTTACATATATTTAATAAACCTCAGAGTTTTTAGAGTAATCATCTTCAGATTTTAAATAGAACATGGTCAGGAGGCTTTAGCTGCAGTTTCTAGACTGAAACTATTTCAATTTTATGTTCATAAAAATACATTTCTAATAACCTTACCAAACATTTAAGCTCTTTATAACTATTTTTTCATTAGGACAATAATTAATTCTGACTTAATGACAAACTGCCAAGTGTCTGCTTTGAAATGAGACCATATTAATGCTTGAAGTACTCATGCTTGTGAATTCGGCTTTATTAATTCATACACTTAAACACTTTTTAAACTCAAATCACATTTGGCACTATTGCATTTTAATCTAATTTATCTGGTATCTCAAACATTGTAGTTTTAATTTTAATCAAAAAGCACACACTCTTTCTTTAGTAGTTAATAATATATTCATCAAATGATTGGGCAATATTTCACTATGTACTTAAATAGATTGTAAACTAATAATCTAATTATGATTGTAGACAGAAGAGTGTGAACAGGACTTTTATTTTGGTCGTACGATATGACGCCATAAGGCTGCGCCGCGCTCCTGCGTCTGTTGTTCGGCTGAAGAAAGGTATGTGTTTTTAAGCATTTTACGGTGTTTTAATCGATACAAAACGTTCAGGCATTTTTATAGGTTTACATGCGACGTAAGATAACTTAAGTATTATTGAATTTAACATTGTAATACTTCATCAAACATACATACATTATTTTTGTTAAGTAATGTTAAATAACATCCACACGTGAGTATTAGAAAAGATGCGTCTCTTTTCGCTCCCTATCGTGAATCATTTTATCTTATCTTCGTTCGGTCTCTGGCGAGTGATGGTGGAGAAGAGAAACTCCGAGGCAGTTGAATCAAATGCTTCGCGAAATGATTCAGTGATTCTGAGCGCTCGAATCACCTCACGCTGGCGACACCTGCTGGTTAAAACTGTGTAACAACGAGAACAACAAACACAAATATGAGAAATAATAACTTTACAAACCATCAGCAAATTTATTTTACAGCACTGTAACCCATGTACATACTAAGTACTTATTATAGTAAGTACAATAGCAGGGTAATAACTATAAACTAACCCTGAACTTATCCCTTACCCTAAACTTAACCCTTGTAGTTATCTAATATTACCAGTACTTTCTTGTGGTAAGTACTGTAAAGTACGTTAGTGCACATACTGTAAAAATAAAGTGCAACTCAAATGTTTTTTTTTTTTTTTATATGAAAGTGTAGTAAATATAATCTTCAAATCAATAAATACTAAATGTAAATCTTAAATAGTTTGTATAATTCGCATTCTGTTATTAATTTGAGTGTTTTTTGTCTAATCAGGTGAGTTAAGTCATTAACTCTCACTCTAACTCCCTTACCAGTGTGCTGACTACTGAACTAGGGAGCTGATTGAGACGCACCCAGAGATTTAGTTTGGATTTATTTTTCTTTCTGTTAATTATCCTCATCTTAAATATGACAAATTGTTCAAACACACAGAAAAACTCCTGGTGAAGCGACTGAGATCCACATGACACTATTATAAAGATGGCGTTTATTAAAGAGGAGAGTGAAGACTTGAAGATTGAAGAAACATTCAGAGTGAAACAAGATGACACTGAGGAACAAACAGGTTGGTTTCATTCTCAAAGCTTCTCAGAGATTCTTATTAAAATGTCCAGTGGTGAAAATGATCAAAAATACTAATGCTGAAAAAAAAAAACTGTGCAGCATCCTAACAAGCAATGTCAGGAAGGCGATTTGCAAACACTCACAAAATATAAAGTGCCATACTTGTGTGTTCTGGATGTGTTGGATCACAAACAGTTGGTACTGATCCATCTTTGAGAATTATATTTGCTGTGAGGTTCTCCATAGGGATGAGCATATCGATACTATATTTTGTTGGCTTGTGTACTTACATTATCTCAGATGTTTCCAAGAATGTTTAAATCCAGAGAAATAAGCCATTTTACTATGTCCATGACACCATAGCTGCGTTACCCTCGATTTCCGTTTTATTTTGTAGAAACCACGGAAACACCAAAGACACTTTCATATTTTATGTTTTTTTTTAGAGAAGGTAACAACTGTTTGGATACATTTATAGACAGAAAACTAATCATTTGTTATATAACTCAACACTTTTAGTCTTATTGTTTTGAATCCCATTTTCTTGATTTTCCGTGAGTACCATGCTTTACCATGCCTCAGAGAAAAACACTATTTTGTCAAGTGACTACCAAAGCATAATCAGATGCAGCTTTATTTTTAGTAACAGCAATACAGCATTTTCTCCATCATATAATTTCCTTTAAAATTAATTGCATGCCATTTAACGACACAATCCATACAGCATTTAATATGATATTCTAATATCGATCTTACTGCAGTGTTCAACAAGTGTCTCACAGCAGCCGCCGAGCGAACGCACAGAGTAACGTTATAACATCATTCAACACACAAATGTTTCTAATATTTTCAAATATGTTAGTTGTGGTATCACCAAGTTATCCACAGCAAAATCCAAGGTATTTAACCAAATCCTCACTGAAATTCATCACAATACTGTTTTTCTGCAAAACTGAACATGGTTCAATTCAGAAGATCTTACTTTTCAGATATTCTAAACAAATAGTATGATGGATATTTTATATCATTGTTTTGTTTTTCTTTTGTTTTGTTCTGTGCTCTCTCACTTGCATCTGTGAGTGTTTTGCTTTCAGGTTCAGCTTTCGAGGCATTGTATATATGTTAATATATATCAAACATATTCAGCTCCCCCCCTGACAAAAATATTGCCAGTTTTCTTTTACTAAATCATTACATTACTGTGTGATGAGTTTTTGATCTGATGGTTGTGCAGAGAGTTTGTCCCCGTTTCTTTCCCCGTTT
Organism: Ctenopharyngodon idella; assembly: GCF_019924925.1. Taxonomy (NCBI): domain Eukaryota; kingdom Metazoa; phylum Chordata; class Actinopteri; order Cypriniformes; family Xenocyprididae; genus Ctenopharyngodon; species Ctenopharyngodon idella. The sequence goes on from NC_067223.1 coordinate 19,722,303, forward strand.
CTTAATTTTTTTATTTATTTTTGCTGCGTCTTAAACCCTCAAACAGGGGTCTCCATCCTTTCTCCTCAAGGGCTACCGTCCTGCAGAGTTTTGCTTCACACCTGAATCAGCTAGTCAAGGTGTTTAAGGTATAAAAGTTTAGTGTGTTGGTGCAGGGTTGGAACTGAAGAGTGCAGGAAGGTTGCCGTCCAGGAACAGGGTTGGCCACCCATACCATAGAAGATTGAGATCAGTCTATAATTAACCAGAGGCTGGTTGCATAAACTGCTTAGACTAGTCTTAAAACTTAGTTATCTTTTCTTTTTTTTTTCTAATTTGAATTGGAAAGGTTAGACAGATTACCCCTTGGTTAACTGCCAGTTGGTCAAACTAGTTCTTAAGACAGTCATAACATAGTGGCTAAGTTTATTGTAACTGATATCAGATCTCCTGGGTTGAGACTTGCCCTAAAGCGAGTGAAGAATTAGCAATATTGAGAAGCCTTCTCAGATTACATGAAACACCTCTTTCAGTAGCTTAGTGGGTATACAATCAAGTTGAATGTTGGTTTTGATGCTTTACATGTCAAATGTTTTGATGTCTGTTGCTTTGTGCCATTAAAGTGGGGTTAACATTGTCTTTTTTTTTTTTTTTTTAGACCTGATGGCACTGAAAGAGGAGGCTGAGGTACGGAATATAATGGAAGAGAAAGATCAATATATCCATCATCATAATTTCATAATTGGAGAAAAATCTTTTAGTTGCTCACAGCCTGAAAAGACTTCCTCACTAAAAGGAACTCAAGAGACAGGGACTAGAAGTCAGTTCATCTGCCAACAGTGTGGAAAGAGTTTCAATCAAAAAGGACACTTTAAAGAGCACATGAGAATTCACACTGGAGAGAGCCCATTTATCTGCAAACAGTGTGGAAGCAGATTCAATCAAAGAGGAAGCCTTAACAGGCACATGAGAACTCACACTGGAGAGAAGCCTTACACGTGTCCTCATTGTGGAAAGAGTTTCAATCAAAGAGGACACTTTAAAGACCACATGAGCGTTCACACTGGAGAGAAACCTTATACCTGCCAACAGTGTGGAAACAGATTCACTCGAAAAGAAAGCCTTAACAGGCACATGAGAGTTCACACTGGAGAGAAACCCTACATGTGCACTCAGTGTGGAAAGAGTTTTAATCAAAAAGGACACTTTGAAGAACACATGAGAATTCACACTGGAGAGAGTCCTTTTATGTGCCAACAGTGTGGACACAGATTCAATCATAGAGGAAGCCTTAACAGGCACATGAGAGTTCACACTGGAGAGAAGCCTTACACGTGTCCTCAATGTGGAAAGAGCTTCAGTCAACATGGAAATCTTGTAAACCACATGAAAATTCACACTGGACAGAGCCTTTTCACCTGCCAACAGTGCGAAATAAGTTTCACTCTGACAGGAAACCTTAAAAAACACATGAGAACTCACACTGGAGAGAAGTTGTTTAGATGTCATTTATGTGAAAAGACTTTTGGATATAAGGTAACCCTTAAGTACCACATGAGGATTCATGTATGAGAGAACTGTTTTATACGTCATCATTGCAGAATGAGTTTTACTGTAAGGAATTAAGTAATTTCATGTGCCATCACTGTGAAATGAATTGCATAAATAAAGCAAACCTTGAGGTTTACTAAGATCCCAAGTGGCGTTTAGATCAGTGGTTCTTAATCCTGGTACTGGAAAAAGTTATTGGATATAAACTCAGAAGTCTACGTTAGCGATTAAAACAGAGCAAATCAGCTTTTAAAAGTAACTTGGCACTTCAAAAAACAGTTGTATCGATATCGTTACAGTGCTAGGTGGCGACAAGTGACTTAAAATCTATTTGACATTGAATAATTCATTCAAAAGATTTGATCAAAAACTTTGATTCATTATAGAGGTTGACATAGCTGGTGGTAATGACGCAGATGTTAATGTACATGGTGTTGATGTAATAGATGTTGATGTAGATTGTAGTGTAGGAGACAAGGAGGGTGGCTCAAAGGTCCCAGTCGGCAGGTCATCCTCCTAAGACAATGTTCTTTGTAAATAATTGGAATCTTTTCTGGGAGCGACCTACGCTCTTCCGTGCTGATGGCCTGCACCCCAACAGAATAGGAGCGGATCTTCTGTCGGAGAACACATCCAAGATGCTTCGCATCGTATGACTAGTAAGTCAAACCTCAAATCACAGTCTGTGTTCTACCCACTTAATTGATAGAAATGTGAGTGTAAGTACGGTCTATAGAAACTGTCTATTCCCCGAATAGTGAGATCTAACAATAAACCTATAGGATCTAGAAAAAATCTGATTCGCAAATTCGCAAAATTACTGAACAAAAACAATTTCTAAAGCTAGGGCTCCTAAACATTAGATCACTGACACCTAAGGCTGTTATTGTAAATGAAATGATCACAGATAATAGTCTTGATGTAATTTGCCTTACTGAAACCTGGCTTAAACTAAATGATTATTTCGGTCTTAATGAGTCTAGTCCACCTGGATACTGTTATAAGCACGAGCCCCGTCTGATTGGTCATGGTGGTGGTGTTGCAACAATCTACAGAGATATTCTTAACATTACTCAGACAACAGAACACAGGTTCAATTCATTTGAAGTGCTTGTGCTAAATATTACACACTCAAATATAAGAAAAAAGTCGCTACTATCTCTTGGTTTGGCTACCGTTTATAGACCTCCAGGGCCCTATGTTGATTTCCTAAAAGAGTTTGCAGATGTAGTACTCCTTTATCAACAAGTGAGAGTGAGAGAGACTAAACGGTGTCATTCAAGTGATCCTCTGTGTTGTTTTGAGGATGCCACACAGTCATCATGACAACTCTCAACTCTCAACTGCCACTCCGTTCTGTTCCGTGCAAACTCATTATAATTAAAGTAATATAAATAAAACTTATATATACTGTATGTAAATAGAAATATACACACACACATATTTTTGTGACCCAGATTATGCAGGATGGTCACACAGACTTTCTCTCAGACCTATTGGTCAACGTTGATAAAGCCCTGTTTGTTGAAGATCTTAGAGCGCAAAAGGAGAGAAACTCGTTTAGAGGTCTTTAGAATTGCGTGGAAAGACAGCACTTCCCGTTATAAAAAGGCTCTAAAAGCAGCCAGAACCGAACATCTCCGCAAACTTGTAGAAAATAATCAAAACAATCCAAGGTTATTGCTTAGTACAGTGGCTAGATTAATGAATAAACAGACATCCCTAGAACAAAATATTCCATTACAGTTTAGTAGTAATGATTTTATGAATTTATTCACTGAGAAAATCGAAAGCATCAGAAATACAATTGTAAATGTACAACCTTTGACAGTGTTTTATGATTCAGCCTCAATTATTGCCCCTCAAGAACAGTTGCAGTGCTTTACAACTATAGGACAGGAAGAGCTAAATAAACTTATCATTGCATCTAAACCAACATGTTTATTAGACCCAATACACACTAAACTGCTGAAAGAGTTGTTACCTGTAGCAGAAGAGCCTCTTCTCAATATTATTAACTCCTCTTTTTCTCTAGGTCATGTCCCAAGACCATTCAAGCTAGCAGATATTAAGCCCCTCATTAAGAAACTACAATTAGATCCAAATGTTCAAATGTCCCAGTTCAAATCTTCCATTTATGTCTAAAATACTAGAAAACGTTGTCGGGCAATTGTGCTCCTTTGACCAAGGCTGTATCTCAATACTAGTGTTACTTGATCTTAGTGCTGCGTTTGACACTTTAGATCATAAAATACTCTTAGATCAACTACAAAATTACGCTGGTATTTATGGACAGGCATTAAGGTGATTTAGATCGTACCAATCAGACGGTCACCATTTTGTCCATTTAAACGGGAAAAATCTAAGATAACGCCAGTGAATTATGGAGTGCCGCAAGGATCTGTGTTAGGCCCTCTGCTATTTTCAATATAGATGCTGCCACTCTGCAATATTATAAGAAAACATGGAATTATTTTCCAATGCTATGCCGATAATACTCAGTTATATACAGTATATTCATTCCATTTACTGATATACATTTGCTTAAACATTTTTACATTTCGGACATCATTTTCCTCTCCTGTGATCACTGCTTCACATTCTGCAATATCGGCCATTTTTTAAGGTTGTGCCCCAGTTTTAATGCCAAAGCTGGAACCGTGAAGACCTCATTATAATCTCGGAATCCCAAGGTATCTTTAACAGCTTTGATGACATGATAGAAGTTTGTGGTTATGAAAAAGTCTTTAATACTTTGCAGCTTTCCCTCTTTCCTAGCACACACCAACAAACTTCAAGCCTCATGCATTTTAGTTCTGATGTATTCGTGCTTGGTTTTGTTGCTCCCCATTTTGTTGCACAAGTGTTCTCCAAATTTGATGATGCATGTATCACTTTTAACCACATGTGTTGCTTCATCTTGCTTCATCTCACTGATCAGTTTCCATCATTTGTTTGTTACTCTATCAGGAACAGGCTATACGCGTAAGTACAGAGTGCTTGAACTCTGGATCTACCTTGTTTTGTGACCTGGCACTTCTTGGTCAGGTTGCACCTTGACATATGCCTCCAAAGTGATTTTCGTCTTAACAGCCCTTGGCATTTAAAACAGTTCATGTAGTCCTTAACATTCACATGTTTAGCAGTGGATTCACTGTAAACCCTAATGCTCAAAATGGCACTTGAAAGGGAGAGTAAACGCTAAAATTAAGTATTATATAATGTTTTTTGTGCAAAATGAATAGATAAGGGAGATTTAGTAGTGATTAATGTTTTGTTATTAATTAGAAGAGTTTCTGTCAATGTTGGTTTTTGGAGAGTTACCATCATGGTGACAAGTGGTGCATTCGGCTTGGTTTGAGAGCAGGTAAGTTACATGTTTTAAGTTGCTGTATTCATTCAGTAAGTGTTATACCATTGCTATTGTTAACATGTTAGCAAATTAGCAAGTTGGCTTTTTCTGAATTTTCTTATTAGGGTTTACAGTGAAGTAAATAAGTCATTTGATTTGGAAGAGCTCAAAATAAAAAAAGTGAATTAAGTAAATATTTTATGTTAATTGCTATCAAAGTGTATGAGTTAGCTAACTCAGTACTTCAAGTTAGGAGCAATTATCATGCATGAGTACTACAAACTCAAAACTTGATAGTTCTGCTTACTTAAAATTGGGAACATAACTCAAAAAATTTTATGTAACTGATTACCTCATATTTTTTGAGTAAGCCCATCTTATTTGGGTTCACAGTGTTGTTGACGTGTCACCAACACTCCTTTGCCAGCTTTTAGAACATTTGTGTTGTGTACACGGTTTCCCTTTATTCCTCAATAGATCCAGATTAATCCTTCTTTCTGTAGACCTCTTTGGAAAAGAAAGGGGTCTGAAATTTTTTGGAGTGTTCACATATGGGTCAAAAATCATGTGAACCATGCTCAGACCCCTGAAAAGGACCAAGTCTGAAAACAACCTAAGAGGCTATTGGCTGACAGTTAAAAAAAAAAAAAAAAAAGGTTTACTGCACTGCGTAGAGTATAGTACTGTCAAAGTTCGAGTGAGTGAGTGAGTGTATTACCTGCATGTATATATAACATTTTCCTTTAGGTCCTATGTTCATAATAAAAATTTGTTTTAAATGTCCACTGCAATACTTTGTCATTTTAACAGTCAAGGGGTTTTCCGGTGCTTTGACAATGACTGCATTTGTCAGTTGATTCATCTTGTTCCATAGCCTATGTGTTCACAATCGATTCGTAGGTTAATATAAAAGTCTTCGCTACTGAACTTCGTGACTCACTCATAAAGACAGTGTTTGGTGCCATGTAATGGTGTAATAATGTAACTTTGACAAAATCCGAGATCACAATTAATAAAAGACTAAATTGTATATTTACAATAAAGGATTAGTTCACTTTCAAGTGTAAATTACCCCAAACTTTACTTACCCTCAAGCCATCCTAGATGTATATGACTTTCTTCATTCTGAGGAAGACAATCGGAGAAATATTAATAAATATCCTGATGCATCTGAGCTTTATAATGGCACTATACGTTACCAAACGAGTATGAGCTGAAGAAAGCGTCTCCATCCACATCCATCCATCATAAACATATTCCACATGGCTCTGGAGAGTTAATAAAGGCCTTCTGAAGCGAAGTGATGCATTTGTGTAAGAAAAATATCTATATTTAACAAGTTATGAAGTAAAATATCGAGCTTCTGCCAGACCACCTTCCGTATTCAAAATTATGGGAAAAAAATGGAACTGGTGTTGAATAGGGAAGGCGTAGGACAAACAGCGTAAGCTTTTTGAAGAATACGGAAGGCGGTCTGGCGGAAACTCGATATTTTAAATTTAAAGATCAAGGTAAATTGTACTTAATTTGTCTTCTGGGAAACATGCAAGTATCTTCTGTTGCTTCCGAAGGGCAGTACTAAAAAAGAAAAAGATATTTAAACAAAATAAGAAAAATTTGGACATCGTCATCCTGTTCAAAAGTTTTGCCGGGTGTACTCAGAGCGCCGCTATTACTGTTTACAGTGCATGGAATGGTGCGCTGTGATTGGTTGAGCGGATATATCGCATTCTGCAGAGAAAGGAGAGTGGCGTTTGTTGCGTTTTGGAAAGAAAAGGAGAAAACATGACAGAATAACACGACGGATATCGCATTTTGCGCAAAATTAATAAATGACTTTTCAGTACCGACCAGATACAATACTGATTTTGGCGGAAACTCAGTTTTTAAAAAAAATGGCATTTATCGTGTTGTGGAACCAAACTCTTCAGTTGTTCATGCTATAAATTAAACGAGACCTTAACAAAAATGCTATTACTCAGTCACGTACTCGGCTACAGTGAAGCTTTAATCAGGATAAAACCGTATATTGAACGCTAACATAAACAGCAGTAACATTTACAAGTGGCAGCATATCTAAACACTTTGACACAAACGGAAATACTTACCATTCAGAAACTTCCTTTAAAAACCGTGCTTGCAGAGGTTCTGCTTGACCCTCTTCATCATTACTGCTATCTGGGTCTGATTCGGGCTCAATTTGACATGGCAATATAGACGGCATTTATTTTCCACTGAAGCACACGTAACAACTAATGGTAAGTTTCCGGACGCTTCAGTGAATCACAATACACTGGGCCAGCTAACCATTCTGAGGCCATTGCTAATTCGGAGGGAGTGGTATCAGGAGTAGAATAATGTCTGGGCAAGCAATTGGTAACACTGTAGAAGCAGAATTAGACAGGCAGAAATGGAATGGAATATCTATAACTGTTTTTCATTACTGTATAATCACCTGAAACCAATCATTTTTGTTTTATACTGTACGTAGAATAAACCCTTCATATCATTCACTGTACTGATATAATTTGAAATGAAATTGTCAACAAATAGATTTGTGAAACAAATATTTTAATCTCTTGAGGCGCACTGTCCCGACTTTGTGCTTGACATCACTTTGTTTACCATGGTACACATTTACTATATAAAATACTGTCTAAAAACATTTAGAATAATAAAAAGTTATACATCATTTGGGTTTACTGTCAATCTACAGTGTTTTTTTTAATGATATAGATGCTCCAGCAACTCTCAGTTGGTGTGGCGTCTCTGCTTTCTTCATAGAGCGGTAGCAATGAGCTCTCACTGACATCTCATTTGTGGCCCTGTTTTTACCTGACACTTTAAGACAAAATTACAAATACATTAAATGTCAAACATTTCTACTAACGCCTGCTGCTGGACGGATCGTGAAAATAATGGCTGCTATGTTAGCCCTGCTAGTTCAGGCTAGCTAAACTTACCTTCATAATTGCAGAGATAAAACAACACATATAACTTGAAACCTTTCTCAAGTTGTTCTGCACATCCGGACAATTCTTTGCACATCATTGATTGTAACTTTTGGGCAAAACAAAGAGTAAACTTAGACGACTCTACCATAAAGTGTTAAACGCGGAAGTTGCGCATACATAGAGCCCGTTTCAAGGTGAATCCAAGGAGACACAGTCCTGTTATATTGAAGATTGTACTGGAAACATTAAAGTTTGACTCTGGGAAAATCTAATTTGGAGAACAAAACAACAAAAATGGTTAAAATTAAGTTTAAAATGTGTGTTTTTAATAACACAAATAAACAAAACTATTATAAACAAGATTTTGTTTTTGCGTTTGTAGGGTTGTATAATTAGTTTATTTCTTTATGAATAATTTTTAAAATTATTGCTGAAAGATTACAATAAAGTAAAATTTTAATGTACAACATGGTAATTTTTCAGTAAGGAACTACATTTCCATGTAGCCCAAAGCCTTACATCACCAAACAATTTTACATGTGCTTGCAGGTTCACGCCACATCAAAGATGAAGAGTGACGTTGACTTATCAGCCTATCAAAGAACAGCAGGTTAGCCTTTCCAAGTAACACCGATAGCCATGATTGCTTATGAGTGTGTATTGCTAATTTATGTATTGTACATGCATTTTAACGCTGTGCCTGCCACAGAAAGAATGGAGCTGGAGCCAATGAAACCTGCCCATGTGGCTAGGCTAGCCAGTAGTATCCGCCTTTATAGTAACAACCTAGTTTTAAAAAGTTACTTGTACTCTTGTTACTAGATCTTGCATAAAACAAGCTGTATTAAGGTTTTAATGTCATTTTTACTTTTGTTTAGAGATGCCAGGAAGCGCACAGAAAATGTTTCCAGGGTGCAACACCCTAATGTGTTGCATACAAGACATGCCCACTATGCAAAACAACTGCAGCCGTAAACAGCGAAAGTTGCAGCGAAGAGATGCAACTTTCAAAATAAAAAATCCGAACTACACTTTGATTCTGCAGTCACTGTTAGGTTATATTGTCTATACTGGTATATTGGTATTTACAACTATTAAATATGATACTGATTCTGTAATGAAGGGGTTCCCATGGAACATTCCAGGAGCTCCTACAGGACTGCATGTTTTGAATGTCACCCTAATCAAACATAGCTGATTCAGATCATCGGCTCATTAGTAGACACTCCAAGACCTGAAAGTGATTTTGAATGGGTTTTATCATCAGATAGGTTGAGAGTGTACCCAAACGATTTGGTGTTTCCTGAAACCATAGTTCAAACGAACATTCGCAAACAGCATCGCAAACTTGTGTGGTTAGAAGCATAGCGAGTTACGTAAGTGTGCTATTTGCCAAGTAGAAAAACAGTTGGTACCGATAGCCTTGTGGGCAGCGCACTGACATATGGCACTGTTGGGGTCTGGTGTCCCGAGTTCGAGTCCCAGCTTGTGGACCTTTCCCGATCCCATCCCCCTCTCTTTCCCACTTCGCTTCCTGTCCTATCTAAATAAAAAGGTGAAAATGCCAAAAATAGAGAAAAAAAAACAAAAAGGTAAAGGTCAAGACATATGGCTAAACTTTTGACTACATATTTATATTGCAGAAATAGGATGTTTATTTTTGAGAATGCAAGAATATATGCATAGTACTTAATGGTGAAATACCAACATCTCAAAAATGAGTCTAAGACTGATGGTGCGTTCACACCAGACGCGAATAAAGCGTTAAGCGCGAGTGATTTACATGTTAAGTCAATGCAAAGACGCGAATAGACATCCTGCGGCGCGATTCGCGTGAATGACGTGATTCGCGCGAGTTGAAAAATCTGAACTTTGGTGAAAATTCGCGCCGCGTTAACCAATCAGGAGCTCGCTCTAGTAGTGATGACGTAGCGTGAGGAGGCAGAAATCCGAAACAACATGGAGGACAAAATCATCCTCGCTGTACGATACATCTTTGTACTTTTTTAGAAACAGGAATAAAAAGAATTTTGCTTGGAAGAAAGTGAGTGAGAAGGTCGGACAATCTGGTAAGTTGTAAAAAACACTCTTTACTCAATTTGAGCTATATATACACATATTGAGACTACAAGCTAGCTAAAGCCGGCAAATTGAGCTTATTTGCCGTATTTTACAACTACTTTCCCGCTGACGAGTTGATGTGTTTATTCAGAGGAAGTGTGCAGAAATGAGACGAGCCGCCTGGCAGAAGCCCCTCTCATGACGCGAATTTGCATCTGTTGTGAAGTGAATTTCACACGCGAATGAAGCGAGTAAACTCAAAATGTTCAAGCGTCCAACTACGCGTGAATAGCGCGATTTATTCGCGCAAGTCACGTCTGGTGTGAACACCCCATTACAATTAAATAACATACAACATGAACTGTTCCATTAGAGTTGTGACAAAGTGTTTGTAAGAACAGTAAGAATTTTGTTTATTGCTATCAAACAACATTGATGGCTGTTTTAGAAGCAAAAAAAAAAAAAAAAGTTCTGAATCCACATCCTCTGAACCGAAATGAGTTAGACATATGGGAGCACAATGAGGTTCAGTGCCTCCTGGTAAATGTCCACATCAAACACTTCACTGGTTTTGAAAGGGTCAATGCTACCCTGGAGCTGGGCCTCTAGCATCTCTCGAAGTACTGTTTGCGTCATTGGAATGTCAGTTTGTTGCCTCGAATCCTCAACAGGAACTGGTCCATCCCAATCAATTCCCCAGTCAGACATATCACCCTATAAGAACAAATTATGAGAATTACTACATTAATAATTAGTAAAACAACTGGTCATTATAAAAATTGGTCAAGAATCAACAATGATGTACATCTGGAACTGTCTATACCGCTTCAGAAAGCTGTTTTAATGCGACAAGTAGCCCTGCCACCCACAGCTGCTGGGGAGACCTGTAGCCCTCTGAAGACAGGGGATGTCGGTCCCAGGTGTCAGCAAAGAATTTGAGATGCAAGTCCAGCCTTGGAAGCATCACAAAGTGTAGGCATGTGATGTGAACCTCATTGTTTGGGTCAAGAGCTCCGAAGTCCTCTAGGTGCTGGAAGGCCGCATTATAGATATGGATGATAAGTCCCGCCATAGCCTCTCTATGCATTGATTATGGACACTCTTGCCCGTGATGTAGCTCTTGCGCTCTTACAGAAAATGGACACATTCAATAATCATAATTTAACAGAAAAGGCAGACTTCCAACAAAATAACTGCAAACAATGGAAATATGCACTGCTTAATCTGACTAGAAAAGATGAATACATTTATAAAGCAACAGCCAATCGTTTTCTAAATCTGATACAACAATAAACACCTGGGATTTAAAAAATAAAATAAAATCCAACATTGCAGATATTAAGTATTGAAATATTCAACTAACACCAGTGCTGCAGATTTGTATTAACAAGTCAAAACACTCTGTAGTACTTTGTACTTTTCTGACTTATTGCACCTACCAGGACTCCGATCAGGATGTTCAAGCATGAACCTTGCCACATCTACATTTTCCCCACCATGGTCACTGCAGACATGCTGAGGCAGACCATAAACATGCTCAGCTTCCAAGAAGCAGTACAGTACAGTTGAGGCCCTGTTGTTATTGCTGGCTTTCAGGAACATCATTTTGCTGCTAAAGCCATCAATGCCCCCATGGACAACTATTCTCCAACTGTGAAAACAGGGAGGAAAAGAGAATATATACTTAGAACAAATGATTTAACAGGAACAGTTGACAATGTGCTGGCATAGATAAGTGCTGATTATTGTAATGCATCAAATGTGCCACTTTTGGTATTATGTTAATTGTCATCATTGAACCTATAATTTGCATGTGGTTATTGATTCAGAACTTGTAGCTGCAATGGAAATGACAACACAAATATTTGATCTCTTGCTTTAAATATTAGTGGTTCACTCATTGGCTACCTGTCAGTGGTCTGGAGTCTGTATTGGTAAAGTTGGTGACTAATGAATTTTGTCTTTTTATTGTTGTAGGTTGGTGCTATTGAGGCAAGAGTCGTCCATGTAAGTACTGGAACTGAAATTGTAGACTACAATGGAGTACTTGAGGAGACACAGATGTGCCATATATAGAAGATTCAACTGGCAAGATGAAAGTACAGCTTTGGAAAAGCTTAACTGGAAAGCTTGTTCTTGGACGTACATATAGAATAAGTAACTTGAGCACCAGACAATTTCAAGGAAAACCAAATCTGACCACCACACGGTATAGTGAAATCCAAAAGAGTGATCCTTTGAGTGACTTGGGATCAGAAATAAACTTCGTTTATTAGATGGAGAAGTGACCACGGTTATGGCCAAGATACGTGTTGTCGAGGCTACCATCTCTCAGCAGTGCCCGATATCCCAGGCTTGGCAGCAAGAAGAGATTTCACCGGTGTGGAAGATGCAACAAGCTACAAAATGTAGGCAGCGTCCAACCCAATGCAACAGTGTCCATCAATCTGGTGGGGTATAGTGAGGATGTGACCCTCTCTAATACGGTATAAAAAAGTATCTGACAAAAGAGAGTGTGCGTCATTTGCTCATTGATCATCGGGATTTGGAGGCGCATTTCATGGTAAATAAGTTGATGTACGTGATTTAACATCAACAGACTGGATGTGAAATTTGGTGCAGTATACTGTCTTACCCAGTTGATGGTGGAGCCATCGTGAAGCTTTGAAGCTTTACGAATCTTTTGTTTCAAATCAGTGGTTCGGAGCGCGTATCAAACTGCTAAAGTCACGTGAACTATTGAAATTTTGAAACACTTATGATGTAACGAAGCCTCGTTTACTGAAATCACGTGACTTTGGCACTCCGAACCACTGATTATTATTCACAAGACAAACGAGCTAATCCACAGGAAACTGTGTGTAACGTAAACTGTAAATGACTGTCATAAAACTCTGAACGCTGTACACTGACGTCACAGCCATTATATGATAGGCTGATGTGACTCACATGATCCAAGTTAGCCGTTATGCTTTTTCCAATGGTAAGAGCCACAGACCCTTTCATCTCCCCAATAATAACAAATGATGAATGAGTAGGCAGATACTGATGCTGTTGTTGAGCACGCCAAAAAGTCAGTTATTGCGAGACACCTGATCAAGACTGAGATTTTGTTCAATGTCTCTTTTTTTTGGAATGGATTTTTTTGTGTGTTTGTTTGTGAACTAAAACTTTAAATTTATTATACTCGAATGCAGTGAATCTGCATCTAAAGAGATCATACATGATGGGCTTCCTTGTTTACGTCCGAATGCTGACTTATTATTGGCTGGATCCTGTGTCAGCATCACACACATGCGTCGCGCTGCTCACGTGTTCAGCTTCGGCCAATACTGAGTTGGCGTTCGGACGTAAACAAGGAAGCCTGCACTGAGTTCACTACTTCAAATAGTTGAATAAAGTCATTATTTTTGTTTTGTTTTTGCACGCAAAAAGTATTCTCGTCGCTTCATAACATTAAAGGGTTAGTTCACCCAAAAATGAAAATTCTGTCATTAATTACTCACCCTTGTGCTGTTTTACAACCGTAAGACCTTCGTTGATCTTCGGAACACAAATTAAGATATTTTTGTTTAAATCCGATGGCTCCGTGAGGCCTACATAGGGAGCAATGACATTTCCTCTCTCAAGATCCATAAAGGTACTAAAAACATATTTAAATCAGTTCATGTGAGTACAGTGGTTCAATATTAATATTATAAAGTGACGAGAATATTTTTGGTGTGCCAAAAAAAACCAAAATAACATTATTTAGTGATGGCCGATTTCAAAACACTGCTTCAGGAAGCTTCGGAGCGTTATGAATCAGCGTTGAGTTTTAATGACAGAGTCAATAAATCTCTCCCTTTCTCCGTCTCACTTGTCTGTTTCTCTCCCTTTGTTTTCTACATGTATCGCTATCTTTCTTTTTCTTTCTACCATCTTTTCATGTGTAACTTGCCTCTAACTCTCACATCTGTCTGCACTGTAGAGTCAAAGTTTACCGCCTGGGATGCGCGGACTTGATTGGCTGAGTGGTATCGTGGGATAGCTTAACTCGAATGCAATTGGTCTGTGCATTTCATCATCCGCTAAACCACTACTGTAAAGACTAGAAAAGCTGCGCCAGTAAAATAGAAGCGCCCCGTCAGGTTTTAAATCATAACCTTATGTTTTGGCTGTAGGTCCGGGTCCGTATGGGACGGCTTCTGCGTCCGGACCCGGACCGCGGTCCACCTGTCAGTGACCTATGGTGTATATGTTGTACAATGATTGACTAAATGTCCAAAGTTGAAATATTTTATTTCTTGTCATGATTCTAGCTCAATTGCAATTAAAGGCTGAATAGAAAGTTTAAAAAAGTAACATAATTTGATGTGACCACTTTAAAAGACCTGCTACACACTCTTGCAGAGTTCAGAATAGACTTACGTTAAAGAAGTTATGACTCAATTATTAAATTTGTCATTAAAAATGTCTTTTAGCTGTTGGATGTAAAAACTGCATTAAAGTAATGTTCTTCTACAGCTTTAGAAACTGATTTATCTTGAAGACATATGTTGCAGAGGCATATGCGAAGGGCCCGTTGCTGGGACGAGGCGGATTCGGCTCTGTGTATGCTGGGATACGCATGTCTGACGAACTGCCAGTAAGACATTTTCTTCCCTCCTTTGTTCAGACATCCTTTAGAAATTTTGATTTTTGCCATCAAGTACATCTCTAAAGAAAGGACCCAAGAGAGGCTGAAAGTTGTACGTTCCAGCGTGAATCTGTTGTTCTGTTTTATCCGTTGCGTTCAGCCCTGGATATAATGGAGCAGATGACCCGGGTCAATTCAGCTTCGGCCTGCCCCAACGTTCTGCAGTCCGTGGCCTGACCGTCACACTCATTACATCATGATCCTGGAACACCCAGTTCATTGCCAAGATCTTTGACAAGAGTTTCTGCGTGGAGAACGGCTGTCTGAATGAGAGCTTGGCCAAGAAAGTGCTGGTGCAGCTGATCACCGCCCTGCAAGAGCCGCGGAGTCCTGCACAGGGACATCAAGCTGGAGAACCTGCTGATTTCCACAGCTCCCCATGGCATCAAGCTGCTGGACTTTGGTTGTAGAGACCTGCTGAATGACTCTGCCTACAGATCCTTTGCAGATTGGTTTGCATTACAGAAGGAAACAGTCTGTGGATGTTTATGAATTTGGATGATCAAATGAAGACAATTTGTTTGGATTGGAACCATTTCAGTGGATGTATCTGGTCTTCTTGTGTCTCTCAGGTACTCTTGAATATGCTGAGTGGTTACAATAGCACTGCTATCATCAATTGGTCAGTGGGGGTGACGCTCTACAACATCCCATGTTTTCCCTTCAGAGCCGCATGGAGGGTCTCCTCCAAAAGCAGACTGCTCTTCCCTAGAGAGCTGTCTAGAGGCAAGAGATAGCAAACATTCAGAGGTGCCATCAGTTGATTAGCTGGTGTCCCAGTGTAGATGACATTGAACGCCATCTTTGGTTACACTGAACAGGTGGCCAATGAACTTACACTGGTGTTTACATGCACCAATTTTCGTCCGATTGCAGATCTGTTTACATGTACTCTAAACATTGTAATCTGATTCAAATATGCGTTTATATGTGTTTTATATACATTCCGATTAAAATGCGTGTGACGTCATATCAATCACGTTTGCAGAGACAATCATGGATGTGACACCAACAGAGCTCATCGTTATTTTTGCCCTGTTGTCATACACATTCATAAATCAGCAACGTTTTCGTTTCGTGAACTTTTCAACTCTTTACTCGGCCAACCAAGAAGATTTCAAGCAGCTTTACAACATCCTGTGTGGCTTCATCACATTACTCTGATGCCCATTCCTCCGCCATTAACCCGCCATCTCTGGATGAAGATATGGAGTCAAGATTGGCGGGAAAGAGTTGTTCTAAAGAAGTTTTCAGATTTTGCATGTGCCCCAAAGACTTCTGAATACTATTGAGAAAGTAGTCAGATTCAAACATTTACATGGTCATTTTTTTGCTGTTGAATTGGATTAGAAAGGAATAAACCACCCCTTCCAATCCGATCGAAATTTCATTCGGATCGAGCTCAATCGGATCAATTAAGGTGTTTACATGAACGTTTTTCAATCCGATTCAATTCAAAAACTTGCCCACTAAACACACACACATTCACTTCTCTAGAAATAGTAATTACATTATAACAGTCCGTTTACATGTACTGTTCTCATGAAAATACAATAGTATACCTATAGCACAATGTATATTTTAGTCATGTCCATGTCCTTCTTTCTTCAGTCGAAAAGAAATTAAGGTTTTTGATGAAAACATTCCAGGATTATTCTCCTTATAGTGGACTTTATAATTGTCCCCAAACGGTTGAAGGTCAAAATTACAGTTTCAGTGCAGCTTCAAAGGGCTTTAAACAATACCAGACGAGGAATAAGGGTCTTATCTAGCAAAACGATCGGTCATTTTCTAAAAAAAATAAATAAAAATGAATATGCTTTATAAACACAAATGATCGCCTCGCAAGTGCTTCCGCCAGACCGCCTTCTGTATTCTTCAAAAAGCTTACGCTGTATGTCCTACA
The DNA here is from genome assembly GCF_019924925.1 of Ctenopharyngodon idella. Lineage (NCBI taxonomy): Eukaryota > Metazoa > Chordata > Actinopteri > Cypriniformes > Xenocyprididae > Ctenopharyngodon > Ctenopharyngodon idella. Next base: position 19,738,784 of record NC_067223.1, read on the forward strand.
CCTTCCCTATTCAACCTACGGAAATAATGGAACTGGCGCCGCGTTCGTTCCGTAAGTTGAATAGGGAAAGGAAGGTGTAGGACATACAGCTGTGACTGACTCCATAACCTGCCCATAAACAAACAGTGCACATCTCTGAGAACATATTTTAAAATCTTAAGTAATTAGATTTAACTTAGTATCTTTAGAAATAAAATAATGTGTTTTATGCAAGGGATCAGGCGTTTCCATCATCCAAAAAGACCGATGCGACACTTGTCAGTTAGGTGACTGACATTGCGTACCTGTATGTTGCTATTCATAAAATAAAATGATTTGCAGCACAGCAATGATTTTATAGATAAAATAAAACATGCACAAACCTGTATTTCAAAGAAATGCACCAATTCGGCGGCGCAAGGAACTGCTCTCTCCTGAAGAGGATGAAAATGCCTGCATTCACTGGCTTCCAGTTAAATTTAGGATCAATTTTAAAGTTCTTCTATCTGTGTATAAATGTTTACATAATCTTGCTCCTAATTATTTGTCTGATTTAATACATGTTAGGTATTGCTCATTGTTATGTTTTATATATGTATATATAAAATCAGTGGCGTGCAGTGGTGTTCTGAAATGAGGAGGCACATTTTTTATTTATTTATTAATCAATGTAAATTCATGCATTACTCTTAATCTTCCTTGTTAAATGAACATTACTTTACATCAAAAAAGAAACCAAAGACAATTCTATTTTGTAATTTTACATTAACAATGTGTTCTATTTATCAAAACCAAGTCAATCTCATCAAGTTAGTGTTTTAAGCATTTCTACATTCATTCCAAAATAATAACTAAAGGCAATAATAATTTAGACAATATATTTTATTTGTGTATTGATGTTTTTCTTTTTAATTGTCAACTTAGGCTATTTTGGATCATCAGTCATGCTCCGTAAACACCGTCTGTCACAGACACGAAGATGTATTTGCACCAAGCTGATTGCACTAAAAAAACCAGTCATCATGCTTTCAGTCCATTTCAAGTTTGATTTTGACGTGACATAAAGCAGTTATATCTAACTGGGTGATCTGTTTATTTACTTTTCAATTAGTCTTCCCATTGACGCCATCATTTGTTCATTCAAACTGACGCGCAGAACGCGCACATCAACAAGAGGCGGGTGTCGCTGTTGGGCAGTGTTCCTTAAGAAATACGAGTGACTTGACTTAATGTCATAATTTGTAATATTTGTGTTGTTTCATATGTAATATGGAGTATTTTCTCATCCTATTTTTTTGAGGAGGCACTGCCTCCCTTGCCTCCTCGGGGGAAACTCCCATGATATATATTAATATTTTTGTATTTGTTTACTTTACTCATGTACAGCACTTTGGTCAGTCTTGTGGCTGTTTTAAAGGTGCTTTAAAAATAAACAAACTTACGTTAGCATGTAAAAGCTCTAAGAAACACATCAAAGCACTATTATTTACCTGGATATAAATAATGCCCAAAAAAGTACCTCTTAAATTGGCTCTTAAAATCTTTTAGTAACATTAGATTTGATCACAGTTGTCATATCAAGAAATTTGTAACATCCAAAAATCAAGAACTGTGGCTATAACAACCAGTTTTGCGATGCCACAATTATCTTTTTACTCTTACGGTAATAATCTGATGAGCATGATCTTGTTTTGTTCAGTGATTTTTAAAATCAAGACAGCAGATACAGTCAGCTCGTCCTGTAACTGCTTTTGAATGGTTTTCATTAATGATATCTGCATGCCATCAGTTCTAAGTCAAGATTCCTTACACTTCTACTCTATAAAAAGCAAGCCAGAGAGAGAGAGAGACGGGTGTCGGTCAAGTGTATAGTTAACAATACAATTAATTGTCCCTTGAATTGTGTGTCACAGGTGTTAAAAACTTTTTTTCTTCTTCTTCGTGTGCATGTGTGTGTGGAAATGTACTTCCAAAGTCAAATTCAGAGTAAGAAAAGGTTTTTTCCAATCATGTAAAAAAAAAAAAAAAGTTGTTAACTTACATTTAAATGTTTTATTTCATAGGGTTCATTTTTATGTCATTGGTATTTCATTGTGTCATGTTTGTGTGCTGATTTCCACTGATGAATACTTTAGCAGTGTTTTAGCACACTTTCTTATAAGCAACTCAATCATTTTGGTAGATACTATAAAAGTTTGATATCTGACTATACTGTATATTTTCATTGAGTTCTCTTCCCTTATTTAATCATCCTCTTATACAAACACAACTTTAAGTGATCTGTTTCACTTTTAGTTTCAGTCTCTTTCATCTTTTCTTCTCACTGGTATGAAAACATTGTTCGGCATACAGTACGTCACTGTCAACAGACCGAGGAGCACAAGATATTTTTACTTTTTTATCTTACAATCACAATCGCTTTGTTGTGACACTAACAATCAGAAAGCAACATAAAATTTGAATCTAAATTTATTGATATGGATTGAATATCTGCAAACATTGTATTGCTTAGAGCAAAGCCCTCATGACTTGACATTGGTTTCATCTTTACACTGCAATTAAACATGCAATAAAACAATATTACCCCCTGGTTTCACAGACAAGGCTTAAGCTTGACAAGGCTTATGTTTGAGCTGTTTTAACTGAAAGCAACTCGTACTGACAGATCTTAAAATATCTCTGCCATTGTTTTGTCTCTCAAGATGCACACCCATACCATATACATACATACTTGTGACAACCCACGTTCATACATGTCAGTGGAAATAAGTTTAATAACTAAATAAGTAAAAAGAATATATGAATGGAAATAAAAACTGTACATGACACTAAGAAGTTTTACAGTTCTTAGTTAAAATAACAGTATCTAAGACTAGTCGAAGCACACACCTATTCTTACCACTGAGCCCTTAAGAAGTTATAAATTAAGATTAAGTATAGCCCAATTTTATGACATGACCAGAAAGCATGAGACAATGTACCTTCTGAGATTTTACATTGTTACATGTAGAGGATACATTTGGATAAATCTTATGTAGTTTGGTCCTCAAATAATGAAGTCTATGGATAACTTTGAATTGGATCACAGCGTGTTTAGCGTTAAAAGAGCATTCGTAAATTTTATTAAGACAACATTCCCAGACAGTTCTATAACAAGTTCCTTCTCCCATTCCTGTTTAATATGAACAGTGTTCATGTTTATCTTGTCTAGTAGAGCATAAAAGAAAGAGACAGCATCATGTTCCGCTGGACTGCAATTACTTAGAGCTTTAAGAGTTTGATGTATTTATCTGTTGATAAAAGATCATACTTTAATTTAAGTTGAGTAAATGAACCAAATTTATTATCAATATAAAAGTCTCTTATGGAAATGAAACACTTTTGCTTCCATTGGGAGAAAACCTTGTAAGCCTGGGGTGAAGGCATGGTTTTTACCAATTAGGCTGTCCAAACATATGTGTCGAAGATCCAAAAATGATTTAATCCACTTTCATATTTTAAAAGGGTCATGAATTGAGATAGCAACTTTTCCTTGAGATTTTGATTGAGGTCATCGTACTATAAGAATATCCTGTAAGTTTCAGAACTGAAAACTTTGTTAGTCCAATAAAAGCTTTTATTGACACCAGGCCCAGTGAACGACTGGTCCTGGAATGTGTCTATCTATGACATATGTAGGTGAAACACCACCTCCGCAGAAAAGATCAATGCCTACTTCATTATTGCAACATTAGCCCCACCCACTGGGGTGTTAATGAGATGACGTGTCTGTGTTAGTAAATCAAACCAGTGACTAAACAAGCAACTTCACGTTGTTTCTCTTAGTAGGATGAAAATAATCTGTTATTTAAACAGTAATTAAATTCTATATAGAAAGCAAACAAAGAACGCTCCCTTTACGATCGCTGGAGCTGTCAATCAAACACCGTGTGCTGGAGCTGTTACTGCTTTCATGTGCTAAACTACATGTCTGATCGGCTACAATGCTCATCACTGCAACCTTTCATGCCACGATCTAAATATAATGCTATAATTAAAACTTTTCATGATTAGTAAACCTTAAGAGCTGTAATAGTAAAAACATGCTAAAAGTTTTCGAGAGAGTAATACTTAGCTATTTCATATGCAAAGATGTCAGCCAATCACAGCAGTGGGTGTTTACACCGAAGTCTCACAGCAGACACGCCCTTTAAATCAAAGTGTTTAAATCAGAGGGCTAAAATCAGGGTAGCAGAAATGCCTTTTATTTCTAAATTATGACAATATTTGATGTAAAAGCATACGAACATTGTAAGTGCACCCCAGGAAACATTATAAAACAATAAAATAACGCAGTTGAAGAATGTTATATGTACAATCAAATTTTAGTTTAAAAATACTGACAATAGTTTTTTAGTTTAAAAAATTTAATATAATAATAATATTGAATTGATTGATTTAAACCAAGGTTCAACGTTTGTCTTAAACTTTTATTATGCTATATATTGTTTTAATTGCAGTGTAAAGATGAAAGCAAACGTGAAACCAATGTCAATGGTAATGTCATTTAGATTCAAATGTTATTTTGCTTCCTGATTGTTAGTATCTAACCTGTGTCTCGCCAAAGTGATTGTGATTATAAGATAAAAAATCTTTTGTGCTCTTTGGTCTGTTGACAGTGACGTACTGTATGTCAAACAATGTTTTCATACCAGTGAGAAGAAAAGATGAAAGAGACTGAAACTGAAAGTACTAAAACACTGCTAAAGTATTTTCCAGTGGAAATCTTGCACACAAATATTACACAATGACGTAAAAATGAACCATATGGGGGAAAAAAAAAAAAGTGCACATCTGAACAACCTTTCTTACTCTGAATTGGACCTTGGAAGTACTTTTCCACAACTGTTTTTAACATGATCTGTGACCGAACACTCAAGGGACAAGCATTATTCTTAAATTAATTGTATTGTTAACTATATACTTTAGAATGACCGACACCCATCTCTCTCTCTCTCTCTGGCTTGCTCTTTATAGAGTAGAAATGTAAGGATTCTTGACTTAAAACTGATGGTATGCAGATATCATTATGATGTCTTTAGTGAAAACCAATCGAAAGCAGTTACATGACAAGCTGACCGTATCTGATGTCTTTGTGGTTTTCCAGTAAATGGTTTTAACATATTAACACACAAAGTACAAAACAGAGCTTTCTCTGAACAACTTTCAGATTGGATCGCTGAACAAAAGAAGATCAGGCTCATCAGATTATTCTCGTGTTACCGTAAGTGTAATAAGATTTTTGTTTTTTTTGGGCATTATTTATACCCAGGTAAATATTTTTACTTTGTGTTTCTTAGAGCTTTTACATGCTAATGTAACTAATATAAAAGCACACATTTTTAATCACCATATTCTTTTTGTTCTGCAGAGTGTTCACTGTGTGTATATTCAAAAAATAAAGATTTCATTATTCACACTAATATGAAAAGTAATTTTTATGTTCTTCATTGAAAGGAATATGGAACCGAACTACAGATTACAAGACAGAGAAGCAGCCCAAAGCGTCACCAAACCTCCCTCAAAAGTGTCTAAAAAAAAAGAACTTCTAGAAAAAGTACATACATTTCTGACTGAAAGTGACGTTTTCAGCTCTTTTCCATTGAGCCTTTTGTTACTGGGATTGGAGCAGATAATTGAAATCGAATTTTTTCTATGTCCGTGCAGTTATGAGCTGAATGCACTACTAACAGTGTTCATCTTCATTGGTCCTGCTCTTTTTATCTTTGCTTTAATGTACATCCTGTTTAGACCTTTCAGCCGTGGGTGTTGTTGTGTTGAAGCAAATGATGATACTCAGCGGAACTGTCCTAAAGCTTTTGCATCTTGTCTGATTCCACCTGTCATGTGGATCTTCATCTTGTTACTTGATGGTGATTATGTTGCTTGTGGCATGACAGACTGGAAGGGAGTTTATGTGTTTGATAATCAGCTTAACAGGTCATGGTGTAAACCTACTGAAGGCATACGAAATGAGACAGAGCTACGAGATTTGACTCGCAAATATATTTATCAGTCTCAGGTAAGTATCATATACTCTATGGGATTGTTCTGAATAGAACAGAATAGAACTATTAAATTAATTCTCTGTATTCTTTTTTCTTTCAGTTATCAAGTTACGTCATGATCTCTATCCTCAGTGTAGTGTTGCTTGTCTCAGTGGGTATTTATGACGTCTACAAAAAACTGTCATCCTGCCTCAAAGGAACAGCGGGGACTCAAAATGGGGGACAAAGTAGGAGTCAAGATCAAGAACATAGTGAAGAACAACTTTAATGAATGTACATTTTTTAATGTAATTTAGTTATTTTCTCAATAAATGCAAGCAAATGTCTCTGTCTGCAAAGCAGAGAACTTAAATTTAGTAGAACTAAACAGGTCAAACATGCATGTATTGATGGTATATGGATTTTAGATGCGACTTTGTTTGCTTTACCATATGCTTGCTGGTAATAATAGATGTATATGCTATTTCTGAGTGCCAAGAATACAGGGCTTTATTATATATTTTTAATATTGAAAACGTATATATGCAGTTAACACTCATCTAATCAAAGACATTTGTTAAAAAAAAGGAGTGTATGATTTTAATTATTGTTAAAATCTTAATATTATTATTATTAAAATGATGAATTATTGTTAAAATGATGAATTATATGGAAATTATTATAATACATTAAATGTAATTTTAATATTTATGAATGTTCAGTGTATTACAGTGTGTTTAATGCTGTAAAAAGTGATACTTGCTGTTTGTTAAATTTACCTAATTAAATTGAGTTGCAGTACTACATAATTTCTGTCCAGTCTACTTAAATATGTAAAACTAAAGTTTACTCTCTCTTTTTGAGTTGGGACTATGTAAATAATTTCTGCAGCAGTAACTGAAACTAGTAAATTTTTAATTCCCAACATGCTTTGCATAGGGCTGGATCAGAAGAGTAAATGTTGAAATTAAGGGTTATTTTATGTGTTTTTAAGTAAAACGAAAGACCGGTTTGTATTTAATGTTCAGTTATGTTTGACACTTTAAAAAGTTTCTATTGAAGATTTTGCGGTTGTGCTGAATATTAGACCTTGTGATTAGTTTGTGGGTAGGTAGTAGCTACATGAATAAATTTTCTAGTGTGCTGTTTGACTCAAAATTATATCACAGCTGTTCTAACATCAGTACAGTGACAAGTAACTTATGTTCATTGCAATCATTTGTTACACTAACTAAAAGCTATTTTGATCATACAATAACAGAAAAGTTCATATTACCCTTTATACACTTAAAAAAAAAACAACTTTAAAGAAGTTTTCGAAGTTGTAAATAAAACAGATCATGGAAAACATTTTACAATACTATTTCAGTCTTATTATTTTAAAATTTCATGTTCAACTCAATGTGTTACTTGCAATTTCCTTGTAATTATTACTAGCAATTTATGTGTAAAAAGTGTATATTAAGTAATTAGTTGTGTGATGTATTGACAAATATTATATAGACTTTACCAATTTTTTTTAAAGGGATAGTTCACCCAAAAATGAAAATTTGATGTTTATCTGCTTACCCCCAGGGCATCCAAGATGTAGGTGACTTTGTTTCTTCAGTAGAACACAAATGATGATTTTTAACTCCAACCGTTGCGGTCTGTCAGCTGTATAATGTGTGTCAATGGGAACTCCATCTATAAGAGTAAAAAAAAAAAACATGCACAGACAAATCCAAATTAAACCCTGCGGCTCGTGACGACACATTGATGTCCTAAGACACAAAACGATCGGTTTGTGCGAGAAACCGAACAGTATTTATATAACTTTTTACCTCTAAAACACCACTATGTCCAACTGCCCTGCACAACCGGCTAGTGAGGTCTCGTTGAAGTATAAGCGCGAGAGATCACTTCCGTCATCAGAATGCGTTTTTTGACCTCACTAGCTGGAAATAATTTGCAATTATTTGAATTTTTGAAACCCAAGTGGAACAGTGCATTTCTGTGAAGTAAATAGAAGGATAGATGGAGACACAGGGAGGAAGGGAGGACCTTAGTCTCCCAATTTTGTACAATTCTTTCTTACAGCAGAATCATTTAAGTCTCACATGTTCTGATGATGCTACTGTCCCTATTTAAAGGGGACCTTTAAATACTTTAAATACAGAAACGCCCTCTCATAAACATCTGGCTGAATCAGACCTGTTTTTCTGAACTAACTCTTGGCATATTCGGTTGGTATAACATATTATAAACATGTTTTAATGAATGCTGCAACACACAAAGTCACCACATTAGCAGAGGAACATCGCTTTGTTACTTTAGTCCCGGTTTTCCCCCTAATCTTTCTAGTCTTTCACAAAACACACAAATAGATAAACATAAGTGGTTCCCAAGAACAGCTCATCTTGTCTGTCTTCATTTTGAGATGCAAGTACATTTTTATATTCTACATACAAACATATTTATGATTTAAAATTTCCTACAGCTTTGATCACAGTCCAGATTGAAATTGTATCCGTACCAATGGAGGGCGGCTGTATGGTGTTTAACAAGGGTTTGACGCTTGGACAGTCTGACTTGTGATGTTTTGCTCTCGTTGTTCCAAGGCTGCGGAAGCTTCCCGCAAGAGATGGTTTACAGATTTTGCCGTCATGACTCATCTCAAATACAATATGATCCCGTCAACATAGTTTCATTAAGTTGGTTATTATGAAAATTCACTTTTACATGGTGTTTGAACATAAATGTGTGGCAGGAGAAGTTGCAGCTGCAATTTTACACAGCCTAAAGAATTCCTGGAAAACATCCTTATACAGCGCAACAAAAACAGCTAAGTCTGAAAACAAAAACATCCTTTTCATAGAATGTTTCAATAGATGGAGTTAGAGCTTGGATACCCCTCATTATGTCACAGTTTTGATCTGAAAATCTAGTCCTTAGCTCATCTAGCATCATGTCCAAAACCTGGTAAAATATCCCTACTCTGAAAACCCCTTTGGTTCTCAGAGCTGCTTGACTTCCTATTGTGGACATGACACAAGTTGCTTCTAGCTTAGAGCTTAGCTTCCTCTTTCGTTTGGGAGCGGTTTCCATACACTGCTCAGCTATACCCAAAACTGTTGTCCAGACATCATCAAATACCTGCTCATTTCTATAATTTAAAATGTGCAAACGAGTGCCTGCACACTAGGTCCACTGCTTTTGCTAAATCAAGACATTAAGATGTCAGAAAGGAATTTGGCATCTCCAAAAAGTTTTTTTTAAATATTGCTAGAAACTCAATAACTCTTAGTCAATTTGAAACAGAAGGCCATGGGCATCTACTGACTTTTCCCCAGTTTGTTCGGCAACTATTTCTTCTAGGACTCATACTACTGCTGGCAACCTGTCCCTTAAGTAGCGACACTCAACTGTTGAAGTTCTCTGGGAGCATCTGGATACATTTCACCTTGAATTTGCAGCCACTTTTGGTGCACCAAATATGTAGACATATAGTTTTTGTAACAAGGAAAAGAAGCATTTGTAGCGTATTCTAGCCAGGGGTGACTTGTGTACCATTCACTGTTAAAGCTTATTTTTCTGTCTCCCTGAAGAGTTCTTGGAAACACCTGTAGCCGTGGCTGTACTGGAGCTTCACCTCCGGACTTAGAAATGTCTATATATATCAATAAAATCCTTATTCTACGTTAACTGTATATTTAGATGTTAATGATGCAAGTTTGTTATTGGAAATTATTTTTTATGTTTGCAGATAAAACTTATGTAGCCTACATACCTGGTGGGCAAAGACTGACTACAGAAGTTTTTTTCTCATCTGATTCTGGTTTGATCTGAGTTGTCTTTGTAGAGCTCTCCACATGCACCCTCTCTGACTGAATCTTTGCTTCCTCATTGTCTCTGTTAGCAAGATTTTATTATTATTTTTTTTATTTAAACTTTGTCGGCTGAAGACTCAAGTTTGGTTTGAAGATGAAAAACGTACCAAGCACAATGTTCTTTCCAGGGTATCCGCTGGGCATTAAAAAGCATTAAAAGTCATCAAATGGATTTTGCGAAAATTAAGGCCTTAAATGGGATTACATTTTATTCCTACTGGCATTAATTTTTTTTAGATAGTTTTGAAGGAAAATAATACCAGTTTATATTGAATATAGCCTTCATAATTAATAACTTTGATTTGCTATAGATAATAAATATGTACATTGGTGTGATACGCACACGGAACCAGTTTGGTTATTGCCTCTGGCCGGTGCAAAATTGCCGTAACGCCATTTTGGACAGCGGCGGGCTGGGACCTGGAGACGGAAGGTTGAATCAGTGTTGCCAACTTTGCGACTCTTCAGACCCCTTTTGTGACTTTATCCAAGAAAGCGCATTGTGACGAATATACTTGTTAACCTGATCTAGCTTCCGAGACTCCCCGGTACTGCCGCACGAGCGCAAGATCTTGCTTTCCTGCCGCAGGCGTACCTGCGTCTGCTTTGTTCAGTGAGTGGCTGAGAGGAGCAGTGCATTCAGTTGAGGCTGTGCGCTCTGTCAGAGAACAAATAAAATAGATACTATTGCTTCTAACCTGAGTGATCATTTTACGTGTATATATAGCCAAAATCACAGCAAATGTCTTTATCTTACGTGTATGGTGATTTTGTCAGACAACTTGATTATAAATCAGAATTTTAGCGCTGGTTTAACATGTCAGGGCTTGACACTAACGCTTGTCAAATAGTCCGGGATAAGTGTAAAATGTCAATACCAAAAAACAAACAACAACAACAAAAAACACGAGAATTACTGATTTTATTACATTTAGTTTAAGTAGCAATCCATAGTGGATAATATATTATATATATATATTATATATATTGTAGGCTGTATAATGTAGTGACGATAACAAGGTTGCGCTGTTGAGGCTCGCGCACCATCTCGAGGAGAAATGGAAACATGAGCGAAGCACACACAAAAATAAGTTTTTATAACTTGATACAGGTAAGCAAAATCACACGACCAAGACTGCTGTTTTCCTAAATAGGCTACCGTCACGATTAAAAACGTGACACTGATTTCATACAACTGTTCACTTAACAAATAGTTAATATTAAGTCACTTACATTTTAGAAGGAACATTGACTGTTTTTGTTCTTTTTTAGCAGCAAAAACAGTTTCAAACAAAGATCACAGCAGAACCATAGTGCAACACTCAGCCTTGTTTTCATTACAGAATGATTAAGTGTTTTGAATGAATCGGTTGAGTCAAAGATTCAATGACCCATTCATAAACAACTGCCTCATTCTTGAATGAACCAGGCATTGGAATGAATCATTCAAATGAATGACTCACATATAAAGATGGTTACTTGACAGTTACTGGTGGTTTAGTTTAATTTTCTAATTGTTTAATCATTTTCCCCCCAACATTTCTTAAAATCCCATAACATTATTTAATGCAGTTGTAATTTTTTTATTGCAAATTTGTAAATTATTTAATTTGATTGGTAACAGCCCTTAGTGTCTTATTCTAATTAAATTTATTGATCGAATTTAAGAATTTAAAATTAAAAGATGAATCATACATTTTACATGAATCGTTCAAGAATCGTACAAGTGAATGAAGGCTTAATGTCGAATGTAAAGGGCTGACACTTGGCAGAATGCGAATGCAACAATGACATGATGAGTATTCTAATTGCCTTATGGCGTCATCTATCGACATTTACCGACATATATATATATATGGCATTAAAAAGCATTAAATTAGATTTGATGAAACCTGTAGAAACCCTGTCTCTCACCATTCCTGATTTCTAACACACGCATGATGCTCTCAGTATGTTTTTTCGTCATCTCCGGTAGCGTTCATATATAAATTACGTGAGCTTAATTTGTCCATTAGATTGAAAGATCTGGAAAAAAACGGTATATTAATCCACCTATAGACCCTCCCCTCTGAGAAATCAGGTCATAAGTGGTTGAAAGTGGACAAAAGAGATGGATTAAAACACCAGGTTTAAACGGTATGTGTCTCCCTCATCCACTTGTGATCCAATCGACCAAATCGTATCTTAATATGAGGTGGAAATGGCCAGAGAGAGAGAATGTGTGTGTGTGTGTGTGAGATCCTGGTAAAACCTATATTATGGGGACAAAATGCCTCTATGGACGGAGTAAAGTCAAGTCTCTTAAACTACCTTCTTGTCATTATTAGTTACCTGTAACATTACAGAATACATTAATTAACATATTGTTAAAGCTGCAGTTTGTAACATTTATTGGTTAAAAATTATCCAAAATCAATTATTGAGCAAGTACATAACCAGCCAGAGTATGTAAAACTATCTCCTTACCTTAGCCCGATTCACAACTGTAAGCTTGTAATGTTTTTTGATTTGAGTGGTACTGGTAGGTTTCCGCAGGATTTTGAAAGGTGGCGTGTGTTTTGAACGGGTTTAAAACGGACGCAGAGACTGCTTTTTTTCTGCTATTTATTTATTGTGATGTAACATTACAAAATAATAATAATAATAATAATAATAAAGAACTGAATTCATAACAAATCAAAGCAGAGATCATGACAATATGGCAACAAAAAGCATGAACAAGAGAGTTGGTCTTGGCTGGCCTCCATACTGGTAAACCACTGATGGCTGATCTGAAACAAAACAGAATGTGTGAGAAATGGTCATGAGTTTATCTCATCTAAATTTATTCATGGACAGATGAGGTAACAACTTGTACAACAGCAGTTATTCCCAGTATGGTGCTGTTTAATATAGTACATACACACAACTGTACGTTCTTGCATGTGCTCAGTTACATCACCCGTGCGCTCAGGGGTCAAAGGAGTATCTTTGAAAGGCCCGCACACTCATGGGGCAAAGGAGTATCTTTGAAAGGCCCGCACACTCATGGGGCAAAGGAGTATCTTTGAAAGGCCCGCGCGCTCAGGGGTCAAAGGAGTATCTTTGAAAGGCCCGCACACTCATGGGGCAAAGGAGTATCTTTGAAAGGCCCGCACACTCATGGGGCAAAGGAGTATCTTTGAAAGGCCCGCACACTCATGGGGCAAAGGAGCATCTTTGAAAGGCCCGCACACTCAGGGGTCAAAGGAGTATCTTTGAAAGGCCCGCACACTCATGGGGCAAAGGAGTATCTTTGAAAGGCCCGCGAGTTCAAGGGGCAAAGCAGTATCTTTGAAAGGCCCGCGCGCTCAAGGGGCAAAGGAGTATCTTTGAATGGCTCGCGTGCTCATAAGGGCAAAGGAGTATCTTTGAATGGCTCGCGTGCTCATAAGGGCAAAAGGAGTATCTTTGAAAGGCTCGCACACTCAGGGGGCAAAGGAGTATCTTTGAAAGGCTCGCACACTCAGGGGGCAAAGGAGTATCTTTGAAAGGCTTGCGTGCTCATGGGCAAAGGAGTATCTTTTAAAGGCTCGCGCACTCAGGGGGCAAAGGAGTATCTTTGAAAGGCTCGCGCGCTCATGGGCAAAGGAGTATCTTTGAAAGGCTCGCGCGCTCATGGGGCAAAGGAGTATCTTTGAAAGGCCTGCGTGCTCATGGGCAAAGGAGTATCTTTGAAAGGTCCGCACACTCATGGGGCAAAGGAGTATCTTTGAAAGGCTCGCGCGCTCAGGGGGCAAAGGAGTATCTTTGAAAGGCTTGCGCGCTCATGGGCAAAGGAGTATCTTTGAAAGGCTCGCGCGCTCATGGGGCAAAGGAGTATCTTTGAAAGGCTCGCGCACTCATGGGCAAAGGAGTATCTTTGAAAGGCTCGCGCACTCATGGGCAAAGGAGTATCTTTGAAAGGCTCGCGCACTCGGGGCAAAGGAGTATCTTTGAAAGGCTCGCGCGCTCATGGGCAAAGGAGTATCTTTGAATGGCTTGCGCACTCGGGGCAAAGGAGTATCTTTGAAAGGCTCGCGCTCTCAGGGGGCAAAGGAGTACCTTAGAAAGACTTGTGCGCTCAACTGTGCGCGAGTCGGAGGGGAACGTGGGAAATAAAGTATACCCGGGCCTTAACCGCTCCAAATTAGTGGACTGGAGCTGACGGATCACATCGGGAAAAATATTGTCTAATGTCGCCCATGCTCGCAGTTATTAACAGAACACCCGACCTGTTATCTGACAGCAACACTAATTTTATTCCGTACCCGATCCGTTTGACATAAAAAAAACGCATCCGCATTAAATCTCCTACATGTGGTAGACAAAAATCATTTTCTCATGTAGCCTAACTCAAGCAATAAAACCAACATTAGGCATTCTGAGTCAATGCAATTGATTAAACATTGCATTAAACAACACAAGTAAACTAATAGCAGGTCAATCTCTAAGCTTAAAGCTACTAAACAATATTTTAGCAGATTCACTCTGGATTTGTCTCTTCTGAATGTCAACAGTTTACCTGGCCGCTGGTCCTCTTTTTAGCAGCTCCAAGATCCCCCGTCAATTTGCCTGGGGCTGTAATATCCCCAGTTACCATGTGCGGCCTCGAGGAGGCCCGACAGGAGTCTTGGACTGATTTATAAAACATTTATTTCTAGCAGGTAATCATGCTCATGAAGAGCAGGCACTCCTGCACTGTTCTGTTCCGGATTTCAGGTAGGTTATCATCATTGAGACAGGTTGTGAAGCACAGCACAGCAAGCAACAAGGCAGGGCTGACTTCCAGGGCCTTAAAGAAAATGGAATGGCAGTTTGTTTTTAGCATCCCGAAGGCTCACTCAACAAGGATCCACGCACAGGAATGCTTACTGTTGAAGCATTGTTTTTTTGGGGTCATGAGGCACTCAAAAAAGAATACCCACCATCTCCGAGGATGCACTTTCCTGTAGGTGGATACAGGTGGCCAGTGTAAACAGGCTATTCTCCAGCACCCTGGCGTTGTCCCCTGGTAGTCAATGATGGCCTGCAGCTGGACAGAATGAAACAGCTTCTTGTTTGTGAGGAAACATTGTGTGAGAGGAATTACGATCCAAGTGTGTTACAAGCATCTCCCGACCTCCCAATAATTTTCAAACATGTTTAAAAAAATTTGGGGAAAAATTCGCCCCGATTTTGGCCAGTGCCTGCTCTTCAGCCTTTGAAAACATTCCAGGTGTGTGTCTGAGGTAGAGGTCTTGTCCTGGGTCTGTTTAACATTGTGATGATCAGATACAGTCAGTGCTGTGCGTGTGTTTTGTAATTTGTAACTTGTAAAATTAGGATGAGAAAAATGTGAGGTGGGAAATAAGGTGAAAATCAACCCGCAAATCAAAAGAGCGCTGGATGACCGACGACATAAACATCTTAACCTGACATGGCAGGACATTGCAGTGTGAGTCGATAAACACAGCACTTAAACCAGTTGCAGAATTCACAGATGTTTTATCGAATGAGAAAGTTGTTTCTTAGTCATTGGTTAAACCTGTGCTGACTCTGCTGACCAATGATCTCCTGGACCTTTCGCCAGAAGATAGTGAGCTGAAAAAAAAACCTCCAAGCAAAGATGTTCACTGTCTTGGATGATAAATATAATGGATCCTAGATACAGGAATAGTTATAAGGAGGAAGACATTAGAGATGAACTCATTAAAGAGATAATGCAAATTACTGACGATCAGCCAGACAACCCTCAAACTAAGGAGGAATTGGATGCTCTTGTAATCCACTTAAATGTTGTATTCTTCTGCACATTTTCTTGAATATTATGTTTAACACATGTAACAACTTCATAGTGATTTCCATTGCAGTGCTTCAGATAGATGGTATTATCTGTAAATAACTGTGGTATTGAGCTCTAGTTAGGCGGGGTCGGGGAGGAACTATGGGAATACTTAAGGGAGACAAGCACGGAAGAATTTAAGCGATGCACCAGACACCGCGGTAAACACGCCAAACAAATGCAACACTGACGGAGGATAGGGTGAGTAATATAGTCATTTTTAAGGGGTTTGATTTGACAAGGAAATAGTGTGGGGGTGTTTGGTTAATGATGTGTATTTGTAAGCTGTGTCCCAATTCAGGGGCTACACACTTTGGAGTGCATTAAAGGGGTGGGGCTTTGGAGTGGAGGGTTGCCAGGTCTGCGCAACAAAACCATCCCAAAAGTGGTCTAATCACAGCACAAGTGTAAAAGTATCCCAATTCCAGACAGCTGACAGTTGACGTTTGTGTGTCCATTTTAAAGTTTTATGACTTTCTATTGGGTTTTGACATGCTTCACTGCCGGCGACGACGGGACACTGGACCAAAATATGTATGGTTAAACTATGTAGCAATTAGTTAACCTTGTTTGTTTTTTGTGTCAGTTGTTTTAGCTAAAAGAAACCTGCACTGACATATCTTAAAATATACCTGCTGAGCATGACTATTTGTAACGGGCAATAATTTTAAAGCTATGATGACCAAGACAAAATTTGAATGGACCATAGATCTGTTTTGTATGTTTTGTGTTCAAATATTTTATGGTTTGATTCGAGTTTGTGAGTTAATTTCTTTTACTCTTTCCCCTTTCAAAAAATACATTACATGGCAGCCATCGATTGAGGCAAACCTGTTGGTAGATATGCAGTGGACAGTGGAAATATGCACTCGTCCCAGTTGATGTCCCACCGGCAGAGAGGCCTTACCAGGGTCTCTGAAGCCCATCCAGGTCCAGCAGCTCCACCAGCGTCTCCCTGCTCAGCTGAATGAAAGTGTACACAAATATGTTTTGTTCTGTTTTATATACTGTTATGTTATGTTGTTTTTCTGATGTTAAACCTAAGTTCTGTTGTAAATAGTTGTAAAAGTACTTTATGTAATGTAGCTATGTATTTTACATGATGAAAAAATTATTGTATATGTTGTATATGTTTAATGTTTCATGTAAAATTATAAGTTGCATAAAAGAAATAAAGAATGAACAGAACAATTCTCTTTTATTTACACATGTGAACATATGTAAAAAATAAATAAATAAATAAATAAAAATAAATAATTAACAGAAATTACTCCGGCTCATTTACAAATATAATGTATACAACTATACATATAATGTATACAACTATACATTATATTTGTAGTGCGATTCACCGCGGCGCGAGGAGGGCTGACGTAATTCGGGAGCGACTTCAAATGCACCCTCTCCGTTTCCCCGTCGAATGAAGCGTCGATCTCAAGACACTTCGCGGTCTACACTATCCCACAATTCATTGCGCGCCGGTGACGACAGGAATTCTGTGTGTATTCACATAAATTTAAGTAATGCCCCGGTTTGTAACATCTAAACTGTAATATCCGTGATGTCCAAAACGTCAGTTTTTCATAAATTCAATATTTGTCTCTGAGATGGAGTGCAGTTGAATAAAATCCTAAAGTACTGTAATGTCATTACGAATGCAGGAAGACACTAGTTAATGTTAAGATGTTCACAGTGTTCATTTAATAAGAAGTCCCTTGTTCACTTTAAGGGGCGGGGTTCAGGGGGTCAGGTTGCTAGAGAGAAGTTGAGAGCTAGAAGAGGAGTTCACGAGCGAGAGCAGCAGGCTATATTCCGTTTTGTTTTTCTGTGTGTGTACGGTGTGGGTTACGGCCATAACAGCAACTCTGCAGTTCTTTAATAAAGTCTCACAACGAGAAAAAAACCCGCCTGGTCACTGTTAGTAGCGAAACGCTACAGTACTGTACTTTAAATTTAGATTTAAATACAGCTTAAATACAGCGTAAATGTACTTTTACACTTGTGCTGTGATTACGCTACTTTTCGGATGGTTTTGTTGCGCAAACCTGGCAACCCTCCACTGCAAAGCCTCACCCCGTTCATGCACTCCGAAAGTGTGTAGCCCCTGAATTGGGACACAGCTGTAGATCGCGAGTACTCCCGAGAACTGGAGCGACCAGAGGGTAATATGGGTGTTTTAAAAGGTATGAAGTGTGTGAGATTTGTTTGGCGGGGTTTTGAGAAGAATCTAAAGTTTTTTTAAGTATGTATTTGTAGATTGAGAGCATCCCTGAGAATCCTAGTAACCAGAGAGTAAGATTGGTGTTTTTGTAAGAAATGACTTGGAAATCATCGTTTGTATTATTATTCTTTGGGAATTAAGTTATGTGTGATTGATTTATTTATTTTTGTGTTTTCTGTAACAGATTGCCTCGGTTTTTGGTTTAATTTATCCTATTTTGTTGATTAATTTGGTTATATTTCTAGTTTGATTTATTTTGAATTTGTTTATTTGAAGCTTTGGTAGTTTACTCTGTCTTTTCTGGTGTAATTGAGAATATATAAAAGAAGTATTTATTAAGAAAGTAGAGTACGTGGTGAGTGTAAACACCCACACAACATAACTGTCTGTTGAAATCATCACCCTGATGGAAGGAACTTTCCATTTTCCGAGTCTGATTTTCATGTTTTGTATTCTGTTTGATTTAGGGGCTGTTTACACGAACCTGGTGTTTTTGTGGCCTGAAAACGCTAACTTTTGAAAACGGGTTTCATTCATCTCCGTGTAAACTGCACAAACACGAACGCATGTGCATGGTGACGGCATGCACATGCGTATTACATGTTTAGTCTATCCACCTTATTTTTTTTTTTTAACGCGCGAAGGTAATGTGTTTTCTATGAATGAGACAATAGGGACATAAAAACTGTAAAAAAAAAAATAAGGTGGATAGGCATGCGCGTTTGGTGCGAGTGCTCTGTAAAAGTTCAATGCACTGCTCTCATTGAACTCCATCTCATCCTCACTCCCATCACATGGAAAAGACAACTCTGCAGTCTTCCTATTGCCCTTTCTGTAAAATATTGCTATATTCATTTTCTAAATAAAAAGAAAATAACAAAATAATTATACATAAATACAACTACACTACAATAAACACTTCAAATAAATAAATAACTGCAATCATATTGTTGATGCTACCATTTATAAAAAATCCCAATGGGGAAATACATTACTGCAATTCCACTGTGGTTCAGTGTTGCCATATGACAACATGCCTATTTTTCCATAGTGATTCTCATTGATTCTTATCCCCTATATAATGCACTATATGCCATTCACCATGTAGAAAATAGTAATTGTGTGAACAAGTGACTTCAGTTTCAGTTTCTATTTATAATATACGGGACACTTCAAATTCTAGAAAGCATTTGATTGGACAGAAAATCTGATTTCATTTTCAAACATCAGTTTTTTTCCCATAGCATTTCTAGAAAAAAATCTGCAAGCGACGAGAATACTTTTTGTGCACCAAAAAAGCAAAATAATATCTAGTGATGGATGATTTCAAAACTTCGAAGCTTTACAAATCTTTTGTTTCGAATCAGTGGTTTGGAGCGTTTATCAAACTGCCAAAGACACATGATTTCATTAAACGAGGCTTCATTACGCGAGTGTTTTGAAATTAAGTTATTTTGTTTTGTTTTTTGGTGCACAAAAAGTATTCTCGTCGCTTCAAAACATTAAGGTTGAACCACTGCAGTCACATGAACTGTTTTAATTATGTCTTTAGTAGCTTTCTGGGCATCTGAAAGTGTTTATTATCTTGCTGGCAATGGAGGCCTCACTGAGCCATCGATTTTTATCAAAAATATCTTCATTTGTGTTCCGAAGATGAACGAAGGTCTTAAGGGTGTGGAACAACATGAGGGTGGATAATTAATGACAGAATTTTCATTTTTGGGTGAACTAACCCTTTAATAACACATTTTTAATCACTTCAAATGGTCAGTCAAGTGTTTGAAATTGCCTTTTGTCTGCTGATGTGGCTTCTTATCATAGAATGAGGCAGACAATATATATATTTATATATTTATTCTAATCTGTACAGTGATAAAGGCTATGTCGATTAGCATTGCATTATAAATATACTTTATTATTATGAAACATACCCGAGAAGTCTTGAAGAACTCAAATACACACTATATATTGAGGCAGTCGTGTGTTTATTGTCTTCACATTTAATCAGTCAAAGTATTTATATCTTTTTATTCAGCTACAGTGCTAGGCTGGCCACACACTTGAAGATATTAAGCCCAATTTTAAGCATGATTTGCTGGTACAGTTGCAAGAAAATGTATGTGAACCACTTGCAGAGTCTGTGAAAATGTGAATAATTTTAACAAAATAAAGGAGATCATACAAAATGCTGTTATTTTTTATTTAGTACTGTCCCGAGTAAGATATTTTACATAAAAGATGTTTACATATAATCCATAAGAAAAAAAAAATAGCTGAATTTATTAAAATTACCACATTCATAAGTATGTGAACCATTGATTCTTAATACTGTGTGTGGTTACCTGGATGATCTACGACTGTTTTTTTTTTTTTGTGATGGTTGTTCATGAGTCCCTTGTTTGTCCTGAGCAGTTAAACTGAGCTCTGTTCTTCAGAAAAATCCTCTAGGTCCTGCAGATTCTTCAGTTTTCCATCATCTTTTGCATATTTGAACCCTTTACAACAGTGACTGAATGATTTTGAGATCCATCTTTTCACATGGAGGACAACTGAGGGACTCAAACACAACTATTAAAAAAGTTTCAAACATTCACTGATGCTTCAGAAGGAAATACGATGCATTAAGAGTCGGGGGGTGAAAACTTTTTGAATTTGAAGATCAAGGTAAATTGTACTTAATTTGTCTTCTGGGAAACATGTAAGTATCTTCCGAAGGGCAGTACTAAACGAAAAAAAAAAGATATTTAAACGAATTAAGAAAAATTTGTACATCTTCATCCTGTTCAGAAGTTTTCACCACCCCGGCGCAACTGCCGACCGAGTGTTAAATTTTTATTGTTGGCATTTAAAAAAAAAAAAAATAAAAAAAAATGTATATATTATGTCAGGACATTATGTTGGGAGGAAGCAAAGTGGGAAAGAGAAAGGGGGATGGGATAAGGAAAAGTCCATGAGCCGGGACTTGAGCTCGGGTCACCCAAAGTACAACAGCACAATATCTCAGCATGCTGCCTACGAGGCTATCTGTGCCAACTAACCAACACTAGGTTGTTAAATATTAGTACCACCTTGTGTAAGAAAATGGGGGGAACAGAATCCGACGGCAAAATCGTTCCTTCACCCATAAGATGAGAGATGTTGATGTCGTGACTTTAAAGATGCTGATTCTTGTGTGTCGATGGAGCTTGACCAGCATCGGTTTAAAGATTTATTTTTGCCATTTTTGCCTTTTTTTATAAAAGGACAGTATGTAGACAGAAAGCAAAGTGGGAGAGAGAGAGGGGAACATTATCAAGTCCATGAGCCGGTACTTGAACTCGAATTGCCCGAAACTCAAGAGCGTTTTATGTCAGTGTTGGCACACTAGCCAGCACCAGCACCAGTTTGATAAATATTAGAAACTCTATGTGTGAGAATCATTGAGGGAACAGAATCCGACAGCAAACCATCCAACTGTCAGAATCCGTTCCCCCACCCCCATGATGAGAGATGTTGATGTGGTGGCTTAAAAGATGCTGATTCTATCATGTGAATGGATGGAGCTTATCCAGCATCATTTTAAAGATTTCTATCGGGCATTTTTGCCTTATATTACGACAGGACAGTATGTTGGGAGGAAACCTGGTGTATCCTTTTTCCTCCACGCCGTCTACTGTAGAGAGTAATGGATGCTCACTGAATAGGGAGGCTTTGTCAGTTCTTCATGAACTTCTGGAAAGAACGGGGCTGGCCGCTGACGGGGGGCCTGCTGGCGGCTCCCCGGCTGCAGGAACCACTCATCGAGGTGGCTGTGGGCGGGCTCTTCAGAAGCCGACCAGTCGAAGCCCAGCTCACTTATTGCCTTTGAAAAGACACAGATGAGCTCTGAGTGGCTGAGTCACTCTCTTTAGGCGGCGAGTGGGTGGAATCATCGCCCGGTGTTCACCCATTCCTCTGTATCAGATGAGACTTTGAGATGTCATAATCTTCCTCGGAGCCACCGAATGAAAGCATGCAGCTCGCACCAGAAGAGAGGTGCTGGTCATCGTGGGTGAAGAGCGCTGGCGAATCAGCCGTCACACTAAGAGTGCACGTCCGAGTGGAGCAGGGGAAGAATAGAAAATTGCTCATTTACAGCTTGTGCCATGAAATTTCCTCTTTTGCTTTTCGCTGGAAAGACACAGGGGAGAAACGCTACGTCAGCTGGGAGCTGGGAGGTGCCATTGGTCTGCTGCAGGGGCTTCTATGTCGTTGTAGTCTCAGACTCCTTATACATTATATAAATAAGAACATTAAACATTTTACTCTATAACTTGCTGAAAACCAAACGCCAACAAGTCAAGTCATCTTCATTTGTATAGCGCTTTTTTACAATACAGATAGTGTCAAAACAGCTTCATAGTGATAATAAGAAAAATTATGGACAGATTATTTTGGCTTTACAGCAGGAAAAAGTTACTTTTGAGCTAAAGTGGGTTTTTGATTGAATCACTTCCGTTGTAAAAATTGTTAATTATTAACTTAGGGGATGCTTAAAAGACACCTTTTTAACTGAAAACCGAAGACTTTTAATGCTTTCTTGCTGTTCATTTACTTGTTTAGCTTATACGTATGAGCGTTTGAATGTGTATGTGCACAGACGCTTAGTCTTTTTTACAAAGTGACATTGCCAAATTACGTGTCTGGCCTGCATAATACAGAATTATTAGTCGTTTCCGCAGGATCTTTGCGAACTGGAATCATTTTAATAACGTTTTATCTATACATAGGGAAAGGAAATGGAAGGAGGCCTTCTCAGGGGATAGTTTAGTTGTCGCTGTGTCTAGCAATAGGCCTATATATTTTCTGAAAGAAAATAAAGGGAAATTTTGTGAAATTCCTTTAGGGGTGAGTACAGACAACAAAGGCATTGAACATTTATTCATGAAAAGAGCCTCAAATTGTTTGAGACTGTAAACACAAATTTATTATTGAAACCTCTGGCTCCATCTAGTGGCAAATATGTGTTTAAAACAAATAAATTTAAAAGGCATTAGAGAATTTATCTTTGTAGTTTATGGTATGGCAGTTGATTGAGTAAGTGCATGTTTCTTATTCTTCTGATTTGATAAATTATAAATGACGATGATTTACATGCTTCCTGTGAGTTTGAAATGAAAGTCAATCTGGATGAATGAAACTTTAACATCACATTTGATAATTACATGGACTATTTTTGTTCATGTAGATGTTTTTAAAACCAAAGTTAAAGATGAAGGAAAAGAAGCAGATAAAAACAAGTCTCAGCATTTCACTCTTCAGTATGTGTTGTTAAACTGTCATCAGTGATGCTGAAGTTTGATTGACGGCTGCTGTCTGTGGTGCTGAAGTCAGGTCATGCCCGTTTCCTCCTAAAAACTGTTTCTTACAGCTGTTACAGATGTCAAAAACTCAAAGTATAAATGCCAAAAGTAATCAGATGCATTTTTTTTTAATTTCCCACAGGAAGATGATGCTGTTTAATAAACACATGAAATTGCTCAAGATGTTTCTCTATTTGAGAGTAACATTTCCATATATATGAATTATGTCAGTTGAATGGGATATATCTTGTTTAAGTATTTTCATTATGTTTTGATGTTTTAACCTTTAATTTTAAATTATGCTAATTGTGAAGCTGCCTTTTAAGTTTACTGAGGCCCCCTATAGACACCTTATATGTAAATTATACTGTTGCCCTCTAGTGGAAGATTTAAATAATGCTGATCAATCATCTTCAGTATCATTAGTCCTTATATAGAGATGAAACCTGTATCCTCCTCTAGGTGGCGCTCTTTCAGTGTGATTAATGTAATATTCAGTCAGTGCTGATGGTGGGAGGGGCCAGTAAAGCTGTTCATTACTGATAAAGAGCTGAATAAAGAGGAAGTAACTGAAGAAGACAGAGATTGACACAGAGAACATTCAGCATAAAGAAGACTGAACTCAACTCACAATGAAGATCCTCCTCAACTTCTTCACTTTCTACCTGATCTCAGGTCAGAGCTTTTCTCTTTCATCACTGATGCTGCTTTCTGTTCATGAGGTTTCTGATCCACAGTATTAATCTGATTGACAGGTGCAGTGAAACACATTGATGTCAGTGGATATTCTGCAGTGAAACACATTGATGTCTTTGGATATTCTGGAAGAAGCCTTCTTGTTAGGTCATGGAAGACTTGGCATTATGATGATGCTAAATACATGCAAAAGCTACAGAATACAACAATAATAACTCGAATGAAACATGATCAGTGGATTAATGAAGGAAGATTCACTTTATTTCGCAATGATTATGGAGACCTCATAATCTACATTAGAGATGTGATCACAGAAGATGCTGGAACTTACCGGATCGAGGTTGAAGGTGAATCGTCCATCAAAATGACTTTAACTGTGAAAGAAGGTCAGTCATTTTATATCAAAGTCATTGCATAGTAAAACGACTGGTAATTTCAAACCCTTTACATACAAAAAATATTGAAAAGAATTTCTTTATTTTGTGAATGACAGATTCATGTTGTAGAGTGTCAAAGAGAGTGAAGATGAATATGGGAGAAAATGCAACCTTCAGCTGTGAATATTCACAGAATCTTAATAATGAATACATGTTATTTAAAGAAGGAAAAGACTCCATTGAGACGATTTACAACACATGGATGAAGAAAGAAAGATTCAATATTTCTGATGACACACAGAAAAATATCTTCAGTGTGAGAATTTCTGCTGTGACACCAGATGATGGAGGAGTTTATTTATGTGGAGTTTCAGTTGGCAGAAGCTCATACAGTTTCTCCATTATTAATACTGTCCATCTACATATTATAAGTAAGTAGAACAAACTCTCGGTTTCTAAAAGTTTTTGGCAGAATTGCTTAGATGTAATATTTGTGATTGACAGATAAAGTGGGCGTGTCTAGATTGAGCGGCTACTCAGGAGGTCGTATGATGATCAAGTGTGAACATCCTCGATACAAAACCAAGCCAAAATACATCTGTAAAGAATCAGATGGATGTTCAGAGAGGAAAAATCCAGGAGTTCAGGATGAATGGATGGAGAATGGAGATGTTTCTTTATACGACGACACCAGAGCAGGAGTCTTGATAGTGTTTTTTAGAGAGCTGAAAGCTGCAGATGCAGGAACATACAGGTGTGGAGTGAATGTGTCGCACTATACGGAGAGCTTCACTGAACTTCAGCTGAACATCACAGATGGTGAGGAACATGAAATATTATCTTGCATGGATCTGATCTGATTTTGTTTATTATTATTGATTTATTTTATAGATGCAAAATATCCCAGGATTGTGACTGAATCTGCTCATCTTGGTGAAGAAGTCAACAACAACTGTCAGATCCCAGAAGAACATAAAGTTCATTTCTGCAAAGAGGATGATAATCACATCTGCTTATCTACAGAAATGAGTGGTTCATCTGAGAGAAATGAAGAGAGAGTTTTTACAGTGAGCATCAGTAATGTGAGCGTGAGAGATGCTGGAGTTCACTGGTGTGGAGCAGAAACCAGAGACACACATTTGACTTCCACCAGCGAAATTCAGCTCATCAACAGTGAGTGAATTCAGATTATTTCATTGCAGTAAATACAGTATATTCTTTTTAATTATCACTCTGCATTTTTGTTTTTTTTCAGATTCCTCCATGATCATCATTATTTGCGTGTGTGTGATTCTGCTGCTGATTGGTGTTTTCATTCTGACTGTGTGTAAATTAAGACACAAGAGACAAGGTGACGCTCGCACACAGAGTTCAGTTCAGTCTACTCCACAATCACCCACAATCCCCTCTGATTACACCACGGTCATTTACCGCATGAGACTCGACTAACTCACTTATAACAGATCACGGATCAGCACACATTACAGTACACCAGTATTTGGAAAAAAATAGACTGATATATTTTTTTATATTTACGTTTATGCTCACAGTTTATTGATGAAAATTATCCATAATTTAGTGTTAAACAATGTTTTATTGATCAGGGTCATTCAGTTTGTTGAATCATGAGGCACTTTAAAGTTCACATTTTACTGGTGTGTGTAAAGAGTTTGTCATCTCAGTTTATCTGAGGGTGTGATTAAAAACAGGAAATAATACTTACAGAATAAACTGTAAAGTTTCTACTACAAATGCAGAGACATGTATAGTTAATAAAGTCTCTTTAATAGCAGCTGTTTAAATGACAGTTTTCTCTTTCTCATCTCTCTGAATATTGATTCTCTTTAGATTTGTACATGAAAGAGACTTTTGCTAATGTTGTTTTTAGTTCATTCTTGCTCTGTTGGAACGGAGGTCATTTTTATGATGTAAGAGCTTTACTGTATAATCATATATATTTTATTAATTGAAAAATAAACATTGATATTCTTTGCTATTCCTTGTTTAATGCCTAAAGCTGTTATTTAAAGTCGGCGCTTTCAATCGGATTGACTTTGTGTCATGCACACATTAGCTTATGTCCTGTTTGCCGCCTTTTATTCCTGTCAACATTGAGTTCTATTATGTTTAATGTGCGCTATTTCTATGTAAAGTGTTGTTCTTAATCAAGCAACAGCGTGAATTTGTAGCATATTACTGCTGGAAGGTATGAGGAAAAGACGGGCGCAGGAAGCTGGTGGCTGTGCATCTCTGAGGAGCTTCTCAATACTACCCCTCCCTCCGACGAAAAGCAGAAGAAGTGTGTGGATGAAGGTCCGTAGTAATGATACACTGAGTTCCTTCAGTGTATTTAATAAAATGTGTTGTTCAGTTTTACATCAGTTTAATTTTGCTGCTGCCATTGTGCACTCTGACGACCCCTGGCCCCTGGACGCAAAGTAATCGGTTTAACGTGTTTACATTGCAGAATTTTTATTTTGTTCGGTTTATAGAAAGGTTTATCCCACCCCTCTCAAACCGATTATGATTTCATTCGGTTTGGGCATTTTTATTCCGATTGAGGTGTTTATATGGAGCATTTTCATTCAGATTGGACTTTAACCGATTACAATGCTCCATGTAAACGCACCTAGTGAGACACATGAGACAGAGAGAGACAGAAGATGAACATCCATTGTGAGCAGAAGACAGTAAAGACTAAGAGCTGATCGTTCAGTAATTCACCTTCAACATTTACTGAGAGTGATGAACTTTTCTCCCCAAAAAATAAATAAATAAATAAATTATCCATGTGGGAATTGACGATCTTTAATAGTTCTTTAAATGTCATTTGCATTTATATTGTTTGTACATTCATGTCAATACCATTTTAAACAAGTAACATCTTCAAGATTTACTTTGAATTTCACTGTTTTGTTTAAGAAGTACTATTATAAAGCAGTAATGTTTAAATATTTATTTTATTGTCATCTCACACGTTCTTTTTCCCTTTTTTTTATAACAATTTTTCTATGCATAATTTATATAATAAAATACATAGGTGATATCTCAGTGAATAAAGATTACTTATTAAATAAAAAGATTGAAAAAAATGATTGCACTAAGTAGTTTACGTAAATTGGCATTAAACAAAAGAAGGAAGTACAACCCGAATTCCAGAAATGTTGGGATGTTTTTTAAATTTTAATAAAATAAAAACTAAAAGACTTTCAAATCACGAGACAATATTTTATTCACAATAGAACATAGATAACATAACAAATGTTTAAAAAGAGAGATTTTTTGACAATTTAATGCACAAAATGAGCTCATTTCAAATTTGATGCCTGCTACAGGTCTCAAAATAGGTGGGACGGGGGCATGTTTACCATGGTGTAGCATCTCCTCTTCTTTTCAAAACAGTTTGAAGACGTCTGGGCATCGAGGTTATGAGTTTCTGGAGTTTTGGTGTTGGAATTTGTTCCCATTCTTGACTGATATAGGATTCCAGCTGCTGAAGAGTTTGTGGTCATCTTTCGTTTAATGATGCAGCAAATGTTCTCTATAGGTGAAAGATCTGGACTGCAGGCAGGTCAATTCAGCACCCGGACTCTTCTATGATGAAGCCATGCTGTTGTAATAGCTGCAGTATGTGGTTTTGCATTGTCCTGCTGAAATACACAAGGCTTTCCCTGTCTGGAGGGGAGCATATGTTGCTCTAAAACCTTTATATACCTTTCAGCATTCATAGTGCCTTCCAAAACATGCAAGCTGCCCATACCGTATGCACTTATGCACCCCCATACCATCAGAGATGCTGGCTTTTGAACTGAATGCTGATAACGGCCCTTCTGGACCATGTTCACATTTGGCTTCCTTTTTGCATGATAGAGCTTTAGTTGGCATCTGCAGATGGCACGGCGGATTGTGTTTACCGACAGAGGTTTCTGGAAGTATTCCTGGGCCCATTTAGTAATGTCATTGACACAATCATGCCGATGAGTGATGCAGTGCCGTCTGAGGGCCAGAAGACCACGGGCATCCAATAAAGGTCTTCGGCCTTGTCCCTTACGCACAGAGATTTCTCCAGTTTCTCTGAATCTTTTGATGATGTTATGCACTGTAGATGATGAGATTTGCAATTTGACTTTGAGGAACATTGTTTTTAAAGTATTCCACAATCTTTTTACACACTCTTTCACAGATTGGAGAGCCTCTGCCCATCTTTACTTCTGAGACTCTGCCTCTCTAAGACATCCCTTTTATAGCTAATCATGTTACAGATCTGATATCAGCTAACTTAATTAGTTGCTAGATGTTCTCCCAGCTGAATCTTTTCAAAATTTCTTGCTTTTTCAGCCATTTGTTGCCCCCGTGCCAACTTTTTTGAGACTTGTAGCAGGCATTAAATTTGATATGGATAAAAGTGTAAAATTTTTAATTTGTTATGTTATCTCTGTTCTATTGTGAATAAAATATTGGCTCATGTGATTTGAAAGTCTTTTAGTTTTCATTTTATTCAAATTTAAAAACATCCAAACATTTCCAGAATTCAGGTTGTACAATGGCGCGCTTTTTGTTAGCATCTGTTTCCATGGTGAATCACCGATTCATCGCTCGGTTGAGAGTGTCTTGTGTGTTAACCGGGAACATACTCTGGGTTGGCTGAACTTACTCCAGGATGTGTTTTTGGAACCAGCATACCTTGAGTAAGCAAGGTTTAGGTTAATCAACCGAGAGTTCAGGGTAAATGTGACGGTAAGTTTACCTTGCTTTCTGGAACACCCCCCTGGAGGTGTGATAAAAACAAGGAAATGTTTATCTTAGTAATGATGGACACAGACTTTCCACTCCATAAAAAGATGCTGTGAATTTGTTTAAAATATCAAAAATAATATTATTATTTATAAATGTATCCCAGCTATTCAGAATCCTATTAATCTATTCTGCTCCAAATGGTTTAAGTCAGGTCAACTAAAAATATTTGCTATAGGGAACTGAAATCTCAAAAATATATTTGCTAATAAGCCAAACCAACTGCAGTCATAAATAAGTGTTCATTATAAAAGATCTGCTTGCTTTTCAAATGTTCCAACTGTTCATTGCCCTTTAATTTCTGTAGCACTGATACATTTGACATTGTTTGACATTGGCATTCAGCTTTATTCTGTGATGAAAGGCAAACATATTCAGAGAAGAGAGAATGTGAATCAACACTGAGCCATACTGCACGTGTCTGTGTATTTTATTCATGGCGACACACAGAGCCTTCTCTTCTTATTTAGATGGTAAATATTCAAATATGACACGACAACATACACGCGAGAGCCAATGAGATTTAAGCTCAGTTTCTGCTCCTCCCTTTTCTCCTTATAGGGTGCTGAGCGCTACACTTCCTTTTGAATGAAAAAGTTCGCGGGTGAATCAACATTTGAACTGACGGATCAGCGAGAGGAACATTTTCTGTGAGTAATCAATTAAATTTAGATCTGTTCCTCACACAAAACTGTTTTATGTATTCAGAATACTTGAAAAACAACACAAAGCAGATGAATGACTTTTATTTGATCGTTACAGTAGTGCTTTAACTAACGGTCGTGCTGAGGCTCGTGAATCTCACAATATCTGTACAGATTAAAACAAAACTGTTAACTGACTATGATAAATTATGAAATGCCTCATGATACAGTATATACATTAGTATATTAAACAGATGACACTGTTTAATAAACATGAAATCGCTCAAGATGTTTCTCTATTTGAGAGTAACATTTCCATATGTATGAATTATGTCAGTTGAATGGGATATATCTTGTGTTTTAAGTATTTTCATTATGTTGTGATGTTTTAACCTTTAATTTTAAATTATGCTAATTGTGAAGCTGCCTTGTAAGTTTACTGAGGCCCCCTATAGACACCTTACATGTAAATTATACTGTCGCCCTCTAGTGGAAGATTTAAATAATGCTGATCAATCATCTTCAGTATCATTAGTCCTTATATAGAGATGAAACCTGTATGAACTCAGTATCAGACACTGTATCCTCCTCTAGGTGGCGCTCTTTCAGTGTGATTAATGTAATATTCAGTCAGTGCTGATGGTGGGAGGGGCCAGTAAAGCTGCTCATTACTAAGAGGAAGTAACTGAAGCAGACAGATGTAGAGACACCGAGAACATTCAGCGTAAAGAAGACTGAACTCAACTCACAATGAAGATCCTCCTCATCTTCTTCACTTTCTACCTGATCTCAGGTCAGAGCTTTTCTCTTTCATCACTGCAGTAATGATGCTGCTTTCTGTTCATGAGGTTTCTGATCACAGTATCAATCTGATTGACAGGTGCAGTGAAACACATTCATGTCAGTGGATATTCTGCAGTGGAAAACATTGATGTCTTTGGATATTCTGGAGGAAGCCTTCTTGTTAGGTCATGGAAGACTTGGCATTATGATGATGCTAAATACATGCAAAAGCTACAGAATACAACAATAACTCGATTGAAACATGATCAGTGGATTAATGAAGGAAGATTCACTTTATTTTGCAACAATTATTCAGACCTCATAATCTACATTAGAGATGTGATCACAGAAGATGCTGGAACTTACTGGATCGAGGTTGAAGGTGAATCGTCCATCAATATGACTTTAACTGTGAAAGAAGGTCAGTCATTTTATATCAAAGTCATTGCATAGTAAAACAACTGGTAATTTCAAACCCTTTACATACGAAAAGTATTGAAAAGAATTTCTTTATTTTGTGAATGACAGATTCATGTTGTAGAGTGTCAAAGAGAGTGAAGATGAATATGGGAGAAAATGCAACCTTCAGCTGTGAATATTCACCGAATCTTACTAATAAATACATGATGTTATTCAAAGAAGGAAAAGACTCCATTGAGACGATTTACAACACATGGATGAAGAAAGAAAGATTCAGTATTTCTGATGACACACAGAATAATATCTTCAGTGTGAGAATTTCTGCTGTGACACCAGATGATGGAGGAGTTTATTTATGTGGAGTTTCAGTTGGCAGACGCTCAAACAGTTTCTCCATTATTAATACTGTCCATCTACATATTATAAGTAAGTAGAACAAACTCTTGGTTTCTAAAAGTTTTTGGCAGAATTGATTAGATGTAATATTTGTGATTGACAGATAAAGTGGGCGTGTCTAGATTGAGCGGCTACTCAGGAGGTCGTATGATGATCAAGTGTGAACATCCTCGATACAAAACCAAGCCAAAATACATCTGTAAAGAATCAGATGGATGTTCAGAGAGGAAAAATCCAGGAGTTCAGGATGAATGGATGGAGAATGGAGATGTTTCTTTATACGACGACACCAGAGCAGGAGTCTTGATAGTGTTTTTTAGAGAGCTGAAAGCTGCAGATGCAGGAACATACAGGTGTGGAGTGAATGTGTCGCGCTATACGGAGAGCTTCACTGAACTTCAGCTGAACATCACAGACGGTGAGGAACATGAAATATTTTATCTTGCATGTATCTGATCTGATCTGATTTTGTTTATTATTATTACTTATTATTGATTTATTTTATAGATGCAAAATATCCCAGGATTGTGACTGAATCTGCTCATCTTGGTGAAGAAGTCAACATCAACTGTCAGATCCCAGAGGAACATAAAGTTCATTTCTGCAAAGAGGATGATAATCACATCTGCTTATCTACAGAAATGAGTGGTTCATCTGAGAGAAATGAAGAGAGAGTTTTTACAGTGAGCATCAGTAATGTGAGCGTGAGAGATGCTGGAGTTCACTGGTGTGGAGCAGAAACCAGAGACACACATTTGACTTCCACCAGCGAAATTCAGCTCATCAACAGTGAGTGAATTCAGATTATTTCATTGCAGTAAATACAGTATATTCTTTTTAATTATCACTCTGCATTTTTGTGTTTTATTTTCAGATTCCTCCATGATCATCATTATTTGCGTGTGTGTGATTCTGCTGCTGATTGGTGTTTTCATTCTGACTGTGTGTAAATTAAGACACAAGAGACAAGGTGACGCTCGCACACAGAGTTCAGTTCGGTCTACTCCACAATCACCCACAGTCCCCTCTGGTGAGCTCCTTTACGCGTCTGTCAGTTTCCGGAAGCATGAAAAGCCTCTCAGTGACGCTACGGTCTCCTTCAGTAAGGACCAGATTAACTCTGAATACGCCACGGTCAGTCACCGCATGAGACTCGACTAACTCACTTATAACAGATCACAGATCAGCACACATTACAGTACACCAGTATTTGAAAAAAAAAAAAAATATAGACTTTGATATGTATTTTTTATATTTACGTTTACGCTCACAGTTTATTGATGAAAATTATCCATAATTTAGTGTTAAACAATGTTTTATTGATCAGGGTCATTCAGTTTTTGAATCATGAGGCACTTTAAAGTTCACATGTTTTACTGGTGTGTGTACAGAGTCTGTCATCTCAGTTCATCTGAGGGTGTGATTAAAAACAGGAAATAATACCACTGAGTGATACTAATAGAATAAACTGTAAAGTTTCCACTCCAGAGACACGTATAGTTAATAAAGTCTCTTTAATAGCAGCTGTTTAAATGACAGTTTTCTCTTTCTCATCTCTCTGAATATTGATTCTCTTTAGATTTGTACATGAAAGAGACTTTTGCTAATGTTGTTTTTAGTTGGAACGGAGGTCATTTTTATGATGTAAGAGTTTCTGTATAATATATATTTTATTAATTGAAAAATAAACATTTTTGCTATTAGTACATTCATGTCAGTACCATTTTAAACAAGTATCATCCTCAAGATTTACTTTGAATTTCACTGTTTTAAGGTTTTTTTCATCAGTACAGTATCTTCCTGGTCCAATTCTAAATATCAGCATATCTTTGTATGGCAGTAATAGTGAGAGTCGTATGATAGTGTGCATTTTTAAATTTATTTTTGAATTCATTGAATTTTTGACACAACAACATTTGAATTTTTTTTTTTTTACTAAGATAAAGAGACTTGCTTGTAAGTGTTTCAGCTCTTTGTGTTCACAGGGTTGTTTGATACTGTGGTCAATGTGATAAAGATCAACATGAAATGCTCTTCAGCTTGTGGTTCTCTTTAAATATATCTTTTATTGGTCAAAACAAGAAGGCATTAGTATGGAAGCCCGTTTCTGCCACTAAATAAAAAATAAAAACAGTAATTGCAAATCTCGCAATTCTGACTTTATAACTTGCAGTTGCGAGAGAAAGTCAGAATTCTGAGATAAAAAGTCGCAATTACTGTTTTTATTTTTTTATTTAGTGGCGGAAACAGGCTTCCATACTTTAGCCTCTTGGAGGTGTGATAAAAAACAAGGAAATGACACAGACTTTCCACTCTATAAAAAGATGCATTGAATTTAAAATATCAAAAATAATATTATTATTTATAAATATATCCCAGCTATTCAGAATCCTATTAATCTATTCTGCTCCAAATGCTTTAAGTCAGGTCAACTAAAAATATTTGCTATAGGGAACTGAAATCTCAAAAATATATTTGCTAATAAGCCAAACCAACTGCAGTCATAAATAAGTGTTCATTATAAAAGATCTGCTTGCTTTTCAAATGTTCCAACTGTTCATTCCCCTTTAATTTCTGTAGCACTGATACATTTGACATTGTTTGACATTGGCATTCAGCTTCATTCTGTGATGAAAGGCAAACATATTCAGAGAAAAGAGAATGTGAATCAACACTGAGCCATACTGCATGTGTCTGTGTATTTTATTCATGGCGACACACAGAACCTTCTCTTCTTATTTAGATGGTAAATATTCAAATATGACACGACAACATACACGCGAGAGCCAATGAGATTTAAGCTCAGTTTCTACTCCTCCCTTTTCTCCTTATAGGGTGCTGAGCGCTGCACTTCCTTTTGAATGAAAACAAAGTTCGCGGGTGAAGAAACATTTTAACTGACGGATCAGTGAGAGGAAGATTTTCTGTGAGTAATCAATTAAATTTAGATCTGTTCCTCACACAAAGCTGTTTTATGTATTCAGAACACCACATGACTTTTATGGTAATTTATTTGATCGTTACAGTAGTGTTTTAACTAATGGTTGCGCTGAGGCTCGTGAATCTCACAATATCTGTACAGATTAAAACAAAACTGTTAACTGAGTGACTATGATAAATTATGAAATGTCTCATGATACAGTATATACTAGGGATGCACCGATACCAGTATCGGCCCGATACCAAGCTCATGTACTTGTACTTGTACTCGTACTCGTAAAAATACCCGATACCAAAGACCGATACCTCACGTGACGTAACTGACGGAATTTTCCGTGCACAGAGACACCGACGGCAGCAGCAGAATCAATGTCAGCCTCAGGGGTGTGAAATACTTCAAAATTAATGATGACAACCCACACATTGCGAACTGCATGCTTTCAATCACAATTCGTTATCGATTAGTGAAGGCGGGATAGGCGGAATCGCGCTGAATGACACAGACCAGAAGCGCTCTCTCTCTTTCAGTTCTCCTCGTTCCTGAATGGTCAAATGCACACATAGTTGTCAAAATGTCCATCGTGTGGAGTATCTCACGTAAATACAGTCGGTTATGGCTTAAGTGGACGTAAACATTTGGGTGAAAACAGGATATGTGTTAGTATCCATGGATTCGGTCTTAAAGGGACCGTAGCCTATATTTGTCATTAATGTTAATAAAACAACAAAAGATAAAAAAATGTTAAATAAATGTATACATAGTATATAAACCTACTGTATCTGAAAAACAAGTTTATTTAATTTGTATCTCTATAGTATTTGTTGTATTGTTTGTAATTTGTTTGAAAATGTCTTAACAATTATTGGTAATTATGCCAAGTTTGTGACAATCTTCAGAGTAATAATAAAGAAGCTGTCCTACATTAATTAGTCTTACTGTGCTTGGAAAACTGCAACATCACCAAAAAAAAAAAAAAGGAAAAAAAAAAGAGAAATTAATAAATGTATAGTCATAGGTATCGGCGCATCCCTAGTATATAAATTAGTATATTAAATATTTTACTCTAAAACTTGTGAAATATAAAAAGGACTCGA
This sequence comes from Ctenopharyngodon idella, assembly GCF_019924925.1. Classification (NCBI taxonomy): domain Eukaryota; kingdom Metazoa; phylum Chordata; class Actinopteri; order Cypriniformes; family Xenocyprididae; genus Ctenopharyngodon; species Ctenopharyngodon idella. Next base: position 19,774,166 of record NC_067223.1, read on the forward strand.
AAATTAGGCCTGTATCCAACTATATTTCTGCATGCAAAACTTGACCCCACAATGCAATGGTTCCCAGGTCTTTAAAAATGTGGTAAAATAGTAATTAATAACTAAGAGTAATTAATTAATTCCATAAATATATTGGTAACACTTTACATTAAGGTTCCCTTTGTAAAGGGTTGATAAAGGTGTTTGTTAATGAGTAATAAGTCATTTACAAATGCATTATAAATCAAGCAGTTATAACTAGGGGTGTAACGATATATTGCAGTACGATATTTCGCAATGCAAAAATGTTACGATATGTATCGTAGAGTGGTGGCGATACTTTTACGATATGACGGCAGTTTAATCCTATTGGTTGAGCTGCCGACGTGACTTACTCTGCGTGTGCTTTCGTCGCAGTTGCAGAATTCGCTTGAACTGAACATTAGTAGGGCAACATGAGTTCGGCTGAAACTGAAATTGAAGATGCCCCGTCTTCTTATAAGTCCAACGTCTGGTAGCATTTTGGTTTTCCAGTCACGCGACAGGATGACGGTTTAAAAAAAAAAAAAAAAACACTTGTCAAAGCTATATTACAGTCACACCACATGTTATTAACATGTAGTGGATAATGAAAAGATTCATGCTTCAGACTCGACCGCTTTTTTAATCGCACACTGGAACAAACATAGCTGAAATTTTAAAAGCGGCTATACAATGGGAGCTTGAAAGGGCTCCTCATACTGCTGTTGTTACTGACAACACACGCAACATGGAGGTCGCAGTGAGAAGCCGGGTTGTCACCATATTAAATGTTTCTCGCGTGGTTGAGTGAGAAAAGTCGTGGCTTTCTTTCACCGCAGTGCCACTGCAATAGCTGTGCTCAAGGAAAGCAAAAGATGCTTGCGATGCTTTGCTTTAAGAAGTCTTATGGTGCGTTCACACCAGACGCGAATGAAGCGTTAAGCGCGAGTGATTTACATGTTAAGTGAATGCAAAGATGCGATACACATCGTGCAGCGCGATTCGCGTGAATGACGAGAGTTGAAAAATCTGAACTTTGGCGAATATTCGCACCGTGTTAACCAATCAGGAGCTTGCTCTAGTAGTGACGTGATTACGACGTAGCGAGAGGCGGCAGAAATCCAAAACAACAATGGAGGACAAAATCATCGTCGCTGTACGATACATCTTTGTACTTTTATAGAAACAAGAATAAAAGGGATCTTGCTTGGAAGAAAGTGAGTGAGGAGGTCAGACAATCTGGTAAGTTGTAAAAAACGCTCTTTACTCAATTTGAGCTATATATATACATATTGAGACTACAAGCTAGCTAAAGCCGGCAAATTGAGCTTATTCGCCGTATTTTACAACTACTTTCCCGCTGACGAGTTGATGTGTTTATTCAGAGGAAGTGTGCAGAAACGAGACAAGCTGCCTGGCAGAAGCCCCTCTCGTGACGCGAATTTGCGTCTGTTGTGAAGTGAATTTCATGCGCGAATGAAGCGAGTAAACTCAAAATGTTCAAACGTCTAACTACACGCGAATAGCGCGATTTATTCATGCAAGTCACGTCTGGTGTGAACGCCCCATTAGGCTTCTTAATTCTGTTCATGATAAATTTAACATTTTTTTCCAGTGACAGACAGACCTATTCAGTTGTTCATTTGAATACATAAGATTTTTATTAAACCTTGAAATATGATCTTGTATGTACAACGAAGAAAGTTATTGAAATTTGTTAATTTTTTTTAAATAAATCTAAATAAATTTAAATAAAAAAATTTAAATTTTGTTCAAAATATGATACGTATCAAATCGTGAACCCAGTATCGAGATACGTACCGTATCGTGACCTGAGCATAGTTATAACTGCGTGAATAAAAAGGGCGACTTTAACGTAATACCTGCCAAATAGTGAGCCATTTTTAACTCACATGTTATAAATGCTTAATAAATGTATTTATTAACACTTATTTAACTCAAAACCAGATTCATGATGCAGCAAAAATTGACTATCATAATTAGACTGAAAGATGTTGTATTTGTGCTTTTCTTATTAATATCTCATGACTGCCACTTTTCTTACTATGTTGCTTACCAGAATTCTAGTATTAGTTACCTTTGAACCTTAATGTAGGGTGGACACTTGTGAACCATTTATTAATGAGTTATAAACATTAATAATCTGTGAAAGTGAATCTTTAAACACACAACTTTAAACATGAAACAAAAAAAGTTTAAACTTTTCTTTTACAGCACAAAATTACAGAGCATGACTTCTCATGAAAAGTGGCTTATGCAAGTAAACTCACATTAAAACTCCTGTCACACGCCAGATCACGCATAGTGATGTGAACCTGAAAGAGTATAATAAAGTATATAGCCTACTACTACTACTAATAATAATAAGAAGAATACATTGCATATTATACATATTTGTCACAGTTGGTTGTGAAGAGCATTGAGGAAGCAGGATTTAGATGCAGCATTTTTTTATGAAGATAACTGAACTCAAAAATGTAGGAGAACAAACTATAGTAAGCTATAGTAACAGAAAACTAGACGTGACAATAATATATTAGGCTATACTTTATATACTCTTTCAGGGTTACATCACTAAGCATGCGTGTTCTGGCGTGTGACAGGAGTTGGCGCTAGTGAGCATCCAATAAAGCCTGGCCACTGTCACGCAGTTAGTACTACCAGTACTGTTCCGATATGCTCTGAAGTGAATGGGTAAGCTTTGATGGGTAAGCTAACTGAGGTGAAATCGCAGACTATGTTTTTCAAGTGTTTATATTATATGAGTAATCGCTGTGTTAGTTTGTAGTTATCTTAAACAAATAACTGCTCCAGCGCTCTGGCGCAGGTACTGTGTGGATGGCCAAATACTAAAGTTACAGTATCCTTTATCATGATATCAAGAATAATTATGAATTGCTTTATATTGCATGATTAACACAAGAATGCCACCATCTGTTAACACCTCCACAACCACAATCTGGCAACATGGCACCACTAGTGAAAAAGATGACAGAAGTGAGATAGCAGCCATCGTTCCTGTATTATCAACTTCAATGTACAGCTCCAATCCAGCAGACTGAGGTGAAAGAAATGAACAAATGCAGGCATATTGGACTAAATTGGGCCCAGAATCGTGCTAAAACAAAAATGAGTTTTGCAGAATCAGAAAAACAATACAAACATCAAGAGCAACCGTCTTTTGTTTTGCTTGCAAGTTATTTGGACAAAGCAATCACTCTGCATTGACAGAATGCTTTAATGACTGGAAAATGCAGCTGTATGCTTGTGTGAACACGAGGGTTCGGCTAGGAACGCAAGGCAATGATTGATTTTGTTCACCGCCATAATGCTGACAGATGTCAAATAGATTTGGCAATTACACAACAATTTCACAGTGAATGTGAATAATGGAGAAACAAATGAAAAGAGTGGACATTGTGGTTAAACTTTTCTGCCTTTTAGGGGACATAGTGAAATTTTCGGGGAATTTCATGGGTACAATTGAAGCCATCAGTGAGTTTGATCTTTTTCTGAAGTAACATATCGGAAGATATGGCAATGCTGGTCAAGGAACATCTTCATATCTTTCCTCAAATACTTGTTTGGAATTTTTTGAACTTATGCGTAAGCAAGTGCTTGTTGAAATAATCCATCGGATCAAAGAAGCGAAGTACTTTTCTATCAGCATCAATTCCATTGCAGATGTTTTGCACACCGACCAACACACTTTCATTGTGCTCTATGTGACACCTAGTGGTTGCATCGAGGAACGTTTTCTAACGTTAATGCCTATCCAGAGTCACAAAAGAGTCACTTACTGGACAGTATTAGCTGTTTTAGAGGAGATGGGGATTGATATTAAAGACTGTAGAGGCCAATGTTATGACAATGCGGCCAACATGTCAGGCACTTACAAAGGGTTACAAGCATGCATTAAAGAGATAAACCCACTAACTGAATGGGTAACATATGCTGTGCACACTCTAAATTTGGTGGGTGTTAATAGTGCAACTGCTTTGAGACAGGATTTTCCTTTTTCTTTTGTTCAGATGCTTTTTATGTTAGCATCAAAATCACCTTCCCTTTGGCAGATAATAACATCAGGGTTAAAACCAAATGAAAATCAGGATAGAGAGTTTGAAAAGTCTTGACACAAGAAGGTCATCTCATGCGCAAGCAATCAAAGCCTTGAACCTGAACTACAGTATGCCAAAATTCAGGAGTCACTTTTGAACATGGCAAATGATGCTCAGCAGAATATCAGTACTCGTGATGAAGCAAGAGCGCTTAACACAATCATTCAACCTGAAGTAATGACTCTGTTAGAGCATAATTGCTGCTGTATTGAATGTGTGCGCAGAGCGGCCTACAAACTCCTTGTGATTGTAGAAGCTGACTTCTGCTGATGAAACTGCAAACTATTCTTCAGTAACATATTTTCATTTTTTTAAACTCTGACCCCGGGTCTTCATTCATCATATCTGGTCTTTGGGTCCAGCTTTGGCTTAGCTGTAATCCCAAACAATCCCAACAAAGACTGCTACCAAGTATTCATGTTTACCAATCCAGGTGACCCCCTTTGCCCAGTTAAAAGTTTCACAATATAATAGATATATGGTAAACTGTGCTTAAGCTGGGGTGCGTTTCCCAAAAGCATCGTTAGTCAACTATGGTCGTAAGTCCCATTGAGCTCTATTGGTAACAACGGAACTTGCAACCATAGTTTTGCTTTGGGAAACGCATCCCTATAAAGCTATAGGAAAACTGTATAAAAAGATTGGGCAAGAGCTGGTCTGGCAGTTTTGTTCTGCAGACCAACTCGGTTTTATTTGCTTGTAAAAAAGAAAAAGAACTATTTTCTGGCCAGACTTGAAGAGTGATTTTTCACAGAGGCGAGGGAAGCCACTACAGAGGCAGAGTTGGAGAGCAGGCAAATCATGTCTGTCACCGGGCACAAGTGTGAAACAAGCCTGAGAAGCAACTGGACACCTCAGGAAACAAAAGTCCAAACGCCGCAGAAAATCAAGCCAAGGATCACCAGGAAAAAACAAACTCTTCTAACATGCAGCCCCCTGTGCTTGATCTGTCTAATTTTACAATCAATGGAAACATGCAGTTTAATTTCAATAATAAAGGAAACTCTGGTGGAGGCCCGCAGCAGTCCTGACGTGTAAATCGGTCATCCGACCTGGGTATAGGGGCGAAAGACTAATCGAACCATCTAGTAGCTGGTTCCCTCCAAAGTTTACCTCAGGATAGATGGCGCTCACCACACAGTTTTATCCGGTAAAGCGAATGACTAGAGGCCTTGGGGCTGAAATGATTTCAACCTATTCTCAAGCTTTAAATGGGTAAGAAGCCCGGCTCACTGGCTTGGAGCCGGGTGTGGAATGCAAGACGCCCAGTGGGCCACTTTTGTTAAGCAGAACTGGCGCTGCAGGATGAACTGAACGCCGGGTTAAGGCGCCCGATGCAGACGCTCATCAGACCCCAGAAGAGGTGTTGGTTGATATAGACAGCAGGACGGTGGCCATGGAAGTCAGAAGGAGTGTGTAACATACCCGGCCGTTGATGGCAAAACAGACCTGGTTGATAGGCCTCGACGAGTAGGAGGGCCACCGTGGTGGCACGGAAGCCTAGGGCGCGGGCCTGGGTGGAGCCGCCGCGGGTGCAGATCTTGGTGGTAGTAGCAAATATTCAACCGAGAGCTTTGAAAGCCGAAGTGGAGAAGGTTTCCATGTGAACAGCAGTTGAACATGGGTCAGTCGGTCCTAAGGGATGGGCGAACATCGTTCAGAAGGGAGGGGGTTCAAATCCCCAAACCCGGAGTGGTGGAGACGGGCGCCGCAAGGCACTCAATGCGGTAACACAAACAAACCTGGAGAAGCTGACAGGAGCCCTGGAAAGTGTTCTTTCCTTTGTGAAGGCAGGGTGCCCTGGAATGGGTTCGGCCTGAAAGAGGGGCCTGCTCCCTGGAAAGCGGCGGCGTCCGGTGAGCTCTCGTCGGCTCTTGAAAATCCAGGGGAGAAGGTGTAAGTCTTGCGCCAGGCCGTAATTATGTCTACAACAGGTCTCCAAGGTAAACAAGGCCTAAGTGCATATAATGTAAACAACACGGACGTAGTGAATTCATAAATTCATCGTTCACTATATGTTATATTCATTATAGTGATTCAAAAGTTATCCAGGGATAATGCAACGGTGTATTGAGTGTGTTTAAATACATCTGTTTAGCTGACCTTCGATAGCTTGCAGACGCTCTACACAAAAGCTGGAGATAAGAAGGATGCACTACTACTCTATAGGTACTCAAGATTAATGTGAGATTGGCAGAAACTATGTATGATACCCCCCCTTTAAAGCAGCACTAACTGCTTCACGTTCTTCATATAGTCTTTGAATATATGTTGATAAACATAACATTTGATCCTCATGTCCAGAATATGTTTAAAACTTCATTTTTTTCATCTCAGAAACATTGCAAGACTACGCCCCATGTTATCTTTCTCGGTGGCTGAAAAACTGATCAATTTGTTTGTTTTTTCCTCGCTTCGACTGGGGTTTCTAAATCTACCCTAAAAAAATTGCAGTATGTTCAAAACTCCGCAGCCAGAATCCTGACAAGGTCCAGGAGCACATGGCATCAATCCTGGAGTCCTTGCACTGGCTCCCTGTCAGGTTTCGCATCGTTTTTCATGCTTACCAACTTACTTGCATTGTGTGAAAACAGCATCACAGTTATCTTCTTTATTTTGTCACAGTTCTGCATGTATAAAATGACAAATCTAGGAAGCCTTGCTGCAAAAAGATTTAACTATGTTTTTGTTTTCCTTTGTCCAACAGCTCCTGCCTTACCCACTACCCTTCCCTGTTACCTCCACCTACTATACACCTTTATAAGTCCAGGTGATATGTGCAAAAAACATTCACTTTTTCATAAAAGCATGAAATTTGGTACACTTGTACAGTTTGGGACCCTGAACATTTTCAGAAATGGAGCCATCACAAAAATACCTCGTGGTCGCCATGGCAACCATTTTACTTTCCGCCGTAACCCAATTATGTATTTTGTATATCTTCTGAATAAAACATGATAACAGAGAAAAGGTGATGTCTACCCCTATGTTTTGATGGTCAAGGATTACAATGATACCATATAAAACATCATAAACTGTTCAGGTGAATAGATAATGGTGAATTCAGTGACGTGAGAAGAAAATTATGGTATCTGAGAACCTAGGCTAGATTTTATGTGACCCTAGACCACAAAACCAGTCATAAGGGTAAATTATTTGAAATTGAAAGCTGAAAGCTGAATAAATAAGCTTTCCATTTAAGTATGGTTTGTTAGGGTACCACAATATTTGCCCGAGATACAACTATTTGAAAATCTGTAATGGAGTTATCAGACGTGGTAATTAGCCATGCCTATTATTGCCTTAATCACTATATTATATGATTGTAAGACATGAAAATTGTCATCTCTTTCCTTTCTATCTATTTTTTCAGTTGTTTCTGTGGTTGGCAGTGAGGACGCTACTCCCTTTTGAGTCAGCTGAGGAAGTTCCCACCCAATGAAACTGCTCTCAACACTCATTTGGTAAGATGACACTTTGCTGTAATTAAGCAAGTTAGCAGTAAATGTGAAAGGAATGATTATTTTATTATTTCTGTCTGTCAGACAGTGAGATCCAGAAACTTCAGGATATTCTGACCTCAGCAGATGTTCAAACAAGTATCCCTCAACATCCACATCATGGTGCTTGCGCTAATCTGTAGCCCAAGATGAGTGGCGGAAAGCAAGGTCCAATCACATCGACTGCTTGCTGTCCTGCGGTGTGGTTCCAGAAAAGAACTGCAGCTACTGCACATCTCCTGCCATCATTCGCTGCAGAGACTGCATGCCAGAAGAGTGGCTGTGTATGGATTGTGACTTACACATAACAGGGAGTCCTGCATTGAGGGAATTTACAAGCCCATTGAGCCAGCAGATATACACTGGTCAATCAAGGTAGTGTTACTTTAACTCATCTAAATAATTTAAGCAGTTTTAACTTTTTTTATACGTGAGATATACACGATTCAACTAGATTTTTAAGCCAGTTTAATGTGATTTAAATTCAAAGAGCACAATAAAGATCAATGAACCTAACATTTTAAGTTCTAACTTACTGACACTGTCCAGTCAGATCTCTGAACATGGATTAATGCACCAGTTTAAAGAGAAATTTACAGATAAGTTTAATATCAGGGTCCTTTCCACCCAAGAAAAAAACTTCTTCAGCAAATTTAAACAGACTACTTTTTTAATACATAAAGATGCATTAATGCAAGAATATTCTTAATGGAACCAAAACAAGGAGACACGGGCAGACTATATAGCGAACTAACTAAAGGCAGAGGAATTTCAGAGGAAATTGATGGAAGCTGTCCGTTGGGTTGGCAGAAGAACACATTCAACGTGTATGAGGTGAGTGAATTCTTGTCTAACATAATTTTAGGGAGATAATCAGAATCAATTTGTGAATATTAAAATTACTCCCAGTTTCAGTAATGTTCTCTTGTTTTTTGAAGGTGCTTACCCTTCAAGTGCATTTAATATGGTGGCAGGTGTGCTGTGCTGCGTTCACATTGAAAATTGGTCCCATTTGACACAAATATGTTTCTCTGCCTGTTAAACACAGTTAAGATGGGCAATCTGATCGATTGTAAGTATATTTTACTGTTAAAGTGCGTATCGACGGGTGTTGCTGAGCACGTTCGGAGGCGTGAGTTGGTTTTCGTTACTGAGTAAAGTGCCCTTAATTTTAATATTTTTATCAACCGTGCAAGCTAGGATAATATAAGTTTGCTATCTAGAGTTCGACAACACATGAACTAAGCGTCGCCAATTTTGTCAGTAAAGTTGCTGTTTTTTTGTATTCAATCTAGATAAACATGAAATGTCATAATATAATTTAAGAGATCACAATTCTATGAAGCCCCGCACATGACATGCAAGAAAAAAAACAAATCAGTTTGGGACGTGAGGTGAACTAACAAACTACATAGCCTGAAGACTCAGCTAAGCAATAAATTAATCATTTCTGTTTCTCATAATTTGGCCTTGGCTGCATTATGCATGTTCTAAATGTGATCAATATTTGTGCAAGTTAATGTGTTGGGGAATTTGGCTATTAACATGTAACATTTCAATTATATTCTGCTGTAGTGAATGAAATTACTTGAAAAAAGATTTGTTGATTTTGCTGAACAAGACTCATAGATCCAAGTCAATAAAATGATCCAAACTTCCCATGATAAACAGAATAAAATAAAATATTTGGTGTGGCAGAAACATAATTTAACTGAGTAAGCACCAACAAAAATACATGTAAAAAATAACTCAAGTAAACACACCATCACAATATGTATTCATTCTAATTCACTATATGTAGTAAACAGTATGCAGTAAGATACAGACTTACCACAATACTGTCATAAACAGCCTAACGTCAGGCAACACTCGTCACCACGACGGTAACCCCAAAACTCCAACATGACAAAAACTTTTCTAAATCCCAACTTAATAGAACATTAAACGATAATAACAAGTCTTCTCCTTCATTCATCTTGCTTAAAAACACAAAGATAAAATGAAGACATTTTCTCTTCCAATTAAATCCAATGCAAAGCATTCTGGGGACTAGAAATCTCTTTACCCCCACTAAGATTGTACACAAAAAAATTAAATGTTCATTTAAATGTAATATTGAACACGCTGCGAACATCCTCGTTTTGAGTGAGTGCTTCCATTTTAGCAGCAAAACTAAAAAAAAAATACAGGACTTTTCAAACAAGGAAGTAAAGACAGATTACAGCAGCACATAGCGATGTGGCGGCCATATTCTGTGCCAGGTCCTTTGTCTTTGTGGCACATCAATCAACCATCAACTTGTTCAATAACTAATAAGTATTGTTTGGAGGAAACTATTTACCCTTAGCGAAGGGTAAAAAAAAATGTATATCTGTCATCAAACAACAGCAGCACACATGAATTTGAAGCGGGGGTGATGTATTTTATTAAGAATATGACGATCAGCAAAAGACGTGGCCACCAGAATTTAAATTTTGGAAGCACATCTTCCAAATTCAGGGCAGCCAAAGGCTGCCAAAGAGGCCCTGTGTCCACCATCACACACAGACATCTTGGTGGACACATCTTTTCCAGGGAAGACTATTTAAGTCTCCAGTGCCAAGTGGAAAAAGTTATTTTAATGCCATTACTGACTATCTAGAAATAAAGTTATTCTGTTTTTTAAGCACTTTTATATGGTCTGCTCTGCCATCATTAAATATGATGATATACATTCAAAGCCTAATTTTAAAACCTCAATAGAAGCTTCTAATGTAAATATGACATGATATAAACGACATTCGGTACAGTCTAGTATGAATGGTCAGAGTGACCGCTATGGCCATTCTAGTAGTTTTAGTAGAATTCCTGTAGTTCTAGTGTTAAGTGCAGGTTCCTGTTTTCATGGAGTTCTTTATGGTTGACCATCTCAGTCCCTGGCTCCTTTCTTCGTTCCATTTGAGTTTTTCTTGTGTTGACCTCTGGTCCCAATACTGTTCTTTGTGTTCATCCACGTTAACTGATTTTTTTTCAGTAACGGCCTGCACTGAAACCCAGTCAGTCGATGAACATTAATATGTATTCATTTGAAAGGTTTTAAGTGTTAAATACAAAAGTAAACAAAGCTTTATATAATGTAGATTACATAAACCACCCAAGTAAATCAACTTAAAGGATTAGTCCACTTTTAAATTAAAATTTCCTGATAATTTACTCACCCCCATGTCATCTAAGATTTCCATGTCTTTCTTTCTTCAGTCGAAAAGAAATGAAGGTTTTTGATGAAAACATTCAAGGATTTTTGTCCATATAGTGGACTTCAATGGTCTCCAAACGGTTGAAGGTAAAAATTACAGTTTCAGTGGAGCTTCAAAGAGCTTTAAACGATACCAGACGAGGAATAAGGGTCTTATCTAGAGAAACGAACTGGCACTGCGTTTGTTCCGTAAGTTGAATAGTGAAGGTGTAGGACATACAGCGCAAGCTTTTTTAAGAATACGGAAGTGCGGTTTTGGCGGAACCACTTGAAGGCGATCATTTGTTTATATAAAGCGCATACATTTACATTTTTTTCTAAAATGACTGATCGTTTCGCTAGATAAGACCCTTATTCCTCGTCTGGTATCGTTTAAAGCCCTTTGAAGCTCCACTGAAACTATAATTTTGACCTTCAACTATTTGGAGACCACTGAAGTCCACTATAAGGAGAATAATCCTGAATGTTTTCATCAAAAACCTTAATTTCTTTTCGACTGAAGAAAGAAATACATAAATATCTTGGATGACATGGGGGTGAGTAAATTATCATGAAATTTTAATTGGAAAGTGAACTAATCCTTTAAGAATGTCTGAGGCCTGCCATTTATATAAGCTGTTGCACCCAATTATTGAGAAACTTAGGGATGGTCCAAAATTAGTCAAGAGTCTTATAAGCAGCTACCTAAAACATTTGGTGGAGCTTTTTTTTTGCAAATTAAATATATCTTCAAGTTACTAAATGTAAAGATTCATTTCCTTTCTCCACCCTGCAGTGTAAATGATTACTTAAAGGGTTAGTTCACACAAAAATGAAAATTGATCCATGATTTTTGTAAGAAAAATATCCATATTTAAAACTTCTTGAACTAAAATAACTAGTTTCCGGCAGACAGCCAAAGCAAATCGATCGCCAAAACACCGGTCACAAATTTGAAGTCTAAAACGATAATTTTCAAAGAGAAATCTCAGAGGATTTCGATATAAGAGAAGAGCTTGAGTTTGTTGCCCAGCCCTTTTGTTTGGACCACAAAAGGCATCTAAGCTTACGATACTCCTACATCGCGTCAGAAGTTACTCTTCTGGTGCAAGTCAACTTGCGTAGGCCCTCTGCCAGAAGCTGATTATTTTAGTTTATAAAGTTTTAAATATGGATATTTTTCATACAAAAACCCATCGCTTCGCTTCAGAAGGCCTTTATTAACCCCCTGGAGTCATATGGATTACTTTTCTAATGGATGGATGTGCTTTTTTGGAAATCAGGAGTGCCATTCACTACCATTATAAGGCTTGGAAGAGCAAGGATATTTTGTAATATCTCTTTATTTGTATCAAAGTACAGATTTCATTCAGTTTATATCCTTTTATTAATAAAGAAAATTTAACAGCAAGATGGTTGTTTATTTATACAATATAATGATTCTGATGTATCGGACAAACTAAACTTTAAAACTCCACACAAAATACAGAAATAGGGTCTCACATCTGAATGGCTTTTTAGATGTATCTGTAAGTGCGATGGCCAAAAAATTAAATGGCCCTCTTTTAGAGTGAATCTGCCGGTGATTTTTGAAGTCTTTTCTAAATCTCGTCACACTGAGGAACGTCGCAATTTCTTTCTAGAATGAGTTTTCAAATGACGTTTCAGGTCTGTGTGATTTGTGAAACTCTTATCACACTGATGACTCGTTAAAAGCTTCTCTCCAGTGTGAGTTGTTACATGATTTGCAAGATGATTCCCGTCTGTGAAACTCATTCCGCACTGATGACATACAAAATTGTTCCGTCTTGAGTGAACCCGTCATATGGACAGTAAGGTTTACTTGACGTCTGAAACTCTTTCCACACCGATCACATGAGAACGGCTTTTCTCCAGTGTGAATTCTAACGTGGGCTATAATTGTTGATTTATGTGAAAAACTCTTTCCACAGTGAGGGCATGTGTAAGGCTTCTCTTCAGTGTGAACTCTCATGTGGCTTATAAGGCCACTTTTTTGAGTGAAACTTGTCCCACACTGTTGGCAGGTAAAAGGGTTCTCTCCAGTGTGAATTCTCATGTGGACTTTAAGGTTTTGACTTTGAGTATAACTTTTCCCACACTGTTGGCAGGTGAAAGGGCTCTCTCCAGTGTGAACTCTCACATGGGCATCAAGGTTTCCTTTTTGAGTGAAACATTTTCCGCACTGTTGGCAGGTAAAAGGCTTCTCTTCAGTGTGAACTCTCATGTGGCTTTTAAGGCTGTTTTTTTGGTTGAAACTTTTCCCACACTGCTGGCAGGTGAAAGGCTTTTCTCCAGTGTGAATTCTCATGTGAACTTGAAGGTTATGATTTTGAGTAAAACTGTTCCCACACTGTTGGCAGGTGAAAGGCTTCTCTCTAGTGTGAGTTCTCATGTGTATTTTTAGGTGTCCTTTTCCAACGAAACTTTTCCCACACTCTTGGCAGGTAAAAGGCTTCTCCCCAGTGTGAACTCTCATGTGCATTTCAAGGTTTGCATGCTGAGTGAAACTCTTTCCACACTCTTGGCAGGTGAAACGTCTAGATGCTGGTTTCCGAACTCTTCTTTGTGTGGAAGTCTTTTTAGTCTGTGAGCAACTAAAAGATTTTTCTTCAGTTATTAAATCCTGATGCTTCTCTTCCATTCTGTTCAGTTCTTCACTCTTCTCTTTCAGCACCATCAGGTCTAAGGTGAAAAAAGACAAATACAAGTTAACACCAGTTTAATAGTACAAAGTGAAAGACACATTTTGTGATATTTCAACCAGTGGCTAGGGTTGCCAACCGTTCCATATAATAGAATCGTCCCATATTTAGGATATCACAGTAGCGTTCCATATTCAACACATACAAAACACAGTCTGTAGTGTAGTAGGTTATACGCAGGCATACCACCAAGTTTTTGCATATACCCCCGACTGCTCCCACTTCAATTTTTTTGTGATTTTAACATGTAAACGAAGCATTCTAGGGCACTCTGACAAGAAAATAAATGGAAAAAACATTTGCTTCAAGTAAAAAAAAAAAAAAAAAAAATTAAAATAAAACATTTGAAGAGTTAATTTGCAAAAACCGATAAATGGCACTTAAAAAAAAAAATGAACTGCTGTGCGTTAGTGTCAGATTTTCGCGGTTTATTACACATAAAAGTTCAAATACACACGTTATGTCAAAATGCCCATCTTGGCCAACTTCTTCGCGTTGGTTATGAGAATGTAAACAGTGTAACAGCATGTTGTCTCCATCCATTAGACAGCAGCCTTTAAAACATGCTACTGTTTGTTGGCTGTCTGTATTATAAATGATAATCAAACAACAAAAGAAAAGCTTTAATAAGGATTAATCTATATTTAATTTATACAGTTATGACATTATGACTATGCAGAGTTATTTTATATTTTATTATTCAATTTCTGTAGTATTTTTACTTACTACCTACCTGAAAAAATATATTGCATTGTTTTTTGTATCTTTAAATATTTTTACTGTGGTACTGACTTTGGTATCGAGTATTGTGCGCTTTTGATGGTACCGGTACCGACTACTAGATTTTTCATATTTAAATTATTAAGTTTCCTTTCTATTGTCTATCCGGTCAAGGTTTATAGGGATTTTAAGAAGTAATTAGTAATGAGTTGAGTTACTTATTGAGTAATTAAATAATTTTCCAGAAAGAGTAATTAGAAAAGTATTTTAAATACAACATTGATGATGTAATTAGTAATTAATTACTTTTTTAAAGTAACTTACCCAACATTGCTCACATATAATGGTAGCCCAGTTCATGCTGAATACTGCGCAATAACACTTTTGCCATTAACAGGGGCGGCGCCAGAGAATTTTGAGCAAACAACAAAAAGCGCTGGGATATACCTGCTATTAAAGGAACACTCCACTTTTTTTGAAAATAGGCTCATTTTCCAACTCCCCTAGAGTTAAACAGTTGAGTTTTACCGTTTTCGAATCCATTCAGCCGATCTCCGGGTCTGGCGGTACCACTTTTAGCATAGCTTAGCATAGTTCATTGAATCCGATTAGACCGTTAGCATCTTGCTCAAAAATGACCAGAGAGTTTCGATATTTTTCCTATTTAAAACTTGACTCTTCTGAAGTTACATCGTGTACTAAGACCGACGGAAAATGAAACGTTGTGATTTTCTAGGCCGATATGACTAGGAACTATACTCTCATTCTGGCGTAATAATCAAGGAACTTTGCTGCCGTACCATGGCTGCAGCAGGCGCAATGATATTACACAGCGTCTCTCACAAATGTCTCCATGGTTGCAAGGCACGCTCCCTGTGCAAGCAGGGGGTCACAGGCGCTGTACAATATCATTACAATCGCAACTTTTCATTTTCCGTCGGTCTTAGTACACGATTTAAATACAGAAGAATCAAGTTTTAAATAGGAAAAATATCGAAACTCTTTGGTCATTTTTGAGCGAGATGCTAACGGTCTAATCAGATTCAATGAACTATGCTAAGCTATGCTAAAAGTGGTACCGCCAGACCCGGAGATCGGCTGAATGGATTTGAAAACGGTAAAACTCAACTGTTTAATTCTAGGGGAGTTGGAAAATGAGCCTATTTTCAAAAAAAGTGGAGTGTTCCTTTATTTCCCTTCACTGTCCGTGTTTTGATTTCAGCATGAGAGTTTGGGCCAATGCTGACTATATGATTATTGTTAATAAACACAACTGACGCAATACATTGTGGTGACATGAACAGACCAACAGGCAAGAAAAAACAGCTCACAGTCCATATAAAAAAAAAAAAATGTATTGACTCAAACTTTTCCTTTGCTTACATTCTACAAACAAAAGCAACAAAATGAAAACAACATCAAACAGGAGCACCAGCTTAGAGGTCCCTCTCTTGAACTACCTGCAAACACACAAAATGAACCATTTCTATGTCAGGCATCAAACCAATTAACACTCCTGGGGGGACACACAATTCACTATCTGCACGGAGCATTTTTTAGAACTTCTGCAATAATATAAGCCAGCTGGAAAACTTCCAGTGAAACGTCATTTGCTGGTGTATTGAGCATCAATAAGTGTAATACTTCATTTATAATCGGAATATAGTCACTTAAATAGTCAGGCATAGCATTAATTTAGTTATTCAAACGTAAGACGACATAAAAAAAAAAGACCTCAGTGTTCCTCCTCAGCTAAATTCAATTCGGCCATCAGTTTTGCATCAAAAATTAAATATTTATTTTGCACTTTAGTTAGATTCATTGAATAAAACGTGAGTTTTCACAAGTGTGCTGAAATCATTGATCTTGCGCTGCACTGACTGACAGCTGTTGTGATTACAAAGGGAAAGTCTCACTTCATTCACGAGAAGTTATTGTTTTTCATGAGATTTTGTGAGTACTTCATACTTCACATTGACAAAATGTATTTTTAAACCTAGTTATTTTACAATGTTTAATATTTATTCAAAAGCGAAACTAAGTGAAAAACTATTACAGGGAATGGCTAATATATGCGCAAATAAATGCTACTCTGCCACTACCTGCTGGTTATCGTGGTAATTAATGTCTTTTTTTATTTTTAATTAAATGTTTTATATCAAATGTTGGATTTCCTACATTTTGAAACGTTCGGTTTTGCAATGGGGACAATCTCAGAGGGATGAACAAGTAATGCTTGTGGTCATCACATTAAAAATAACATTTGAAGTGCTGGAAAAAATTGTGTGTGCATATCCAATAACAGCATTTCATAAATGGTCCCAATAGCTTCGTCTTTATTGCAATCAATAAAACTGGTTTATTGGCAAATTAGGTAAATGTGATAACTGCATTAAAATATGAATACAACATTAAAAAGTCAACCACTGATGGTTTTGTGTCTGTCACGATCACTGTCTGTTCCTGTCAGTTCCTGGACTCCACTTCCCATAATCCTCCCTTCCAATCACATGCACCAATCACCAATTGCCACACACACCTGCAGATCATTACCTGGACTATTTAAGACACGCACACACACACACACCCGTTGCGAAGTCTTGATTTGCTGTGGTGATCATTACTGAGCGTTTTCTTGTGGACTGTCTCCTGGTTTCCGGTTGGATTGTTTATTCTTTGTGATTCTCTGCTGCCTGCCCTGAACCTTGCCTGTGTACTGGACTGTGTTTGTTTGCCGCCTGCCCTGATCTCTGCCTGTGACCCGATACTGTTTGTCTGCCGCCTGCCTCGACCATTGCCTGTCCTTGTTTATGTTCCTGCCTTTGCCCCTGTCTACCTGTGTAAATACTGTTCTTAATAAAGCTTGCAAATGGATCCCCGCTCTGCCGACCCATCATTACAGTGTCGATGTACAGCGAGTACAGAATGAACAGCTAACAGTTCACCGTAAATACCCAAGCTGGCTTAATGACAACCAGGAAGTAACCGTGTAAATAGTCAATTCACATAAACGTACATGAAAAAATAAACAAACTGATGTTAAAATTCAAAATAATCTTTAACATCAATATAACCACAAATACTAAAAAGAAATATTAAACAATTCATTTCCACATACACAAGCAAACATTCAAAATATACACACACAATAAAACAATGACCTCCCCTCTTTACTTGGACTAGTTAGAAGATGCCTACACTACCCATAATCCTTCTGGACAGGATAAAATAGGGTTGTTAGAAGGGATGCAAAATCTGGCCATAAAATAAATTAAATTTGCTACTTTGCTATTAACGTCTACACCTACCATTTCCATAATGCAAATACAGTAATTATTATGCAATATTGATGTGTGCAGTAGAACAATCTGTATGCAGCTGTATCCCTTCTAACCCCAGTCATATTATAGGGAACAGGAAGGCCACACACATCCTCAAAAACCCCACCCCTGGAAACATGCTGAAGTGATGAACCCAGAGACAAAGGTTGATAAAATTTCAATTAAGATAATAAATAGGTGCGTTAATTGACTAACAACAGGGGCTTTCGCACCGAATAGTTCTAGGAACTAGCCACTAGGATAGTTCCCTGGGAACTAATTTCTCCCCCGGGCCATGTACGTGGTTGCATTCGCACCGGAAATAGGAACTTTGAAGCTGCCGACAACGGCTTCTTTATTCTTTACAAACACTAAAAACCGGTGAATGGAGGATGCTGTGATTGGAGATGTGTTTGTTGTGTGTTTCATGATAATGGAGATGGATGTAAACGCATGATCTACACAACTGAAAGAGCAAAAAGTGAGGCTAAGAGATGAAATCTCCAATGACAACTTTTAGTATTATCGAGGCGGAAGGAAGAAGACAACACTGCAGACAACAAATAGGCTAAATGCCATTATCGCTGTTTTCCATGTTCGTGAAGTAAAATTTTTTACACAGCTTTTTAAAAATGCCGGGTGTCGGTGTTTGACATGCGTTTGACCAATCAACATAAACTCACGTCACTGATAGTTCCTACAGTGCTGGTTTAGACCCTACTCTTAAGTAGGAGCTAATTTAGTTTCCCCAAAAAGAGTTCCTAGAACAAAAATCGTTCCTAGTTCCTGTTGTGTGAACGCACCAAAATCCGTGTACTTCAGCCAGTAGTTCTAGAAACTATGAAAAGGTTCCTCCGGTGGGAAAGCCCCTAAGAGTGCGAGCAATGAATAAATAAATGAAAGTTTGGTTTTACAATCATAACTCCTGGATGGTCTGTCCTAAAATCAACTCGGGTCAGACATAGTGCACGTGGGATGATAGATCCCCAAGGTGGGGGGCCCTTGGGGACGGGACTTGTAGACGATCAAATGCATAACGTTTTTAGCTTTTATCTCAGAAATGTCCCGTCCAAATTTCGCCGAACCTGGCTTGATCCTACGTCAGGATCGGCCCTTTCAAAAGAGATCTCCCTCGAGATCTGTTTCGGAGCTTGATGAAAACATTTGCATGCTCCCGCATATAATAACCTTAGTTACGACAAACACCCATTCTGACCCTTACGCAGACTTTTACTCGATGTTAAAATATTTTTTACGGGTGTGTGATTTGTACACGAGACGCGTTGCGACATCCGTTGTAATTACGCTGTCACTGCATTGTTGTTATCGTGACGCTAGGCGATGAACGGCCGTGACGTGACCCGTTTTTTCCCGCTCCGAGCTTAACTAGCCCTCACACTGTGCCTGTCCCTAAACCTACTCTTAATCACAGTCCTCTTTTATACACCCCTACAGGCCGCACACCGCCATGATGGATTTTGAGGAGGAAAAATAATTTGAGTTCCAACAACGGGAAACCTTATTCGGGGCATGCGAGGAAAACTGCAACCTGACCGACGCCTTCCACGCACACAGCGCTGTAGAAGAGTTTCTATGCAACAAAAGCGTCAGGATCCTAGTCTTCCCCACAACTCTCCAACAACCGAGAGAGATGCTCTTGTTTGAGTTTGACCTCAAATATTAATATTAAAAAAGCGACGAGAATATTTTTGGTGCGGCAAAAAAACAAAATAACGACTTGTATAGTGATGGCCAATTTCAAAACACTGCGTCAGGAAGCTTCGGAGCATTATAAATCAGTGTGTCGAATCATAATTCGGATCTTCCTGACGCAGTGTTTTGAAATTGGCCATCACTATACAAGTCGTTATTTTGTTTTTTTGGTGCACCAAAAATATTCTCGTCGCTTTATAATATTAATATTGAACCACTGTACTCACATGAACTGATTTAAATATGTTTTTAGTACATTAATGAATCTTGAGAGAGGAAATGTCATTGCTGGCTATGGAGGCCTCACGGAGCCATCGGATTTCAACAAAAATATCTTAATTTGTGTTCCTGAAGATTAACGAAGGTCTTAAGGGTGTGGAACGGCATGAGGGTGAGTAATAAATGACATTATTTTCATTTTTGAGTGAACTAACCCTTTAATATTAGGGAATTATTTCACAACCTTTATTATACAGGCTATACCTCAGAAAAATACAGAGGTCCGTGCCCGGTTGCATAAAGCACCTTAAATGTAATTTTCCCTTAAGATCACCCTTATGTTTCCCTTAAACTTAAGGGTGTTGCAGAAAATAACAATTAAATGTTACTTAAGGGTTTCTTTAGGTGAAACATCATAAATCCTAAGAATTCCCCTTAAAGTATGTATTTTTCACTTAAGTAATCCCTTAAAAAATAAGTGTCGCATAAAGCCCCTTAACCGTCATTTCCCTAAGTATAACATAAGGTTCGGAAAACTTCACCTTAAGTGTTACACGAAGTGAGCAGGTTCAATCCAAGTCTTCTAACAAGACACGATTGACCGCTTTATATGATAAACAAATTTTAATTTAGGTGTTTATTCACAAAGACATGATAAAATTACATATGTAGCACACATCTTATATGGTCAGCGGAAGCGCAAACGTGCATGCATCACACGCAAGAACAAACCTCACTGGTTCTTGCGCACACATATGAGGTTTGGGTTTAATGTTACATGAGGGACCAACTCAATGTCAAATAAAACTGCTTTACTTAATGACACTTGCATGACATTCATAAAAAATAGTAATTTCTGTAGACCTGGACATTTTAATAAGAATCAAATGACTGAGTTCAGCTTTGGGAATGAAACCAACCTGTTTGTTCCTCAGTATCTTCTTGTTTCACACTGAATGCTTCTTCAATCTTCATATCTTCACTCTCCTCTTTAACAAATGCCATCTTTGTTTGTTCATCTGTATCTTCATGTTTCAGGCTGAATACTTCTTCAATCTTCATGTCTTCACTCTCCTCTTTAATAAACGCCATCTTTATAATACTGTCACATGGATCTCAGTCGCTTTACCGGGAGTTTTTCTGTGTGTTTAGACATATCATCATGTTTAAGATGAGAATAATTAACAGAAAGAAATATAATTCCAAACTAAATCTCTGTGTGCTCCTCAATCAGCTCCCTAGTTCAGTAGTCAGCACACTAGTAAGGGAGACAGTGTGATAGTTAACTAGTGGTTAGTCAAAAAAAAAAAAAAAAAAAAACAGTTAAAACTGCCACTACAAATTCATGATCATAAATTTACAGACCCTTCATATTTAGTTGTGATTTTTATTTGTATATTGATTAGTAATTTACATTTAATATAGTGCAAATTCATGGAAATATCTGATATTAGTTTGTGAAAATTGTTATGTTTGTATTTTGTTTAAAATGCTTAAAACCACAAACCTTTATTTAGCTGAATCACAACAGATAGCAGCAGCGCGGCGCCGCCTTATGACGTCACACCACCGTACCAAAATAAAAGTCCTGTTCACATGCTGCTGTCTAAAATCACAAACGTGAATAAAAATGGACATACAAATAAACACACACACACACACAAATAATAAAACATATGTCAGAGGTATTCATATTTGAATTTTTATGACAGGCATATTAATATACATGTTGTCCAATGGTGCGCTGAAAATAACTAACAATGAAAGAGTATCACATCCAATATGTGAGATTCTGTCTAGAGACAAAACAGCGATATTTGTGTGCAGAAATCATTTATACCTGGGAACAGTTTAGTTGTTGTTGCCACAAAAAAGCTACATGTGTTTGTAATTGCAATTGCATTCTGTCAACATTAGCATTATTAATAACTTTTTTTGTAAAGTATTAAATACATTTGTAAAATATCTTACCTTGTAGGGTTTTTAAAGTCATTATGAAATCAAAAAGAACAATTCTAAAATAATAATAATAATAATTGAATATTGCAGTGGTTTTTGTAAATGATTTATCTGTCCACACCATTTATTTTTGATTCATGTGCCCTCATAATCTTTAATCAAAATAACTTCTCCTTCCTCTTGCACGAGGGCGGGACAACCTGTCACTCACATGACATCACAGTAAAAGCAAACCATAGTCATCCAATCAATTCCTGTCCTACTTTTTATTTTATTTTTATTTTTTTGTAGTTCCATAACCCATTTTACTCAAATATACATCTCTATAGGGAAGAAAAGACTTTTGCAACTTCCATTTCATGACAACTTTAATCCAGTAAGTTCTTATCAATCTTTCCAAAGGTCAGCATATGTCTTTCCAACTCTTTCTAATCTCTTAGAGTGACTAGTGTTGCTTCAGACAGACATATTTCTCATATATATTCTAATGTAAAAAAAAAGGGTTCAGATTTTAATTGACTGATGAAGTTTATTAATAATAAAGACAAACAGAAAGCCAAATAATCATTGAAATTACATTGAATTATTTCAATTAAATTATTCAATTTCATTAAATTATTTAAAAGTATTTAATAAATTGCTGATTACTTTGTGCAGATATGAAACATTTGGAGAATTACCCATTTAAATTATTCATTTATTTAGTAAAAATATTTGTATATCTAAAATGTTTAAAATGTAAGTCTGAATTACACTGCTGCTACTTTCTTCGACTGCTGTAACTCAAGGAAATTATTTTGCATTGACCCACACAGCAAAAGGACTCTGCGGCGGATCGGCAGCGGAGGTATCGCGGCTTCCGGAATGTATCCGCGAACGGACCCGTATCGGCAATGAAGGCGGATCGCGGACCCGCCATAGCTCCGCGCTGCATCCGCTCCGCATCCGCAATTAAAACCTTACCCCCTGGCGGGTCTGTTTGGGACCCGCAAATTGATACAACCGTTACAGTAAAGGTGCGTGCGCGTCCGCGGATCCGACATGGGTCCACTCAGGATCCGCTGATTGACGGTAGAATTTACGGCGGCGCCCGGAGGCGGAGCTGATCCTCTGGGCGGCACCAAAACGAATGTGACAGTCACGCGGGTTTGGCGACTTGAATGCGGTTCCGCCTAGGAGTCTCCTGCTGTGTGGGGACTTAATGTTATTTATTAAATTGTTGATTAACTTTACGCGATGCTAGTTGAATAAACTCTGTGTTTAAGAATAGGTTTAGTGTTGACGAAACAGATCCAACTAGGTTTAGATCAGGATCAGCGGGTTCACAGTGCTCGCCATAAACATTCAGGGTATGATTAAGTCTGGAGCGCATTCACCTAAACATGTGACATCTGCAGTGAACAGGAAATCACACCGAACACGAATAGTGTCAGTTTGATTCACTTCTCACAAGACAGTTGGCAGAATTTACTTCACTGCTGAAAACTAAGGCCTGTGTCCCAATTCAGAGGCTTCATCCTTTCGAAGGCTGCATTCCAAGGCCGAACGTGTCACAGGGAAAAAATTACGTAGAGATGGGCAATATAGCTAAAATGAAATATGATTTTCCATCACAGGATCCAAGAAGCTCTACTTCCTTGAGAAAGCTGCCATTGTTTGCCTTATAAAGACAATCTAAAGAGCCCCTAAAAGCAAGATTTTGTGATGCCAAAGATATTGCGATGCTGACTAATCATGTGAGGACATCTTGCCACCATTTCCTCGATGCCTCAAAGAGAGTGTCAATTCTTGATGGTCTATTGCCTTCTTGCGCTTTAGGCACATCTCAAGTTCCTTCTATTTGAAAATGGATTTTGTTTTGTCTAAGCTATTGTCGTGAATCTCGAGACTCTTGCTGAGGTTGGACCAGTCACAAAAACCTTCCCTTGACAGGTTTGTCTTTGATACTGAAGTTTACAAGCAAAACAAAACACAGTTTTTCTGCTTTGAATAAATGAACCAACATCTTATCAACGTCTCTGCAATTGAGAGTATGCGATAGCATTGCATACAATTAAATCCTCGTCCATCTTTTGTCTTTTGTCAATCATAAGCCACCCATCGGGCTGAGCGGTTCTTACTGCGTAACCGTTCCATTCTGGGCCAGCTGGTACGGTTACGGTACCCACAGAGGTAGCAGTAATCAGTCACTATGGATAATAAAATAAGTCAATTTATGAATGCCAAACTGGTATTAGAGGGACTAAATGCCATGAGTAATGGTGAGTCTGATGGTGGGGAAATATCAGAGGTGAGTGATGCGTCCTGGGTCGGCTCATTATCTGACGGGTCATCTGAAAGCGATCCAGAGCCTCCGAGAAAAATTAGAGCGACTGAGCCTATTCTTCAGAACAGGAGTAATATTACTAACATTACAGGAGTTACAGAAGGTGAGTATAAATAAACATTGGTTGTAAAATATTTTTCTTTTCTGACTGCTATAGGTGCTTTTCTATATAGTTTAGTTAGAAGAGGCTTTCTTCTGGGACAGCCATGCAGAAGGTTTTCCTTCCTCTCCTGGTGGGTCACCACGTCTTGGTCAGATCAGACAACATGACGGTGGTGTCCTTCATAAATCGCCAGGGTGGTCTCTCTTCAAAGCCCCTCTTCACTCTAGCGAAAACCATCCTAGAGTGGGCCCAGTGCAACCATGTTCTTGTTGAGAGCAGCACACATACAGGGCGTGCTGAACATAGGGGCGGACATGTTGTCCCGGAGCAACCTTCCCTCAGAGGAATGGTCACTCCACCCCCGCTTAGTCCAGAGAATTTGGGACATCTTCGGGAAGGCAGAGGTCGATCTCTTTGCCTCAGAAGACAATCATCACTGCCCAATATATTTCTCAAAAGCCAGGGACATGCTGGCCCACGACTGGCCCAGCCTCCTCCTTTATGCTTTTTCCCCGATCGTGCTGATTCCCCAAGTAATCAGACGAGTCAGGGAAGGTGCTCACAAAGTCCTCCTGGTGGCTCCTCTGTGAAGGACCCAACCATGGTTCTCGAAACTATCTCGGCTATCGCCCCTGGAGCCATGGCCAATTCCTCTGAGACGGGACCTCCTCTCTCAAGCGAAAGGGACAATAATGCCACCCCAGACCCGAGCTGTGGGACCTTCATGTGTGGTTTCTCAATGGGAGCCTGCAAGCCTCCCAGAGAATGTCTTAAACACTATCTCTCAGGCCAGAGCTCCGTCTACAAGTCTCTACTCCCTGAAATGGGCCATCCTTGCCGCCTGGTGTACAGCCCGGGGCGAGGACCCATTGACTTGTGTCATATCCCGGATATTGTCTTTCCTTCAAGACTTAATGGATAGAGGCCGTACTCCCTCTACCCTTAAGGTCTATGTCGCAGCTATAACAGCTTCTCACGCTCCTATAGCGGGGCAGTTGATAGGGAGAAATGACCTTGTTGTTTGCTTCCTCAAGGGATCCAGGAGGTTGAATCCCCCTCGTCCCCTTACGGTTCCTACCTGGGATATTTCTGTGGTTCTTAGAGGCCTTAAAGGCCCTCCCTTTGAACCAATCCAGACTGCCGACCTACGACCCCTGTCGCTGAAATCTGCCTTGCTGCTAACTTTAGCATTAGTAAAGCGTGTGGGAGATTTACAGGCACTCTCTGTGAGCCCCTCGTGTCTTGAATTCGGGCCTAACGACTCCAAAGTCGTCCTGAAACTGAGACATGGATATGTCCCAAAAGTCCTATCTACCCCCTTTAGGGCGCAGATAGTCGTTCTCTCCGCTCTTCCTCCTTCTCAGGATGAACAGGAGTTGAACCTACTCTGTCCTATCAGAGCCCTGAGATCTTAAATTGACCGTTCCGCCTCCTTTCGTCAGGTGGAACAGCTTTTTGCCTGCTTTGGTGGTCACACAAAAGGTCTTCTGGTCACGAAGCCGACTTTCCAGATGGATAG
This sequence comes from Ctenopharyngodon idella, assembly GCF_019924925.1. Classification (NCBI taxonomy): domain Eukaryota; kingdom Metazoa; phylum Chordata; class Actinopteri; order Cypriniformes; family Xenocyprididae; genus Ctenopharyngodon; species Ctenopharyngodon idella. The sequence goes on from NC_067223.1 coordinate 19,799,621, forward strand.
TCGACGCTATAGCACTCGCTTACTCCTCCTTAGGCCTTCAATGCCCCTTGGGTGTGAGAGCGCATTCCATGAGAGGTATGGCGTCCTCGCGGGCATGGTCCTGTGGCATTTCCATTGCCGACATCTGTGCGGCGGCCGGCTGAGCCTCACCGTCCACATTTGTCATGTTTTACAATCTGGATGTCCCTGCGCTTCAGACGCAGGTCCTTTCTGCATGAGCCTCCCTGCTGTGTCCAGCTTATGGCTTTCCATTACGACCCTGACCACGTCTGGGCATAACTATGTTCTGTGTCCTCTATATATGTACCCTAGGCCCCTCTGGTGCCCTAGTTATGGGCTTGGGTGGATGACTACAGTGTTTCAATCCCCGTTGTCTGGGCTACCCTGTCTTAAGTGTCTGTCGCGAGCCCATTTTCAAGTGCTCTGCACTGATGCTCAGTCGTCCCCCAGCGTAGCACGGCGTGATTGTACTGTCCGCATTGCGTCTTGTCTTATTAATAATCAATATTAATTGATGAACGACGCAGTACCCGTGTAGTATCACAAGGGAATGTACTCGGTTACTAACATAACCTTGGTTCCCTTAGATACGGAACGAGTACTGTGTTCTTTGCCGCGAGATGCCTCATGCCGTCGCTTCAGTCAAATTTAATCGATTTGCCATGGTGAGACAGCCGCTTATATAGCCCGAGACCCCGCCCCTTTTGGCAGGCTCGAGCGGGCTCACTCACCATTGGCTGGCGTGTTCTGCGCCATCATTGGTTCATTTTCTTTAACTTCATGAACCAATGGCCGTGCAGTTTAAACTGCATGATTGTATAAAGGCTTCAGAAACGGAGAGAAAGGAGTTTTCCCCATTACGTCTTGTCTTATTAATAATCAATATCAATTAATAAGACGAACAACGCAGTACTCGTTCCGTATCTAAGGGAACCGAGGTTACGTTAGTTACAGAGTGTGATTAGAACTCTGATTGTGTTTGTCTGAAAGAAGTCATATACTCCTAGGATGGCTTGAGGATGAGTAAGGGGATAATTTTCATTTTTGGGTGAACTAACTCTTTATTTGTATTCAGTAGAAAAACAGTCTGATTACTTCATTTTTTCATGATTATAAATTACATTAAGGTCAGACCACAGATTTGGTAATCAATGCAGAAATCCAGATATTATGTAAGGTTTCACAGAATTGTTCATACCACTGTAGATAATTAGACAGTGTTTAGCTATTATGCAACTCACAGCTGGAATCAGCTTCCAGATGTCATAAAAGAAGAGCCCAGATCAAAAAGTCCAGATTCCATTCAGTTTATATCCTTTTATTAATAAAGAAAATTTAACAACAAGATGGTTGTTTATTTATACAATATAATGATTCTGATGTATCGGACAAACTAAACTTTAAAACTCCACACAAAATACAGAAATAGGGTCTCACATCTGAATGGCTTTTTAGATGTATCTGTAAGTGTGATGGCAAAAAAATTAAATGGCCCTCTTTTAGAGCGAATCTGCAGGTGATTTTTGAAATCTTTTCTAAATCTCGTCACACTGAGGAACGTCGCAATTTCTTTCTAGAATGAGTTTTCAAATGACGTTTCAGGTCTGTGTGATTTGTGAAACTCTTATCAAACCGATGATTCGTTAAAAGCTTCTCTCCAGTGTGAGTTGTTACATGATTTGCAAGATGATTCCCGTCCGTGAAACTCATTCCGCACTGATGACATACAAAATTGTTCCGTCTTGAGTGAACCCTCATATGGCAAATAAGGTTTACTTGACGTCTGAAACTCTTTCCACACCGATCACATGAGTACGGCTTTTCTCCAGTGTGAATTCTAACGTGGGCTATAATTGTTGATTTATGTGAAAAACTCTTTCCACAGTGAGGGCATGTGTAAGGCTTCTCTTCAGTGTGAACTCGCATGTGGACTTTAAGGTTTTGACTTTGAGTATAACTTTTCCCACACTGTTGGCAGGTGAAAGGGCTCTCTCCAGTGTGAATTCTCATGTGGACTTTAAGGTTTCCTTTTCCAGTGAAACTTTTTCCACACTGTTGGCAGGTAAAAGGCTTCTCCTCAGTGTGAACTCTCATGTGGCTTTTAAGGCTGTTTTTTTGATTGAAACTTTTTCCACACTGTTGGCAGGTGAAAGGCTTTTCTCCAGTGTGAACTCTCATGTGAACTTGAAGGCTATGATCTTGAATATAACTTTTTCCACACTGTTGGCAGGTGAAACAATTTTCTCCAGTGTGAATTCTCATGTGAACTTTAAGGCTTTGACTTAGAGTAAAACTTTTCCCACACTGTTGACAGGTGAAAGGGCTCCCTCCAGTGTGAATTCTCATGTGTTTTTTTAGGTTTCCTTTTCCAGCGAAACTTTTTCCACACTGTTGGCAGGTAAAAGGCTTCTCCCCTGTGTGAACTCTCATGTGCATTTCAAGGTTTGCATGCTGAGTAAAACTCTTTCCACACTCTTGGCAGGTAAAAGGCTTCTCCCCTGTGTGAACTCTCATGTGCATTTCAAGGTTTGCATGCTGAGTAAAACTCTTTCCACACTCTTGGCAGGTAAAAGGCTTCTCCCCGGTGTGAACTCTCATGTGTATTTTAAGGTTTGCATGCTGAGTGAAACTCTTTCCACACTCTTGGCAGGTGAAACGTGTAGATGCTGGTTTCTGAACTCTTTTTTGTGTGGAAGTCTTTTTAGTCTGTGAGCAACTAAAAGATTTTTCTTCAGTTATTAAATCCTGATGCTTCTCTTCCATTCCATTCAGTTCTTCACTCTCCTCTTTCAGCACCATCAGGTCTAAGGTGAAAAAAGACAAATACAAGTTAACCCCAGTTTAATAGTACAGTCAATAGTACAGTTAATAGTAAGTGAAAGACACATTTATGGACATTTCAACCAGTGGCTAGGTTGCCAACCGTTCCATGTAATAGAATCGTCCCATATTTAGGATATCACAGTAGCGTTCCATATTCAACACATACAAAACACAGTCTGTAGTGTAGTAGGTTATACGCAGGCATACCACCGAGTTTTTGCATATACCCCCCTGACTGCTCCCACTTCAATTTTTTTGTGATTTTAACATGTAAACGAAGCATTCTAGGGCACTCTGACAAGAAAATAAATGGAAAAAACAACATTTGCTTCAAGTAAAAAAAAATTAAAAAAAACATTTGAAGAGTTAATTTGCAAAAACCGATAAATGGCACTTTAAAAAAAAAAAATGAACTGCTGTGCGTTAGTGTCAGATTTTCGCGGTTTATTACACATAAAAGTTCAAATACACACGTTATGTCAAAATGCCCATCTTGGCCAACTTCTTTGCGTTGGTTATGAGAATGTAAACAGTGTAACAGCATGTTGTCTCCATCCATTAGACAGCAGCCTTTAAAACATGCTACTGTTTGTTGGCTGTCTGTATTATAAATGATAATCAAACAACAAAAGAAAAGCTTTAATAAGGATTAATCTATATTTAATTTATACAGTTATGACATTATGACTATGCAGAGTTATTTTATATTTTATTATTCAATTTCTGTAGTATTTTTACTTACTACCTACCTGAAAAAATATATTGCATTGTTTTTTGTATCTTTAAATATTTTTACTGTGGTACTGACTTTGGTATCGAGTATTGTGCGCTTTTGATGGTACCGGTACCGACTACTAGATTTTTCATATTTAAATTATTAAGTTTCCTTTCTATTGTCTATCCGGTCAAGGTTTATAGGGATTTTAAGAAGTAATTAGTAATGAGTTGAGTTACTTATTGAGTAATTAAATAATTTTCCAGAAAGAGTAATTAGAAAAGTATTTTAAATACAACATTGATGATGTAATTAGTAATTAATTACTTTTTTAAAGTAACTTACACAACACAGCTCACATATAATGGTAGCCCAGTTCATGCTGAATACTGCGCAATAACACTTTTGCCATTAACAGGGGCGGCGCCAGAGAATTTTGAGCAAACAACAAAAAGCACTGGGATATACTTGCTATTAAAGGAACACTCCACTTTTTATGAAAATAGGCTCATTTTCCAACTCCCCTAGAGTTAAACAGTTGAGTTTTGCCGTTTTCGAATCCATTCAGCCGATCTCCGGGTCTGGCGGTACCACTTTTAGCATAGCTTAGCATAGTTCATTGAATCTGATTAGACCGTTAGCATCTCGTTAAAAAATGACCAAAGAGTTTCGATATTTTTCCTATTTAAAACTTGACTCTTCTTAAGTTACATCGTGTACTAAGACAGACGGAAAATGAAACGTTGTGATTTTCTAGGCCGATATGACTAGGAACTATACTCTCATTCCGGCGTAATAATCAAGGAAATTTGCTGCCGTACCATGGGTGCAGCAGGCGCAATGATATTATGCAGCATCTCTCACAAATGCCTCCATGGTTGCAAGGCACGCTCCCTGTGCAAGCAGGGGGTCACAGGTGCTGCGTAATATCGATTTCTCGATTTTAATAAATTCTCATTTTTACGAACCGATATCGATTCTTAAATCCCAAGAATCGATTAGTCTAGTCTGTTTTCAGTTGATGAATGAACAGAAAATGTAGCGCGCCTTCCATCCAATAAATCGCAATATTCTTTGTGCTTTGTTACTTTTGATATGAAGCAAAGTCTCAGATTTCAAATGACGTCCATCTTATTATGAGATTCAAAAAATAAATACCGTTTTGGTGCTGTTTAATGTGGCGTGACAGATCGCTTTAGCGCCTCAGTTAAAGAGAAGCGGCAGCACGGAGCGCATGTGAACATCCTCTCCTCCGCTTTAATACCAGTTACAGCGTGAAATAAACACGACTAAACATCTGAAGGAATGTTAAAATATACGGTACAACTTACCAAAATCCGTATCATGTATCGTGTAATAGCTCAATCAGTGTTTCAACCTCGGAAAGACGTCAATAAAACACATGTCACGCAACGTCACATTTACCTCAGAAAAACATATTCAGTGACCATAAACTCATTAGTCAGCTAGAAAAATGAATTTTAGAAAGCAGCATTCTGATAAATATAGCTATGCACCTTGACATATTCATTATAATTTTTAATGTTCTTCAATATTTAATGCATGTTTGAATAAATCAGTTATGACAGCCACGACTTAAATGTTTATATTTAAAAAAAAAAACAAATTGGAGTAGAAATATGATGATGTAATTCTAAACTTTATTTATAATAAAAAACATTGAGTGTGATAAGTGTTTGTATATAAATAAGTTAATTTAACCTTCATTATTATTATAGTAGTACCAACTGACTCCCATTAGTTGAGATTTTTTTCCTCTAGAAAATTTGTATGTAATTTGCATGTACTGTAACTGATATACTACATCCAAAATAATCGATATTGAATCGAATAAAATCGAAATCATAATCGAATCAAATCGAATCGTGAAAATTGTCTCAATACCCAGCCCTAATAGCTAGACAGGTTATTAAAGGATGGTTTAGTAGGCTATTTGTTATTTTAATTAATTTTTATATAAACATGCGACTAAACGATTAATGGCCTAAACGAACGACTACAAGAAAAGTCTTTAGTTGGGGACAGCTCTTGGCACAAGGAACCATCCCACTTTAAAATAAAATGCAATGACATTACTAAAAGTGCGCCAGTAGCTGCAAATCACGTCCTGCATGCGTGATGAGTCAAATGTTTTTATTTTGTTTACATTTGTTGTTTTATTATTAACTTATTTATTAAATATAACACAGCCTAATTGCTGAAAATTTTGTGGGGGTGCTTTGGTCTTTCTTGGGGGTGCTGAAGCACCTGTTAGCCCCTCCCTAGCCATTAATATGTTTATTAGCTTCTGAATAAACCACAAATGTCAAGGCATGTCAAAACTACTCCAGGGCCCCAAAAATCCTCAGACCCCAGAGGGTTAAACAGGCTTATTTAGGATTGCACATGTATTGAGCAATATCAGTGTGTAATGTATATTATAATATGCTTTGTCTCTTGTTGTTATACTTATGTTTTTAGAAAGATTTGTAAGGTGACCTTAGGTGTCGTGAAAGGCACCTATAAATAAAATGTATTATTATTATTATTACTACTACTAATTTTTTAGCAGTCGTGATGTAATTACTTATTCAATTACCTACTCAAGAGTATGCAGTTTCAAACACAGCCACAGTTTATGATTTATGAGGAATATTAAAAAGGGAGTGGATGGATTTTTACCATTATAGGGTGGTTGTTTACACACACTGCTGACACACATTTACGTTCAATAAAAAAAACAAACAAACACCTATTTGATGCAGTGAGCACTATACCAGCTCTAACCAGCATAAACCAGCCTGGACCGACATGGAATTCATGCTGGTTTATTCTGGATTTTTCAGTAGGTTCGGGTTTAATGTTACACGAGGAACCCACTCCATGTCAAATAAAACTTACTTCACTTACTGCAGATCTGGACATTTTAATAAGGATCAAATGTTCAGCTTTGAGAATGAAACCAACCTGTTTGTTCCTCAGTATCTTCTTGTTTCACACTGAATGTTTCTTCAATCTTCATTTCTTCACTCTCCTCTTTAATAAACACAATCTTTGTTTGTTCCTCAGTATCTTCTTGAGTCACTCTGAATACTTCTTTTATCTTCATGTCTTCACTCTCCTCTTTAATAAACGCCATCTTTATAATAGCGTCACATGGATCTCAGTCGCTTTACCGGGAGTTTTTCTGTGTGTTTAGACATATCATCATGTTTAAGATGAGAATAATTAACAGAAAGAAATATAATTTCAAACTAAATCTCTGGGTGCGTCTCAATCAGCTCCCTAGTTCAGTAGTCAGCACACTAGTAAGGGAGTCAGTGTGATAGTTAACTAGTGGTTAGTCTTTTTTGACTAACCACTAGTTAACTATCACACTTATCAATTATCAAACGTGCGATACAAATTCATGATCATAAATTTACAGACACTTTCTAGTTAGTTGTGATTTTTATTTGTATATGATTAGTAATTTACATTTAATATAGTGCAAATTCATGGAAATATCTGATATTGGTTTGTGAAAGTTATTATTAACATGTTTGTTTTCTCTTTACACTGTTTTAACCAGCATGTGTGACTCGGAAAAAAGCTCAGTTTCTCCATCACTACTTGCCAGTGACCGAGTTCGTGTTTACAATAAACTAATTCACAATTCACACACATTTATGTTCATTAATGCTGAATAAAGCATTGCATTGAATATAATGATATTTTCAATCATAAATCACTATTTTTACATAGCTAGTAAAAGAAAAAAATGTATTGAAACAGTTTGTATTGATTGAAACACTTAAAATGCTTAAAACCACAAACCTTTTTTTTTAGCCGAATCACAACAAATAGCAGCAGCGTGGCGCCGCCTTATGACGTCACACCACCGCACCAAAATAAAAGTCCTGTTCACATACTGCTGTCTTAAAAAAAATAAATAAAAAAAACCCAGCCATGTTTGGGTGCAGAAATCATTTATACCTGGGAACAGTTTAGCTGTTGTTGCCACAAAAAAAGCCACATTTTTGTAATTGCAATTGCATCCAAAAAAAAAATTTATTTTAAATGATTTATCTGTCCACACTATTTTTTTAATTCACGTGCCCTCAAAATCTTTAATCAGAATAACTTCCCCCTTCCCCCATTTTGCATGTATGTAACTGTCCATAATTTATTTATTTGCCAAACGACGGTAATTTTCTTTAAATCTGCCAGTTACGGAGACTTCCGGGGTAAGCTGATCTACAGCAGCTTTTGCGCCTTCGCACGCTTTTGTTATGGAGCGTCATCATTGTCCCGCGTTCTCATTGGTTTGCTGGCCTATGGCGGATTTCATAAGCAGGATAAGCTGTGAGCTCATAGCTTGCCCAAGAGGAAAAATGAGCTGCTGCCAGATCTCGATCACCGAAAATCACATTGTATTTGATACAAAACTAACTAGACTTAACCAAATGGGGGAAAAATCATAACTAAAACTATTTTCATAATATTTCATTTTCTCCATAGGGATTTTTTAATGAAAACTTATAAATTGTTTAAGACAGTCCTACTAGGCATCAGAGGATGTTAATCGATAGTCTGTGCGTTTGTTAAAGTCATCAGTTTACATAATTTCAACTTATTTTTTGAAGAATACTGATTTTTATTTATTATAGCCTACTTATATTTATTATAATTACATTTTATTTTTATTTATAATAGGCTGCTAATACTAATTATGTTATACTTATTTTTAATTATTCATTTAAAAAGTGCATCTGGCATACATTTAAATTGATGCCATGTTTTTTATTTGTCGTGTCTGATTTAGATCTGTGTGCTAAACTGATACATTTAAAGGTGAAGTATGTCGTTTCTGTGACACTAACGGCACCTAGCGGACTTACAAAAATACAGCATATTTTGCAAATGCACCTTTCACATGTTGCGCCTCCGTCGACTCAAACATCGCAAAAGCTCTTACGGTTGCTTGTGAAGGCACGTCTCAACAGGTAAATATGGGCTACTCTCAATAAAAGGTCCAGCATATTAGAAATATATATATATATATATATATATATATATATATATATATACACACACAGTATCTCACCATCTTTATGTAGAGTAACAATTCTTTTTTTCAGATCTTCAGAGAGTTCTTTGCCATGAGGGACCATGTTGAACTTCCAGTGACCAGTATGAGAGAGTGAGAGCGATAACACCAAATTTAACACACCTGCTCCCCATTCACACCTGAGACCTTGTAACACTAATGAGTCACATGACACCGGGGAAAGAAAATGGCTAATTGGGCCCAATTTGGACATTTTCACTTAGGGGTGTACTCACTTTTGTGGCCAGCGGTTTAGACATGAATGGCTGTGTGTTGAGTTATTTTGAGGGGACTGCAAATTTACACAGTTATACAAGCTGTTATACAAGCTGTACATTGCTACATTGTAGCAAAGTGTAATTCTTCAGTGTTGTCACATGAAAAGATATAATAAAATATTTACAAAAATGTGAGGGGTGGACTCACTTCTGTGAGATACTGTGTGTGAATTTATATATATATATATATAAATTCTGTAATACAGTGCATAATAAAAAAAAATTCTCTCCAAACATAATTATCAGATAATGGATAAGATTTTTGAAGTGAGACCGTGGCATTACATCACCACCTAGTGTACAACAGATAGTAGCAATCAGGTTCATTAAAATTATTTAACACATTCAAACATTAAAATTAATGTTTTAATAAATTCAATAACAAAATTTGACTATTTCAGTCATATTTTGGGGGGATTGACACAGACAATCTATTACTATGTATAACCATTATACAAATGTACATAATACACAGTGTTAACATAAAACATTATTAAGTGAGAGAGAGAGAGAGATTTTCTCTTCAAAAGTACAGAATACGTTATGTAGAAACCTAAATAAAACATTCCACAAGCATCTGTCCAGCAGAAACCAGTGATCCGGCATTTCATACTTCTTTCGATCAGTTACTTTGGAACTCACAACCTTCTTGTCTTGTTAACCTGTGCTTTATTTTGAGCCTGACACTAATTTGTGAGAAATAGCAAAGGTTTTAAATCACACATCTTAGTCGAATACCTGCCTTGGTCAGAGGACAATGGCTACATTAGAAATCCATGCCAAAATATTCACTTTAGCAAGATTCACACAAATGCATAAAAACAAAGTTGCTGGGATCTATAGGTCCCTATGAAAATGATTTTTTTCCCCCAGCAAATTATCAAAAAGCATTTGCATGTGTAATTAATTGAAACCATGAAACTATAATTTGACATTGCAATAGTTTAATTACATTTTAATAATCAAAAAGCATGTTTAATTATTTAAACTCATAAAACTTTAACAATTTATTACTTGTTTTTACAATAATAGGGCCTCATGAAATGTTTAAATTATTCAGAAATTCTGTGTTGATTTAATACAAATTCATTATCAAAACCGGTTGTAATCAAATGAAGGTATAAAACACTTGATTCCACAAGTCCATCTGCGTTTTCCACGTCACCGAACTCATAGGGCCCTAAATCTGTGCTCGGCCCAGGGTGCCAGTCAAAACACATGACAGGATTCAAAACAACAATTATAAAAATATATGAAAACACAATATTAAATTTACTAATATAAACATAATGTATATTAAAATATATACAGTTTAAATTAAACTGGTTTAAATTAAATAATTTTCAGATAGCCTAGTGGTTTTCAAGCTGCATACATTCATAACATTGTGCAAATTGATTGTACATATCAGAAAAATAATGCACATTGTGGTAATTTAAATCAAACAAATGTTGTTTTTTCAACATGAACACAATTATTCAGCATCTAACTTGTAAGGGAAAGCTTAGCAAATCAGTGATACATAAGTACATTTAAATACGTCATTGATTTTACAGATCACAGATAATTTATTTATTACTCCTGCGGGGAGTTTTATTAAAGCCTTACATACTCACCTACATAACAGATATAATAAAAGGCGAAAACAGACAGATTTGATATCTTCGCTTAATCAGATAATGCAGCATAAACATTGATATTATGACCAATAAAGTCTGAAGGCAAAGTTCATTAACAACTGATGTTTCATATAAGATTACTGTAAATGGTAAAATGTATCAACATTATGTTTATGTTATTTATTCCATAGAGTCAATGTTTAGAGGTCTGATTTTCAGGATATACAGTGCATCTGGAAAGTATTCACAGCGCTTCACTTTTTCCACATTTTGTTATGTTACAGCCTTATTCCAAAAGGGATTCAATTCATTATTTTCCTCAAAATTCTACAAACAATACCCACTAATGACAACGTGAAAGAAGTTTGTTTGAAATCTTTGCAAATTTATTACAAATAAAAAAATAAAAAATCAGTAAGTATTCACAGCCTTTGCCATGACACTCAAAATTGAGCTCAGGTGCATCTTGTTTCAACTGATCATCCTTGAGATGTTTCTACAACTTGATTGGAGTCCACCTGTGGTAAATTCAGTTGAGTGGACATGATTTGGAAAGGAACACATCTGTCTATATAAGGTCCCACAGTTAACAGTGCATGTCAGAGCACAAACCAAGCCATGAGGTTCAAGGAATTGTCTGTAGACCTCCGAGACAGGATTGTATCGAGGCACAGATCTGGGGAAGGGTACAGAACAATTTCTGCAGCATTGAAGGTCCGAATGAGCACAGTGGCCTCCATCATCCGCAAATGGAAGAAGTTTGGAACCACCAGGCCTCTTCCTAGAGCGGGCCGCCCGGCCAAACTGAGCGATTGGGGGAGAAGGGCTTTAGTCAGGGAGGTGACCAAGAACCTGATGGTCACTCTGACAGAGCTCCAGCGTTTCTCTGTGGAGAGAGGAGAACCTTCCAGAAGAACAACCATCTCTGCAGCACTCCACCATTCAGGCCTGTATGGTAGAGTGGCCAGACGGAAGCCACTCCTCAGTAAAAGGCACATGACAGCCCACCTGGAGGACTCTCAGACCATGAGAAACAAAATCCTCTGGTCTGATGAAACAAAGATTGAACTCTTTGGCCTGTATAGCAAGCGTCATGTCTGGAGGAAACCAGGCACCGCTCATCACCTGGCCAATACCATCCCTACAGTGAAGCATGGTGGTGGCAGCATCATGCTGTGGGGAACTGGGAGACTAGTCAGGATTGAGGGAAAAATGAATGCAGCAAAGTACAGAGACATCCTTGATAAAAACCTGCTCCAGAGCGCTCTGGACCTCAGACTGGGGTGAAGGTTCATCTTCCAACAGGACAACCAATCTTATATGCCAAGATAACAAAGGATTGGCTATGGTACACTCTGTGAATGTCCTTGAGTGGCCCAGCCAGAGCCTAGACTTGAACCCGAGTATGATGCTTGTAGCATCATACTCAAAAAAGACTCAAGGCTTTAATTGGTGCCAAAGGTGCTTCTTTAATTGGTGCCAAAGGTGCTTCAACAAAGTATTGAGCAAAGGCTGTGAATACTTTTAATAAATTTGCAAAGATTTCAAACAAACTTCTTTCACGTTATGGGGTATTGTTTGTAGAATTTTGAGGAAAATAATGAATTGAATCCCTTTTGGAATAAGGCTGTAACATAACAAAATGTGGGAAAAGTGAAACGCTGTGAATGCTTTCCAGATGCACTGTAGATTTACAGATATAGACAGAACAAACATACCAGCCACATAAATGTCATGCCTTATTAGTTATTAGTTATTTTTCTATCATGGATACAAGTAATGTTTTAAAATACCTTCAACTTATTGTTTTACAAGACTGAAAAAGAATAACAATCCTTTTTAGTCATACGCTTATTTTAGAAGTATTTATACTTCACTTTTACTTCTTTTTTTTTTAACTTTTTTTTCAGTCCAATATATAAAGTATTGTCCACGGCCAGCCCAGGCTCTGTAGATGCCATAGGTGAGATTTTAGGTTTTTATACTAATTTTATTGTTTCAAACTTTTTGAAAATATGGCACCAAATTAAGAAGGGAAGCAGATTACCTGACCCTGTTATTTTTGCCTCAATATATAGCAATCAGGCATTTACCCCTTCTCTTTCAGATTCAACATGTGGAGGCTAAGTGGTATTTTAACCTTGGAGGATTTATATATTAACAAACATTTTGCTTCTTTTTCTCAATTAAAAGAGAGAATTTTTCTCTTCCCACAACATACTTTTATCAACATTTACAGATTAGAAATTAAATTTCCATTTTAGTGAAAGGTCCCATTCTTTTTCAGAGTTTTGCTGTTATAGAACAAATATCACAACATCGAAGAGGGGGTCATATGAAACGTAAACCCTTACAAAGAGAATGTAAATGAAGTTTCAATCTTAAGTCATTATATCCTTTAGGCATGAACCGTGGGAGATTTAAAATATGCCCAGGAGGCAGATCTTGTTAGTATCCTTGATTGTGAGGATTAAAGCTTTTTGTAAGTATACTTAATTGTGAGTCGTAAAAACATTAAAAAATATTATATTCTTATAACATAATAGATGAGTTGTATTTTAGTTTTGCATACCGATTTTAAAAAGCTTTTTATAACAGCAAAACGTTATTGCAGGCCTAATTCCTATTATGTGTCTTCTATCCAGCTGAAAAGGATGCCAATGAGATTCATTATCTGCCTACCAGAGCTGAGCCAGAAAGATGTATAGCCACACCCAGATGAACGATGCCACGCAGAGACCATTCATCTACAAGTATGTGTGATAAAATGTTTTGGCTGAATAAAAAAAACGCCTTATTTTCTAATTATTACTTTCTTTTGTCTTTTGATGTTTTTTTCCCCCCACTCCATCTAAATTCTCAGAGTTATGGCCTGTGGTCAGAGGTCAGGTTTTTTTTTTAAGCACTAAACCATGTCACTAAGTTTGCTTTCTATACTAGTAAAAACTTTGGTAGCTAGTAGATTCTTGCTTTTACTTTGAACCCCCTGAAATTCTGCCCATTAACCAGATGTCAGGAAATCACCAGCCACACAAAAAAGGGCCAGTAGTGAAAAAAAATTAAATTTAATGAACTATTTCTAAATACTTTTTTCTGCCTTCTCCAGGTGGATACGGTGCAGATAATTCCAACTCTCCACAGTCTTCCTCAAGCTTAAAATTTACAAACATGTATCAAAATAATTCATTCATATTTTTTATATTTTTGTAGGAATTATTTATATATATTGTTGATATTTGTATGTATTTGTGGTATATGTGTACAGAATTTTATACATACAATTAAGGTTTTTTTTTAATATATGTTCTGTTTGACATAGATATAATTATGACAAACATATAACTGCGACTTTTTTGAAGCCTATGGGCAATATTTTAATGATCTAAGCGCATGGTCTGAAGTGCACGGCGCAATCCACTTTTGCTAGTTTAACGATGGGAAAAATGGTCGGTGCGCGGTCTAAAAGGGTTGTACTCTTAATGAGTAATGGGTGTGTTTTGGGCGTAATGTGCAATAAACCAATCAGAGTCTCATCTCCCATTCGCTTTAAAAGCCAGTTGTGCTCTTGACATGGTGGATTTGCTATTTACACGGCGGAATTTGCAAGCAGAAAAACCAACGCTTCTCTAGTGAAGAAACGTACGGAGCCCCGGACATGACATGCAGGAAAAATCGAGGGAACGAAATAGTAAATCGTGCGCACGATTAAATTTTTTTTCTTGCATGTCATGTGCGGGGCTCCATAGAAACGGATCTGCTCGTGCGTGAGGTTAAAGCGTGTGAGCAGACAATCTACGGGACAAGCTAGATTCCACCAAAGCATTTTTATCTTTATGCACACAATAATAACAATTTACATTGTAATCCTTTTATTTTTAATATTTGGCATGTTTGTGTGCTGCTGTGTTTGTGTAATAAGCAGAGTGTACGCATGTTGTGCACCCGTATATTACTAACGCACTCTTTAAATAACAAAAAATAAATAAATACCACGGCATTGACTTTAGAGCAGGTTTCAGTTGGTCAATGGCGCAGTCTATTTCAGTCACCTCAAAATAGCAACACGCCAACAATGCACCTGAACACACCTCGTTTTCAGACCAGCACGCCCATGGGCACACAAATGACTATAGAATAACACAAGACACGTCACTACTATTGTTTTGAATGGGAGAAAGTGCAATGCGCAATATGGCGGAATAATCCCGCCTTCTAAATAAGAGCCAATCACCGATTGGTAAAGTCATCGCGTCACTGCAGCTGCCGTTAGAAGCTCCGGTTCCTATAGAAACAGTCAGACGCGTGCCTCCGAAATGAGGCACAAGAGACGCGCATTTAGGATTGCGCATGCGCATTAGCTTGATCCAGCTAGAATAATTCAGTTTTTTTGTCATGATTCAAGCGTTTAGAATCAAAATTTATGAGACAGTTGTTGTTAGATTTCATTGGTGATTTCAAATATGAAATTTAATCGAAAGCTTGGTAAACAGCTTTGGAGAATTTGACGTTTCCCCATTCAAAGAGATAGGAGCTGCACTTGAATGCCCGAGAGGCGTTTCAAAGATGGCCGCCGAGTGAAATGACTTGTCTTAAAGGGACTTTGCTGATACTAGCTTCGTCCCAATTCAGAGGTTGCATCCTTCAAAGCCAGCAAATCTAGCCTACGGAGTATTGTTCTTGTCGCTTAGCAACTGTGAAAGCTGCAGTTGATGAGTGGCAATAATGTTTGTACTGGACTTTTTCGAAAGTTATATTCAACTGTCTAAAAAAAACAAAACAGGGTTCACATCCTGTCTAAATATGTTCACCATGGTCCATTTCTGTATATAATAAAGAGTGTAACCTATATAAAATCGCATCTTAGTAAGATATATGTAAACATTTGAACTGCTTTAAATGTTTGTTTGTTTGTTTTTTTACATTTGTATGATATTTTTACATATGATATTTGAGTACTTTGAAACCCAAAATTTACATTTAAATGTGTAATTTGGCAGTTTATCTCAAAAAAATTGGGAATTGGGACGCAGCTACTGAAATGGAACATCTCCTGTTACTGACATGTCCTTGAAATGAGGGAACAAGATGTTACAATCATATTGTGTTACTTATGTTCAAGGTTTTTCATTTATTGCTTGTCAGTTGAAAGATTCTGATGAAAGGACGTTATCAAGTAAACACTTCCATGTTAATGACCTGTAATAAATAAATAAGTGATCCGTAAAATCAATGACGCATTTAAACGCACGTATACAATGCTAATTTGCTGAACTTTCCCTTAAAGTTAGATGCTGAATAATTGTGTTTATGTTCATAAAAAAGTGTTTGTTTGACAAAGTTTAAATTACTGTCAATGTTAAAATATTTACAATCAGTTTGCACATAATGTTATGAATGTTTGCAGCTTGAAAACACCTTGGCTATCTGAAAATGATTACTTTATTAATCATTACCTTATTTTTTCAATAACCAACTTAACTTAAACTGTATATATTTATATATGATGTTTATATTAGTATTTTTAATATTGTGTTTTCATATATTTTTATAATTATTGTTATTAATATTTTTGTGGACCACACAGCATATGTGCAGGATTTTTTCTCTAAGGTGTCATGGCATCATATCACTGATATTACAAATGTACCGGAAAGCTTCATTTTATTTTTTTTTAGTTAAATGTAAACCAGTATAAAAAGTAAAGTTTTAAATATTTATTTGACTTCAACATCTTTACACATTGGAAATAAGAATTTTTCTCATAAAGAGCAGCAGTTACAGTTACTTTGATAGATATCCCTATTTATTTAGTTTTATTGATAGACAACATCTGTTATGTAATTACAAATGGAAGTCAAATCGGGATGCAGAAAGAAGGCAAGCTAGCATATCACACTGTCCCTTATGTGGAAAAATTCTAAATAAATCCACCGTATTTTGCCAGTAAAATAAAAGTAACTAATCAAAAAGAAGTATGAAATGCCGTATCACTGGTCTCTGCTAGATGGATGCTTGTGGAACGTTTTATTTAGGTTTCTAAATAACATATTCTGTCCTTTTGAATAGTAGATCTCTGTCCTTCTCTCTTCCTTTCACTTATGTTTTATGTTAACACTTAGATTTTTATGATGGTTATAGATAGTAATAGATTTCCTGTCAATGCAAAAAAAAATATATTATTAAAGGATTAGTTCACTTTCAAATAAAAATTTCCTGATAATTTACTCACCCCCATGTCATCCAAGATGTTTATGTCTTTCTTTATTCAGTCGAAAAGAAATTAAGGTTTTTGAGGAAAACATTCCAGGATTATTCTCCTTATAGTGGACTTCAATGGACCCCAAACGGTTCAAGTTCAAAATTACAGTTTCAAAGGGCTTTAAACAATACCAGACGAGGAATAAGTGTCTTATCTAGTCATTTTCTAAAAAAAAAAAAAAAAATGTATATGCTTTATAAACACAATTGATCGCCTTGCAAGTGCTTGCGCCAGACCGCCTTCTGTATTCTTCAAAAAGCTTACGCTGTATGTCCTTCCCTATTCAACTTACGGAACTAAGGCAGTACCAGTTCCGTTTTCCATAATTTGAATACGGAAGGCAGTCTGGCGGAAGCTAGATAATTGACTTCATATCTTGTTAAATATGGATGTTTTTCTTACGCAAGTGCATCGCTTCGCTTCAGAAGGCCTTTATTTTCCCCCCCGGAGCCGTGTGAAATATGTTTATGATGGATGGATGTGGATGGAGACACTTTCTTCAGCTCATACTCGTGGGTCCCGTTCACTGCCATTATAAAGCTCAGATGCGTCAGGATATTTATTAATATTTCTTCGATTATGTTCCTCAGAGAAAAGAAAGTCATATAAGTCATATAATTTTATTATATATTTTCCATGTGTTAATTTTAAATCTAAAGTATGATTTACATCAATGAGTGTGTTCTGACACGTGTTGTCTAACTCCCAAATTTTAGAAACATTCTAAACTCTATTGGGAGTCCAGTAGTGTTTAGAAAGTTTCTAAATGCCAATATCAATGCATCTTTTTCATTATCTTCATGAATATTAAAATGCCCAAACAATTAAGAGTTTATCTGCAGCCAGGACTATCTCTGAAAATCAATACATTTTTTAATAAAGTCTTTTTAGCAACTGAGAGCTTCATGGGAAAATCTGCCACAATGCATCCTATTAATCCATCCACTAACCACTCTAGTACAAGGTACTTGAATATTGATTTTACAATATAAGGTTTGTTAGATAAGAATTAATATCTGCTATCTGCTATCTTTTATCTCCCTTTTGTGTTTGATAGGCATAACTTACGGACGTCACAATTACTTAAGAAATTTGTTTCACAACAAGTTTAGCACAAATGAAAAGGATGGATTTCATTCAAATTTATGCAGTAGATGTTTAAGTGAGGACAAAAAAAAAAAAAATGTTTATGAGACTTGTTTTAAAGGGTTAGTTCACCCCAAAATGAAAATTATGTCATTAATTACTCACTCTCATGTCTTTCCAAAATTTGTAAGATTTTGTTCATCTTCGGAACAAGATTTATTAAAATCTGAGAGATTTCTGTCTCTCTATTGACTGCCTTTGCAACAAACATTTTGATGCTTCAAAAAGTTCATAAAGAGATCGGAAAACAAACTAATCCAATGAGTCAAGCAGTTTAGTCCAAATTTTCTGTTATCTACATGTGAGTAAAAGCCTAAATTAAATCTATTCATCATAAAAAAGCGATCTAGTCCCTTCAGAAATTTTAGACTAAACAGCTTGATTCATAAGGATTAGTTTTCCGATCTCCTTATGAACTTTTTGAAGTGTCAAAGTGGTCGTTGCAAAGGCAGTCAATGGAGGGACAGACATCTCTTCGATTTCATCAAAAAGATCTTCATTTCCAAAGATGAAAGAAAGTCTTACAAGTTTGTATCAACATGAGGGTGAGTAATTAATAACAGAATTTTCATTTTGGGGTAAACTAACACTGTTCATTGTAAACCCAGTGTTTTTTTAAAGGGATAACTAATCTTATTCCAGAGTATAAAAACTTGACATTTGGCTCGTTTTGTTTGATTAAAATGAACCCTGGGGCCTCATTTATAAAATGTTCTGCAGAAACCATCCTAAATTTGATCTTACGATAATTTCTCAGATGTGCATACGTGTGATTTATAGAATGAACGTACACACAGAAAACGAGCGTACGCCTCTCTTTCAGATGTGAAATCTATAAATCGCAAATAATCTTGAACTTGCGCACAGCTGAATGGTTTCAGTTCCCCGCGTTGTAAACAACACCTAATTAATGTCATTTACATATAAAAGATCAACAGTCATCGTCCAAATCCTTAGCGAGCTGCAAGAATAGCTTAGTTTTCTAAAAACCTACAGTGATCTGACAATGAAAAGTGTGTACATCTGCTCAGACCCTGACGTGGCTTTAAGCACTTTTCCACGTCAAAGACCGTTTTTATAAATATGAGCGTTGGCGTGGATTTAAGCGTACACACACTCTTGTTACGTGACGTGTATATGAGGCCTCAAGGACGAAGGAGAATACGTGGAGTAATATTTAATAACAGAAACAGGCAGGAACTCAATATACACAACTAAACATCAATGAGAACGGACAAGGAATGAGGGAGAACACAGGGTATATATACACAAGTGGCAAACAAAGGGAACTCAACAAGATAATTAACAGGACACAGGTGAACAAAATGACTAATTAAACAGAATGGGGGAAAACTAGGTCACAGAAAACACAAGACATGTGACAACTCTAAGATCAAATCTGTGCGTACGCATGCTTTATAAATGAGGCCCCTGGTGCGATTGCTCTGTTGGTGTGGTTCATTTGAATAAGTGTGAACGCTGCCATCCGAACTAGGGCTGGGCGATTTTTCCGATTAATTTGAATTTAATGTTTTGCCTCGATTTTATTTTATTTTTTTAATAGAGAAATTGCGATTTTGAATAAAAATGTTAGCAAGTGTTACAATTAGACATGTTGACAATACAGCAATGATAACCATATTAGGAGAAGTGGAAGTGATGGTGCCGGCGCGCCAGATTAACCGCTCTCATGTGACGCTCTATGAACGTAGAACACATCACTTCTTAAGTGGCTGTTCATTCAGAAATGCGTTATAAAAATGAGACGCAGGCAGTGGAATGAGGGGGAAAAAAGGCAAAGTTATTAAACGCGAGTTGAGCTTTTTTTTTTTTTTAACTCGACCGCCATGTTTTTAGAAAGCCGTTTCATGGATGAGACGCTGCAAAAGACACAAGTGCAACACCTAAACATGTCTGCCAAACATAAACACAATTGGACAAATAGCGCAATGAATACAAAAACCTGTAAACCTGTTTGATATTTCATGTTTGCATGATGGTGACAGGCTGAAAGCTGCTGTTGTTTTCTGTTTTTACAAAGCATTTGCTGTTAATAGCCTATTACTGGTGTTATTTATTGCTATTGCTTTTTGGCTAAGAAATATTTAGCATTTTCTTATTTCATAGTATTTCTGAGTATATAGAATGTGTTTAAGATAGGTTTGTACAACATTAGTCTTCATATTTCAAGCATATTTCTGCAAAGATATTTAACAAATTGTTTTACATTTACACCATGTTGATCACTTCATGTGTGGTGCACTTGGAATGGAACTTTTTTTTAACCAGATTGTTAATAAAGAGAATGTTACTTAAATCATATTGTAGTTAAGTTTTTAAGTTGACTAGTTAAACAGTAAAAAAAATAAAAAAATAAATCGAAATCATGAATTGGTCAATCCCCAGCCCTAATCCGAACCCTGGTGTACACCAAACAAGTGGACCGAGACCGCTGAAAATTTGGGTCTTCCAAACTAACTCTGGTGCGGTTTGAAAAAAAATATGAACGCAACACAGACCAAAGACATTAAAACAATCCAAAAATGGGACATGAAGTCACAAGATGTGACACTAAAAACGACAGAATACTCACGCGTACCTGTTTTTTCAAATCATATTCGCAATGTTGCCCATCACAGTTCGGTACTGAAGGAACCGCGTCTCTTCACAGCAGATCTTTGTTTATGTTTGTAACGGAGGGATTCTTGTCACTGCTTTGACTCCTTTACACATTTTATAAGATCTTCACGAGTTCATATGTAGGCTAAGCACATACAATGAGTGCATTTATCCCAGCACACAGCATTGTTTTGGATGTTCGGTAAGTTCTGATGCCAAATATATGTAATAAAAGTCAAGCAATCAGGTTGTGAACATATCCCTATGCCTTTAGGTTTGGTATCTTTAGGTTCCGTGCTAAAAAGTCAGTGTAAATGCTAAGCGGGCCAGGACTATTTTTTGGGGGGGAGGGTTTGGACCAAACAAACCAAGCAAACTGAATTACAAGTGTGAACACACCTTTAATGACAGCCATAAACTGTATCACTAGTTGGATTAAAGTTAAACTGCATGATTGTATAACTGATACGACTGTATAATTGATAGTCTTGTATAACTGCATAACTGATTGTGTAACCGACACCCTTGTATAACTGATTGTATAACTATTGTATAACCGACAACAGTGGTGGTTATAAAGAGCTTTCCACACTCTTCCCCTCTTGCAACTGTCATCATGAAGGTTGTAGAGGCATTTCTTTCTCTTAGCTTGTTGGCTGTTCTTTGGAGCTCCAGTAATGCAAAGCAAAGGAAGTTCAGGAATCCTGTCCAACAGATATCAGCTTCTGCAATCTCATACCAGAAGGTCTGGGAGAAATTCAAAAGTCAAACTGAAGCTGAGCGTGATGAGTTTCTGAGTGGCTCATTCCCAGTTGATTTTGAATGGTCTATCTCCAGTGAGAGTTTCAAAGTGGAGGGTGGATGGGCTGAAGATGGGAAGGGTGAGACCATATGGGATCGTTTTAGCCATGAGGGTCATGTCTTTCAGAACCAGACCACTGATTTGGCCTGTGATAGTTATCATAAGGTGGACTATGATGTGTATGTGCTTAGGGGCATGATGGTACCTAATTATCAGTTCTCAATTTCCTGGGCTCGCATTTTCCCCACTGGACGGAAAGAAAGTTTGGTTGACGAGGGGGTTGCTTATTATGACAAGATGATTAACACACTTCTAGAATCAGGCATTGAGCCCACTGTTACCCTGCATCATTGGGACCTTCCCCAAGCTCTGCAGGACTCAGGAGGCTGGAATGACGACTCTATTGTGGAAGCTTTCAAAGAATTTTCTGACTTTTGCTTTTCTCATTATGGAGACAGAGTCAAAACATGGATCACTTTCGGCAACCCTTGGGCAGTGAGCAACTTGGGGTATGGAACAGGGGAACATCCCCCACGTATAAAGAGCCCAATAATAGCCTCTTACAAGGTGTGTTTGTCATTCAGAAAAAGTACCATCTATTTTATGATTTTAGAAAGAGTACATTGACAATGTTTTGCTTGTTTTTGCAGGTGACGCACAATATTCTGAGATCGCATGCTGAAGCCTGGCATATTTATAATGATAATTACAGGAAACTGTACAATGGAAAAGTGGGCATTGCTCTTAACTCCGATTGGGCAGAGCCAAAAAATCCCTTAAGTAATCAGGATGTAGCAGCAGCTGAGCGCTATCTGAACTTCATGCTGGGCTGGTTTGCTCACCCTATATTTGTAGATGGAGACTATCCTGCCGTGCTGAGGCAACAAATAGAGAAAAAGAAAAGTGCCTGTGGTGTAGAGCTGGCACGACTCCCTGTCTTCACTGAGGCTGAGAAAAAAAGAATCCGAGGCACAGCTGATTTCTTCGGACTTAACCACCACACTTCCCGACTGATTAGTGAGAGCTTGGGTAGATGTGATGCTGGGCCCAATAATGTTGGAGACTTTGAGGCTTTTACTGACCCCACATGGCCCTCCACAGTTTCTGACCAGATCCAGTCTGTTCCGTGGGGGCTTCGGCGGTTATTGAACTACATCTTTTTAGAGTACACATCCATCACAAAGGTGCCCATCTATATCACAGGAAATGGAATGCCAACTGAGATCTATGGTGATGTGTTCAATGACAATCAGCGTGTGGACTATCTCAAAGCTTACATTAATGAAGCAATGAAAGGTAAGTATTTTAACTTAAAACTTTGATTATATTAATATTTTTAGTGATAACAGTTCAGTCTGTGTGAAATCAGTGAGTTGGTGACCTAAATCCTTGGAAATTATGAATTGTAATATGAAAATGTTAGACATAATTTTACGAACCTTAGATTTAGGTCACCAACAACGTCAGATCTGACACAGACTGACCTTAAAACAATCTTCTACCAATATAACAAAACCCTTGCCAAACCTTAACATCAGACTATATATAGTTATACAAGATCACTATCTACTAACTACTTCTTTCTACTACAGCTGTGCATTTGGATGGTGTTGTCATCCAGAGATTTACAGTCCAGTCTCTTATGGATGGTTTTGAGGGTCCTCAAGGCTACACTCATCGATTTGGATTGCACTATGTGAACTTTGATGATCCTGACAGGCCAAGAGTCCCCAAAGCATCAGCATATTACTATTCAAAAGTGATTGAGAGTAATGGATTTGCTGAGACTGCAGCAAGCTCTAAGGTGCAAATCTATGGAAATAAAATTGAGAGCACAAAACTTCCTAGTCTGCCACCATCTGAAGTTCCTTCAAAATCCAAGGTTGTTTGGCAAAAGTTCTCCCCTCAGACCAAGTTTGAGAGACAGCTTTATCACTATGGAACATTTTCAGAGGGATTCCAATGGGGCGTTTCATCTTCAGCGTATCAAGTTGAAGGTGGCTGGAATGCAGATGGAAAAGGACCAAGTGTTTGGGATACTTTCACTCAACAACCTGGTGCTATCCCGAACAATGAAAACGGTAATGTTGCATGTGACAGCTACAATAAAATAGCCGAGGACCTATACATGTTGAGAGCCCTTAAAGTGGAGACTTATAGATTCTCCTTGGCATGGTCTCGAATTTTTCCTAGTGGCCGTAAATCTTCTCTTAACCAGAAAGGAGTGGACTACTACAACAGGCTCATTGATGGTCTCCTGGCAAACAATATCACACCCATGGTGACTCTCTACCATTGGGACCTGCCACAGGCTTTACAGAACATCAATGGTTGGGACAACCCCGAATTGATTAACATATTCAATGAATATTGTGACTTCTGTTATGCAACATTTGGAGACAGGGTGAAGTTTTGGATCACATTTAATGAACCCCAGACAATTGCATGGTCTGGATATGGCCTAGGTCAGATTCCACCTAACGTGCAGCAACCAGGAGATGCTCCATACAGGATTGCACACAACCTTCTGAAAGCTCATGCACAAGCATATCACACCTATGATGAGAAATACAGGGCATCTCAAGGAGGTCTTGTATCCATTAGTCTAAATGCTGAATGGGCAGAACCCCTGGACGTCAACATCCCTCGAGAGGTGGTGGCAGCTGATCGAGCCCTTCAGTTCCAACTAGGCTGGTTTGCACATCCTATATTTAAAAATGGCGACTACCCTGAAGCCATGAAGTTGCAGGTTAGCGACAAGAGCGAACTTCAAGGCTTGAAAGAATCCCGCTTGCCTTCTTTTACTGATGAAGAAAAAGCCTTTATCCAAGGAACAGCTGATGTATTCTGCATTAACACATACACAACCAAAGTTGTGCGCCATGTGACCAGCACACTTGAAGTTGTGTCTTATCTGACTGACCAGGATGTTGAGAAGGACTTTCCAGAAGGCTCTGAAAATACCGCTGTTTCTGACCAGAAAGCTGTTTCTTATGGACTCAGGAGACTTCTGAACTGGTTAAAGGAAGAGTATGGAGACCCTGAGATTTATATAACAGGAAATGGTGTGGCTACAGGCCCGGCCATGACGGTTGATGACACTGAACGAATATTCTTTCTTAAGACTTATGTTGATGAGGCTCTTAAAGGTATGTTAACAATTGTTCTTATTCACTGACAGTGCGTACACAATGTGTATTTGTCTGTGAAGTATTCTTATAAATGTTTTTAAGTACAAATTATAATTTATCAATAAACTTGCACTAAAATTTTGAGTCAACTATATGAAAAAATTATATTACAAAAAAAGTACATTTAACACATTTACATGTATTGTCTTTTTAGCGCACAATCTGGACGGAGTACGTATTAAGGGTTATATTGCTAGCTCTCTGATGGACTCTTTTGAGTGGCTAAATGGCTACTATCCTAGCTATGGACTTCACCATGTGAACTTTGGTCTCTCAAGTCGCCCAAGAACTCCAAAGCGCTCAGCTCACCTCTTATTTGATATAATAAAAAATAATGGCTTTCCAATGCCAAAGGAGGAAGAAATGTTATACGCACAATTCCCAGAGGGATTTATGTGGAGCACAGCAACAGCTGCATATCAGGTACAATCCTTTTTTTTTGCCATATTTATGTATTTTTTTAATCATATATTTGCTTAAAAATGATGTTTGTTTCATGTTATGCTCTAACACCACAGATAGAGGGCGCCTGGAGAACAGATGGAAAAGGTCTCAGTATTTGGGATAAATATGCACACACTCCTTCAAAAATGTCTAATAATGACAACGGTGACATTGCCTGTGACAGCTACAACAGGATCGCTGACGATATCGATATTATCAAAAAACTGAAGGTCGGCCACTACCGATTGTCTGTTTCATGGCCCAGAATTTTGCCAGATGGAACAACCAGGAAAATTAATGAAGCTGGACTCAACTACTATAATAGGCTTGTAGATGCACTCGTGGCAGCCGATATCCAGCCACAGGTAGACTATTTTTGAAATAATTTGCATCCCCCCTGGTAACCTAAATGATTTTGACCAAATTCTGACAGTCTATGAATCATTTTGATCTGGCAGGTGACCTTGTACCACTGGGATCTCCCACAAGCACTCCAGGATGTTGGTGGCTGGGAGAATGAGACCGTTGTCGAAAGGTTCAGAGACTTTGCTGATGTTGTATTTAACAGTCTGGGGGACAGAGTAAAGTTCTGGATCACTTTAAATGAACCCCTCAATGCTGCCTTGGCAGGATATGGCTATGGAAATGCAGCACCAGGTATCGTTCGCCTTTATGCTTTTATTATACACTAATATTGGTAGGCTAAATCATATTTTACAAAAATGATCAGTTAATAAAGCAAAATAAGGTTATTGATGGTCTATCTGTGTCTAGGTATAAATTCCAGACCAGCCACTGCACCATATGTTGCGGCACACAACCTCATTAAGGCTCATGCTGAGGCCTGGCATCTGTATAATGACAAGTATCGTGCAAAACAACGTGGCGTTATTAGCATTACTCTAAACTCTGACTGGGGTTATCCAAGAAACCCATACAAACAGGAAGATGTGGATGCTGCCGAGCGTTATGTTCAGGTACAGATCTGCGATTCAACCATTCATTGAACAGTGTGTAACCATGTGCATAAATAAACAATAAGCCACTGCTCTTCTTGAAACAGTTCATGCTGGGTTGGTTTGCTCATCCTGTGTTCAATGGAGATTACCCTGAGGTAATGAAAGACAGAATTCGACAGAGAAGTTTAGCAGCTGGCCGACCTCAGTCAAGGTAATTCATATGTTATCTTGTTTTTGAGCTTTGTTTTCAAAAGTTTCAGTGCTTATAAATTCTTTTACGTTCTTATCTTTTCAGGCTTCCAGAATTTACCCCTGAAGAAGTAGCAAGGATTAAGGGTACTCATGATTACTTTGGATTCAACCACTACACCTCTGTCTTAACCCATTACTTGGACTACAAAGACTACGAGGACTATGATGCAGACCGGTAACCTTTCAGTTTTATTCCGTAGTCATTCTGTTTCAGCTCCAATTTGTTTAAAGGATTAGTCCACTTTCAAATAAAATTTTCCTGATAATTTACTCACCCCCATGTCATCCAAGATGTCAATGTCCTTCTTTCTTCAGTCAAAAAGAAATGAAGGTTTTTGATGAAAACATTCCAGGATTATTCTCCTTATAGTGGACTTAAATGGCCTCCAAACGGTTGAAGGTCGAAATTACAGTTTCAGTGGAGCTTCAAAGGGCTTTAAACGATACCAGACGAGGAATAAGGGTCTTATCTAGAGAAACGATCGGTCATTTTCGAAAAAAATGTAAATGTATATGCTTTATATAAACAAATGATCGCCTTCCAAGTGCCTCCGCCAAAACCACACTTTTGTATTCTTCAAAAAGCTTACGCTGTATGTCCTACGCCTTCCCTATTCAACTTACGGAAAAAATGGAACTGGCGCTGCGTTCATTCTGTAAGTAGAATAGGGAAGGCGTAGGAGATACAGCGTAAGCTTTTTGAAGAATACGAAAGTGTGGTTTTGGCGGAACCACTTGGAAGGCGATCATATAAGGAGAATAATCCTGGAATATTTTCATCAAAAACCTTAATTTCTTTTCGACTGAAGAAAGAAAGACATGAACATCTTGGATGACATGGGGGTGAGTAAATTATCAGGAAAATTTTATTTGAAAGTGAACTAATCCTTTAAAGGGGACCTATTATGCCCCATTGTAATAGAAGTCTCAGATATCCCCAGAATTTTCATTTTACAGTGAAACTTAATAAAATAAATAAAAAATTATGTTGCCATCTATTCCAGGGGTGTAGGAGTTCAGTCAGATCGTACATGGCTGGAATCTGGATCTTTCTGGTTGAAAGTAATTCCTGGGGGATTCCGAAAAATTCTGAAGTTTATTAAAGACGAATATGGAAACCCTCCACTTTACGTTACAGAGAATGGTTTATCAGAACGAGGGCCAATAGATCTGAATGACGTCCACCGTATCCACTACTATAATACCTATATCAATCAGGCCCTGAAAGGTAAAACGATTGAAAAGGACAGCATTAAACAATAGATTTCTGTGATGCATTTCCTTGCCTTTTTTAATATTATTGTTTGTTTTCATTTTAGCGTGTTTGCTGGATGGTGTGGACCTCCGTGGCTACACTGCCTGGTCACTAATGGACAATGTGGAATGGGGGGCAGGTTTTGAAGAAAGATTTGGCTTTTTCTATGTAAATCGATCAGATCCCGCTTTACCGCGCATTCCCAAGGAATCTGTCTGGCACTATGCTAAAATAGTTACCTGCAATGGATTCCTAAGACCAGGAGAAAGTCATGAATGTCAAGCTCGTTAAACCTGAAGGTACAATATCTGTCTATCTGTCTATCTATCTATCTATCTATATCTATCTAAACTGACTCCTTTCTGGTTTACAGCGACTCTGGGTTAGGAAGTGCCATGCTGATTCAAGAATCAAAAACGTCCAGTAGAGGAACACACTGACTTTGAGGAAACTGACCATTTCTCAACATGAAGATATGAACTAATCATAAACCAATGAAGAGCTATCCATTATTACTATGCATTAACTAACGTTTAGGGGTAAACTAAATCAATCAGGCTCCATAAGAATAAATAAGAAGTACTCTGACTTTGAATTAAACGTGAGTTAATACTGTTATACCTAAGAACTACCACTAATAAACTGAATTTGATCTAAACCATTTTCTGATTTTTATTGTTCATTTATGTTTAGTTATAACTACTTTTCTTCCCGGGACTAGAGAATGTAGGGTTTGTTTCTGGTGAGATGCTCACTAGTAGCATACTATAGGTGCTCTCATGTTCCTACAGTAAAACTGCCATTTTAATCTAAAAAATGTTGACTGCTTTGGTAAACTGTATTTATAATTAAAGACATGTTTGCATGTATGTTGCATTGGGAGTTATATACAGTAATTAACTGTATTTTTATTGTTTAAATGTTTGTTTTAAACATTTAACTTATGGACATGCCCTATTTTACACGTAAATTTGCTTTATGGATGTCTTTACAGGAATGTATATGTTTAATTATGAAAATAAAAAATAAGACTGCAAATAAATTTTAACTTTGGTTTTTGTTTTTTTCAACTGATTCTGCCATGACTTTACTTGAGGGGGCACGCAATTCATTCACTGTTAACTACTTACTAAATTCAGCTCATGATTTATCATAAACTTACTATTAAAAAGCCAGAGAGTGGAGATATGGTATCATCATGGCCTGAGTCTGCATGGACAGTGAACTACTCATCCCAGCAAACGTTCCCCTGACCTTAGTTCATGTTTCTTGTTGATAGTTCATGAGATGTTGATAGTTCAAATAGTGGAACCGGATTTAGTTTACCCCTAAATGTTAATTAATGCATTAACTATCAAAAAACATGTACTAATGTAGTTAAAGGGATAGTTCACCCAAAAAATGAAAATTATCCCATGATTTACTTAGCCTCAAGCCATCCTAGGAGTATATATGACTATCTTCTTTAAGATGAACACAATTGGAGTTATAAAATCTCCTGGCTCTTCCAAGCTTTATATTGGTAATGAATGGCGCTCCTGATTTTGTTGTGTATTTTATGATTAAAACTTTACATTGAACATTGTTACATTGGTGCTGAAAACACAGATGGAAAGAAGAAGAAAAAAAAAACCTCCAGTACAGTTACTGCCACCCATCAACAGCATCTGTAATAGTTGGCAACAGGAATAGTCCTCCGTAGGCTAGACCGGTCTCTCGGATGTAGCCTTTGATATGGGACACAGCTGTAGTTAGCAACAATTTTGTTAATATTGTGACAATAAATTTTGTTAGTTTTATTTTCAAAACAACCAATGGTGGACTTTACGGAAGTACATTCGTTAAGTATTTATGTACAAATGTGAAGTAACACTAAAGAATTATGGTCTTTTATAATATGATGCATTGTTGTACATTAAACGACCCAACAGTATATAAAGTAGTGTACATTTAACAATCTTCAACATATTCAGAAGTAAAATATATGTAGTAGTGCAGCAGTAATATTAATGCAAAACAATCATATATAAAAACCCTGACGAGGTTTTTTCCTGCAGAAACATACCTTCACTTTTACTCTTGGTACCTTAAGTACATTACAGTATGCAAGAAAATACTTTTAATTTTTTTTTTATTAAAACCATTTAATTAAGGTTTTAAATATGACTAGTAGTTTTTCCCCAATGTGGTATTAGTAGTTAGTAAAAATAGTTTGTCAAAACTGTAGACAATTTCTCTTTTCCTTCTTTCTCTAAATCAGACCAGACCCCTGTACTGCAGGATAAACCTGAACGTCCCAGTGCTGGACAGGTTATTTAATGACTGCGACACACGGCCTTATTTTCGGCTGATCAGGGAGGCCCTGGCAGTGCTGCTGGATCTGTTGGAAAATGAACGGTGACACAGATGGGGATGGCTGGCGTGTGGTACATCATACAGAGTGGTCTCCAGTGTGTTTGACATGCCTTGTTTCACTGTCCACTGAGTATGAGGATGTCTGATAAGGTGGTGGAAATTCGCCACCAAGTAATTCACCTCCCCAATACCCCAGAGGAGCTAAAGACAGTTTGCCGTGGGTTTGCAGGGCTGGCAAGACACAGAGCAATCAATGGCTGCCATGTCCACATCAAGCCACCAAGCGGCCCTGATGGTCAGTGCTACAGGAACAGGAAACTGTTCCCATCCATAATCCTGCAGGCAGTTTGTGACAATCAGGGCCGCTTCACTGACACTTACGTGGGCTGGCCCGGGTCAGTGCATGATGCACAAGTGCTCCGCCACAGCCCACTGTACAGGAGGCCAGTGTACCCTCCTCCAGGGCACTTTATCCTAGCAGACGGAGGGTACCTGTGCCTCCGACACCCACCTCCCCTCATCAGTCTCTACAAGAGGCCAGTACAAGGCGTCGGAGCCCAGTGCTTTAACGTCCATCATTCCAGGGCACGCTCCATTACCGAGTGTGCTTTTGGGATGATGAAGACCAGGTTCAGGGCCATCTTCCTGCAAGTGTACCACACCTTTGTACCTCACGCAAGTGAATTCCAAAGACATTTTTAAAAAATACTGAAAAATAATAAATTATTTTTTTTATAAGATACAATTTTGTTTCTTTTTTATCGTGAAAATAAAAACAATTTATTTTCATTTACAAATTTGAATGAAAAAAAAAAAATGTATAGAAAAATTTGTTTTTATATCCAAATTATACCTGTCATTAAAAAATAAACAATGTACAGAACAATTCCTTCTTTTATTTTACAGCCCGCACGTTTCAAGTTACATAAGGAAAATAAACAATGTACAGAAATTGCTTTCATTTACAAATAACTTAAATTCATCTCAATTCTACTGAGATCTTGAAAGAAAGTTATTTTATTTGCAGTTGATTTCATCTAAGGCTGTGTAGCTTATTGTCTAAGGCTATTGTCTCTTCTCTTTTTATGTTCTTCATCTTTCCTTCAGTGATTCTACTTGTTAACAGCAGGTGTTCATCACTAATGCTCAAACATGACTTGATTAATCAATGATCTCATTAACTTAAACACTCTAAAGTGGGACATTATGTACACTGAGCAGTGTTAATTTAACTCTGAGGATTTTGCTCTGTACATGAGCTTTTTGGTGAATGTGAATTAGCTTATGTATTTCTTAATCATATTTTATTAATACATTAATTCTGAAACTAATATAGCTCCACAGTTATAGCATTTAGCTTAAGGCTGTAACATAAAATCCATTGT
The DNA here is from genome assembly GCF_019924925.1 of Ctenopharyngodon idella. Taxonomy (NCBI): domain Eukaryota; kingdom Metazoa; phylum Chordata; class Actinopteri; order Cypriniformes; family Xenocyprididae; genus Ctenopharyngodon; species Ctenopharyngodon idella. Next base: position 19,830,812 of record NC_067223.1, read on the forward strand.
TTATATCCTTTATTTTAATTTGTGTAATTTCATAGCAAGATGGAAGAGTTACAACTTTACAAAATCAAAATTACTTTCACAAAGATGCATATTTTTTGGTGCCATTTTAAATTGTCGAGCCATCTAAAATGCATTCCATGCAAAGGACACGCATGGGGTCTCACATCTGCATGACTTGCTGTATGATGTCAAAAGATTTTTTGTTTTTGTTTTACACTGATCAAATGAAATGGTCTTCCTCCAGAGTGAGTGTGCAAATTGAAACTGCTCTATTTTGTAAACCTCTTGCCAGGCTGAATAGAATGAGTTCTCAAATGACATTTTAGGTCTCTTTGTTTTGTGAAAATCTTCTTACAATGAAGACATGTGAAAGACTTCTCTCCAGTGTGAAGCCTCTTATGAACCTCAAGGTTTCCTTTAAGTGTGAAACTCTTTCCACACTGAAGGCAGGTGAAAGGCTTCTCTCCAGTGTGAACTCTCATGTGAACCTCAAGGTTTGCTTTATGTGTGTAACTCTTCTCACACTGAGGACAGGTGAAAGGCTTCTCTCCAGTGTGAACTCTCATGTGAACCTCAAGGTTTGCTTTGTTTCTGCAAGTCCTTCCACAGTGATGGCACATGAAATGCTTCTCAATGGTGTGAATTTTTACATGATTCTTAAGACGTTTCGTGTCTCTGAAACTCCTTCCACACTGATGACATACAAAACAGTTCCCTCTTGTGTGACTCCTCATGTGGTTGTTAAGGGATATTTTACATCTGAAACTATTTCCACACTGATCACATTTGAACAGCTTCTCTCCCGTGTGAATTCTCATGTGGGCATTAAGGGTTGACTTATGTGCAAAACTCTTTCCACATTGAGGACAGGTGTAAGGCTTTTCTCCAGTGTGAATTCTCATGTGGCTTTTAAGGCTTCCTTTTTGAATGAAACTTTTTCCACACTCTTGACAGGTGTAGAGACTCTCTCCAGTGTGAATTCTCTTGTGAACATTAAGGTTTCCTTTTCGGTTGAAACTTATTCCACACTGTTTACAGGTGTAAGGCTTCTCTCCAGTGTGAATTCTCATGTGGGCATTAAGAGTTGGCTTATGTGTAAAACTCTGTCCACATTGAGGGCAGGTGTAAGGCTTCTCTCCAGTGTGAATTCTCATGTGGCTTTTAAGGCTTCCTTTTTGAATGAAACTGCTTCCACACTGTTGGCAGGTGTAAAGCTTTTCTCCAGTGTGAATTCGCATGTGGATTTTAAGGCTTCCTTTTTTAGTGAAATTTGTTCCACATTGTTTGCAGGTGTAAGGCTTCTCTCCGGTGTGAGTTCTCATGTGGACTGCAAGATCTCCTTGTTGATCAAAACTCTTTCCACACTGAAAGCAGGTGAAATAACTTCTAGTTGTTATCTTCTCAGTCTGTGAGGAATTAAAAGATGTTACTCCAGTTGTGAAATCATGATCCTCCTCTTCTTTCAGCACCATCAGGTCTAAGGTGAACAGCGACAAATACAAGTTAAACCCAGTTTAATGACACAAAGCAACAGACATGAAAAAAATGTTGACAATTTTTAAGCATCAAAACCAACCACAAAAAAAAAAAAAAAAAAAAACAGCTTAACCTAAGAGAACTGGTCAATTATAGACAGATCAAAAATTGGCCTAAAATAGTGTTCTTTCAACCATGTTCAGTTTTGCAGAGCAACTATTTTGTTTTCAGTTTCTATTCTCATTAGGTCTTGTGGCAACATAGACCACAACATTCTCTTGGAATTATGTTTGCATTTATGGAGAAGCATCAGAAGAGTTTAAGTCATATTTATCTGACTTTTACCACTTGTATTTGATGAGACATCTCTTTTTACACAAAGCAAGTATGGAGTGCCACATGGCTTTGTATTAGGTCCTCTGCTTTTCTCCTTGTACAAGTTCCCCCTTAAGGGCCATTATCATTAGATTTCTCTATGTTATTCAGAGATTTCTAGGTGTAGTTATATTGTTTTCTTCAGTTAAGAACCCAGGTGATGTTGAAATCAATCTGTTCTGACAATTACACTTTTTATTGAATGCACCTAGCTAACAACATCGTGCTGTGTTCTGGTTTCACCTCACTCCAGTCTAAACTAACTGATTTTATAGGTAATTTACTACACATTGTCATATAAATAACCTGAAAATACTGTGGATTATTAAGGCTAAATATTACTAACCACTCTTGCTAAATGGGGTAAGCACACATTTCACAGGTGTTCTGAGTAAATTATTTGTTATACACCGATTCAGACGTTATGTCTCGTGAGTTCAGTCTTGGACAGATCAGTTGTTTTAACCATTCATTAAAATGAATCTGTTCAAATGAGTCATTAAGTCACGAATCGGACATTAGTGGACGTGGACGCACTGCGTGTGAATCGCGGCTGTTATTAAGACATCGCAAAAGATTTGTCAACACAGAAAACACTTCACTGGATAGGATTTTTTTTTTTTTTTCATCTTTTTAAAGTGTGGTTTATGTCAGCTGTATGCAGGGGGCGCCTGTCAGAGAAGATGAATTTATGTTCTTTTGAGCAATATTCACACCCAGCGGTTATTCAGGAAAAAAATTCTCCGAATGCACCACGTGAAACATGGATTCGGTCTTCTGAACTTTTAGCATCGTGACAGATGATTTAGATTAATATGTGCGAAAGAGAGAGAGCAAAGACAGTGCTTAGTTTGAAGATAGAGAGAGTTTGTGCGCACAGAGGAGGAGCTCTCTGCTCGTTCTCTCCGTCAGTTAACATGCGTCCTATCACAAGTGCAGCAATCATCTGCATCCCTCATAAACAACTCACAATAACTGATCAAATAAGGCTTTGGCAGGACAAAAATTCGTTTTGGTGGTCGCCAAAAAATTTTCAACCCTGCATAATGCCTTACAGACAACCATGTTGTACTGATAAATAATAATAGTTACAATCATTAAATACTTACCTATTTGTGGTTATAACTTTTAAGAGTACAATGCATTATAACACCAGATGAAATCTGCATTTGTTTCATAAATCAGGTGAGTCAATTATTCAGTGATCCATTCATGAAGAGTTATTTGCTTCATTGAACAAATCAGCCTTTTTGAATGAATTGGTTGAATGAATGATTCAATGACTCACTCATTAAGACAAGCAGAGAAACACATATGTTCGACAGTAGGTGGCACAATAATAAGACTATTTGTGTTTTTACCATAACTTTTGGAACCCTAAATTATTTGCATCTATAAAACTTTTCTGCCTTCTGTTCTATGGCAACAGTACTCTTTTTTTTTTTTTTTTACGGTTGTAACGGTATACCGTTATGAACATGTTTGATTATCATATTGTGCAAATTTGCTTATCTACGGTATTGGGGGGAAAAAAATAGATGGAGAATCTCACCTGCGCATAAGCAGCTGCCTTCCACTTTGACTAGACTCGAAACTTGCTCGACCCACACGTACAGCGGAGAAAATGTCAGAGACAGAGACCGTTATCTTTAACCTCTATCCCCCATCAAAAAAGTTAAAATTTGCAGTATGGGAACACTTTGAGGATAGATATCCAATTTGCAAAAAATGTGGATTCAAAGTGGCTGCAAAAAGAGGAAATACATCAAACATGTTCGCCTATATTCAAGAACACCATCCTTCCATGCAGATAAAGTTGTCTTTAATAATAATAACTTAAAGCTGTATGACTTGAGATGCAGAGGGAATTGCGGAATCTGGTAATAAAAATTTAATTTACAGTAAAACGCAGATGTCATGTAAAATTAAAAGTAGAGCTGTACAATAAATCAAATCTCAACATGGTCTGTAAATATTAAAGCGCAAAACTGCTATATAAATATACAATCTGCTTGTTCTGCGTGTCTATGTGTAAATGAGATGTGCCGTTTTGTCTCACAATATGAAGACGTGAACAAATGAACATATCCAGAGCTGCTCTGAGAATGCTTAATGAGCATTGTATCAATTTATTTGAGAAAAACCAATGTCAAACTACAACCCGTCAAAATAAAAGTTCGGATTAACTCGAAGAAATTATGACAGAAATATATTACTATTGTACAATAGAATGTACTTCTTAAAATAATAACAGCAACAATAATACAATGTTTAAACATTAAGGAATATATTTTGTCTCTGTTTTAGTTTTGTAAATCACTGTTGTGCCAAAAAAAAAGTTTAATTTTCATTTGGTTACCACTGTTTTTGATAATGTATTTGTATTAAATCATAAAAAGAAAAGTTAATTTTCTGAATAAGATGCATTTCAAAGAGACTGTTATATCTTTTTAATGAAAAATATTAAAAAATAATATATTATTAATGATAAAAAAAATAAGTTGTTAATCTAATCCATAATCAATTATTAAATTTAATTGATTAGACATTTTTGATTATTGAAATGTGAATAAACAATACAAAAAGGTTTAAATTTTGTTCTAATAAAGCATTTGTTCAACCTGTTTTCATTAATTTAACTGATGATAATAAGTTATAACAACTAATGATAATAATAATAAGAATTGATTGTTTAATACTGTATACTGTAGAACTTTCATATTTTCTGAATGATTATCATACTGTGAAAAACTCATAACGTTACAACTCTATTTTTAAATACTCAAGAAATGGCACCAACCACCAATTGGACTTCCCTTTATAAATGCAATCAATGGCTTCAAATATTTGGGCATAGATATTACTCCTACAATTTAGGGAGGCACCGATATGAAAATTTTGGCGGATGTGATAACCGAATATTCTTTATATTTGATACATTGGCCGATAAATCTAAATCCAAATTTTGACCCAATTTTTTGACAGCCTTGTTGTTGTTTTTTCACAAAAACAAAAGGCTCACCATTAAAAGCCATGTCCCAAACATACAGTACAGTAGCCTGTTCTGAACCAGAGTAAATTATTTAACTTTTAAAACCAATTTAAACTATGACCATTCTTTTTCCAAAAAATATTACCTTACAAAGAAATAAAATAATGGCTATATAATGAAAACAAGTCATTGGACAACATTACTTACAAAAAAAAGAATCAAAATGCATGTGCCATAAATAAAATGGAATAGCCTCCACATGTATAATAATGAAATGATTTTTATTAAACCATATTGTTGATGAAAATGATACGAGAAAAATAAAAAAATGCTCGTTATAATTAATAATGCATCAACATTTTTGACAAGGAAACATCTCAAATTAATAATAGCTACTGTTTAAAATAATAGCACTGATCTGCATGCACTGAAGCTGGAGAGCTTAAGATGCATTTTGGTCATTCGGCTCACAAGTGGACGACACTAAATACAGATGTAAACAGGGTCTAAAACATTTTTAGCTTCTCCACTTTTGACCACTTCCAGAGGTAGTCGAAAATGCATTTGACCAGATTGCCTTCATAGCATAAAAGCTCATGTGGTCGAATGTGTTCAAACAACCACAAAAGATTGCCTGCTCTCAGACTACTGACCAAATGTTTAAACAATACGGGAAAAGCACTAGCCAGATGGGAAATATATTTGTCATTATGACAATAGTATTATTTAGCTATAAGTAACAAACAGCACTCACTCACAGAATCATATACAAGCTACTCTCAGGATCAAATGACTGAGTTCAGCTTTGAGAATGAAACCAACCTTTTTGTTCCTCAGTATCTTCTTGTTTCAGACTGAATACTTCTTCAATCTTCAGGTCTTCACTCTCCTGTTTAATAAGCGCCATCTTTATAACAGTGTGTCACGTGGATCTCAGTCGCTTCACCAGGAGTTTTTCTATGTGTTTGGACACTCTGTCCTGTTTGAGATGAGAATAATTAACAGAAAGAAAAATAAATCCAAACTAAATCTCTGCGTGCGTCTCAATCAGCTCCCTAGTTCGGTAGTCAGCACACTGGTAAGGGAGTCAGTCAGAGTGAGAGTTAATGGCCTTAAAGGGATAGTTCACCCAAAAATGAAAATTCTGTCATCAGTTACACATTCTCAGGTTGTTTCAAACCTATATAAAAAATTTTTGTTATGTTGAACACAAAGGAAGATATTTTAAACAATGTGGGAAACTGAACAGTTCTGGGACACCATTGACTTCCATAGTATTTTTTTTTACTACTATGGAAGTCAATGGTGCCCCAAAGCGGCCTGGTTACAAACTTTCTTCAAAATATCTTCCTTTGTGTTCAACAGAACAAAGAAATTTTTACAGGTTTAGAACAACTTGAGGGTGAGTAACTGATGACAGAATTTAAATTTTTGGGTTAACTATCCCTTTAGATTACCTGATTAGCCAAAACAAACAAACAAACAAAAAAAAAACTATAAATTATTAAAAGAATGCAATATATATTTAACATTCATGTTTAGGTATTTATAATTTATATTTGGTATTTAGTGATTTGTAGATCACATATAATAGATAAAACATGAAAACACTGGTGATTTGTTGTATTTTTGCTTGCGGAAATTCAAGCTATTCGAATCATTCTAGTTTTAATTGACACGGAATTTCCTCATCTTGCCACTGACCTATGAGAAACTGATATATGCTGCGTTCACGTGCTATCGGAAATGTGAGGGTGTTCATGTTCAATTTTTACCTAGGAAACTCATATTTACCATAATTCCAAGAGCACATGAAGGCAGCAATAGTTCACGATAGGGAACGAAACGAGACACGCCTTCTCTGTTACTCATGTGTGGATGCACTTTTATAAAAGTAAAAAATATCGTTTATTAATGTTAGATAAATCATACCAATTGTATATTCAAAAATAACAATTAATTTATATAAACTATAAAATATAATGAACAGTTTGCAACGTTTAAATGCTTAAAAACAAACCTTTCTTTAGCCGAATCAAAACAGATGCAGGAGCACGACGCAGCTCTATGTCGTCACATCACCACACCAAAATAAAAGTCCTGTTCACACGTTGCTGTCTAAAATCACAAAGCGCATACAAATAATATAACATATATCAGAGGTATTAATATTTAAATTATATAAATACATATTTAAATACATGTTTAATTGTGTACTGAAAATAATGTGTAGCATATCTAATATGTAATATTTTTTTTTTTTTTTACAAAAGCACAGCAGTCATGTTTGAGTGCAGCAATCATTTTTACAATTTATTTATACAAACAAGTCACTTTTCTTCATTTTTGTTTGATGCAATTTTTCCCCAAAAGAGCTATATCAAAAATATATATTTTACTATTATACAATAAATAAGGTTTGTCAATACAACTAAATCTAAAAACACAAAAATAAACTATCCACAGGAAACAGTTAATTGTACAGTTACAGTTGATTTTTGACTCTCAATTTGAGTCACCTGCATCAAACTTTCCGGTGTTTTGATTCACTTCTGCTTCAGGATGAATATCACGAGGAGACAGCAGGAAAACAAATGAAATGATGTTAGTGTAGTGATATTTATTTTTATAGTGCAGAGTTCATTTGCTAAGAATAGAGTACCTCAGGGATGACGTGTTTTTGTAGGCAAAACCCGGAAGCGAGTTAGCATTTTAGGACTTCCGGTTCCATCGCCCCCAAGTCAATGGGTTTTTGCTAAATTGCCTGAAATAAGGTCTGTAGTTAACAAAGTCTCTAAATATTTTCACGTTTTGATCTATGACATAAAACACACCAGTTATAACCCGCTTGTGATTTTTTTTAAACCTTTATTGTGTCTTAAAAACGGCGGTTGCTAACAAATTGCTAAAATGGACTACTTCCTTTGGTGGGGACTTTAGACGTCATCATGACAAACAGGACATTTGGACAGAATTTCTCATGAAAAAGTGGATAAGTATTCATACACAGCGCAGATCATAATCAGCGAGCATGTTTTTAAATAAAGTTGTTTTTTAAATAAAGTTTGAGGAAGTTTGGTTGTGGTGACATTGATCCGCGACCGTGGTTTGCTGTAGTCCGTTTATAGCCTACTGTTAGCTTTTTGTATCTGACGACTTTATTTAGGCTTCAAAATGTATAAATGTTGTGTTAACTTGTAAAGATTATCTTGATAGACAAAACGTGCAAGTGTCATAATCACAGAGCTTATTTTTTGCGATTTTCCAAAAGTCTATGGGAAAAATGCATAGGTTTTCGATCGAGGGAACCCGTGCGCCGCTAACTTCCGGGTTGGCCTACAAAAACACGTCATCCCTGAGGTACTCTATTGGGTTTTTGTGTGATTACAGTACGGCTGCTGATGTGGAAGTACTTTTCTGTTCATTGAAGGAGATTGAAGGGAAAGTGTGAGAGTGCATGAAGATGAAACAGATGAACAAACACAATGACCTAAATCCTACATTTAAAGTGGTCATATGATGCTATTTTGAAAGTTCATTATTTTGATTATTGGGTGTAATATAATAAGTTAAGCAGTTATATGCGAAAGTTAGGTCATCTGAGCTTAGAAATAGTTCTTCTATATTTTGTGAATCAGGTAGACAGGTCAAGTTCTGGTGTTATGAATTTTGACAGTTGATTCCATTGCATTTTGTTATATAGCTTGTAGTGTTGCGTAAAATCTTACAATTTGGGCAATGGTGAAATTGCTGTTTCAGATTAAATTGTTCTTGTGATTTGTGGCATTTTGGACATTGTTTTTCTTATGCTTATTTGTGCCCCTATTGGCTTCGGTCTCACCACTGTACTAGGGATAGAGAGATCCTCACTGATTTTAGGGCCTTGACCAGGTGGAAATACTTGGTCCTGTGGAATAGGTTCTGTGGTTGTTCTGTGGGTTGTTGTTGTTAGGCTTTTAAGGCTATTTTCGTTTTAAGATTGGTGAATGTTTTCAAGTTACCTAAATGCAGTTGGGAGACTTGTTTTTCCCATAGAGTAATTTGAATTTCTTCAGATGGATCTCACACGCAACATTCTTGGATCTCACAGTCTGCACCCCAGGCCTTTACAGTGGTTGTGCTGTTACAATACTTACCCGGATGATAAAACAATTCAAATGATGCAACATTACACACAATTTTATAAAACTGCCCCACACAGAACTCGAACCCACAGTCTCTGGATAAGGTGCCCGTCACTCATCTCGTTGCGCCACCGGGCAGATTCATGTTCACACACATGCCAAAGTTCAGTAGTTCATGTGAGAATGAACTGACAATGAAGAATTTTTATAGAAATGCACCGCTAAGTTAACTAGCATCAGGACACAAACATAGGCAGAGTCAAATTTGGAGAGATATTTCTCAGGAACAATAGTCAATATCAAACATCTGTTCAGTTATTTCTGTGCGGCTCGGTCCAAAGATTACCTGAGTCGATTTTGGACAAAATTGGGCAAAATGTGTAGGAGTAGTGAAAAAACTGTTTTTTATTTGCTTCAATATGGCGGACAGTCACATTGTTGGAAAATGATATAAAATGACATAAAATCGACATAAACCAAGGAATACTATGACATGAAATCAAATTTTAGATAATGTTTTATTCATTTTTGCAAAAATGTGTTCTTTGGAACACTAGGTGGCGCTGTGTTCAAACTTTAGGACATGCTATTCATGAACCCTACCAAATTCTGTGTCAATATGTCAAATTGTTAAAAAGATATTGCAATTTATGAGGAAATTCATCAGATCCTGGCAAAACTGGTTTCCTTGGATTTGGCATAACACAAGGAATCCATAGACACCAAGATCATGATGACAAACTGTTCAAAAGTTATTGGCCAAAATAACCATTTTTCAGGTCTCATGACCTGTAGGTGGTGCTGTTCCCAAATTTGGACCCTCAGATCATGGTTCTGATGAAGCGTACCAATTTTCGTTTTGATTGCTCAAAGTTTGGCTGAGATACAGCCTCTGAACCAATTTTGGGTCAACCTTGTTAAGTTTGCGACATCCTAATTTTTGAACAAAGATGTATAAAAAATCTGTTCAGTCATTTCCGTGCGGCTCGGTCCAAAGATCATCTGAGCCAATTTTAGTAAGAATTTGACACAATTTTAAGGAGGAGTTACAAAAACTCTGAATACTGTTCTTTTCAAATGGCCACTACTGTTATGGGCGGAGTCTTAATTTAAGATGTTGAATGTAATCAGCATGATGAAAGGAATCAAAATATTTACAAATTTGTTAACTATAGCATGAAATATCTGATATTCTGATTGTCAAATATGTGCAAGTGGATGTGTTTTGCTGTTTAAACCTTTATAACGATTGCGTTAGTTAAGCTATACGTGCAATGGGCTCCGCCATGTTAGTTTGCGCCGCAGTACAGAGAATCGGATCTGTTGGATTTACAACACGTGAATTCATCCATTTCTCCCGAAATACATGAAAGTAAGTGAGCTGGTGAACACGGATTGGCATGTTGTGCTCTCAGAAACAGGCTCAGCCATCACACTGAATTAGGTGAGCTCGTTTTATATATATGTTTTGTAATGTTTCAATATAACAATTGTTATGCATGCTATATCCAGCATATAATATGATGTTCTCAAGAACTGGCGTGGCGTGGCGTGTGATTGTGTGGTGTGGGTGGGTGTGGGCGACAGTGAAATTAGACAAACTCGAGGGGGCGCATGTCCGAAAAGGTTGAAAACCCCTGCTCCAAACCACAAAAATTGGCCATTAAATGTGTGCAGACATGCCTCAATGAGAAAGCTGTCTCATTTGTGAGCAAAGGCTCAAAAATTGAAATTGCTACAAACAACACATCATCAGTCTGTGCCCTCACTGATGGGAGTAAGAAGAATGGCCCTACTCCCGAATTTGAGGGTGCCTCATATATTCTAAAAAACTGCACCTTGTCTAATAAACATGGGCAGCATTATCTACTTCTTGGACGAACATCCATGAAGTTTAGGACAGCTCCTCTAAGTGTGTCGGAAGAGGCAGAAAGAGCTGCCCTAGATGCCCTCTGCCACTGGCGAGGAGGAGGACCTCTTTGCAAAGAGTGAGAGTGAGTCTCAGAGGCATCTATTTATCTATCTATCTATCTATATAGTAGTAAAATACTAGCATTTAACTAATATTTTTAGATCTGAGGTGTGGCCAGAAACTCCTGGACACTTCCCTTAGTCAATCATTTAAAGGCAACACTGTGGGAGAATAGAAACAAAGTTTAAATCTTCAAGCTACACAATTGTGAAAGTACACAAATATAATGCATAACACATTAATTGAGATATATCAATAGAGTAAAGTTACTTACACAATGTCTATCTGATATGAATAAAACGTGTCCTTTAATTATGGTGGGAAGGATAGTTATTGCCGCTTTTATAGACATCAGTGTGTATTTTACAAACTGTAAATGTATTGTTTTGCTACTACTTATGTGTATTAAAATCTCTGAAACTTAAAATAAACATGTGGTTGAAAACACTGCATATTTGTGATATATGAAAAGTGCTGAACACGTCCGTCACTGGCTCGGCACCAGCCACGGCATGCAAGCACATTGGAATTTGATCACGTGATGCACTGAACGTTCTAATCACACCGGTGTGATCGTACGCTCCACGGACCAGCCAAGGCTGATCACACCGGTGAGATTGTACACGTCATAGGGTCAGAATGATGAGAAGAATCAGGTGTACTAAGTTAAATTTTTCTAGAACAAAGGTCAGTGGAAAGTGTCATTGGATAGTGGAATTTTCTTTCATTTCTCTGACATATCCTGTAGTGCACTTACAAGTGGTAACTAAATGCATTTTTTAATACAGAGATAGTATGTTAAAGGTAAAGTTCATAACTTCCAGAGATTAAACTCCACAGTAGAAGCTTCTGTCCCACAGGAAAAACAGCACATCCCTGCACTTACATGTGGAAGGAGAGTGGGCACCAACAACTCCATCCAAGAGGCCATAGCTGTACGGGAATCCTTCTGCACCCCTTCTGCTTTTCTTCAACAAAACACAAAGGCTCTTTTAAGAGCCACTCACTTATTCTTGAAAGATCTGATTCCTGATTTATTTCTCAGGAAAACTCAGCCCTGTGTAAAGCAGTCAAGAACTTGATTTCTACTTCACTTCTTTTTTCAAGTGACAGGTTTCTGAGACACAGGGCCAGACTTAAAAGAAAAAGCTCCTCCTCATCTGCAGACTGGTTGAGCACATTCATCAATTGATTCTTAAACTCTTCCTTCTGCCCCTTCTTTTTTTTTTTTTTGGTCTTCTTAGATCATTGCTGGGTGCTGCCGGGACATGGAAAACATGGGGTGCTGAGGTAGATGGGGGCTCCCAGGATACACCAGGAGGGTCAGACAGAGTCTCAGCAGTCAGACTAAGCAGCCAAAACTGCAGGAGTAGACAGGGAGCTGGGAGATACAATACAGATGAAAGCATTGGTCACCTTGATAGCCTGATTGCTGAGCACAGACATAGATTTTGTGGTCTTTTTCCAGAAGGGAAATTTATTCCAAAACACCATTTTGTAGAGCATTACCCACAGCTCATTAACCCTGCATGCAGGTCCGCAGGTGGTGGGTGAGGAGCTTGTAAGGATCCTGCTCTGCGATCTGTATCAAAGGCACGACAACTTGCCTGGGGAGTCTCTCAAAGGGCCTACCTGTCCTTTTGGCTGGCTGGTCGACTGTCGGACGGTGGCGGAGTTTAGCAGAGAAGTTGTGGGGAGGAAGGCTTTTGGGTATCCCTATACATATAAGTGATTTTTACAAAAAACATGCTTTATCTCAAAAACAAATGGTCCAAACTGCTCAGGCCCTCCTGGTGCTGAGGGGTCCCTGTGGTGGTGAGGGGTCCAAGTGGATGCTGCACACTGGTGGTGGATGAGGAGAGACCTGATATGATTGTAAAGTGCTTTGGGTGTACAGTAGTACATATGAAAGTGCTATATAAATGCCTCATTCATTCATTCAACACAGCAGGCCTGGCTGATCCACCTGCTAATAAGCATGTTGGGAAGAAAATCGAAAGTGTGGGATCATTTTTGAAAGGATCCTCACCTCTGATTCTGGTGTCCTTAGCCTTCTGGTCCTCTTGGACCTGAGCACAGCTTTTGATACCGTTTGCCATTCTATACTCCTTTCTCATTTCAGAAACAGTTTTACAATGGCTAAGTTCATATCTCTTAGACAGGCAACAGTTCATTAGCATTGACAAATTCAAATCTTGTTCTTTCACAATTTCACGTGGGGTGCCTCAAGGATCTGTCCTTGGTCCACTTTTTTTTTTTAATCTACACACTTCCTCTGGGTCAGATTATCTGCTGCCATGGTTTTAATTTCCACAGTTACGCTGATGGCACGTAAATTTGTTGTACTGTACAGCCCAATTCTGTTTTTCCTCCCTCTTCTTTAACATCTTGCTTACACAATCTCAAAATATGGATGGCTCAAAATTACTTAAAGTTCAATACATAAAAAAAAAAAAAGAAATTCTGTTAGTAGGCCCTAAATCCCTTGATTCCTCCCAACTTGACTTCTCCATTAACATTGACGGTGTTGTACTCTTCCACTATACGCAACCTTGGTGTATTTTTTGATTCTAGGCTATGTTTTCAATCAGCTTGTCAAGTCCTGTTTCTTACATCTTCGCATTATTGTCCGTTTACGACCCTCGCTAAATTTCAAAGATACTGAAACTGTTGTTTATGCTTTTATAACTTCATGTCTGGATTATTGCAACTCATTGTTTTATGGCCTACCCAAAAAAGTCCTAAATCGCTTGCAGCTAATTCAAAATTCACCTGATCGGGCCCTCACATTTACCAAAAATTCAGCTCACATCACTCCTGTCTTACAGCGACTACATTGGGTCCCTGTTATTTATCATATTCAGTTTAAGATTCTTGTTCTAGTTTTCAAGGCTTGTCATGGTTCAGCACCTTCTTATCTTTCTGAATTAATTCTCCCCTATGTCCCTGCCAGTACTCTGAGATCGAGCTCTGAGAATTTGCTTGAAGTACCCAAGTTCTGTCTATCTGGTGTGGGTGGAAGGGCTTTCAGCATTTCAGCTTCTAAGCTCTGAAACAAACTACCACAAAACCTTCATGTTGTCTCTTCACTTCAGACATTTACAAGTGCTTTAAAAACTCACTTAATCAAAATATGTTTTGTATCTTCGCTTGTATATTATACTATCTTTGTCTGCTCCATCTAGTTGATCATGTGTTGTATACTGTTTGTATACTTGTATATGTGTTCATGTTATCTATCAACTTCATGTGAAGCATCCTTGGGTCCTTGAAAGGCACTATATAAATAAAACATATTATTATTATTATAAAGGATGACCCCAAAAAGGCTGTCTGCAAACTCTGCAGGCAAACATTTGTTAACCATTAGTCGACATCGGACATGTCTTATCATTTAAAACATGTAAGTAGACTAGTAGGCGCTAGCCACTTAGCATTGCCGCTTATTTTAATGTTAGTGTGTGCCAATATAATAGGCGCTTATCCAAGTATTCGTGCAGTGTGGAAGGCGATAAATCATACTGACATGTTTAATTTAATGTGCATTTCTCTAGGCTCATCCAGTATACTACTGCGAAGATAACGCGCCGTCAGCTTCAACTTCGCATCCAACGCTGACTCAGCAAACTCTTCACATGAAACCTTGACAATTTTTTGTAAATTGAGAAGAGGGAGGCTGTAGGACCTGGAGCAGGCAGATATACGGCCCAGGCAGTTTTACGCCCCTGTTGTTCCTGATGCGTCCTGTAGGGGGAGGCTATACTGAGGTTAGGTGACTTGTGCGCACTTGAGTAAGCTTCAATATCGGAGGAGAAATCCCAAGTAATTTAAAAAATAAGTGTTATTGTGTCACAAAATGAAGTTTTAAGAGTTTTTCAGGCGAGAATGTAGTTATTTAAAGATCAAATCTGTGGTTTATTTGTAAAGATAGTGGCTATTTGAAAATTTGATCTGATTGTGTTTGTTTCATAAAATGCTCTGTAGGACACTGTTCTGTACAACAAGTATAGGTATGACAACAAATAGTGAATACTACAGCAGATAGGGCTATTTCATCAAGGGTCCATATCCTTCTGAGACTCAGAAAAAAATGTTTTGTGGATTTAGTATTTTTTCCTCATTACATGGTTTAGAGCATAAGGAACAAATAAAAAAAAAACCTTAAAAAAAGATAGCATGAAAATGAAGATCATCGCGTCAGTTCCGTAAGTCCGTTTTTTTCGTAATTTGAATACAGAAGGCGGGCTGGCAGAAGCTAGATATTTTACTTCGTAACTTGTTAAACATTGCTTCGCTTCAGAAGGCCTTTATTAACCCCCCGAAGCCGTGTGGAGTACATGTTTATGATGGATGGAGACTCTTTGTTCAGCTCATAATCATTTGGTAACACTTACTGCCATTATAAAGCTTGGATGCATCAGGATATTTATTAATATTTATTAACTCCAATTGTGTTCATCATTCATTGTGTTATAACAAATATTTATCTGGTAGATGCAAAATGTACCCCTAGCTGTCATTCTGTACTCACTCTACATCAACACAAAACCATCAATGGTTGACTTTTTATTGTTGTATTTATATTTTAATGTGGTTATCGCATCATATCGCAGTTATCGTATCGTGACTTATTTATCAAGGTATGTATCGAATCATGACATGAGTGTCTCGTTACACCCCTACTAAGTACTGTGCATAGAGTATATTGATTAATATTAATATATCACATTTGTAGCATTAACCACTCTCATCACTGGTTTCATGGTTGATATAATTCTGCTATAGCATTATTTATTTTGCTGTGTAAATAGTAGGGTGCAATGTCAAAGATATCTACAAGCTCATACATTCACTGTGTTTTTTAGGGGATGTAAACCTAAGTGTAAATTGTATTTTTGATAAAATACAGATTGCCGAGAGGGAGGTAGTCATGCACCCGATAGAAGTTGTCGGAGTATCCGAACAGCACAGAACCCTAACACTACTGTGCAGCGACTTCGACGAGTTCACCGTTCCAGCAGCCCTGTACCATGGAAGTGTGGATGAACTAGTTGAAAAACTACCCACCAACCTGGAAATTAAGCACATTCATAAACGTGTGCTAGATATCAGCTTTGTAAATTAATAATAATAAAAAAAATGGAATAGTAGTTAAGTTAGTTCATTAATTTTTCATTCAGTTAGTTTACATTTAACAGTAATAGTAGTAGATTATTTACATTTTAGTAATAGTAGTAGTAATAGTGTTTTGTATTTAGTAATGTTTGTTTTCTTTTCGAGATCATTTTTATTGCCTATTTTTTATTGTCTTTCCATATGTTCTAAAAACTATAAAAGATTTTGTACTCAAAAAGTTGTTAGTCTGATATTTTACACATATTTAAAAGTTACCACAATAATTAGCCATGTCCAACTGTGGAGCACATGCTAGCATCAACACCAACATCCTCCTCAGCCTTTCACAAAAAAGGAAAAGCCCTTGTTTACATTGTATATTTTTCATATTCAAGATTCATAAGTATTCTGTGTACTTTTCTCCCACCCTCGAGAAGGCAACAGAGCATTAACACATTGTTTACAAACTATGCTGTGCTTACTTCCGACTTATTTTCACATGGATTTAGACCTACCTATATTGTATTTATATGAAGCGTTCACAGGCAAATTTTCTTTATGCATTCATGCGTAATCAGGCTCATATAAATGTCAGGAAACATGATTTCTGGCTGCATGTCAATATCCATGGATCACTGGATGTTTGGTAAGGTTAGTGATGGGAAGTTTGGGTCATTTTACTGACTCAGATTTGCTGAATCGCATTTGTTAAAATGAACAAATCTTTTTAAGTCATTCTGTTCATTTCAGCAGAATATAATTGAAATGAAACCTGCAGAAACCCTGGATTGGGACTATCCTGCCGAGTTTGCCAACACCCTTATCAACGTAAACTGTTTGTTCTCAATTGATATTGTTCGTTGATGCTTATTGTATTATGTAGAAGAGTATTGTGAGAAAGAGATCGAGTGAGCGCGTTTATTACCTGCATTCAGATTTAGCATTTTCCTTCAGGTCAGTCCTATGTTCATAATAAAAAATATGTTTAAATGTCCGCTGCAATATCTTGTCCTTTTAACAGTTAAGGGGTTTTCCCATGACTGACAGCACTAGTCAAAGCATTTGTCAGTTGCGTCTTGTTCCATGTTCACAATAATTCAGTATTTTCAATGTAAAAGTCTTCGCTACTGACTGACACACTCATATAGACAGTCTTTGCCGCCATCTAATGGCGTAATAATGTAACTTCTGTTGCTTTTCACAGTCAGGGACTATTTTTTCTGGCGGAAAAGGAAGGCTTTTAGTGAAAGTTTACTTCATGAAAGTTGCATTGATACATATTTTTGGCTTTAATATCTGTATTGTTTGGTAACCGTTTTATAAAAGCAATAAGGTACTCGAGGCTAGTGCTGTATCATGAATAAATCACGGCAGGCACTCCGCACTTTTGAACATTTACAACTTTTCTTGTGAATGTATTACACAGAAAGCAAGCACTGCGCTCTCCCTCTCTTTATAATCAGTGCGCAATAAATGCTTCATTTATAAAAATTAAGGAAAACTGAAGAGAAACGCTGAGGGACATGTCTTTTTATGTTGTCTTACATTTGAATAACTAAATTAATGCTAGGCCTGACTATTTAAGTGACTATTTTCTAATTATAAACTAAGTATTACACTATTGATGCTGTTAAATCTACCTCAGGACATTGAAAATACCGACACGCCAACAAGTGGCTTACGTTGAGGACCCACTCCCAATAGTAGCCATATTAAAGTCACGACTGAAAGATCAAATAGTCAACTAATTCAGTGCAATGTTCATTATTCCATTATACACTATTTATTCACTTTATGTATATATATTAATTTACATTGTGGTATTTTACAGCAAGACAGAAGCTTATCTAATATTTTGATTGAGTGAATTAAATCCCCTTCACACCTCTAGAGTGATTTTTGAAATTGTTCTTTTGCCATGCACAGATCATTCCAGTTTCTTGCCAAAATGAGTTTGCATATGACGTTTCAAGTCTCTTTTATATTTAAAACTCGTTCCACACTGAGGGCAGGTAAAAGGTCGCTCTCCTGTGTGAACTCTTATGTGAATCCTTAGGGCTCCTTTTAATGCAAAACTCCTGTCACACTGAGGGCAGATGTAAGGCTTCTCTCCCGTGTGAGTTCTTACGTGAACCTCAAGGTGTGAATTGTGTTTACAGTCCATTCCACAGTGATCGCACATGAAACGCTTCTCTCCGGTGTGAGTTATCACATGATCCTTAAGGTGATCACTGTCTGTGAACTTCATTCCACAATGATGACATTTAAAACTTGAGTGAATCTTCATGTGCTCATTAAGGTTTGCTTTATTTCTCATATTTTTTCCACACTGATCACATGCGAATGGGTTCTCTCTGGTGTGAACTCTTACGTGAGTCTTAAGACCTCCTTTTCGTGAGAAGCTCCTACCACATTCGTTGCAGGTGAAAGTGTTTCCCACAGTGTGAATTTTCATATGAAAGTCAAAGTACCATCTAGAACTGAAACTTTTACCACACGGTTGGCAGGTGAAAGGCTTCTCTCCGTTATGACGTTTCATGTGGATATCAAGGTCTCCTCTATGAATGAAACGTTTTCTACACTGTTTGCAGATTAAACGACGACCTCTTTTTCGTGAGAAAGTCTTTTTTGTCTTAAAGCAACTAAAATGTTTTTTTCCCTTTAAGAAATCCTCATCTTTCTCATTCTGAATTTGCACTTCAATTTCCTTCAGTTCTTGACTCTCCTCTTTCAGCTTCATCAGGTCTAAAACAAAATAAATACAAGTTAACTATTTTAATGACACAAAGCAACAGAGATCAAAACCAACATAAAAGCATTAAAGGATTAGTTCACTTCTGAATGAAAATTTCCTGATAATTTACTCACCCCCATGTCATCCAAGATATCCATGTCCTTCTTTCTTCAGTCAAAAAGAAATGAAGGTTTTTGATGAAAACATTCCAGGATTATTCTCCTTATAGTGGACTTCAATGGTCTCCAAACGGTTGAAGGTCAAAATTACAGTTTTAGTGCAGCTTCAAAGGGCTTTAAATGATACCAGACGAGGAATAAGGGTCTTATCTAGAGAAACGATCGATCATTTTCTAAAAAATGTAAATGTATATGCTTTATAAACACAAATGATCGCCTTGCAAGTGCTTCCACCATTCCGCTTTCTGTATTCTTCAAAAAGCTTACGCTGTATGTCCTACGCCTTCCCTTTTCTACTTACGGAAAAAAACGGAACTGGCGCCGCGTTCGTTCCGTAAGTTGAATAGGGAAGGCGTAGGACATTTAGCGTAAGCTTTTTGAAGAATACAGAAAGCAGAAACACTTGTGAGGCGATCATCTGTGTTTATAAAGCATATACATTTGTATTTTTTTTTAGAAAATGAACGATTGTTTCACTAGATAAGACCCTTATTCCTCATCTGGTATCGTTTAAAGCCCTTTGAAGCTGCACTGAAACTGTAATTTTGACCTTCAACCGTTTGGAGGCCACTGAAGTCCACTATAAGGAGAATAATCCTGGAATGTTTTCCTCAAAAACCTTAATTTCTTTTCAACTGAAGAAAGACATGAACATCTTGGATGACATGGGGGTGAGTAAATTATCAGGAAATTTTTATTTGAAATTGGACTTATCCTTTAAAGCATCCAAAACAAATAGCATCATAACCAGCAACAAGTACACTCGATCCTATACACACAAAGCTACTGAAAGAGGTGTTTAAAAGTTTTATTCCAAATAATTACATGATGTGCAGATTAATTAATTAATTAATATTAATTAAATTAAATTGCAAATTAACCACATATCAACTTTGGCAAAGAAATTTCCATCAACAGATCTTTAAAAGTCATTATTGTGCAAGATGAGAAAAGCATTGAATAGACATTACAAAAACAAAAACTTATTTTAATTAAATTATTACAATTACAAGTCCCTTATGTGGTCTTCATTTGGGGTGTACACATTAGTCTTTTTTTATATAAATACATTTAAAAAAATATATTTTTTAAAATAGGTTTTTATACAAAAACAGCTTTTTATGTAAAATTAACTTTATAAAAGACCCACATTTCTAACTTTCATTCATGGGGATAACATGGATAATTTAACTACACACGCTGCGACACGCGATAAGTATCTTTTCCATGTTAATCAGTTTTTATCCTAACCAGCGCGATAGCGACACGCGACGATTATATTTTAGAAATGGTTTCTATTTCTCCGCGACGTCACAGCTGAAACAACAACACAAAGTATGGCAATGATACTCAGTGTCTATATTTGTATAAATAAATTTAATTTTTTTTTTAAAAAAATAGGTTTTTATACAAACAGCTTTTTATGTAAAATTTACTTCATAAAAGACTAACATTTCTAACTTTAATTCATGTCGATAACACGGTTTAGTGTAAGATTTTTGCACATCTTTTGGAAAATGCAGTTGTAAAAGTAAAAAATGATCACTTTTATCAGTAGATGGCTGTAGAGCTCCACTATTTGCTATTTGACTACTTGGATTCATATCTAAATATTTTGAAATCACAATTATAACAATAAAAGTTGCTTTTTGTCAAAGGTTAGCTTTTTTTTTTTTTGCACTGAAAAATCAGTTTTTCAGTTAGTCCATGTTACACAATAAAAAAAATAACTCTTTAATTTTAATTAATCAGAGTGGCAACCTCTGAACAGCTGGGTTCAAAAACAACAACAACAAAAAAAATATCCCTGTAAAGCCCTCCCATACGTCACAATCATTAGCTTTCATCTGCTCTGAGTTTATTTAAAGGCACAATCTGTAAGTTTGCGCCACTAGAGGTCACATTTTTAATACAATAACAAAGGCAAAGCTATGAAGGAGAGTGGAACGATGGGAGATGTCGTTTTCACCATCCAGAGAAATATGGAATTCATGAATCACGTTTACGGAGAAGGTAATGAATTAGTTATTGTATTACGTGTACATTTGATCACACTATTTTATGTAATCGTAATGAATATGCAGCAAGGAACGTGATGTAATGCTATATTAGCCTGTTACTGATATGAGACTATTTGTCAAATGATTTGGTGGGTTAATACTGCACAGTATTACACGTTTAAAACAATCGTACTAAAAGTACAAACCCACAGTATTTGTAACTAATGGCTGAATATTTTTGTGCAACGCACACTGTATAAGTTTGTCGCGAAGCTCTCTCCATCTCGAAAACGCCACGCCGATATTGATCCTAGGTTTTAGGAGGTGGGAACCGGTGAACGTTTCAAACACTTTAATAATAAAATAAACAAATTGAAAGTAAGTGGCAGCCCCTCACAAACGACTGCCATACATCGTCTGTGAGGATAGCGCGGATATTACATCATTGATAAGCGACGATGAAAAGGGACTTTCCAAAAACAAGCATTTATAGATGAAGCCCCCAAATAAAACTGCTTTAATTAGGACACTCATATGACAATCCTCAAAAATCTCATTTCTGTAGAGATGGACACTTTTAATAAGGATCAAATGACTGAGTTCAGCTTTGAGAATGAAACCAACCTGTTTGTGTCTCAGTATCTTCATGTTTCTCTTCTTCACTCTTCTCTTTAAGGAACGCCATCTTCATGTCATGTGAATCTCAGTTGCTCCAACCCGAGTTTTTCTGTCAAATTTAAGATTAACAAAGAAAAATATATCAAAACTAAAATTTCTATGTATTGATTTGCAGATTACTTCAATAAATTCCACTTTCATTACATTCAGGGTTTACACACATTTTTTGAAATTGACCAACAATCCATTTAAATTTGAGGTCACAATAAAATGAAGTCAGATAAGAGTTTAATTAAAAAATAGCTAGTAATTTTCTTTTTGCAGTTGGTTTGTTAAAGTTGTCATTACACATGTTTGTGTTTGTTGTTCTCGTTGCATTTAAACTGTTTTGACCGTCAGCGTACGGTGAATCGATTGATTCAAACAGTGATTCAAACAGTGAATCATTTTGTGAATCAATTGGTTTTAAGCGGCATATAACGTTACATAAATTCAGTTAAGTTTCAAAAAGCTCCGTTTCTCCATCACTTCTTGCCAGTTACCAAATTCCTATTTACGACAGACTCATTCACCATATAGGGAGAGAAACGAGACGCACCTTTGCTATCAATCATATATGGATGCACTTTACTCATAAACAAAACGATTATTAATGTTAGATAGAACATTACAAAGTTTTAGTCAATAATAATACACTTATTTACACCACTTGTAGAAACTATAAAATATACTGTATAGTTTGCATCGATTTAAGTACTTTAAATGCATAAAAACACAAACCTTTCATGAGCCGAATCACAACCAATGCAAGAGCGTGAAGTAGCCTTATGAAATCGGATCGCCACACCAAAATAAAAGTCCTGTTCGCGCTGGTGTTATAGAAAAATAAAAACAAGTCAAGTCAATTTATTGTAAATAAAATTATCTTAATTTGTGTTTTTAAAGTAATCCATGGCCCAAAAAACGCAACATTCAACCGTTAAAATGTTGCAGTGTGCTATTAATAACTCTGCAGCATTAGTTATGATTATATTTGTGTTGTTGATGTACCCTAGATGAATATGAGTTTTGCCTAGAAACATCTGAGACTCCCTTTATTATCTTTTTGGTGCCTGAGTCCTGCCGTGTCAAACACTTCACTAAATGGCATCACTGTTACAACCCCGAGATGGACTAGGGGTGCTGGGTATAGCCTTTAAATTAATATCGGAAAACAACCAAACAAACAAATAAATATGTATTAGTATTGTGCTGTACAAAGAGACCAGAAACCTGGATGCCTATAGTGCAATCAAAGGCATAATTTATTACATTCAAAGTGAGAAGTGTACAAGTGTAACAGTGAAAATAGTGATGATGGTAATGAATATATAGCCTACAATATATACAGCACGAATTAGGCACAACACAAATGAGGAGAAAAGAAGGGATGTGGGCAGCACCAAATAAAAAAAAACCTACCCTCTAATCTAACTAACAAAAAAAGGGGGGAAAAAAGTCTTCAACGTCAGTAACACCCTAACTAAACTATGCTCCTAACCTAATGTACTAATATGATTTATAATCCTACGTGTTGCAATGTATGTCACGTGACCTGCTTATCTGACTGCTTCTCCCCGTCCTCATAACACACAGCGATGGGGAAAACAATAGAGAGCAGAAAATTAAATATATACGGCAAACAAGCATCACAACGAGGGATTACAAAAGTTCGATTTTTGTAAAATTACAGTGTGGCTGATCTGGAAACAAGCACTGCTGAGATCCATCAATGTAAAGAAACCAGCTGCTGATCAGAGTGCTGCTCATCATAACTGCTATTGTTACGTTGTGCTGCATGTGTGTCTTTAATAAAGTTTCTCTTATACAGTAGCTTACATTTCATATAATGTCCTCCTGTTGTATCAGAGATCTGCCTGTTTTGTGTGCTGTTTCTTCACTGCTACAAATAACTGCAGATTAAAAAGTAACTGAAATATTCAGGCATTTAACTCTGAACTATGAGAACAAACACTGGACTTTACATTTCATTTGTTTTCCTGCTTTCACTTTGTGATTTCCATCCTGAAGCAAAATTGAATCAAAACACAGAAGAGGTTTGATGCTGCTCAAGTGGAAACTTATATAGAATCTAGATAAATATTAGAAAAAGTTGTTGCCTCCCAGTTACAGGGCTATCTAACAGGACATAACCTCTATGAGCTTTTCCAGTCTGGCTTTCATCCATTATGCAGTAGTAAAACAGCCCTGGTTAAGGTTCTTAACGACCTCCTCCTAGCTTCTGATTCTGGCGCTCTTAACTCTCTCCTTCTGTTAGACCTCAGCTCAGCTTTTGACACTGTTAGTCATGAGATACCCCTGTCACGGCCTTCAACACTTTGTTGCCTCCCTGTTGAGGAAGACCAGTCAATTTGTTATATACCAGAAGCACAAATCATCCACCAGTTCTGGTGTTCCTCAAGGTTCTGTCTTGGGCCCTCTTCTTTTCACTATTTTTATGTTGCCAATTGGACAAATTATTAAACGCTATGGGTTTAACTTCCACTGTTATGCTGATGACATTGATTTATTTTAGCACACCTCCCACAAAACGGAGGTAATACTGATTGGCTCAAAATCTGTTGTATATAAATTAGCCGGTCAACTGATAGATTTGGATGGTGACTTGATAATGCCCACTATGACAGTGTGAAATCTTGTTCTTATTGATTCCACTCTTTCATTTAATGATCACAATTTTAAAGTGGTAAAGACTACTTTTTTCCACCTATGTAATATCCTCTCTTAGTCAGCAGGATGCTGAAACCATAACACATGCCTTTGTCACATCTCAACTAGATTACTGTAACTCACTTCTTTATGCCCTTTCTGCTAAAAATATAAAACTATTACAATATGTTCAAAACTCTGGCCCGCTTGATCACACACACAAGAAAGAATGAGGACATTACTCCAATCCTCTATCACCTTCATTGGCTTCTGGTTTCCTTGCGTAAAAACCTCAAGGTACTAATTCTCATTTACAAAGCTCTCCATAACCTTGGATCTCTGACTGACTTCAGCCTTATGCTCTTGTAGTGCGGGATTGTTAGTCTCCCCGAAGTTTAGTCTGGTGATGACTATGGGAGCCAGGTCTTTCAGTGTTGTGGCTCCCAGGTTGTGGAATGATCTTCCTCAAGACATCCGTCAAGACACCCTTCTCTCCTTCAAAAACCTCTTAAAAACAAATTTTTTGTCTGAATATTACTCCTCAGTTCTTAGTCTGTAAATTGTACCTTCTTATGGATATGTTATTTGTTTGAACCCCTCTTTGTTTGTATCTTTAACCTATCTTTGTAAGTGAACTCTGTATATTACTTTCTGCCCTTGGTATATGTATTGTTCTTTGATGTTTGTTTGGTTCTGTTCCTTAACCTATCTTTGTAAAGCAACCTTGGATGTTGGAAAGGTGCTATATAAATAAAAAAATATTATTATTATTATTATTAGAGTCTGTAGTGAATGTCAGTGTTATTTAGAGTGTAAAACCGAACATTTCAAGATGTAGGAAACAAACATTTGATAGAAAGCACTTTCATTTAATCACCACTATAACCAGCAGATGGCGGCAGAGGAGAATTTATTGGCTCATATTAGACATTACCTAGATAACATTTTTCCCCCCCCACACGTTTCGTTTGTGAATAAATATTCCACAGATCATTCCAGTTTCTTGCCAGAATGAGTTTGCATATGACGTTTCAAGTCTCTTTTATATGTAAAACTTGTTCCACACTGAGGGCAGGTAAAAGGCCGCTCTCCTGTGTGAACTCTTATGTGAATCCTTAGGTTTCCTTTAAATGCAAAACTCCTATCACACTGAGGGCAGATGTAAGGCTTCTCCCCCGTGTGAGTTCTTATGTGAACCTGAAGGTTTGCATTGTTTTTACAGTCCATTCCACAGTGATCGCACATGAAACGCTTCTCTCCGGTGTGAGTTATCACATGATCCTTAAGGTGATCGCTGTCTGTGAAACTCCTTCCACAGTGATGACACATAAAACTGTTCTCTCTTGAGTGAATCTTCATGTGCTTATTAAGGGTTGCTTTGAATCTCATATTCTTTCCACACTGATCACATGAGAATGGGTTCTCTCTGGTGTGAACTCTTATGTGAGTCTTAAGACCTCCTTTTCGTGAGAAGCTCTTCCCACACTCATTGCAGATGAAAGTGTTTCCTCCAGTGTGAATTTTCAGGTGAACGTTAAAGTTTCCTCTTTGAGTGAAACTTATTCCACACTGTTGGCAGGTGAAAGGCTTCTCTCCATTATGAAGTTTCATGTGGACATTAAGGTTTCCTCTATGAGTGAAACTTTTACCACACTGTTGGCAGATTAAATGGCGTCTAGTTTTTGCCTTTTGAGCTCTTTTTCGTGAGGAAGTCTTTTTTGTCTTTGAGCAACTAAAATAGTTTTTTCCATTTATGAAATCCTCATCTTTCTCATTCTGAATTTGCACTTCAATTTCCTTCAGTTCTTGACTCTCCTCTTTCAGCTGCATCAGGTCTAAAATAAAATAAATACAAGTTAACACTATTTTAATGACACAAAGCAACCAACAAAAAAGCATTAAAGCATCCCAAACAAATAGCATCATAACCAGTAACAAGTACACTCAATCCTATACATACTAAGCTACTGAATGATGTGTTAAATGTTTTATTCCAAATAATTACATGATGTGCAGATTAATTAAATCAAATTGCAAAATAATCACGTATCAACTTTGGCAAAGAAATTACACCCAAAAGATCATTAAAAGATGAGAAAAGCATTGAATAGACATTACAAAAAGTCATTTTAGAAAAAAGTTTTATTCAACTTATTTAAATTTACTTCACACAAAAAAATCCCAAACATTTTATTTAACATGAGCCTATCCAGGGCTGTCTCAATAACCTTTCAGATTATAGGCAGCTGCTGATATATGAATAGAAAAAAAAAAGTCAGAGTCAAATTACTCATGTAAGGTGAAAGTGAGATTTCTTAGATGAGTCAAGTCCATATTACACAATAGAAAAATTAAAAACGAATGCCAGAGCCTAGTGCTAGCACAAAGTGCTCCCATTCTCCACATTCATTAGTTTAAAGTCGGTTTAACAGTCCTATCGAATACGTTATTAGATAGAACTGTAAAACAAAGAAAGTAAACGATATACGAAAAAGTATTATAGCGTTTGCCATGTGCTTGATGCCCAATGTCACTAGCTGAGCAGAAATACAATGTTTAGCTTGGTCCCTTCAAATTCACATTGGACTTTTTCCTTAGTGTAAAGGTTAAGTACCATCTGGGCTTTAGCATCAGTCAATCTATCACTTTTTTCCATATTCGTGGAGTAAATTATATATATATATATATATATATATAACTGTGTTTACACAGATTTTTAAAAACAGTGTGTTTCGCAAGTGTTCGGCCAGTCAACACACTTATGTCACTGCTGGTAGTTCCTATTGTTCTGGGTTAGACCCTATACTCTGAAGTAGGAGCTAATTTAGTCCCACCAAAAGGCATTCATATGACTAAAATCATTCCCATTTCCTGCCTAGTGAACATGCCAAAAAGCAAGTACTTCCACCTAAAGTTATAGGAACTATAAAAATGTTCCTCTGGTGCGAAAGCCCCTATAGCAGGGGTCGGCAATTAAGTTTGGCATCGAGCCAAAAAAAAATTTCACCACTAGATGGCGGGCCAGAACATAGCCAAAGGATAATTTAAGAAATTAGGTTAATTGATGACAAATGCAACTAGAATTGCCTGTGACAGACTGTTACAGTATCTTTTGTAATCTAGTCTAGTGAGCTGTTACTCTGTGTTAAATCCTGTAGTAGGACAGTCATTAACAAAAAGCCACATTTGTGTGGCGGTGTCCGGGTTTTACACTGGATAAATTAATAAAGCAGAGTAGTGACACATAACCTGGCAAGTATCTTCATTCAGATGCTGGAATGGATAAAAATAACAAAAAATAAAAATAAAAGAGGACTTGAATAAGCCCATTAATGGCATGTTTGAGTCATGCTCATAACGAACTATGATTTATTTCCATATTGTGAATAATAAATAAGTATCATTTTAATTTGCTTGTTACACAATGGAGCCTAACTTGTTGTAATAATTATTCAACGTAGCCTACTTTTACACTCAGAATTATTCCTTGGCATCCTCACGTACTAAACTCCATTTTTTTTTTATTGTTTGTGTGCTGGAGGTACGCTATTACGTCGTGTGCAGAGTGATGTTAATATTTAAGCTAGCTGGTGAGAGAAAATGGCACTATCAAAGAGTCTAAAGAGGAAAGTTGACAGCGAAAATAGGGCATACAAAGAAGAATGGAAAGACAACTTTGTGTTCATCCTACCTAGTTTTGTGAATGCAAAGCCGGTGTGTCTTATCTGCAACGAAGTTGTCACTGTTTGCAAAGAATATAATATTAGGGGCCGTTAACATGTCGCGTCTAAAAATGCTCATTGTCACAGCTGTAAACACAAGAAGTTTCTTCCTACATGAGGGGGTTTGACGTCACAACGGCTCCAGGCTGATCGATAAAGAATACGACACACACGTCTCCCAGAAATCGTACAGAATTCAACCAATACGATGATAACTTTAAAACTCCTGAAGTGTTTCCCCATTTCCTGTGTCTTATGAATCAGATGTTTAGCCAGCAGATGTGGGCAGGTGTGTCCAAACCTGCTCTTGGAGGGAGCCTGTAGAGCTCCAACACACTCCAACAGATCTTCCTGGAAGTTTCTAGTTATCCTGAAGACCTTGATTAGCTAGATTGTGGCCTGGCGGTAGGTGTGTTTAATTGGGGTTAAAGCTAAACTTTGCAGGACAGTGGCCCTTCAGGAGCATGATTGCCCTAGGAGATGTAACAGATAGTGTGCTAACAATGCTGGCTTTAAAAACAACTTTAGATACTTCAGTTCAGTGACTGATTTCCTGCTCTCTTACCCAAACTCCCATTATAATCAATGACACTGTTTAGACTGAACAACGAATCTTATATTTAGATCGGGATTGCAATTTGTGAGAGGCTAGAAATTAAGCTGCAATAGCAAAGCCTAAAAGCCTGTTAAACAGCGTGTAAGTACTGAACTAAGTTCTCTTTGGTGTCTTATTGCACTTAAACTCAAATACACACAAGGTTTACATAAACACAGTTATGTCCCCCTGTAGTCAATAGCCACGTTTACATGTACAATTTTTTGTCATTCCGATTGAAAGATTCAGTGGACTGTTTACATGAGACGTTATCTAATCCGATATGGTGTTTACATGAGCCGGCGCTTTCAATCGGAATGAATAAAACTCATCTTTGATCACCAAAATGACAAAAACATTTTTTTTTTTTCCAGTGAAAAAAAAAAAGACCTTAGACCTTAAAATAGCGTGAATGTAACTCTACACCCTTGCCTCATTTAATATACACAGATAAATGAATATGCAAATTTAGTCCCGCCTCCACACGCTCACGCCAGCTCAGAGATCCACTGGGTCAACTTACTGAGGTAAACGCTGCACAATGGTATCGCTCTTTACAACATCGGACACATAATGGTAATTAATAAGATTAGCCTTTTGCTTGACTATGTTATCAATGTTATCGAAATGTTACACAAATCATGTTCCCGTTCGCCATCTCAGAGTCAGACAGCTGCCTTCTAACAATCAGTATCCTTACAAACGCTTTAACAACTCAGAACGTCAGTGGAGAAAGACATATAATTTATCATAACATCTTAATATACATCATACACCCGCCATATTGCTAAATCTACACAATTTTTCATATCAACAGAAAAATATACCAGGAAATTAAAAACTTGATTTTCACCTAATAAGAAACTGTATTTAATTCATACAGTGAAGTCTATGTAGTGTTTTATTAACACACGTTTATTTATTCAGTTTTTTACTTGAATACTACTGTTAAATACACCTACTGTAGCTGAAAAAAGCATTTTATTTCATATGTATCTTGTATTATATTTGTCCTATTATGTGTCTTTGTTCTTATTTGTAATAAATATAAAAAAAAAAAAATAATAATAAGATTTTCATCTACCCACCACATCTACTTTGGCCTAAATGGTCTGTCATTCCTTTTTTCTTTTATATTTTGTTACCTTGTAAGGTTAAATTTTTAAAATAAAGAAATTATTTTGGCTGTACTGTACAGTGACTTGCAAAATAGTCTTAAAAACCAACATGTAAACGAATCATAATAAGATCATGGATCATGATCTGTTTTTGCCATATCGCCCACCCCATCTCCTTCCTTTGTCGCTGACCCTGAGCCATCAAGCGCAAAAAAAGGCAAGTGTTCCAGTCACGCAATACCTCGCAATGCCAAGAAAAACCCCAGACACTGACATCCTTCACTTCTGAAGGACATTCTGTTATACTGCCCAATTTTTTCACAAATTTAAGGTTATAGTAACTTTTACTTCCTCTGAAGCTATCAGTCATTCTTCGTGCAGTATTCAAAAGTGCGTCCCACTGATTTTCCAGCTTTTATGTGAAAAATAAAACAGCATTCACTGCATTTCTTTCTAAAAACAAGCATTTACTGTATAAATGAAGCCACCCACGTTTTTCAATCGTGTAAAAGTGTTTTTAATCAGTCCGTCTGGAAACAAAGCACCGGTTTGATACACCGAACACTTTTCAGGATGAGAATTTAAAAAAAAAAAAAAAAAATCTAATAGACATCTAATTTAAAGATGATAACTCACAGTTTACTTATTGAGAAATAAATATTTGTGTTAGTTACATAATTGATAGAAATGAATGGCTTTCATTTTCATGTGATCTCAACATGTCTGTCCACATGAGGCAACCCCCTCGGTCAAATAAAAGTGCTTTAATTATGACACTCATATGACATTCTTCAAAAATATCATTCATTTCTGTAAAGCTGGACAGTTTAATAAGGATCAAATGACTGAGTTCAGCTTTGAGACTAACCTGTTTGTGTCTCAGTATCTTGTTTCATATCTTCACTCTTCTCTTTAACGAACGCCATCTTCATGTCATGTGGCTCTCAGTTGCTCCAACCTGAGTTTTTCTGTCATATTTAAGAATTAACAAAGAAAAATATATCAAAACTAAAACTCTGTGTACGCAATTTCTATGTATTGATTCACAAATTACTTTAATAAATTCCACTTTCAGGACATTCAGGGTTTCTACACATTTTTTGAAATTGACCAACATAGCTAGTAACATAGCTGGTAATTTTCTTTTTACATTTGGTTTATTAAAGTTGTCATTACACGTTTGTTGTTCTTGTTGCATTTACACCGTTTTGACCAGAACGTCGAGTGATTCAAACAGTGAATCATTTTGTGAAGCAATTGGTTTTAAGTGGCATTTAACGTTACATAAATTCAGTTAAGTTTCAGAAAGCTCCGTTTCTCCATCACTACTTGCCAGTTACTAAATTACTATTTACGACAGACTCATTCACCATATAGGGAGAGAAATGAGACTCATAAAATTACTCATAAACAAAAATGATTATGAATGTTACAGCATTATAATGTTATATTCATTAATAATACATGTACACCACTTGTAAAAACTATAAAATATACTGTATAGTTTCAATCGATTTAAGTACTTTAAATGCATAAAAACAAACCGTTCTTCAGCCAAATCACAACAAAGGCAAGTGCGCGGCGCAGCCTTATGACTCCAGATCGCCACACCAAAATAAAAGTCATGTAAGCGCATAGAAAAACAAATACAAAATATGTCAGAGTTGAAATCTTAGTAAAATACATTTTAAATGCGTTGTTCAATGACGTGCCAATGAAAGAGTGTGTAGCTCATCAAATGTTTGAGATTCTGTGTGGAGATAAACAGTCACGTTTGAGTGCAGACACAATATTTATCAATAAAAGTTATTTTAATTAGGATTACCGTGGATTACTTTAAAACACAAAACAAAGTAAAACGCAACAGTTAACATGTTACAGTGTGCTGTTAATAATTAGGCAGCATTATGGTTATGTTTGTGTTGTTAATGTAATCACAAAAGAGAACAACAGCAGCAACGACTACAGCAGGACGTCTCTATATGGTAAGTACTGTAACGTTACTCATTTGTTTAGCGGCTTGTGTAAATGACTAATTCACCTTTCATGATAACGTTGTAAATGAACACTTATGGTGGTCAGCTAAATAAATGTATTTAAACACACACAATACATCATCCCATTATCCCTGGATAACTTTTGATTCACTATACATTCGTGTTGTTTACATTATATGCACTTACTGTACGTGCCGATTACCAACAAAACACAGACATTCGATGCAGTTTTACTTACCGTCTGTGGTTCCGACTCATGACAGGGATCTTTAATCGCTGGGACCGCTTCATCTTCCAGTTTCAACCGATCTGCAAATCCAGAGTCGAACTGGGCCTTGTTTACAAAACATTCGTCACCGAAATGCCAGGAACAAACACTAACTCTGTTGCTGCCCCGGAAAAACAAACTGCATTCACGGTTCCCTTAACGCTGGGTTCTTTGGGAAGCTGAACAAGGATATCTTTCCCTCACAACCAAATACACACTTCTTTGGTAACATTGTTGGCAAATGTTGATGGACGTGGTTTTGCTCTCGGTCTGGTTGATGTGTGCGCGCTCTTCCGGGAGAAGTAATTCCGGCCTTCGTGATGTCATAAGGCAGGAACACACCAAGCCGACGGTCGGCCGACTAAGTTTTCTCAGTGTGTTCCGCACTGTCGGCTGAAGTTGGTCCTCGTTGGCTTTTTTCCGTCCGATTCGACATGTTGAATCGGCGTCGGAGCTCGTCGGTCCATCTGATCATTCTGATTGGCTGTTCAGCTACTGCCACCTGCTGGTACGGAAAGGCATTTCATCGTACGCAGGCGCAGAACGTACGTGCTACTTGGCCATCGGTTGTCGAGCGTTGGTTTGGTGTGTCAGGGCAACTTTGGACCCAGACGCTGCCGACGTGAGCCAACCGCGCAGTCTGCTTTCATCGCCACTAGTTCGTCGGCGTCGGCTTAGTGTGTTCCTGCCTATACACGGCCATACTCGAAAAAAACTTTCCGCAACTTATACAAACCCTGAAGGAGTGTATGTGGAACAAAAATTCTCTGCCATACGTCAAACTCGATCATGTTTTGCATGAGAATCGAACTCTTTAACAGTGAAAATTCAGAATGCATGAAATAGCATTGGACATTTTTAATAATTTTCATTTAAGGTCATATAGCACATATAAAGAGAACTGTCATGTGTTAAGTGTTTTATCTTTGTTCCAAGAAGCGTTACAAAATTTGGATTGCCATCAAGAGTCAGATGTGACCATAGCCTGGAAAATGATAAGGTTGTACGTTATATGAAAATAGACGAGGTCTCAATAGAAGAACTATTATTGCTGGATGCAGTGTCCACAATCAACAGATTGAAACATTATTGGAAAATGTTGAATATAGTTGTATCATATTATTATTCTAACTTGTTCTCTTTCATGGATGATCAAGGCATACTTAATTTTCTTTGTGAGCTCCATTTATTCTGTCTTCATTTTATTTACTTACCCCGGATCCAGATGGCAGTTAAAGAGTTCAGGAACATGTGGAACAACTATAGATTATCAACTGAAGGGGGACAAACACCTCTGCAGTTATGGCACACAGGTATTGTCTTAGTACTATTGGACACAACAACGCAGCTGTATCGAGTGTGTGAAACTGATGACCATTGATGTAGCTAGTAGCAGTACTAGAGACCAGAAACAATGTTGTAGTTCCTGACAACAGTTACCAAACTAATGACACCACCTTTGGTGACTATTCAGCAAACATTCAGCCCATTACATGAGGATGGAAATCATGGAATTGACCTGTTTTTAGTGCTTGTACAATTTCTGGAAAAACAACAAGCCAAAACCATCCAGCCCTGGGGTTTTGCCATTTTTCAATGATCCAATAGCATCCAAGATCTCATCCTTAGAAATACTACTAGATGGTGCTTCCCTATCCTCCTTACTTAATCTAGGGAGATTTACACTGTCCAAAAAAAATTTCATTAATATTCACATGCTGAGGAATAAAGCTGAGAATAATACTCTGTCATAAGTTTATTTATTGTTTAAGTCAGATGGTGTGTCTTGCCATTCATATCCTTTAATGAAGAGATTACATTAGCTGTTTGCCTGCCTTTAACCAGTCTTGCCAACAGTCTCCTCAGTTTGTTTCCTGATTCATACATTCTGTAGCCAGCAAAATTCATATCAAGTCTTACTCTTTCCCAAATCCATGTATGTTCTCGATGGCAAAGTCCATGTTACTTTTAAATGCCCCATATGTGCTGTATATTGCAAGCGAAGATGGTTAATGCAGGTATTTGCAACTGAAAACCTTTGTGGAGTTTCAGACTGATGGTGAAATCCAATAGATGGCGGAGGATGAAATCCAATTGTCGGAACGTGATTGGACCCAGTGGCAAATGCTAAAATTGCACCAGGTTTCTGTGAACTCTCCTCCTTTGAAGAAAGGAAAATAAAAATCTATCATGCCATTTAAATATTTTGACTCTATGGTTTAGTGTTATATCTTCTACAGTAACAAGATATAGTAATTGATCAAATGTAGAATAACTTGCCTCTTTTCAAAGTTTTCAATTATCCACTGCTTTGACATCTGGGACACACTGGAGCTCCAAATACCAGTTGTTAAACTGATCACGGTCACATTTTCATGATGTGAAAATGTGGGCTGTTTATGTGGTTGTAGACACTTTGATATAACGCCGATAGAGCTACATTGGTGAAGTATTTGAACTATATTATATCGTGGTTCAAGATGTGCAATAAGGAGTTTAAATCCAATGTCCTCTGTGACTGACAGCGACTGGTTATCAATACTTATGAATTCCATTATCTTTGTGGTTATAGTTTTTGCTTTCTTGCTGTCCAGTGTGTAAGGTTCGTTTTTTTTTTTAGCATGGCTGCAATTGATGGCTGAAAGAGAGTTTTTCGTATTTGCCATTTGGCTTGCGGTGGCGAGTTCTTGAGTGCCAAATCAGGTTCGTCACATTAAATCCTTTGGCCAACGTTCCTCCACCCTGATGCTCCAATCAATAAGCCACAATGTTAACCACTTACAAGAGAGTAAAGGACAGACATCATGCAACTGGGGAGGGGAAGCACACCTGATCAGTTACCATAAGACTTTACCATAAGTCTTATAAGACTTGGTCATTTTTATTGTACATTGACATGCCTTTTTTCCTCACAGTTAATGGATGAGTTATTTGGGTCTTTGGAGATTGAGACTGCACCACCTGGCACAATTTACTCCACTCCTCTGTGTTTTAGAAGAGACATCCTCCCAAAACAGGCTCGCAACTACTTCTCTTCCTCAAGAGCAGCCAGCAGGTGCTGCCATGGATGAACAGCCTGGAACCTCTGCCGTGCAAAGTACAAACCTCACTAGCAGCAGAGACAAATCACAACCCTCATGATTTTTGGAGACGTATAAAGTGCATGCAGAGAGAAGGACTGCTGTGCTTGAGTCCCTGGTGAGGCCAGACCTGAAGAGATGGCGGCAACTAAAGGAGAGGTGCAGACGATCCTTTGAAAAAAAGATGTTGACCAGCTTGGGGACAATTGTAGAGGAGGTAAAGAAAATAGGAAGACAACAAGAGCAAAAAATACAGTACAAAACCCACAAGAACCTCAATAAAATGTCTTTCTATTTTGATTTACACCTTTCCTCAAAATATCCAAAATATTTGTTTTGGACTCTCTGTTTGTTTTTTTCATTTGTCACATGTCCTCCTTTTTTTCAGTTTTTCCCACCACTCTTTAGTTGTCTTAGTTACAGATTGATTTGAGTTTCAGTTCAGGTGTGTCTTACTAATTATTTTGTTAAGTGCCCTTTGTTTGCCTTTTGTATATATACCCTGTGTTCTCCCTCAGTCTCTGTCAGTTCTCGTTTATACTTTGTGGTTTCCACCTATGTTTATCCAGGTATTTGTTATTAAAGTCTACTTTCAAGGATTCTTCTCATCGAGAGTTTATATTACCACATTACGTGACAGTAGTGTACAAATGTCACCGAAATCTAGTCAACCACAGAACAGAGTCCTGCATGCGGGACGGGTGAACTGCTAATATTTGATGTAATGGGTGGAATAATATTTATGTGGTTATTTGCAGTGCGGTCGGGAATCAATAGGCAAAGACTATTTCAACTCTATTCGGTACCCACTGATAGGCAGCTGCTTTCAAACGGTCCCGTGCTTATTGTTGTTCACACTTTGTAGTCAGAAGACCGTCAAAGGTTTCTAATAACAACACTATTTGCAGCGTTGAGCACTGGCGTTTGCGCGCTACAACTGAAGTGATTGACAGCTTCAGTCATTAAGGGAGTGCTCTTTGCTCACTTATCTATTACAATTTGAATAAAGGTTGTTTTTCAATGGCCATGCCCACGGGCATGTATACATAGAGTTTCTGAAGAGATAACCACATTTAAATGCAGAGTGAATCCGCTAAAATATCCCTAATTTTAAACGACAGTAAAGGCTCATACGTGTTCTGAATAGATTTTCAGATTAAGAAATAATGTGTTGATGCCACATGAGTTCAGTTGTGTGCTGAAACCCATGTTCAGTATTGACTTGTCTGCACGTTTAGAACACTATTTACCACCATTTTCATTCATTTTACTCCATACACCCAACTCCTCCTCCTACTGACCCATTTATCTACAAAAATTCTGGTAACACTTTATTTTACAGTGACATTGTTACACTTGTTACATGTAGTTACTGTAGTAATAACTATAAATTTTGCAGAATTACATGCAGTTAACCCTAAACCAAACCCTCATCCTAACCCTATTGTAAGTAAAGGAAAAGTCACCTAGTCTCAAAAAACAACAACATTCCTATAACCAGAATGGTATCAAATTTGCTGTCCGGCTGAAATCTTCTACATGGTCATTTTCTACTATGCAGCCTTCTTCCTCGCCCATTGGGCCTAAGACGATCTATGAACACCATGTTCTTTGGTGTTCATTGAATGCATCACATCAATGGCTTAGACCGGTCATTCTGAGCTCTCTCTCAATGCTGCTTCTCCCCCTATATTCGACACTGTGGAGTAAATACCCTCAACCCGCGGATGCTGTGTTGAACAATCCAAGTCACAACTCAAGCTGGTTTTGATCAATGCGCACTCTCTGGTAAATAAAACATCAATTTTAAAGAACTTTTTCTTACTTCGCATGCTCTGGAGCCTGGACATTTTATGTAGTACTGAAACATGGGTCAAACCTGGCATTCACCGAGCTGGTACCTCAGGATTATGAATTCTTAAATTCTCCTCTGTCTTGGTGGGGGATTAGGGACAGTATTTAAAAAAATTCTTATCATTGCACGGATGCTCACCAAAGTTTTGAAGTGCAATTGTTTCAATTTGTTTTGCTTAATCCTATGAAGTTTGCTATGGTCCTCCCCAGCCAAATAAGGAATTTCTAAATTTCTAGGGGAAATTGTCACTATTTATGACAATTTTAATCTTGGGGGATTTTAACATTAATGTATGCTATGATTATAAGCCACTCTCAAAAGAGTTTCTTAGTCTTATTGATTTATTTGACTTTGTTCAGTGGGTGTCTGGCCGAACTCATATTCAGGGCCATACTCTAGATCTGATTTAATCACATGGTTTACCTGTACTGGACATTAAAATCAACTACAAAGGTTTATCAGATCATCTGCCCATATTGTTTTCCGTGCCTCTGTAACCCCCTTCTGGTTCTTTCTTTCGACCCTTCTGGAAAGGACCACACAGAGATGTAGGCTGAGCTCACTCATCCGTGTTTACAGGTAATATATGAAATGACACCAAACAAAATATAGATACTGCATAATACTGCTCATCCGGTCACGTAACATTCTCCTCAACAGCTTGCATGAGACTTGGTTCACCAGTTCAACAAACAACAAATCAGTTTTTCCATAATTAAGAGCTCAGTTTCTTTTTCTGTTTCACAGAAAAACATAACATCGTACAAACATTAGTACATCATACCTGGGAATACATGAAATGACACCAAACAGACATGAAATACAGCTCATCCGGTCACGTAACTGTCAAAAATACATATGCACCCATGGCGACTCCACCCAGGCCCTAGGCTTCCGCATTAACACGGCAGCCCTCCTACTCGTCAAGACTTATCACCCATTGCTTCGTTTTGCCATCGACGGCCAGGTATGGGCCTAACGCTCCAGTGCCATCCATTTTCAGGGCTAGTTGATTCGACAGGTGAGTTGTTACACACTCCTTCGCGGATTGCGACTTCCGTGGCCACCGTCCTGCTGTCTATATCAACCAACACCTTTTCTGGGGTCTGATGAGTGTCAGCATCAGGCACCTTAACCTGGGGTTCGGTTCATCCCGCAGCTCCAGTTCTGCTTACCAAAAGTGGCCTACTGGGTGTCTTGCATTCCACACCCGGCTCCAAGCCAGCGAGCCGAGCTTCTTACCCATTTAAAGTTTGAGAATAGGTTGAGATCGTTTCGGCCCCAAGGCCTCTAGTCATTCGCTTTACTGGATAAAACTGCTCAGCGAGCACCAGCTCTCCTGAGGGAAACTTCGGAGGGAACCAGCTACTAGATGGTTCAATTAGTCTTTCGCTCCTATACCCAGGTCGGACGACCGGTTTGCATGTCAGGACTGCTGGGGCCTCCACCAGAGTTTCCTCTGGCTTCGTCCTGCCCAGGCATAGTTCACCATCTTTCTGGTACCATCAGAAAGATGGTACCAGATGCTCATGCCCTACCTCCCCGGCAGTACGGGAGAGATGGACCAGTGGTGCGCCCCGCTTCGGGGAACGGGGAGTCCACCTGGACCGGCGGGCGCCAGCCTTCACCTTCATTGCACCGTGGGGGCTCGGAGACACCCTTTGTCTCGCGTACGCAATAGACTCCTTGGTCTGTGTTTCAAGATGGGTTGGGTGGGTGGCCGACCTCACCGCGGACCTCGAGGGCCTGCTGTAGGAGGGCCGTTCCCCGCCATGGCAGCGCGTTCGGAGATGGACTGAGGACAGTCCGCCCCAGTCGACGCACACAAGGGGCCCCGGCCGCCCCCATGGGGACATCACAAGGGGAGTTTGACTGGGGTGGTACACCTGTCAAACGGTAACGCAGGTGTCCTAAGGCGAGCTCAGGGAGGATAGAAAACTGCCACGGAGCAGAAGGGCAAAAGCTCGCTTGATCTTGATTTTCAGTATAAGTATAGACCGTGAAAGCGGGGCCTTACAGTCCTTCTGGCTTTAATACAACTTGATAATTTTTTTCAAAATTTGATTTTAATGTTTGTATCTCCCACGATACATTGCCCATTTGGGGGTATAAATTCACCGAAAACAGAATTCTTGGCAGTGCCTTTTACATTTTAAACTATTTTAAAACATTTTATTCTCTGATATTCTAATATTTTATTTTCATTCTTTGTAACACATTCTGATGAACAATCAGTGATAAACAATATTTATGAATACATTTATAATGCAAACTATAATACAAAACTATAAGTTAATTCAACAGTTAAATTTCATACTAGAGAACATGTATTTTTCTGTCATAGCTTTCTGTAAATATTCTTTCAAAGTCATTTCTAAATGTTCTTGGAAACATCACCAAAGGCCAAATCTTACTGGCAATGAAAAGCAAGAAAACAGTTCGTAGCATTTTGCCCAGAAACAATGCAAAGCCTCACTTTGCACTTGTCACACATGACAAACGTTTGTCCTTCTAAGCACATCCTGCACCTCCCCCTCTCAGACAAAACGGGAAAGTGTATACACTGTGTGTATATATACCTAAAGTTTATCCCTCTTTCGTTTGGTTGTGCCTCTGACTCTGTCTCATCCTCATCACACGAGCTACCACTGTCCTCTCTGCTGCTGCTGTCACCAGTATCATTACTGTGGACACCTAATGCAAATTCTTCTTCATCTGGCTCACTTGATTCCTTGTCTGAGTCTGATGAGCCCTCAGGTAGAAAAACTTCAGGAACTTTAAGTTAATTTCAAATGTTTTAAATGTGAAATATATCAACATTTACCTGAGGGTGAGTAGTTTTCCTGCTACAGGCAGCCATGTTGTTTTTAAGTGCTGCCTGTCAGCTAAACACAGAAAGTATAAACAAAGTCATCTGATCTAAGTATTCATAACAAATACCCTTTCAACTTGATACCAAATAATAAGACTTACACTTTCTCTGTATCTCCCACGGTACGTTGCCCCTTTTAGGGTTAAGCAGGTGGTGTCAGAAAAGTTACCACAGGGATAACTGGCTTGTGGCGGCCAAGCGTTCATAGAGACATCGCTTTTTGATCCTTCGATGTCGGCTTTTCCTATCATTCTGAAGCAGAATACACCAACCGTTGGATTGTTCACCCACTAATAGGGAACGTGAGCTGGGTTTAGACCGTCGTGAGACAGGTTAGTTTTACCCTACTGATGTTGTGTCGTTGAAATAGTAATCCTGCTCAGTACGAATGTAACGATACCGCAGTGCCGCGGGAATTTTCAGCCGATTTGTATGTCAGGACCGCTCATTAGATGTTGGGCAAGCAATATGCATTGCACATGCACTAATCTTATTGTGAGGAAGTCTTTAAATGACATCGGTATCTTCAATGAAATTTCTAAATTTCTAATCTAAATGTGGAAAAATGTTGTTACCTATTTCCAAACCAGCACTACAGCAAAAGAGAGACTGACCCTAGTACAGGAGCAGATGGGGAGACCAGTTCATTGAAGTGGACACTCACTGACACAGCACTTAAAACATGCTGGAACGACTCTATCAGCTGAGAGAGCCAGTGGGGGCAACCCTGGCCTCTCTAAAGACCGACATCACCCCTCCTACAGCCCTGGAGTATGAGGCAGTCCAAGATGCTTTACCCCTTTCCACCAAGCTACAGTAGAGTTTTTTTTTTTTTAGGGAGAAAAGGGTGTTTGCCTCCAAAGTGATACCTTTGATGAAGATGCTTAATCATGCTGTAACAAGTAAGTTAGCTAGTGATGCTAGTGTTGAAGTGGACCAGTATTTACCGGAAGTAAATCTCACTGGAGTTGTTCCAACTTTTTTTTTTCATTCTCAGTTTTTCAGACCATTATCCAAAATACTAACACCGATGCTGCTGAGCACCTGGAGACAGTAAGAAGTTCAAGGCAGGACAGGTCTTTGAAGGACTTTTTCTTTCCTCTCAACAATCACATATATGGGTATGGTGAAATTGCCATCAGTGGCAGACTAGTGGAATGGGTCCAGACTATATGACATTGGCTTTCCAGCATCAGTGATGTCCTGCAGGAAATTTCACACAAAGAACAAAGGAACCCCTGCCTTTGACCGTCTGTGTAAAGTGTATGACCAGATTCGTGATGGATGCAAAAGTTTTTACCACCCACATCAGAACATTGCAACTGATGAAAGAATGGTGGTATCAAAGGCAAGGATTGGTCTGAAACAATTCCAGAAAGACAAACCAACAAAGTTGGAGTATAAGCTTTTTTGTCCTTGCAGAGTCTCTGAATGCTTATACATGGGATTTTTTCATTTATGAAGGAAAATCTCTGGTAGCTCAGAGCCAGCAAAACAAGGGTCTGAGCTACGAATCAGTCATGGCTCGGGTGGATGAAAAGGTCTTGGGGTCAGGTTACAAATTATATGTAGCTAACTTCTACACAAGCCTCATGCTTTTCAGGGACCTCCTCCAAAAAAAAACATCGGTGCTTGTGGGACCATTAGGAGAAACAGTGTGGGCTTCCCACAAATCACCCTAAACAAGCTGCCCAAAATGCACCTCGGGGAAGCATGAGGTGGAAAAGGGACCACCAGCTTCTCTTTGTCCAATGGAAGGACACAAGAGAGGTACTGATGTGCTCCTCATTCAATTCAGTGAATGGAGATCAGACTGTCCAGAGGAAGGTAGAGACAGGAGGTGGAGAATAGACCGTAATGATGGTTCCTATTCCAAAAGTAGTGTTAGACTACAACAAGTGAGTCAATTTTTTTTTTCATTGGGTCATAAAAATAAAAAAACCGTGCAGATGTGTTTATATTTTAGGTATTGACTTTTGTTTATGTTTGCTTTCTACACAGGAACATGGGAGGAGTGGATTGGTTCGATGCCCTCATTGGGTACTACTAAGAAAAAACAGAAAGTGGTACCGCTCCCTTTTCTTTTACTTTGTGGACACTGTGGTAATCAGTGCTTTCACCAGCAGCTGGCTGCAATGCAAAGCAAGCGGTCAATCTCAAAAGTGAAAAACGAATGCCAACCCACCGAACGAATATTCGAATAATCGAATTTTCTGGTCCAGCCCTAGTAACTGTGCTGCAATCCACGGGGATATTCCTATCGTTATTCATTGCATGTATTTTACGCTTCGATGCACTACAAACGTCTATTTTCTCGTTCTCGCAAATAGAGTGTTTTTTGTACGTACTTTCCTTACTTGTTCGAGATATAGATAGCTCCTTACGTCTCTTTTTTGATACTTTTGCACGGAAATTCTGCGTTTTCCCCATCTCTATCACATTAATGTCTCAGTCTGTGGTAAACTAGCTAAACACATCACGTGACGATTCACGATTCAAAATGTGTGTTGTACCATTTAGAAACTTGTATGCCTCCCTTAGCATTGATTTTCCTTTAGCATTTGGTTTTTTCAAGGTCTGGAGATGTTTTCTTTTCTGCCTATGATCTGCACTGTCAGTATACCATACCATAAATGTACTCTGTACTTAATCATATTGTCCAGTACAGCTTGATAGAACAACATCATCATCATCTTACTACTAACACCATAAACTCTAAGCGTTCTCATAAAGTACATTCTCTGTTGTAACCCGAGCACAGGCTTTCAACGTGAACGTCATGTCAGTGAACAATCAATATAAACATCAAGATATTCATATGAAGACACCCGCGTAATGGGAACATTGTGAATAAATACTGGACTGTCATCTGTGAATTGACTTTGCATTGAAAATCATCTCAGTTTTCTTGATATTCACAATAAGGTGGTGGGCATCACACCACTCTACAAACTGTTCAATTTCAGATGATCTTAATCTTTATATAGTAAGCTAAGAATACCACTATCATCACTAAATTTCACAATTGTGAGTGGTTTTGCTCACACAACCATTTGTGTACAATGTGATGAGAACTAAAGAGCTTGCACACACTTGAGGCTCTCCTGTACTGATAAATTTAGCCAGAAATCATCTTATTAACCTTAATCTGTTGAGTTATAAAAGAGAAATGCCATTTTATAATATATAGAAGGAAATATAGAAGTATTGTTTTT
This sequence comes from Ctenopharyngodon idella, assembly GCF_019924925.1. Classification (NCBI taxonomy): domain Eukaryota; kingdom Metazoa; phylum Chordata; class Actinopteri; order Cypriniformes; family Xenocyprididae; genus Ctenopharyngodon; species Ctenopharyngodon idella. The sequence goes on from NC_067223.1 coordinate 19,873,828, forward strand.
GAATATTCCAGAGAAGGCAGAGAAACCCTGTTTGATGAACACGGCTGCGGAGTGATAAACATTTGCATAAGTAGTATGTGTTGGGGAATTTAAAATGTAACATTTCGCTGAACGAGATTCAAAGATCTGAGTCAGTAAAATGACCCGAACTTCCTGCTACTTGTACTGCCCCTGAATGGCAATGAATGATAAGTATCATGGGGAACCAGCAACAGTGTGGTCTCTCAGGATACTCTTGTTTGAAATGCTGTGTCGGGATTTTCCAATGAGACAAGACCTGGACAAGATCAATGATAACATCCAGACCAATGATGGCTTGTCACTAGGTGAGATCTTCATTTCAGCAAAGGACAATTTCAATCCTGAATCTTACTATTTTTTTTTTTTTTTTTAAGGATTAAGGTAGGGTAATATAAGAGATGGTTCAGTGGTCAGAGAAAATAATTTCATACAAGCTGGACAGAGGTTCAGAGGATCCCTCAAAGGGGGTTTATTACCATGAGAATGAAAAAACAAAACAAAAAAAGCATAGTCAAATATTGAAGTACAAACAAAATTGTACAAAACAAAAACTGCTAAGTTAGGCTACACCAAGTACTTTGGTCCAACTTGCAACAAGCTTCTTATTTATATGGGCAAGCTCCACCCTTGGCCTGTACCAAATAAACAGGCAGGGACCAAACACACAATTCATTATACACAAAAGTATAAAAATAATGAAACTCTAAACATATACACAAATAACAATTTGTGTAAACCCATGTGTACTTAACCACACTATAAAATAAAATGATAAAGTGAAAGAATAATTTAGCTGCTATTCCCTTCCCCCCAGACAAATCTACAAATGGTTCAGTCCAATTAGGCGGTATGGTCAAAGCCACTTGAAGGCAAGCCTGCAACCTTAAAAAAAAAAAAAAAAAGGCGTAACAGCTAACACTATTGGTGGTATGCAAGGAAGGAGACCAGAGGCCTTTTTTTTTCTTTTCAAGTCAATAAACTACTTTTCTGAGGAAATAGCCAGTTTGGACATTTTTACTTAGGGTTGTACTCACTTTTGTGGTCAGCGGTTTAGACATTAATGGCTGTGTGTTGAGTTATTTTGAGGGGACAGCAAATTTACACTGTTATACAAGCTGAACACTCACTACTTCACATTGTAGCAAAGTGTCATTTCTTCAGTGTTGTCACATGAAAAGATATAATAAAATATTTACAAAAATGTGAAGGTTGTACTCACTTCTGAGAGATACTGTAGATATAATAGCGGCATTGGAACCGCTGAATAAGTATTGAAGGGCAACGCTGTCCAAGTATTTTAATATGATACAATAAGGTAAAAGAATGCACATGTCACATGCTTTGTGAACATTCACCATGGTGGAATGAATTACTGAATGCAAACAAAAAACAAAAACAGCTATACATGTTGGACAAATGACAGCCAATAATATTAAAAATTATAAAATATAAAATTGAATTATCATTAATTACATATCAATAACCATGTATTAAAGGATTAGTTCACTTTGAAATGAAAATTAGCCCAAACTTTACTCACCCTCAAGCCATCCTAGCTGTATATGACTTTCTTCTTTCTGATGAACATAATTGCAGAAATATTAATAAATATCCTGATGCATCTGAGCTTTATAATGGCAGTGATAGGGTTCAATGAGTTCAATGAGCTGAAGAAAGTGCTTCCATCCACATCCATCCATCATAAATATGTACTCCACACGGCTCCGGAGGGTTAATAAAAGACCTTCTGAAGCGAAACGATGAATTTGATCTTCCAGGGCGTCTCCTAATCAACACCCAATAATATACCTGATCTTCCGGGGTGTCTCCTAATCGACACCCAAAATTATTTCAGTCAACGTCTTGACCCTTTTAAACCTAGTGCTCCCTAACTTGCTGCGCAGCAATAACCAGATAGACTCCGGACCATGCCTTAGAATATGCTTATATGACCATGCCTTAGAATACAACATTTTATATAGGATAGGAGCATGGTAAAGCATTCTACAATATGATTGGTTCTTCATATGTCAAACCCTTCTGTTACTAGGTAAAGCAAGATCTGCCCAAATCACGTGTTTATTAGTTAGTGGTTACTCAATATCATGGGGCTATTATATTTAGATGGTTGTCTAGCTGTCCCTTAGTTTCATTTCCCCTTTTCTTATGTTTGGACATGATTCAGACACACACTGACTTAGGCCCCAGTTTTGTGAACCTTTAGGTTTCAAAAGCATATACATATGCTAGGTGAGAATGTTGACCACATGGGAGATTTGCGGACATTTTGTGATGAAATTTAAATTTCATCCCAAAATGTCCCCCGATAAAAATCACGTTCTGGGGTGTAAAACGTGTTTTTTGGCGGAGTTCCCTTGGTAAAATGTGCATTCCAAGGGCTAAATATCATGTTATTTGGGGTCGTTTCAAGCCGCGGACATGAAAAACAACCCGCGGCAGCAGTGTAAAAGTAGCCCAATTCCGCGGGAAAACTGCAGACTTGGCAACACTGTTTGGTTCATTTACTCACTCACTCACACAGTTATTACTCATTATCTCTTTCACTCACTATTGCTATAGAAGGAAAGAAAATGCGCTGACAAATACAGAAAAAGATATAAGTGCTTAAATAACATTGACTCTCCTTATTCAAAAATAAATGAATTAACTAATACAGGCAGAGTACGCTCTAAAATCAGAAAGATAGGTACACTGTTACGATGCTCTTTTCAGTATTTCAGAGCATGACCAAAGTTTTCCATTACATCTCCAATTTGAATGTCTCCCCTCCCCCAGTTTTAAAGTTTAAAACCAACAGATCACATAGACTAGAGAAACACTTTGTCCATACCACCCCGTCACATAGGTTACCACCCCGTCACAGGGTCATTTTGTTAAAACTTTATGGAAAGAAAATGAAATATTACATAAATGTTGAATGATGTTCTTGTTGTGTGGACTAATCAGATAAATGTAACTTTTGTATTTTTTAAGATAATTCATTTTTTCAGTACAAACAATGAGGCCATTGAAACATCAAATTCATATTTCAAGATTAAAAATCTAAGAATAAAAAAAAAAAAGTATTAAAATTTTAGCTTGCTGACCCAGCTGACTTAATGACAACCGTACATTTGTCATACGGAGATTATAACTGACAACTAAGGAAAATCCCAAATTCAGTATCTCAGAAAATTAGAAAATATGTTTTTTTTGGAGATTAACATATCTTTTAAGTGTTTAAGGTTTGTTTTAAAAAAAAAAGTTTGTTCTTAATGAAAATTTTGAAAAATGCAAAGTGGAAATGGCACCCGTTTCGTAGAATGACTCTTATCTCGTCCATATTTGAGAAGAAAGCCAAAAGATTCCTTTACAGATTTTATTTTTACCTGGTATGTTTCATCAGAAGCATTGCAACAACATAAGGAAGTGTAACCTTTCTTCTGTTAATGATAGAAATTTTAGCTTGCTGACCCAGCTGACTTAATGACAACCGTACATTTGTTTCTGTGCATCTGAAACGCTCCTATCTCGTCTTTCAGTATGTCCGATAAGTCGTCCACGGCATTAACTGATGTGTGACAAGCAACGTATTTGCTACCCGCAGTTCACTGCGCTGCTGGTCATCACAAATGGGCGCTGAGTTACTTAAGCTAGCGTTACTCACTGTGAAGGCCTTAATTGTGGTTTCAGTGTGGTCCTTCAAATCCTTGAAGTGAGCCCTTATTTCGGTGTAGTGAGCAGTGAGCTTTGTTATCAACCAATTTAGACTGCGTTATCCATGGCTTCAGGTCAGATTTGCTCTCCTACTCCTTTCAGTATGTTGTTTTTTTTTTTTTTTTGTATTTTGCACACTTTGACCTCTTTGTATTTCCCACTGAGTGCTGGCTGCAGCTGCAATCACTCTCGATTGGCTCATGGCATCGGCGTCAACTGTCAACACAGCCGAATAGTAACTTCATGATGACTGATTGATTGATTGGATGGCGTACACACACTTGGATTTTGTTAATTAATCAACCTATAAATTTTTTTAATAACTGGCAAATTGATCCCAAACCAGCCCAAATTTTGTCCACCCACCCAAACAAATCTTTACCTGCACAATCAAATTCAAAACCGCCCAATCTGGCAACACTGCAAGAAGGTTAACTCTTCCAAAAGGAAAAGCAATCAAATAATTGATCGATCATTTAAAGGTGCAATATGTAATATTTTCTGTCCACTAGAGGTCACTAGAGGCCTATTCAAAGCAAAGGCGTAGCTTGATGACACCAAGTTTGAGCGAGGAATCTTGGGACATGTGGTCTTCACCTCACAGCCAGTGGAAAAGAATTGGGATCGGACTCAGAAAGAAACGTTACTGTAGTATGGCTGCTGTGAGACACTTGTTTGAGACACACTGCAGTAAGATAGATCGATTTTAGAATATCATATTAAATGCTGGATGGCTTGTGTTGATAAATGGCACGCAATTAATTTTAAAACGTATTGTATGATGGAGAAAATGCTGTATTACTGTTACTAAAAATAAAGCTGCATCTAATTATGCTATGTTAGCTACTTGACAAAATAGTGTTTTTCTCTGAGGCATGGTACTCGCAAAAAATCAAGAAAATTAGATTTAAACAGTAAGACTAAACATGTTGAGCTATATAACAATAATTCGTTTTCTGTCTATAAATATATCAAAACAGTTGTTCCCTGGTTTCTACAAAACAAACCCAGAAGTAGAGGGTAACGCGGGTATGCATTAGTGTCATGTTTAATATGCATTGACTAGTCGTAACAGTTTTACAAATTAATAGGTTAAATAGGTTGATAAGTTAAAACTTGGGCTTTCAAGCTATTATAATCTTTAAGTTTTTTGACAATTATTAACTTAAGAACTTCAGTTTCATTTTATTTGATTATGTCTTTTTGATCAGTTTTAATGCTGAATAATACTTCTAATAAAAGAGAATTTAGCAAAACAATAGATTTTCTAGAAATTCATGCTTGGACCTAAATGGACTTGTGTTATAAAACCATAAAATACCATATAATTTATATATGTACACTGAGAAACCAACAGTCTGGCTTAGCATTTCCAATCTAATTCATGCCATTTACAGTTTTTTTTAATTTTTTTTAGATATAGTAAGTTTAAAAGTTCCTCATGCACATTTCGCTGTGCGTTTTATGTCCGCAAAGGAAAATTACTTTCCGCAGTATATGCACTGTTGTGGAGGTCCACTCCTTTCCATTACATTAACTTCCTGTTTATATGTACATACAAGAACAACACATTTAATAATAAGCACCTTCATTAAAATGCTCATCCTCACAATAATGCAGCAGAAATACATTCATTCTCAATACATACATGCATTTTTAAAGAGGATCTTTGAGATATTTAACTGTAGTTTTCATTTCGACAAGGGATGAGGATGACCTCACGGCTTCGTGTTGTTCCAGAAATGTTCATCAACTCGTATCCTCCAGCATTTCTCAGTTGAGGAAAGACAGAAAAGATTGGAGGTGCAGGTGCAATGTGTAGGGGGTGCAAAGCTTCTGTTCTTGCATACCCCTCAGCAAATGTGCATTTGCACCCCTGACATGGGGACTGCTTCGGCTGCATGGGGTCCAGCTCTAGCTTGGAACAAGGCCCTTTTTGGCTGGCCAGAGGCGTGGCTTGACTTTAGGGTCCCCTTGGGGCACTAAAGCTGGCCTGGGCTTAGCATGAGCGCGGCCTGAAGTGTATCTTGACTTTAGCGACTGGAGTACAGTTCGCCAAATCTCCCAGTCGTAAACCGCAGTCCTGCCGCTTCTTATACAGATGTATGCTAGAATCAGCACGCCGATGAGAGCCATGGATTGTGGGCTGCTCCAAACTGTTGTGAAAACTGTTCTCGCAGAATCTAAGCGTCTTCTTCCTCATGACTGGAAAAGGCTTTCTTCGACCCTTGCTACCTCAATGTGCACTTGTTGACCCAAGATCTCAGATAAATTCAGAGCCTCTAGGGCATTTGTTGCATCATGCGGATTTTCAAAGATCACACCATTTGCAACAGACTGGCCAGTTTTTGTATCTCTGTATATGTACAGGTGCACAGAAAGGATGGGTCCGAATGGTTGAAATGTTGTTTGCAACACCCGTAAGGTTACATCTGGGTGCAAATTTCTCAAAATCAATGATGACCCCGGCTGTGCAATTGCAATTGTCCTTAAAAGGTCCCATGGCATGAAAATATCACTTTTATGAGGGTTTTTTTTTACATTAATATGAGTTCCCTTAGCCTACCTATTTTATTTATTTTTTTATTTTTTATTTTTTTTCCTCGAGACATCATGGCTTGCAAACGAGCGAAGCATGGCAGTTAGTAAGTGTTTGGATGTACAAATGAACACCAAAGTATTTTTTTAGTTTCTTCATCCTATTAAAAAACAGTGGGTTAATTTTATTTTCTCTGGTAATGCGCCGACACAACTTCCCAAAGTTTTGTATGTCTGCGCCAAACATTTCACCGACGTCTGTTTCCTCAACTTGGGCCAATATAGTGCTGGCCTTGCTGAACATCTGAACATCAGTTTGTTGTACTGGCTTTTTATAGTGGCGTCTTTAATTTATATCACTGATGTGTAATGATCAGCTGTACAGTTTTATTTTCTTTGATGTATTAGTGTGAAATTTAAAGATAAAGTTTCACTTTAACATGTAATGGCATATGAAAATACAAAGAAAGAAATATATTTTATGGATTTGCTGCAGTCAATCATGTGTTCCCAACTGAATAAAGGCAGCAAAACTTCTGTTTTTAAAGCATAAACCTTTTTCATAAAATACGTTTTAACTATTTTTTTTTTTATTTCATTCCCCAAGTCAAAACGAATGCAAACAAGAGCACAGAAAACCATCAATTAAAACAGAGTGCGCTGAAAAACGCTTGTTTAAAATACCCAATGCAACTAGTGTCAACTAATGTGTTTGTTATAAAAAAGACTGAAACTGTAGTGAAGGAGTACATTCATATAACCTTTCATAATGAACAAAATCTAACGTTCTTGACCACAGTGATGCCTTCAAAAAGCAAGAGCTCAAGAGAAGAAGTGTAGAGTGGTGCAGTTTACTTAAAAAAACAACTTCTCATAATCTCACATTTAACTCCAGCAGACTGAATACGTCATCTTATGGCAAAATGAACATTCCTGGGAAACAGGATGGACAGAGAAGATGAAGAAAAGATGAATATTTATGCTAATATTGATAATTTGAAGTCAGGACAGAAACAGAAAACTCAGACACCAAGAGACACCGTCACTTGAGCCATTTCTGTCATCTTCAGTTAGAGAGTGTTTATGTGTGTGTGTGTAGCAGCTAAATGGGAGATGGTCAGATTAAATGTGTCTATTGTCTCTGTTTACGATATACATGTGCAACTGTTTCATCTGCTCAGGGTTTTGTTAAGAACATGTCTGGTGCTGCTGTATGGAGGACGAGAAATGACTTAAGTATAAATAAATAAATGAATAAATGTGTAAATGTAGAATTAAATAAACAAATAAATGTAGAAATATGAAGAAATAAATGTAGAAATACACAAGTAAATAAATGAATAAACAAACGCAGAAATACATAAATGAATAAATAAATAATTAAATGTTGAAATAAATCAATAAATAAATGCAGATATGTATAAATGAATACATAATTACACAAAAGTGTAATTTTTAATTGTGCTATTTTTGTACCATTTGTGTTATACTACATTTTTTCTACATTTATATATGTATTTCTGTGTACGTATGTTAATAAGGTAGGTGGTCCTAACCGCTCTCAATGCAGGATTGATTAAACAGGATTGTTATCGTTACGGCTGTACTCAGTGTTGCCAAGTCTGCGGTTTTCCCGTGGAATTGGCTACTTTTACACTGTTGTCACGGGTTGTTTTTCATGCTAGCGGGTTGAATCAACCCAAAATAGCGTGAAATTTAGCCCCTGGAATGCGAATTTTACCAGGTGAGCCCCGCCAAAAAACGCTAATTTTACCCCCCGGAACGCAATTTTTACCGTGGGTCCCCCCTGAAATGCGATTGGGCTAGTTTTGGGCTATTTTTGAGTAGCAATTAGGCAGGTTTTGTTGTGAAAACCTGGCAACCCTGGCTGTACTACTGTGGATACTAGTTAAATATGGCTGGGTTTTTTTAAGTACCATTGCTAATGATTTGCATTTATTAGCAAATGATAAAGATCAATCACCAAGCGACTGCCTTCTGTTTCATGTGGAACGTGCAGTCGATGATTTAGTTCAGCTCAGTGCTGATATGGATGTAGACCTTGATCCAGCTGTGTTCGCCTGTCTTTAAGACGCAAGCAGGCCAGCTTCACACGCGCTCAGAAACTGAGACAAACATGGGACGTCCACCACAACTTTTATCTAAGCATGTAATTGAGGCACACCACCTTTTGGGACACACCGCTGGAGATAAAGCTAATTTATTTGGAGTGTGCGAGAGAACAATTCGTCGGAGGATGGCACAGCATGGGATAAGGTAAATTATAACATTCTTTCAGCTGTACGTTTTGATGACCAATTTGACTTATGTTTGTTTTGTGAATTTAAACCCATGTTGTGAATTACTGTAACTTTTCGAAACCTTCTCCATAGTTACCTACAGGTGCTGGTCATATAAATAGAATATCATCAAAAAGTTGATTTATTTCACTAATTCCATTCAAAAAGTGAAACTTGTATATTATATTCATTCATTACACACAGACCGACATATTTCAAATGTTTCTTTTAATTTTGATGATTATAACTGACAACTAAGGAAAATCCCAAATTCAGTATCTCAGAAAATTAGAAGATTGTGAAAAGGTTCAATATTGAAGACACCTGGTGCCACACTCTAATCAGCTAATTAACTCAAAACACCTGCAAAGGCCTTTAAATGGTCTCTCAGTCTAGTTCTGTAGGCTACACAATCATGGGGAAGACTGCTGACTTGACAGTTGTCCAAAAGACGACCATTGACACCTTGCACAAGGAGGGCAAGACACAAAAGGTCATTGCAAAAGAGGCTGGCTGTTCACAGAGCTCTGTGTCCAAGCACATTAATAGAGAGGCGAAGGGAAGGAAAAGATGTGGTAGAAAAAAGTGTACAAGCAATAGGGATAACCGCACCCTGGAGAGGATTGTGAAACAAAACCCATTCAAAAATGTGGGGGAGATTCACAAAGAGTGGACTGCAGCTGGAGTCAGTGCTTCAAGAACCACTACGCACAGACGTATGCAAGACATGGGTTTCAGTTGTCGCATTCCTTGTGTCAAGCCACTCTTGAACAACAGACAGCGTCAGAAGCGTCTCGCCTGGGCTAAAGACAAAAAGGACTGGACTGCTGCTGAGTGCTCCAAAGTTATGTTCTCTGATGAAAGTAAATTTTGCATTTCCTTTGGAAATCAGGGTCCCAGAGTCTGGAGGAAGAGAGGAGAGGCACACAATCCACGTTGCTTGAGGTCCAGTGTAAAGTTTCCACAGTTAGTGATGGTTTGGGGTGCCATGTCATCTGCTGGTGTTGGTCCACTGTGTTTTCTGAGGTCCAAGGTCAACGCAGCCGTATACCAGGAAATTTTAGAGCACTTCATGCTTCCTGCTGCTGACCAACTTTATGGAGATGCAGATTTCATTTTCCAACAGGACTTGGCATCTGCACACAGTGCCAAAGCTACCAGTACCTGGTTTAAGGACCATGGTATCCCTGTTCTTAATTGGCCAGCAAACTCGCCTGACCTTAACCCCATAGAAAATCTATGGGGTATTGTGAAGAGGAAGATGCGATATGCCAGACCCAACAATGCAGAAGAGCTGAAGGCCACTATCAGAGCAACCTGGGCTCTTATAACACCTGAGCAGTGCCACAGACTGATCGACTCCATGCCACGCCGCATTGCTGCAGTAATTCAGGCAAAAGGAGCCCCAACTAAGTATTGAGTGCTGTACATGCTCATACTTTTCATGTTCATACTTTTCAGTTGGCCAAGATTTCTAAAAATCGATTCTTTGTATTGGTCTTAAGTAATATTCTAATTTTCTGAGATACTGAATTTGGGATTTTCCTTAGTTGTCAGTTAGAATCATCAAAATTAAAAGAAATAAACATTTGAAACATATCAGTCTGTGTGTAATGAATGAATATAATATACAAGTTTCACTTTTTGAATGGAATTAGTGAAATCAACTTTTTGATGATATTCTAATTACATGACCAGCACCTTTATTCTTAATCAATTCCAATCATAACATCAAATGCATGTTTCACCCTGCATAAACCAAAGGGTTCCTCTTTTGTTGCTGTTTCTTAGAGTTAAAAATAGAGGCTGTTGTATTGCTGTAGTGTACATTATGCCCATTATTACAAGATAATGATTTGCAGTGTTGTGCTATGAAACGAATTTGATTTGACTTAAAACTTCTCTAGACCTCATTTGCTTTAGGTTTTTTAAGGCCTGTTATGGTAACTTCTTACAGGACAACCTTTAATAGACAACACTAGTTTTAAAGGGAACCCCTGGTATTGAGACTTGTATGGCTTAATATAACGTAAATGATGTCTCTTACTGAAATATGTAGTAGAAAATCCATGACATATTTGGACAATGGGGGATTGCCATTTTGTTTAGGCGCACAGTGCGTTCTACGTCGACAACGTCAAATGGTTGCACTCGGTGAGCTACTGCTTTACTAGCGATAAGAAGAGAAAAGAATGGAAAGTTGTGAAGAATGTGGACGAATAAAACTTCCTAAAGATCCGTGTCTTTGTTCTCTTCACTTTAGCCCTGATGACTTCGAGCTTTTAATAGATCACAGCTACTTAAAGAGCTTACAGTTGCCGATGGATATAAGTGTATGCTTTAACCAAATGCCGCAAATGTCATTCTAATACATATTTCAGTAAGAGACATCATTTACATTATATTAAGCCATACAGGGCAGCTAATCTCATGTTTTTTTGTTTGTACAGTGGTCATTGTTGTGTCAATTGACTTTGATGTTTTTAATGATCAGAGTCTACAATCTGTTTACTCCAATGGATGACAATGATCTGGATGAAACTGTCACCCAAATTCTGCAGCACCATCCCAATTGTGGATATAAAATGATGGTCGGGCACTTGAATGCACAGGGTATCCACATACAGAGTAAGTGATTCATTGGGTCAGGGGATAATTCACCAACAGGCTTCTGGTCAATTGCTGATCTATTAATAATGCTGGAAAGATGTTGCTTTATTTATTGCCTGTAAATTTATTATGGGACTTGAAAACCTGATTAGTGTAGTTAGTGATTTTAAGTAATTCACACCTAATTCTGTGATTTATTTTGCATATTATAGGACAGCATGTACAGGAATCCATGCACCGTGTGGATCCTTATGGAGTCTCAATTTGCACCCTTCAGCTCAACTCACGAAGGCGCAGGAAGTACTTTGTACCAGCGCCAAACAGTTTATGGCACTCACAAATTGATAAGGTATCTGAAGAACCACAACAATCTTGGCAAGCTTGCCAGTTCATAACAATGTTTCCTAATAAAATTGGGCAGTATTCCAACATGATAACTACCCCAAACACGCCTCCAAGACGACCTCTGCCTTGCTAAAGAAGCTGAGGGTAAAGGTGACGGACTGGCCAAGCATGTTTCCAGACCTAAACCCTATTGAGCATCTGTGGGGCATCCTCAAACGGAAGGTGGAGGAGCGCAAGGTCTCTAACATCCACCAATTCCGTGATGTCATCATGGAGGCGTGGAAGAGGACTCCAGTGGCAACCTGTGAAGCTCTGGTGAACTCCATGCCCAAGAGGGTTAAGGCAGTGCTGGAAAATAATGGTGGCCACATAAAATATTGACACTTTGGGCCCAATTTGGACATTTTAACTTAGACATTAGACATTAATGGCTGTGTGTTGAGTTATTTTGGGGGACCTGCAAATTTACACTGTTATACAAGCTGTACACTCACTACTTTACATTGTAGCAAAGTGTCATTTCTTCAGTGTTTTCACATGAAAAGGTATAATAAAATATTTACAAAAATATGAGGGGTGGACTCACTTCTGTGAGATACTGTATGTATGTACACTGTATTGCCAATAGTTTTGGGATGCCTGCCTTTACGTGCACATGAACTTTAATGACATCCCATTCTTAATCCGTAGGGTTTAATATGGAGTTGGCCCACCCTTTGCAGCTATAACAGCCTCAACTCTTCTAGGAAGGCTTTCCACAAGGTTTAGGAGTGTGTTTATGGGAATTTTTGACCATTCTTCTAGAAGCGCATTTGTGAGGTCAGGCGCTGATGTTGTCGAGAAGGCCTGGCTCACAGTCTCCGCTCTAATTCATCCCAAAAGTGTTCTATCGGGTTGAGGTCAGGCCAGTCAAGTTCCTTCACACCAAACTTGCTCATCCATGTCTTTATGGACCTTGCTTTGTGCACTGGTGCGCAGTCATGTTGGAACAGGAAGGGGCCATCCCCAAACTGTTCCTACAAAGTTGGGAGCATGAAATTGTCCAAAATGTCTTGGTATGCTGAAGCATTAAGAGTTCCTTTCACTGGAACTAAGGGGCCAAGCCCAACCCCTGAAAAACAACCCCACACCATAATCCCCCCTCCACCAAACTTTACACTTGGCACAATGCAGGCAGGCAAGTACCGTTTTCCTGGCAACCGCCAAACCCAGACTCGTCCATCGGATTGCCTGACAGAGAAGCGTGATTCGTCACTCCAGAGAACACGTCTCCACTGCTCTAGAGTCCAGTGGCGGCGTGCTTTACACCACTGCATCCAAAGCTTTGCATTGCACTTGGTGATGTCAGGCTTGGATGCAGCTGCTCGGCCATGGAATCCCATTCCATGAAGCTCTCTACGCACTGTTCTTGAGCTAATCTGAAGGCCACACAAAGTTTGGAGGTCTTGGCGACTTCTGCGCACTGTGCGCCCCAGCATGAGCTGACCCCGCTCTCCGATTTTACTTCGTGGCTGAGTTGCTGTTGCTCCCAATTGCTTCCACTGTTATGATACCACTAAAAGTTTACCGTGGAATATATAGTAGTGAGGAAATTTCACAAATGGACTTATTGCACAGGTGGCAACCTATCACGGTACCACGCTTGAGTTCACTGAGCTCCTGAGAGCGACCCATTCTTTCACAAATGTTTGTAGAAGCAGTCTGCATAACTAGGTGCTTGATTTTATACACCTGTGGCCATGGAAGTGATTGGAACATCTGAATTCAATGATTTGGAGGGGTGTCCCAATACTTTTGGCAACGCACGAAAGAGTATGTGAACCACTTGCATAATCTGTGAAAATGTGAATTATTTTAACAAAATAAGAGAGATCATTCAAAATGCATGTTATTTTTTGTTTAGTACTGTCCTGAGTAAAATATTTTACATAAAAGATGTTTACATTTGTCCACAAGACAAAAAAAAAAAAGTAGCTTAATTTATTAAAATGACCCTGTTGAAGAGTATGTGAACCATTGATTCCTAATACTGTGTACCTGGATGATCCACAACTGTTTTTTTTTTTTTGTGTTGTTGTTGTTCCTAATGCACTGTGTTTCCTTCTGGAGCATCAGTGAATGTTTGAACCTTTTTTTAATAGTTGTGTTTGAGTCCCTCAATTGTCCTCAGTGTGAAAAGATGGACCTCAAAATCATACAGTCACTGCTGGAAAGGGTTCAAATATGCAAAAAAATGCTTGAAAACTGAAGAATCTGCAGGACCTGGAGGATTTTTCTGAAGAATATTTGGCAGTTTAACTGCTCAGAACAAACAACTGCACATTCAACCATCACAAAACATAAAAACAGTCATAGACCATCCACAGTATTAAGAATCAATGGTTCACATAATTTTTGAACTGGGTAATTTTAATAAATTTTTTTTAATAAGTTTTTTTTTTCTTGTGGACTATATGTAAACGTCTTTTATGAAAATATCTTACTCAAGACAGTACTAAACATAAAATAAAATATATGCATTTTGTATGATCTCTCTTATTTTGTTAAAATTATTCACATTTTCACAGATTCTGCAAGTGGTTCACATACTTTTTCTTGCAACTGTGTGTGAGTGTGTGTGTGTGTGTGTGTGTGTGTGTATATATATATATATATACATTTTATATATAATTAGAAAATTTAATTGTCATTAGAAAATTTTAATATACAGCTGGGTGGCCTTGTTCACCATATCAACTAGTTCTTAACTAATGCGTTTGTTATACAAAGACTGAAACTGTAGTGAAGGGGTGAAAATATAAGGGCAACTTTTCATAATGATTTGCAGTAAATGGGTACAAGAAGAGTTATTTAAGTTATACAATAGTCAGCAATTTTTTTTAGCATCCTAACAGGATATCACATGTTCTTGACCACAGTGGTCTAACAGTAACAGCTCAAAAGCAGAAATGCAGTGCAGTGCAGTCCACCAAATGAAACAACTTCTAGTCTCACATTTAACTCCAGCAGACTGAATATGTCTTATTACGACAATATCAACATTCCCGGTACACATGGGATGGACAGAGAAGATGAAGAAGAGATGAATATCTATGCTAATGCTGATCCTATAAACAGTTTTGATGTCAGGACAGAAACGGAAAACTCAGACACCAAGAGACACCAAACACCTCAACACACAGGTACTGAGACTCATTTCATTATATCACACACATTTGAGTCATATGAGTAATTATCTTCATGTCTGTGGTGTTCAGGAAGTGATAGTGTGAAGATCAGAAGCTCCAGAGCAGCTCCAGTGTGTTTGGTGCTGCTGTGTGTTCTTCTGCTGACTGCAGTCATAGTGCTGGGTGTCTACATCCATACAAAGAGCACAAACTACACAGAAGAGAGAAACCAGCTACTAAACATGATTACCAACCTGACAGAAGAGACACACCAACTACTAACCAACCTTACTGAGGAGAGAGACCAGCTACTAACCAAGATCACCAACCTCACAGAAGAGAGAAAACAACTACTAACCAACAATGCCAACCTTACTGAGGAGAGAGGCCAGCTACTAACCAGGACCATTCAATTGACACAAGAGAGAGATAGATTATCATCAAATAACAATGACCTTATTAAACAAAGAAACAAATTAAATCAGGAGAAAAATGAACTGTTAAAAATGGGTAATTATGAGCTACAAACAAGTTTTGTTTTACAGGATACATATAGGAATTATTTAGATGCAGCTGGTTAAAAATAAGTTTGGTAGATCAGTGCTAATAGTAAAATTGCTTTTGTTTACAGATGGATGGGTTCGTTATCAATCTAGTTTTTACTTCATTTCCTCTGCGTGGAAGAGCTGGACTGAGAGCAGAAGATACTGTACAGACAGAGGAGCAGATCTGATCATCATAAACAACAAAGAGGAACAAGTGAGTGAAATTACTTTTCTAACTATAGATAATAGTCTATAAGAAGAAAACTGTTATTTTTCTTTTACACTTTATTACTTTATTCTGTTATTATGGTTTAATGTGTTATTGTTTCATGAAAAGTGTATATTGTTAATTCTCTTTAAGACATAAATGTGTAATTGTTTTATTTTCTTAGGATTTTATTAAGAAAATGTCTTGCACTAAAGTCTGGATTGGTCTGACTGACAGTGATGTGGAGGGCAGATGGAGATGGGTTGATGGCAGCACACTGACCTCTGGGTGAGAAATCACTGAACTGAATAATATCTAATAAATGATTCTCACAGTCAGTATCATATCACTGATCTAATGCTGATCTATATTTTCAGGTTCTGGTCATCTAAAGAGCCTAATGGGGACAGAAGCGAAAACTGTGCTCTAACTCATGCATCAGGATGGGCTGATTACCCATGCAGTGATCATTTTCAATGTATCTGTGAGAAGAGCATTTTAAATTAAGTCAATGAGATGCAGGTTTATGTCAAAAAAAGACAAAATTATTATTATTATAATTTTTTTTTTTGCCAGATATTGTATGTTACTTGACGTACATAACGAGCTAGCCAGGGCCCTGAACTGGAATAAAAACAAAAAATGGAAACAAACTGCATTAGCTGTTGAATCTCAGGAGTTTTTCAGAGGATATGTCACCATGGCAGGTTATATCCAGCATGGTGTGTTTTAATCAGCAAAAATTGCAGATTAGTGTAGAACCACTACTATTCAGGGAATATATATATATATATATATATATATATATATATATATATATATATATATATAAGGGGTGTAACGATACACAAACATGACGGTTCGGTACGTACTATATACATATTTTGAAGTCATGGTTCGGTACGGGTTCAGTACAGCAGGGTGAGAAAACAAACAAACAAAAAATTATTAAACAATGTTTTACTGAACCAACTGTGTCTCTGTCTTTAAATGTATTCAATTATAATTAAAATTTTCTTAAGGAGAAAAAAATCTGTCTCTGCTAATGCTGTAAACTATCAGGGAGCCCTTACTTGCACATTACTATAATAAAGGTTACAATTAACAACAGAGCCCAAATAATTAAATTTAGTTGCTATTTATTTAAGTATAGACATAATCATCAACACTCAAATAATAATAATAAAAAAAAAAAAATGTATGTATTGTAAGCATGTAAATTACACATAAGGCAGTTTTTGCATTAACTTCTGTTTCTCCAATTCGTTGTTGAAATATAATCATTAACTCAGTGGCTGTCATAACTTGTTTTCATGATGGATTTATTTAGGCCTAACATTCACTAACAGGTTAAGTAAAATATAATTAATATATAGGCTAATATAGTGCATATATTTAGCGAAACAGTTCATTTCTCTAGCGAACTAACACTGTTGACACTGAATGGCTTTTCTGAGGTAAATGTAATACTACGTGACATATTGTTTTACTGACATCTTTCTGCGGTTTAAAGTTGTACTGTATCTTTCAATATACCTTCATGTTCATTCTGTAGTAGTGTGGTAGTCACTCGCGCTCCGTGCTGCCGTTTGAACTAAAGCGCCTATACGGCGATCTGTCACGCCACATCAAAAAGCATCAAAACGGCATTTATTGTTTAAATTTCATGATAAAATGGACAGAATTTGAAAGATGGCACTTCGTTTCTTATTGAAAGTAACAAAACAGAGCTTATTGCGATTATTCGTGGTTAATGCTGGTTAAAAAATACGTTAGGCTAAAAAGCATTACTGTGTGCGCCCCCTTCTGGATTGGAGTGTGGATTGCCTGTATTCGTCGTCATACTGCATGAACCGAACCGTGACGGTTCGGGACGAATACATGTACTGTTACACCCCTAATATATATTTGTAAACATTTAAAAGCTTTGTTGTCAAAGTTAGTAGGCTATTGTGGCTTTATGTATGGTCAGACACTTGCGTGTGTCGTTATATTATTAACCTTTTTTCCTAAATCAAGTTTAAATGGAGTTACGAGGTGTTTCACCAGCAAATGTTGAAGATTTGTGTTTTGTCAGTCATTAACGGCTGCATCTGAGGCAGTAAGTGCATTGCATTAAATTTTTTATCATCAACTTGCAGGTTACAAAGTATATTGTAACTATATGTGGGCACTCAGTATTTACTGTTGTTTAATATATTGGGCAAAAAGTGTGCACAGGTATTGGCTATGACAATGCAGCAAATACTAGACTAAAACTCTCTTCTCCACAGCTCAAATGCATAAAACATAGCCTTTACACACATCATGCTATAAATAAAGAAAATGCTGTACTTATTAAAAGAACTAGTTTTTATTTACCCTTGCACTGCAAACAAGCAGAGACAAACTGATGAAAATGACCAATTGATTGAAAATTGCTGATCATACATGAATATTTTGCCAAAAGCAACACTTCTGTCATTTACTTGGAACTTCTCATTTTTGGTGAACTGCTCCTGTAAGTTTAAGCTAAAATAAACTATCCTCTCATCTCCTGACTTCCTTTAGCTATGAAGGTCTTTTAAAAAGGCAACTGTTTTTAAAGAGGCAACTATTCTGAAAATGAAAACAGACTAAAATGTATCAATTTCTGGCAACTGTTTACAAAACTTTAATACATGTATGCATTAAAAACACCTGAAGAAAGCCAGCAGTCACCAGTCCAGAAGCGTGTGTTCATTGTGTGACGTGCATAATGAAAAATGTGCTCATAATATCTCATTTGAAACTCATCTAGTCAACTCATTGGGGAAATATGTGGTGAACACACACATTTAATGCCAATACCCAAGCAAGTAATTCTTTCTTGAATGCTGCAAAGTTGTGAGCATCTTACTCCTTTTTTGAGTAATTACAATTTTTTGTGCTATAGCAAATTAATTACTACCTATTCTTCATGACAGTGATTATGTACACAGACTGTAGAACTCCTGTCAAAGTTTCTGGGTTCTAATCCCTTTTTTCCTTCATTAAAATCAAATATGTTCATCAGTGATTTTATATCATGTAATAACTAATATCACAGGTGGAATCTATCTACAACTAACATGTTCTTCTTTGCTGCATTTAAGCCAAGTCAAACGGCATTAGATTGCCCCCTACAGGTCAATCTACCACAGCTCGGTCTATAACATCTCATGAGCAGGGATTTTATTTTGTGATTTCACCAGAATAGAGGTCTCTGCCGTCACTGATAACTGTGGCAACAAGCAGTCAGCATGATTTCAAATTAGCAACACATTTCAGCACCAGATTGCCTCTTAGGCCACATATGTTCTCCTTGTCGGCTCTGTGTTTATTTGGCAGTATATAAAATCTAGATCAGGGTTTTTTAACTTATTGGTGCAGAACACCACACAGAACACTTGTCAGCAGTGCACCAAGCAAAAACCAACTGACCCTTTTCACATTTCCGGGTTTCTCAGAAGCGGAAGTTGTCATAGTTGAGTAAAATTCTATAGTGGTGAATGAGAGAATACATTAAATATATTTTTTGTGTTTCCATTTGCTCAAATAGCAAAAGAAAACCTCCACAATAGTTTTTTCACAACTTTCAAAAAGAGGAAAAAAAATAGAGCGATTGATAACGGCAGTCAGAAGAGAGAAAGATGTCATTTTTACCATCACTCCCATAGCTGCTGTATTACAAACACCCTCACAGCAGCGTTAACTAGATTTTTGTAATTTGATGCAAAGATAATATAATACTAATTATAGTGTTATAAATGTACATACGTTTTTAAAAAAAATTAAAACATAAAAAACTTTGCAGGGTCTTATATACACGAATTCCTTCACAACAGGTGTAGGCTAGTGTACAGTCAGTGAGTGCAGATTCTCGGAGAAATACTTAAGATGAATATATTAAAATCATTGAGTAGAGTATATAACTGTTTCTTTCTGAAGTGTTGATATTTTTTTATAACTGTTCCAGTGAGCTTTTTTTTTAGTGTTTTACTATAGTGAAATTGTTTCTGAACGATTTGTTTTGGTTATACTATTGTCAGTGGATCATTTTTTTATTTGTTTATTTTGTGGAACATGAGTTTTTGCTATAATTGTGAAATTTCACTGACATTTAAAATTACTCATATCATGAAATAAGAGTTTGATCATATCACCCAACAATAATCGTGTTAAATAATTGTGATTTCAATATTGACCAAAATAATCATGATTGTGATTTTTGCCATAATCGAGCATTTTGAATGTCTTCTTTGTCAGACACCATTTCATGTTCTGGAGTTTCTTGAGTTGAGCTGATGAGTTGTGTCAGGTGTGTTTAATTAGGGTGACATATATAATGTTCAAAATTGGACTCCAGAAATGACTTGCAAAGTGAACTTCACAGAGTATACTGCCATATCATGCCATACCATATGAGATTCCAGTCTGAAGGAAGTGATCTTCAGTTATTATTTGTACACTATTCAGTTCTACATCACCAGTGTAACAGTCCAGTACGAAGAATATATATATACTTATATAGTCTGATAGTGTGTGTGTGTGTGTGTGTGCATATATATATATATAAAAACACACACATATACATACATTCCTTTCGGTATATAAAGAGAAAATTAACTTGCTGATGCTTTGACAGCTTTTTGTTTTAATTGTTATTCTGTAATAAACTAAATTTAATATTAAACATCTTTTTGAATTGAAAACACATGTACTCATTCATTATAAAAAAAAAAAATCCACATTTTAAGTAATAAAGACTACGACAGAAAAAGGAGTATTGGGACAGTTTTAGATATTTCAGTATCGTGACAACACTAGTGTAAAGTCAAAAGCGCCAGGAATTCCTGGCTTTACACCCACAAACGAAGATCCGGTTCCGACACCTGTACTGTGTCACATCTTTTGAAATCCCATTCTGTTTTTGGTTCATTTAGATGTCTTTGGTCCACCTTGCATTCATATTTCAGTCAAACTTCACCATAGTTAGTTTGGAAGCGGACCAAGACTAGAGATCGACCAGTATTTATTTTAATAACAGATACTGATACCAGTTATTTGCATGCTTATGTGCCCGATAACCGATATATAGAACCAATATTTATTTATTTATTGACTATCAACTCCCCATAAATAAGCATAAATACAAGCATTCGTTTTAAACTACAGTTTAAAAAGGTTTATGTGGTGTTTGATAGGCTAAAGAGCTGTAATTTTTTAGATGTTTATTAGGTGAACTTGTGAAAGAAGACTTAATATTGATTGTTTCAGTAGCATAAAAAAACAAAACGTTTTTTCAAACTGGGAATATAGCCATTACATTAAGAAATGATCAAAGAACCCCGAAGCGGTCCATTCAGTCTAATGTGAGTTAGGTTATAAGCCTATGCATTTTCGCAAAAACTCCCGATATAACCTATGAAACTGTATATACTGCAAAATGAATCTCTTACTTGCATCTTTTCTGCATTAAATGAATCTCTTGCTTGCATCTTTTCTGCATTTTGTTGTTTATGATGATAAACGAGAATTCGCGTGAGTGAGATTCAGAATTCAGTCAGTGCAGCGCGTGCAACTGTCATAACACCGGCATTTGCGCGGTGACTTAATCACAATGCCTCTTATTGGACATTGTATTCCTAAACTCAACGAAAACGTCTGTGATTGGTTATAATGCTCAACACTGCAAACTACACACGTAAAAGAAAACGACTATAAATATGATATAACAAACAAATCTACTGTAAATACAATGCAGCAATTTTCATATTTATAGGCAATGTTTCATATTGGGTAGACTACTTACTTTCAAGAGCAAAAACATCATGGAAGAAAGAGAGCTACTAACCAAAATGACTAACCTGGCAGAAGAAAGAGAGCAGCTACTAACTAACAAAGATTACTAACCTACTAAGGAGAGACAAGCTACTCAGCAAGAACACAAACTTGACAAATGAAAGGGAAGGATTATTATCCAAGAATGACAACCTCACTAAACAAAGAGACCAGTTAAATCAAGAGAGAAATGAACTGGGGAAGAGGCTCAATGAAACAGGTAATCTTGATATTCAGTGTTTTATTTTTTGTTTAATTAAGACACATCGCTCTACAATACTCTTCAGATTGTAGCAAGAAGTTTAAATAATATTACTATCAAAGGGTTAACTTACAAGAAGAAGGTGAAAAAAAACAAGTCTGATCTGTATGTTTCACCAAAACATTTTTTTTTTTTTATATAAGCAGACAGGATATAACTGCTTCAGTGTGTGGTCACAGTGGTGTAGTTAAAGCTTAGCTTCTAAAAAGCGTCAGTACACAGCAGCGTCCACACGAGCAACTTACACAATGGACTCCAAAAGACCGAAAATCTGCAAGAGGACTCATGCCAATAGTAGCACTGAGATACGAGAACTGGACAGAGAAGATGGTGAGGAGATGATCACTGATGCCAGCAGAGACCCAACTATCCGTCATGATGTCAGGACAGAAACAGAGAACTCAGACACCGCAACACATCAAACACTTCAACACTCAGGTACTAAGACTCATTTTATTATAGTAACATAACTAAAATGCACATTTAAGTCAAATGAGTGTTGAAGAAATATTTATCTTCATATCTGTGATTTACAGGAAGGATTTGTGTGAAGATCAGAAGCTCCAGAGCAGCTCCAGTGTGTTTGGTGCTGCTCTGTGTTCTCCTGCTGACTGCAGTCATAGTGCTGGCCATCAAACTCAGTAAAAAGATTGATGAGTTTTACATCAAGTACAAAAACATCACAGAAGAGATAAATGAGTTAAAAGAGTTAAAATTAATCTTGGAAAAGCATACTAGGAATTTATCAAATCATAGTGAAACCCTGATTACAGAAAAACATGAATTACAGGAGAAGATGAAAGAACTGTGGCAACAGATACATAAAATGGGTAATAAAAAACTACTAAAACTAAAACTACACAACTATTCGATATTTAAAGAATATAGCATGTATGTTTTGGGTAACCTGTTATAAATAAGTTAATAATAAAGAGCTAATTGTTGTACTATACTTACAGATGGATGGAAGTGCTATCAATCTAGTCTTTACTTCATCTCCTCTGAAAAGAAGAGCTGGATTGAGAGTAGGCGAGACTGTACAGACAGAGGAGCAGATCTGATCATCATAAACAACAGAGAGGAACAAGTGAGTGAAAGAGAATGTTTGTTTGTGACCATAACTACAAACCCGATTCCAAAAAAGTTGGGACACTGTATAAATTGTGAATAAAAAAGGAATGTAATGATGTGGAAGTTTCAAATTTCAATATTTTATTCAGAATACAACATAGATGACATATCAAATGTTTAAACTGAGAAAATGTATCATTTTAAGGGAAAAATAAGTTGATTTTAAATTTCATGGCATCAACACATCTCGAAAAAGTTGGGACAAGGCCATGTTTACCACTGTGTGGCATCCCCTCTTCTTTTTATAACAGTCTGCAAATGTCTGGGGACTGAGGAGACAAGTTGCTCAAGTTTAGGAATAGGAATGTTGTCCCATTTTTGTCTAATACAGGCTTCTAGTTGCTCAACTGTCTTAGGTCTTCTTTGTCGCATCTTCCTTTTTATGATGCGCCAGATGTTTTCTATGGGTGAAAGATCTGGACTGCAGGCTGGCCATTTCAGTACCCGGATCCTTCTTCTACGCAGCCATGATGTTGTAATTGATGCAGTATGTGGTCTGGCATTGTCATGTTGGAAAATGCAAGGTCTTCCCTGAAAGAGACGACGTCTGGATGGGAGCATATGTTGTTCTAGAACTTGGATATACCTTTCAGCATTGATGGTGCCTTTCCAGATGTGTAAGCTGCCCATGCCACACGCACTCATGCAACCCCATACCATCAGAGATGCAGGCTTCTGAACTGAGCGCTGATAACAACTTGGGTTGTCCTTGTCCTCTTTAGTCCGGGTGACATGGCGTCCGAGTTTTCCAAAAAGAACTTCAAATTTTGATTCGTCTGACCACAGAACAGTTTTCCACTTTGCCACAGTCCATTTTAAATGAGCCTTGGCCAAGAGAAAACGCCTGCGCTTCTGGATCATGTTTAGATATGGCTTCTTTTTTGATCTATAGAGTTTTAGCCGGCAATGGTGAATGGCACGGTGGATTGTGTTCACCGACAATGTTTTCTGGAAGTATTCCTGAGCCCATGTTGTGATTTCCATTACAGTAGCATTCCTGTATGTGATGCAGTGCCGTCTAAGGGCCCGAAGATCACGGGCATCCAGTATGGTTTTCCGGCCTTGACCCTTACGCACAGAGATTGTTCCAGATTCTCTGAATCTTTGGATGATATTATGCACTGTAGATGATGATAACTTCAAACTCTTCGCAATTTTTCTCTGAGAAACTCCTTTCTGATATTGCTCCACTATTTTTCGCCGCAGCATTGGGGGAATTGGTGATCCTCTGCCCATCTTGACTTCTGAGAGACACTGCCACTCTGAGAGGCACTTTTTATACCCAATCATGTTGCCAATTGACCTAATAAGTAGCAAATTGGTCCTCCAGCTGTTTCTTATATGTACATTTAACTTTTCCGGCCTCTTATTGCTACCTGTCCCAACTTTTTTGGAATGTGTAGCTCTCGTGAAATCCAAAATGAGCCAATATTTGGCATGACATTTCAAAATGTCTCACTTTCAACATTTGATATGTTATCTATATTCTATTGTGAACAAAATATAAGTTTATGAGATTTGTAAATTATTGCATTCCTTTTTTATTCACAATTTGTACAGTGTCCCAGCTTTTTTGGAATCGGGTTTGTAAGTTTGGAGCAACCAAGGCCACGTTCACACTGCGAGCTTTAGTACTCAATTCCGATTTATGGCTCAGATCCAATGTTTTTGTAGAGGTGTTCACATTGTTGTTTTAAATGTGGCCAATATCAGATTCCAGTGTGAACAGATAATGGTCGTGGACTGACCCGCATGTGCAAAATGATAAAAAAGGTGTCACGCAGCATACTGTCATACGGAAGTAAACATGGAGGACATTAAAGTAAGTGATTACACATTTATTTATAGTGTGATCTGCTGCTGAAGCCAGCAAATGTATGCACAGGCAATATATAAAAAATAAAAAAAAGATGAGGATGCAATAAAAGAGATAAAAATGACATTTATAGTACGAGTCCTCGTGCTTTGCATGTACATAGAGCTGTCACTGTAATACTTATGACTTCTGACACATTCATTCCACATTGGGTATGTAAAATCTTTGAAGTGACTCCTATGAGTGCAGAATTGCGACGAATGTTGTTCTAGATTAACGTAAAAGTCGCATGAATTCTGATTTGACTGTTCAGACTGAGGTCGCATTGCAAAACATCTGATCTGGGGTGTTTTTCCCGAAAGCATCGTTAGTCAACTATGGTCGTAAGTCCCATTGAACTCTATTGGTAACGACGGAACTTGCGACCATAGTTCGCTTTGGGAAACACACCCCTGTATTGGATTTAGTACCACATATGGAAGTGGCACAAATCGGAATTGAAAAGATCAGATTCCATGTGGTTTGTGCTGTTCACACTGACATGACAAAAACAGATCTGAGTCACATGTGAGCAAAAGATCTGATTTGGGCCACATTTGCCTGCAGTCTAAACATAACCTATCTGACAACACCTTCCTTTGCGGACATTCTGAGCAGAGTATGTAAGCGAAGCGGACTCATGTACCGGTCATGCTTAAATCCCGCTCCGACATGAAATTTGTTTGTACTGTACAATTAATTTCTTGTAAAAATGTGTCAATTAGTAGGCCTACTTAGATAACAGTTATGATATTTGTTGCTTTAAGTATGTTTCTTGATTCATTAGGAGTATTTAAAAAGAGTTCCAGGTGGCACTGAAGTTTGGATTGGTCTGACTGACCGTGATGTGGAGAACACATGGAAATGGGTTGATGGCACAAACATGACCTCTGGGTGAGAAATCACTCCTCTAAAACTACATCAACCAAACTCGGCACCAGGCCTACTGAACACTTTTATAACATGCCTCTCCATGATATGGGAGTTTTTATTTTATTTTCACTTTCAATAAAACGCTATTGTCCAGTGACGATTTGGAAAGTAAATTCTAGAAAATGCTAAAAGTAAAACACTAGAAGTGATGACTATCAATCCACAAAA
This sequence comes from Ctenopharyngodon idella, assembly GCF_019924925.1. Taxonomy (NCBI): domain Eukaryota; kingdom Metazoa; phylum Chordata; class Actinopteri; order Cypriniformes; family Xenocyprididae; genus Ctenopharyngodon; species Ctenopharyngodon idella. Next base: position 19,899,469 of record NC_067223.1, read on the forward strand.
GCAATATATGCTGTCAGGTCACATTTTTAGTATTTCTACAATATTAAAAAAAAACTAAACACTATTTTCTATTTAATATAATTAAAAATGACTTGAAAACCACAAAAATATGATGACTTCATGTTGAATGTCAACTCCGTCATTGGCCTATCAGAAAATCTTATGACGGTGTTGCCATATTAGGCATTTCTTTCACAAAACAAATGGAGTTTATGTAGTAGCCATTTTGTTTTCTCTGTTGATGCTAGATGCTAATAGAACCTGCTTTAGGAGAATAAAATGATCTGAAAATTTCAAATAATTTCCTCAGAAATTGGAAGAGGGTGTTGACATATCATGGTTGTGACACAGGAAATATTAACATTAGGATTTAAAATATTCTAAAATTATAAAACTTACTAGAGCCTGTCTGACATTGATGCACTCTGGCTCTTAGAGTGATAGCTGAAGCAGCACTGAACATCTAATGCTGATCTGTTGCAGGTTCTGGAGGGATGGAGAACCAAGTGATAGCACTGGTGATAAGGATTGTGCCATAAATCTGCCATCAGGGTTTGCTGATTATTCATGTAATAAAACATTTAACTGGATCTGTGAGAAGAACACATTTTAATTTACATTGGTTTTTGTCTCATTTCACTTTTTGTTCTGAAACACAGTTCTTCAAGTTTCAAGTAATAAATCATCTTTATCATTAAAACACTGAGTAAGTTTATTTATGATTCTATTATATTTTGTTAGTGATACAGGTGTGCAGCTTCTCATCCACCATATTCACAATTAAAGTGTCCAAATATTAACATTATTGAATGTCTTTCAATAGATTAACTCAACAAATGGAGTGAGATTGGGGTGTGGCTTTTTTTTCCCCCTTCTTAAATTCTATATAGTGAGGCTAGTAATGCGGAAACTTCACACTTCACATTTAAGAGAAAAATAATCAACTTAAATCACAAGAAGTAAGAAATGTTATTACATTTATATCAAAAGCTTAACGACATTACTACTTTTACTAGTAGTGTACAAAAATGTTTTATCATAAATCGTTGCTGTTTATCTGCAAAACTTTTTTTTATATAAGCAGGATATGACTGCTCAGTGCGGTCACAGTGGTGTAGTTAAAGTCGAACTCTAAAAGCATCAGTACACAGCTGTGTTGTCCACACACAAGGAAATTACACAATCTGACTCTGAACGACTGAAAATGTGCGAGAGGAACAGCACAGGTATTGAGATTCATTTCATTGTAACAACTAACACACACATTTTAGTCATGTGAGTAATTAAGAAACATTTATCTTCATGTCTGTGGTGTTCAGGAATTGATTCTGTGAGGAACAGAAGATACAAAAGAGCTACAGTGTGTTTGGTGCTGCAGTGTGTTCTCCTGGTTGAGGCGATCATATTGCTGGGTCTCGAACTCAGAACAAAGACTGATGAGTATGAAAACAGTGAGGAAAAATACATCCAAGAAAGGGACAAGCTACTTGTTGAGATCCAAAGCTTGTTAAAAAAGAAAGATAAATTAGTAAATAACAATAACAACATGACTAAACAAAATGACCAGTTAAATGAGGAGAAAAAACTACTATCAAAACACCTTCGTCAAATGGGTAATCTTGAGCTTCACTAAAACTACACAAATGTTTAGCATTAAAAAAAGATGCAGTGTTTATGTTGTGTGTACACGTGGTTATTAGTAAGTTTCAGTTTAGTGTGGATTAGAACAAATAACTCATATCTAAACTGGTTGTGTTACCAGATGGATGGAAGTGCTATCAATCCGGTTTATACTACATTTCCTCTGACATGAAAAACTGGGCTGACAGTAGAGAAGACTGTTCGAAAAGAGGAGCAGATCTGATCATCATAAACAACAGAGAGGAACAAGTGTGTGAAACATTGATTGACTGATTCAGATTCATGATTCATTTACTAACATTAGACGTGTGTTAGTGAAAGGAACACTCCACTTTTTTTTTTAAAAATAAGCCCGTTTTCCAACTCCCCTTGAGTTAAACAGTTGAGTTTTACCGTTTTCGAATCCATTCAGCCGATCTCCGGGTCTGGCGGTACCACTTTTAGCATAGCTTAGCATAGTTCATTGAATCCGATTAGACCGTTAGCATCTCGCTCAAAAATGACCAAAGAGTTTCGATATTTTTCCTATTTAAAACTTGACTCTTCAGTAGTTACATCGTGTACTAAGACCGACGGAAAATGAAAAATTGCGATTTTCTAGGCCGATATGGCTAGGAACTACACTCTCATTCCGGCGTAATAATCAAGGAACTTTGCTGCCGTACCATGGGTGCAGCAGGTCATTTTTTAACGAGATGCTAACGGTCTAATCAGATTCAATGAACTATGCTAAGCTATGCTAAAAGTGGTACCGCCAGACCCAGAGATCGGCTGAATGGATTCGAAAACGGTAAAACTCAACTGTTTAACTCTAGGGGAGTTGGAAAATGAGCCTATTTTCAAAAAAAGTGGAGTGTTCCTTTAACATGTTACAAAATGATTTTCTATTCTATTATTAGGAGTCTTTTAAAATTGATACTGGTTTCTGGATTGGTCTGAATGAGAGTGCTGTGGAGAACACATGGAAATGGGTTGATGGCAGCACACTGACCTCTGGGTGAGAAATCACTGAGCTGATCTGATTAATATCTTATAAATGATTCTCACAGTCAGTATCATCACACAGAAAGCAACACTAAATAACTAATGCTGTTCTTTAGTTTCAGCTTCTGGGCATCTGGACAGCCCAAAGGTTCCATGGGCAAAGAGGGTAACTGTGCTATGCTGTATCAATTAGGGTGGTATGATTATCCATGTAATATTGTTTTTAAATGGATATGTGAGAGAAAAACATCTTAAAATAAAATCTGTAATGTCATCACTAACAGGAAGCAAAATAACTGTACTTGTATTTGCAAAAAATATAGTTCTACTTTTTTTGTAAGTTACAAGTCCTGTAATAAATTATTAAATCATTTAGCAATTTTTTTTTTCTGTTATATTTTATTGTTTCATGTGTGTAGCTTCTCTGTGTTTTTTGTTTTTTGTTGTTGTTTTAATATGTATAGGCTAGAAGCATTACTCAACATTTATAATAAATCTCATAATGAGATCAAGAACAACAGACTGATGTTAGCATTAAGCTAATGGCTAATATTCACTTCCTAGACAACAAAAAGCATTTCCTATGACGTTATTTGAGGACAAAGTGAAAATTTAGGGAATGTTAAGTCTTTATATCCACAGTGACTTGACCTGAAACCAGTTTATATCTCTTGATAATGCTAATATTGCACTTGGTGCGCTTACCAACAGCACCAATCTGCTTTTAGGCTAACTGATGGCCGCCTGACATGAGCATGTAAACATGCTGTGATATAGTAAAGACATCTTATGTGAGAAAATGTCTCAGTGACAGAAACCACTTATTAGTTTCACTTCCTCTAAAGTGTTTTTAGCACAGCAGGTTAAAAGTTTCACTTAAAGATGCACTTTTTTTCTTTTCAATTCAAATGTTTCACCACTAAAAAAAGTGCTTTTGAGATATGTTTCAAATAATGTACATTCATACAAGACTGCAGTCATATAAATTTTGCAATCAAGTAGCACAAAATGTCTGGCTAACGTGTATAGACAAATGTGTTGACTCCACTAAATCTCACAAGATAATGACATTCTGAAATTCATGTTAATTTTTTTCAGTTCAGTTCACATTCTTTGTTAGGTTGTTAATAGGCTAAATCGTGCGCACAATTTATTAATTTGTTCCCTCGATTTACTAAAACATGCGCACAATTTACTATTTTGTTCCGTCGATTTACTAAAACGTGCGCACGATTTAGTATTAAGATTAAAAATCTTTTTTTTTTTTTTTTTGCCCAGCCCTAGTTCTAATTCGGATACAGATAAAGTAGCACAGTAAAGATTACATTTATATGAATGCATTAGTGAGAGCGATTACGTGTGTGAATTCATTTTACCTTGCAGTGTCTCTCTACATTAGTGAAGCTGTGGGATTTAGTTACTGAGAAATATATGCTAGAACTTTTCAGTTTCTAAGCTATTTTATTCAGAAATCACACAACAGTGTTGACAATACATTTCCGCGCTACTGAACGATTCTGTGCGTGCGATCTCCACGTGATGTACGAACGAGTCTACGAGCTATACTGTGTGTGTGCGTTACAGCGCAGAATGCATTCATTTAGAACGGTGATTAACTTAAAATAAGCTGTTTAAAACGTGCATTCTCCCATTCAATTTCGAGCACCCAGATGGTATAATCACATGTCTTGTGAAGCGCTCTCAGAGTATGCATTTATTTGTCATTTTGAAAACAGAGTGTAAATGTGGCCTTCAAAGATTTCTTATGCTGTTGCGCCCTCTATAGGACCAGCAACTAGTCGACGTCAAGCTTAAAATGTCACAGCAGAGCATTAAAGTCGACTAGTCAGTTGTACCCCTACTGTGCACTTTTTAAAAAAAGTACCTAAAAACACACTTGTTCGCTAGGGCCTTTCCTTGACTCATTTTATTGTATTTTATTATTTTATTTGTTATGCAATTTTATTTTTTGGTATGTATTTCATTTTATTAGGGCTTCAAGCACAAAGTGCTGGAACCCTATTGTAATTGTAAGGATTTTTATTATTTTTCTTGTGCCGTAAAACGAATCATGCAGACCAAACCCTAAGTGCTAGAGACTTGAAACTTGGCCAGATGATAGGTCTCAATTGAGGTTGATAGAGTATGATCCAGATTGGCCAATAGGTGGCGTTACTGTGATCAAAAACGCAAAACTGCTCATAACTCATAGGCCGTTTGACGTAAACTCAAGTGTCTTATATCAATGTAATGTTAGATATATATATATATATATATATATATATATACACACATATACATGTATTTAAGAAATATTTACAGAGATATATATTTATATATAGTTTATTATATATAAATATTTTATATATAAATAATATTTTTGTTATATATGTGCGTGTGCATTTATATTTACATAATACAGTACACACACATATGTAAACACAAACTTTTATTTTGGATGCTGTCAGAAGCGTTGAACAAAGGACTCAAATGCAAAGGATGCGTGTTTATTAAACTTTGGGAACAGCAACCTCCAAAGTAGTGACACAAGTCAACAACAACAACAAAAAAAAAATAAAGAATGTCTGGGAGCTCCATAGCTGTCCGTAACTGCTCAGCGGACAGCACAAGTTGTGGAGACCACCCAAGGTACAGTGCCCACACTGGACGGGGAACGAGACGAGTCCAAGAGAACAGCAAAGGCAACGATCAGCTGTCACTCCTCGTCTAAGCGTCCTGGGCACAAACGGCGAAACAGGTACAATACAGAACACAAACAGAACGAAGCAAAAACAAACATGAGATGAGCATGAACTGATCAACTGACAAAAAAGGGCAGACAGCAGAGATTATAAGGGGAACGGGAACAAGTGACAGGTGAGGGAAATCAGCTTGTGATATGTGCACCTGCGCTGCAAAATCAGCGATGACTGCCCAGGTCACGAGCTGCAGAAAATGACAGGATACACACACAGAAAACAAGATGAAGCCGATGATGCACTCTGAACCGTAACAGATGCAATTAATTGTTTGACAGCAGTATATATGTATATTATATATATATATAGCATAAATAGCATATCAGTCTGGCAAATAAATATTGCACTTAATGTGCTTTACAATGGCATCAGTCAGCTTTTAACTGATAGTCGCCTGACATGAGCATGCAAATATGCTGTGATATAGTAAAGACGTCTTACGCCTGTTTCACACATTCACACATTGAAGTGTGTATGTGGTGAGTTTTTTTGTTTTTCGTACCCATTTTTTTTCTTCTTTTTTTTTTTCATGCCCAGCTTTCACACTGCACGCGGATGAGGTTACAGTGCATCAATCATTTTCACACCGAGTCTGTCTGTATGTCCAAAATCAACAGTATTTTGAGTCCACAGTGGTATGAAAAAAAACAAGGTGGTTGGATATTATCAATTTTTATCTTTACAGGATATCACATGTTCATGACCACATTTGCAAAAGCAGAACACTTTCAGAGCAGTGCAGTTCACTTGAAGCAACAACTTCTAATAATCTCACATTTAACTCCAGCAGACTGAATGTCATCTTATGGCAATATCAACATTCCCGGTACACATGGGATGGACAGTGAAGATGAAGAAGAGATGAATATCTATGCTAATATTGATCCTATAAACAGTTTTGATTTCAGGACAGAAACAAAAAACTCAGACACCAAGAGACACCAAACACCTCAACACACAGGTACTGAGACTCATTTCATTATAACAACAACTAACACACACATTTTTGTCACTTGACTGTTTAAGACACATTGTCTGTCATCTTCAGAAATGGCTAGTGTGAGGATCAGAAGCTCCAGAGCAGCTCCAGTGTGTTTGGTGCTGCTGTGTGTTCTTCTGCTGACTGCAGTCATAGTGCTGGGTGTCTACATCCATACAAAGAGCACAAACTACACAGAAGAGAGAAATGAGCTACTAACCAAGATCACCAACCTCACAGAAGAGACACACCAACTACTAACCAAGATCACCAACCTCACAGAAGAGAGAGGCCAGCTACTAACCAACAATACCAACCTTACTGAGGAGAGAGATCAGCTACTAACCAAGATCACCAACCTCACAGAAGAGAGAGGCCAGCTACTAACCAACAATACCAACCTTACTGAGGAGAGAGATCAGCTACTAACCAAGATCACCAACCTCACAGAAGAGAGAGGCCAGCTACTAACTAAGAGCATCCAGTTGACTAAAGAGAGAGATGTATTATCATCAAATAAATGTGACCTGATTAAACAAAGAAACCAGTTAAAACAAGAGAAAAATGAACAGTCTAAAAGTCTTTGTGAAAAGGGTAATCATGAAGTATATTAAAACTAAAATGATTTACATTACTAATTATTTAGGTGAAACCGGTTTAAAATAAGTTTGGTAGATCAGTGTGATGGGAATAGAGTGCTAATAGTTGTACTGGTTGTGTTTACAGTTGGATGGATGTGTTATGAATCCAGTTATTACTACATTTCCTCTGAGATGAAGAACTGGACTGAGAGCAGAAGATACTGTACAGACAGAGGAGCAGATCTGATCATCATAAACAACGGAGAGGAACAAGTGAGTGAAACTAATTTTGTAACTGGTTGAGTCTATAGGAAGAGCATTGATAATTCTCTTTCAGACATACAGTAAATAGGGACATTTCATAGTGCCTATAACAATTGGTGGAAGTACCCACTTTTTTGCGAATTAGCACCACAGGAACTGGGAACAATTTTAGTTATAGGAACGCCTTTTGGGGCGACTCCTACTTCAGAGTAGGGTCTAACAGCACAATAGGAACTCCTAGTGACGTAAGTGTATGTTCATTGGCCAAACGCATGCGAAACACAGGCACCCACCATTTTTAAAAAGCTGTGTAAACACACAGTTTATAGCCTATGTATTTACTCCACAAACATGGAAAACAGTGATAGAAGGTACTAAGCAAAACATGATTATGCATTTTTGCTCAGCTAACAGCACTGGGCATCAACCACACGACCAACACTATAATACATTTTCGTATACTGTTCGCTTTCGTTGTTTAACAGTTTTATCTTATAACGTATTATACAGGATTGTTAAACAGATCGTAAATAGTGAAGATGGAGAATGGGAGCTCTGTGTGCTCAGGCGCTGGCATTCTAAGTGCCATAAAAATAAAAGTCCTGCGCAACAACCAGAGTGGCAAGACGTAAATGATGGCTTACGTCACTTCAGAGTTCCTACTGGCGGTGCGAATGCAATCAGGAAAATGTCACTAGGGGAAAATTTAGTTCTTGGGGGACCACCCTGCTGGCTAGTCCTTATAACAGAGTTCCTGGTGTGAAAGGCCCTAATGTGTTATTGTTTAATCTTCTCAGGATTTTGTTAAAAGAATATCTGGTGGTGCTGCAGTCTGGATTGGGCTGACTGACAGTGATGTGGAGGGCACATGGAGATGGGTTGATGGCAGCACACTGGCCTCTGGGTGAGAAATCACTGAATTGAACTATTATTATTTAATAAATGATTCTCACAGTCAGTATCATATCACACAGAAAGCAGCACTAAACATCTAATGCTGACCTGTTGATGCAGGTTCTGGGATCCTCGAGAGCCCAATGGACACAGACGAGAAAACTGTGTTATAAATTATTCACCAGGATGGGCTGATTACCCATGTGATGATACTCATAAATGGATCTGTATGGGCATTTTAAAATAAATCATGAACTGCAGGATTATGTAATAAAAATGAAAGAGTAAAAAAGAGAGAAATAGAAAGCAAGGAATTATTTAGAAGACATGCTCAGAATGAAGCAACTGCTGCCAGTATTCTTTTTCTTTTGTATTGTACTTTTTTAAAATTAAATCAGATTAACTTTTTTCCATTGTTATATGAAAGCCACATTAAAACTTTTTTTTTTTACTTTTTCAAATGCCTTTTTTAGATTTTCAAATGTCTTTCATTCATTTGACTTGACTATATGAAAAAACATTTAAAGCTATGATGAGTGATATTTTTTTTGTGATATAAAATAAACCATTTCAATATTTGTTTTATGCAAATATTATTTATTTGTTTATCATTTTAAACTAATTAGGACTATCCGTCACTTCACTGCCATCAATTCCCCCAGCAACAACTATTCTCCAAAAAAACTAAGACTCAATATGAGAAGAAAAAACACATGCTTTAAACTAGCTACTCGATTAGCCTTAAAGGGGTGGTTCATTGCAATTTCACTTTTTTTAACTTGAGTTAGTGTGTAATGTTGCTGCTTGAGCATAAACAGTTTCCGCAAAGTTACAGCACTGAACGGAGATATTGTCTTTTAAAGTTATGGCAGTTTAATGCCTACAATTACGACCGGTTTGGACTACACAAGCTTCTTCCTGGGTTGGTGACATCATAAACCCTGCAATTAAAATAAACACTGCCCCCGGGAATACACAAAAAAGTGGGCGAGGCCATGTCGCGTGCATACAAGTCTTCTTTCTAGGGACGCTGGACTTCGGGAACAATGTTTAAAATTTATGTTTAATTCTGTTCCTGACAATTATAATGCTAATTTTGCTGTCTGTGCTGCACAGTTTATGGAAGACAGCTTCCAGAATCTACACGAGTTCAATGCTGGATTTGCACAAAGGCTATTTAGGGACGTAGCCATGCCTGGGCTTTAAAATTACCTTCAAGTCGTTGGGCCCAAACTCAAGGCATGCAGGGCTCATGGAGAGGGCCTGCAGGTCGCCAACACGCTTGACCGATGCTAGTGCAGGTAGCAGAACGGTTTTGAGTGTTAATGGCCAAAGGTCAGCTGACCGCAGCGGCTCAAAGGGGGGCCCTTTGAATGCTCCGAGGACCGTGGAAAGGTCCCAAATGGGAACAGTGAGAGGACGTGGGGAGTTTAACCGCCTAGAACCTCTCAGGAAACGCACAACGAGGCTGATTGGCCAGCGGAGTGTGAAACGCTGCAATGGCTGCTACGTATACTTTGAGCATGGAAGGGGAGAGGCCCTTATCCAGACGCTCCTGGAGAAATGACAGTATCAGAGATACGTCACACTCGACAGGGTCTTCGTTTTGTGCAGAGCACCAATCGACAAAGACCGACCATTTCTGGGCGTAGAGGCGTCTCGTAGATGGGGCTCTCGCCTGAGAAATGGTATTTAGCACGTCCCTGGGGAGTTTTAAAGGCTCCCATCGAGGGACCATAGGTGCAGAGCCCAGAGTTCCAGCTGGGGATGCCAGATCGTCCTGTTCGCCTGAGAGAGGAGGTCCCGTCTCAGGGGGATCGGCCATGGGGCTTTCATGGAAAGCCTGAATAGCTCCGAAGACCAAACTTGGCTCCTCCAGAGTGGGATCACCAGGAGGACTCTGTGCTTGTCTTCCCTGATTCGCCTGATGACCTGAGGGATCAGAGCGATCGGGGGAAAGGCATAAAGAAGAAGGCTGGGCCAGTCGTGGGCCAGCGCATCTGTGTCCTTCGAAAAATAAGTTGGACGATGAGAGTTGTCTTCTGAGGTGAAGAGGTCAACCTCTGCCTTCCTGAACATCTCCCAGATTCCGTCTGGGGGTGGAGCATGCCACTCGTCTGAGGGAACATTGCTCCAATAGCATGTCTGCACCCAAGATTCGTTCTGCCTGGTATGTGCGTCGCTCTGAGCGACCTCAGCCTGGGTAATGCCCATTCCAAGAGGCGCTTTTCCAGTGCGCAGAGGCGGCTGGACAATTGGCCGCCATGGTGATTTATGTAGGACACCACTGTCATGCTGTCCGATTGGACTAAGACATGGCGTCCCTTCAGGATCGCCTGGAAGGAGTGAAGGGCTCGACTCACTGCCAGCATCTCGAGGCAGTTGATATGGAGATGGCTCTCCTCATGTGACCACGAGCCGAAGGCTGGTCTGCCCTCGCACAGAGCGCCCCAACCCCAGTTGGACGCATCTGTCGAAAGCACCATCCTTCTGGAAACTGCCTCTAGGTGTACCCCACGACTGAACAATGTAGGATTCGTCCAAGGTTTCAGGGCTGTTAAACAGGCCTGATTGACCCTGATGCGAAAGTGGCCATGCCGCCAAGCGTGAGGTGGGACCCGGAGTTTCAGCCAGAATTGCAAAGGCCGCATCCGCAGAAGGCCGAGCTGCAAAACGGGAGGCGGAAGAGGGGAAAGCGCCGCGTTCATGCACTTCGTAAAAGTGCGAGGAGCTAGGGACAGCCCGAAGGGAAGGACTGTATATTGGTAAGCCACGCCCTCGAAAGCGAATTTCAAGAATCGTCTGTGATGGGGGGCTATCTGGATGTGAAAGCGTCTTTCAGATCCAGCGAGAAGAACCAGTCCTCGAGGCAAATCTACGTGAGGATCTGCTTCAATGTTAACATCTTGAACTTCCGTCTCATGAGGGAGAGGTTCAGGAGTCTGAGACCGCCATCTTTCTTGGGGACAAGGAAATAATGGCTATAGAACCCCGATTCACTCTCTGAGGGGGGAACTATTTCTATGGCTCCCTTCCCTAGCAGAGTCATCACTTCGGTGCGGAGGACATGAGCGTCGTCCGGATTTACCAAAGTGGGAATCACCCCGCTGAAGTGCGGGGGTCTTCGGGCGAACTGCAGTGAGTAGCCTTGATTTATTATCCCCAACACCCACTTTGACACCCCGGATGGAGGTAGGAGACTCGCTGAGAAGGCGGCCGGAAGCAGGCAGCTCGAGAGCGGCGCTTGAGGGTGGCAGTCTACGAGGGCGCCAGCGCTGCAGGCGTTCGGCGATCTCAGCTGGTCCGCTGCGGTGCCTCTTCTACGGCGGGAGAGCTCGTTCCAGCAGGCGAAGGCATTCAGCTCGAAGTTCCAGCGAAGAGAAGCGTTGTCGCCGCTGAAGGAGAGAGATCTGAAATCCTACGGCGAAATGCTCACTTATATAGCCAGTCGCCCCGCCCAGAAGTTTCCCAGTTTGAACCAATGGCCGTGCAGTTACACTGCGTTATTGAAAAAGGCTTCAGCATCGAGGAAAAAAGGAGTTTTTCCCCATACGCAGTACGAGTGAAGTATCGAAAGGGAACATTTACAAGTGACAGCATATCTAAACACAAACAAAAATACTTACCATTCATAAACGTCCATTAAAAGCCATGCTTGCAGAGGTTCTGCTTGACTCTCCTCATCATTACTGCTATCTGGGTCTGATACGGGCTCAAATTGACACGGCAATATTGACGCCATTAATTACATTTCCAATGAAGCAAATGCTGAACCAGCCGATATGAGCCTGTCCCCGATATATCTGCATCGGCGTATATGGCGCCGATATGCCACCGATATGAACATTTATTTTTACAGATCATATAACGCAGATAAAATGGTTGTAAATGGTGTGATTACGCAGTTTGTCCAGCAGAGCGCACTCCATTGTTCGTTACTGGCACCAGCCAACCCTTTCACTTCAGTAAAGAGGTCTCTTGTTCGGGCAGCGGCAAGCAGTCAAGCGGTGTCTTCACGAGAGTCAAAGCGTTGTCTGAAATATGATCAGAAAATCAACTTGCCTAATAATTCTGCACACGGTGTAAATATTAGTGACCTGGGTTACATGAAGCATTAAGACATGTTAAACTGTGCCCCATAAACACAATCAAGCCTAGAAAAAAAAAACCAGTGAACCACCCCTTTAAATATCCATGCAAATGTAGATATTTCTCTGAGAGAAAACAGATGAGTCAAGTCATCTAATGCAGTGTTTCCCAAACTTTTTCAGTCACGGCACCTTTTTAAATTTTTCAAGAATTTGTGGCACCCCACACTAGTGTTGTCACGATACTACTTTGATATGATACCTTGAAAATGATCGATTTTCAATACCACAGGGAAGAACCGCCTACTGTCATATAGATATTTTTAATATTATCTAATTTTTTTGTCCATCCATGGAAAGTCTAGGAAATCAGTAATTTCTTCTGAAGAGATCACTTTGATGACAGATTTTAATTAAGGCTTTTATTCATATATAAATATTCCTCAATTACCATTACAACTATCTCACCTAGCCTGAATGTTTGCTCACTGTGTATTTGTGTTTTTATATTGGGATAATTTTGATAACTTGTTTTTAATTTAAGTTAATATATTTTATGTAAAAATTTCACAGTTACTCTCCAAATTAATGTAGAAACAACATAAAGACAGTATATTTTAAATGCTTGTTTAATGGCATCTTTTTTATGAACGAAGGCTAGTATCACTCACTGATACTAATACAGCTACTGATGTCTCAATAAAATTGATTTTTTTTTTTTTTTTAAACATGAATTATTGCCATTCAACATTACAGTGTAATTAAAAGCTATGAATTTGAACATTTATTAAGATCCAAAAAAATAAAATAATTTAAGTGAACTTAAAACAATCTTCACATAACAGGGTTTCTACAAATTTCATCAAATCTAATTTAATGTTTTTTAATGCCTTTTTGCCAATTTTTCAATTTTTAATGCCATGTATATGTGTGTGTGTGTGTGTGTATATATATTTACAAATTCCCAATACAATTGTTTCATCTATATATTTTTCTGTTTTTATTGTCAGACAATATGAAATGGTGACTGAAACGCGGCCTATTAAGACTACATGCAGGCCTCGACATAGCCTTGTCATGTGCTTGTCCTTCGGACAAGTAAATCGGTCATTCACTTGTACGAGTAAAACAGTTGCTTGGTGTAAATATAAATTTATTCTGAAGCAATATCCTTTCAGAATATTGCAGCTTTGACATATTTAAATCTGCTGTATGATTATCATCATCTGACATCTTTAAATTCATGTTGTATGATTCATGTAAAATTCATCTTTCATTTTAAATTCTTAAATTTGATCAATAAATTCAATTAGAATAAGACACTAAGGGCTGTTTCCAATCAAATTAAATCATCTACAACAATAAAAAAAAATACAACTGTATTAAATAATGTTATGGGATTGTTTTAAATAGGTTTTTTTTTTTTTGAAAATACAAATAAGAAATGTTGGGGGGGAAATAATACTTTTAAAAATGAAACTAAACCACCAGTAGGTGGCGGCAAGTGACCGTCTTAATAAGTGAGTCACTGAGTCATTCGTTCAAACGATTCGTTACAATGGCTGATTCATTCAAGAATGAGGCAATTGTTTATGAATAGGTCATTGAATCTTTGAATCGATTCATTCAAAACGCTGAATCATTCAGTAATGAAATCAGTGTCACGTTTTTAATCGTGATTGTATTTAGGAAAACAGCATTGGTCGTGTGATTTTGCTTAACTGTATCAATAAAAACTCCATTTTGAATCAGGCTCCTTGTCAAGGTGGGCAAGTCAAATTCTCTTTCACTTACCCTTCAAAAAAATCCATTTAACCCGGACTATTTGACAAGCGTTAATGTCGAGCCCTGACATGTTAAACCAGAGCTAAAATCCTGATTTATAATAGAGACGCTGTAATATAAAGACATTATAATATATAAATACTATAAATAATATAAATACACATAATATAAAGACATTTAATGTGATTTTGGCTATATATACACGTAAAATGATCACTCGGGTTAGAGGCAATAGTATCTATTTTATTTGTTCTCTGACAGAGCGCACACTCGCACAGCCTCAACTGAATGCGCTGCTCCTCTCAGCCACTCACTGAACAGCAGACGCAGAGAGAGGTGCGCCTGCGTCAGGAAAGCAAGGTCTCACGCGGCAGTACCAGGGGGTCTCGGAAGCTAGATCAGGTTAACAAGTCGCTGTATTCGTCACAATGCGCTTTCTTGGGAAAAAAAAAGTTGCAAAAGGGGTCTGAAAAGTCGATAGGTTGGCAACACCGTTTCCGTCTCCAGGCCACCGCTGTCCAAACCGGCGTTACGGCAATTTTGCACCGGCTGGAGGCAATTACCAAACTGGTTCCGTGTGCGTATCACACCAATGTACATATTTTGCGACAGCAAATCAAAGTTATTAATTATGAAGGCTATATTCAAAATAAACTGATAGTATTTTCTTAAAAACTATCTAAAAAATTTAATGCCTGTAGGAATAAAATGTAATGCTTTTTAAGGCCTTAATTTTCGCAAAATCCATTTAATGACTTTTAATGCTTTTTAATGCCCGCGGATACCCTGCATAAACACATAATAAATGTCATATTTAGGCCTACCTGTGGCAGGAAATATACAGAAATAAAGTTATCAAACAGTCTGCACTAGATAAATTATAAATTAAATATATATTAATCCTTATTAAAGCTACAAAAGTTCTTTAGTCAAGGGCAGTGAGTAATTTTCTCTGTTACCTTTGCTCTTAACATTAACATTAATGACAGACAACATTAGTGGTTGCTGTCGCTTTAAGAGCTGCCACTGCTGCACATGACGCGGATTTGGCACGTGTCCCATTTTCTCACAACTCTTTACGTTCAGTTAATACTTATTTAACTTCCATTATGAGTATACTAGACGAAATGGACATTTTGGCATAATTTTGCGTGTTATTCGTTCAAGCGCGAAAGAGAACTCTATTCTGGTGCGCGTCTTTCTGTGCGTTGTGTGTCTGTCAGAACATTCACAGACAGACTGAAACTGTAGATTAACGAAGGTCTTACGGGTCTGGAACGGCACGAGCGTGAGTAATAAATGACAGAATTTTCATTTTTGGGTGAACTAACCCTTTCAGCTCTCCACACATTACATCAATTCAACAGTTCTAACTTCCTCTTTGAAAAGAGTAGTCAATAATACAATCCTACAAACGACACAACAAAACACCTGATTGACATTTCATACAGTAGTTTTCTGGTTCATAACATGTTAAAGAATATCAAGAGTTATTTTTGTAAGCTTGTATACTGAAACAACATCGTGGTTTACTTAGTGATTATAGAAGATATTGGCATATGTGCAAAAAAAAAAAACTCCCACGCTGGAGACCCAGGTTCGAGTAGGACCTGGGTGAGGGGTTACATTGGTGCCATGACCCAGAGTGAGGTTTAGGGGGGGTGAGTGTAACGGAGGCCAGCTAGTAGTCGCTGTGCGAGTAAACCTCACTCCTCTAGCGACTGACGCTAGAGGTTGCAGCCTTTAGCCTCCTTGTTAGGCCCTGTCCACACGAATTTTCAAAACCGCAGCTTTTTCTATGCGGTTTGGCCGTTCGTCCACACGCAAACGCAGTATCTGGTGACTGAAACTGAACTTTTTTTGAAAACTCCGGCCAGGGTGAAGATTTTTAGGAACTCTGGTTGAAAATGGAGATTCTGGCCAGTGACATTGTAGTGCACACTGTTATCTCCTTTGTTTACGTGAGGCGAGTCTGTGCAATGACGGTCGTAGCCAAAATATTGCTGCTAATAACTGTGCTAACAGGGCTTATAACTAAATACATTAACTTGAAGTAAAGCTGCGCTTAATTTTCATTGATGACTGCGGTGTTAGGAAATATTATAGCCTACACTCTTAATAATTTTAATTATAGGCCTATAATTCACTGTATAATAGACCTAAAAAATTTTTTTTTTAACATTTTCAAAGATAGCTAATAGCCTAATCTTTTATTATCCTCACAGCATGTATAATATTAATTTAATAATAAAAGAAGCCGAACCTAATAGTTATAATAATAGACTAGAAGAAGGTAACAGGCCTACATTAATTGGAAATACCAAATCCTCTTAATATTGCCAAGATTTGATTCTTTTGAGACTATCTCTGGCTGTGGTCGATACATGATCAACGTCTGTTGACGCGACCCGGGTTACCGCAAGCGTGATTGATATGACGTCACACGCAGAGCGCGTGCGCAAAAGTTTTGATCAGAATGTATATAAAACGCATATAAACGGATATTTGAATCAGATTACAATGTTTAGAGTACATGTAAACAGATCTGCAATCGGATTCAATTCATTCAGATTGACGAAAATTGGTGCATGTAAACGTAGCCATTCTTTCAGTAACGAAGCAAGTGGCTGTGAATGAATCATTGACTCTCACGATTCGTTCAAAGCCGCAGAATTGTTCGCGAAACACAGACGTGTGTTGTAGTTCTTTGTAATGAGGAGGCGGAAGACGTGTTGGAATCCATGTAAAGGGGTAATCCAAAGGCAGGTGTCGAAAAGGCAGGCAAGAGGGCCAAACACAAAAGCAATCCAAACAGGCAGCCAAGTCAAAAATGGAAGTCCAATAATCAGAAATTAGGGAAAGCAAGTAAATGGTCACACACAAGGTAAACAGACAGTAAATACAAAACGCTCGGTAAGGCAGTAGAACTGGCAATACTTCGCAAGATCTGTTCGGTCATGCCATGCTTAAAATGGCTGCCAAACAGGAAGTGACTGTAGAGTGAGCAGAGGGAGTGGGACACAGTCAGAATTCAGGCAAGGGCTCCCTCTGCTGGTGTGGCATTACATTCTGCTGCGGTTTTCGTTAGATTATTTCATTGCAAAATAGAGTAAATACTGACAGTACTGTGTTTAAAATGTAAGTTTTGTTTTTTTTGACCTGTTGTATAATAATGTCACGTTTGCAGTCATGTGGATATTTGTGAACAATTGCATTCTTGCTCGTTATTAATATTAAATACAAGAACTCACACGAGGTATGTTTTTGTATCGGAGAAAGTTTGAGTCTTAAATCAAAATCAATCCACTATCTGTGTCTATTTGTTCTTCATGCGAGTAAGTGCTAAATCCCCACTTTTACAAAGGTGCATTGTCGAGAACGACAGTAATTTAGCACGATTTAAGGCAGCAGAATCTGCACGCAATCTATCATATGCATGCTGTTTGTGTGGATACAGTCATTTTTGACTGCAAATGTGTAAGTAATTTGATTAAATGTACTGGATTTATGGCATTTTGGCAGTTAGAAAAACACGCTCGGTTTTAATATTATTTTAAGGTAGAATTAAATGAACTACTCAGCATTTTGTTCGCGTACCCCCTTTTGTCACCTCACGTACCCCCAGGCAGGGCTGTAGCTAGAGGATTGGGGGCCCCCTGAAAAAATATTGATGTGGGCCCCCACCACCCTCCGCCTATATCAATATAATGAATCCATGCTTGGACTGTACGTCAACCAGTCTCTCGCCCATTTGCTGACTTACTAAACTGGAGATACTCTGGAAATTTTTTTCCTTCTGAATCCTTGGGCATAATAGTTTTCAGGTCTGTCTCACTGGCAGTGGCTAGCTTTCTAACGATCACCTCACGTTCACGATCTGTAATCCTCTCTGGCCATAATCCTGGATCAGTTGTCAAATCTCCTTCACTCTTGCCTTCATTTCTCCCTGTGCTTGCTGAGTTTGGGCTGTCTGTGACTGTGTCCTGACTGGTGCTATTTTCAGCTTCTTCACTTGGACTTTTACTAACTGATGCTGGACTACTTTCATGCATTTGCTGGATTGAGGAACCTGGCTCTGTAGATAACAAATACCATGACTCAAATAGTTATTTAAAAAAAAAAAAAAAAAAAAAAACACTATCTAATCTGGTTCTGTTAAAATAGATGTGACTAGTAAATACTAAATATAAACAATAAAAAGATTCATGATAAGTCAATATGCCCAATGAGTATCTTACACACTGACCCTCCAAGTCATCTTTGGAATGGGGTTGCGAATCAGACGACGCTACATCTGCAGGACATTATAGTAAGTTTAGTTTTAATATCATATCACATTGACAGTCTATTTACATGCCATTTCAAAGATAGCTAATAGCCTAATCTTTTATTATCCTCACAGCATGTATATTTACATGCCACAGAGTATAGTAATGTAGTTATAAACCCTTTATTTTAAAAGTTATATGTTTATATAAATATTACATTAAAAAAATGCAATTAAGCAATAACTTATTAAATACTGTTTAAAATCCTCATGCAATTATTCACGACAAACTAATAAAAAACTAACAAATGTCAAGAAATTATTAAATTAAAACCAATAAAACTCTCCCATCAGTCTGATATAATTCATAAATCAAAAAGTAAACATTCAGAACTCACAGAAGTCACTTTTATATGTATAAGCGCTTTATACAATAAGCTTGTGCTTGTGATATGCGTCGTGACTCGTGTCCAGTTTTTCTTTTGAGCGCCGGTAATGAAACAAATGACAGCACCCACCCGGCACCGGTAGACGGTACTTTTCCCACGAAAGTAAATCGGGCAGCGACATGACAATAGGCTACGCTAACCTGTCTGTAAAGAATGTCTTGATCGACTAAGATACAGCAGCGCTTCTGGCCTCCCTCTCCTTCTTTTCATGGCGTTTCTGGTACCAATTTATGTTTTCGTTTCATTTTCAATCGGTCTCCTACTCTTCCACCAACTTCTTCTCTAACTTTAGCTGCCGCGTCAACACTGATTGGCCATATTCACGAGATAGGGTGGGACTTACTATTTTATTGGGTCCCTCAGATGTTTATCGCTGACTGAATAATTAATAAATACTCCGTGTTGGACTAAACCATTTTTCTGGAGGGGTGAAGGGCAGATATTTGGAAAACTAATTTCATCAAATTGCATGTTTCTGTGGTTTCCACTAAAATCTCTGGCATACAACTAATATAAATATTAGAATTATTCACAGAACAGGGGCTTATAGTTTAACTGCTGGATTTTGTGGGCCCCCTATAATTGTCACCACCTTTCACCCTGCCCCCAGGGTTCGCGTACCCCAGTTTGGGAACCACTGCACTATTGTATGTTGTTGCCGTATGGCAACATGTCATAAAGTACCTTAAAATAATTTTTTTTTTTTTTCCAAAAATTGTTTTACAGCACTTCAAGTTAAGCCATACTAAGAACAGAAAAAGAGTCAAATATTTTTTTTGTAGGTCTATCATAATGCGTGCAGCATGTATATGCCTGGCTCACAGTCTCCGCTCTAATTCATCCCAAAGGTGTTCTATCGGGTTGAGGTCAGGCCAGTCAAGTTCCTCCACACCAAACTTGCTCATCCATGTCTTTATGGACCTTGCTTTGTGCACTGTCATGTTGGAACAGGAAGGGGCCATCCCCAAACTGTTCCTACAAAGTTGGGAGCATGAAATTGTCCAAAATGTCTTGGTATGCTGAAGCATTAAGAGTTCCTTTCACTGGAACTAAGGGGTCAAGCCCAACCCCTGAAAAACAACCCCACACCATAATCCCCCCTCCACCAAACTTTACACTTGGCACAATGCAGTCAGGCAAGTACCGTTTTCCTGGCAACCGCCAAACCCAGACTCATCCATCGGATTGCCAGACAGAGAAGCGTGATTCGTCACTCCAGAGAACACGTCTCCACTGCTCTAGAGTCCAGTGGTGGCATGCTTTACACCACTGCATCCGACGCTTTGCATTGCACTTGGTGATGTAAGGCTTGGATGCAGCTGCTCGGCCATGGAAACCCATTCCATGAAGCTCTACGCACTGTTCTTGAACTAATCTGAAGGCCACATGAAGTTTGGAGGTCTGTAGCTACTGACTCTGCAGAAAGTTGGCGACTTCTGCGCACATGAGTCTCAAACAAGGGACTCATGAACAACCATCACAAAACATAAAAACAATCATAGATCATCCAGGTAATGGCACACAGTATTAAGAATCAATTCACATTTTCACAGATTCTGCAAGTGGTTCACATACTTTTTCTTGCAACTGTGTGTGTATATATATACACATATATATACACAATTAAAAAATTTAATTGTCATTAGAAAATTTTAATATACGAGCTGGGTGGCCTTGTTCACCATACCAACAAGTTCTTAACCAATGCGTTTGTTATACAAAGACTGAAATTAGTGAAGGGGTGAAAATATAAGAGCAACATTTGATCAACTGCAGTAAATGAGTACAAGAAGAGTTAAGCTGTACAAAAGTCAGCTATTTTTTTTTAGCATCCTAACAGGATATCACATGTTCTTGACCACAGTGGTCTAAAAGTAACAGCTCAAAAGCAGAAATGCAATGCAGTGCAGTCCACCTAATGAAACAACTTCTAGTCTCACATTTAACTCCAGCAGACTGAATATGTCTTATTACGACAATATCAACATTCCCGGTACACATGGGATGGACAGAGAAGATGAAGAAGAAATTAATATCTATGCTACTGTTGATCCTATAAACAGTTTTGATGTCAGGACAGAAACGGAAAACTCAGACACCAAGAGACACCAAACACCTCAACACACAGGTACTGAGACTCATTTCATTATATCACACACATTTGAGTCATATGAGTAATTATCTTCATGTCTGTGGTGTTCAGAAAGTGATAGTGTGAAGATCAGAAGCTCCAGAGAAGCTCCAGTGTGTTTGGTGCTGCTGTGTGTTCTTCTGCTGACTGCAGTCATAGTGCTGGGTGTCTACATCCATACAAAGAGCACAAACTACACAGAAGAGAGAAACCAGCTACTAAACATGATTACCAACCTGACAGAAGAGACGCAGCAACTACTAATCAACCTTACTGAGGAGAGAGACCAGCTACTAGCCAACAATACCAACCTTACTGAGGAGAGAGGCCAGCTACTAACCAGGACCATGCAATTGACAAAAGAGAGAGATGGATTATCATCAAATAACAATGACCTTATTAAAGAAAGAAACAAATTAAATCAGGAGAAAAATGAACTGTTAAAAATGGGTAATTATGAGCTACAAACAAGTTTTGTTTTACAGGATACATATAGGAATTATTTAGATGCAGCTGGTTAAAAATAAGTTTGGTAGATCAGTGCTAATAGTAAAATTGCTTTTGTTTACAGATGGATGGGTTCGTTATCAATCCAGTCTTTACTTCATTTCCTCTGCGTGGAAGAGCTGGACTGAGAGCAGAAGATACTGTACAGACAGAGGAGCAGATCTGATCATCATAAACAACAAAGAGGAACAAGTGAGTGAAACTACTTTTCTAACCTCAGATAATAGTCTATAAGAAGAAAATTCTTTTACACTTTATTACTTTATTCTGTTATTATGGTTTAATGTGTTATTGTTTCATGAAAAGTGTCTATTGTTAATTCTCTTTAAGACATAAATGTGTAATTGTTTTATTTTTTTAGGATTTTATTAAGAAAATGTCTTGTACTTATGTCTGGATTGGTTTGACTGACAGTGATGTGGAGGGCAGATGGAGATGGGTTGATGGCAGCACACTGACCTCTGGGTGAGAAATCACTGAACTGAATAATATCTAATAAATGATTCTCACAGTCAGTATCATATCACTGATCTAATGCTGATCTATATTTTCAGGTTCTGGTCATCTAAAGAGCCTGATGGACAAAGAGGAGAAAACTGTGCTCTAACTCATGCATCAGGATGGGCTGATTACCCATGCAATGATAATTTTCAATGTATCTGTGAGAAGAGCATTTTAAATTAAGTCAATGAGATGCAGGATAATGTAAAAAAAAAAAAAAAAAAAATCATAAAATTATTATTATTATTATTATTATTATTTGTTGCCAAATGTTACTTGACGTACATAACGAGCTAGCCAGGGCCCTGAACTGGAATAAAAACAAAAAACAGAAACAAACTGCATTAGCTGTTGAATCTCAGGAGTTTTTCAGAGGATATGTCACCATGGCAGGTTATATCCAGCATGGTGTGTTTTAATCAGCAAAAATTGCAGATCAGTGTAGAACCACTACTATTCAGGGAATATATATGTATATTAGGGGTGTAACGGTACACAAACATGACGGTTCGGTACGTACATTGGTTTTGAAGTCACGGTTCGGTACGGGTTCGGGTACAGCCGGGTGAGAAAACAAACAAAAAAATTCTCTTTTTTATTAAACAATGTTTTACTGTATACCAACTTTGTCTCTGTCTTTAAGTGTATTCAATTATAATTAAAATTTGAAAAAAATCTGTCTCTGCTAATGCTTTAACTATCAGGGAGCCCTTACTTGCACATAACTATAATAAAGGTTACAATTAACAACAGAGCCCAAATGATTAAATTTAGTTGCTATTTATTCTTAGACATAATCATCAACACTCAAATAATAATAAAAAAATGTTTGTATTGTAAGCATGTAAATTACACATAAGGCAGTTTTTGCATTAACTTCCGTTTCTCCAATTCGTTGTTGAAATATAATCATTAACTCAGTGGCTGTCATAACTTGTTTTCATGACGGATTTATTTAGGCCTAACATTAACTAACAGGTTAAGTCAAATATAATTAATATATAGGCTAATATAGTGCATATATTTAGCGAAACGGTTCATTTCTCTAGCGAACTAACACTGTTGACACTGAATGGCTTTTCTGAGGTAAATGTAATACTACGTGACAGTGTTTAAACCGCGGAAAGATGTCAGTAAAACAATAAGTTGTACTGTATCTTTCAACATACCTTCATGTTCATTCTGTAGTAGTGAAGAGGAAGGGACACTTCACCTTTTCAGAAAAACTGTTCTGAATTACAATATGAAATATTGTCAGTGTTAACCCTTGTACACACCGGGATGATTATCGCGCGCGCTTATCGCCAGCGTTTTCCGTGTCCGTACCCAAGCGATTTTCACTGGCGATATGCCGAGTGAACATGCAAAAATTCACTCCCTGAGAGTATATGGCACTTTGCTGAACGGCAGTGCAAATAATGTCTTCCTGGTCTACTTACTTCCTCTTAGTCGTCTTGGTATCAATGTGTGCTCGGCAGGACTGTTTTGTGCTTGAGTGCCACCAAGTCGTGTTTTACTGTAACTTCAGCAGCTCCAGGCTGCTGGCGCAAAAGCGCCAATCTCGTCGGTCGGCCAGTTTTTAACGCGGCATGTCAAACCAAAAATACGAACTCGAAGGCGTTTTTAAAAAAATTACGCTTTTACACCTGCTGTTTATCGCGTCGGTGTGCACACTCATATTGGCGCCCTTTGTTTAGTCACGAGGCGTTAAACGTTGGTGATAATCACGCGCGATATTCGGCCCAGTGTGTACAGGCCTTTATACAGTAAGGGTGCGTTCACACTTGTAGTTCGGTTTGTTTGGTTCATTTGGTCCGGACCAAAAAAGAAAAAGAAAAACATTTATGGGGCGTTCACACCAGACGCGACTTGCGTGAATAAATCGCACTATTCGCGCATAGTTGAACGCTTGAACATTTTGAGTTTACTCGCTTCATTCACGCATGAAATTCACTTCACAACAGACGCGAATTCACGTCATGAGAGGGGCTTCTGCCAGGCGGCTCATCTCGTTTCTGCACACTTCCTCTGAATAAACACATCAACCCGTCAGCAGGAAAGTAGTTGTAAAATATGGCAAATAAGCTTAATTTGCCGGCTTTAGCTAGCTTGTAGTCTCGATATGTGTATATATAGCAGATTGTCTGACCTCCTCACTCACTTTCTTCCAAGCAAAATCCTTTTTATTCCTGTTTCTATAAAAGTACAAAGATGTATCGTACAGCGAGGATGATTTTGTCCTCCATATTGTTTCGGATTTCTGCCTCCTCACGCTACGTCATCACTACTAGAGCAAGCTCCTGATTGGTTAACGTGGCGCGAATTTTCGCCAAAGTTCAGATTTTTCAACTCAAACTCCCAAAACGCTCTATTCGCGCCGCAGGATGTCTATTCGCGTCTTTGCATTGACTTAACATGTAAATCACTCGTGCTTAACGCTTCATTCGCGTCTGGTGTGAACGCACCATTAGTCCTGGTCCGATTAGCGTTCAGATTGGCAATTTTATCACCGCACCAAAAGATACCTAACCTAAAGGCATAGGGATACGTTCACAACCTGATTGGTCGGATTTTATGACGTATTGCTTTTTTTGAGACGGAACTTACCGAACATCCAAAACAATGCTGTGTGCTGAGGTAAATGCGCTTGTTGTGTGTGCATAGCCTGCATATGATGGTATTTTGGCCAGCTGGGAACTCGTGAAGAGCTTATAAAATGTGTAAAGGAGTCAAAACAGCGGCGGGAATCCCTCCGTCACACACAAACGATCTGCTGGGAGGAAACGCGCGTCTGATGGCTGTGATGGGCAAACTCACGACTATGACAAGAAAAACCAATATGTGTGAGAATTCTGTACTTTTTAGGGTCTCATCTTCCTGTTTTTGGTTCGTTTACATGTCTTTGGCCTGTTTTGCAATCATATATCATTCGAACCGCACCGGAGTTCATTTGGAAGCGGACCAAGACCCATCTTTTCAGCGGTCTCGGTCCGCTTGTTTGGTGCGCATCAGGGTTCGGATGGCAGCGTTCACACATGCTCAAATGAACCGCACTAACAGAGCAAATCGCACCAGGGTTCGTTTTAATCGAACCAAACATGACAAGCGTGAACGCACCCTAAGTCACACATTTAGATCAATTTTAGATTAATTACAATTACTTCAGCTTCATACACTCTCCTGGACTTGGGACTGAAATCAAGGAACAGTCAGAAAATTTAAAATTGTCATTTACTTGGAACTTCTAATTTTTGGTGAACTGTTCCTGTAAGTTTAAGCTAAAATAAACTATCCTCTCATCTCCTGACTTCCTTTAGCTATGAAGGTCTTTTAAAGAGGCAAGTGTTTAGATGAGACTCTCTCTCCTGATTTGAGACATACTAAATGATATTTTGAAGGTCATTAGAATGAAAAAAAGATGGTTTTGTATGTGACTTGGCCTTTAACCAGCCTACAGATGGCTGGTGTCTCATAACAACTGCAGGTGATACAATGTTTCTTACATTATAAGTCTGTTCTGAGGTCTTAAGTTCTGGAAATGAAAACAGACTAAAATGTATCAGAATCAATTCCAGGCAACTGTTTACAAAACTGTTTAATACATGTATGCATTACAAACACCTGAAGAAAGCCAGCAGTCACCAGTCCAGAAGTGTGTGTTCATTGTGTGACACGCGTAATGAAAAATGTGCTCATAATATCTCTGAAGCCATTTGAAACTCATCTGGTCAACTCATTGAGAAATATGTGGTGAACACACACATTTAATGCCAATACCTAATCAAGTCTAAAGGTAATAGAAACCAGCCACGAGTATTCGTGACAATGTAAATGCCCTCTGAGGCCCTCACCTCTCTGCTTCATCGATTTACAACCTTTTCCAGGCCTTCAGCAACCTTTATTGATTTCCCACTTTGTTACAATTATTGGGTATTTGTCCTGTACTTGAACTAAGGGACATTCAGGAGAGAAGTGTTCATAAATGAGTTTTGGGACAAAAGAAATTTAGAAATAGCACTAAAGATGGAGGTGAAATGAATACACCAAAAACTTCTGAGCTTTAGTCATGAATATTAATTACATGACAAGACACTCAGCCACTAGTACTAACTGAATCAAGAAAAGTAACAAGTTGGTATGTACATGCTAGCCATCGCAGCATTACTGCTCACACTTGCCATTATGAAAAAAAAAGAATAAAAAGTAAACAAATAAATTAATTTAAAAAAAAATCTTGTTAAAAATTAAAAAATGATAGTAAATATTTTCTTTCAACAAAAATATGATACAAAAATAATAGTAACAAAAATAAATAATAATGCTTCTTTAAGTACATTAAAATTTAATTGTAAATTAAATAATATCAAAAATACTGTTCTTTAAAAAAAGTAAATAAAATAAAATAAATTGCTGAAAAAACTGAAACATAGAAATAAAAAATAAAAAAACTGCTTAAAAAACAAAAAGACAATGCTGTTAAAAACAATAGGGGGAAAAAATACATAAAAGAAACCATAAACTGTTTCCAAAATGTTCTATAACTATATGTTGCTATAAATAATTCTATTAATAAAAAATAAAGTAAAACTACTTTAAAGTGCCCCATTATGCCTTTTTAAAGATTCCTAATATTGTTTTGGGAGTCTCCTACAACAGGTTTACATGCATGCAAGGTCAAAAAACACTTTCGTTTTCTCATAATACACATTTAATTTCACCTCATTTCTCAATGATTCGTAAATGATTCAATAGAAGCAGTTCAAAGAATCAGTCTCTCTAAAGAGCCTACACTGCTCTGATTGGTCAGATGGCCCAATCCTTTGTGATTGGTCTACTGCTGCAACAAGAAACTGATTCGCAATCACGACTGGAGTAGGATGTTTCTCTATGGTAAGTGTCACCTTAGTTTGCGTTATTTATAAGACGTGATAGCAGAATCATTGTTATACTTTATGTAGGTGCACTTGTGGGAACTGTATCAGAATGCCAAGCGAAGCTGAAAACCTCTAACATAAGATAAACATTTAGGCCAGATGAGTACACAGACTAAGTAAAAAATGGCTATATGACACAGCCATTTTTTACTTAGTCTGTGTACACAATCTGTTTGACATTACAATGGGTGTTTACTGTTTACAGAGAGAATACTTCAACTAGTTAGTGCGGACTAGCATCTTAACATCTTATTACAATACAGATAGAGCTCCACTCTACTGTAATAATAAAAATGCAGAGGAAAAAAACAGTTTGTTTTACAGTTATGTAAGCGAACCGAGCCCAGAGTTATGTTGTAAACTCCCACGTCAGACGAGCACAAACGTGAATAGCTGATAATGCATTAGACTTTGTAAACAAAAGTCCTGCTCCATCCTTGATCATTACTCCAAGTAATAAGACAAGCTGCATTAATCAACACATTTTTAGACAATATTGGACCCACATCTGAAAAGCAGAACTACAGAAACGTCAGTTAGCCGGTTAGCTGGAGATATACAGACTAGGGTGTACATTACACAACATAACATACAAAACTACGAATTTTGAATGATCGCTGGAAAATATAAACATTAATTATTAATCATACTTACAGGTTGAGATTCAGAGGAGCAAGCTGGTCCAAATAAACTGGGCATTGATCCATATTTTAAGACTAAGCGTTTTGTGAATCCTGCATTAAACTCCCAGAGGTTTGAAAAGAAGTCGTCAGTAAAATGACGGGAACACAACAAAAGATTGTACTGCTGTGGTATTGTTGAAAAAATTAATTTTCCCTGCCGCCTGTACTCGCAATAAGTGGGCGGGCAATATGTTAATGTTTCATTGTGACGTCACAACGAATTCGTTTTACATCCGACTCGTTTAATTGACTCAGAGTCGACTCTTACTTTTGAGAGACAATAACTTTATATACGGTGCACTTTCAGATTTGAAACTTTTTAGAAATTTTCATTCACTTAGAGCTATGTTACACACTACATGAAAGGTAATTTTCAAAAATCCATAATAGGGGAGCTTTAAAAATGCTTCAGAAACCAACCAACAACTAAATAAAATGAATGAATGAATGAATGAATTAATTAATTAATTAAATAAAATTTATTTTTGCCTTAGGGTCATTGATAATATCACCAGTGCAATCTGAACTGCTGGCATGTTCGGCGAGGCTGTAAAAAAAAAAAAAAATTATCGTGATTTTCAAGCCCTGACAAGGTCACAGCAATCAGCATGTACGTTCCTCCAGCGTTCTGCGTAATCATCTTAACCTGAAACAATTTCCGACAATAACATGCGACCATAAGCCAACACTGTTAGAGATAGTGTTATTTTACTCATAATCACCCTAATTATCTGTATTTGCATCCTGATTAAATTATGTTTGAGAAGTGAAGTCTGATTCCTGAGTTAAAGACTCTTACAAATGTCTCTTTTTTCATAAACATTCAGAACAACCAGTGAAATCTGATTCTCAAGCTAATAGGCTTGTTTGAGATGCACTGGCGCTGCTCAGACCGATCGGCGTATGACATCAAAGTACTGCGAGAGTGATTGGAGAGCAAATGACTCCTTATGCTTTTGAATCGCTCTCACGGTACTTTGGTGTCATACGCCGAATGGTCTATGCATCGTCGATGCATCTCGAACAAGCCTAATGGCTGTTAAGTGTTGCCTCTTTTTAGTGAATCAAAAACATACCTACATGAAGTCTGACTCCTGAGCGAAAGCCTGTTATGAGCAGTTCTTTTTAATAGCTAAATTAGAAACATACAATAAGTCTGATTCCCAAAGAGAGTTACTTCATTTTAGTTCATCAAAAACATACAGGAAGTATGATTCCTGAATGAAAAGCG
This sequence comes from Ctenopharyngodon idella, assembly GCF_019924925.1. NCBI lineage: Eukaryota > Metazoa > Chordata > Actinopteri > Cypriniformes > Xenocyprididae > Ctenopharyngodon > Ctenopharyngodon idella. Next base: position 19,928,147 of record NC_067223.1, read on the forward strand.
GTTGCTTTTAGTGAAGTCTGATTCCTACAGTATTACAGTATTTGCTAATACTGAATGAGGATATAAGCACACACAGGTAGGCATGATAGACTGAGACAGAAAGACGACAGATAGATTGATTGACAGACAGACAGCACTCACTTTTTCCACCTTGCCATGGAGACTGAGATATCCACTCCTCAAAAATAGGTCCTCCTCCTGGCCAGTGGCAGAATGTGATAGTGGAGCACATCCACTGCAGCTCTCTTTGCATCTTTTGACATGTTTAGTAGAGCTGGTTTGAATTTCATTGATGTTCGCCCAACAAGCACAAAAAGCTGCCCTTGTCTGTTTGACAAAGTGCCATTTTTTTATATGTATGATGCCCCCTCCTCAAATTTGGGATAAGGGTTTCTTCTTGTGAAGAATGGCCTTATTACCATCTGTGAGGGCACAGAATGTGAATGTATTACACTGGGAAATTTCAATTTTTGAGCTTCTGTAGATTTATGAGACAGCTGTCTGGTTTAGGCATGTCTGCACACATTTCATTGCCAATTTTGGGGGGCTTGTGAATAGATGTGCATTTCTGAGGGTGAGAAACAAAACCGATATCTTAGTAACAAAAAAAAAAAACAACAACAACATCAGTTATTATTATTATCATGACCATTGCTTTATCTAAATGCAAATACTGAGAGGATGTCTAACAGTCAATCAAAAAATATACTTACGATGGTCTGTGTTTTGGCATTTGTTGTTGTTGTTTTTTTAGCTGCTACTGACAAACAAAGTAAAGAAAAATACAAAACATTACTGAATATGAGACAAATAGTGCATATGTCTGTATAAATTTAAAATATTGATTTTTATTAATGATGATGTTATGAATTTTCATTCTTGAAATTAATTTGAATATGACTTCTCACATTTCCTCCGTTTTCCCCAAGTTTATACACAGACCTAAATGTTTTAATTTCATTGTATATTTTAATGAATAATTAATCCAAAGAAAAAAGACTCATGAGCCTAAAATTGAAAACCAAAATGTTTACATAAATAAAAGTATTCAATTTAATTATTATTATTAGTAGTAGTTTCATGTAGTTTAATTATAGTTCTCTCTCTCTCTATTAACGTAAGGCTATTGTTTGTATAGTAAACGTATCACATTTACGATGTACATTTGCTGGAAAAGAAAGTCCATCAATTTTTTGACCTGTAGGCTCTGGGAAAATCTGTGAAAGCAGCTGATACTTATTTTTTGTTGTGAAAATTACCCTGTGAAAAACTGTTCCCTCAAGATTTCGGTTTCGGTTAGGGTATATATTGTATTATTTACTGTAGTGGATTATAAATCATATATAAGGACAAAAACATTAAAATTTAAGTAATTCAAGTTAAAATAAACTTGAAAACAGAAAATATGAATAAAAATAGTATGGAGGGAAAAAAAAGAAAAACACTTTAAGAAGTTCACCTTGCCAATTTTTCAATTTCAAATGTTCATTGAGCGTTACTACTACAGCCTACTTATTTTTTCCATTCTAATAAGCCAGTCAATATTCAGTTTGAATAAAATTATATGATGTCCTTCCTGTCTGTAAACGTATGTTTTTAGATACCCACGCACACCCTGTTCGCACAGACATCATATGTTATCAGTGCGCTTCATGCTATGCAGAATTTATACCAGAGACGCCCAAGCTAGGGCTGGAATTCGGTAATATGGCAAATTATCACAGCAAATAATATGCACAATATTGTTACCATGGGCACTTGTATGTGCCCTATCTGACTGAGAATGAGTGTAAACAAAACCTACAATGAGAAGCATGCCTGACGGATTGATCTGATTGATCTCCATTTATTGTACATAACACAATTTAAACAGCATTGAAGGAATTCTTCCTTTTGTGTTTAAAACTCAGTGAAAATGTATAAAGTGTCTTAATGACATTGTTGTTCAAAGTTGCAAAAAAAAGAAAAAAAGAAAAAACACTTCTAAATCATGCATTTTTTTTTTTTAAGGAAATGGAAGTAAACAAACTTCAATAAATGAACAAGGCTAGGATTTTAAAAACTTGTGAACATTAAGTATTAAAATGAAAAAAAGGTTCTTGTACAAAGTGCCCATGAAGAAAATGAACTGAACGAACAGTTGTGCTGCTTCAGATTTGTGTGGATTTTTTTTCAGGATTCTTTGATGAATAGAGAGTTCAATTAACAGCATTAATTTGCATTTATTAAATTTATTTAATTTAATTTGATTTATTACCACAAATGTTTGAATTGTATAAACCAACTTGTAAAGATCAGGTTTCCGTTCTTTGTACGTCGCTAACTCGGTTAGCTGGATTTGATTGATGATGATTTGGCATGATCTTGGATTGCTCGGTTCTTAGATGCTCATCCTGGACTTGCTGTCATAGCAACAGGTCCGTAAGCTCAAACCTGCTCTGGAGCAGGCTTATTTCATGTAAACAGGATTAAATTGCATCTTTTTAAGTGGAGGTGATACTTAAAATTTGTCCCAGCCACTGCTACTTTCTTACAAACATACCCTAATGAACCTGGGACAATAATAATGATTTAAAAATAAATTAGCAAATAATATTATAATGTTGTGTAGTCTATCTAATACAGACACCGCCAGTTGTCTCTCGTTGAGAGATTTATTTGTGAGGAAATAATTACCTAATAATTTTATTGGAGTCTTACACATGATGTAGGCTACAGTTAGTCTATGCCATGCATGCATTAATTTGAATGGCGACGCTTTTATGGGAGTGGTTTGATGCAGCGCAGGAGATGCAGTTGCGTCCCAAATGACACAATATACACTATGTACTTATGCACTATGTACTCATCCATGTAGTGCGTGAAGGTTTTTTGTCATTTAACATCGGAGTCTGACAGCCCCTTCCCCTCCACTACGTAATTAAAGCTGCGACAGTTGAGTGCATGAAGTGTCCGACATTCCACACTTAGTTTTTTCCGTTAATTTAGTGCATCATTCGGGTATTTAAAGTGTACTTTTTCTTTTTGGACTTTTCAGTGTGAACACACTACTCACACTATTTATACTTAAAAACATCACAGAATAGTGTATAAGTACGCGAATTGGGACGCATCTTTGATCTTTACCCTTAAAAAACTTTAATTAATGCTGTCATGTAACAATCAAAATTAAATGAATTGCTAATTACAACATTGAAATAAAAATGTAAAGCCTGCACAAATAGGAAATCGTGAATATAGCCTAAATAATGGGAGTCATGTAAAATACAGTGCACATTTCCTTTATCTATTATAACTTTTATGTTCTTTTTCTTTTTTTTTTTTGGCTTGGCTGTTGTCTTATAAAACGCATATGGAGAACGCCTTACCGGGAACCGGTGTCTGAAACGCTATCAAATCATTGTAATCATATTGGCCGGCGACAGCCTATGACGTCACTACTAGTGCGACCCGAACGCACATAAGGAGCACCTAGAGAACAAGTCATCCTCTTTCGTCTTTCAGGGACTGTTTTGTTTGAAACACTATTCAAAGGTAAGAACGGCTGTTTACAGACATTTCAGTCAGTGTGCACATACATGTATAGTTACCTGGTAACACACTTGACTTGTGTGTCTTTGTTAGAGCACGCATGCCCAGTGCTTGAGAGTTCTGTCGGCACTATGAGTGTTTCCCTTTGGCAACCCTAGTTGCGTGTTTCCTTTCTGCACCTGCATTTATGTGTTATGAAGTCGGTCCTATCTGTATATGGCAGGACATACGCGGTGGCAGATTATGCTGTGCTCCGACATTATTTAACAACATTTATTCATATTAGGTGCTTTTTATCAGGCCTGAGAATGGACCGATGATGGGTTTTGTTCCATTATTATTAACCCTTCTGTTGGTCTGGCATAAGGGCTTGGTGCATCCTTTCAGTCTACAGCAGTATGGCAGGCCTCATCTACATTAAGGCCTCCATTTACTGTAGTTATAGGTTGAGCTTTGCAGGTTGCCTTTTCTGGCGTGAGAACCATTTTACATTTAGTGACCTCAGCTCCCTATAGAAAGAAATAATAGGGGGCTTTTATTCTTTTATATCTAAGGCGCTTCACACCAGGCCTGAGGCTGGACCAATGATGTGTTGGTTCCATCTTTTTGAACCCGTTTGTGGATCCGGCACAGAGCTTGTTAGTGAGCGCATCCTTTCAGACTGCAGAGTATGGCAGGCCACTTTTACTTTTAGGCCTCTGCTCTTTGAAGTCTCAGGTTGAGCTTTTAGGTTACCTCTCCCTCTGTGAGAGCCATTACAAATTTAGTGACCTCAGCTCCCTGTAGAAAGGAATAAGGGGATGTTTATTCTATGTTTTATATATTGGGGCATTTAAACTGGGGCCCTGGAGCTCCCATTATTAGGGAAGGTTATCGTGACACCCTTACTATGTGCCTCTTTTCTCTGTGAGGTCTTAATAGGGGGTAGAAAAAAAAACACATTAAGAACGAAATATCACCTGTAGTGAATGGCATGGCCTCCTCTTGATCTGAGAGTTGGTTTTCTAGGTTGCTGCTCATCTGAGCTTCAGGTAGTTGATATGTCAGGTGTTCGGCCCTCCGGGGCCGCCCTGATAATTCTTCTGGGTTGAGTAGGCTGGCTTTCTCTTGTCAAAGAGAGTCGTTTGTTGAAGCCACCGCTCTGTTGAACTCTAGGTAATATCACGAGTTGAGGTGCTTGGCCTTTGTTAGGCCCCCTTGATACCTTCCCTAGGTCAAGTGAAGTGGTTTCCTCTCGCTTAGAGAGTAGAAGGCGATATGCTGAAGCCTCCGCTCCCCTGAGCTCCAGATAGATCATGACGGTAGGTTTTGGCCCTCTCTGGGCCACCCTTGACATCATCCTGTGATGAGTGAGCTGGCTTCCTCTTGTTTGAGAGTCTCTATTCGAGGCTGCTGCTCCATTTGAGCTCTAGGTAGTTGAGGTCTTTGACGTTGGCCTACTGCAAGGCCACCTTGACAATCACCCTATGATGAGTATGTTGGCTTCCTCTCATTTGAGAGTTTTTATTGAAGTCTCCTGCTTCATTGAGCTCCAGGAAGGTCATGAGTGCGTGTGTGCTGGCCCTTCTTTTGGGCCGCCCTGGTATCCGGCCTAGGCTTGTACTCAGGAATACGTCTCTTTTGACAGAGGCGGTTCAGCTGTAGCTTTCCGCCTCCTAGCGTGCAGTAGCTCGTAGTAGGCGACTCCTAGGAGAGCCTCTCCAGCTTAAGACTAGCAGCTAGTGATCCTAGTACGCCTCCTCTCTTCGTGAGAGTCGTCCCCGGCCGGGGCCCACCTTCTCCATTAGGCTATTAATGCAAGTGGCAGGCCTTACAGCCTCCTCAATGTATCTAGGTTGAGCCTGAAACTCCTCTTGATATTAGAGTATAAGCGATATGCTGAGCTTCAGTTCCCTGGTGGTGTTAGGCACAGACAAATAACCAGGTGTTGTAGGCTTTTGTTGAAAGCCTCCCCTGTGGTTGTCCTTGAGCGTTGTTAGACTTCCTCTCGTTTAGAGAGTGGAATGCACTATGCTGAAGTCTCCGCTCTCTAGAGCTTTGGTAGTAGCTTTGTCTAGATTGAGCTTGGAGCATCTCTCCACCAAAAGCTCCTTGATTATTATCAAGTCGCAGAGTCGAGTGTTGCAGGCTCCTCCTGTGGAATTTCTTCCTGTTGGGGCCTCCATTCCTCCAGAGCTGAGCTCAGACGGCCTTCTCATCTTGGAGCGAGAGTTTTTGCTCAGGTTTTTACCTTTGAGCCTTTCTTGGGTTAGCTCACTTCGCTCCCAGAGCTCTGTGCCCCATATGTGCCCAACACCAGTGATGCTCAGGTCGAGCGTGCCGAGTACTCCCCCCTTTCAGGGCGAGTTGAGCATGCTCCCTTAGAGCTCAAGCATTAGCCTCGGGCCTGTGGCCATGTTATGCTAGAGTAGTAGGCCCTGACTGAGGCCTCCTCGTCAGCCCGGTCGCATAGTTTTGTACTTCCTTTGTTTTAAGGGTAGAAAGCGATATGCTGAGTACACGGCTCGTGATGGCAATGCAAACGAGTATTCCAAGCCTGCATCCTCTAGTGGCTATCTCTGCTGAGTTAGATTTGCTACCAAGTAGTTGGCCCTCCTTGGGTCACCTTGGAAGCGATCCTCTGGGTTGAGCTAGGTTCCTGAGTGTCCTAGTTCCCTAGAATTGAGCAGACGGTTATCAGGTAGCTCAGGCTCCATTGGAGCCTCCCTGATACTAGCCCTGGAGTTCTAGATCTCTACCAAGTAGTTGGCCCTCGAGCAGGCCACCTTGAAGGAGATCCTCTGGGTCGAGTAGGTCCTTAGCACTTCCAGCTAAGATAGTATTCTGACTCCCTAGAGTTATATCAGAGTGTAGGCTCTTTAGGAGCCTCCCTGGTACTTGGATTGAGCTTGGTCAATACTTGTCTCGGTTAAGTCCAGAGGGTACTCCCCTCGCATTGAGGGTCGTTCTTTAGAGTACTGCGCTCCCGAGGTCTGATCAGAAGGTTGAAGGTCTCTCGTGAGACCTCCCTGGGAGGTCAGTATTTAAGGCTGAGGACCTCGCCCCTGAGTTGGTCATTGAGGTTTAAGAGGTTCTTTTTAGTAAGAACTTCCTTGATTGATCAGCTCCTGTTGAAGCTGGAGGTACATCTCTTGTTAGGGACCCTATTCAGAGTACTCAGCCTCCAGAGTGCTTATGTAAGAAGCGCTCTGTAGATCCTAGGTTGAGCAGAGTAACTCCCCTCGATTGCAAGGGTTCAAAGCGCTATGCCGAGTCCTGCTCCCCAGGATGCCCGTCTCTACGTCCGGTCTGAGTTGGTTACCGCCAGTTTGCAGTCCCTCTTTCTGGACCCCTCCTCTGGAGGCTAGTGCTTAAGAGATTCTGTTTTGGTAACAGACAGGTTGCTGGCCAGACTAGGTTACTACTAAAGTAGGACCAGGTCGGCCTCCCTGGTGGCAGTCAGGGTAGACTATGCTCCCATTAAAAGTGACTGGCTGGGGCTCCTTTCGGCTCCCTGGCCACATTCCCTTAAAGGGACCCGTTCTGTTTGAAGTTGTTGGTTCCAAGCCTTTGAGCAGCCTTGGTAGGCCTCTAGATAGTTCTGGAGGCCTCTTTGAGGCTTATAGCTTGGGTGGTGGCCGTAGGGTCTGCCCTTTTCGAGGAACACATGAAGGCGCAGTAATTGCAGATAATTTAATCCAGATATTTTAATTCAGTCCGCAAATTTGTTTGAAGAACCAAATTAGCCAGAGTTCGGTTATCATGATTAAAAGAGCTGGCATCTGTCAAATCATCTCAGATATATTAAGCGAGGTACGAAGAACGAACCCCAGGGCTTAAAGAAAATCCCAAGCTTCCCACTGGTATTTACGACTTTGTGGTGGCGTTCATGTGCATTCAACTTGTAAATACAATTTTTTTCGCCATGACTTGAACGTACCAATACACTATATGAACAGGTCGTACAGCACATACTGTGCAAACAACAATATCTGAATTTTCAACCTCTGAAGTGCTTTTTTTTTTTTTTTTAATAAAGGAAAAATAAAAGAGTCTGCGATTGCATATCAAAATAGAAAATAAAAACTGAAATCATATCAACAAGTCCACCTCACAATCTATCCAAAATTTATGATAAAAAAGCATTTTAAAGAATACTTAAAAGATGTAGGTGTCTTTGAAGTGGACTGATAAAGATTGTAGCATGGCCTATGCAGGTTTGAGGATCTTTGAGACATTTAACAATGTAGCCATCATTTGGACAAGGGATGAGGACGAGCTCACGGCTTCTTGTTGTTCCAGAAATTTTAATCAACTCGTATCCTCCAGCATTTGAGGAAAGACAGTAAAGAAATTCCATGAACTCTTGTGGGTCTGAGTGATTGCCTACAACAGAAAAAAAAGACATTCAATGGCCCTTAAAACAAAAGCTTTATTGGTTCATCATGAGCAAGGCAATCTTTACATGAATGGGGGGAGAAGTGTTTCTGGGGTATGTTTTCATTTTCTAATTGAAGCATTTAAGATGAGTAATTTTACCTTTCTGGTCATTTTATTGATTACAGTATTAAAAAAATACTAAACTTCAGCAAATTCATTTGAAAATAGCAAAAAGTAAATTCAGCAAAAAGGTGAGAAATTTGCATTTTTGAAGTTAAATTTTCACAAATTCCCTATTGGCACAGATATTGTACATTTCACCTTTAAATGGGTCATATTATGCTTTTTTTTTTTACAAGATGTACATGATGGGTTTATTGTTGTTGTTGTTGTTGTTTTACAAGACTCGGGTATCCCCAAAATGTGTGCATCACGTTTCAGTTCAAAATACTGTAAATGCCCCTTTTTGGCCGGAAGCAAAAACGCTGTTTTCATGGTTGTCTCTTTAAACACAAATGAGCTGCTGCTCCCCACCCTTCTTTTCCAGAAGAGGGTATTTAAATACTTTCACTTTAAATACACTTCTACATATTTGACAAATGGAATATCTGAATAGTTCATGATATGGTTTACAAGTTTATGAATATTTTGAATAAAAAAGGGAAAACTAAATAAAATTTATATATCTGGCACCAGCTCTGGTTTAAACTCCTGATAAATGGTTTTCTGAATGCACTGACATGAAGCACATGCACAGAAAGAAGCTGTCATTTTCATGTTTGTGTCCACCCTTAGTAGTTGATAAAGGTGGGATCAGTAGATTTTGAAAAACGCTGTTAGACATTGTTGATATTTCTGTTGATTTGTTCTTCTATTGTTGATATCAACCCAGACAAACCCACCCCTCTCTTCATTGCTCCACCTCCAAAACTCACACTCCAATCTCAACCACCCTGCTTCGAGTTGGTCTTGAACTCTGGCCCGATCCCTGCTGGCATGCGAGGCGAGTGCACTAACAATGACACCAGACACCTCATTCTCTAGCAGTCGTCAGTGTGCAGTAGTATAACTGCAAAACTCTCACTATCTAGCCACTGTTACACACGCAACGCGAGAGTTGATGTCTGTTTATCACAGCTGACGCGCAACAAAAAAGCTTCACGAAAAATAAAGCGTAGTTGATGAACAGTTGATGACAAGGAAGCGCAAAAAATGAACGTATAGTACACAAAAGTAAATATAAACAAGAGTTTGTTGTTAGTCTCCAACAGCACAAGCAGCTCCAGACAATCATGACACTCAAACCCAGTGTTACTCACATGTGAAGCGGGTTCAAAGCAGCCTCTGCATTTTCAGGCCTTCCTGCTTATCTCTCTCCAGCGTTCGATAGCTTTTCTAATATAAACATGGGTCCTAAAGCGTTTTGCCCAGTCATAAACCTTCATTCCAGTGATATTCTTTTGAGCTCTTTTGTATTGTGTCCCATCTCTTGTTCTGCAGGGTTTTTTTTTTATTATTATTAAATCTTCCTCTTGCTCGTTCTCTCTCCTGGACCGTCATACGCCCCCTGATGCTGATTGGTTAGACGTTTGCTGTTGGTGTCAGCCCGTCTAACTTCCAAACAGTGTTTTTGAAATTATACTGAGTCCACCTTTAGTAGAAAAAAAGGAATGTATAGATTCATGTTTTCTTTGTATATTCCAATAAAAAAAGGGGGAAAAAATGGAAAGAAGCGGTCAGACACATCGCGTGAGTAAACCTTTTGCACCAAATATCAAATACACACAATGTTATGTTAAAAGCACACAAAAACACACAAGTTCACCTAATGTTCGTTATGTCTGTGAATGTGAAGAGTTGAAGAAGAAATCACAGTGTATCAGTATATCAGATCTGTGAAACTGCGTCTCTCGGACATGACGACAACACAGTGCTAACACAACTCACCAATTTTTTTTTAAATTCCATTAATTTCATCATTAACATAATAGATAAAACAATAAATGATGGTAATACAAAGTGATACTTTTAAATATTAAACTAAAACTGCCAGTAGGTGGCGGCAAGTCACTGCCTGAATGAGAGAGTCATTCATTCATTCAATAACGAAACAACCGTCTGTATTTATGAATGGCTCATTAATCATTTGCTAAATTCAGAACCACATAATACAGTTACTACTTTTATCATGTCTTTCTATAGCAGAAATAGCTGTAGTAGTACACTAGTATGCTGTTCTGAATTCAGCAGTTGACTTTTCCAATTTGTTCAAAGCCGCAGATTCGTTCACTAACGAAACATCAACGTGTGTTGCTTTCAGACACACACCAGGTCTGTTAATCTCATTGGAACCAATTTTTTTTTTTTTTTTTGCAAAATAGAGCAAACAATACTGACAATGCTATGTTTAAAATGTACATCACTTGATATTACCTCTTTATTTGTTGAATTGCTGCATATAATCAATGTCACATTTGCAAGTGTGTGATAATTTGGGAATAATTGCATTCTTGCTCATATAATATCAATATTAAAAACAAGAATTCACACAGGGTACGTTTCTGTACCGAAGAGAGTCTTAAATGAATCTCTATGCATGGTCTGTGTCTATATTTGTTCTTCATGCTAGTAAGTGCCAAATCCCCACTTTAAAAGGTACATTAATTACATGTCGATTACTGAATACTTTTTAACGTGTTATTAGCTTATTTGGTTATTGTATGGCACTTTCCAAGTGTACTGCATTGTATGTTGAAATAAATATGAACTTCTCTGTCATTTTGGGGTGAACCAACCCTTTACGGTAACATTAGTGCCGTTGAATGGCTGCTTGTGATGTGGATGTTGCGATCCTGTAATTGTGAATAGTTTTTCAAAACATGCTGTATAACTTGAAAGACTGGTCAGTATTTTGTACTTTGGTCAATAGCTCATTCTGTCAAAATTGTGGTGTATATATTGTATATATTAAACAGGCTCAATATGCATTTATATCATTTATCAATCTTTTGTTTTGTTGGTAGTTTATTGTACGTGCTGAAAATGCACAGTATTTGTGATGGGGTAACATGATCCAACATGTTATAATCTAAAGTTTTCTCCATTGTGCTGTAACGTGGAATATGTGAAAATTAATGTGGTGTGAAATGCTGAAAAAGAAGGGCTGAAAACTCCTGTGGAGTGCAGTCTTGGTATAGACTACAAGGAATACAAGGAAATCCGCACTTCATGATGTCATACAGGGCCATTATCGAAAAAAACTTTCAGAAACTTATATAAACCCTGAAGGAGTGTATTTGGCACAGAAATTGATACAATCTTAATTTGAAGCATCAATTTATTTTCAAAATGTAGACAGTTTACAATAAATCTGATTAAACATGGATAATTTCAGACAAGTAAATGCAGTTTTATCAACATCAAATTTTCAGTTATCACATCTATTAACATTCTAGACTTTCTAATTTAACATAACACTTTTGCATCATATGATATTCATGGGTCCCGTCTGTCTCAGTGCTGAAACTCTTTATACAAAGTTACAAGAATAGACAGCTCAGAGCTTATGAGTATAGTCTATTATACTGACTTTCATACAGTAATCTATTGCAAATTTCTAAAACATTATTTCTCATTTATAAGTCTTGACGATTTTCATCTTAAATCATACGCTAAAGGTTCCAAATGATTGGAATCACAGCTCCTGTCCTGTTATCTTAAGGCAAACAGTATGTAACCACTGAAAGTGTTGTGATTATTATTGTTATCCTCAATCCTGCTGCTAGACCAATGACTCACATAGACGACATCTCCAACCTCCAGGAGCAACACAACTCCTTTGGAGGAGTTTAACGCACCCTGAGACTGCTGAGCATGTGCAACAAGCACCCGCTGATTATTCTTCATAATGCTGACATTTGCTGGATATGGCTGATTACCGTGAGCATAGACAGAGATTGTGAACACATATGCTCCTTTCACAGGGGCTGTGAAAATACCTAAAGTAAATGACAAGAGATAAAGAAAAGAATCAACTGTTTCCTGTATGACAGCTTAATTACCAGGCACGCTGTGTAATAGTTTTGAAAAATGGCAGATCATTTAATTCTCTTATTCACATTAAACAACTGTAGAGAGGTTTGAATGGAGCAGAAGGGTTCTCATTACTAAAACTGAGTTTTATGACTCCATTTCATTGATAATTACCTGTAACTGGGTTGTAGGCATTCCCTATGTTTGTGAAGACGTTCCTGTAGGTTAGTCTGATGCTATGGGTAGAAGGACCAATATATCCACTGCCAGATTGCATCAGTGAAGCTGAAAAAGCTATTTCTCTGTCTGTTATTGAAAAGCATAAGCAATATTGTGACATATTACGCTGAGAATGTACATACACTGAATTTATCTTCATTCAAACACACTGTTTCACCTCTATTTTCCTTTCATTCATGTAAAGAAATAAAGATTGTGTTAAATGACATTTATAATGTAACGGTACACAAAACTGCCGTTTCGGTACGTAACTCTGTTTTGAAGTCACAGTTCGGTACAGCAGGGGCGGGGGAAAAAATTACTTATGTTTTAATAAACGTTGGTTTACTGAAAAAAAAAAAAAACTGTCTCTGTCTAAACAAATTCAATTATAATAAACATTTTCTTATGAATAAAAAAAAATCTATTTAATCTAACGCTGTAAACTATATAGGCAACCCGTAATTCCACATTACTATAATACAATTCCAATAATACAGGTTAAAATTAACAACAATAATTTTAGTTGTAATAATCAACACTCAAATTAAGAAAAATGTATGCAAATGTAAATATTTGCCTTCACAACTGCTAAATCTAATTATAAAATTATTTTTCTACTCCAAGTTGTTATTGAAATATAATCATTTACACAGTGGCGGACATAACTTGTTTTCATGACAGAGTGATTTAAACATACATTAAATAATCAAGACATTAACAGGTTAAGTAAAATATAATATATAAGCTAATATAGTGCATATATTTAGCGAAGGAGTTCATTTCTCTAGCGAACTAACAAGATGTTGACATTGAACGACCTGCCTGACCTAAATGTAAAGTTATGTGACATATTGTTTAAAAGAGTGAATGTTCTGGTAAGGTACCATCGTTTTTCTTGTTCAGCTCTTTCAGGATAAACGTCTGCTGTTCTGCAGCTTTCTCAGCATCCCTCAGTCGCGTCTCTAGAGCTCTGATGTTTGCTTTCTGCTCTGTAACGGTGGCGGTCAGTTCTCTCAGTGCTGCATGGATGTCAGGGAAGCCCAGGAAGGAGTTTTGTTGGCTGTCAGTTGAAGCTTCAGCTCTCAAAGTGTCTGTTTGAGGTGGATTCTGTCTTCCGTCCTCAGAGCTGATCTGTTGACTGATCTCAGTCTCATTGAGTCCTCCATCTACCTGCTGCTGAACGACAAACACAAAGGTTTCCAACAGCAGCAGTATACATACTAAAGCCTTCATTCTTCACTGATGTTTGTTTCCAGCTCTTGCTCTGTCATCCCCACAGCCCCTCTTGGTCTTTTTATAGTTTGCTGATTTACTGTGTTTTGTACTTGATTTTTTATTGCATTAGATATAAAGGTAGTTAAAGTTGATTGTTAATCATTATTAAAGGGTTGTTCCGGGTTCAGCAGATGTTTAGCTCTATTCACAATGTTTGAGAAAGTAGATTTATGCACTTAAGATAATGTTTACAATGACTTGTTCTACTGTATCATAAAATTACCTGTGTTTTTACCATGTTAATTATTACTTGGTCAAAGTTCTGTCTGTCACTTATGGCTGTAGTAAAGTGCACGTTGAAGGAGATGGAGAACAAAAAACAGTATCTGTGTCATGACAACTCTTGGAAAGATTGGCATGGTAATGGATATGACAATATTATAATGTATTTGGTCTTACCGGAATAGATCTGCTATGCTGCTGCTACAGAGCAAGTACCGAGACTTGCTACTGCCAATACATTCACAGACATGCTGCTGCTGCACATATAAAATACATAAATAACCCCCCAACAAAGCAAGAGACACGAGAACTCAAACATCTTATCAGGGCTGCTGTTCCCAAAAGCATCATAAGCCTAAGTTGATCGTAGCTCCATTGCCACCAATTGAATTAGGCTCAACTTATGCTTACAATGCTTTTGGGAAACGCAGCCCAGATAAATTACAGGCTGTACAGACAATACCAAATAAAGCTGCACAGTCGCGCAGCTTTTCCCAGCTAGATCACAGTTGTGCAACAGCTGAAAAGAGACTATTGCTATACAATTGTAAAGCAACTTCTCACCCTGCACAGTTGCACAGGGTAATGGGCATAAATGCAAACTCCTCACCTTTCAGTGACAACTCACCTTTTTGAGATCAAAATAGGTTACCAGTGGGATTTGCATAGATCCAATGAGAAAGTGTTTTATGGGGGGTGGGGGGCCACAAGGGTACTTGTGAACTTACAAGGGTAAATAAAGAACTTGTTGTTTCAGTAAGTACTGTACAGTGCTTCATTTACTCTTTACTTTAAAAACTATGTCTATAAAGGGTAATATTTTATGTATTTAAGGTCTGAGATGTGGGAACGGTGAAGAGAGAGAGAGCAAACAATTTGCAGTTCAGCTCAGTGTTGCGTTCTAATCAGCCAATATTGTCTTAAATAGCGTGCATAGCACTTCATCTTTTATAACATGACCCAATATTGATTTTGCTAAAATGTTGCAACAATATGTTTTTATTTTTTGTGAAAAATTACAGTTTTTTAAGGTAATAAAAAATAAATAAAAAAAAAACCCTTAAAGTAACTACAAATGAGCATGTAAAGGAAATATCTTTGATTCAGTGCGAAAATTCAGTGTGGAGCATTCCCCTGCCCCACACAATGTTCTCACCTCCCCCTTTTTTTTAATTTTTTTTTTTTATGGGACTGGGCTGGGCTACTCAAGAAACGTGCTGTGTTCTCATTAACAAGAGATATCACCAGTATTGGGAAGGTTACTTTGGAAACGTAATAGATTAACCTTAGATTCATTTTTGATTACTTGTCTAAATTTCTAACAAATGTTTTCAACTGTTAATCATTTTCAAACATTTAAACCAGGCAGGATTAACCTTACAGTAGTACTCAACACTGATTACTTTCAGACTTTCAAAATACTTCACTTCAATTAAGAGTTCATTTATGTCTTGAGTTGAACTTTAAAAATGCCATAGGTCTGGACTTTCCAAAGGGCAGAAGCATAGGAAGAGAAAGCCCTGTCACCCATAGTTCTTAAGTGTGTTTGAGGAACAACCAGCAGTCTACATTACAGGAATTCAGGAAAATTCCTACGTCAAAGGAATTTATCAGCTTTTCTGCTACAGGAAAATTTAACATATGGTGCAATCTTGCGATGTTTCTGAGATGAAAAGAATCAAATAAAAGATTAGCATCAAAAATAACTCTGAGGTTTCTCACTTTATTTTGGGTTTCCAAAACAGAGCCATCAAAAGTCAAAGACAGAGAACCAGCTTTGGAAATTTGATGACGGTAGCCAATGCGCTTACCACTGTTCAAACACAGAAAATTATTACTCATCCATTATTTTATTTCAGTAATACAACCAGAAACAAAAATCAGTGAAAGAAAATCAGTGTCAGGGCGTTCATCTGGTTTTGAATGTATATAAATCTGGGTATTGTCAGCCAGTGTTAGGTGTAACTCGTTACTGTAATTAAATTACTTATCCACTGAAAAAGTAAAGTAGGGGATTATGCTGAAAAAAACAGCATATGCTGGTTAAGGTAGGTTTTGAAGCTGGTATGCTGGTTTGAGCTAGTTTTTGTTGGTCAAGTGCTGGTCCAGGACCAGCATAGGACCAGCTCAAACCAGCATACCAGCTTCAAAACCTACCTTAACCAGCATATGCTGTTTTTTCAGCAGGGGTAATTTAATTACAGTTAGTTATAATGTACTTGCGTTACATACTGTAAATTAGTTCAACAGTTGTGTATAAATCAATATTGAATTTAAAATCTAAATTTGTCGTCTAAAGGTAAAAGTAAACGTTAGCTGTAGTGCAGTTGCGCGTGAGTTCACAGCTTCGCACCAGTTGGCTGTGTAGTCGCTCTCTGAAGATGTCGGCAGAAGCGAGTGGCTGTTTTGCCGAATGGAAAATCCCAATTACTTCACTTTTTTTTTGACACAGGTAGGCAAGAACATTACGGTAAAATGTAAGCTATGTCCTAGGGAGAAAAAACTACTCGCTCGCTCTCTGAGAGACAGTCTTCAGTCAGTGTGCTCTCGACCAAAGCGCACACACATAGCCGCCTCTCACGAGTGTCAAATTTTCGTGGTTTATTACACATAAACGTTCAAATACACAGTTATGTCAAAATGCCCATCTTGGCGTATATTCGCATTGGTTATGAGAATGTAAACAGTTTAACACCATGTTGTCTCCGTCCATTAGACAGCAGCCTTTAAAGCGATTGTGCTAGATCGAAAACGTTAAATTGACCTGGTTTTTGTTGAATGAACAAAAGAAACAATCGAGCATGAATAACGTGTTTAATATATGAAAACTACTACTACAGAGGTTATACGGCTATACACAGGGCAGATACATATATACAGAAGTGAAAGTAAAGAAAGGGAAAGAGAGAAGAGAGGTGGCAACTTACTAACAGTCCTTTGCTAACAGTCCTGAGAGCCAGCACAGAAATCAGATTCATTATCTAAGATTCAGAAACGATACTTGCATCAGTTTGCTTGCTGAGTTTCGGTTCAGTGCTGCTGCAGTTCATTGGCTTCTTCCGTTTCCGCGGGAGGGTTTGAACTGAGGACGTGAAAGTTATTTTCACCGGAGAGATGGTGGTCCCGAGAGATGAGTGCGATGGAAGCGCGTTGCCGTGACGTCCGGGAGAGACGTGCGTGAGTGGGCGAGAGGTGATTCAGGGCAATCGGGAGAACACACAGGAAAATCCTGGTGCTCCTCTTTTATGGAAAACCAAACTAACACACCTCTTTGGCTGGATGGCCAATAGATGCGTGGCAGTGTTTGGCGGGCAAAGTTTCCTTTGTCTTGTCTCCTGGCTGAATTTGCATAATTTATGGGTATCAGATCGGATAGTACTTTCTTCACAGTACCATTAAACAAATAGAACAATGCATTTGTCAGCAATGCGACATACATTAGTGAATAAGACGTGGAAAGAGCTTTAAAATGAGACCAAACTTGCCATAAGAAAAGCATATAAAAGAAGTTATAGTTTACAGTCAAATGTAACCGTTAGAAATGACACTAGTACCACTACAATCCTAGCTAAGCTTATACAGTGGGAATACCTATATGCAATTTGACAATACAACGGCGGTTACATTTATATATAATTATATATCTTACACATACAGTCTTCAATGCATGTTTGTGTGTCTGTGTGTGTGTGGTGTGTTGGAATGTGATCTGGCACTTAGTCCACATGAGGGGCCCTTTGATGTCCCAAGAGCTAGGAAATGGGGTTCTCTGTTTAACCTCAGAGGGTCCATGAAAGTGCCAAAGTGCTCGTCTTTCTCAGACCGGCCGGGGCCGATGTGAGATTTACAAACACAGTTCAGCAGGCTAAAAGCATTCTGAAATTTCCAAAGTTGATTGACTACGCCGGATCTATCCAGACGCTACAACATTGTAACAGTGATAGGCCCGAATGACAGAAAAATTAGTGTATAGCCTCCATCACGTGTGTGGGTTATATTGCAGAGCTTAATAAATTTTTGGTGTGTGTTTATATATTTTATTTGAGGTCCCTTACCACAAACTGCACTAAAACCTACCCATTGTTCTGCACGAACCCTACCTTGGACAGCCCGTGGCAATCTAACCCGCTTTGAATATTTTACACCACATAAAACAATATTTTTGACTGGTGTTGGCTTTCTTCAAGGGAGTTTCAGCCTTCTTAGTGCATTTTTTATGTGTCTGCTTGGGGAGCAACCAGCTGTGAGATGGATGGTGCATAACCGTTTCCAGGGTCACTCGGTTTCTGGATTTACATAAACCTAACATATGATTGAAATTGGCTCCTGGTATGATTTGACTAGCATTTCATTTAGAACATTCCAGAGTAAGAAATTTCTCTCCACGACAAAGGACACACAAGTTTCTACAGTAGTCTGCACTGACACCACATGTCCGATAGAAGAGACCACATCAGAACACATTACAGCAGAAATAGTTGGTGCAAAAGTTAAAATCATTCACCTTTGCCCACTGAAACTCAGTTTCCCAGATACGCCTCTTTCATGTACAAGAGTATTACAAATCAAATGTAATTTGTGTGCACACATCTGTCAAAATCACAATTAGGACCACATGAAACGACATTAAAATACTCAACATTGAAAACCAGGAAATTCAATCCGAAGTGCAATTCCCCACACTGTCACACCAGACACAATCACTATTCTTTCTTGAACCTGCCAACAATGAACAGAACCCTTCACCACAACTGTCACCCACCTCACCTATCCATTCATAAACCAAGCAGCCATCCCAATGATCACCATCTCATCACCACACCTATTCCAAGTTCTGAAAACTTTCCCTCTGAAAAGTCCCCAACCAAAAATAAAGTCTTACCTCCTCATTAGGTTTGGGTATCGAGAACCAGTTCCATTTTAGAACCGGTTCCAAATTTCAAAGAACCTGGTATTCAGTATGATGCGCGCATTTCGATTCTGTTTATTGATTCTTGCCTTTTTTTTCCAGTCATTCTCACACGGTGAACAGCAGTGAGCATTTTACAGTTGTATCTATCTGCTAGGACCTGCGACAAGGACCTTTTCTCATCACACACATACGCAGTTCATTACAATCGGCACTGACTTTTGCTTCAACATGGCAGTAATCTTAAGGAATGCACCGTGTTTGGGGCCGTTCACATGTCGCGTCTAAAAACGTGTGGAAAGCGTGGCCATGCCACTTTCTCCTCCTTTCCAAAGCACTTTTGCTCCTGTGGCGTCTGTCAACCATGCAACCATGAACTGTGCTCTGCAAGATGACGAGGAAGTATCAGCAAAGGATTAATTGATTTCTAGCCCTTGCATTAGCTTTACTAGATATATTTATGGAGAACAGTGTGCTACACTAATGTATTACTTCACATGCATTACTGGCTTGTACTTTTAAATCCATAATATTGTAAATTTACAGTTTATTGATTGTCTGTGGTTTTACACTGCTGTAATTTTTAAAGACTTAATATTATTGTAAGGTGAGCTTAAAGGGTGCACTACTATAAAAATCACACAGCTTCAGTTTGATGATAAGAAAAGGTATAATTTCATAGATATTTTCAATAATAGTTGTTCATATTGTGTACAGAATCTTGGTGTTCTCTTAGATAGCCGGCTAACATTAGAAAAACATGTATCCACTGTCGTTGCTTCAAGCTTTTTTCAGCTTCACTTACTTTCTAAAATAAAGCATTTTTATCTGAAAAGTCTCTTGAGATAGTTATCCACGCTTTTATAACTTCGCGTTTGGATTACTGCAATTTTCTGCTCTACGGTATCTCAAAGACCCGGGTAGCTCAACTTTAACTGGTGCAAAATGCACAGCCAAATTTCTTAAGAATAGTCATGAATATGATCATGTCTCTACCATTTTACAAGCGCTCCATTGGCTTCCAGTTCAATTTAGGATCAATTTTAAAATTCTTCTATTTGTGTATAAATGTTTAAATAACCTCGCTCCACAAGTAAGGTTTTTTTTTTTTTTTTTTTTCCTAGAGTACTGTAGTGAATTTGGTTTAGCCTCACACGAGGGCACCACAAATGTAGTTATTTATGGTCTTAAATATTAATATTAATCAACACAAGGAAGACACAAGTGTAATAAAAGGATTGGTAACACTTTACATTAAGGTTCCCTTTGTAAAGGGTTTATAAAGGTGTTTGTTAATGAGTAATAAGTCATTTACAAATGCATTATAAATCATTAATAATGCAGTTATAACTGCATGAATAAAAAGGGCGACTTTAATGCAATACCTGCCAAATAGTGAGCCGTTTTTAACTCACATGTTATAAATGCTTAATAAATGTATTTATTAACACTTATTTAACTCAAAACCAGATTCCTGGTTTATTTCATGATGCAGCAAAAATTGACTATCATAATTAGACTGAAGGGTGTTGTATTTGTGTGTTTCTTATTAATGTCTTATTAATATCTCATGACTGCCACTTTTCTTACTATGTTGCTTACCAGAAGTTTCTGTCTTACCCATGATACTCTCCAAAAAGGTCATGATGCCTATCCACAGCTTGTTTATCAAGATGAAATTGATATTTATTATTTTCACATGAACAATTTACAGAATCAGTTCAGTATACAAGTAAAATATTTTTTCTAAACACCCTCTCACCCTTGTCCCACCCCTCAATAGACAGAACACTTGCATGGACATTATTACAAGCCCTTGAGCTGATGTGTAAGATAAAAATTATAATAATAATAAAATAAATATATAAATACTTTAAAAAAAAAATGTTAAAGAAGGGTTACATTATCACATCAGCATTTTCAATCAATGTAACATCCAAATTATTCAAATATTCAATAAATTTGCCCCAAATCTTTTCGAACATCCATGATTTTTTTTTTTTTTTCAAATTATACATTATTTTTTCCACAGGCACATAGGACAAAACATTTCTTTGCTGCTACCAGAGCCATCTTAACAAAACATAAATTCTTCCTTTGATCAAATTGGAGGACTGATTCATTGCCCAAAAGTGAACCTTAATGTAAAGTGGAAACCTGTGAACCATTTATTTATGAGTTATAAACATTCATAACCTGTGAAAGTGAACCTTAATGTAAAGTGGAAACCTGTGAACCATTTATTAATGAGTTATAAACATTAATAACCTGTGAAAGTACACCTTAATGTAAAGTGAACACATGTGAACCATTTATTAATGAGTTATAAACATTCATAACCTGTGAAAGTGAAACTTAATGTAAAGTGGAAACCTGTGAACGATTTATTAATGAGTTATAAACATTAATAAAACGTGAAAGTGAACCTTAATGTAAAGTGGAAACCTGTGAACCATTTATTAATGAGTTATAAACATTTAATAACCTGTGAAAGTGAACCTTAATGTAAAGTGGAAACCTGTGAACCATTTATTAATGAGTTATAAACATTAATAACCTGTGAAAGTGAACCTTAATGTAAAGTGGAAACCTGTGAACCATTTATTAATGAGTTATAAACATTAATAACCTCTGAAAGTGAACCTTAATGTAAAGTGAACACATGTGAACCATTTATTCATGAGTTACAAACATTAATAATCTGTGAAAGTGAACCTTAATGTAAAGTGAACACATGTGAATCATGTATTTATTAATTATTAATGTACACACAGAGCATAGTATTTTTTTCTGATGAAATATTTTATTTTTTGATGCATGTATCAATAAACACAACTTTAAACTTGAAACAAAAAAAGGTTAAACTTTTCTTTTACAGCACAAAATTACAGAGCATGACTTGATAAAGGCCACCGTAACTGGAGTATTTGGCTTTGGCCATCCGCACTTGCAGTACCTGCGCGGGGTTCACACCTCAGGTTTTAGGACTGAAGGACTGAGGTGAACAATGGGGAAAATAATGATAGGATTAGTCTGCTCAATGACATGCTAATGGTATCATTCTTCCCTTGCACAAATGGTCAGGGTGATTGTCTTTGCAGGCTTATCTCCTAGCCCATCTATTTCCTTGTTTGTGGAACTTCTCTTGAAGGTGTGAGTTTTGGAGTCCTGTGCTTTTCATTATGGCAGATAAAAGGGGAGTATTGATGTAATGGGGGAGTCTGCCCTCATTACCTGCTTGCTGATTATTACATAAACTATCAACAAAGGTCTAACTCAATGTACATCCTCTACAGAAAACAGACAGAACAGAGAGAGACCATGTAGAATGTCAAAAAGGTTCCAGCAGAATCCTCTAGATCAGTGGTTCCCAAACCTGTCCTGGAGGACCCCCAGCCCTGCACATTTTGTATGTCTCCCTCATCTAACACACCTGATTCAACTCATGTGCACATTAGTAGAGACTGCAAGACCTGAAATGGGTGTGTCAGAAATAGGGAGACATACAAAATGTGCAGGGCTGGGGGTCCTCTAGGACAGGTTTGTGAACCACTGCTCTAGATGTATTTCTGCAGAAAATGCAGAAAAAAAAATAATAATTTAAAGAGGCCACAGAAAAAAACAGGATCAAGAGGACAGATGTGATGAGAAAAGCAACAGGGAGAAGGAGAGAGCAAAGGAACAGAGAGGAGGACGTAGGTATAGAGTCATGTATGTCTCTATTAATGAATAGTTAGATAATACATTTATATGTAATGTATAGAATGTGTTGCATTTGTAGGTGTAATTTTGGTAGAATTCTTAACATCTTACTGTCCTCACTGATTTTCAAACTCCACTAACCATATATTCGTATTTGCTAAAACCCATCTATTTGAGCTTTCCTCATAGTGATGACCACCTAATATCCCTGACATGTTTTCGACAGGTTTCACTATACTTTCACTGACATTTTCAAACATTTTGCCCTCATAATTGTAACCAAACCTGTATACACATATGTAGGCTGACAAACAGTCAAGACTTCACCTAACATTGATCCTTAGTTGTTTAATACTAAATCTGTGAAACATGACACAAGAAAAATTGTAAACAATAATAATTACAATAACACAACAAATATGGTAAAAAGAAGCTGATACACTTTTATACAGTACAATTAATTTGTAGATAAAAAAAAAAAAAATCTGTATTCTAAGCTATAGATAGGCGTATAATCTGCTCATAGATACTAATGTATTTCTCAGTGTGAAAGCAAGACAACATGAAACATTTAAAATATGTTAAAATAAACCATGTTGCAGTGTCCAATTTTAATATTTTGTCTTAGAGGCCTAACAAAAAAAAAATGTTTGTTTTACATTTATAATGCAATTGCTTTTCAGACCAATACAGTACTAATGCACAGTCTATCTCTCCCATCTTTTTCATTCACTTTTCCCTCATTAAAAACAGGACACTATCACAATGTAATCCAGTTAAAAGCACTATGTATCAATTAATAAAACGAAGAGGAAAAAAAAATCAATAAAATGAAAATGTCCATATTAATTTCATAAAGAAGCACACAAAAATCTTCAGGGTTGAGTGTGGCCAAAAAACCAACCAACCAACCAACCAAACAAAAACAACCACTAATGTACAATAATGAAAACTAACACAACAATATTTTAAATTGCAGTATTCAAATCCCACTGTACAAAGCAATGTTCGTTGCGGAGGCTTTAAGTTGGTAGTGTTAAAACTTACAAATCTGTTGTGTATTTGATGTCATAAGCTACTGGTCCCTCCATTGTGAAGCCTAAGAAGAAGGACACCTCCTCCATGCTACATCCACTTCGAAGACCACCCAGGTAAACTGGCCGCACAGGAATTCTAAGATTCCCACCATAGTGAACATAAATAATCCCATTTTCTGTTTTTCCCTTGACTCTTTGAAGTAAGTTTTGCACCTCTGGTTCTCTCCATATTGCTCCACTCTGCCATAGTTGGTGGATATTGGGGTGTTTTTCTTTGTCTACCACCTGATCTAGCTTTGCTTTATGGATTACCCTTTTCAGTTCTTTGGATTTTCCAAGGTAGAAGTGTGCAATGGCACTCTTTGCTGGGAACAAATGGGAGAAGCGCCGATGAAAGGATCTCTTTGTAGATGTAACATATGTGCATATGTTTTTCGACAACGTTGTGTTATCCATGTTGCTCTCCTTTCCTGGCCATAGCAATAACATTGCAAGGTAGTAGGCCTCAGTACAGTCTGAATAAGTGCCCTTCTCTTGGAGGACGATATTCAGAAGGTGCAAAAGCTCATTAAACTTCTTTAGGATTGGTGACTTAGGCTTAACACAGTAGAGAACAATGTTTGCCAAGATGAAATTCACTTGGTTGATGTAATTCTTAGAATTTTCAGAGATGAACTGCCATTTCTTTAAAATGAGTTCCATTTGAGACCCATTTTTTTCAGTTAGACATTGCAGTAACCCAGCAAATGTATTGGCACGCTTTTCCTCCAAATAGCATCTGTAGTCCTCCAACTTCTGTCTTAAACTAAGATTTGGTTGACTTGCTCTCTCCATTTCTTTCTCTTCTCCAGACTGACAGAATAATTTAACATATTTTTTGAAGAGTTCTGAAACTTTTCTCTTGTTTCTGTCCTCAGCCGTCTCTCTTTCAATCGACCTAGGTTTTAGGTAGGTGAAGTAGTTTTCGAAAAACTCGAAAATTTCTTTCATTCTTGGTTTCAAAGAGAATAAATATTTCTCATGGTTTGTTAGCTTGGGAATGAATTCAGCAGTCCTCTGATCGGTTTTGCGAAAACTGTGAAGAGAAGTACTGTTTTTTAGGAAATGCAATAATGTTTCCCATTGATAACCATCATGTTTCCTAAAGATTGTCTCTAGAATATCAAAGATGATCATTGCAACATCAATCTCGCCAACATAGCCTGATGTATTGTAAGTCCTTTGTCTTTTCCTCATGGGTTGATCAAGGAAATCCATCTGGTCATCCTTCTTTGCAAGATCCTGTGAATCTTTGAATGCCATAGTGGCCTTGACAGCCAACTGCAAACATTTCTCTAACTCCTCTGGAGTGAGTTCATTTTCCTGCCCTGTTTCATACATAAGTTTCAAATGACCTTTGTAAACCTGCCCCAAAGTGTCAGCAATATAAGAGTTGGATCCCTTTTGTCTTGCATCCTGTGCCCATTGCAAAGCAGAGGTGAAATCTTTCTCTTTCAGGTAGAAGTGTCTCGCTAGAGCCTGAGGCACT
The DNA here is from genome assembly GCF_019924925.1 of Ctenopharyngodon idella. Classification (NCBI taxonomy): domain Eukaryota; kingdom Metazoa; phylum Chordata; class Actinopteri; order Cypriniformes; family Xenocyprididae; genus Ctenopharyngodon; species Ctenopharyngodon idella. The sequence continues at coordinate 19,952,964 of NC_067223.1, forward strand.
GTTGCATTTTTGTCAAATCTTTTTGTGGCAAGTGTCAAAACTTCTTTACTCTCTGCCAAAGGCATTTCTTCAATCAAAGGAGAAAAGAGTGTGTCTTTGTCATCACCAAGTTCCTTTCTTTGACGGGTGATCAGCATACTCAAAATACTTTGAATGAGGACATCTTTGCCCATACCAGATTTGTACAGTTGGTTGCAATGCAGTAAGTTGGTTGTTATTTCACTCAGTTTAAGATTGTGCTTACTTATTAGGACTTTAAGGCAGTTTTCTGCAATCATTTGGTGCAGGAAGCGAACTGCTTGATAAGTGCCACATTCCTCAACATTGAAAGAGATAAGCAAGGTTGAGTAAGGATTCATTTTTTCTTCCAGTGTTTCCTGCTTCCAAAGATTCTTGATGCCAACAAGTTCCTCACATAGTGACAATGACATACACGAGCCATGCACATGTGTATTTAACAGTGCTAAGAATGAGAGTAACTGTCCTTCATTTGTTGAGACATCAAGGTCTTTTAGAGTGTTGCACACAAGGTTTTCTATGTATTTTTCACTAAAGTCATTAGTCATGATCATAAAGGCATAGAATGTTTCAGGTTTTTCATGGTTGCCTTTGAGTTCCTTCAGCTTCATCTGGAAAAAGCCCTGCTCCTTTGTGGATAGTTTGTTGGTAATGAAAACACTGTCAATTCTGCTCTTTCTGGAGCTCTCACATGGAAACTGTGATCTCTCACAGTTAAGGATGATCACCATCAAACTCTCCTGTTTTTTTTTTCCATGTGCTGCACAGAGTATGCACCGCTGTAGGTCCTCAACATCTTCCCAGTTATCCACTAAAAGGAGAACAGGAGTGTAAGTTGATGGTTCTTCCTTTCCATAGGTCAGTAATTGTGTGACTTGGAGTGCTATTTCGCTACTTTGCGCAGAATTATTTTTCAAGACAGCACACCTGAATTTTCGTCTCAGGTTCCACAACACATGCATGGCCAGTGTAGTTCCACCACAGCCAGGGTGATGGAACAAGTTAATTGTTACACATGGGGATGAGTAACCCTCTGTTGGTGTTATGAGGTTATGTAGTTCCTCATACTTATCACGTTTTATGAATGGAATGGACCCTGGTCTTTCTGACAAATAGAAGTTCCACCATTTCACTTGTCCACCTCTGTAAAAGTCTTCCTCAGTTTTGTTCTTGAATTGCATGAAAGAATCCATTGTTTCAATCTCTGTATTTTCACATTCATTCTCAGCAAGTATTTCAAGGACTGTCATCTGAGCCTCATCCTTTTTTGTAAGACGGACTGAGCTAGAGCCAGTGGAGGGCAGGTATCTGTTCACTGAACTTGTTTGAGGCTCCCTTGTTTTCTGAATGGTGCAATTGATCTCATTTAGACTTAACTCATAAATACATTTACTTGTGATATCAATTTTACACCGAGTTTGTACTACGTGTTTCCATTGTTCAAATACTGTTAAATCTTTACATATACAAAGCATGTTGTCGTCCCCTTCAAGTTTTTGGTAAATTGCGCAGAATGTCTCGGTGATTGGGCTAGAGATGTCATTCACAGCTGAGTGGAGTAAAAACACAACCACTAATTTGTCCTTTGATATAATGTCAGGCTTGCAAATAAAAGAAATCATTTCACTGACTTCTGTGGCACGTTTTTTCAGCCATTCACCATCGCTGAAAGGCATATCTGCTTCAGTTTCATTGACTTGACCATTACAAAAAACCCAGCTGGTCTGTTTAAACAAGTTCAGTTTGCTAATAATTGTAGAGATAGTGTTGTCTGTAATGTTATACAACCGTGGGTAGTGTATATTAGCCATACGATCTTTGCGATAGTAACTGCAGGTTCCATTCTTTTGGGACTCTGGATCAAAATCAAGGACCACAAACAATTTAAGGTCTTTCAAAAAACTCAGATGCTCTAGTTGACTGACATGACACTTATTTGTGATGACAATAAACTGTAGAGAGTTTTCCAGAATGTCCCTCCCATGAGTGATAAGTTGTTTAAGTCTCTGACCTTGAGAGCTTTGTCCTATAGACGGACTGTCCCTCTCCTCTGCTGACTTTCTAGATAAAGCCCAAGACTTCACATCATCTGTTACTTTCTTCATTTTCTCCTGAACAGACCTAGGATTTTTATCAGCAAGAATATTGATGGTGTTTGCCCCAGAGCGAATAAAAAGGCATTCTGTTTTACACTTCTTCCCCTCCTCCTTTACTGTAACAGTATAAAAAAGCTTTTCCAAAGTTTCAGAATAATTTGGGACAACATCAACTTCAATAACCCACTTGTCCACATTGATGTTGTCTGGACATTTTACCTGAAAGAATTTGGGAGGCCTAATGCATGTCTTGGCAATATTGGTGTTTTCTTCAAAGTGCTCCTTGAGACGCTTATCAAATTCATCAACGTATTTATCAGGTGATGTCAACTCTAATCCAATAATTTGTCCATGTTCATACTGTGGCTTGTCTCCAACTCCAAAATGGATAGTTCCATTTGTTCGAGAATTCATACATGCTGCAGCAAACCGAAATACTTCATCTGAGAATTTTTTAAGGATATCCTTCTCTGAAGCATTCTCTGTGTTTGCCATTAGCTTGTACTCATGCACAGGGTCAACAAGATTGCTTGGACCCGTTTCAGGAGGAAGTAGTTCATTTTGTATATATTCAAATGATGTGCTGATTTCATCAAAAGGGCGGGGCTTGCACACACGTTTTACAAAGTTCTTTGACATGTCCAATAAGTTCTCTGAAGTGTTAATCTGACCCAGGTGCTCTTTGGTCTCCATACTGACATTTTTTGCATTTGTTGAGCATGGCAACAAAGTTTTTGATTGTGCACTTCTTGCCCCATCTCCTTTCTTGTACTTGATGTCATTCAGATCCTTTAATATTAAAGCCTCTTCCTCTTGAAAGTTTAGTGTATCATGCAGTAACTCCTGTCCACCAACTTTTGGTATGTCCTCTGAAGCCCATGACAATATGTGTTCAACTGCTTTACCATCAGGGTTTTCCTGAATGCTTAGGCGTGGGTATATCTCAAGTTCAGCAGATGTGCTGGTAGGTTTTTCAAATGCTGCTTTGTCTTGCTGATAATGTTCTGTTGTAGAGATCCCTGCTAATGCATCTGTATCATTAGGTATGGTACTGAACATTTTTAACTCAGACACTTTTTTAATTATTTGAACTGCAGGTCCATGCTTCCAACCGAGATCTATCAAGTCTTTTTTATCAAATGAGAGGAGACATGGTCCTGAAACATCTTCATTGTAAAGAATATCAGCATACTTCTGAGGGATTTTCACCACATCAATGAGCCACTGGCGAACATCCTCTTTGGTCCAGTCATCTATTTTATGAAGTTGTGTCTCCATGTCTCCTGTTCTGCTATGTTGGGTACATTCTGCAAGCTGAAAGAAAAGAGATAAAAATTATTTAATATTGACATTCAGAGTTATAATTTTTACAATAAAAAGGGCAAAAATAAATATAAATCAGGGTTATATATTAGGGGTGTAACGGTCTACAAAATTCATGGTTCGGTTCGATACGACACAGTGGTGTCACGGTTCGGTATGTTTTCGATACAGCAAAAAGAAAGAAATGCCAGAGAAATTTCCTTGATTGTTACAATTTTTTTTATTTATTAAAACTAACATCATAAAGTATTATCTTTTTTTACTTTAAACAAAGATGGAGCTATACTTGACCCATCTTCTAGGGTGTCTTCTTAGCAACATATAAAACAAAAACAGCTCCTTATATATATATATATATATATATGTAATATTGTAATAAACAAATACAAAGAAAGGATGGACTCCTGAAGGAATAGTGTAACGGGGCTCAATTACATCAAAGAGTATAGAAGCCAAGAGGTGAAAAACCGTTGCGTTACCAAGGCAACGACTGACGCTTTTGTATTACATTTCAAAGAGCGGCCGTTATCAGCCCTGAAGTAGAAAATGAGACCACGTACCAGCTGGCCCGGATCGGCACGGAATGGAACGGTTATGCAATGAACTGTTCAGCCCAATGGTGGAAAAACGGAGAAACACACTACAAACTATCCCTGCAGCATTAGCCGCTTTTCCACCGCTGGGCCGAACGGTTCTTATTGCATAACCGTTCCATTCCATGCCGATCCGTTTTCCACTGTGGGGCTGATAACGGCCGCTCTTTGGAATGTAATACAAAAGCATCAGTCGTTGTCTTGGTCTACTGATGATGATGATATATATACATACATACATACATACATACAGTATCTCACAGAAGTGAGTACACCCCTCACATTTTTGTAAGTATTTTATTATATCTTTTCACGTGACAACACTGAAGAAATGACACTTTGCTACAATGTGAAGTAGTGAGTGTTCAGCTTGTATAACAGTGTAAATTTGCTGTCCCCTCAAAATAACTCAACACACAGCCAATAATGTCTAAATCGCTGGCCACAAAAGTGAGTACACCCCTAAGTGAAAATGTCCAAATTGGGCCTAAAGTGTCAATATTTTGTGTGGCCACCATTATTTTCCAGCACTGCCTTAACCCTCTTGGGCATTGAGTTCACCAGAGCTTCACAGGTTGCCACTGGAGTCGTCTTCCACTCCTCCATGATGACATTACGGAGCTGGTGGATGTTAGAGACCTTGCACTCCTCCACCTTCCGTTTGAGGATGCCCCACAGATGCTGAATAGGGTTTAGGTACCCTCAGCTTCTTTAGCAAGGCAGTGGTCGTCTTGGAGGTGTGTTTGGGGTCATTATCATGTTGGAATACTGCCCTGTGGCCCAGTCTCCGAAGGGAGGGGATCATGCTCTGCTTCAGTATGTCACAGTACAGTACTCAATGAACTGTAGCTCCCCAGTGCCGGCAGCACTCATGCAGCTCTAGACCATGACACTCCAACCACCATGCTTGACTGTAGGCAAGACACACTTGTCTTTGTACTGCTCACCTGGTTGCTGCCACACACACTTGACACCATCTGAACCAAATAAGTTTATCTTGGTCTCATAAGACCACAGGACATGGTTCCAGTAATCCATGTCCTTAGTCTGCTTGTCTTCAGCAAACTGTTTGCGGGCTTTCTTGTGCATCATCTTTAGAAGAGGCTTCCTTCTGGGACGACAGCCATGCAGACCAATTTGATGCAGTGTGCGGCGTATGGTCTGAGCACTGACAGGCTGACCCCCCACCCCTTCAACCTCTGCAGCAATGCTCTCATACGTCTATTTCCCAAACACAACCTCTGGATATGACGCTGAGCATGCGCACTCAACTTGTTTGTTCGACCATGGCGAGGCCTGTTCTGAGTGGAACCTGTCCTGTTAATCCGCTGTATGGTCTTGGCCACCGTGCTGCAGCTCAGTTTCAGGGTCTTGACAATCTTCTTATGGCCTACACCATCTTTATGTAAAGCAACAATTCTTCTTGTCAGATCCTCATTGAGTTCTTTGCCATGAGGTGCCATGTTGACCTTTGAGTGACCAGTATGAAAGAGTGAGAGCGATAACACCAAATTTAACACACCTGCTCCCCTTTCACACCCGAGACCTTGTAACACTAATGAGTCACATGACACCAGGGAAAGAAAATGGCTAATTGGGCCCAAATTTGGACATTTTTACTTAGGGGTGTACTCACTGGCTGCGTTTACACTGGCACAAAAAATCCGATCTTTTGCTCACATCTGACACAGATCGGAATTAGTTGCACACATGTAAACACAAAAATCTACACAAGATCTGATTTTTTTCGCATCCGATCTGAGCCACTTCCAAATGTGGTTTTAAATCCAATACATATCCGATCTCTGGACATGCGACCTACGTCTAAACATGCATATCCGATTCCCATTGGAATTCCAAGCCATCACAAGGCGAGGGCGGCACGTTTGCTCACTAAAAGGTAGCTTTTATGTTGTATTATGAAGCAGACGTGCTTGTATGCACTTGCACTAAAAATTAGCAGCTTTATTATTGAGGTGGGATATATGTCTAACGTTATCTATTTTTCTAGAAAGAAATTGCGCGCGGACACATACATTCAGCAGCTGAATTTCAACCTTTGCCCGGTTAATTTAAAAGAGACCGCCGTGTTGTTTTTCTTATAAGCCAAAAGCTCTGTAGCTACTGTCTCACGCACTCTCTCTCCCTAGCTTGCTCGAATTCATTCAAAAAAATGGAATTCTAAAACTGATAACTGTAGATAAAATATCAAACGCAAATTACCTTTACATCCATGACACTGACAGCTGTTAACTTATCCATTCTGACAGGTAATCATGGCCACTCGACATGAAATATATAAATAATTTTAATAGCACGGCCATTCAAAACCCGAGAGTCTGCTATGTGCATGTAAAACTATCAATCACAATCATTTTGGGGCAGGAAGTAATGTAAACAGATATCGGATACCAGTCGCGTCTAAAGTGAATGTAAACAATCTTGCCAAAAAAATCGGATTTTTGCATTAAGACTTGCAGTGTAAATGGTTTAGACATTAATGGCTGTGTGTTGAGTTATTTTGAGGGGACAGCAAATTTACACTGTTATACAAGCTGTACACTACTTTACCTTGTAGCAAAGTGTCATTTCTTTAGTGTTGTCACATTAAAAGATATAATAAAATATTTACAAAAATGTGAGGGGTGTACTCACTTCTGTGAGATACTGTATATATATATATTTTTTTGTTATATATATTTTAAATGTACTGCTCTGATCTTTCTTGGCAATGAGTGTACAAGTTCATGACAAACTGTCACATCTGTCCTGTTTAACTTCTGGATAATGAGCTCCTTAAATGCCCTGATCTTTAATGGGAAGTGTTGCTCAACTTGTCTCTACAGAATCCCCCACAGCTTCTCAAGAATGTTAAGATTGGATGAAATACTTGTCCACTGAAGGATTTTCACCTTGGGAGAATGCATAGCGTCATTGTCATGTTGCAAAAATGCCCAACAACTCAGGGAATGAAGAGAGGGTAGCAGCTTCTGTTTCAAGTTTTTGTATTACATCACAGTGGTGTGTGAATTCATGACAGCATTGATAAAGCACAACCCCTCACACCTTCAGCACTCATACATCCCTATATAAGAGCTTTACTACCACTCAACTTCACTGTGGGAACCAGGCACTTCTCACTGTGATCCTCCTCTAGCAACACCATAACATTTTGGATGCTGTTAGATCCAAAATGATGGGCTTGGTCTCATGAGACCAGAGTATGTATTCCCAGAAATCTATATTTTGTAAATATGGGCCTTTGGCTACAGCGGGTAGTTCCACTGTGGACAGCAACCATGCATGTCTCTTCTGCAGGCTGCATCTTACTCTGTGAGATAAACAGTCACTCTTTTCATAACTTTTGCTGTCTTTGAGACACTCGCTTGTTATTTCTCCTGCTCTTTGTCTAGCAAAAAAATCACTCATCACTAAATGAAAGCTTAAAATGAAGGCCTGATTATTTCAGGGGCCATTTACCCTGTCCAAATATCCACACTTGCAGTCTTGGCCACCTGAGAGCTTGTGTACGCGACAGGAAGTAAGTGCACAAGACTGTCCCATGTCTTAAAAATGCCCAAGTGCGGTGCCCTTAATGCACACTAAACCCACACTATCTTGAATACTTCAGATCCACACTATATTGAATCTTCGGAGCGGTATTCGATACTAAGCGTATACCATCATGCATTATGTTCAGGAACTCGCATGCCCCGAAATCCAGAGATGTCAAGGAAAACATTAGACTGTAAGTTGCACTTTTTGCAACACTATAAATGTGTTCCATCGGGTAATCAAAAGTTCTACACAAACTTGGAGTCTTCACGCCCATTTGAACATTTGAGCCAAATACAGGAAATACGTCATGTAAGTAGACAAGTGGTCAAGTGCAAAGAGTGCAAGTCTGGGTATTTGGAGAGGGCAATTGTTTTTGAATTTCTGTGTTACTTTTGCCATATTTTCAGACTTAAACAATTATTTTGTAATCCTCTTGTACCACTGTCCTCTTTTGTGCTAAGAAATAAGTCTCCTAAGAGTTCTCTCCCAAGTGGTTCCATTGTTGTCAGCATTAAGTCTGAGAATGATTCAGTGGGCTATATAACACTTTTAATTGTCAATAAATTACTTATCTTTAAATATTTTGGTTCAACATACTTACCTGTTGATCAAACATTGCCTTAAACTTACACATTTTTTTTTTCTAGTTTTATTTATTAACTTTCAGGAGGGTGTACTCATTTCTACAACACAACATTTTATCACTTTGATAAGAAAATCTTATTTTCCTGAATAATTTTTACATACTTCTTTGGTAATTGAGCAAACACACTTACTGGAACATTATATCTTTAAAGAACCCTAACATGTCTACTAAGTAAAGAGTAATTGCTGAATTTAAGTTTCAGAGAGGTGTACTCATTTATACTGTGCACTGTATAGAGCCATTTTACAGAATTGGTTCAAAACCAGAGTTGGAAACATCTTGAAAAAAAGCATTTTCCCACAAATTGCAAACTGTATATTATCCAAGTTACACATTTCTAGTAATTGTGCAGTTAATTCTAATAAGTTTTTTGAATATTTTTCCTCTCCCCAAAATTTGTCATTATTGAAACACAATAATAAATAATTTAATAAGAAGGGTTACATTGACCTATTAAGATTTTGTTTACATCTACCTTGTAAATATATATATATATATGTTCACAAGTAAATCAATAATTACAATTTGAACAATATTTCAAGTGTGATTTAAGAGATTTGTTGTATTTTGAATCCAATCTTTTTTTGTATACGGCATAAAGTTTATCATACTGATTTCAAAGTTAAGGATTCATTAGTTTGAATATACATTGAACCAAACAGTATAATAACATCTTAGTTGATAATTCAATATACTTTATTTTTGACAAAACATCCCATGTTTCGGTCGTGACTACACATTTTCGGTAGTGACAGTAATGTGTTGTTAGCCACCACATCACATTACAGAATTTTAACTTGGATACTAAAACACTACTAAAACATATTAAAATACTATTAATTTGCATAACTGTACTTACATTTTATTTCCCCAAATAAATGATTATGTGTTCCCTTTTGTCACTACCAAAACAATGATGACATGTTTCGGTCATTGCTGTTTCGGTTGTGACAATTTTAAATACTTTTGAGCCTAGCTCAAAGATGCTAATCACACACATAAAAATGTCTCAGGTTACGTATGTAACCATGGTTCCCTGAGAGGGAACTCACGCTGCGTCAAGCGCTGTGGGAACGCCTCTGCGTGAATGTGTCGTGAAGCATTTGAAATCAGTCCAATGGTGTGACAGAATGTCATAGGCAGGTGACGTCATGACAAGGAAACTATAAAGCACACCTGAACCAAACAGTGTTAACTTCTGATAGGTCGAAGCAAGTCGGTCACAGGCATGCAGGGAGTATGGCAAAGCGACGCAGGGAACCATGGTTACATACATAACCTGAGACGTTCCCTGAGAGGGAACAAGATGCTGTGTCAAGCACCGTGGAAACGCAATACCCACGCCGCCATAGTACCAAGTGCCTGTCTGTGTGAAATTGTGCGTGCACACTAAGACAACAGCACCCGTGACCCCGGGGTCGAGGCCAAATCCAGGTTATAAAACCTCACAAACGTGTGCGGCGAGGACTAACCTGCCGCATCACACACTTCTTGAAGGGAAACTTTTGGAAGCAAAGCTTTAGAAGCAGCCATACTCCCGGACCATAAGAGGTGAAGGCTGGATGGCCGACTTATAAGCAAATAATATAGCCTCACCTATCCATTTGCTCATAGTCTGCATAGATGCAGGGTACCCTTTCTTTGGGGACCCGAAGCACACAAATAATTGATCAGATTTACGCCACAGCTGGCGGCTCTGTGGACGTAAGCATCTAGGGCCCTAACTGGGCAGAGCAGATTGAGTATCTTCTGGTCTGAGTTTTGAAATGGAGGCGGGTAGAAGGCCTGCAGCATAACAGGGCTCGCCACATTAGTGGGAACCTTGGGAACGTAACCTTCCCTAGGAAACAGGAAGGCTTTCACTATGCCTGGTGCAAAATCAAGGCAGGAAGGGGATACCAAAAACGCCTGTAGGTCTCCAACTCTTTTGAGAGATGAAATAGCGAGGAGGAACACCGTCTTGAGCGTAAGGAACTTCTCGGGAACCTTCTCAATAGGCTCAAATGGAGCCAGGGAAAGGCCTTCTAAAACTATGGCCAAATAACATGTCGGCACCCTCGAACGTGCTGTAGGCCTCAGCCACGGAGGAAGCGAGTTACCCATGGGTGTCTCCCAATTGACATATCAACTAAAGCAGTTAGCTGGGTCCAGCATGCGACTCCTGCACCAAGAAGTGAAAACATTCCACTTCAGGGCGTACAGCCTTCTTGTGGAGGGAGCTCTGGAATGGAGTATAGTCTCTAGAACCTACGAGCTGGGCCCCCTCAGAAGCCAAGCTCACAGTTTCCATAACTCTGGCCGGGGGTTGAAGAAGTGAGCCTCCCGCCTGCGAGAGAAGGTCCCTCATGACCAGAATCTCCCACGGAAAGCCATTGAGGAGAGACACCAGGTCCGAGAACCATACTCAGCCCGGCCAGAACGGGGCTACTAACAAATGACAGACCCCGTCCCGGCGCACTCTCTCCAGCAATCGGGGGAAAGGCATACAGACGAAACCTCAGACACGTCTATACCGTGGTATCCAACCCCAGGGGGGCTGGATACGTAAGGGAGTAAAATAGTGGACAGAGAGTCGTCTCTGGAGATGCAAACGGACCTGATTTGTGACACGATTTGTTTCAGAGTGAGCATTCTGAACTTGAGCTTCTTGACAGAAAGATTTAGCTGTCGTAGATTTAGAATGGGATGCAACCCTCCATCCTTTTTTGGAACTATGAAGTACTGGCTGTAAAACCCTGACTCCCTGCTGGGAGGAGGGACCCGTTCTATTGTCTCCTTCTGCAGAAGAGCCTGTACCTCATGTTCCATAACCAGAGCCTGCTCGGGGTTTACCACTGCGGATAAAACCCATTTTGAACCTGGGCAGGCGAGACCCGAACTGAATTCTGTACCCATTTTCTAATGTCTGCAGGACCCACTGAGATATATTTGGCAGAAGTTTCCACACTGCCAGAAATTCTACTAAGGGTACCAGTCATTCAAGAGTGGCCTCTGGTGTCACACGAGCGACTAGCTCGGTGCCCTGAAGCAGCGAACTGGCAGGGAACAGTGTATCCAACTCCTCAGAGGGGGCGAACGCCCCAGCGCTGATACGTTTCCGGGCGGACACTGAGACATATGTTTGCTGAGAACCGCTTCGTCCTGAAGCACACGAGGTGGCAGGGTCTGCGCTGCACTGTGCGCCTCACCATGCGCTGACCCCGCTCTGTGATTTTACGTGGCCTACCACTTCGTGGCTGAGTTGCTGTTGTTCCCAATTACTTCCACTTTGTTATGATACCACTAACAGTTGACCGTGAAATATTTAGTAGTGAGGAAATTTCACAAATGGACTTTCACCATCAGTGTGCTGCAAGTCCTAGTTGTAATCTGCACAATTTCTGAACAAGAACAAAACTTTTTTTTAGCACAGCGTGAATAGACTAAGGACTGCCATGTTCTCCTCTTCGAACATCAGCTAGATAACCAGCATGTTAAAAAGTGGCCTAATCCAGCAATAAACCATCCCACTAAGACTCCACACTGGTCTGGGCTGCAACTCTATAACAGTTTTGTTATTCTTTTATCTTTTCAGTGCTGTGTCTCATTTTGAAACTCTGTTCCATGGGTTTGTCATGTCTTTTAAGTTCTTGGGTGCTTCTCATTTCTTATTTTTGCATCCTTGTTTTCTTTCCTCATGTCTTAGTTCCTTAGAAGGATGCAAGGATGACCATAGAAAAAAAAGGATTATTTTTGAATCTGCATCAGAGGATGCTCCATTTGTCAGTCTCTTTCAACTTGATTGAAGGACTATTAATGAAATATATTTTGAAAATTACTCTACTTCTGAGGTAACAACCTTATAAACATTAAATATTTTTAGTAAACAACAACATACCTTTATATGTTCTGGATCATCTGATCCTTCTGCTTTCTCCATCTCTACTATTTAGTCCATCATGACATCTTAAGCATGCTGAAAGAAAAATTAAACGTGTTGGTTGCATTTTTTAATGCAAAAAAAAAAAAAAAAAACCACTTTGGGACTGCTCCACACATTAATTATTTTCAAATATAATCATAACTGATATAAAAGTTGGTTTTGTGTGTGTGTGTGTGTGTGTGTATACAGGTTTAGCTATATTTGTGAGGACAAAATTATATGCTTGTGAGGATCATGCTAACTATTGAGAAAATTTTAGGTGGTCTTTACTTTTTTAAAGCCTCAGTCTCATCAGTCAAATCATGTTTAGCTTTAAATCTACTCATATGTATGGAGCATCGTCTCATGAAGCAAGCTGAACAAGATTTGGGTTGACAAAACTAAACCAATCAAACATGGTTTAGACTGGGTTCAGCAGTATCACAAAGCTTGCTATAAACTTTCACTGGTTGCGTTCCAGTTCGCCTACTTGTACTATGCACTAAAAGTATGTACTTTTTTTTTCTGTGAGGATAAAGTAAATACTTCTGTGTAGCAAGGGTATCCAAGGATTGAAGGGGATAGAGAGATTTATTTGTCCCTTGATCTATTTTTTTTTTTTCTTCTATTATTTCATCTAATTTATGGTTGCCTAAAATTCACCCTAGATCCTGTCATATTTTTGCGAGAAGCAGCATGCCATCTTTCTTGTCAGGCCTTTTGTACTGAGAGCTCTGCTAATGTTTATTTCATAATGATAACATCTAATAATGTTAATACATGCCAAATATTTTAAATTTTTACTGTCTGTATCCTTATTAAATGTGCTACATTCACTATGTATTAATTAAATATAACAATATTTTAAAATTATGATGAGATGATTCATATTGATTAAAACAAGAAATTATTTATATATATATATATATATATGAACATTTGTTATATAGTATTCTATATAAACTATAGAACAATAAAAAAAGACAGGACACCTGCATGACACTGTATGATTTTGTAGCCTGCCAGCCTCACACCATTTTTCATATGTTAAATAAAAACATACAAAAGGATTCGGTTAATTCCTACTTACAATTCAAAGTCAAATATATTTGTATACAATATTGTTTCAAGGCAGCTGTACAGAACAATTAATGGCCCCCACTGAGCAAGCCAAGGGCACTTGTGGCAAGAAACAAAAACTCCCTATGATATTAGTGGAGAAGCACCTGAGGCCTGTTGCATGAGTTTCAAAGTAGGTTTAGAGTTGACAAATCCAGGTATATCCAACCTGGTTTAGATGAGGTTTAACAGGCTCACAACATTTGGTATAAACGTCCTCTGTCAACTGGTATGTGATCAACTCTGAAGCCTGTGCACCTGAAAGTGTGAAACATGCGGCAAACAACCAATCACACAGATCATGGAAAGCGTCTGTTTGATTCACTTCTTGCAAAAGAGAGAGAGAGCGGATTCACTTCACAAGTTCACACTTACATATAATTAAGTAGAGTGAAGGTTAAGCGTATTTGGCGTGCTGTCCGGGGGAAGGGCTCTGAGCTTGGAATTTGGCCCGAACCCCGAGTACTCTCCCCATTTGTGATAAGAATAGTTATTTGTGATAAGAAGTGAGGAGATGGGGTGGAGGAGGGATGCTGATAAACTGTCAAACGAACAGAGGTAAGTCTGCTGTATATATACCTCTTGTAGTTGGTTGAGTTGATTAACTGAATGTGCTCCTCTTGTGTTAATTAGGTTAATTACCTGAACATGTTCCTCCCAAAATTTGTTAATAAAACATTGTCTTCTAAAGATTAAGGGCCCGTCCACACGGAGACGTGTTTGGGTCCATACGCAATAATTTTGTATCGTATACGTGTTTCGTCCAGTCGGATCTGACGTTTTCGGAGCGACACCCTTGCGTTTTCGTGTGTACAGCCAATCCGTATATTTTGTGAAACAATGTCATCACCTTACGTGTCGACCCTAGTCAGACACCGTTACATCACGTAACAGCAACAACAACAATTGCAGACTACATGCTTGTGTTCGTGCTGCAGAAGCTACCGAGCCTAAAGCTTTATTAAAATAAAGCTTTATTTCGAAGCTTTACTAAAGTTTGTATACAGCGCGCAAGGTTTATGCGTATGCTCCAAGTCATATTCTTTGTTTTTAGTGTATCTCTATTGCAGAATTACAGCGCCACATACTGCTCTGGCATGTATACTACATCGTTTTGAGTCTGTTTCAGTGGTTTCATGTGTACTCAGATATTTTTTGAGACGAGGGGAAAAAAAGATCGGATAGGGAAAGCTCTGGCTTAGTATGGATGCAATCTAAGAGATCGCTTAATTTGTTTAAAAGCTTAATATATTATTGCATGTATTATATTTATATATTTTAAACCCAAAGTTTAATATTAATTGTCAATTAATAATTATATGAACATATATGGACTATTATAACATATTATACATAATTATAATTCATATAATATAAATATAATAAATAATTAGTAGCAAAAGATGAGCAATTTTGTCTCTAAATTGTCTGTGCATTATCGCACTCCATGTGCTGTAAACACAGTGCCTGCATCTCAATGTGCATACTATCCGTCCTAAATAGTAGGCTATGTGACAATAGAAATATTCAATACTATTTAGGGTGGATAATATGCACATTGGGATGCAGGGAGTGTTTTAATTGTTCAGCTAAACGGCCCTAAACCGTTTCCCATTCATTCTCAATGGTAGTGTTAAATCACTACGGTTGAAATATTCTTTTGGCCACTAACGCTCTTGTGGCTCATGGCGCTCTTCCGTGTTTTGGCACCCCCGGGAAATTTGAAGTTGCCATTTTCATCCCGACTGGAAGAGTGAAAACATACAGAAGCGTTCATTTCATTCAACACATTCTCAACTCATCTAACAAAGGTAAGTTATTTTATTTTACAAATAACTTCTCAAAGCTTTGAATCAATTGAACCAATTGCTTCGCAAAATGATTCATTTTTTCGAAGCGTTCGAAACACCACACGCTGGTGACCCCTGCTGGTCAAAACAGTGTAAATGCAACAAAAACTCATGCCAAACATGCATAAAAACAGCTTTTACAAATCCATTGCAAACGTTTTATTGAAAGTATAATCTATCAAATGAAATTAACTAATCATAAATTTTAAGTGTCTGTATAATGTGTATTCTTTTATCAATTTTCAGAGCTTGTTTTGTCTATTATAGATGGGTCAGCTAAACAGAGACTATTAACTACTATTATTCCTTTTAATTATACAAATACCTCATTAAGACGTCTACAAATGTGTAAAACTCATCAGAGATCAGGTAATAGACACTTTTAAACACTTAATACTCAGGTAATAGACAGACACTTGTTCAATGATTCGCCGCTGGGGGGTGATCTCAGTGAATCTGCATGATTCATGATTCATTCAATTTTGAAATGTTTTGAAACAGTTATTGAAATCATGTGACTTTGGCAGTTTGGCACGCTCCGAACCAATGATTCGAAACAAAAGATTCGAAGCTTCATGAAGCAGTGTTTCAAAATCATCCATCACTACCTTTTACTAATAATGCTGAAACCTTATGCGAACACGTGAGCATCGCCCTATGAGGAAACCAAACTTTATCCTGCTGGCTTTTCTTTCCTCATCGTAGTATGATTTGCATGCTAAATTATGAAGGAACATATCTTTAATTTTCGTTTTTGTGGTGTTGTTGTTTTTTTTTGTGTGTGTTTACATATATTGCGTTTTTTTTTCTCTGTGGTTGCTACGTAACGCTATCTTACCAGCTTTACTCGCTCTGTTTTTCGCTTGTGTAAATGTTTTTTTTTTTTACTCTTGGATATGTCAATTAATTGTTACCAATGTATTACTTGAATCAGATTAGTTTTTCCTGTGATAACCAGGGTTGGGGAGTAACGGAATACATGTAACGGCGTTACATAATCAGGATACAAAAATCCAGTAACTGTAATTCGTTACAGTTACGTCAAAAAACGTAGTAATCAGATTACAGTTACATTTTGAGAAAAAAGGGGGAATACTATCAGGATTACAATGTTTTCATTTAAAACTAAATAAATCATTATTTTGCCATAATAACACTATATTAAGCGCTGCTTGATTATACAGTATTTCCTGGTTCTGTTGCCAGTGATGACTCATGTGAGCCACCTGCTGGTGCATGCGCAAATAACACCATCTACAATCTCCTCAGACGCAGATAATTGCCGCTGCTAGTGTAAACGATGCTTCCCGCGGGGATAAACGCTTTCAATTCAAGAAAATTTGTTTTCAAAGAAGAAAATGCAAACATGGTTGTACAGTGCAAACTCTGCCTTCCAGCTACGGAAACACTTTCTTTATCAAAGGACTAAAAAATAATCTGTAATACCATAATGTAGCCACTAGATGTCTGTATAGCCCTTTAAATATATTTTCAGGGTTGTGTATTCCCATGTTGTGGAAATAAGACATGATGATTTTTAATAGGTTTTAAAAGTAACCAAAATTCTAAACATTAAAATTAAAGCAACAAATATGAACAGAAATGTTTGATCTGAGCTTTTTCAGTTTGGTTATGATCAGATGTCACTTTTATATTTTTAAGCTCTAAACAACAACAACAACGATAATAATATTGCAATAGATCATTTATCAGATTTTTAAAATATTTTAATTGTTGAGACCCATTCAAAAGTATGGAATGTGTGACATTTAAAAACTTGCAGAAATTGAGAAGAAATAATTAAATTTAAAAATGCAATTTATCTAGTTCTTTCTTTCTTTATATAGGCCTATGTGACCTTGAAGTAATCCAAAAGTAATCAGATTACATTACTTTTATACTGTGGTACTTGGATTACGTTACTGAATACTTTTTTTTTATGAAGAAATACATTTTTAAAATAACCCTCCCAAGCCTGGTGATAACATACATAATGCTCCTCCTTTAAGAGAGCTTTGCCAAATGAACTATTTGTCATCTTTAACACATTACAAGCTAAATTATGAATGGACTTGTCCATTATTTTCAACTTTTGTAATGTTTATGAGATTGCATATATTAAATAGTTTTAAAAAACATTCTTTCGCCCTGTGAGAATGTTTACTTAAAAGTTATTCATGGTTTTACCACAGTAAAAAAAATACTACAGGAACAGTATTTAGTACTAAAATCTCAATAAATTTCAGATGTAACAAAGATTGTGAATATTATAATGCATTTTAACTTTAGTTACAATTATTCATGAAAAGATATAATGCATTATAATGTACATAATGAATAACTTTTAGAATGAAATATACATATATGTATGTACATACAGACTTAATATATAACATGCAAATATTGCTTTTTCTGTCTTGCAGGTCAAAATGCACAAAAAACATCATGTTTTTCCCTGTTCCGTAAGGGACCTCTCTGGCATGCTACCTGTACCTTCTTTCTACTCATTTCATAGTGCCCATTCAGAGTTTCAGTCAGAGCAAGGTAAAAACTTGACAGATGAACAACATCATTTACAAAATTCCTTTGTTCCTTATTATACTGATGCAATGAGATCTACAAATCTGTGGCTGTGAAAAAACCATGAGAGTCAATGATTCAATTACCCTTTGAAAAATACCGCCACTTGCTTCGTTACTAAATGAATGAATGACTCAACTCACTCATTAAGACAGTGACTTACCGCCACCTACTGGTGGTTTTAGTTTAATATTTAAAAGTATCACTCGTTTTAACATCATTGATTATTTCTCTTTTGGACATTTTTAATTTAAAACATTATTTATTTTATAAAGGTATTTATAAAAGTAAAAAAAAAAAAAAAAAAAGCACTTTAATGCACATGGGATGTTTGGGTTTAATGTTTGGGAACCACAGCTGAAGTAAATTTAAAAACAAGCAGGCAACTAATATGCACACTTAATTATTAGTTTATTTATCGCAAGTCATCGTCATTGAAAAAAACCCCACTGGTTTATTGTTTTAGTTACTTTGTAGGCCTACTATGGATTCTTTAGGACAAGTAAAGTTCAAGAATGGGAACTTTACTTGTTTCTTTTTTTTTAGTGACACCTGTGTTGCTTGTTATTTTTTTACATTTTCCATTGGTAGCCCAAAATGTGATTGTTACACTATCATAAAAAGGACTGAAAATGTTAAGTTGCACTTCAGCTTTATGTGACTTTAGTGAAATTGCTATACCTAAATAAAATGGCCTTATTTGATCCTACGGTGTTGCTATTCTGCACATGCTTTTTGATCATTACAAATAATAATGCAAAATGATTATCTTAGAATAGAAGATATGCTGTCTTTCGCATCACATAAATTATCAATAGTTATGTACGTGGTCTTGAAGAGGATTCTTTTTTTTTTTTTCTGTCTCTGTCTTGACTGTCTCATTTGGACTCGGTCTTGACTTGGACTCGAACCTCTTTGGACTCTGTCTTGACTAGTCCTGGACTTGGACTTGACTTGGACTCGACAAAGGTGGACTTGACTACAGCCCTTATGTGACTACAGTGGTTCAACCTTAATGTTGTGAAGCGACAAGAATACTTTTTGTGCACAAACAACAACATTCATTCATTCACACGCTCATTATTGTGTAGTGATTTTAGAGGTTTATGTATAATATCGCGCAATGATCGCCTGGCTCTCTTGTTATCCAGCAAACACAAAGAGTGATTGTCAGCCTCAGCCAAATATTATTCGGCAGAATTTTTCGTTATTCGATTTGAAGCCATTATCCATCCTTTTTATCCCTCCAATAAGGTATTCGGCTTCAGACACACCACTACCTTTCTGGGCCTTGAAAGTGGAAATAACATTGCAGTTTATCAAAAATATCTTCATTTCTGTTCCAAAGATGAACTAAGGTCTCACAGGTTTGGAACGAGTAATTAAGGAAATAATTTTCATTTTGGGGTGAATTAACCCTTTAAACTTGTGGATCAGGAGTATGCAGCAATGGTCCACAACACCTGTGCATGCTCCATCTGACCACATGACTGCGCATTTCAAAGTATGTCAAACACCTGGCCATACTCCAGTTTTTCATTAAATACAACTCCAGAGAAACTCCTTGAAAGACAGCAACTCTGGTACTTCTTGACAGAGGGTAGTGAAACAACCAGTGTGCCAGGGGTAACAATGAAACCTGCAGTTGTAAACCCAGCAGCACCTGCTCTGACTACACCCCTGACTCATGAGACCATTGAGAGAATTGTGGAGGGTATTATGGAGCGGCAGCAACAGCCATAGCAGAAGAAGAAGCAAACAAAGACTTGTCTTTCTTGTGGACAGCCAAAGTCTCGCTATGAGAGGGATGGCACATCTATCCACTTTTTTTTTTTTATCAGCAAGGCCCTGTCCTTTAAGAGAGAACTTGAGGCCACAAAGAAACGGGTGGAGGAGAGAGGACAGCAAAAACGCCAAAGGCCTAAAATTTGACACGTCAGTTGCTTGTGCAGATTTTGTAAGATGGATCTGAAGCAGGGTCCAAACAGTCCTCACATACACACAGGCTTTCCTGGAGTAGCAGGGAAATATGTTTATTGTCCTACTAAAATATTTTTTTATTTACCAACCTCAGGGCATGCAGAAAGAGATGACCTGGAAAGAGTTTACAGAGTCTACATTTTACGAGATGGAAAAACAGAGATGGGTGGCAGAAAAAAAGAAATGAATGATATTTCCTGATCTTTTGCCCCTAAGTAATATTTAACATTAGTATTTATGTTTTGATTTTATTATTCGGTGTGAGATTGCAATATGTATATATTGTCAGAGTTCTGTCTATATGTTTCTTTCTATATTATTTTGTATTGATATTTACTATTCTTAAAAAGTGCTTAAAGCATTTAATAAAAACAACTGAAAATCACTGTGATGAGTGCCGTGTGTTCCTGTTTGTAGAACTCATTTTACAGTTTCTATGGTTTTGGAAACATTTAATTGATCATATAACTGAAGTGTGACTTAAACTATTCATTCACTCAAACAATTTTCATTCAATACATTAATATTACTGAGTTAAGTTTAAATGTCTCTTATTTACATTGCTAAAACAATTGGATATTTAATGGCAATTAATATTATAGCAGATGAAACTATCATATTAAACATGAGGTCTATGTCAATAAATTGTGCATTTATTATTGTTTGGTAACACTTTACAATAAGGTTCATAAGTTAAGATGAACTAATAATGAATTGCACTTATACAGCATTTATTAATCTTTGTTAATGTTCATTTCAACATTTACTAATACATTATTAAAATCTTGTTAACATTAGTTAATGCACTGTGAACTAACATGAACAAACAATGAACAACTGTATTTCCATTAACATTAACGAAAATGAGTAAATACAGTAACAAATGTATTGCTCATGGTTAGTTCATGTTATTTAATACATTAACTAATGTTTAACTAATGAACCTTATTGTAACTATTGTAATAATACACCCCCCCCCCCCACACCCACCCACCCACCACCACCACACACACATTCCTGTCCCACCCACTTTTTAAAACAAAGTTACTCCACTGTATACAGGTACAATAAGTTTAAACAATAGGTTAATCCAGTGTGATATAACAGTGAACATTATTATTGATTTCAAATTTTTGGTTAAGGTGTTAAAAAAAAGAAAAAGATATAGATATAAACTCACTGAGTGATAAATAGATAAAGACAATTTGAAACAATCATAATGATAGTTGTAGTAGTAATAATAATAATACTAATAATTGTAATAATAATAGTGGCAGTAGTAGCAGCAACAGTAATAATAATAACTAGAATGTACATTTCCTGAAGAAAATGTGAATGGTGCTTGCAGTGGAAAAACTCGGCACTCGGTTGCTAGGGTGTTTCTAGGCAATTGCTAATGTGTACTGGGTGGTTGCCAGGGTGTTCTGAGTGGTTGCTAGGCGGTTGCTAGGGTGTTCTGGGTGGTTGCTTGGAGGTTGCTAAGGTACTTGGGGTGGTTGCTAAGGTGTTGCTAGGGTAGCCTGGGTGGTTGCTAGGCAGTTGCTAAGGTACTTGGGGTGGTTGCTAGGGTGTTCCGGCGGTTGTTATGGTGTTACTAGGTGGTTGGTAGTTGTCACAGATGGTTACTATGGAGTTTTTATAGAGTTCTTAGCATGTTCTTAGCTCAATTTAACACTTAACTAATCACTATTAGCATGTAGCTATTCACTGCTAGCATGTGTAGCATGTTTGAAGTCCAGTTTGCTAGCATGAGTCAAAAGAGCTAACCGCCATGTCTCTACGATGTTCTGATGCAGAGATGTAGGTCTTGCTAAACGGTTGCTAGGGTACTCTGTTTGGTTGCTAGGGAGTGGCTTGGCATCTGCCAGTGATGATTCTCCAAAGGCTGCTTGCCAGTATGAATGATGTAAACCAATCCCCATGCCTCTGTGACATTCAGATTTGAAGATATTCCTCTTTTGATTTGGGTTGCTAGGGTGCTCGACAATGGTTGCTAGGGTGTGGCTATGGAGTGTTGAAGGTGATTCGTGATTGTCTGTTTGCTGCCCCGAGTCAAACTAGCCCACCCTCATGTTTCTATGACACTTCCATCCAAATTTATCCCTTTGATCTTTTTCAATGAAAGTCTATGGAACCTGTTGCTAGGGTGCTTTAAATGGTTGCTAGGGTGTGGCTTGATAGTTTCAAAATGATTCTGAGAGAGACTGATTGGTTGCCTGAGTAAAATGAGCCCACCCCCTTGTCTCTATGACATTGTGATCCAGAGTTATGTATCATACAATATCCTTATGTATTTTACCATAGTAGGAAAAACAACATGCAGTCACTTCCTGTTTCACGGGCACGGCTTCACCATAGTATGTCTATGGGGCAAATTTGGGCAGCTCTTGCACCCCAGGGGTACAACTTATACCCCATTTTGAGGTATGGTCTTACAGAGCTTGCCAGCCTCTTCAAACATGGTAACCCACATGTTTCTACGAAATCCTCGTTAGGAGCTATGACTCATCAAAGTTCATCGCAATGTTAAGTCTATGGGATTTTTCGGACGATTTTTGCCCGCTGTGTGAACATCGTACACCCGAACGCTTATAAAAGTCATAGAACACCATTCCTCAATAATCTGCACGATTTGACACCTCATTCATGAGTCTATGACAAATGGTGCGGGACAAGTTACGTGCCGAAGTTTTGTCCAGAAGAAGAAGCAGCAGAATAATAATAAGTATGCAAGAGAACAATAATGATGCTTCGCCAGAGGCAAGCACCAGTAACTAGAATGTACATTTCCTGAAGAAAAACTCCGCACTCGGTTGCTAGGGTGTTTCTAGGCAATTGCTAAGGTGTTCTGGGTGGTTGCTAGGCGGTTACTAGTGTGTTGCTAGGCAGTTGCTAACGTCCTTGGGGTGGTTGCTAGGGTGTTCTGGGTGGTTGATAGGCGGTTGCTATGGTAACCTGGGTGGTAGCTAGGGTGTTGCTAGGCAGTTGCTAAGGTACTTGGGGTGGTTGCTAAGGTGTTGCTAGGCGGTTGCTATGGTAACCTGGGTGGTTGCTATGGTGTTACTAGGTGGTTGGTAGTTGTGACAGATGGTTACTATGGAGATTTTATAGAGTTCTTAGTATGTTCTTAGTCTAATTTAACACTTAGCTAATCACAATTAGCATGTAGCTATTCACGGCTAGCATGTGTAGCATGTTTGAAGTCCAGTTTCCTAGCACGAGTCAAATGAGAAAACCGCCATGTCTCTACAATGTTCTGATGCAGAGATATAGATCTTGCTGAATGGTTGCTAGGGTACTCTATTTGGTTGCTAGGGGGTGGCTTGACAGCTGCCAGTTGCCAGATACTGTAAAGGCTGCTGGCCAGTATGAATGATATAAACCAATCCCCAGTCCTCTATGACATTCAGATTTGAAGATATGTCTCTTTGTGTTTGGGTTGCTAGGGTGCTCTAAATGGTTGCTAGGGTGTAAAATGATTGCAGATAAACACTACTCTCTAGTTCTGGGAGCCACTCCACCACCGCCGGTGAGCACAACCAACAAACCTCCCCGACACAGACACAAACCTCGTCTTTGAATCACCCCTTGCCCCTCCCCACCGCCAGCAAAACTCAAGCACCGTACCAGCCTCTGTGCTTCGCTGTGTCTTCCTCCACAAAGGATGCTGGGGCACCATGACAGGCACCTCCAAACCAAGCTCACCTGGTCTGGTTGTGACCTGACAGATAACCAAAAATCCTTGTTTTGTTTGATTTTACTAGATAAGTAAAATTACATATTTTTCTTGTTTTCTGGAGAAAAAAAATCAAAATGAAGTGAGTTTTTACCAGAGGTGGGGGACTCGAGTCACATGACTTAACTTGAGTCTGACTCGAGTTGCAATTTTGAGGACTTGAGACTTGCTTGACTAAATGAACAAAATGACTTGACTTTGACTTGAGATCCAATGACTGTCCAACTGTGTGACTCGAGAATGAGTTTATAACAACTGAAGTAATTAAATTACTTTTATATAAATATTCAAAGAATGTAAGCTACGGAATCACTGACACCAATGATCAGAGTAATCGTGCGATTGCGTGACGAGCACAAGCACAGACAAATTTACTGAACGTGCCAAATACAGAGGGTAGAAAATAAATCTCACAAGATCGTTTCTTTAGGATATAAACACTTTGAAACTGACCATATTAATAAAAGGAGATCTGCTGTATGCATAACAACGTGATTTCAGACATGACCATCACAACCTCGAACTTCAATCAGCACTTCAAAAAGCAAGCTAACCTGATCGTTATAGTTCATTTGACTAAATCTAGACGTCAAAACAGCTCTTTATACAAGATTATACATTTTCGATCATAGATAGGCTGTCAAAAGATTAAAATAATAATTAATAATGGTTTTTAATGGTTATTAACGTGATGTAAATTAGCTGACATTTGCCAGTTTCTTTTAAAGTGCTTTAATGCTAAATATGTCACTCTTTCTAATGATGAAAAACAATATACAGAACTGATACCAGTGTTTTATCAATGTTTCTAAAGGAAGTTCAGACGGTATTGGGGCAAAATGCCACAAGAATTAATAAAATGCACCCAATATTCAAGAGATGGTGGCAAAATGACCCTAGTATGAGTTATTTTTTATATAACATATGATATTAAACAATATTTCCAGAATATTAGTGCGATTGCAAATGTGATACTGATTTTATACAACAGTTCAACAGTAAAAAAAAGTTCATATTGTGATAAGTGACATTTTAGACATTAATATTGTCAATATTCTCTGTTTTTGCTCTATTTCTCCAATGACAGTTCCAAACAAGCCACAGCATACGCAATTTGTGGCAAGCAGTTTCGTTAATGTGGTGTTTCGTCACTAAACGAATCCGGGGGTTTGAATGAATCGATTCAGTGGCCCAGTCACTTGCTTTGTTCCAGAATGAATCTGCAGTTTTGAATGAATCAGTTGAATGAATGCTTATATGACTTACTCATTAAGACAGTGATTTGCCACCACCTACTGGTGGTTTTAATTTCATAATTAAAAGTAGAATTTTTTAATTTTAAGTTTAATTTTAAATTAAGTTAATTTCTGAGAGAAAAAATAAATAAGGTTGAGGCCAATATAAATTGTTGGTTTAACTTAAAAAAGTAAGTTACCTGGTTGCCTTAAAATTTTGAGTTCATTGAAATTAAAAATTTGATTTAATACAATGAAGGTGATTGGTTTAATCAACAGAAACTCAAAATATTATGTTATCTGAACCACATTAATCAACCAAGTTAATTTGACAAAAGAAAAAATGTTGTGATAACAAATCATCAAAATATTTTTTTACAGTGTACTTGTTTCTGTTTGGTATTGTAACTTGACCCTTAGCAGGACTTGGCTTGCTTGGTTTGTGTGCACTGTGACTTGAGACTTGATGGTAGGAACTTGCGACTTACTTGTGACTTGAACATGTGTGAATTACTCCCACCTCTGATTTTTGCTTAAAACAAGCAAAATTATCTGCCAATGGGATAAGAAATTGTTTCTGTTTGAAATCTTGTTTCTGGCTCAAACAGAAACAAGATTATTTTTCTTACCCCACTGGCAGATAATTTTGCTTGTTTTAGGCCACTCACTTAATTTTGATTTTTTTCCCCCCCAGAAAACAAGAAAAAATATCTTATGAAATTTTACTAATCTAGTAAAATCATCTGGATTTAAGAATTTTTTGATATTTGATGATATTTGAACTGGAAACAAGACAAAAATACTAAGTAAGAAAAGCATTTTTTGCAGTGTGTAGCAAATGCACTCACAGCCATCTGTTAACCCATGGTCTGAAAACAAGGTGTGTTCAGGCGCATTGTTGGTATGTTGCTATTTTGAGACAACTGAAAAGACTGCACCATTGATCAACAAAAACCTGGCCTAAAGTCAAGGGTGCAGTATTTTTTTATTTAAAGGGTGTGTTAGTAATGTGCCTATAGGCGGGTACACTCTGCTTGTTACACACACAGGGACATGCAGCAGCACACAAACATGCCAAATATTAAAAATAAAAGGATTACATTGTAAAATATTATTATTGTGTAAATAAAGATAACAATGCCAACATGTCATTGCATGTATCAGAATGACCTATTTGCCTGAAATTGGCTAATTATTTTAGATACAAATCTTTTTAGACCATTTTTTCCTGTCGTTAAACTAGCAAAAGTGGATACTGACACACCCTAAGTGCACCTGTGCCATGCACTTAGATCGTTAAAATAGGGACCATAGTTTTCCCAATTCATATGTAAATTAAGTGCATTTTGTTTAAAACTAGTAAATCTTAATGCAAAGGGAAAACAAGATTTTTTTCTTACCCCATTGGCAGATAATTTTACGTTTTAAGCAAAAACATTTCATTTTGACTTATTTTTTTCTGAAAACAAGACAATTTTTACTTGTCTAGAAAATGCTTCTTGATTCAAGAATTTTTAGATATTTGGACTGGAAACAAGACAGGAAATCTAAGTAAGAAAAGCATTTTTTGCAGTGCAGAGATTGTGGTCGTTCCTAACCACATTTTGATAATACTGTGGCCGTTATTGACCACATAGATTTTTATGTTACTTGTTCATCTGACTTTGTTTTTAGTAGACTTATTTAAAGGCTTTTGGAGTTAGGATCTAATTATTTTTTACAGATAACTTTTTTGTAAAGTGTCAATGAAACGGTCGTATAATACTCATGGGAAGTTATTGGTTCTGCCCCACAATTAAGTTCTCTTCTATTCCGTTTTGTTTGGTGCAATAAGTTATAGTCTTTGTTTTGTCTTTGTCATCACAGAAACATTGCACAAATCATGTCTCCTGGGTCTTGGCATGAATATTGTGTCAACAATATTATGATACCAATATTCATTTGAATGATTAACTGTAAAGACATTGGAAATTATTTTACTTTTTCAAGGTAGTTTGTTTCTGTATATGGCAACATCAACAGGGCGTTCCACAACAACAATCTTAGGTACAGCTGTGGTGTCTTTGTCCTAATGGTAAGTTTATAGAGCTGATGTGTTGCTTACTAGATGATTATCCAGTTTAGAGTTACAAGTTTCAGATTTTATTACAGCATAGAGGACCCAGACTGTAGTTTCATGTGCCAGTGCTAGAGTGTCAGGTAAAGTATGTCAAGAAAGAAGGATTAAGGATTAAAGCAGGAAAGTGTGTAAAGGAGGGAGGATTAATGTTTAACCAGAGATGTATATGTACAGATGTACAAACGTCACCTTTCTCTATCAGATCTAATGAAACTGTTTCAGATCTAAATAAATAAAAATGAAATAATTGTGGCTTGGCATGTTATTCATATACAAACAATGCTGGTATTTTTACAATAACCCTTTTCATTATCAAGTAAATTAATAATTTGATCATTTAGTATGGTCAGTAATAATATAACAACAAACAGAAACTAGCCAGGGAGACAAAAAGGAAGATAAAATAATATAAATAATATACGTGCTGGATGGGATGAACGATGAAAATTTGTGTGCATGCATCAGGTGCTTCCATTAGAATTTATTGTACCTTATAAGTACACAAAATCATTTTTGGGTACAGATTCTCTATCTTAAGGAACAATTTTGTATCTCAGAATGAGGGTAATGCCACAGTGACAGTGTTTTTTTTTTTTTTTTTTTTTTTACCACTGAGAATGGATGAAGCATGATATTATAAAAGCCGTTCTCTTTTAAGTTTTTACAGTAACATGGACAAACATGTTTATGAATTTATGAATGTTTAGCATGAAGCTAAGTTTACTTACCTTTACATGTGTTTAAATATCCTTCCTCAGCTGAAGTAGATCGCCATTGGAAAGGAGCTTTGCTTACATTTAACTTATGTACTGTAGTGAGACATTGTTTCTACTCTTTCCACTGAGTAAATAAATTTACTGTTATTTGCCCGTGACGTGCAGAACAAGGTTTGCCTTTCAAAAAAGGCTTCCTGCTTCCTGAACTTTTAAAACCTGTCAAACTGGTCTCAACACCCTCACTGTAAACTCAAGCAGGGTTGGCTCATGGCGTAGACGACATAGTGTCAAAATGATGACACATGAAGTTGCAAAAAAATAAAGTAATGCAATACAAAGATGTATTTAATTGCAAAAAACTATGCATGTTGTAAACGAAACCCAAGAACTGTGATCCTTTTTTCCTCTGCAGCAGATTTTTGACAGCAATTCTTTTGCGACACTTAAAGGGATAATTCACCCAAAAATTAAAATTATCCCATGATTTACTCACCCTCAAGCCATCCTAGGTGTATATGACTATCTTCTTTCAGACAAACACAATCCGAGATATATTTAAAAATATCCTTAGTCCTCCAAGGTTGGTTGTGAATGGTAGCCCAAATTCTGAAGACAGAAAAAATGCATCCATCCATAAAAAAAAATGAATCCATACGACTCCAGAGGGTTAATAAAAGCCTTTTGAAGCGAAGGGACGCTTTTTTGTAAGAAAAATATTGATATTTAAAACTTTATAAATTCATATAACTAGTTTACTGCGCACGTCAATTTGGGCAGAAGAGCAACCTTTGACCCCACGTAATGATGCAATGATGAATGCAGAGGCGCAGAGAAGAGAATATAACAAAACGTCTCAGGTTATGCATGTAACCATGGTTCCCATTCAGTCGGTCACGTTCAACGTACGTCGGACAGACCGACGAATAGGAATCTCGCTAGAGAGGCCAATCTACTTCGAGTGTAACTACAACGAGCCAATGCACATTGGCATGCAATCATATGCATCAGCTGCTCGCCTCGCAGCGCGGGTATATAACGAGCAGCAGGTGCGTTGCATCTTCAGCTTTTCGCTTCGGAGCCGAACGGTGTTTGTTCCTGTTCTCTGCAAGCAAGTGTCTGCAACTGTTTTTTAAAGGGTAGGTAACGCACCGTTTCTGCCAATCTCATGTTAATCTTGAGTACCTGTAGAGTAGTATTGCATCCTTCATATCTCCAAAAAGTCTTTAGTTTTATCATATTTATAAAAGATAGATACACTGCACCGAGTCTTTCCGAGAAAAGCCGAGCTCCTGGAGGCGTGCCTGCCGTGGGCAGAGCTAAAGTGTCACGAGCGTGCGCAGCTTTTGTGTAGCGCTCGTCTGCAAGCTGCGACAAGCTGTAAGCTGTGCGTTTGTTAAAATGGTCATCAGTTTGCATAATTTCAACTTTTTTTTTTTTAACTGATATTTTTATTATAGCCTTTTTATTTATAATAGGCTGCTAATACTAATTACATCATAATTTTATTTATTAATTTAAAAAGTACTTCCAGCATACATTTAAAATGACGCCATGGTGTTTCTTAAGATCTGTGTCCTAAACTGATACATTTAAAGGTAAAGTATGTCATTTCTGTGACTGTTTTTTTTTTACATATTTTGTAGAGATGCACCGATGTATCGGCCAACAATCGGTATCGCCTGATAAAAGCTATTATTATCACCATCGGCCGATTGTTTAAAAACTGCCGATGATCAGGGCCGATTATATCCTGTCAAACAAAAGGGTGCGGAAAAACGTGTTCAGACTGCAACTCGTGTGTGTGAAGAAAATCACTCGTGTTGAATTTTAACGCATTAACAGTTTAAAGATAGTCACGTTAACGCAGGCTCCTGTGAATCACCCGTAGTTTAAGCCAGGGTTGCCAGGTCAGCGTTTTTTTTTTTTTCAAAAGGAGATAACTGTCAGAATTGGTAACAACATTGGGTCGGTACAGAACAGCATATATTATTCTGAATGTAGATGAGTTTGAGTCAGTCAATAGATTTTATGACTACCCAGTTGATTCTTGTAGGCTTGGAGCTTTTCTTGTATCAAATCTTTCTCAAGAATAGAATATAACGAGTACAAATCCTACAGCAGTATTAATAAGAACAGCAAGAATAAGATTAACAAATAAATTTGTAGAAAACAGTTTTCTGTAACTATTATAGCTTGCACAGACAGGTAGAAAATAAAGTAACACTTCAGTATGGGGAACAATTATTACTTTCAACTAGTTGCTTATTCACCTGCATATCCCAGGTGAAAAAAGTGCACTAAAATACACTTTATTTCAGTACATTTCCATAATGTACTTAGTGCTCTATTTTCATGCGTTAATTTGTACTTAATATACAAAATTTTTTTCTTTAGTACTTCTTAAGATCGTCTAAGTGTACTCAACTATGCTATTTTGATTATTTTAATGTACTTAAAGTGCTCTATTTTTGTGCACTAATTTTGTACTTAATATACTTAAGATATAAGTGTACTCAACTGTGCTATTTTGAGACACCATGAAATATAAACTAAAATGTGCTTTTAACATACTATCTCTGTTTTAAAAATGTATTTAGTTAACACTTGTAGTACACTTGAACCCATCTTCCATACACTTTTAAATATACTCATCTGACAGAAATTAGACATGAATTATTTAAATAAGAATAATATATAATAAATATATGCAAAATGTATTTATAATGTATTGTAACTGTTTATATTCCCTTTATATGATGTAGTTACATATTTGTTAATGATGTTTTACTAGTAATTAATATATTACTATATTTTTCATGAAAATCCATTAAAATAGAACTTAGTGATAGTATATACAAAAATCCACTAAAATTATATGTAAAGCGTTTAAAGCACTTTTAAGTAATACTTTTAATTAGTGTATTTATAGTGTGTAACTTTTACGAAAAAAAAGAAAAGAAAAGAAAAAAAGAATGAACTATATATGTATTTGCTTGTATTTAAGTATTTTTAGTGCATTCAAGTATACTTTACCCCCGGTTTCACAGACAAAGCTTAAGCTAGTCCTAGACTAAAGAGCTGTTGTAACTGAAAGTATCATGTACTGACATATCTTAAAATATGTTAGGGCCATTGTTTTGTCTCAAGATGTACACCAGCAATGTTTTTTTCTAGTGTACATTTATAAAAGATACTTAAATGTCCTAATTGAACTAAGGCCTGGCTGAAGTTAAGTCCTGTCTGTGAAACCGGGCCTTAATTTTCACCTGGGATTGGCTGTTTATTTTAAAGCACTTATTCTTCATGACCATATTCTACATCCTGTAATCCCACCCTATACCTGAACTTAACCACTACCTTACTAACAATTAATAAGCAAATGGTAAATTAGGAGTTTGAGGGAAAAGTCATAGTTTATAGTGAATATGTGTTCCCCATATTAAAGTGTTAGTGAAAATAAATATGCGTAAACAGTGTGCACTATCTTACAAATCCAAAAGTGCTGAACACACTTAAACCATTGAACAGAGGCGTTCCTCGTGCCTGTGAAAGACACATCCCATTAGGCAATACATACGTTGAGATGGATTTCTATTATCTATTATGTATTCATTATGGACCAATGGCAGTTTAAAGGTGTTTAAATGCCAGTGCAAATATTTCTGGAAAGTTCGCGCTTTCGAAACACCAAAACAAACTCTAAATAACCACTGTTTTTGCCAAATTTACTCCAAATTACATCACACCAGGTTTTGCTTGAAGTATATCGGGGCCTTTAGACAGACTGTGGGAACACTTGACTAGTGGTTTCAAACACGTATGCCTTTTTAATAAAGAATATTTTATCTGTCATTTATTTTAGGACATGAAAATGATGCAGAGACATTCAAAAGCCAACTAGAAGGAGTCTATCCAAAACTCATGGAAACAGGTGGATTTGAATTGCTGCGGATTAGATGGGTGAAGGGCAGAAACTGAATGTGGACCAATGAGAAGTCCTGTCCTTCCTGGGCTTGGTACCAGAGGTCTTCTTCTTGCCCTCTAAGAGGTGTCTGGATGTTGTTCTTGCATCTTTATCTGATGGTGTTGGACATTTTGTTTGTTAGTCCACCAAGATCCAATCAAAATGTAGCAAATCTTTGCCCGCTGTTACAGACAGAGAGAGACACGGCCATAATGTGCTGTTTCATATAATCTCCTGTAATACTTTTCACCATTTATTCTGAGGGTATGACTGATTGTTTTCCATATATCCATTTTCTTTAAAGTATCCTTGAAAAGGGGGGTTGACTTGTCAAAAAGTGGTGGCTTTTTCTGGGTCTCGGCGATTAACTTCTCCCTTTTAAAAGCCCTTAAATTAGAATGGATTTCTTTAGAAAAAAATCGTTCTGAAAGCGATCCCAATTATATTGTTTCTCTATATTGTTATTATTAAAGCTGTGGTGTGGACACTGCTATTCTTTTATATTTATAATGATTTTTTTTGTAACTATATTGTTATCTTTATAGTATCATTCTTGGTGTGAACGGGCCATTTTAAACTCCTGACAATTTAAAGCTGTAGTTTTTGTTCAGTTAGCTGAAACCTCTCTCGTGTGTTACAGAACGTCCATCTCAAGAGGACATTGGAAGCATATAAACCTAAGTGGTGTAAAGACCATGAGGACTGGTCCTTTTATCTGTTCTCTCCTCAGAACAAGTAAGTGTTTGCCATCTCCTAGCATCTGCTGACCAGTTTGTCCTTTAAAAGGTTCACATTCACTTTTGTAACTGTTATACAATTCTGTCCTAGGTTTCTGATGTGTCAAAGGTTAATTTCTCACAAGAGTATTCATCGTTTTCACAGATGCGCGTTTTTGTTGTTTACACAGAGACTGTTTTCAAAAGTTTGCCTTTTCAAGCCCACAAAACACTGTTGTCATGTAAATGAATGGCCAAAATGCATAAAATGTTTTATTTGAAAATGGTGTCATGTAAACAGCCCCTGAGACGCACAGACTCAGGTAGGCTAGTTCACATATGCTTATTCCAAGTCACAATGTTCTGCTGTTGACTGAGCTGCTGCCATCTTGTGCTGTCTTCCAGATATGTTCAATTTCAGGCTTTATGTACCTCCAGGCATGACTCTGAAAGGTGTCATAGTGGATCATTTTCAGTTGCATTGCCCGGAAGATCTGAGGTTAGAAAAAGAGGAGTTTTTGTTTCAGTATGGCTTCAGGGACAGTATTTTCATTTCTCCATGTCCAGTGTAGTTC
Organism: Ctenopharyngodon idella; assembly: GCF_019924925.1. Lineage (NCBI taxonomy): Eukaryota > Metazoa > Chordata > Actinopteri > Cypriniformes > Xenocyprididae > Ctenopharyngodon > Ctenopharyngodon idella. Next base: position 19,985,689 of record NC_067223.1, read on the forward strand.
TTTGGGATATTAATTTCTATAATCAATTATATAAAATCCTTATCCCCTACCTTTTCAAGTTTGAAGAAAGAGGCACCAGTGGCATACACTGCAACAGAGAGCTGGAGGATCCCTGGCAGGTCACATGATGAACTTTGGCCAATTCTTCAGATGTGCTTGCCTAAACAAGAAACAATAATTAAAGCATATGCTTTTTTTTCAAGTGTTACAAAAGGCAAAATGCTCCATTGTTTCAGAAATTTCCTAATTCCCACTTCTGAAGTTGTGATTATGAGTTATTATCTCATTAACTTCAACACTGCATCACTGTTACTTTAAAACTGTGGATTGTATAATCACTGAGCAGTGTTCATTTTAACATTTGGGTTTTTGCTGTGTATTTGTAATTTTTTTCTTGCATAATTTTTCTTATGTTTACATTTTTAGAGGAAGCCAGAGGAGCTAGAAGCGCCACATTCTGTCAAGTTCCTTGTAAATTTGAAGGACTCGGCTGTCTGCTTTGTGGGCCAGGATGTTGCAGTCCAGTCCCATATGTGTGACACGAGCAGCCTCTTGACGTTCTCTTTGAGCTCTCCTCTTCATGTCCTCTATGGTTTGTTGCTGCCAGAGGGGGACGAGAGTCGACACTTGATCAATGCCATCTCTGTTGAACCTCTTCTTGGATGGACACTGAAAACTGGAATCCTCCAGAGAATGGGTGAATCCATAGTGTGCCATCACAGGATGATTCACTGCCTTGATAGTCTCATCCCGCCTGAAGGGGGTGACCGTTGACACCTGAAAGATTGTATATTATTAATTGTGTTTAGTGAGATGTGACTTTATCTCAGATACAACCAACTACCTTTGAACACAGAGACAGTGTTACTGTATTTTATTTATTAAAAGAAATGTAATATATTTGACAAACAATCCAGTGACTGCTCATACCCTAGTGTTGTGAGATGAGGATGCCACCGGAGGAATCACCGGGCCGCTCTGGTGTCCATCACAGTACTGAGGCTTGATTAATGTTGACCCAAAGTCATGCCCATGTTTAAACTTCTTCCTGGATGGACCCTCAAAAGCAGAATCGTCCACGGAGCATTCAAGTTGCTTCCTTGCAGGACGTTTCTTGATTCTGTGCTCTTTTCCCTCCAGCAGCGCCTGACACTCAGTTACAGCAGAACGAAGAGAAAAGTTCTGCTTCTCTGTCTCGCAGTCAGCTGCTTTCTGGTGTCCACCACTAGGACTTCTGAGACGTTTCCTCTTGCGTCTCATCTCACCGTCCAGGTCCCGTGGTCTTACAGGGACACTCAGTCGGGGGGCGTTCGTCCCAAGCTTGAAGCAGTCTTGGGTGGCCGCTGAGAGCCTCTGGCGCAGTAAAGCTCTTTGAGAGTTCTCATACGACTCAACGTGAGACTCTGCTCTTGACAGAGCATCGTTCTTCACAGTATAGAGAGCCATATTTTGAAACATCAAGAATCAAAATCGAGAACTAAGAGAGCCACTGAAGACACCAGACACACTCACGACTTTCTTCACAGTTCTGATTGATCCTGTAAAGCAGCTGACCTCGGAATCCCTGACCTCTGTGATGTCACAGAGCTGCTCAGTGTTTGACCGCTGCAGATGGACAGACCACCTCAATGCAAGAAATTACTAATACACTAATGAACTCCTCAAACCATCAATGAATCAATGTTTTGTTGTCAAGAATAATATAGAAAGTCTTATTTCTTGTTTGACACCTTGTCTAATCTTACATTGATTGAGTGATATTGACACTATGTATAAATACTGAATCCTGTGAAGTCTGAAATAAAATCCCTCTTAAATAATTAACATTTTGCAGATTCTGCAAGGGGTATGTAAACTTTTAAGCACAACTGTGTGTTTATATATATATATATATATATACACTGTAAAAAATGAATGTGATTTTAACAGTAAAATATTGTAAAAACGTTACGGAAAAAAAATGTAAATAGGTTAACAGTAAGTTCCAGTACTATATACAGGGAAAAACTGTAAAAGCTCTTACCAGACATTTTATGTAATTTTCACAGTAAAATGCTGTAAATTTTACAATTTTTAGAAGTAAAAAAGAACAAATCAATGTATAATTTACAGTCAAAAACTGTAAACTGATATTCCCACAATTCCCTGTGTGACACTCCACATTTGAAAGTATTTTGTTTAAAAAATCATGTTTCTTAATAGTTTTTGTTATCAGTTATGTACATTAGGGTTTTATGTTACATCTTCTGTTGTTTAATGAATGTTTATTGCATTATGTAAGTGTTGTGGGTTACCATGGTGGTGTTTTGCGTTTGCGTGAATGACTCTTTGCACCCTCTTTACATTAGTATATACTTCAGTTCGTGGAAAAGCTACTTGTGATGAACTCTGAGCCTTCATGTGGCTTTCTCTTTTACCACCTGAATTATTATGATGGTTGTCAGTATATGTTAAAGGTACAAAACAGATTTTACTAGTAGTGTGCATTGTTGAATTTACTTGTTTACATTCAAATTTTCTGTTTGTAAATTACAGTTTTATACTGTAAAATTGACAGTTTGTTCTGTAAATGTGTTTACAGTTTTTTTTTCTGTATTTTTTACAAAATTATTCTGGCAACCACAGCTGCCAAAATTATTTTGTAAAAACTACGGAATATTTTTTACAGTGTATATATATATATATATATATATATATACACATATACACATATATATACAGTAGTCAACATTTTAAGTGGATCCAAACCTTTCATCAAAGTTGTCCTAACCTTCTTCTTAGGACAACTTTGATGAACTTTTTTTGATCCACTTCAAATGTTGACTACTGTATGTATGTATGTATGTATATATATATATATATATATATATATATATATTATATGTATAATTGATATATGAATGATGGAACAGGCAGAAGGACTCTCACTGGGTTAATGTACCTGTACAGTGACTATGATGATCTTCAGCAGCTGAATTAAGAGTTTGTGGCCTTTAGCTAGGTATTTATCATAGGGGTTCATGAAGTACTTCAGCTTCCTCCTCCTCTTCCCCCTGCTCTGAGCCCGTAGCGCACGTCCAAAAAACATTTCTGATTATTATCAATAGTGAAAACAGTTGGGCTGCTTCATATTTTTGTAGAAACTGATTCACATTTTATATAGAATATTTATATGAATAGAAAGTTCAAAAGAACAACTTATATTCGAAATAAAAATATTTGGAACAATATTTACTGTCACTTTTGATTAAATTGTTTTTGTTTTTAAAAAGTTAATTTTTATTAAAGGGGTCATATGATGCGATTTCTTTCTTGTTTAGTGTGTTATGTAGCTGTTTGTGCATGTATAAGATCTGCAGAGTTACAAAGCTCAAAGTCTCTATCCCAAAGAGATATTCTTTGTAAAAGTTAAGGCTCAGCCACACCTACCTAAAACACTTCATTCAAACACACCCCCACAAATCTATGTCAGTCTGTGGGGGCAGAGTTTCATAACACCGTAATGTAATAGTATACACAAAGAAAGAAGACGTAACTTTTATTGTTGCTGTAGTATTGTTGCCGCCATGTTGTGGAGACACTATGTTTTTTGTTGCGAAAGCCAAACTATGCTTCGTTTATAATGCGTTAAATTGTCTTTGTCTCGTTTCTCTGGGACGTGGCGTCAAATCTTTATAACATAGTATGTGAAAGGTAAATTAGTTAACTATAGTTAGCTATTTTTTAAACCTAATAATTTTTAGTGAAATAAAACCTTACCAATCTGATACATTCTGGTCCAGTCACGTGGGCAAAGTTGATCGATCACTTTGATCATCTGCATTTTCCCGATCAGATTCAAGCTCGAATTGATAAGGTAGTACTGACATTATCGCCTGTCAATATTGCTTTGGGAGCTGATGTTCCAAATATGGTAAGGGGCGTGACATTTCCATCACACACTTAAGGTATTCGGGCCAATCACAATGCACTGGATCGCTGGCCAATCAGAGCACGCTGCGGTTTTCAGAACATTGAGCTTTGTAAATATCGACATGTTTCAGAAAGGCGGGGCATAGAGGAGCAACAATAATATAGGGTATGTGTAAAATAATGACTTTTTTGAACCTAAAACCACAAACACATTGCATTAAACCAAATACACAAAATAATGTTCTTTTTAAAACCGTCATATGACCCCTTTAAATAAATAAGTGCATGTGTGGACGTGACAACCCATTCTCTCTGAAAGTTGTTTGCCCATTTTCTACACCGCTAATAAAAAGATGGCCAGTCGGTCTCGGTTTGGTAGTGCCACGTGTGATGTGTATGGTCATGTGACTTTCTGGCGGCAGCCCTTCCGGCACTATTAGAAACCACAGTCATCACCATCACATCTTTTTATTTATTTATGCATGCCTGGGAAAAATAACAAGGCATGATGATATTAAATACACTCAAAAAAAAAGATTTTTTGATGCTGTTCACTTTATTTAAACAACTTATTTTGATTCAACACCATTGTATTAGGTTTCTGGTTCAAATTTACTTGAAACGATTACTTTTTGACTTGATGTTTTCATATTAAAATAACATGTTTCAATCAAGTAAACTCAACCAGGACTCAATCAAACAGGACTTTCACTTTCCATCATGCTTTGCAAATGGGCTGATCTGGGAAGGTAAATGTTGAAATAAAGTGTTATTTTAAGCAGTTTTTAGCAACATGAAAAAATGGAGGGACTTTTTAATGTTTACTGTTCTATTATGTTGGTATTTAAAAGTTTCTGTTATGTTAATAGTTTTGGGGTTACCATTGTGGTGAAGTGTAGAACATGTGCTTGGGTTGAGGACCTGCTAACAACAATTAAAGTTGTTTTAATAATAAAAACGACTATTTTGGGTATGCCATAGGTGGAATAAAACAAGAGTCTTTGCAGAGTAAAGATTTTGTAAGAGTCAAGAAAATTGTTCTTGAACGCATCCACTAAATAAACTGGATTATTTGTTTTAATTTTAGGGTAATTAAACTTAATGGTTTTCGACAAATTAAGAATGTTAACCTGATTCAACTAAATGGCACTGAGTTAACCTTATGTAATAAATTTAAGTTAACTGAAATAAATAATGTTAATTAAATGCAACAACCAAATTACGTGGAACCTGTTGACATAAAAAAATTAAGTAAATCCAACTTATCATTTTTTTTGAGTGTATATTATTTAAAATAAATATTTAAATGTATTTTTAAATTGTTAAGACTTAAGTTATTACTCGAGTGCAAGGCTCGCGAAAGAACGAGAGGGTATATAAGGCGGTGTGACCTGGGCGCGCATTGCAGGACTCCATTAAGACTGACAAGAGGAAGAGAAACTTTTCCTGATGTAAGTACTTTTATCTAAACAATTTATTTAAATGAATTTAAAACGTATAATCTCACTACAAACAGGAATTTAACAACATGAAGAAAATAAATAATACAATATATACCTATAAACCTAACCCAAACAGTCCGAGGGACCATTTCGTTTTTCAAAGGGGAAATATGGGAAAGCTTTCCTATATTTTTCTATAACCAATTGGTCAAAAAATTGACCGACTGTGTTTTCCAGCAAACATACCTCAAACTTACATACATTTACTGTATAAACGGTGACTTTGCGTTAATACCCTTGATGTCCGTTAATTACGTTTTTTATATATATATATACATATATATATATATATATAAAAAACGTGTGTGTGTGTGTGACATATCTTCCGGCAGTAAACAGATCATGTTCTTTCTCCGTCTTTTCAACGAGGGAAGGAGGACTTTCATCGCTGACTTCCTCTCCAGGTCACTCACTGGTTTTGTATAGTTTCGATCTATGATCGGCCATAAGGCAGTCTTTCCCATACTTTGTTTGTGTAATTTCTTATTAGATAGGTTACATTTTCCTGGAATAGTGGGTGATCTGAGTTAACAGGGGAGGTGTATGTTTTCTTTCCATCCCATAAGGCGGCAAGACTTGTGATGCGTTTTTGATCCGGCTGGATAATGCCCTCAACTTTTTTAAATGGTCCGCATTTATGCAATATCTCGTTATACAATATAGGCTATATAAATAACATGAACTCAATCATTCTACTCATTAGATTTTATTCAATGATTTTGATGAAATTTCTGTGTGTGAGCGCTCAAAACTCTTCAAATCGCATAATTTAGTGGAAAAATAACAGAAACTATCATTTTCTGTAAAGAAATGCCAAGCAGACCGACACTGAACTGGTGGCCAGAATAAAATGCTGTCCTCTCTTAAATGGTGATATTTTGGCTCTAAGATAACCGACACCGAGAGGTACCGTGCAAAATTAAATTTGCTACATCACGTGGCAACACAACAAATTTATATCAGCACCTGAAACAGCTCAGAGAAAAGTATGATGAATGCATAACATATTAATAAAGAGACAGCTGAACAAAACAAAAGCACAACCTGTAAGAAGAACAAAACACAGTTACAGATGTGTTTGCGAGTGTCACGCCAGTATTGTCTTGTGCTCAGTATTGGCCACGTAGAACCTGGAAGCGCTAAATGTAAACAGCATGGGAGAATGACAGGAGAGAGAAGAAATTTTTTAATAAAGTCGTTGTTTTTGCGCACAAAAGGTATTCCCGTTGCTTCATAAAATGAAGGCTGAACCACTGTAGTCATGTTGATTATTTTAACAATGTCTTTACTACTTCTCTGGACCATGAATGATGGTAATTACGTTGCTTTCTATAGGGGATAAAAGAAAAACACTTGGATTTTATCAAAAATATCTTAATTTGTGTTCCAAAGACTCCTCAGTGGCTCTCCTCAGTGGACTTTATTATACTGGCAGAAAATGTTGTTTTTGGTCTTTTAACTACGGGTGGTCAACTCCGTTATTGATATCAATATCAACACGATCAAGGTCCGCTCTGTTTGTTTAGGGTTTTACTTTAAAAATGATCATTGTTAACAAAGCTGTTTAGCATAACTAGCATTGTTACTGCGTGAAATTTTATCTTGGCAACTTTTTCAGTTCGATATTTTTACTCCAAAACAAAGAGTCTATATCTTATTAGGCTTGAATTAATGGATGAAGAGACAAAAGTTCTCTTAGGGTTTTTAAATTGTTACATTTGTTAACTGTATATATTTGACCCAATTCTCATCTTCCACCAATAGCAAACCACAACATTGCAATCAATTCCTTGTGGACCAAAAAAAAAAAAAAACCCAAGCAAAAACCTACATTTGTTCTTTTTCCAGAAGCCGTTTCACTTGGAAATACGTCACAATAGGGAAGAAAAGCCTAGCGCAACTTCAGTTTCATGCTGACTTCAGACATCAGAAAGCAAGACAACTAGGTTTTAAAATCAGAGCTATTGATTTATGTATTATGAAATTGATTTTCTGCCCACTAGTGACAACAATGAGGGTCGATGTCAAACGTGTCATTAACCTGGTCGATGTAGTAGAGTTGGCACAGACAGTATGCGTACCTTCCCACTGACGTCTGCAGCAGAGCCAGACATTGACAGAGACAAAGGTTATATTCAGACAGATCTGACATACTATTTCTGCAGTGTACATGTATGTTGAACCAGTCTGTGGCCCTCATAAAGTTTTAATTTTTAATTGACAAACCCTTATTGTAAAATATATCTTTGATCAAACAAAAATTGGTTTGTTATTGAAAACAGTTATCAAACCCTTGTATAAATGGTTTCTGCACACAAACATTAGTGTTTAGCCATTTAAAATGAGCTCTGGACATTATTATTATTATTATTATTATTATTATTTAGACAAAATCTCACATTGGATGTGGTTTAAACTTGTTCATTGGTAGTTATTTTCAGCACATTATTGACCAACATTAATTTAAATATGTATTTCAACAAGAAATCAACTCAGAATGCCGCGAATATATGTTGATTTTTTTGTTTTGAAGAAACAAGAAGTCGACTTTTATTTTGGAGTGGCGATTTGGCGTCATAAGGCTGCGCTGCGCTCCTGCGTTTGTGATTCGGCTGGAGAAAGGTTTGTGTTTAAAGCATTCAAAGTGTTTTAGTCATTTCAAACCGTTGTATAATTTTAGCAGTTGTTAATTATTTGTATAATTTGAACTGTTAAATGAATATTTTATTATTGAATGTAGCAGTCTAATAAAACATTTATGAACGTTATTAATCCGTGAGTAACCCACACATGAGAAAAAGAAAAGGTGCATCTCATTTCTCTCCGTACATCGTGAATCAGTGTATCTTACAAACGAATTCGGTTACTGGCAAGTAGTGTCGAGAGAAACGGAGCTTTTGAAAACTCATAAGTCAACTGAATCAATTGCTACGCAAAATGATTCACTGATTCACATCGTTCGAATCACCGCGCGCTGAAGAGACCTGCTGGTCAAAACAGTGGAAATGCAACAACCAAAAAACAAACGTGTATAATAACTTTTACTAACCAATAGCAACTGTTTTGATGAAAGTTTAATCTATTAAATCTAATTTAAAAACACTTTGTAGTAAATATAAATAGTTTATAATTTATTTTAATAATTTTAAGTGCTTGTTTTGATTTTGGCTAATTAGTTACTATTAGTTAATTAGACTACTGAACTAGGGAGCTGATTGAGACGCACCCAGAGATTTAGTGTGGATTTATAGTTCTTTCTGTTAATTATTCTCATCTTAAACAGGACAGATTGTCCAAACACCCAGAAAATCTCCAGGTGAAGCGACTGAGATCCACGTGACACTATTATAAAGATGGCGTTTATTAAAGAGGAAAGTGAAGACATAAAGGTAATGTTTATTAAAGAGGAGAGTGAAGAAATGAAGAGTGAAGAAGCATTCAGAGTAAAACAAGAAGATACTGAGGAACAAACAGGTTGGTTTCATTCTCAAAGCTGAACTCAGTCATTTGATCCTTATTAAAATGTCCACCTCTATAGAAATGAATGATAATTTTGTAACATATAACTACATTTTGGACCTAATAATACAATGTTATTTTTATTTAAAAGACTCCAGCAGGGTTTTTCCTGGCTTATCCTGATCATGTACACACACACCTGTACCGTACCTTCAACTGGCTGAAGCAAAAACTTTTCACAAGCAACATATTTTAGGTGTTCTAATAAGATCAGGGCTGCCAAATCTCACGCATTCAGTGCGAGACTTAATTGACACTGTTCTCACGCAGTGAAAAGTGAAGCAAAGATGACACTGACACCAACCGATAAGACAGGTTACATTTGATATAAAACCGTCTCATCTTTCGAATTCTCTCAATTTTATTACCACATTCAAATGATAAATACCATTTTGGAGCTCTTAAATATGACGTGACAGATCGCTGTAGCGCCTCAGTTCAAGCGGCAAATGAACTGATCATCACTTTTTCATCTTTACTACTAGTTAATAGTAAGCAAACACAAATGAACATCAGAAGGAATGTTGAAAAATACAGTACAACTTACCGAAAGCCTTTCAAATCACAGTGATTCCAACTGCCAACTGAGATTTTAGAGCTCTGGCTAACATAATGTCTTTATTACATATGTACGTAAGTTTTAGGAATTGTGATGTAAATTGTCTACCGCCTGTAAACTGTTTGTGTCTTATAGACTGTTCCACAGGTTCATGTGCAATAATTGTTTATGGCTCACTGAACAAGCATGAAAAACATTGTTTAAACACTTTCCAATAAAGATCTGTAAAGCTTATTCGGACAGTATCCTGAAAAAGGGATGTCTTTATTTTTTTTCGTCTTTTTTTGAGTTTAGATTAATCAAACAGTGCAATAAATTATTATATAAATGACCAATAATGGCATTTCAACTTAAATTTGACGTCTTTATAAATTTCAACAACATAACATAATTGCAATTAAATTATTTTTCAATAACTTAAGTGTTTTGAATCGTTTTTAGAAAGAAAAGACAAAATGCGCAGGAAGCCTACAGCCACACCATTGTATACCATCGTTGGGCCAGTGGGTGGCACTTGCAATACCATACCTAACAGTCAGTGTAGTGATGATAAAAGTAGCTGATGTCATATTTCTTTTATCTAGTATGCACTTAAGTCACTACAATTTGAACCAACTAGAGCTTATTTACACTCACTGTTCTGCGAACATTGGAAATGTGATAAAGCTCCACTTGCTATCAACAAAACCTTGGTCACAACCAGTTCTTAACTGTAGAAAGTGATGTAACAGTATCTCCACTGAGATCTAGCATCTTACGTGCAAAGGTTTTTATTCCAATAATTAATCTCTCTGTCTTGTCAAAATTTAATAGAAGAAAATTACTTGTTATCCCATCCTTGATATCATTAATACACTTTGCTAACCTGGGGAGTTGTGCAATTTCTTCAGGTTGTAGAGAAATATAAATCTGAGTATCATTGGCATATGTTGAAATCTAATTAGAATGTCTCTTAGTCGAAACATATACAAGGAGAAAAGTAAAGGACCTAATACTGAGCCCTGTGGCACTCCATACATAATGGTAGTGGTTGGGTAGATGGGACATAATCCATGCTAATGCTTGTACACAAATGCCAACAGGACTCTCAAGAGAATATCTATGTTGTCAAAAGATCTAATAGCACTAGAAGAGAGATGCCAAAAGCATGTCATTTTCACTGTTTTTCCGTAAATATAAACATAGTTGAGAGGAAAATGTTTTTCTAATATTTTACACAAAATCAAGAGAATTGAGATTGTCTATAATTAACCAGTTCTCAATAGGGGTTTTACAACTGCTAGCTTTAAAGTTTTTGGGATGTGTCCTAAAGAAAGCGAAGAGATTACAATATTGAGAAGTTCTGAGATTTCAGGAAACATCTCTTTGCGGAGCTTAATGGGTATAGGATGTAGCTTACATGCTGTTGGTTTTGATGCTTTGTTTTGATGTCTGTTGCTTTGTGTCATTAAACTGGGGTTAATTTGTATTTGCCTTTTTTCTCCTTAGACCTGATGGCACTGAAAGAAGAGAGTGAAAATTTTAATGAAGAGAAAGATGAGGATGAGAGTCATATTGATTTCATAATTGGAGAACAATCTTTTAGTTGCTCAACGACTGAAAATACTTCCTCAGAAAAAAGGGACCAGAAGACGGCAACTAAAGGTTATTTCACCTGCTTTCAATGTGGAAAGGGTTTCAGTCAACATGGAAACCTGAAAGTCCACATGAGAATTCACACTGGAGAGAAGCCTTACACTTGTCAACATTGTGGAAAAAGTTTCAGTGAAAAAGGAAACCTAAAAAAACACATGAGAATTCACACTGGAGAGAGCCCTTTCACCTGTCAACAATGCGGAAAAAGTTTCACTCAAAATGACAGCCTTAAAGCCCATGTGAGAATTCACACTGGAGAAAAGCCTTTCACCTGCCAACAGTGTGGAAAAAGTTTCACTCAAAAAGACAGTCTTAAAGTCCACATGAAAATTCACAATGGAGAGAACCTTTTCACGTGCCAACAGTGTGGAAAACTTTTCATTCGAAAAGGATGCCTTCAAAGCCACATGAGAGTTCACACTGGAGAAAAGCCTTTCACATGCCCTCAATGTGGAAAGAGTTTTAAACATAGAGCAACAATTAATTCACACATGAAAATTCACACTGGAGAAAAGCCATTTTCATGTGATCAGTGTGGAAAGACTTTCAGACATAAAGTAAACCTTAATACCCATATGAGGATTCACTCAAAAGATAAGAGTTTTATATGTCATCAGTGTGGAATGAGTTTCATAGACAGCGATCACCTTAAGAATCATGTAATAACTCACACTGGAGAGAAGCCTTTCATGTGCAATAACTGTGGAAAGACTTGCTCAAACAAAACTAACCTTAATATTCACATGAGAATTCACACTGGAGAGAAGCCTTTCTCCTGTCCTCAGTGCGGAAAGAGTTTCACGCTTAAAGAAAGCCTAAAGACGCACATAAGATCTCACACTGGAGAGAAGCCTTTCGCGTGTCTTCAGTGTGAAAAGAGTTTCGCATATCGAGTAGACCTGAAACGTCATTTGCAAACTCATTCTGGAAAGAAATTGCAGGAATTTGAACAACCACCTACACAGACTACTTAATTGTGGTCTAATTGAAAAATTATTTTGCCATTACAGATACACATGAAAAGTCAGATGTGAGACTCTCTTTGTTCTTTGTGTGGAAAGGCCAATTCACACCGCAGTCCAATTTTATGAAAAATAACTCATGTTCACGCTGCCCCAACAAACACTGATTGTACATGGTCAGTCAGGTGAAAACAAACTCGGACCAACTCCAACAGACGCCAACAGGGGAAACGCACTGATCAGACAAAACCTAGTGTTTGTCTGTACAGTGTGAATTGGCCTTTAAATGGCCTGGCAATTTAAAATGGCACCAGAAAAATATGTATCTGTGTGAAATTCATTTTGATTGTATTGTGGCATCACTCATATATTTGATTCATTCGTCTATCTACCTACCTACAGTGAAAATAATAAATTTATGAACACTATCTGGATTTTGCATCGTTTAAAATGTGGTCTGATCTTTAATTTAACTCAATTACAGACAAACACACCTAACTTGATTTAGTGAATACTTTGGGTCATTGTCATGTTGCATCACCCAGCCTCTCTAAAGCTTGAAGCAAAGACTATAGAACAACACAAGATGCGTCACTCGTGTTGTTTTGAATGGGAGTGCAATGCGCAATATGGCGGAATAAGTCCCGCCTTCTAAATAAGAGCCAATCGCCGATTGGTAAAGTCATTGCGTCACTGCAGTGGCCGTTAGAAGCTCCGGTTCCTATAAAAACAGACCCGTGCTTCCTATAAAGACGCATACTTAGGACTGCGCATGCGGATTAACTTTATCCAGCATGAAAAATACAGTTTTTGTCATTATTCGAGTGTTTAGAAACCAAATTTATGAGACAGTTGTTGTTAGATTTCATTGGTGATTTCAAATATAAAATGTAATCGAAAGCTTGGTGAACAGCTTTGGAGAATTTGATGTTTGCCCATTCAAAGAGATAGGAGCTGCACTTGAATGCCTGAGAGGCGTTTTAAAGATGGCCGCCGAGTGAAATGACTTGTCTTAAAGGGACTTTGCTTGAAGTCATGAACTGCTGTTCTGACATTCTCCTGTAACATGTCTTGATACAGTTTTGAATTTATTGTTTCTTCAATGAAAGACCCCGAGGCAGCAAAGCAATTAACTAATGCTGCCTTCACGTGGTATCGGAAATTTGATAATTCCCACTTTTAAAGTGGTGATTACTAGCTCGTCACATTCAAGTTTTGAAATGGGAGGGTGTTCATGTGCAATTTTAACCTAGGAAATTTGTACTTACGATAATTCTAATAGCATGAAGGCAGCATAAACCATGATGCACCTTTCACCATGCTTCACATTTGGGAGGAGGTTTTGGTGTTGGTGTGCAGTGCCCGTTTTGTTTTAAAAAAAAAAGAAAATAGAAAAATAGAACAACACAGGTAATTTCGGCTGAAATCATTTCATTGCATAATTAAATGCAATTCCCTGGACATCTCTTTTGGTAAGGGGGACACCCACTTGATGTCCTTGCAGAAATTCCCTCAAGGGTCATACCCAGATAACTTGGCATTCGTCATGGCAGTCATCGGGTAGTTTGTCTGGTAAGAGAAGTCTTGTTCTGTAATATCTGAACAGGCAAAATGATGTGGCGAGGCAAAACGTATCTATGTGCAGCAAATTTATTTGAGTTAACAAATCAAAACAAAGACACAAGGCGATTAACACAATAAACACGTAACAGCATGTGGTATACACACCCAACACCAGACAAAGAACAGAGCAAACTGAAGGCAACATAAACACCGCAAACTAATGATCTAAACAAGGAGCAGGTCAATGTAATCAATAAAGCAATAAGTAACTATGACAACAAATGAAACCATGACAACAGAAAGGTAACAATACAATACAAGCAGAGTCCATGAAACTGAAACGAAATGTGACAAGTAGATTAAAAAATATAAACTAAAGGCTTCAAACAAAATCTGGCGAAGTTCGATTTCGATTTGGGAGTTGAAACGGCTTGAAACAAGATGACAATACTGTTTAAAATATTGTTGGAGAAATAATGACTGGTGATTATTATTTGGCTCCACAACATCCACAGCACTACTGTGGCAACAGCAGCGGAAAGGACTCTTCAGAGCCTTAGAGGAAAGAACCAACTCCTTTCCTCTTCTTACATTCAAGTTTTTCTGAAACGAAGAAAAAAAACTTAACATCTCTAATGTCAAATTAGGCAATGACATAGTGTTACAAATCCAAAGTAATGGTAGATTTTGCTGAGATACAGTAAATGTGACCGCCCGTACATTAACATTAAAAACCTGAAGCAGTTGTGTATGAAATAGCAAAATCTCTATCTGTACTCTGCCCAGCTTTATTTCAATCTCACCTGTTGAGCTCTTGTTCACAGGAGAAGCCTCCATGATACCCTGAGCAGTACGGCCATTTGAAGTCTCTGTTGGCTCGACAGGAACTTGACCCGGCAGTGGAGGGCAAAGCAACCCTTCAAGGCTGTCGGACCTGGACAAACAGCAGTTGCTGCAACTGCCCTGTTCGTTTCGGCTATCCGATCCATCACCACTCGACGTTGTACGAGCCTCTGCTGCTAAGGTTCTCTAAAGAACCGCCTCTCTACATTGTCCTCAGAGAGGGACAAAGATGGTGATGATGCCCGGTGGAAGCAGTTCTCCTGGATCTGAAGCGGCCAGAGGCCCTGTTTACTCTAGTGCGTTTTTGTTTTAAGACGCATAAGTTTTGCTATGGTTACGCCTGTCCTTTACACTACACCGGCGTTTTCGAATCTCGCTGCAGACCCCGTTGTAGTTTGAAAACGCTGGGGTTGCATTTCAGTATAAACGATGAGACTTTTGAAAATGGAAATATGTCAGTGCTGTCCTAAATAAAGTCCTAAATATTCATAACAGCTAATTTAACTGAACTAATTTGTTTAAGTTTGTCCTACTCAAACCGATTAAGTATTTTGAGCGTTAGGGTTTACATTTACTACCATTGCATAGTATAATAAACATACACTGCCTGTCAATACAAGATCTTGACCAAATTGATGCATCTCTTGATGGAAATAAATGTTGTGATGTTGCATAAGTTTGTTGAAACAATGCCATGAATGCAAATGCAATCAAAGCTAAAGGCAATTTGAATATATGAGTGTGCAACTTTTCTCTTTTGGACGGGCAGTGTTTTATGATTTAAATAAAATCAATGGAATAGTTTATAATGAAATGTCTTAATTAAAATCAAGGGGAGTGAAAGCAACTATTTAGAAAATGATTTCAAATATTACAACAAATATATACAAATAGTAAAAGCAAGGGGAGGGAAAACTTAAAGTTGGCATTCTGGGTGAAATAGAGGGGGGTAACAGATTTCAGTTTTGTTTCAGCCATTCTGTGTGAAATTATTGTAATTATTAAAGGGTTAGTTCACCCAAAAATGAAAATAACGTCATTAATTACTCACCCTCATGTCGTTCCACACCCTTAAGACCTTCGTTCATCTTCAGAACACAAATTAAGATATTTTTGATGAAATCCGATGTCTTAGTGAGGCCTCTATTGAGAGCAAAGACATTGAAACTCTCAAGGTCCATAAAGGTACTAAAAACATATTTGAAACAGTTCATGTGAGTACAGTGGTTCAATATTAATATTATAAAGCGACGAGAATACTTTTTGTGCGCCAAAAAAACAAAATAACGACTTTTCAACAATATCTATATGGGCTGATTTCAAAACACTGCTTCAGAGCTTTACGAATCAAATCAGTGAATCGGAGCGCCAAAGTCACGTGATTTCAGCAGTTTAGCCGTTTAATAGGAGATCCGAATCACTAATTTGAAACAAAAGATTCATAAAGCTCAGAAGCTTCATGAAGCAGTGTTTTGTAGTACCTTTATGAAAATGAAAGTTGTTGGAGGATATGGCTGGAAGAATCCAGCAGTCAAATTTTAGCCGGGTGGTTACCAGCCTGAAATGGCGCAAGCACAGGGTTTAAAATTTAGCTAAAGAGAAAGACTAGTAGACTTTTAATTTCCCAGACCCTAATGTGAACAGTCCAATTACTGTCAGTTATCTGCCTATATGGTGTCATATAGATAATGGCAGCAAATAGGAATGCTTGTATAGAAGCAGATTAAAAAAGAAACAATGTGGCCGGCCATCGACAACACACTCAGAAGAACAAATTGTTTTAAACACAGCCTTGCCAAGACCAATAACTTGCAAGAGCTTAGTGTGGTAGTAATTTTATGTGCTAATTTTGTAGTTTATAGTTTATACTGCTTTACACAAATATGTAATAGTAACCTTAACTCATAAGAACCCGGACCAATTTACATATAATACATATAATACACTCATGTGTGCTTAAACAGTGTAGCTCTTCAAAATATCTTGAGTGAAAAACAATGCTGACCCTTATTTGACTGATTCCTACTTGACCTGGCCTTGCATATTTAAATATTTCCATGAATGTCTCTCTTTCTCCCTCATGTACCCTCGGCTCAGTTGTCTTCACTGGTGCTGCTGCCTCGTTTTCTTGCAGCTCACCAAGAAAGTCCTCAAGACTTTGAAGCTCATCCTTGAGTTCTTGATGTACAACCAGGTTATCCAAGATCATAAGATGTTCTTGGAGCTCTGAATCACGCATGGTGATGGGCAGAAACACAAAGAGACAGAAAGACTCAAAGAGATGGACAGATAAAAGAAATATAGATGTAAACAGACAGAGAGACTGACAAGACAAGTACAGGTTTAACAAGACGGATGTGGCTCTTAAAAGTGTGTGTGTCAGAGGAATTCAGAGTGGAAATCTTGGTGAAACGCGCATTTAAATTATGTCTAAAGGGCAACTAAAAAAAAAAAAATTGTTTGGATGCAGAAACCATTAAAGGATTAGTTCACTTTAAAATTAAAATTTCCTGGTTATTTACTCACCCCCATGTCATCCAAGATGTTTATGTCTTTCTTTCTTCGGTCAAAAAAGAAATTATGATTTTTCTCCTTATAGTGGACTTCAACAGTTACCAACAGGTTGAAGGTCCAAATTGTAGTTTCAGCGCAGCTTCAAAGGGCTCTACACAATCCCAGACTAGGAATAAGGGTCTTATCTAGTGAAACGATCGGTCATTTTCTAAAAAATAAAAATTTATATACTTTTTAACCTCAAATGCTTGTCTTGCACTGCTCTGCGATGTGCCACGCATTACATAATCATGTTGGAAAGGTCACACGTGACCTAGGCGGAAGTACCGTCATAGGGCGAAAAAACTCATTTTCTCTTCCAACTTCAAAATTATCTGACATTGTCGTTTTACCCTTTTTTTTTGGGGTAAATGCTGTTTGACTGTCTTTGCACGTTCGCTTTGTAAACACTTGCTCAGTATTTCTGCCTACGTCATGCATCGCAGAGCTAGTGCAAGACGAGCATTTGTGATTACAAAGTATCTAATTTTTTTTTTTTAGAAAATGACAGATTGTTTCGCTACATGAGACCCTTATTCCTCGTCTGGGATCGTGTAGTATGGGGTTCCATTTGTGCCAAAAATAAGTGGACTGCTTTGTGCTTTGTACTATACATTTGTCCTTGTCAACAGTCATTGCCTAGTTGTTCAGATAATTAGTATATGTTGATGTGTATGTTCTCTGTTTATGCCGATTTGTTCTGTCGTCTTTACTGTATTGATTCTACTTTTTCAGATAAATTAGTATATGTTGCTCTGTCATCTGGTTCCGTCTCGTTCTGTCGACAATATTGTCATCTGGTTCTGTCATCGTTACTGTCGTTTATGTAAACTGCCTTTGAAAATGTGTTTCAAAATTACGTGTAGAAGCAAACGCACCTACGACGTAACCCAAAGCTGTCAAAATAAAAGTCCTTATCTGCCAGTTTACAAAATAATTCTATTTATGTGAAAACGTATCCGTATATCGTATTTTTTTGTTGTTTGTTAATGTTATTAAAAATTACAACCAAGCAGTAACTTTAGTTTTTAGTAAGAAATGCGAATGGGTTATTTAACCAAGACAAAGTAACTTGGGATCAGAAAGATGTTTAAGTTTAAATTTATTTAACATCCTCCCAGTCACAACCTCCCAGTAAACAGCTTTAGTAAAGTCAATTTTTTATTTATTTATTTATTTTTATTTACACAATTCAGTGTTTTTAATGTATAGTCTAAACACATATTTGGTACTCAGTGCAACGTAGTGGCTGCTTATGTCCCTTACATTAAATGTAAAAATTTTTTACAAAAGCAGTAAAGCACAAACAACATATTTAGGCAAAACCAAAAGTAGGGGACTGGAGAATGCCTGATTATGCAGAGGCAACCGCAATGTCAATTTTAAAGTGGCATGTGTTGTCTTCAGGGAAGATTCGCACACCGTTGTCTTCAGGATGGAGAAATTGTATTGTACTTATCTGATGACATTTTTAATCATATATATAATAGACAAAGCTCTGAGCTACTGTTTCAAAAATCTTCTTCTTTGCTGACCACACAGTATCTCCTGCAATAATCAAACATAAAACAACAATCCAGTTGCAATATGGTAATTTCTGCAGACCCTTTTCACTTTTGTCCTGTGAGGAATTGAAAAGGGACCGCATGACATCTTTGAAATGGTACTTGGAAAGCAGTTGCCTTATTGTATTTGCTATGTCCACTTAATCTGCGCACAATTTAGCCTATTTTTTCCTGCATGTCATGTGTGGGGCTTCGTACTTTCAGCTAAAGTACTGCAGAGATTTTTAAAGTTGTGACATTTCTGTGCACATTTCTTAAAATAGCTGTGCTTGCTTTCAAAGCGCAATGTCCACAGACGAATAAGAGGACCAAAATGGAGAATGAGCTCTGGGTAGTGGACAAGCTAATGATGTTTAGCTTGCAGTGGTTTTCCTGGGAATAAAGTGCTTCTCAGTCACTCAATTAGAACCTTAGGAATGTTACTTGGTTAGTATGGATCTTGGGTGCACGAATTAGATCAACAACATCCCTCAGCTTGAGACACAACTGCCAGACATCATCTTCTGCTGGAGTTTTGATCCTGTCCCCAAGCATTAAAGGAATGAGGCTCAAGAGGCACCAGTTTTGAGCAGCATATCCTCCATGCTTTTCAGCATCCAGCTATTCCTCACATGGTTTGTTGTTAGCCTCACTTTGTATGGGAAGTTTGATCCTGTTTAACTGGAAATAAGATACACATACACAGTTTGTTGTTTGTGCATCATTATAACAGACTGTATGACTCCTGTACGTCACCAGAATTATAAATGTAAAAATATAAATGTATTCCATGTATTCCATTTTACTCTGTATTGCAAAATGCTATTAAGTAGACTAAAAATTGTAAGCTACAGTATGCCTATAGTGTAATATGTTTTATAAGTTATTTTAATATTTAATATTTTCAACACATCACTGAACAATATTAATTTAGATATGTATTTCACCAAAAATAAGCTCTGAATTATTCTGACATATTTTTAATTATTTGTACATTGTATGTAAATTTCTATGCACTTGTGTGATGTTGGACACAACAGAGTGTGAACAGGACTTTTATTTTGGCGATGTGACATCATAAGTCTGCGCTCCTGCATCTTTTGTTATTTGGCTGAAGAAAGGTTTGTGTTCTTAAACATTTAAAGTGTTTAAATCAATGCAACCCATTTAGGCAACTTTAGATTTTAAAATGATGTAAAATGGCTTCATTTATTGTTTAATGTAACATTATAATAACACTAATGGACCTTATTTTTGTGACTAAAGCTAATCCACACACGAATAACTGAAAATATGTTTAGCTCTCTGTATCAGTTTGGTAAACACGAATTCTCTCACTAAAAAGTAGTGATGGAGAAACGGAGCCTTTTGAAACGAGTCCGAGTCAATTGAACCAAATGATTCACTCGCAAAATGATTCACTGTTTCGAAGCGCTCGAATCACCGCTCGCTGGCGACACGTGCTGGTCAAAACAGTGTAAATGAACGAGAACAACAAACACAAGCGTGTGTAATTACAACTGTAATTACTAAAGTAGTTTAATCTATTAAAATATCAAATATAAAAAAAACAAAAACAAGTTTCTGTGCAATTTTTATTCTTTTATTAAGTTTTAAGTTTATTTTTTAGTCTAATCAGTTCATTTACCGGTAAGTCCATTCACTCTGACTGACTCTCTTGCCAGTGCATTGACTACTGAACTTGGGAGTTGAATGAGACGCACCCAGAGATTTTCTTTCTGATAATTAACATCTTTAACAAGACAGTGTCCAAACACAGTGACCTAAAGCAACTGAGATTCATGTGACACACTATTACAAAGATGGCGTTTATTAAAGAGGAGACTGAAGAAATGAAGATTGAAGAAGCATTCAGAGTGAAACATGAAGATACTGAAGAACAAACAGGTTGGTTTTATTTTGTACATCTATTTTGAATGTTAGTGATTCCATTTGTTGTATAAGGGATTTTTTTTCCTTCTCATCCTCAAATACGCTCACTGTATCAGCCTTGGAGCACACTCTCTTTTAAACCTCATAAAATAGAGAGGAAGAGAAACATTTTTTTCTAACAAATTATTATTATATTAACATACCTGAACATAAATAATGTAAATATCAGTTAATATTCATTGAATCAAGCAATAAATGTCATACGTCAAAAACATAGCCTACAAACAAAATTTCTCCCACTGAGACGGCTCACTGCATGCTATATTTATTGATTTTAAGGGCTTTAGTGAGCAAATAAAATAGCCAGTAACTGCAACATAATAGATTAAATCAAACTGTTTCAATGTTTGTGAGTGAGACATAGTTCAAATCAAAGATTGTGCGCTGAATAAAACATCTGTTGCGACTTTCACATCTTTTATCAAGCTCAGTGGTAAATTTAGCATCATAAGTTGATCTAGGACGAGTGTTTCTTCTCCTGAACTCCATGTAGCAGCAACATGCGTGGATCTTCATCACATTAAGACGAACAGTGCCTGCAGCTTTCTTTACTTTATTTTCCGAAAGTCTGATTTCAGCTTTAGTAAGCTACCAATCACATGTTGTGTCTAATCTGCACTGCTTCCTGAACTTTTGTTTTCTTTTGGGAATTTCTAACAGGAGCAGTCAAGAAGATGATTTGGGAAAACTAGAGTGACTAGGGCTGCATGATATTGGAAAAAAACTAAAATTTTGTTTTTCTCCAATATAATAATTTTACCAGATGATTTAAATCATTCTAGGATGATTGGGGTGATTGTGTTAATTTCGTTTGACAAATCATTTTCCTCATAATTTTCGTCAACAAAATTTTTTCACTGACGAAAACGAGGTGATAACTAAATAAAAAACAGTTTTGAATGACAAAAACTGATGAAAATCTATTAACATTTTCATCAATGGATAAAAACGAGACAAAAATGTTAGGGAGGGACGATTTGGGAAGCGATCCAGTCATTACTTATGCCCTGCGTAGTAGATGTGCACATCTGAATTGTAACTTGCTGCACGTCTCATAAAACAATCAAAAACGTAAACTTCTGTGAGAAAGAGAAGAACAGACATAGAGATCTGAAAAAGTGTGATGATGCGAAAGAGAGCTCAATTTAGTCCGGCTTTTTGTGAGCACAAATATATATCATTGTCATAACAGTAAAAACTATTGAAAATGTCCCTCAAGGAAAGTGTATACAAGGAGAAAAGAGGACCCAATACCGAGCCCTGAGGCACTCCGCACTTGTTTTTGATGGAATGCCTTTATTCACACAAAGTAGCAGATAAGACCTAAATCATGCTAATGCTTGCCCACTGATGCCAACATAATTCTCAAGCTATCCAAGTGAATGTTGTGGTCTATAGCCCTATTCGGATGAGACTAGTTTTCATGGAGGACATTATAGAAATTTATGTTTCACAGGTGTACTTTGTGATTTTATTTCTTTCCGAATCTGCCATGTCTGTGTTTTTCTCACACAACCTCAGTAAAAATTGTTTGGCAAAGTACCTGTAGTCTTCCCAATCCAGCATTGTCATTACTCACCTGAGCATTAGGGGGCACTGTTCCCTTAAATAGGTGAACTTATGCATTTCTTGAACAAAGGAGTAAAGGTAGGAAGTTATACTGCCTTCACGTGCTATCGGAAATTTGATAATTCCCACTTCGGAAGTCGTGATTACGAGCTCATTGCATTCAAGTTTCGAAATGGGAGGGCGTTCATTTGCAATTTTTACCTAGGAAACACGTATTTATGATAATTTTGAGAGCATGTTAAGGCAGCATTAAAACTCTTCCTTAATGGAGAAGCTTACCTTATGGTGGTTTAGGTCTTTTGACCCTGTTTACAGGAACTTTATAGTTCTAAGCTCAACCAGGGTTTGTGTTCTGTGAATATATATTGATTACTTGGTGGCTTAAACAACTGTGAAGACTGGAATGAAGAGAGTAGATTTCCATCTACTGCTTAACTGTTACTTGTTGATAAGCAATGCTCTACTTCAAACATTGGGTATATGATCTAGCATACATGTTGTTGGCTTTGATGCTTTTAAACTGTTAATTTGCATTTAACTTTTTTCCACTTTAGACCTGATGGCACTGAAAGAAGAAAGTCAAGAATTGAATGAAGAGGAAAAGAAAGATCAGTATGAGCATCATCATGAATTCATGACTGGAGAAAAATCCACAAAACCTGAAATCACTTCCTTACAAAAAACAGAAGTTCAGAAAACCATAACTAACAATTATTTCATTTGCCACCAATGTGGAAAGAGTTTTACTCAAAAACAAAACCTTAAAGCCCACATGAGAACTCACACTGGAGAGAAGCCTTTCACCTGCCAACAGTGTGGACAGAGTTTTGCACGTAAAGAAAACCTTAATTCCCACATGAGAATTCACACCGGAGAGAAACCTTACACCTGCCAACAGTGTGGACAGAGTTTTGCACGTAAAGGAAACCTTAATTCCCACATGAGAACTCACACTGGAGAGAGACCTTTCTCCTGCAAACTGTGTGGGACGAGATACTCACGAAAAGAATGTCTTAAGACTCACATGAGAGTTCACATTGGAGAGAAGCCATTCATATGTGCTCAGTGTGGAAAGAGTTTCAGACGTAAGGTAAACCTTAATCAGCACATGAAGACTCACTTGAGAGTAAACCGCTTGATATGCCATCAGTGTGGAATGAGTTTCACAGACAGCAATCACCTTAAGAATCATGTAATAAGGCACAATGGAGAGAAGCGTTTCATGTGCCATCACTGTGGAAAGAGTTGCATAACCAAATCAATCCTTGAGGTTCACATGAGAGTTCACACTGGAGAGAAGCCTTTCAGCTGCCCTCAGTGTGGAAAGAGTTTCATACATAAAGGAAACCTTAACATTCACATGAGGCTTCACACTGGAGAGAAGCCTTACACGTGTCTTCAGTGTGAGAAGAGTTTCACATATCATAGAGACCTGAAACGTCATTTGCAAATTCACTCTTGAAAGCAAGTGTTCTACAAAATACAGCAGTTTCACTTGCATATTCACTCTGGACGATGACCGTTTTATTTTGATTAGTGTAATAAAAATCATCAAACTTACAGATTTTGTCATCACACCTGAAATGTCATGCAGATGTGAGACCCTTGAATTTACTACATTTGTGATGCTGGTCGAATACCGTATATGGTATAACTTTATTGTGCCACTCCAGTTTCATTTACTGCTGATTGACAGTAATCTCATTTCACGTCTTGTTGAAAGAAGCATTTATATCAAAGTGCCGCGGCAGCCCCTATTTACACTGCACGCGTCTGCGGCGTGTTACGGATGCGACGCGGCTAACGGAGCTGATCCGCGGCCACTCTAGTCAATGCTTGTGTTTACACCAGCGCCATGTTTCAGAAGCGGCTCGCCACGCCACTTCACTAAAGATAGGTGCCTCGCGTCCAAGACGCACAGCTCAAATACAAAATAAAGTCAAAATAATCACCCTGTGTAAACTCCTGCTCATATTTCACATCACTAGGAGGCCAGAAACTGAAGACAAGAGATTAGAAGTTGAAAAACTTGAAAATGTTTTGTTCTTGTCATCCATAACTGGACTTTTAAGTTTATTAACTTCATCTGTAGGCTACAGCAAAATAAAGTATGGTATCGCAATAAACACAATTAAATCTGACAAAATATAACCATTTAGCCATTAAAAACACAAAAAAATCAAGGAAAAAAACGTCAGGCAAATCTCGTGGTCTCGCGTATCCAGCCGCTTCCCTTCTGAAATGCTTCTGGTGTGAGTTGACACTGCGTAGAGGACAGAACAAAACTTTGCCGGAGCCGTAACGCACCGCAAACGCGTGCACAAGGCTTTAGAGTTGGTTGTGAGATACAGAAGAATAAGAATAAAGCTGTACAAGTGCAGCGATGTTCAAAATCATGCCGCGCCACTCACATAGTTTAGCATTATATTTGTCTGAAATCATTGTTAATGCACATGACTTAACCATAAGCTGGAATATTGTGACATTTTTAATGATATATTTGTCTTTTCGTCAATTGAATAAAGTTTATGCTTCATATAGAAGGATATATTCATACTGATCACTCTTTCTCTTTGTGCTGTTTTTACAGCTAAATTCATCAACACAACTTTGTTCGTTCTTATAGTGTATAAACTTTTTAACTAATGACACCTGGAACCTCGAAGAGCATTTTTGACCACCCTCCAAGTATGCGACAGTCTGTAATTAAAGACAAGTTGCTCTGCAGATAGGATGTGGTTTGGATATGGCTTCATGAGGTACTCCTTTAAGGGAAACTGGTCAGATGCAGGGATGTTGGATGTCCAATTCTCCAGGGTATCCTACACTAAGTATCCACCAAACATTCCACCATCTGAAATCTGCCCATTGCAACCAACATCTACATAAAGGAATCTGTAACTGCTGTCAACCAGTGCCATTAGAACCATGGGAAATGTATGTTTTAGTTGTAGAATGTTAATACAGTTCCTGGTGGGGGATGAATATTGATGTTTTCCATCTAGAGCACCCAGGCATTTTGGGATGTTCCACTGAGCCTGGAAAATGGATTCCAGGCTCAGTGGAACTTCCCAAGCTGCCTTATGTCACTGAAATTAGTATGTCAGACCCTTGATAACTTGTAATCGTGGCCATACAACATGGTGTAATCATTAGATGTTGGAATCCTGATAGATAGAATCCTGGTAGTTTGTGTTTTGCCTTTGGGTGATTGGAGTTTCTTCAACATGTGAAACTGAACAGGAAACAGGAAAGATTTTAGTTACATTTTTAAAATCAGTTTCAGTTAATGCAAGATCTTGAAACAGGTTCAAGATAGCGCCTTGAGCCTGTCGCTGCAGTATCCAAGATTTTACCCATTTGGAGTGGGTTCCCCTTATTTCCGCCTCCAATTCTTCCTTTGTTCCTCTACGAGGGCTGACAATGGCAGTGCCATTTGCAACTTCTACTTGAAGATTCAAATCCATCTGTGGTGTGCGCAAAAATGGCAGTGCATAGTCCTAGTTCCGGTTTCTCTTTTAGGAATATTAGCTACTGTCACCTTTTTGTATAGAAAATCAATTTTCTCTCATGCAGAACATACATTCTAGTTAAAAGAAAAGACAATCTTTTGCATGCGTTAAATACAGAGAGTGCCAGATTGGTTGTGCCTAGTGAACTTTGTAAGATGATTTTACATCTGGGTCATACTATACCCTGGTCAGGACATTTAGGTCAGCAGAAAACCTATGAACGAATAAGTCAACGATTCTACTGGACTAAATTGTATCAGGATGTACAAGAATATTATAAGACCTGTTCTGAGTGCCAGAGGGTAGCTCCTGTCCGTAAAGCAGACAGAAGTTATCTGCAGCTTTTAACTATCATTGGTACTCCTTGTGAGCGGATAGTTGTAGACATAAATGGCCCTTTACTGAAGAGTAGTTCAGGTAACCAATTTGCCCTGGTAATTTGTGATTACGGAACTAGATATCCTGAAGTGAACCCTTTGCGTTCCATCCAGGTTAAACATATTGTGAAATGCTTAATGAAATGCTTGACTTGATCTCAAGGGTTGGAGTAGGCCTACCTTCTGAAATTAGGCCTACCTTCTGAAATTATCATGGATCAAGGAACTAATTTCATGGCTAATGCGATGAAGTCACTGTACAAGCAATTGGGCATTAAGGGTATCCGAACAACACCATTTCACCCCCAAACTGATGGTTATTTGATCGTTTTAATGGCACACTGAAAAACATGCTCACGTTGTGTCAATCATGTTTACACTCTGCCTCAGAAGCTTTGGTCCATCATAAAAAAAATTGGATCGGGTTTAATTTTCTGCGGTTTTGGCATCCGTAGCAAGCATTTTTAGAGGTGTTTTGACAGAAACAGAAACTGAAGACAAGAGATTAGAAGTTGAAAAACTTGAAAATGTTTTGTTCTTGTCATCCATAACTGGACTTTTAAGTTTATTAACTTCGTCTGTAGGCTACAGCAAAATAAAGTATGGTATCGCAATAAACACAATTAAATCTGACAAAATATAACCATTTAGCCATTAAAAACACAAAAAAAGTCAAGGAAAAAAACGTCAGACAGGCAAATCTCGTGGTCTCGCCTATCCAGCCGCTTCGCTTCCGAAATGCTTCTGGTGTGAGTTGACACTGCGTAGAGGACAGAACAAAACTTTGCCGGAGCCGTAACGCGCCGCAAACGCGTGTAGTGTAAACAAGGCTTTAGAGTTGGTTGTGAGATACAGAAGAATAAGAATAAAGCTGTACAAGTGCAGCGATGTTCAAAATCATGCCGCGCCACTCACATAGTTTAGCATTATATTTGTCTGAAATCATTGTTAATGCACATGACTTAAACATAAGCTGGAATATTGTGACATTTTTAATGATATATTTGTCTTTTCGTCAATTGAATAAAGTTTATGCTTCATATAGAAGGATATATTCATATTGATCACTCCTTCTCTTTGTGCTGTTTTTACAGCTAAATTCATCAACACAACTTTGTTCTTAAAGTGTATAAACTTTTTAACTAATGACATTTTTAGAGGTGTTTTGACAATTCAGAGCCACCGTACAAGCGAACGCCAAAATCCAGAATGCCGTCTGACAAGTTCATCCACAAACCACTGTATGACAAAAAAAGTGCGGAATATAAAGACAGATTGTGGCAGGTGATTGTGGAACAGCTTGGAAAACAGGATGGCAGGTACTGATTTCAAAACAAAGGGTGTACGAAAGATTATTGTGTTTATAAGTTTCAATTTCATCTAACAATCCTTTAATAAGTCCTCTGACATGTTCAGCATTTGCACCTTCGATTGGACAACACACCAGAGTCGATGACAAGCTTCCTACAACTGAACTTTTTAAAGGTCTCTCTCAAAATGAAAGGGTGAGCTCTGTATGCCGTGAAAGCCGAGACATTGATGAAGACCTGATTTACAAATACGGGACTGTAAATCTAAAAAAAGCTGGAGATAAGGTATTGTTATACAACATTCTTTTGTGTAAAGAAATTTTTTTGCCTTTGATTTATTACCCTCCTCTCTGCAGAAAACATGTATGTAATTTGTCATTCCTGTTACTGTAACACAGGTGGAGTATTACATATGGGCTGCACCCATGTGTATATTATCCATCAACATTATGGTGGCAGAAATCTGCACAAGACCACAGCGATGCTCTCCTAAATTTTAAATATCCCCTCACCGTGTACATCTCTGACATCGCTGGACGTGTTGCCAGACAAGTTAACTGTAAATCTTGAGTGGATGAAGAACATCAGGAGGAAACCAAGACATGCAGAAGAACCCAAAGGAATGGACCAATTCTCATGTCCACACACTGAGACTGGGACATCAGACCGGTACTCACTGTATGACAGATTTCACCAAAAACAAAAAACAAAACAAAAACAGAAGCGCCTGGCTTCTCTGGTTAATTCTGCAGTAGCAGAACAAACTAGACGCTAAAGTTTGTACACAAACTTTGATGTTGGCTTGAGAAAGCCTGGATTGGCAGCCTAAGGCAAAAGAGCCAACACACATGTCTGTTCGGTGTTCTTGAGCTGGCACGGTCACAAAGAAAGAAAGAAAGAAATTCTTGTATTTCTATTTATTATTTTCTGATTAGTCAAATATTGTGGCTTACCAGTATAATCTTAATTAACCCACCAATAAATAATAACTGTAATTTATGTTGTTAATATTTCAAGGATTATTTAAACATTTTGCCATAATAATAAAAAAGAATTCCCAACATGGAAAATATTGTGCAATAATTAAAAGGGCATTTAACGGTAATATATCAGTAATACAAATATGCATGCTGCATTTACCGTCACTGTTTGATACAGACAACAGCATTTGCTTACACATGAGTTTTGAAATGTTGTCTTAATTCAGAAGATTAACTATATGCTACATCTATGAAGGAACTGAAGTCACTGCCCCTTTAAGAGGCGCGGCTCGGCTCGTAAACTGTGTGAATGTGTGTGCCTGTAACATCGTATCAGGCGATCAACTAACCTGTTCAAAAAACTAAAATATAAATGTCTGTAAGGCCGTAGTTATTTTATTCTCTATTGAAAAATGTTGAGTAGCCTAAAAATTGATTAGCTACAGTATGCCTATAGTGTAAAATGTTTTTACTTTTTAGACAAATCTAATTTTTTCATCATTATTATTTTTTTAAAATCTTTTTCATTAGAAGTTATTTTAATATTTTCAGCACATTTTTGGACAATTAATTTAGATATCTATTTCACTAATAATTAAACTATGTATGTAAATTTCTATGCACTTGTGTGATGTTAGACAACAGCGTGTGAACAGGACTTTTATTTTGACAATGCGACATGTCATAAGTCTGCGCCGCGCTCCTGCATCTTTTGTGATTCGGCTGAAGAAAGGTTTGTGTTCTTAAACATTTACAGTGTAATTCGATGCAACCCATTTAGGCAACTTTAGATTTTAAAAATGATGTAAAATGGCTTCATTATTGTTTAATGTTTAATATTAATGGACCTTATTTTTGTGACTAAAGCGAATAGACACATGAGTAACAGAAAATGTGCGCCTGTTTAGCTCTCTATATCAGTTTGGTAAACACGAATTCTCTCGCTAGCAAGTAGTGATGGAGAAATGGAGCCTTTTGAACCGAGTCAATTGAACCAAATGCTTCGCAAAATGATTCACTGTTTCGAAGCGCTCGAATCACCGCTCGCTGCACACATGCTGGTCAAAACAGTGTAAATGAACGAGAACAACAAACACAAGCGTGTGTAATGACAACTGTAACTACTAAAGTAGTTTAATCTATTACAATATTAAATATAAATCCCAAAAACAAGTGTCTGTGCAAGTTTTAAGCTTATTTTACCATTAATTTACCATTAAGTCAATTCACTCTGACTGACTCCTTTGCCACTGACTACTGAACTAGAGCTGATTGAGACGCACCCAGAGATTTAGTTTGGATATATTGTCTTTCTGTTAACTGTCATCTTTAACAAGACAGTGTCCAACCACAGAAAAACTGAAGCAACTGAGATTCATGTGACACACCAAAGATGGCGTTTATTAAAGAGGAGAGTGAAGAAATGAAGATTGAAGAAGCATTCAGAGTGAAACAAGAAGATACTGAGGAACAAACAGGTTGGTTTTATTTTGTACATCTATTTTAAATGTTAGTGATAAACTTTACATTTGTTGTCTATAAGATATTCTTTCTTCTCATCCTCATTCTCAGTGTATTCGAGCACTCTCTCTTTTAAACCTCATAATATAGAGTCAAAAACATTTTTCAAACAAAATATTATATTCACATACCTGAAGATAATGTAAATATCAGTAAATATTTATTGAATCAAGCACTAAATAAGTAATACATCGAAAACATAGTCTACAAACTAAATAATAAAACATACAGATAGTGCATATATTTAATAAAGCATATATTTATTTAAGAGCTTTAGTGAGCAAATAAAGTTGCCAGTAACTGCAACATAATTGATTTGAATTGTGTGTCACTCACAAACATTCAAACTGTTTGATTTAATAAAATTGTGCACTAAATAAAACATCTGTTGTGAATTTCACATCTTCTATCAAGCTCAGTGGTAAATTTATCATCATAAGTTGATCTAGGATGAGTGTTTCTTCTCCTGAACTCCATCTTAGTGCTGGGCGGTTTGACCAAAAATCTGTATCATGTTTTTTTTTTTTTTTTTTTTAAGATTCTGGCGGTTTCACGGAATTTTTTTTGTTTGTTTGTTTGTTTTCTGGACCTTTATTTTGGCATATTTTACTGTCAGGAGTACAGGGAATATATTACAATGTTTATATAAGGACAAATAAAAATGTATTTAAAAATGTAATCAAATCAGTTCATAAAGCTAACAATTTATTTTAAAATGTAATGAATTTAATTAAATTAATAATATTAATAAGTTGTCTACATTTTTACTGTGCAATTTCTGTAATTTCAATGAAGCCGTTTGAGTTTGTGTTTTAATAAATGGTGTTTATTATTATTATCTCTATTAATTAAAGTATACTCGATTGTACAATAGTATATTTCTGTTATTTCAAGTTATACCGAACTTTTATTTTGACAGGGTTGTGAAGACCTTCAACTTCCTGTGTATAAGATACAACAAATGTCGATAGTTTTATCAAATTAAACAGTGAAATGTTCATAAAGTGACCCTAAGAGCAGCTCTGCAGATGAAGTTCATGTGTATAGTGAGTGAGACAGCAGACACTGAAATCATCGCGAGCGTCAGTATGTGTAGTAGTAGACGAAAATGCGGCACTCATTCATAACAGACTTCAGATTTCAATAGCAGGCTTTTTTAGCGTTATTATTCACAGACACTAGTCCATATTGATATCTGATTCATTGTACAACCCTACTTTTGATTTATTCATCCAAAAATTGCGACGTTACGCTTTATACAGTAAGTTCTTGTGACTGGATTCTGTGATTTTTATCTCTCTCTGCTCTCTATATGCTCTACATTGTGGTTCAGGGCCATTGAATAGATACAGCAGCTGTTTCAGCAACGCACCGGTATGGCGGTTTTTGAAAAATACATATCAGTCTCGAAAATTGAAACCGGTTTACCATATGAACTAGGGGTCGACCGATTATCGGCGCCGATATTAAGCATTTTTATGGTTATCGGTCATTTTCAAAACCGGTTTGCTGATAAAATAATTCAATTTTGAAATGTGCTATTTAGCTCTGATGCAGCCACCTCTGTCCGAACGCACCACAAGTCCAGCCAATCAGCGCTGAAGACACGGAAAGATTTGCACTCTCACACCGAAAGGCGAGCACTAGCTAACTGGAGCTGCTTCAGCGATCACGCATCATTTGTCTCTCAATTGTAAGGCAGCAGCAGACGTTGCTTAAGTTAAATCAAAATCCACTACACTCAAGTTGCAAGACACCTCAATATAATCAAGACCTGAATTTCAGCGCAGGATTGCGGGTATTGCGCACATTCCCACTGGTTTCGCGAGTATTAAACGGGAAATTCCCGAAAACATTTATGCACTATAGCATGTAGATTGAATCCAAACAGATTACCAGAGCTTATCAGTTATATTAAAACTTTCTGTGAGATGTAGTTTCACAAACAATTTGAGTGATTCAGCGGTACCGAGTCTCCCTCTCTCTCAAAATGCGCAAATGGCTTCACCTCCATAGTATCCATAATGAATTTGCTCTGCAAGCGAGATGTACGCTGCAATACAAGATTTTAGCACGTTTCGGACAGTTAACTTGACGGAATTCGCACTTGCAAATCATTTTAACTCATACTAATTCAAAAATACAAGCCATTTTAAAGCATAAAGTACTCGTGTCTTCAGTCAGCACGCTCTCAACCAATGCACGCACACACAAGACACAGCCGCCTCCCAAACTGCTCGCAGCAAGTGGGTAATTTTAATAATAACCAAGGGCTGACAATGCCAGTTACTTAGAAGACATAATTGAAAAAGGTATACAAATCTGCACCCAGCTTACACCCAACTTTTTTACGTCCAGCTGGTGCAACTGGCCCCAGGAGAGCTGAACAAAACAGAACAAACATGTGACACTATCATTGTTGTCGCATAACACACGTAATGTACACTCCATGAACAGGGTAGCCTAACTTGCAGACTTTCAAATTTCAAACTTTCGAGTTTCAAACTTTATAATATAGCCTCAAAGACATGTGGTTCAAACTAGAAATTTCACGTTTGTCACACAAGGAAAGTGTATACAAGGAGAAAAGAAGAGGACCCAATACCGAGCCCTGTGGCACTTGTTTTTGATGGGATGCCTTCATTTACACAAAGATAAGCAGATAAGACCTAAATCATGCTAATGCTTGCCCACTGATGCCAACATAATTCTCAAGCTATCCAAGAGAATGTTGTGGTCTATAGCCCTATTTGGACGTGACTAGTTTTCATTGAGGATATTATAGAAATTTGTGTTTCACGGGTGTACTGTGTGATTTTAATTCTGTCTGCAACCTCAGTAAAAATTGTATGGCAAATTACCTACAGTTTTTCGGCAAACAATGGTCCTGAGAAATCTAATCCTATCCAAAAGCAAATGTCTGTGATAGCTGATACTCTCCAACTAGTATTGTGTTATACAAATGCTTCTCCTTGTGTGTTTTTTGACCTACCTCAGTTATCGTTTACACACCAATCTTTCGCATGCTTTCATTTAATTTCAGTATGGATAGTTTCAGACGAAAAAATATTTTAAAATCAATAAATATCAGTGTTAGGTAAGATACTTGTCTTTCCTCACTTCTGTGGGTTTATTATAAACAGCCGCTTCTATAAACTCAGAAGTTTATTTAAATGGGTTTTAATAATAAAGTTATATCAGTAATTAAGTCATTAACACAGCACAGCAGATGACCTTCTGTAATGCTCACGTCGTTTTCCAGTTACTAATGTACCTGTAGTCTTCCCAATTCACCACTGTCATTACTCACCTGAGCATTAGGGGGCACTCTGTTCAAGAAATGCATGAGTTCATCTATTTAAGGGAAAAAAGGAGTAAAGGTAGGAAGTTGATCCTCTACCTTCATGGAGAAGCTTATCTCATGGTGGTTTAGGTCTTTTGACCCTGTTTAGAGGAACTAAGCTTAACCAGGGTTTGTGTTTTGTGCAAATATGGATGACTTGGTGTCTTAAACAACTGTGAAGACTGGAACGAAGAGAGTGGATTTCCATCTACTGCTTAACTGTTACTTGTTGATTGAACTATTGGGTATATGATCTAGCATACATGTTGGCTTTGATGCTTTAATGCAGTATTTTGATGTCTATTGCTTTGTGCTATTAAACTGGTGTTAATTTGCATTTATCTTTTTTCCACTATAGACCTAATGGCACTGAAAGAAGAAAGTCAAGTCAAGTCATTGAATGAGAAGGAAGAGAAAGATCAGTGTGATGAACATCATGATTTCATGACTGGAGAAAAATCCACACAACCTGAAATCACTTCCTTACAAAAAAGAGAAGCTCAGAAAACCATATCTAACGATCATTTCATCTGTTTAACTCAAAAACAAAACCTTAAAGCCCACATGAGAACTCACACCAGAGAGAAGCGTTTCACCTGCCAACAGTGTGGAAAGTCTTTCTATGGAAAAGGAAACCTGACGGACCACAAGAGAATTCACACTGGAGAAAAACCTTTCACTTGCCAACAGTGTGGACAGAGTTTTACTCAAAAACAAAACCTTACTGCACACATGAGAACTCACAGCGGAGAGAAGCCTTACACCTGCCAACATTGTGGACAGAGTTTTGCTCGTAAAGAAACTCTTAATTTCCACATGAGAATTCACACTGGAGAGAGACCTTTCACCTGCCAACATTGTGGACAGAGTTTTGCTCGTAAAGAAACCCTTAATTTCCACATGAAAATTCACACTGGAGAGAGACCTTTTACCTGCAAACTGTGTGGGACAAGCTTCTCAAGAAAAGAAAGTCTTAAGACTCACATGAGAGTTCACACTGGAGAGAAGCCATTCATATGTGCTCAGTGTGGAAAGAGTTTCAGATATAAAGTAAACCTTAATCAGCACATGAAGACTCATTTCACAGACCACGTAATAACTCACACTAAAAAGAAGCCTTACGTTTGCCTTTATTGTGGAAAGACTTTTATAACCAAATCAAACCTTGAGGTTCACATAAGGGTTCACACTGGAGAGAAGCCTTTCACCTGCCCTCAGTGTGGAAAGAGTTTCATACATAAAGGAAACCTTAAAATTCACATGAGGCTTCACACTGGAGAGAAGCCTTACACGTGTCTTCAGTGTGAGAAGAGTTTCACATATCATAGAGACCTGAAACGTCATTTGCAA
This sequence comes from Ctenopharyngodon idella, assembly GCF_019924925.1. Taxonomy (NCBI): domain Eukaryota; kingdom Metazoa; phylum Chordata; class Actinopteri; order Cypriniformes; family Xenocyprididae; genus Ctenopharyngodon; species Ctenopharyngodon idella. Next base: position 20,020,196 of record NC_067223.1, read on the forward strand.
ACTCATTCTTAAAAAGCAATTGTAGTGTTCTGTCTATAGTAAGAGGTTTCAGAAATCACTTGCATATTCACTCTGGATGATGACCATTTCATTTTGATTAGTGTAATAAAAATCATCAAAACTTACAGTTTTTGTCATCACACCTAAAAAAAGACCCTTGAATGTACTACATTTTGATGATATTCGAATACCGTAACCGGTATCTGTGGCCGATCATTTAACATGGGCATCAGTTAAACTGTAACACCGGCACAACTTTTACCCCTGGAAGTTTGACTCAAAACCAGTGGTGTAGCCAGAGGTGTCCAGGGTGGCACTGGACACCCCTGACATCGGATTGTGCCACCCCAATTTCATTTGCTGCTGATTGACCTCTCATTTCACCTCTTGTTGAGAGAAGCATTTATATCAAAGTGGCACATTATTAACGTTGAATATTAAGAGTACCTGTAACTGCTGTCAACCAGTGCCATTAGAACCATGGAAAATGTATGTTTGTAGAATGTTATCCAGTTCCTGGTGGGGGATGAATATTGATGTGTTTTCCATCTAGAGCATTTTGGGAAGTTCCACTGAGACTGGAATCCATTTTATATCAGTGAAATTAGTATGTCAGACCCTTGATAACTTGTAATTATGTGGCCATACAATGTAGCGTAATCATTAGTCATTTGAATCCTGGTAGTTTGTGTTTTGCTTTTGGGGCCTGTTTGATTTATCAAAATGATTCAATTTACACTTGGCCACATAAATGAGTCTCAGCAAAACGGATCTTCATTTCCTGCGCTATATGCAGATTTAATGGAGTTGACGTCACCGAAAGTAAGAAATATGAGCTGCATTTTATTGATCATCAGCTAATTTCAAAATCAAAGACTGCAATAGGAGAGAGAACGGCATCAGCGCTGGTAAGATCATGTAGTCTCATTACTTTTTATGAAGATGATTGTATTTTGAGCGCCTGCAACTTACTTTTAGTTTCATATGCGGCAGAGATTCTCAGCTGCTCATCTGCGGCGATGCATGATGCAGTAGCGCTATCATATCTGGCTATAACATGTTATTTAATCTATAATAAGCTCTTAAGTTGCATAAGTGAAGTAATTAAAGTTGTCAGTACTTAAAACCTTGAGTTGAATTAAATTAAGATGAACAACACTAAATATATATTTTGATTTCAATTAATGTTTATTGGTAATTTGCTGTTACTCAAAAAAAAAAAAAACTAGCTATGCTTACTGATATTTAAGTTTGCAAACTTAAAAAAATAGAGATAATCAGTTGCCTCAAATATTTTGAGTTAGTATAACTTATCCAGGTTTACAGTGTCAAACAAAACACCTGCAGTTCAGTAAATTTATTTCTGTGAAATTATGGCCAAAGAAACAGATATGAATTACGATTTCATTTATTAGCCTACATGCAAATATCAACAAAATGAAGTAGCCTGTAACCATAGAAGTAGGCCTACATTTTTTTATAATAAAGCAAACAATCAATTATTACAGAAACAAGTTTAATCAAATGTAAACGAACACTCAATATGTCTTATACCAAAGCGATAAAACTATGAACAAAGCAAGTAAGATTTAGTTGTTTACATTTTTTCAGCAGACTCGGGTATGTTACCATCGGAATTAGTCTTGGATTCAGCGATTTTCATTATTGAAACAACAGCGACGTCTTGCATTTGAAATATATAAGGCTCTGAGTCAAGAAAATGATCCTCGACATCTTGAGAATCTTCTAGTAGGTGCATCACCCTCAATCAAGACCGCTTCACGTTGACTTTTCGCTATTTGGCGGCAGCGAACACGTAGAAACTGGCTGATGCAGTTGGCTCGTAAGTAGGCGCTCTTTGAAGTATGTTACATCTCTCGCAGCGATGATTCTTAGACTTGTTTTGCCAGTGACCGCATCGCCGAGATCTTCACTTCAACTCTTTTCACCATCCCTGATAGGGTATCAATGCGAAGCAATTATTAAGAAAAAAACTCAACGGATTCTTAGTGCCCATTTGAAGGACAGCCACAGTTTTATGGAATTTCTATGGTGGGTCTTTTTGTGGGAAACCAACATCTTCCACAACTAGGACGTCAGTGTTTCGCCCGCACAGGACATCGTAGCCTTCACCTCCTCAACCTATTTGGGGGTGGGGGGTACTCTTCACGAACTACTTGCAGAATTGCGTTGAAGTACTTTGTTCCTTTTACTCGCGAAGTCTTCAAGTCGGTCACATTTTGGATATAACCAACGACAGTTTCCACATATTCAGTTTCGAGCTTTGGTCTCTTTGGTGCTGATGATGCCATTGTGGCGTCAGGGATGTAACGATTGATCAAAATCTATCATGCAAACAAGATAGCCTATTTATACAAATTCCCATATGGCTGTTGCGCATAACCGGACAACTAATCAGACATGCAAATTAATATATTCTATCATGTTAAAAAGAGAAGCGTCTACAGCAGGGGTGTCAAACATATGGCCCTCGAAGGTGTCATATCCAGCCCGGGGAATGATTAGATCTACAATAATATAAAATAATAAATAAAGCATTATTTCAGTAATCTATTTATTGCATTATTTTGTTTCTATGTATTTTTTTTACATTTATTTTAACATTGCTTATTTTATTTAATTGCGCTGATATTACACTTTGGGGCATAACACACATGCGCGTCATAAAGCGGTGGCAAAATGTGGAACACGTAATTGATGCTTGATTTGGCAATCACTTCTAATTTTAAACATGCCAAAAATTGACCTGGAAGGACGGATGAAAAATGGAAAGATACGTATTTTTTCTGTGATGTCAATGGCCGACCTGTGTGCTTAATCTGCTTTAAACCTGTGGCTGTGGTGAAGGAGTACAACATTAAGACACTACGAGACGCACGCGGAGAAATATGATAAGTACACTGGACAGCTTAGAATAGAAAAATGTAAGGAGCTAGAATCATCTTTGAAAAAACAGCAATCACTGTTCACAAAAAAAACAAAAACAGGGACTGACGAATCTGTAAAGGCCAGCTATTTGATTGCCAATGAAATCGCTGCAGCATCAAAGCAATTTTTGGAGGGAGAATTCATTAAGAAGTGTATGGTTAAGGCAGCGGAGTTTGTGCGTCCTGAGAAGAAACAGGCTTTTGCCAATATTAGTCTCACTGTAAAACATTTTCAGCTGGTTAAACTTAGAAATGTAAGTTCACCAGCTGCCTTAAAAATGTGAGTTAACTCAACTTGCAAATAAGCTTTGTTTCAACTCAAAAATAGTCAATCAAGATAAGACATTACTTTAAGTTAAAATTTAAACTTAAAATAATGCATTGTCTTGAATATTTGTGAGTTGAAACAAAGATTATCTTCAAGTTGAGTTAACTTATGTTTAGTTGAGTTAACTCACATTGAGAAGGAATTCTTGAGAAGGAATTCTTCATATTCAGAGTGAATGATTAATTTTCATTGACATTAGCTGAGTTTACTTATTAGCATTAAGTAGATTTTTTTGAAAGTTTTTATTCTCGATAAGTTATGTTATTCTATGATAAGTTATTCCATTTCAGAGGAATTATTATATAAAGATGTTAAAAGCAGTTTTTCAAATTGCGCAGTAATGTGTGTGCAGTTTTATTATATTGTGCCTGTATGGTTCACATTTAGTGCAATTGTGTGCACAGAAAACAGTTTTTAGCAACTTTCTTAGCTGACTGACTATAGCTTACTTATTAAAAAAAAAACATTTATATTCAATGGGGAAGTAAATGGTTTTGATAAGGAATCAGTGTTATTTTAAAACTTCTGATAACCTATTAAATGCAGTTTAAACAGTCAATTTTATTTATTTTATTTTTTTGCTTTCTGGTTAATATTCAGTTAATTGTCAGTGCATTAAGAGTTAAAAAAGATAATGATCTACAGAAAGTGCGCATCTGACTGTTTCTATAGGGACCGGAGCTTCTAATGGCCGCTGCAGTGATGCGATAACTTTACCAATTGGCGATTGGCTCTTATTTAGAAGGCGGGACTTATTCCGCCATATTGAGAGTTGCACTTTCTCCCATTCAAAACAATACGAGTGATGCATCTTGTGTTATTCTGTAATCTTTGGTAATAGTCAGAATGTATATGCTTATTTAACATTTTAGTGTTAAATAAAAACCTTTTGTGCGTACCGTCAGATGAAATCCTGCAGGCATCCATGGTTTCTCCGTCCATGCAATAAATGCACATTCTTGATCGCGGATTTTTAGCGTATTTAACTTCTCAGGTAATGTCTATGGTTTGACCCATTCCAGAGGCGGCCAAAATCAGAATTTAAAATGGACCGAATAAAGCTACGAACTTGAAGTGCGATGCCACACTGACTGACTAAAACAGTCATGATACACAGTCTCACTTTTAGCTATGTCTGTTATAGTGTTTCGAAGAACAAAAACATGAACTTTAACTATTGGCTTTACATCATCAAGTCAGCTGTCACTTAACTTTGGCGAGAGGCCCTGTGCAGTCGCACACTTGCCACAGCCCTTGCGACGGTACTGCTAGACGTAATATGCTGGGCTATGTGTTTTCCTGACCCTTTAAATCTTGGCACCATTTCAGTTCATACAATGAATAATCAGTGTAAATAATTATTAAATATTCATATGTTGGCAAATACTTTAAAATTGTTTTGCAATAATATATTTAATATAATTTAATATAATTTATATATAATTTATATTTAATAATATAATATATTTATGTTTTAAAGGTCAGTGTTACTGGGCAGCAATGTTTAACTTTAAAATATAAGCGGCGTGAAAATGACAGCGAGAAAATAACGTTATTATGTAGCCTAGACTTCCTTTTGGGCCTTTTAAAGGAGCAGGATGGAAGGCCACAGGAGAGCTCCACATTGGCCTTGATTTCGTTTGGCTTCCTTTAAATTTGTTTCTTTTTGTACATTCAACACTTTCATGTATTCATTTAACTTTACACTACTGATTCCTGATTTTTTTTCTGTATAAGTTCTATTTTGTTAATAAATGTGTTTTATTTTGGCTTTCTCGTGTGTACCTATTTTCGTTACGTCCTTTTTGAGCCACGGCAACAACAAACACAATTCTATGTTTTTCAGATACAAGACGTTTATTTTGAAAGACATGCATTGACACTTCTGTTGCCCGCAGTTGAAGTAAAGAGTGCCTGAGAAAAACACCTGATTCAGTATATGTGTCAGTGTCATTATACTAACGTTATTAAAAAGTGTCGCACCACAGAAAATCGGGTATTTAGAACAACTGTACTGGGTCTGCAAAAGCATCACAATAACCAGGCAAAGTTGACAGAATTGCAGCTTTTGGAGATACTTTCTGCAGTTGTGCAAGATATGAGTCCCACTGCTCCTGTGTAGCAATGCTGAACTTACAGGTCTTCAATGAAGTACTTAAAACAGGCACACTCGCTAACTCACCATCCAGGAAACTATTAAGAGACTTTCTTTTTGATTTTGCAGAAGTGAAGTCTATTCTGTGCCCTGCCTTCTGCTCCCACATTTGTTACTTGGTATCATCCAATATGCAGGTTGGCCAGTCACTGTTGTTGTCTCCCAGCATCTGACCACTGCCTCCAACTTGAAGAGCAAAGCTGCCTTTGATGTTACTACTGTGTTGTCGTAGTCCTTCGGTCGTAATCTAAATAAATCCTGTACCCAGCCATTGGTGAAATGTCAGCAGCTTCAAGAGATTTATCAATTTTAAATAGTTCACAGGTGTACGAACTTACACCATAAACAAGATAGTTGACAATATCAAAGTACGAGGTTGAAGGCAGCAATGTGGGGTTGGCACTCTAACTTATTGCAATCAATAATTTAGATGAGGCTTTGTGATCCATGGTGCCACTGATGGACATTAGCGGCTAATCACATACCTAAATTGCAACACTGACAACTGTGCCAGCACTGTACTGTCTCAGTTTATACAAGCAACGTCCCTTTATGGTCTGCCCTCTAGGGCAGTGTTTCTCAACCAGTGGGTCGCGAATGAGGCCCTGCAGTACCTCGATGTTCTCCGCACACCCGGGGGTAGGATGAAATCCCCTTTGCCTAGGGTGAATCGGACACGTTTCCGACATTCGTTTGGTGATCACCCTAGTGAAGAGCCTTAAAAGCATTGACTCGATGGTGATTGGCCTCCAGTTGCCAATCTCCATGACCGCTCCTGGGTCAGATGCCTTCGAAATTAGCACTGTACGACTTTTCTTCAGGCGGGTAGGCACGATTCCTGTGAACCACCTCATGTTGAACAGACGGGTGAGGGTCTCACACCTGGGGTTCTAATCGAGAATGTCCTGTTTCTCGATCCCATCTGGGCCCGGTGCGGAAGCGTTCAAAGCTTGCCAGAGACTTTCTTGGACCTCGCCCTGAGAGATTGCCCCTACGAGGTGAGTGTTGTCAGCATTCACCTCTGCCCTAAATTGACCCAGCCCGCTAAAGGGAGGGGGGGGACTCCCACTTATCCTTAAACGAGCTGTGCACCAAGTCAGGAGATAATGGACAACGCCCTTGTGTCTTCCCATCCAATACCTCCTCCGCAAGGCGGGCTGGGTCCTTCAGAAACTTGAACTGGCAAGCGCTAAACCCACTACACCGGGTGAGACTTTGTCTGCACCGCCTGCCGTTCGAGGGCTGCCTAGACTCCATCAGGAGCCTTCGGCCTGGGACTCTCTCCCCGGGACACATCCCTGGAGCATCCTTTGTGTTGCCGCCTCAACCAGCTCAGGTAGCTGGTTGCAGCCATCCAACCAAGCTTGTAGCACGTAAGTATAACCCATGCCATCATCCCCCTTCTTGTCTACCATTTTGCGGGCTTCCTCCTTATGGAGCATAAGGAGGCCACCCTCTGGCAGGTTGGGCTGGATTTGGAGGAAGAGATGAACTTGCCATAGGCTCAGACGGATTCTCACTATCCCTTGCAGTTAGGGATCTAAGCCTTTTTGCGGGACTCTGTCTCCTACTCGCACCCCTTGGAGCCGAGTCAGCACCACCGAGCAGTCTCGTAATTCGCAACCAGGCTTTAGTCCGATAACCGATTGGCCACCTACGCCGCCATCGTCCTTGGCCAAGGGACGTTGGGGGGATCTTGCTCTACTGCGGGAACCCAATCCCGAGGCTCCCGCAGGGCACCTTGGTAATCCGGGCAACGTACCTACCGGCATGAGTTTATGCTTCTTTGTAACAGACATACTTTTTAATGGAGGATTAACCCCCTCCAGGGTAAGCTGTTTCACCGCACCATAGGGAATCTCTGAGTCTTGGTCTGTTCATATCCGAGTCCTGTCTACTGGTTAGGCCGTCACCCGGTAGCACCGTATCCGCCCTCCAATACCTATGCCACCATAACTTGTCCGAATGCCATTACAAGAATGGCTTGAAAAATTGAGCCCTCAGACTACACCTTTATGGAACACCCAATAGTACAGAGGGTGAGTCGAGCTGTGGATCAATCATTTTTCCAGTATAAGACTTGGTGTCGTCAGTCCTTGGTGCCGCATGTCTGAGAATATATAGCGCTAACCAAGTTTCACCCACCACTGCCTTCTTTGTCAGCTGCAGTTATCGGGCTCAAGATGGAGAGTTTGGCAAGACTCGAGAATAGCCCATACTCTGGGGTCCTGACACCGACACTCGACTCACTCAACCGCACTGTGCGTTGGCCGATCGACCACTACCCTGGTGACTGCACTGGCCCCACCATCTCCGGCTAAGATTCATTGGAGGGAACCAGCTACTAGATGGTTCGATTAGTCTTTCGCCCCTATACCCAGGTCGGACGACCGATTTGCACGTCAGGACCGCTGCGGGCCTCCACCAGAGTTTTCCCTGCTTCGCCCTGCCCAGGCATAGTTCACCATCTTTCGGGTACCATCATTCTATAGGGGGTTGCGAGACTTTCTCTGTGTTCTAGGTGTTACACTGGCACAACCAGTAAAAGTGCGCTTCACAAAAGGCTCGTTTAAACAGTGACCTCTAACGAATTGTATTTTCGAATGTTGCATGTTGAATCATTATTACCGTAACTTTCTAACGCTGTTTCTAAACTGTCCTATCACAATAATTTATCCCTGCTGTGAACAGCTCTTATTGGACAAGGTCCTACTCTCTTTAGGTAATGTTGCACATGCTAGCAGCTGTTTACCCCGTTGCTTTGTAACGACGACACAGGAGAATGCAATGCATTGCTATGCCAGACCTACTATACTGTACGCAGCCACGGCCTGTTAGCTTGACAAAATGCATCCGTTTTTTAAAAGAAAAAAAGCAGAAGATTCGGAAACTCCTTCCACTTCTAAGGCAGTGAATATCCAGAACTCGCAGATTGTGCAACAAAGTTTCTCTTACCATTTAGCACTACCTATCTGTGCGAGTCGGGATTTTCATGACTGCAACGAAAACAAAAAGCAGGAATAGGCTGACAACAGCTAGTTTGTGTGCGACACCCTTCACAAAGACCCGTCCCCCTTAGTTACTGTTGCTTTGTCCGACAAGCCATGGCGCTGTCACGCCACACAGAGTGAAAAATACATTGCCGAGCAAAGAGGACACTGACAACACGACAGAGCAGGTTACTTATGATATTAAACAAAGTCCCAGCTTTCAAATTGTGTAATTTTTTAAAGAAATTCGAATAATAAAAACCGTTTTGTGTCGTGACAGATTGCTGTAGTGCCTCAGCTCAAGTGGCTCGTGAACCAATCATCTCTTTCTACTAGTTAATTTATAGCATCAAATAAACATGAATGGACATGAGAATGAATGTTGTTTTAAATGCGGAAAGACACAATTTTTCAAGTTCAAATCCACCGAGGTTAATCTTCTAACTTCTGACTGCTTTGTCGGACAAAACGGCACTATGATTGGTTAGATCACTTGTCAATCAAACTCCCGGCAAAGGGTCAATTCCACCGCGTCTGGATATCATCATTTCAGAGTGGCAGTCTCAAATTTCACAATAACGTGAGTAAAAATAAATAAAACAGTTTGCTTCATAGTCTGCCTAACTATTGAAAGTGTTTGTGTGTTTTCGCGGAAATTAATTATAATAAGCATATAATGTAGCCTAGGTCTAAAGAGGCATTTCAGTTATTTATTAATTTCCAGCCTTAGTGGTTCATATGACTGGTTTACAAAAAAAAAAGTGGGTCGCAGTAGGCAAAAGGTTGAGAAACCCTGCTCTAGGGCTTCAAGAGATTTATCGATTTTAAATTGTTCACAGGTGTACAAACTTATACCATAAACAAAATAGTTGACAATATCCAAGTACGAGGTTGAAGGCAGCAGTGCGGGGTTGGCACTCTAACTTATTGCTGTCAATACTTTAGATGGGGCTTTGTGATTCATGATGCCATTGATGGACATTCGTGGCTAATCACATACCTAAATTGCAACACTGACAACTATTCCAGCACTGTACTGGTAAGGTCAGATCATGGTGGTGAGAACTTAAAAGTGGCATTGTTCATGAATTTTGTACTAGGACTTGGGCGCTGGAGTCACATCACTGGGGAATGTCCACAATCAAAGAATAGAGCGTTTGTGGAGGGATTTATTTTTGCATGTACTACAGTCGTGAGGATTCTGAACTTCTGGAACTCAGTAATGACATTCACAGTTTCCACAAATCCAAACTTGACTACAGCACTTTAAAGAAACGTGTAATCGCCATGCTTTGCACACAGAAAACAATAAAACGACTTCAATATGGACAGAGGGAATGCTCTCAAGGTTGGGAACTGACAGCACAGCCATCAACAATGTGTTTGAAGAGAATCCCTATAGACGTGAAAATTTAAACACACTCCTGGCTCATCATGTCACTGAGTCATTGCCCACAGCTGAAAATGAACAGATCCCAGCTATAACTGTAGAACAACCTCAAATAAACCTCACTTATCATCAGCTGGAAACTGTTTCCCATGCTACTGACCATATTACAGATTTGAAGATGACGTTTCAAGTATGTTGTGCAGAAATTGCTAATGTTTTGGTGTTACGGACTGGAGTAGAGTAAACTCCATTATCATCTTAAGATTGATTCCTGAGTCATTTGCTCATTTATTCCATTCTGTGTCTGTGTATGTACATGTTTGTGTTCCGGTTGGGCTGTTCCTCATGGAAAATTGTTGGAGGCTGTGATTAATTCTCCTCTACACCTGATCCAGATTTAAGGACCGCCCCAAACACTCAACCTCTGCCATTATTGTGTCATCTGGTGATTTATTGTCACTATCGCTTCGTATCGTCATCATTTTGTCTAGTCTACAGTGTCGTATCAGAGAGATTGTGAGTGATTATTTGAAATTGCAATTTTGTACCTGAGATATTTCTTGTTAACTTAACTCATGCCCTATTGACTCCGATTTTGGATTCTGATTTTGAACTGTTGGCTACGAACTTGTATATATCTTTTGTAAATAACTTTGTAAATAAGTTTTGCCAAGTTAAGGGATGTAGGGGATTTGAAGCCATTTTATTTTTCTTATCTTTTCATGCTGTTTTTGGTTTAGGGAGTCGGGTAAGTTTAAACTGTATTTTGTTTTCTTTCATTTTGATTTAGGAAGTGTAGAAGTAATATTTTATAAAGACCACTGCTTTCTCATATAACGCAGTGAAGCATCCCCTGTATAGAGTGAATTATCGATTCTCAAGTCATCGAAATCAACCAATTCAGCGCCATCGACAGCACCAGGTAAGGTTGCACTTAAGAGGATATACCTTAAGCAACCTCCTAAGGTATAGTTCGGGGAACTATACCTTAGGAGAAATTTAGCATTGATGATTTAGGAAATTTAGCATTGATGCATGCTAAAAAAAAAATTGCAATTGCAGAGGAAAGGAGGAGAGCAGGTGGAGTTATTGATTTATGCAGTACAAGTGAGCAGCAACTACATTGTTGAATTGTGTATGTGTGACAGGTCTGATCTGTTTGGAAAGCATTTTGGAACCAATGTTTCAAAAGAGATGGGAATATTATTGTCGTTGACGAAGAGGGGATCAGCAGAAAATTAAAATTTGGGCTAAAAACAAGGAAACAGACTGGTTAGGTTGGAAGGGTGTGGGTAAATTAACAATGAAATTTGAATGGCTGCTCATTAACTGAACCGTTTTGCTATGCTTGATATTAGAGCGGATGGTGTCGCTGTTTAATACTTGGAGATTGGAGAAAGACAAATGGATCTGCGCAGTAGATCAAATTTAGAATTGCAAGTAGATTCAGAGATTCACTTTTTTAAAATGAGAAAAACAATTACTTTTTGCGTTTTAATAGTAACACAAGTATGAACTCTGCTTTATGAATTTGTACACTCATTTTAATGTTTTTTTTATTTTTTTTTATTACATTTGCATTTTAAATCTAATTTATATCTGGTATAAAATGGTTTCTTCACCCAAACATTAGTTTTTCCTCTCTCACTCTTTAGTTAGTTTCCTAATATTTTCAGCATATCATTGAACAACATACATTTAAACATGTTTTTCACCAATATATTCAACTCTGAATTTATGTCATATCTTTTATTATTTGTATATACTGTCATATGTAAATTTCTATGTACCTTTGCGATTTTAGACAGTGGCGTGTAAAAAGGACTTTTATTTTGGTTTTTGTGGTGTACTGTCATAAAGCTGCGACGCTCTCTTCCATCTGTTGTGATCTGACTGCAGACAGGTTTGTGTTTAAGCATTTAAAGTGTTTAAACCGATGGAAGGCAATGAACTTTAATGTTTTACAAGCGAAGCAGAATTAATTGTATATTTGGGAATGTGACATTGTAATGCTTAATCTAACATTAATGAACGTTATTTCTTGTGAGTAAATCTAGCACACGCATAACACAAAAGGTGCGTCTCATTTCTCTCCCTTTATCGTGAATTAGTTTATACATGAATTCGTTATGTAGTGATGGAGAAACTGAGCTTTTTAAACTCCGAGTCAATTGAACCAAATGCTTTTCAAAATGATTCATGTTTTCTCAGCGTGATTCTAAGCGAGACGTGATGGTCAAAACAATGTAAATGAACGACAACAACAAACACAAACGTGTAATGACAACTTTTACAAACGAACTGCAAATATTTTCATGACAGTATTTTTTTATTTTTTTAATTAACTCTCACTCTGACTGACTCCCTTGCCAGTGCGCCGACTACTGAACTAGAAGCTGATTGAGACACACAGATTTAGATTTATTCTTCTTTCTGTTAATTATACTCCTCTTAAACAGGACTGAGATCCACGTGACACACTATTATAAAGATGGCGTTTATTAAAGAGGAGACTGAAGACATAAAGGTGGTGTTTATTAAAGAGGAGAGTGAAGAAATGAAGATTGAAGAAACATTCAGAGTGAAACAAGAAGATACTGAGGAACAAACAGGTTGGTTTTCATTCTCAAAGCTGAACAGCTCAACAGAAATGAATATTTTTGAAGAATGCCATATGAGTGTCATAATTAAAGTGGGTTTATTTGACATGGAGTGTGTCGTCTCATGTGGACAGACATCTTGAGATCACATGACCAGACAAATACTAACGCTGCCTTCAAGTGAACCTGAGAAGATCCTATTTTCACGTTATTACGATTCATTACATTAATTATGACGACTTCACATTAAATTAAGAAAAAATTATACAGAAGTAGCCACAAACTAAATGTGACATTAAACCCAATATCTACTTCTAAATTGAAAACAATGAAAACCATTACTTTCTATCAATAAATTATGCAACAGTATCTAACAAGAACATTTATTTTTCATAAGGCAAACCTTGAAATGTGAGTGATTATCTTTACATTTGGTTGAGTTATTGTCTACATTTGTTCATCATTCAAAGGGCTTTGATGAGCAAATAAAACCACCAGTGAGCACTAATTTTATAACGAACTGCAACTTAATAGACTTAATTCTACTATGCTCGGTTGTAAATTTAGCATCATTATGAAAAATCATTTTTATAATAATAATAATAATTAGGGTTGCAAAATTCCGGGAATTTTCAAAGCTGGAAACTTTCCATGGGAATTAACGGAAATATATGGGAATTAACAGGAATAATGTGAATAAACAGGGAATTTGCAAAATTACAGGTTTGCCTATAACAGGGTATTTAAATGTAGTTGAAAAAAACATCTTGCAGGAAAATTTTTATTAAAACAACCATATTTAATGCAATTTTAGTTGAATTTTTACCCTGCACATTCCTCAATCACATTCACACAGCACACTACTTACTGCAGGGATATTGAGGCCACACCCCCTGCATGCTCTGTGCATTCCCCCAGTCCGTAACATGCACATTTGATATACACAAAAATACAGAAAAAACTAATATTGTAAAACATAACTACAATTTAAAATAATGGTGTAATAATTGATATACATAAAAATATAATTTATTTCTGTAATCAAAGCTGAATTTTCAGCATCATTTCTCCAGTCTTCAGTGTCACATGATCCTTCAGAAATCATTCTAACATGTTAACACAACTGTTTCCAACAATGATAACAAATAAGTATCAAATCAGCAAAATTAGACTGATTTGTAGACACTGAAATAAAAATAACAATTGCTGCAATAGAAAATGTTTAATTTACATATTTACTAAATTAGAATTAATTGAATGTGAAAAATAAATAACTTATTTCATGTTATGACCAAACAAAATGTTTATATTTGTTTTGTTTTTTTTATAAATCTGTATAAATTTCCCAAAATTTCCAATTAATTCCCGTAAATTCCCATAAATTCCTGTTAAGTTTCCAAATTGGAATATTTCCAAAATTCCCCAGGTTAAGTTCCCGTGGAAAGTTTCCGGAAATTTACCTGAAACTTTCCGCCCCTTTGCAACCCTAATAATAATACAGTGAAATATTACAGTGTGTTATTGTTTAATTGTGGCAAACAACACTATAATTGTACGAGGAGTGTTCCAATGTTGGTTTTGAACAAAGTAGAGCACCATCTTGTCCTCCGATTACTTTATTAATAATACAAAATGCTTTCTTTTTTAGTTGTTTTATTTATCAGCCGTTTCAAACAAAAATGTCGAATTACAAGAGAACCTGTCTTTTGTTCAAGTTACTCAGTGCAGAGAAAACACTTTGTACTGCACTGTAAATTATTATTATTTTATTTATCCTTTATTTTACCAGGAATGATCCTATTGAGATATAAATCTCTTTTACTGGGGAGTCCTGGCCAAAATAGCAGCACACAAAGTTTCACAAAAAAAAAAAAAAAAAATTCCAAAGACACAAAACAAGAAATACAAGAAGAAGAAGAAGAAAGAAAACACTCATAACTACAATTCTTAATAACAAAATGTATATAAAAATGCAGTATGATTCTTTCAAATAAGTCTCCAAAAGGTTTCTAATGGGGCGTTCACACCAGACGCGACTTGCGTGTAGTTGGACGCCTGAACATTTTGAGTGTAGTTGCTTCATTCGCGCGTGAAATTCACATCACAACAGACGCGAATTCGCGTCATGAGAGGGGCTTCTGCCAGGCGGCTCCAGACTCGTTTCTGCACACTTCCTCTGAATAAACACATCAACTCATCAGCGGGAAAGTAGTTGTAAAATACGGCGAATAAGCTCAATTTGCCGGCTTTAGCTAGCTTGTAGTCTCAATATGTATATGTATAGTTCAAATTGAGTAAAGAGCAATTTTTACAACTTACCAGATTGTCCGACCTCCTCACTCACTTTCTTCCAAGCAAGATCCTTTTTATTCCTGTTTCTATAAAAGTACGAAGATGTATTGTACAGCTCCGGGTATCCACATACAGCGATGATGATTTTGTCCTCCATGTTGTTTCGGATTTCTGCCTCCGCTCGCTACGTCGTAATCACGTCACTACTAGAGCAAGCTCCTGATTGGTTAATGCGGCGCGAATATTCGCCAAAGTTCAGATTTTTCAACTCGCGAGAATCACGCGTTATGCGCGTCAAACGCCCGAAACGCTCAATTCGCGCCGCAGGATGTCTATTCGCGTCTTTGCATTGACTTAACATGTAAATCACTCGCACTTAATGCTTCATTCGCGTCTGGTGTGAACGCACTATAAGAATAATTAAAGATGGGAGCACTTCTAGCATCAAAATACTCCATATCCTAGGAGAATAAGATGAAAAGGCTGTTTTGCCAAACTCAGAATACGATCTAGACACAGTTAAAAGTGATTTTGAAGACGATCTAGTTTTATATCTACAAGTACAATTAGTGGGATTCCTTCAAAGATAACTCATATGAAGGGATTTAATAACTTTCTGGAGGACTTTAGAGATGAGTAATAAGCCAGACAAATGTGTATAAAGAATAAGTATCAACATATGCACACTTCTACTGCTGTTGCTCTTCATTGTCTGTCTTGTCAAATATGTTTGTAATACAGGTGCGTGGCTCGTCAAAACTACATTGCTCCTGCTTGTTTTTAAACAGCCAGGTGACAGTTTTGCAATATATTGCTTATAGTGCAGACACGGTGTGGTGTTGACTTGGAGGCAAATTGTCCACGTTCAGAAATATAGGAGAATATACTGTTATATTCACACATCGTACTCACCAGGAAAGAGAGAATGCGCGCATAAAGGCCCCAGTATACTTTTTTCTTTTTTACGCATTCCGCTCCGTCTCACATACAGTTGACAGTCAATTTGTTGCCTAATTTAAAGGATTAGTCCACTTTCAAATAAAAATTCTGATTATTTACTCACCCCCATGTCATTCAAGATGTCCATGTCCGAGGAATAAGGGTCTTATCTAGCAAAATGATCGGTCGTTTTCTAAAAAAAAAAAAAAAAAAATGTATATGTTTTATAAACACAAATGATTGCCTCACAAGTGCTTCTGCCAGACCGCCTTCCGTATTCTTCAAAAAGCTTACGCTGTATGTCCTACACCTTCCCTATTCAACTTACGGAAGGAACGCGTCGCCAGTTCAGTTTTTTTCTGTAAGTTGGATAGGGAAGGTGTAGGACATACAGCGTAAGCTTTTTGAAGAATACGGAAGGTGGCGAGTAAATTATCAGGAAATTTTTATTTGAAAGTGAACTAATCCTTTAACAAGAGAACAAAATTAATGTATCGTGGGTCATGGCCACAAATTAAGTTGTAGGAATGAATTAATATTTTGTCTATTTTTCATCATGTCACGTGTGAGGCCGTGACACACCCCAAAACTAGTCAAACTAATGATAATCTTGCTTAATCGACCATAGATCATTTTTGTCAATTAAATTATTATTGACAATTAACTTCTCTGTGATTAATCGCTAGGATCCCTAATTGAGATCAGTCTATAATCAACTATATCTCCTGAATCAAACTGTGCTTTTTTTTTTGTTTGTTTGTTTAAATAAGGGTTTAATTGACAGCTCTAAAGAAAGTTAAGAGTTACTAATATTGTGAAGAGCAGTGGTTGTCAACTCTGGCCCTAAAGGCTACCATTTCCTGCAAAGATTGGCTCCAACAGTGATCAAACTTACCTGCCTTTAGCTTTCTAGTAATACAGATGACCTTGATTAGCTTGTTCAGATGTGTTTGATGAGTTGGAGCTAATTTCTGCTGGAAAGGGGGTTTTATAAGTGACAACTTCTGGCAGGTGTAATGGGGAAAGTTTCCACAGGTTTGGACACCTTTGGTATGTGATCTAGCATACATGTTGTTTGCATGTATGCACTACATATCTTAATGTTTTGATGTTTGTTTTATTGTGCCATTAAACTGAGGCTAACTTATGTTTTTTTTCACCTTAGACCTGATGGCATTGAAAGAGGAGAGTGAAGAACTCAATGAAATTGAAGAGAAAGATCAATATGAGAATCTTAATGATTTCATAAATGGAGAAAAATCTTTTTGTTGCTCACAGACTGAAAAGACTTTAACACGAAAAAAAGGTAAAAAGACAGGAACTAGAAGCTATTTCACTTGCTTTCGGTTTGGAAAGAGCTTTAATCAACAAGGAAACCTTAAAGTACACATGAGAATTCACACTGAAAAGAAGCCTTTCACCTGTCAACAGTGTGGAAAATGTTTCGCTCTAAAAGGAAACTTTAACAGGCACATGAGAGTTCACACTGGAGAAAAGCATTACAAATGCCAACAGTGTGGAGAGCGTTTTGCTCAATATGGAAACCTTAAAGTTCACATGAGAATTCACACTGAAAAGAAGCCTTTCACCTGTCAACAGTGTGGAAAATGTTTCGCTCTAAGAGGAAACTTTAACAGGCACATGAGAATTCACACTGGAGAAAAGCCTTACAAATGCCAACAGTGTGGAGATCGTTTTGCTGAACACGGGAACCTTAAAGTTCACATGAGAATTCACACTGGAGAGAACCCTTACACATGCACTCAGTGTGGAAAGAGATTTGCTCAACATGGAAACCTTAAAGTCCACATGCGAATTCACACTGGGGAGAGCCCTTTCACTTGCCAACAGTGTGGAAAAAGTTTCACTCGTAAAATAAGTCTGGACAGGCACATGAGAATTCACACTGGAGAAAAGCCTTACACATGCCCTCAGTGTGGAATAAGTTTCACTCTAAAAGGAAACTTTAACAGGCACGTGAGAATTCACACTGGAGAGAAGCCTTACATCTGCCAACAGTGTGGAGAGAGCTTTACTCAACATGAAAACCTTAATGTTCACATGAGAATTCACACTGGAGAGACCCCTTACATATGTCCTCAGTGTGGAAAGAGATTTGCTCAACGTGGAAACCTTAAATCCCACATGAAAATTCACACTGGAGAGAGCCCTTTCACCTGTGAACAGTGTGGAAAATGTTTCACTCGAAAAATAAGTCTTGACAGGCACATGAGAATTCACACTGGAGAAAAGCCTTACTCGTGCCTTCATTGTGGAAAAAGTTTCCATCAACAAGGAAACCTTACAGTCCACATGAGAATTCACACTGGAAAGTGTCCATTCACCTGCCAACAGTGTGGACAATGTTTCAATCATAAAGGAAGCCTTAACAGGCACATGAGAATTCACACTGGAGAGAAGCCCTATACATGCCAACAGTGTGGAGAAAGTTTTGCCCAATATGGAAACCTTAAAATCCACATGAGAATTCACACGGGTGAGAACCCTTACAAATGTTCTCAGTGTGGAAGGAGTTTCGATCAACATGGAAAGCTTAATGCCCACATGAGAGTTCACACTGGAAAGAGGCCTTACACATGCCAACAGTGTGGAAATAGTTTCGTTCATAAAGGAAGCCTTAGCTGGCACATGAGAATTCACAGTGGAGAAAAACCTTATACATGCCAACAAAGTGTGGAAGAAGTGTCACTCAAAAAGGAATTCACAGAAGATAAAAGCCTTTCACCTGCCAACAGTGTTGAGAGTTTTGTTTCTTCCATGCAGTCCACATGAGAATTCACACCGGAGGGAACCCTTACACAGTGTGGACTCAAAGAAAATGTTTCAACCGAAAAGGAAACCAGTAACACGTGGCAATTCACTCGAGGGAACAATTTTATATATCATCAGTGGCTATGTTTACATGCTCAACTTTTGTTTCAATCGGGATTTATTCATACCGATTAATGAATCCGAACGTAGTGTTTCCATGAACGCTAAATAAAGTGATGGGGTTGATGTGCGCGTTTATGCCTCTTGATCGGATTAGAAAAGGCATAAAGCAACCCTTCCAACCCGATCGAAATTTCATCCAGATCGAGCTCAATCGGATCGATTATGGTGTTTACATGAAGGCTTTTCAGTCCTAATGAGTTGTCAATCCGATTACTAACAGATTATTTAGTTGCATGTAAACGTAGCCAGTGTGGAATGAGTTTTACAAACAAGTAGAGCTGCTTTACAGCTGAATCGTAACTAGCAACGTCTACACTAGTATTGAACTGAACTGTATCAACATTAAACTAATTCTAACTGAATAACTACATTGGTGTCTTTTTTTAAAAAACATTTTAGTGCTTTTTAGATTACATAACATTTTATCTTAGATAAATCTATCAGATGAAATTACTATCCAAAACTGTACAAAAACCTCAAAAGTTTACAATGTCTTCAGTAGTTACTAGAGAGTTATCATGTTTCTCACTTTAGAATACTGATCCAAATAATTAGTAGTTCCATTTAGAATGATGTTGTAACGCTTGAGTCATTACTATCCAAAACCCTCAAAAGTTTACAATGACTTTATTTGAATACTGATCCAAATAATTAGTAATTCCTTCTTAAGGATTTGGTAATACTTCAGTCATTACTAGTGGGTTACCATGATCTTCACTTTAGAATTAATTATACATTATTCATGTTAATTATGAACCTGTATATAGTAGTTCTGATTAGCTAATAGTGAACTACTATCTTCAACTGGGTACTATTACTTAATAATTCATTAATCAGTTTCTTGTTAGTTAATAGTAGTTACTAAAGTGTTTATAATGCTAATGTTAATAATTTGTTCCTGTGTAGTTATTCATTAATGATGGAACAGTATTCTAAGGCTATGTCCACACGAAGCCAGAGCATACCCTATCCGATCTTTTTTTTCCCTCGTCTCAAGAAATATCTGCATACACACGAAACCACTGAAACGACTCAAAACGATGTAGTATACATGCCAGATCAGTATGTGGCACTGTAATTCTGCAATAGAGATACACTAAAAACAAAGAATAAGACTTGGAGCATGCGCATAAACCTTGCGCGCTGTATACAAACTTTAGTAAAGCTTCGAAATAAAGCTTTATTTTAATAAAGCTTTAGGCTCGGTAGCTTCTGCAGCACGAACGCAAGCGTTTAGTACGCTATTGTTGTTGTTGCTGTTTTTGTGCTGTTATCGGTGTCTGACTAGGGTCGACACGTGGGGTGATGACATAATCGTTTCACAAAATATACGGATTGGATGTACACACGAAAACGCAAAGGGCGTCGTTTTTTTTTATTTATCCACTCTGGGACCCGGTTTCAAAAAATAGCGGTTTCACCTTCTGAAAATGCCGAATCCGTCTGGACGAAACGCCTATACGATACAAAATTTTTGTGTATACAGCTAAACTCGTCTCCGTGTGGATGGGGCCTAAAGTGTTACCATATATTTTACAAAACATGTTCAACTCTAAAGAAAATCAAAGCTAAATATCGGAACAAGTTCTGTGCCAAATTTTAGGTTGATATAAGTAAGATTTTTTTGTGCACAGTACCAAACTTTTCCACTAGATGACATCCAGACTGCAGCGGTAATTCTCGATTTCCATATATGGTTTGAGTGATCTGAACCATATATTTCCATACTTTTCAAAATATTTATGAAGTAGACATCCTATTAAGAACTAGTTTGGGCCATAATATTAAAATATTTGATTTTAATTAAATCCCTAAAACACATAAAAAACATACGGAAAGAATCAGAGCACGTGTTATAGTTTGGCACCACATCATAAATGAAGAATCTATCACTATTTCTCTATTGCTCTGTCATTTCTTTTGAAAATCAGTCATCAAGTCTGAAAGCTTATATATAGTTTGTCAAGGGCCGTATTTACACCTGGTATTAAGATGTGTTTTGGTCGATTGGATCACAAGTGGACGAGAGAGACACAAATACTCGTTTACTGGTGTTTTAATCCATCTCTTTGTCCACTTTCAACCACTTCTGTCCTGATGCCTTTGAGGGGACGGTGTAAATGTACGGGCTTTTTAGATCTAATAGGCGAAATAACAGCGTGCAGTTTGCATATGAACTCAACTGGAGATGATGGGAAAACATACAAAGAGCAATCAGCTTGTGTGTGTGTGTGTTAAAAAAAAAAGAAATGTTAAGAGAACATTGTACTTAACACGTTCATCTTCAACCCAAGCTTATGGCTTCAGCTGGCGAAGTTTAAATCCTGTCTGTTTTGCATGGATTATGTAATGTTTATTGCGTCAGTAGACGGAGAGTAGCCTGTCTTTTGTGGCTATTCGAACACTGTTGACAACATGAGCGTCAAATGCGTTTTTGACTACCTCTGGAAGTGGTCAAAAGTGGACAAGCTCAAAACTTTGTTTCTCAACTCAAAACTCAAACTCAAAACCTGTTTACATCTGTATTTAGCATCATCCACTTGTGATTCGATCAACCAAAACACTTCTTAATACCAGGTGTAAACAGGGCCAAGATTACTTTAGGTTTAGAATAAGATAATATTGTTATAAAAGTATAATGGCAAGTGTCCCGTCGGTGTCGAAGAGGGGCAGTTTTAAAAATGGTGGTTCAAAACATTTTTATAGATCATAAATTCAGTTATTTATTCTTTGTCAATCGTGAAAAGTATTGATATTAAAAGTTAGTTATTTGTACCTGATTGTATGTTTTTTTCATAGTGTGATTTCTGGTCACTGCCTGTATGGTCCGGGTCAAACTGACCCTAATTGGATTCAGCACAATTCCCCAAGAATCAAACAATGCATGAGGGTTAAGGGTTAATGTGGATTCAACAGGAGTGGGGAAGCTGCGCCAAAATTACATAAAATGTGTGATATTCTGCGTCAAAGTGGCAGATCTGGTGAAGAAAATGACATTTTTATAGTGTGAAGATTGGGATCAAATTCCTGGCACATGTCTGAGTTCCAGTCTTGTAAATCAAGTCATTTGAGTCCACAGAGACCATTATTGAACACACAGATGAATCCTCCGAACTAAACAACCACTGAATCATCCACTGCTGACAATGAAGACTCAAGTGAGCATTCAAACCAGTTGCTGTTTGTTAGCATATCAAACAGTATGATTTTATTGAGAACTGAGGCTTAGCAACCAGTATTAGCCTGTGAGAACAAGAAATCAGTTACTTGGCAATAAAACATTATAATAGAGGTGCACAGAGGTTGAGTAATGCTAAACTTCCCCAGAATGAAAATCATGTGTTGTTACTGATGTGTTGCCTGCATCTCCAAAAATGTATTTTTGATGCAAGTAAGAGGAAAGCGAAGAATGATAGTCTTGACCTTCAGACCTTCTTAACTCATCAGAGGGAACTGCTGAGGGAGTATCAAGAATCCAAACATAATCTGCAAACACAGGAAATTGAAGCTTTTAAAAAATGTAAAATAAGTCTGATGTCCCCAGAGTGTGTATGTGAAGTTTTAGCTCAAAATACCCCACAGATAATTTTTTATAGCATGTTAAAATTGCCACTTTTTGGGATTGAGCAAAAACGTGTGTTTCAGTGTGTGCCCTTTAAATGCAAATGAGCTGCTGCGCTCGGCCAAAAGAGGGCGGAGCTTCAAGAGCTCGTTCTCCCCTGTCAGGATTCAGTCAGGACATACTATAATGTCAGAAACTGCGAATATATGCTGCATGGAGATAGAACAGGTATAGTTTAGTTTAATTACGGCTCTAACTTACGTTGTCTTCTTGTTTTTATCCACAATATTAGTACAAGTCAGTTAACCTATGAGATTTATAACGTTTATTGTATTTCACATAAAATATGAAGCGTCTGTTTTCACTCTAGAAAATCACTGTAAGAGCTTAAAACACTAAAATATTATCCATAAACTTTCTCTCTCTCGCATTATCATCAACATACATAGTGAAGTACACAGAAACACTAGTTACAACTAACAGTAAACAAATATATAAAGACCTTATGCCTTTTCGGGTGGTGCTTAATAAACTGGTAAACTTTACATCCGTAAATCAACTCAGATGAACTGTAATAAAGTGCTCTAACCTTCATTACTGCCATATCCAGTATCACTCTGGAGGTTGTATGTTTTGTATTGTCCCTTCGTATTGACATTCGTTATCAAAACAGTCTAGTGTGAAATGATTCGCGCAGACATAAACAAATTTCGGTAGAGTTGAGGGAGCATTTTCTTTGAAAACAAAATGAATCCACCTCGTTTTCAGCGGCTCAGGTTTCAGGAGTAAATGGAGAGAGCTATGTGGATTAATCCATCCAGCTACAGAACACCTAAAACACTTGGGAGACATTCTCGTCAGTGCAGTAATGGCGGACTGTGAACTCGCTCAGGGCGGTTCTATGTTAAAACGGCAGTGTCTGTCAACATTCGTGGGCGGGGCCTGTGGCTAATGTGACATCACATTGCCAGGGATCAGGAAACGGCTTATTCTGAGACACTGCTTATGATTTATGGGGATTAAAATAAAAAGGAGTGGTTGGATTTTATCATCATAGGGTGGTTGTGTACACACACTGCCAACACACATCTATGTCCAAACACCATGCAAAAGTGAATTTTGCATAATAGATCTCATAACTTTAAACAAATGAGGCAGAGGACATCTATGTACAAGAAAAATGGTGAAAAATCCTGCATGTTTTTTTGACTGCTTATTTGAAACATGGTTCCTCTTCTGCAGCTGGTTGAACAGCATGTTTACATTTGGCATGATCTTGTGAAACAATGCCAGGGAAAAACAGAAAGCCTTGTCTTCAGTCATTCTCACAAAGCCCCCTGCTTCTCTGACAGTTGGGGAGTCTCTGACGATCTGAAAACACTTTAAAAAGTCATCCTTGTGTTCGTACAGTGTTTACAACGCGACTGCGGAAGTTCCACCATGTTGTAGAGGCTCTGGGAAGTTTATACGCAATCACTTGGTCAAGTACGGCGATTCGCTTAGGTTACCTGGAGAAGAGCAGTGGACGTAGTGAGCACTTTTGTAGACATCCATTATCTAACCCCATGAAATATTTACGTTATTTAAAAAAAATCTACATATTTTGGACAAAGGGCAGTGCATTTTCTTTAGGTGCGCAGTCGATGACGTCAAATGGTTGCACTCTGCAAGCAACTGGCGTTAACTGTTGCTATTTTTACCACAACACAATGCCATCCTGATAGGATGTAAACATGACGCCGCAGCCACCGATTGGGGAAGTTCAAGCTTGTTCGTGGAGGAACCTGATGATTCGTCAGTTCGTTTATTCAGTCAGCAAGTGACACATCAATCATACAACATTAGATCGATCCATAAACTTACCTTGAACAGATCCAGCGAGAACTTGCATCTCCTTCCAGCAAACACTGTCCCTCTCGGTTAGCATCGGCAAGCAATTGCCACAGAGACACTTCCATTTTGCCCCACTCTCACCTCCTCAACCCTCTGATCGTCTTTGTTTTGATATAATTCATAATTAATGTCTTCGATGTTTTCATCTTCACTAATTTCGTGCTCTGGCTCAGATTGAAAAGGCTGAACAGAAGACATTGTTGTGAGACAGTGGGCTCAAGTTAACGGAGCCGCGATCAGTGCAACCATTTGACGTCATCGACTGCGCACCTAAACAAAATGGCGTCGCCCTTTGTCCAAAATATGTATAAAACAATGTGGATTTTTTAAATAACGTAAAACGTATATTCTCCAGGATATTCGTTTATTTCGGGTCAGAGGGACTGTCAGAAATGTCCGAAAGTGAGTAACTTTAAAAAAAATTGTGGATCAGTGCTGACTTGAGACGCGAACTATTTGGAACGATTCAGTCCGATTTGGTGAACTGGTTCGACCGGTTCACTAAAAAGAACCAGTTAAAAAGAACGATTCGTTCGCAAACCGCCATCACTACTGAAAGCTGTGTTTTCGTTTTATGTATGCAAAATTCGTTTTTATTCTGTTCGAGATGATTTACATGTTCTAAAATAAAGAACAGTAATTTAGGACTGTTTAATGACCTTTGGGGTGCGAGGCACCATGCTGATCTGAGGTAAGGACACACTCAGAGCCAGCACATACTGCCTGAAAGAAAAAAAAATACTGAAAAAAGAAGTTAATGAAAATGCACTCCAAGTGATGGCAAGCTAAATGATGTTTGGGTTCATACGTACATCATCTTGGGCTTAGGTGGCAGGTCCTGGGAGGACTGAGAGGGTGACGGTATATCCTGAGACAAGTGTATAGCTTCCTTGGTGGACACCAAAGAAAAGAGGGGAAATCCTTCTCCTCTTCCTCATCTCCAAATCCCTCATCTTCTACATCCCACAAGCTGTCTGGGATTCTGTGTGGGGCATCTGGGCCCTGCTCAAAGTTCTCCCAGAACTCCCAGGACAGGTATTCCAACCTAATGAGCTCACCTGAGAA
This sequence comes from Ctenopharyngodon idella, assembly GCF_019924925.1. Lineage (NCBI taxonomy): Eukaryota > Metazoa > Chordata > Actinopteri > Cypriniformes > Xenocyprididae > Ctenopharyngodon > Ctenopharyngodon idella. The sequence goes on from NC_067223.1 coordinate 20,045,313, forward strand.
AACAAAATTAAATAGAAAGCTTTTTTAGAACAGAAGTCTGTGCGTTACAAAGAAAACAACAAAGCAGGGCATTATAGACACATACTTGTGTACTGTCTTGGCTTGGAATAGTCTTGCACAAGACTATAGCCAAGAAGATGCTTACTGAGTTCATTGAGACTTTGCTGAAATGAGGTACTGTAGCAGTGCGGTGACGACGGGGCCTCGTGTATGACGGCAGCAGCAGCACGGTCCTCTTTCCACCACTCCAAACCCTCAAACAGATGAGCCTGGAAATTTTCCAGGTTAGCGCTCATTCCTGATATAAAAAAGTAAACATTAAATAACATGAAATGAATCATCACGAAAACACACCTTGAGGTGGATGTGCATAATCTTACCGAGTATGAAGTGCTTGTGGAAGGACTCCAGGGACCCATAAGCACAGCTGTAGACAGGAAGTGTGAGCCCTCCGTTTGTAATACTTCCTGCCTGGGTGTACAGCTGCACTCCAGGAGGGTCTGGATGCAAGGAAGATTGCGTCTTTGAGTGTCCCAGATGGCGGATGCCTGTGGTTTCCCTGGCATCCTTGAAGGCTTCCAGCATCTCTCCAATTAGCTGCTCTGTCGCTTCAGTGAGGCTCTCCAGATCCCTCCAGCCGCTGAAGATGGCAGCTGCTCTGGATGTGCCCACAGAAGAGCAGCAGTCTCTGTCCACATAAAGGAGTTTGGGGGGAGCAAATACATCTCCGTCATACCTCTTCACTAGGACTGTAGTCATGGGCAGCAATCTCTGACCCTCGTGTGAGGTGAGCACGGCCTTGATGACCTGTCTGTGTTCATTGCCCACATTGGTGACCCAGGCTCTGTGGTCCCAGCTGTAGTTCCTGCCAGCTTTTTGGCCACCTATTGTTGAAAAACAGAAAATTCAATAAGCTCCAAACAGATAACCTGCAGATCTTTTAATACAAATGGTACATATGCATGTGGTCCTTACTAACTAAGGATCAAATGTATATGTACAGTTGTATTTAAAATTTTGTGGATTCCATCTTCAGGATGGACCCAAAGACAGAGGTGACGCTGGCTTTGAGCTCACCGTACCAGGGCTGAACATTCTCTGTGTGAACAGAGAGGAGCCAATTGGCGGTTGGTACAGTCAGCATGGGTGCTGGAGGTGTGATGGGCCGCATGGTGGTGCCCTGAAACCGGTCACACACAGAGAGGTATTGCAGGTATCTCTCCATCCAGTCCTCACTATGCTGTTCACATAATTTGCCATATGTATATCACAAGAGAACCTGTTAAAACACAGTCAAACCAAGGCAAAGTTTATTAAAGTACCTTTAAAGGTGCTCTAAGTAGAATTTGAACAACGCTGTTGGACATTGTTGATATTTGAAATCAAACAAACCCATCCCTCTCTTCATTGCTAGGTTTGCCAAAACTCACACTCCAATCCTAACCACCCTGCTCCGAGTCGGTCTCAAACCCCGGCCCGATCGCCGTGGACATGTGAGACGAATGCATTAACAATGACGCTAAACACCTCATTCTCTAATGGTGCGTTCACACCATGAATGAAGCGTTAAGCGTGAGTGATTTACATGTTAAGTCAATGCAAAGACGCGATAGACATCCTGCGGCGCGAATTGAGCGTTTCAGGCAAGTTGAAATATCTGAACTTTGGCGAATATTCGCGCCGCGTTAACCAATCAGGAGCTTGCTCTAGTAGTGACGTGATTACGACGTAGCGAGCGGAGGCAGAAATCCGAAACAACAATGGAGGACAAAATCATCATCGCTGTATGTGGATACCCGGAGCTGTACAATACATCTTCGTACTTTTATAGAAACAGGAATAAAAAGGATCTTGCTTGGAAGAAAGTGAGTGAGGAGGTCAGACAATCTGGTAAGTTGTAAAAAACGCTCTTTACTCAATTTGAGCTATATATATATTGATGGACCCAGACACGGCGGCGAACGAGTCTATGCCGTTTTTCAGCCTTCCATAGCACATAAAGCGCAGCTACTCTCTCAACAAAATCCATATCAGCCATTTCACAACAAGACTAGAGCCGCCTGGCAGAAGCCCCTCCATGACGCGAATTCGCATCTGTTGTGAAGTGAATTTCACGCGCGATTGAAGCGAGTAAACTCAAAACGTTCAAGGGTCCGACTACACGCGAATCAAATCTGTTTATCAAATGCTTCACGAAACAAAATGCTTCACGAAAAATAAAGCACAGTTGAACGACAAGGAAGCACAAAAAATGAATGTACAGTACATAAGAGTAAATACAAAGTGTTTGTTGTTAGTCGCCAACAGAACAACAGCTCCAGACAATCAAAACCCAGTGTTACTCACATGAGAAAGAATCAAAGCAGCCTCCGCGTCTGTTTTCAGGCCATCCCACTTAGCGCTCTCCAGCGCTGGAAAGCTTTTCTAATATAAACGCGGGTCCTAAAGTGCCTGCCCAGGCATAAACCTTCATTCCAGTGATATTCTTTTGAGCTGTTTTGTATTGTGTTAGTAATTAGGTTACATTATTACCATTCCAGCCTAGTTAACGGTGTAACATTTCAGTACTTTATTGCTCCTGCCTATGTATTTTTGGCTATAATAAGAACAATTTCTTCTTGACTCACCAGTAAGTGAGGATAGTTGGGAACATCGTGTGGTCCAGAATGTCATAGGACCACGCTGCCAGCTTCTTATGGCAGCGCTGACACTCCTGGTATTCAGTTACCAGAAAGTACCAGCGTAAATTCAGCACCCACCTTGTAGAGCCCACAAGCCCGTCTGCAGTTTGGCGAGCTGCAGATCAGCTTGCATGACCACATCCTGTGAAGCATCCACAAACACAGCGGCCAAGTGAAGAACATGTCCAGTGACGCTGAAGGCTAATGATACTGCAGATGTGACTGGGGAGGATACCACCACATCTGCAGGTTATCTGTCAGCACTGCCTTTCTACCCTGGTGTCGGAAGCAGATCTTCATCTGTTGGCTCTGATGGCAGACAATTGACAATGTTATTCATAATTACATTGGAATGTGCATAGAATTACACCAGGGATATATCTAAAAACTCACCATGTGCTGTGGTGGGGGAGAAGCCGGACAAAAACACTGCTTCAGGAAGATTCGGAGCGTAATGAATCAGCGTATCGAATCATGATTCGGATCGCGTGTCAAACCGCCAAACTGCTGAAATCACGTGACTTTGGCGCTCCGAACTGCGGATTCGACACGCTGATTCATTATTTTTTGGCGCACCAAAAATATTCTCATCGCTTTATAATATTAATATTGAACCACTGTACTCACATGAACTGATTTAAATATGTTTTTAGTACCTTTATGGATCTTGAGAGAGGAAATGTCATTGCTCCCTATGTAGGCCTCACGGAGCCATCGGATTTCAACAAAAATATCTCAATTTGCGTTCCGAAGATTAACGAAGGTCTTACGGGTGTGGAACGGCATGAGCGTGAGTAATAAATGACAGAATTTTCATTTTTGGGTGAACTAACCCTTTAAACTACTTTTGAGTAAAACATTGTCACAACTTTACAAACTGCTCAGTATTATTTCTCCTGACGCTTCAGCTGCATTACACAGTTTAAATGCAAATAATGATAACAATAATACTAATTTGTTACATTTATATAGTGCTTTTCTGGGTACTCAAAGCACTTTACATGGAAGGGGGAATCTCCTCAACCACCAATGTGCAGCATCCACCTGGATGATGTGACGGCAGCCATATTGCGCCAGAACGCCCACCACACACCAGCTTATTGGTGGAGAGGAGACAGAGTGATGAAGCCAATCAGTATATGGGGATGATTAGGAGGCCATGATGACGCAGAGGCAGATGGCCAGGATTTCGGGGTAACATCCCTACTCTTTTTTCGAAGGACATCATGGGATTTTTATTGACCACAGAGGGTCAGGACCTCGGTTTAATGTCTCATCTGAAGGACGGTGCTTTTTGACAGTATAGCGCCCCGTCACTATACTGGGGCATTAGGACCCACACAGACCACACTAACACCTCTTCCAGCAGCAACCTAGTTTTTCCCAGGAGATTTCCCATCCAGGTACTAACCAGGCTCAGCCCTGCTTAGCTTCAGTGGGCAACCAGTCTTGGGCTAGAGGGTGAAATGGCTGTTGGCTATATTCTATGCATCTTTTAAAAAACACAGATAAAATATGAGAAAGTGAAATATATGTTGACTTAAGCCCGAAACACACCACGCCGACGAACAAATGGTGATGAAAGCAGACTGCGGGGTTGGCTCATGTCGGCAGTGTCTGGGTCCAAAGTTGGCCTTACACACCAAACCGACGCTCGACACCCGACGGCCAAGTAGCATGTCCGTTCTGCGCCTGCGTAAGATGAAATGCCTTTCCGTACCAGCAGGTGTCAGTAGCTGAACAGCCAATCAGAATGATCAGATGGCCCGACTGACCGACGAGCTCCGACGGCGATTCAACATGTCGAATTGGCCGAAAAAAAAGCTGACGAGGACCAACTTCAGACGAAGGTGCGGAACACACTGAGAAACTTTGTCAGCTGATGAACAAAAAACTGCCAGACGGCCGACCGTCGGCTTGGTGTGTTCTGGGCTTTACATGCTAAGCAAAAATGCAGAATTGATGTATCAAATTGCATATTGCCCTTACTTATATATGATGATTTCCTATAGGCACAGTTCTCAAAACATTAACTTCACTAATATAATAACATTTATATATACTTTTTTGTACCTGTGATGGATATTATGGTAAGTAAATTGTTTTTATAAAATTATATTATTTCCTTTATTTATTTCCAATAAAGGAGTACTTTTTTGTGAATCTGAGCCCTAAAGATATGTTTAGTCACATTTCTGCACAAATTTCATTTTTATTAAAGATAATTCAGGGAGATTTCATGACCATTTAGAATAAATGATGTTAACAATTTAGGTTAAATATTACATTCAGACAGTAAAAATAGTTTTTTAAAACCACCATCAATGTAATATTCTTTACAGTCATGGCCCTTTTTAATATAATGCATTATAAGAAAATAAAGTTGAAATTTGATAGACTTATTGTGCTTATATTCTGGGGAGAAGCTGAAATGGAATAAGATTGTGGTAAGGATTTCATTTTAGTTAAAAAATAATAATAATAATAATAATAATAGTAGATCTCTCTGCAACCACAAATTTATTTATTTTTTATCTACAAATTCCTTAGAAGTTTGAAATATTCAAAAGTTCTTTACAATCCTTTGTAATATAAAGATCAACATACTTGACTTATCCTTCATTGAGAATACCAGAAATGCTTTACAGTTAGTTCTTATAATTGCGATCAATACAAACTTGCTTACGTTTAGATAAGCCAGAAGCTTTTTGAAAAAAAGCTCTGTGGGGGATTAATTCCATAAATAACCCCCTTATACTGTCATTTGAATGTATGTGAATTTCACTGATTTTTAACATGTGAACAAGACTTTTATTTTGGTATGACTACATGACCTCATAAGGCCCCCGTCGCATTCATGCTTCTGTGATTCGGCTGGAGGAAGGTTTGTGTTTTTAATCATTAAAAGTGTTTATATAGAACTGTAAAATTAGTTAATTATTATGGAATGTAATACTATAATGTATCTTATAACACAACGAAAGGTGTTTTTTTAATCTGCACATGAGAACATTAAAGGTGCATGCTGTTCGGTCACTGGCTAGCAGTGATTGAGAAACGGACCTTTTCGAAACCAATTCCGATTCACATATTACAAATCACGGTTTCTTAGCGCTCGATTCGCCGCACGCTGAGGTTACATGCTTGTCAAAACTGTGTAAATGCAAGGAGAACACAAAAGAGACGTGTGTGAAGATAATACAAACCAACTGCACATGTTTTCATGCATGAATTGTTGAATCACAAAGAAATATTTTTAATGTTTGTTTTTACATTTGAACAAGTGAAAAATAATGCTTTTCTTTTCAATATATTTTATTTTGAGGGCGTTACATATGTCCACTGCAGTGGTATTACAAATGGTATGAATACACATAAGAACATCATATTATTATTAATTTAAAATTTTAAAATATGTATGCATTTAAATGACCTAATAAATAACTATAAACTGTAAGCATTGAAAAACTATAAAATCTAAATTGTTTTATAATTTATTTAATATTGCTGTTTTATATCATAATTTTGACTAAAACATACAAAATAAGACACAATCTAAATAGCCCAATAGGCACAATATACCCTTTGGTGCATGACGTCCACTGGAGTGGACTGATTTTGTCACAGAAAAAAAAAATATATATTTTTAAAATTTGGATGTGTTTTTAACCTCCTGTTTAGCTGGGGGGGGAAAAACTTTTTTTTTGTACCTGTTTTTCTCTGAATAAAAGGAGTTAATACTTATTTCTAAAGTTATATTTCAAACCAACAAACCGATACAAAGACACTAATTAAATGGAATTGTAGACAAGGTTTTGAGTATTCATGGTACTACTACTTACATATGTGGAAGCCATTTTGAACCATTTGTCCACTGTAGTGGACGCCATGCATGTAAGGGTTAAGTATAATCTACAAATTGATGCATATCAAATATAAACCATAAATGCTCAAATAGTTTGGATTTATTTTTCTTAATTATTCTCATTTTAAACAGGACAGATTGTCCAAAAACACAGAAAATCTCCTGGTGAAGTGATCCATGTGACACTATTGTAAAGATGGCGTTTTTTGAAGAGGAGAGTGAAGTCATGAAGCCTGAAGAAGCACTTGGAGTGATACATGAAGATACTGAGGAACAAATAGGTTGGTTTCATTCTCAAAGCTGAACTCGGTCATTTGATCCTTATTAAAATGTCCAGATCCTCAGAAATGAATGGTATTTCATGCATTAAATCAGGAAAAATAATACAGAAGTAGCTGGAACAACAGTTGTTATCTGGAACATTAAACCCAGCATCTACTTTTGAATTGAATACAATGAAAGTCAAGTCACTTTTATATATATATAGCACTTTATAAATCAGCTTTACAGTGATAGTGGGAACATAATTTTGGCTGCACAGCAGCTCGAGAAGAAAATGGTGTCATTGTCCAGCTTAAGTAAGTTCAGTATTGATTCATTCTGTTGTAAAAATCATTAGTTATTCATTTTGGTTCATTTATCTATACAGCAGCTCTGAAGAACAGTAATGCCATCGTCCAGTTCAGTTTGCATAAAAAAAACACATTAAGTATCAAGTGTCCCCAACTAAGCAATCCAAAAGGCGACAGTGGCAAGGGACCCAAACTCCAACAGGTGACAAAAATGGAGAAAAAAAAAAACCTTGGGAGAAACCAGGCTCAGTTGGGGGGCAGTTCTCCTCTGGCCAACAGCGAACAGTGCGTGATTATGATTCAGGCAGCTTTACAGGTCATAAGTCATATTGGGTTCAGAACAGACAAAATATTTAATACAATTCCATGTAGTTGAAGATCGTATTCATCACGCCGGTAAGGGACGGTTTGTTGGGAATCTGTGCCACTGGCTGTCGTGTCGGTGAGGCCTTCATCCCTTTGGGATGACTCAATCTCTGCTGACACTTCAAGGCTGCGTTGTCATCGTGTCCTTAATCTCAACTGACTACGGTAAACCTCAGGATAAACAGAGAGACTAGTATTAGCATAGATGCCACAAGTAACGAGTACATCGGGTGTTCCGGCTGACCTAATTTATGCAGCCTAACAATCCTTTAACGGATGTGAAAATATATATTTATAATGTGTTATGTGTATGCCAGGTTTAAGAGATGTGTTTTTAGTCTAGATTTAAACTGACAGAGTGTGTCTGCTTCCCGAACAATTCTAGAAAGATTGTTCCAGAGTTTAGGTGCCAAATAGGAAAAGGATCTACCGCCTGCAGTTGATTTTGATATTCTAAATATTATCAACTGACCAGAATTCTGCGTTGTATTATTCTGCGAAGAATGCATTAAGAGCTCGCACAAGTACTGGGGAGCTAAACAGTTTAGTCCTGTAAGTAATTAGAAAGACTTTAAAATGTATATAATGTTTAATAGAGATCCAATGCAGTGTTGACTGAAAAAAATTATTCATTCCTATCACTTAATTATGCAACAGTATCTAACAAGCACATTTATTTTGCATAATCACTCAAATTTGACAGTTTGCTTTAACTATACATTTGTTGTCTATAATTTGATTTGGTCATCCTCAAAAGTAAGGGTGCTTCCGATCAGGATTTTTGGGGCTAATTAGTTATTATTAACAATAAAGTATGTTAAGAATGAAAGATTTAGAGATGATAAAGTATCATGAATTGACAAATCTTTATTTGCTGGCAAGCAACATGTGCAGCATAATCCATTCTCTTTCTTAGAGGTCAGCTATGTCAGCTTAGAGCTTAACATATAGCATTCCTGTGAAATTAATAATAACAACAACATAATAATCATAATATATAATAATAAAAAAAGTCTTTATCAACAGAAATTAACCAAATGTAAAACAACACTGCATAGTCTGTTAAATATAGATTAATTATTATTATTATAATTATTATTATTAATTATTAAATAAATCTACTAAAGAGCAGTGAGTAACTAATGACAGACTACACAAGGAATACTAAGCTGTATGGGTGTAATGGTACATAAACGTGATGGTTCGGTACGAACCTCAGTATTGAAGTCACGGTTCAGTACAGCAGGGGGGAGAAAACTAAACATAAAATTACTTCTTTTCTTTTTAAATTAAACTGGTTTATTAACGAATTGTCTCTCTCTTTAAATAAATTCAGTTATAATTAACATTTGCTTAAGGATAAAAAACAAATATCTCAGCTAATGCTGTAAACCAACTCAGTCCCGTAGTAACTGTCCTGCAAAGTTATGCTCAAACCCCAGTTAAACACACCCGAACTAGCTAATCAAGGTCTCACTAGGCATACAAGACGCTTTCAAGCAGGTGTGTTGGTGCTAAACTTAGTTTAATTCTAAGTTTGAAGACTCCTGCTGTAAACTATATACAGTGAACCCTTTCTTGCACATTACTATAATATTAAAGGTTACAATTAACAACAGAACCCAAACTATTAAATTCAGTTGCTATTTATTCTTAGATATAATAAACATTTAAAAAAAAAAAACTTGTATAAATGCTCCCCTCTAGAGTTCATTTCTCTACTGAACTAACATGCTGTGGACACTAAATGACTTGCCTGAGGTAAATGTAATGCTACGTGAGATGTTATTCTCAAACTGTTTTATTGATGTCTTTTTGTGGTTGAAACACTGGTTGAGAGATTACTTGTAAATATGTCTATGCATAGATTATCTGTTCTTCTGTGCTTTTTCCTGTTGTGGTGGTTAGCAAACAGTGTTGCATTATCACGCTCCCCCTTCTAAATTTGAGTGGGGATTGCCTATGACTGACTCTATTCGTCTGACTGCATGCACCGAACCGTGACGGTTCAGGGCGAATTTATGTACCGTTACACCACTATTAGGCTGCTGTCATTTGAAGACAAAATGCATGTATCCAATGTACTGTTTCACATGCAGTTTATTTCTCAAAGAACTCAGAATGCAGCTACACGAATGCTAACTCGAAATTAGAAATTACATTACTCCAACACTCAGATCCTTTCACTGGCTGCATATATCATTCAGAACTGAATTCAAGATCCTCTGAGTTTTTAAATGTCTTCATGGAACTGCCTCAATATACCTTTCTAATTTGTTGAATAAATATACTCTAGCAAGATCGCTCCAAACATCAAATAGTAATTTGTTGGTTGTGCCAAAATTACGGATAAAAATTGGTGAGTCAGCCTTTAGTCATTTTAGTCCCAAGTTATGGAATTCTCTTCCTGACGACCTGCGAGCAATCGACTCACTATGCACTTTTAAAAAGTATCTCAAAACATGTTTGTCAGATATCCCTTGTTTTGGTTTTGTATAGTTAAAACCCACTTTAATCTTTTCTGAACTTCATTTGTTGACTCCATCCATCTTGTTAAATCCGGGGACATGCAGTATATTTTTTGACTTCCTACTCCCAACCACAGCAAAGGTAAAACCACCTGCTCCATGAGATTTTTATTGGGACACGCAGATACCAATCACAATGCATCCCTCTAGGTTTTATAAGGGTTTTGACAAGTGTCTGATTGAAACTATTTGGGACATGTCCTAGTAAAGTAGAGTTAACAACTAGTTAACTCTTTTTAGTTAAAAGAAACAATTATTCAAGACCTGTTTCAGTACCCACTAATATTGCATCCAGCAAACATGTTGGATTTGATGCTTTACATGTCTAAATGTTTTCATGTCTGTTGCTTTGGGTCATTAAATTGGTGTTAACTTGTTTTTGTTTATTTTCACCCTAGACTGGATGTTGCTGAAAGAGGAGATGGAAGAACTGAATGAAATGGAAAAGAAAAGTCAGAATGAGAATTGTCAGGATTTCATGACTGTAGAAGAATCTCTTACTTGCTTACAAACAGGAAGTAAAAATCTTGAAGTCCACATGAGTGTTCACACTGAAGAGAGCCCTTTCACCTGCCAGCACTGTGGAAAAAGTTTCAATCGAAAAAGGAACCTTAACATCCACTTGAATATCCATTCTGAAAAGGAGCCATTCATATGCCCTCAGTGTGAAAAGACATTTACACAGAAAAAATACCTTACTGCCCACTTAAGAATCCACAATGGAGAGACCCCATATACCTGCAAACTGTGTGAGAAGAGTTTCTCACTAAAAGGAAATCTTAAGACTCACATGAGAATCCACACTGGAGAGAAGCCATTCATATGTGCTCAGTGTGGAAAGAGTTTTAAACAGAAAAGAGACCTTAACGTCCACATGAGAATTCACACTGGAGAGAAGCCTTACATCTGCGAACAATGTGGGAAGAGCTTCACACACCAAGAAAGTTTTAAGATTCACATGAGAATTCACACTGGAGAGAAGCCATTCACATGTGATCAGTGTGGAAAGAGTTTCAGATATAGAGACAAGCTTAATAATCACATAAGGATTCACTCAAGGGAGAACTGTTTTAGATGTCCTCACTGTGAAAAGAGTTTCACAGAAAGGAATAATCTTATGAGTCATGTAAAAACTCACACTGGAAAGAAGATTTTCATGTGCCATCACTGTGGAAAGATTTGCTCAAAGAAAACAAACCTTGAGAATCACATAAGGGTTCACACTGGAGAGAAGCCTTTTACTTGTCCTCAGTGTGGAAAGAGTTTCAGACTTAAAGGAAACCTAAATGCTCACATGAGAGTTCACACTAGAGATGCCTTACAAGTGTCTTAGTGTGAAGAGATTTTCACATATCTCTCAGACCTGAAACGACATGTGCAAACTCATTCTTAAAAGAAATCGCAGTGTTCCTCAGTGTGACTAAAGGTTTAGAAAATGGAGCAATTTCAACAATCATGTGCACGTTCACTCTGGAGGAAGGCAGTTCAGTTGAGATAATCAGTGTAATAAAAACATCACACATACAGATATGCCTATACAGATAATGTCATGTGAATGTGAGAAAATACATATATGTCTAAAATCAAGGCTACTTTCACATCACAGCTGAATGTGGGTCATATCTGATTCATTACCACTTATTTTATTTGTATTAACTTCTATTTAAATCCTTGACCTCTTTATACTATACCTTGTGGCTTTTTATTTTCTTGTAACGACTGAGACACGTGTGTTATATTTAATGAATAATATTTAAAACCCTGTGCCAAGGTGTCTGCGACCACCCCCAAAGTATTAGTACCAGGCCCCTGGTTGCCATGGTTTTACGACTTAAAAGAATGCAGAACTATGCTTTAAACTCACTTGAATCAGGCCATAGGGAAGACACAAAGCCTGTAAAAACAGACTCTTTTGCCTCAATTTATGGACAAACTGTTCTATAAATGAACATGCATCCCAGGACATTGTGTGTATGATTATTACTGTTGTGTGTAGTGTCTTTTTGTATGGTATTTTGTTTTATGAATATGTTATGATAGAACCAATGGCTAATGTAACCTCACCTATACCAAGTTTGGGGTCTACGTGTTTGTATTTTGAAGATTTAAATGATTGTGTATATGATATGTTTTTAGCTGTGCAACATATTAATATTACAAGAATCTTTCCTTCTCCAACAACCAATCCAGTTACATATGCAAATGCCCTGCTCGAAGGACAAAGGATCGTAAAACTAAATTTCCAGCTTGGAAATTGGTCAGGTCAACCTTAAGAGGTGTGACTTCTCCCAGACTGTTCCTCTTGCTCCTCCGACTGACTCTTGGTATCTCTTAGTTGCTGCAAGGCCTCAACCTGCACTCCAGCCATGTGCTTACCTTGGAGAGAGAGAGAAATCTTTCCCAACTACAAGAGTCAAAATAACCATGCAAGTTCATCATTTCTTCATTCAACGCAGGAGAAATCGATTGCAACTTCAACACCATCGATTCACGGAATCACCAAGAACCTGTTCAGAACAACAGACTGCAAAGGCCATGCAAGTAACGAATATTTTAACTAAACAGAGCTTTTTGATAAGCAGTAAAATCCTCTTAACGAGGTGCTTTGGAATAATAAACTGATGGTTCTTTTCATGGTTTAATGACTCTTTTTCCATAGCTTCATTCCCTGTTCCCATTTCCGGCTTCATTCTATCGAGTTCCATCTTACTCATGTATGTGTGTTTGTTAGATTAGTTGTGTTTGTGATTTAGTTAATAAAATTTGTGCACAATACATATTTGGTTCTGAGTCCCTGTCTGCAGATAAATGTCACTTAAATGATCTATCTTGTTACACGTTCTAAGCGCTATAAATGATAAGCAAGAATTATCTTTTCTTCAAATTAATTAATAATCAATACTAAGTGTTCACAGGATGAACTGATGGAAATGTAGCTACATCAAGTTAATCTGATCCAAATATTCATATTTAATCATAAGTTATGAATAATTATTTCCTTTTTTAGCTAATTTGCTACATTCTTTTGTGCATATGTACACCAGTGGCCACACTTGACCACCTTCTTTGCTATAGTTTCAAATATTGAGCAGTTGTGGGAGTGCCCTCTTATTTCAACTATGTATGTCATATGATGGCTCTGAATTAAAATAATAGGTAAACTTCTATCTTGCTGTGAAATGCCAAAATGTAACTGAAAAATGATAAATAAAAGGACATAAACTGAATGAAATGATGAACATTGTGTTACTTGCTCATTCTAGGTGTTTATGGCTTATTTAGTTGTCAATTTAATCTTTATAACATTTGGTAGAGTTAAGGCCTTTGCACACTGAGTCTGAAATTCGCATCCGAAATGTTCGCACGTTAAAAAATAAATACGACCTCAGGTTGTGTCAATCACGTTTACACACTGCCTCCGAAACTTTCGTCCGTCATAAAAAAATTCGGATTAGGTTCAATTTTCTGCGTTTTTCGCATCCGTGCCACGCATTTTGAGAGATGTTTTGACAATTCAGAGCCACCGTACACAAACGGCAAAATCCCCAATGCCATCTGATAAGTTGATCCACGTCGTTTACAGCACAAAGCAGTAGCACTGTATGACAAACAAAGTGCAGAAAGAGACCGAATATAAAGATAAAGTGTGCCAGTATCGCTAGCAAAGCATCAAACTGAGGCACTGACATCCTGAAGTAAACTTTGAAATGCTCGGGATAATCACGCAGCTCCTTGATGAGATGGAACTCTATTTCCTCTCTACGCAATCTCAGGATTGGATGTACCCAATATTTCCTCTTTCTTTTTGTCTTTTTAAGAAGAGAGAGGACAATTAAATCATGCTCACTGCTTGAAGACTTCATTTTGTATTATTTTGCAAATTTTTTCGCAACGGATTCATTAATACGCATCGGACTCAGTGTGCAAGGTCTCTGTGCGTGACAAATTTTTAGAATCATGAATACGAAAATTTCAGACTCAGTGTGCAAAGGCCTTTAGGGTACTCAGACTCGAGTCCAATTTGGTCTCTGACTTGTTACGCATTCATGTGAATTTGTACTCAGACTTGACATGGGCTTGGATATTTTGGACTCTGAAATTTTTCAGAGAACAGTAGGGATGTAACAATGCACCGAGAGTCGGTTGGAAATCGATGAAAATATGTGACAAGTCATGTTAAACGAATCACGATACACATTTTAAACAGCAGGGCGCTGAAACTGATTACTGTGACGTCGCTTTACAGGTGCGAGAGCAGCAAACAAGTCGAGCACCAAGTGTAGCAGTGGTAAGTGCTGACGTTGATGACCCATCTTCATTCAAATGCAGGTTTGGTGGGATTTACAAAGATTATAAATATTAAAGGTTGAGGTGCAGATACCGCAAGATGATGTTAATAAACTGTACACTAATAGCACAACAAACATGATGTAGCATATAAACCATCACAACAGTTACTAGTTCACCTCCGTCTGCACGTAAAAACTATTAATAACCAGCCAAACCACACTGACTGGCAGGTTTGGCCCAACCAGCGACATACTCTGCAGCGGGTTCGTGTTACAGTGCTCTCTCTTCTTTTGAAATCTAAATCATTTCAAGTGAAATATACTGTGTATTCCAAACTACACATTTATTTAAGTTGAGCTAAGATGTCATTTTCCTGTTTGCAACTTGGAATTTCTCAGTTGTATTTTCTTGAACAGCAATTCAATTTACTTGTTAAGTCACGTGAACTGTTGAAGTTTCAAAACACTTAACGTAACGAAGCCTTGTTTACTGAAATCATGTTATTTTGGCACTCTGAACCACTGATTCAAAAGAAACGATTTGTAAAGATTCGAAGCTTCATGAAGCAGTGTTTTGAAATTGGCCATCACTAGATATTGTGGAATAAAGTCGCTATTTTGTTATTTTTGGCGCACAAAAAGTATTCTCGTCGCTTTATAATATTAAGGTTGAAACACTGTAGTCACATGAACTGTTTTAAATATGTTTTTAGTAGCTTTCTGGGCATTGAAAAAGGGAGTGTTACTGTTGGCGATGCAGACTGAGCCATCGGATTTGATCAAAAATATCTTAATTTGTGTTTTGAAGGTCTTACGGGTGTGGAACGACATGAGGGTGAGTAATTAATGACATAATTGTCATTTTTGGGTAAACTAACCCTTTAAAGTTACATTATAGAATCTCGTTGCCATTTTGTGAGGGTTCGTGGTGGTTTGATCAATTAATGGTAGGTCCAGTTGATTTTGTAAATATCTTTGATTACTTCGATGCTATTGGTATCCTGAGTTTTCCTAAGATGTTATTTTATCAGGACATGTCTTAGCACCATTTCATGAGGTGTTATGTAGAGATTAGCCGTGTAGATATTTTTTACAATGTGAATATTAATAAGAATTTGGCTAGGTGGCATGATGATATCATGACAACGATAACTTGTCATCGTTAGAGATTTTGCTATTTCATTTATATCATTGCAGTATGTAAATGTGTTTGAGTACTTGACACTTTAGAATGAGAAGATAAAAAAAAGGATGATGTTACCACATGTTATGATATTAACCACAATAAGCCGTTAAAAAAGAACTCATGCGGTGCTTTGTCTGACAAACACCCAAAACGTGCTCAGAGAAAGCTGCAATCCAGGCCCTTTCCTTACATTTCAAAGCTGGAACCAGGCCTGGTGATCCCAAATTCAGTTCTCTTTTGCAGCACATAAATTCACGCACAGTTATGTCAAAATGGCCATTGTGTAGAGTTTTCACTTAAACAGTTGGGTGAAAACAAAATGTCAGTAGATCTGTCTGTCTGTCTTTAATGTTAATCAAACTAAAGACAAATTATAGAACCACTATTATTATAACTTTTGGATCTTTAATAAGAATTTAAAATTCATACAGTGGAAACTATGTAGTCTTCTATTTTTACATTTTACATTGTTCAATATATAGTATGTTTTACGAAGTTAAATAAATCTATTGTACTTTAAAACTTTTAATTTGTATCTTTGTTCTATTGTATTTATCATAGTGTTTGTAATTTGCCACTGTTCTTATTTATTTTTTATTTTTTTTAATAACTAATGTGATATTACAGGGAAATTACAGAGGTACCTAGATATTTAACATAATTGGTAAAGGACTTTTTACAAAATTAAGATGATCTCCTTTTTACAAAATGAAGATTTATATATAAAAATAAGATCTTAAAATGACGTGTAATGGCATTGACACGCAGACCATATTCAGGTTATTTCTGTTGTGATAAGTGCACACAGAAAGACATCTGAGATGGCAGGCAGGTTATATACTCAAGTAATCAAGCCATGTATAAAATGTTGATACCACATTTATTAGAAGGTTTTGGAAGAGCCACACTCTGTTGCCCTTGGTTGGACCAGGAAGGTCCCAGGCAAGACAGAGATTGAGAACTTGTCTTTTTCTTCCTCTGTCAGCTCCCTGTCAAAAACTGAAAAACCAAACAAACAGATCAACAGTACAGTTTCAGAATACAATATGACTTTATAATTTAATCCAATAGCACTCACCAGTTCAATTGTCTCTATGATCAAGATCGGGGCAGTCTTCCAAGCACAGCTAAGAGGATATTTCCTCTTGTGAACCCCCAGTAAGGAAACAAATAAAAGCAGGGCTTAGTCCTGACAGTGAAGATAGGAATGTCCTATGAGCCGGCCAGCCATTGAAAAAAGATCACTCTCCACCAGAAATGTGGAGACTGATGGGACCAAATGATCTGCCTCACCATCAAAATGTTTGGTCACAGTGGTGTTTCCGTTTGACAAATATTCATCAAAAAATCCTGAAAAATAAAATGTATGATGGTTTCCACAAAAATCTGAAGCAACACAACTGTTTTCAACATTGATAATAATCAGTAATGTTTACTGAGCAGCAAATCATCATATTAGAATGATTTCTGAAGGATCATGTGACACTGAAGACTGGAGTAATGATGCTGAAGATTCAGCTTTGCCATCACAATAAATTACATTTTACAATGTATTCACATAGAAAACAACATTTTCAAATTGTAATAATATTTCACATTAAAACTGTATTTTTGACCAAATAAATGAAGCCCTGGTGAGCAGAAGAGATTTCTTTCAACAACATCAAAAAATCCTAAACTTTTGAAGGGTAATGTACATTTTTTAATTTAAAGCTTAAACTTAAACATGCCAAGCCCAGAAAACATATCTAGATATTGTTTGAAAATGTTTGAAATAATTATTGACTGATTTTTTTATTATTATTATTTAAATGTTTAAGGTTCTTTTTGTTATTTGAAAAAAAAAAAAAAAAAAAAAAGAAGGATCCGGCACACACCCCGGGGCCGCTCCGGCGTGCCTCGGGCCGAACAAAGTCGATGATGACAATGGGTGAACGGCTTTAAAAAAAAACACACACATAAATGTGTGTATATATGTATTCACGACTCTAGCAAAAAAGAGCGCCTAGCCCAGGGGTGCTCACCGAGATGTGCGGGTAACCCGCTGAACCCCGCTCGTGATCGGGACTGGGGATTGAAACTGTTTCCCATCAACGAGGAATTCCCAGTAAGCGCGAGCGAGGCCGGAAATGGAGCCCCTTCGCGGGGCCGCACTCTGGAGGATTGGCTTACCTCCAGGGGGGCTCATGTTGCGAGACAAGGCCGGAGACCGATGCGCCGTCTTGGGCATCATAGAAGGTTCGGATGGCCCGGAGGTATAAACCAAACTGTGGTGGTGCGACACTAGAGACGGGTGAGAGGCACACCCGCCCGGAGGAGCCGACCTCCGCGAAAACCAAAGTCTTTGGTGGAGCTCTGGGAGCTTGGGGAACTTCCAGAAGCGAGGCCAGAAAAGGAGTCCCTTCGTGGGGCCGCACTCTGGAGGATTGGCTTACCTCCAGGGGGCTCGTTGCGAGACAAGGCCGGAGACCGATGCGCCGTCCTGGGCATCGTAGAAGGTTCGGATGGTATAAACCAAACTGTTTGGTGGTGGTGCGACACTAGAGACGGGTGAGAGGCACACCCGCCCGGAGGAGCCGACCTCCGCGAAAACCAAAGTCTTTGGTGGAGCTCTGGGAGCTTGGGGAACTTCCAGAAGCGAGGCCGGAAAAGGAGCCCCTTTCGTGGGGCCCCACTCTAACCCTAACCCTAAACCTTATTAAAAGGACAACAGTGAAGTTTATCTGTTCAACCTTTTTGTAATGTAATTCAATATCATCATAATACCATATACAGTGATAAAAGTTTCCCTCATCCATCAAGAAATGGCTGTCAGGCTGGCTACAATACGAACAGCAACCGTTGGAACATCTGGTTGGAATGAGAGGTAGAGTTGTGTGTCATCAGCATAGCAATGATAGGAAAAACCATGTTTCTGAATGACAGATCCTAGCGATGACATATAGATGGAGAAGAGAAGTGGTCCAAGCACTGAGCCCTGAGGCACCCCAGTAGCAAGATTTTGTGACTTACGTTGCCTTCACGTGCTATCAGAAATTTGATAATTCCCACCTCTGAAGTCGTGATTACGACCTCATCGCATTCGAAATGGGAGGGCGTTCAAGTGCAATTTTTCCCTCGAAACTCGTATTTGCGGTAATTCCGAGAGCACGTGAAGACAGCTTTAGACTCCTCATCTCTCTAAGATACCCTGAAGGATCTATCTGAGAGGTAAGACTTGAACCATTGTAGTGCATTTTCTGAGATGCCCTTCGTCTTGAGGATTGACAGGAGGATCTGGTGGTTAACTGTGTTGAAAGCAGCAGACAGATCCAGCAAGATGAGTACTGAGGATTTGGAAGAAGATGTCTAGAAGATGTTTGAGTGGAGAAAAGGGTATCAGTTGCACTGTTAGTATCTAATGATGAGAGCTGATTAGGGGGAGGAAGTATGGATGAGACCAAAGAGGATAGGCTGGAGGGTGAAAGTGAGCGTAGGTTATGCCGACAGGTGACTTGTGGAGAAGTGTGTGTTGTTTCCTGAGCTAAGTTGCGGATAAGAGTGAGGAGGAAGTGATGTGAGGTTTTTCTAGGTGGAAGTTGAAGTCTCCAAGAACTACCAAAAGATAAACACGTTCAGCCAGGAGGTTGGCTAACAGTTATAGAAATAATTTGAAAGACTTGCTTTCTTGTTATCTGAATGGTTTTCAAGAATATTAAATGTTTAGACTTCAGTTTCTCACTAAGTCAGAAAACATCCTGAGAAATGAATGCATTGGAAGATTCAACTTGAAAGCCGGTAAGTTGGAGGAAGACACCATATCGCATCTTTGCAGGTAATGTGCGTAGATCTCTCGCCACACACATATAATCTCCATATAATCCTAAACAGCTTGATTACATTGCTCAGGTATGTTTGATTACAACAGGTGCAGGACAGTTGGGTACTCCTTGCTTAGAAACTACACTGTCTGTGAACCCGGGCCAGTATGCAATGCTTTGGCAAAAGTATTAACCTGTTAAATGTCTTGCAGGTAGACACGCTTTAAAAATGTTGACTCTGAAATAACGTTCTGTGTTGGACAGGCGCTCATCTTCACACAACTCATATGTCATAATGACGTTTCATTCTTCTGACTCTCACATTTTCAAAAGTTGTCTGAGATCCCCATTTTTCTGCAAGCATCCATGCTGTAATCTTTACCTGGTCAAAAGCGCCACGATACTCAGACAAGCTCTGAATGGCATTGTCCAGCAATGTCACAGACTTCTGTATGTCACCGTTTGTAGCTTGAAGTATTGTAAATACTGTTTGTGGAAAAGGGTTAGGAGAGCAAAAATCATTTATCTTTTCCTAAAATTCACTTAAACTTACAATCGTTCTGGTGTGCCAGCTCTGCTCAGTTTCAGTACAGCTGCGAACTAGAGGAACACAATTCAGACTTCAGTTTTAAATGTACATTGCAAATATAAATATATATATATCTACTAAACGTAATTTGCCAGATGTTTTACTACTTCACAGGATAATCAAAAAATGTATGAAATCATTTTAAATAAGTGTGAAATAAATTAATGTAAGCTTTTCCTTGATTTACAGCTGTACAAATAATTAGCAGTGTAGTCACACTTCAACTTTAAACATATATTACAGATAAAAAAATACATTTCTGTTAAATAAAAGGGTTATTTACCAAATGTTTTATTTCCATACAGGGTAGTCAACAGTTTATTACCTGAATTAAATCAAGGTAAAACAATATAATGCAATGATTTCTGGTTTCTTAATAAAGGGTCAAACATGACTTTTTTTGTTTTGTTTTGTTTTTTTAGACAGAATCTGACATATTGCTCGTTTATTGATATTGCTCACATATATTCACGGCTTTTATTTTGATCTGACAACGTGATGTCACAGGGCTGCGCCGCGCTCCAGTGTTTGTTGTGATTCGGCTGAAGAAAGGTTTGTGTTTTTAAGCATTTAAATCGGTACAACACGTTTAGGAAATTGTTGTGGTTTTTAAAATGAATTCAGCGTTATTGAAGGTAACATTGCAATGCTTCACCTAACATTTATGAACGTTATTTTGTGTGAGTAAAGCGTATCCACGCATGAGTAACAGAAAAAGTGCGTCTATTTTCGCTCCCAATATACTGAATCAGTTTATCACAAACACGAGTTTGGTCATGTAGTGATTAGAGAAAAGGAGCTTTTCGAAACTCGAAATCAAATACTTTCCTACTTATTATGCGAAAAACATTTTCATTTCCGAATTTCATTCATACTTCCCATTGAGAAGTACATTTAAATTCAAATGTATTGCCTACTCGGACGGTATGCGATTTCGGACGCAGCGCGAGTCAATTGAATCAAATGCTTGAAATGCTTGTACAACTTTTACAAATCAACTGCTAATGTTTTCATTAAATTGCTTATTATTAAATATAATAATTCATATTATTGAATACTAAATATAGGCTACATAATAAATGCATAAATATGAAGTGTCTGTATAATGTTCTTTTATTAATTTGTATTTTGCTAATCAGGTAATTTAAGGCCATTAACTCTCACTCTGACTGACTCCCTTACCAGTGTGCTGACTACTGAACTAGGGAGCCGATTGAGACGCACCCAGATTTAGTTTGTATTTATTGTTCTTTCTGATAATTATTCTCATCTTAAACAGGACAGGTTGTCCAATCACCCAGAAAAACTCCTGGTGAATCAACTGAGATCTACGTGACACTATTATAAAGATGGCGTTTATTAAAGAGGAGAGTGAAGACATGAAGATTGAAGAAACATTCAGAGTGAAACAAGAAGATACTGAGGAACAAACAGGTTGGTTTCATTCTCAAAGCTGAACTGAATCATTTGACCCTTATTAAAATGTTCAACATACTAAATTGATGTTTTTGAAATACTAATGCTGCCTTCAAGTGCATTCAATATTACAACATTTCACACAAAATTAGAAAAAATAATATGGAAGTAGCCTAAACAACATTACATTTAACACATTTACTTTGATCTAAATTCAAAAGCAGATACTGAGTTTAATTTTACATGCCAACCATTCATTTATAGCACTTAATTTTGCAACAGTAACAAAAACATTTATTTTTCATAAAGCAAATCCTGAGAGGTGAGTGATTAACTTTACTAGGACTGCCCCGTAATATTCGTCTAATCGTCAGTCGACCAAAAGTTTTATTAGTCAATTTGTCACAGAAAGAAAAAAAAAACCTTCTGGGAAAAAAAAAAAAAAAAAAAAACATCTGGCAAAGTCAAGCAGGGCAGGAAACGTTCGCCTATCATCCACTGACCTCAAATATGGTTTATCACCATATGTGCGTTAATCACATCAGTCTACACACATTGTGTTAAATTCTGTAGGTAAATTCCCAAGTTGTTAATTTTTAAATTATACATTTTTATTTAATATTAATGATAAATTGTGTAAATTAGTGTTACACATAATTTTTGTAATTTTTCTACATTTTCCTTCTAAGAGTATAGGTTGATACTATTGAACTAAGTATCATTTGCATCAGTGAAATAAAATGATAACGTCCCTCAGGGAAACTTGTACAAGGAGAAAAGCAAAGGACATGATACTGAGCCCTGTGGCACTCCATACTTTTTCATTTACATGGACAAAGTTGTAGCAGTCAATTAGATAGGACTTAACCTATGCTAATGCTTATCCACAAATGCCAGTATACATAATTCTTTAGCTATCCAAGAGAATGGTGTGGCGTATGTTGTCGAAAGATTTAATAACACTTGAGGGAAAAAATTTAGCCATGATCAGATGCCAAAAGCAGTTAATTTGCAACTTTAAGTACAGTTTGTGTGCTCACATCCTGACTGATTTTTTTTTTTTTTTTCACATATCTTTTTTTTCTGTAAACTGAACATAGTTGAGAGAACACTATTTTCTAATATTATAAACATATAACACCTCTTTCAGTAGTAGGACTGCACAATTAATCGAATTTCTAATCGTGATTATGATTGCGGATGCCACGATTTCGTAATCATTCAAAGGTGCGATTACAAAAAAAATTCACTTGAATTATTCTGCGTGCTTAATGGGGCGTTCACACCAGAGGCGACTTGTGCGAATAAATCGCGCTAATCGCACGTAGTTGGACGCTTGAGCATTTTGAGTTTACTCACTTCATTCACTTCACAATAGATGCGAATTCGCGTCATGGGAGGGGCTCTCCCTTTCCTTTAAATATGTGTCCCTCAGACTCTTCCACTTTCTGCACACTTCCTCTGAATAAACACATCAACTCGTCAGCGGGAAAGTAGTTGTAAAATACGGCGAATAAGCTCAATTTGCCGGCTTTAGCTAGCTTGTAGTCTCAATATGTATATATATAGCTCAAATTATGTAAAGAGCTTTTTTTTATTTTTTTATTTTTTTTTTTTTAATAACTCACTCACTTTCTTCCAAGCAAGATCCTTTTTATTCCTGTTTCTATAAAAGTACGAAGATGTATCGTACAGCTCAAAACATAAAGCATCAAAACCAACATACAGCATACAGCGACGATGATTTTGTCCTCCATTGTTGTTTCGGATTTCTGCCTCCGCTCGCTACGCCGTAATCACGTCACTACTAGAGCAAGCTCCTGATTGGTTAACGCGGCGCGAATATTCGCCAAAGTTCAGATTTCAATTCACGCCGCAGGATGTCTATCGCGTCTTTGCATTGACTTAACATGTAAATCGTTCGCGTCTGGTGTGAACGCACCATAAGAGGTGTGTTTAGAGCATGTTACGCCTGCCATTTTTAAAAAGCCGTGTACACAGCCTATATATTTACTACACAAACTAACTCTACAAACATAAAAAAACAGTGATTGATGGGCCTCAATATGCTGAGAAAATCCAGCGTGACTTTGAGCGGACAAAGCGAAACATGATTATGTATTTCTTATCAGATAGCCACACTGGACATCAACCACACGGCAAAAGATGATACTTTTTCATATACTGTCTGCTTTCTTTGTATAACAGTTCTAGCTAATAACGTATTAGACAGGACTGTTAAACAGATCGTGAACTAATGAAAACGGAGAATGTGACTGCTGTGTGCTCAGGCTTTGGCTAAGCTGTTCTCAGTGCTGTCAAAATGTCTACCAAAATAAAAGTCACAACAAGCGCAGTTTACGTCACTTCAGAGTTCCTACTAGCGGTGCGAATGCAACTAGGAAAATGGCCCTAGGTGAACATTATTTCTCGGGAACCACGTTGGTGGCTAGTTCCTAGTGTAACCCAGTGCGAAAGCCCCTATTATTATACCTACCATGCATATGTTTGGTTTGGTTTTTTCTTTAAATAAAAAAAGCAATGTATAAATGACATTGTTTTCAGCTTGTTTTTTTTATTTTTATATAAAAATGACATATAGTGACTTAAAACAATGGTATAAAGGTATTCAAAACACAATTCAATGTAAATTGTGATAATCGTAATTAATGATCGCAATTTCAATTTCAAGGGAATAATTGACAATTACGATTTTTGTCATAATCATGCATCCCTATTCAGTAGCTTAGTGCTGCGTATAGGATCTAGCATACATGTTGTTGGTTTTGATGCTTTGTTTTGATGTTTGTTGATTTACGCCATTAAACTGGGGTTAACTTGTATTTTTCTCTTTTTTACCCTAGATCGGATGGCACTGAAAGATGAGAATGAATTACTAGATGAAATGGAAAAGAAAGATCAGTATGAAAAACATGATTTCATAAGTGGAAAAAAATCATTTAGTAACTCAGAGACTGAGAATACTTCCTCTCAAAAAGGATCTCAAAAGACTGGAACTACACGCTATTTTACCTGCCAACAGTGTGGAAAGAGTTTCAATCAACATGGAAGTCTTACTGTCCACATAAGAATTCACACAGGAGAAAAGCCTTTCACATGCAAACACTGTGGAAACCGTTTCAATCAACGTCGAAACCTTATAGTCCACATGAGAGTTCACAATGGAGAGAAGCCTTACACCTGCCAACAGTGTGGAAGGAGTTTCACTCAGCTTGGAAACTTTAAAGTCCACATGAGAGTTCACAATGGAGAGAAGCCTTACACCTGCCAACAGTGTGGAAAGAGTTTCACTCAGAAAGGAAGCCTTAAAAAGCACATGAGCATTCACACCGGAGAAAAGCCGTACACTTGCCAACAGTGTGGAAAAGGTTTCACTCAGCAAGGAAGCTTTAACAGGCACATAAGAGTTCACACTGGAGAAAAACCTTACACATGCCCTCAGTGTGGAAAGAGTTTCAGTCAAAAAGGACACCTTAAAGACCACATTAGCATTCACATTGATGCAAGCTCCTTCACCTGCAAACAGTGTGGAAAACGTTTTAACAGAAAAAACAACCTTGAAGTCCACATGAGCATTCACACTGAAAATAGCTCTTTTACCTGCCAACAGTGTGGAAAAAGTTTTAACAGGAAAAAATACCTTAATTCCCACATGAAAATTCACACTGGAGAGAAGCCTTACTTGTGCCCTCAATGTGGAATAAGCTTCAACCAAGCAGGAAACCTTAACAGGCACATGAGAATTCACACTGGAGAGAGCCCTTTCACTTGCAAACAGTGTGGAAAATGTTTCACTGGAAAAGGAAGCTTTGAAAGGCACACAAGAGTTCATACTGGAGAGAAGCCTTACACATGCCCTCAATGTGGAAAGAGTTTTACACATAAACCAACTCTTAATATCCACATGAGAATTCACACCGGAGAGAAGCCTCACACCTGCAATCTGTGTGGAAAGAGTTTCACTGATAAAGGAAACCTCAAAGTGCACATGAGAATTCACACTGGAGAGAGCTGTTTCACCTGCCAAAAGTGTGGACAGAGTTTCACTCAAAAAGGAAACCTTAAAAAACACATGAGGATTCACACCAAAGAGAAGCCTTACACCTGCAAACTGTGTGGAAAGAGCTTCACAGCAGCACTAAACCTGAAACGACATTTGCAAACTCACTCTGGAAAGAAACTGCGGAGTTCTGAATGTAGTAAGAGGTTTAGAAAAGGGAGAAATTTCAAAAATCACGCATCTATTCACTCTGGAGGCAGGCCGTTTAATTGCGATCAGTGTAATAAAAGATTTCTTTTGCCTTTACACTTACAGATACACTTAAAAAGTCATGCAGATGTGAAACCACATTCTTGTTCTTTGTGTGGAAAGAGTTTCAAATGGCTCAGCAATTTAAAATGGCACCAGAAAATACTCATCTGTGTAAAATCGAGGCTGCATTCACACCGCAGCTGAATGTGGGCCAAATCTGAACATTCCTATTAAAGTGTGAGAATTAATTTGAAGCAAGATATTTTACATCATAACTTGTTAAATATGGATTTTTTTTTTTTTTTACTCGAACGCAATGCTTCATTTCAATGTTGCGATACTGACAAAGATACTCTTTATTTCTGTATTCACTTAAGCACTTTCAAGAGTCCAGTTCTCGAAAGTGCTTATCTGAATACAGAAATAAAAAGTATCTTTGTCAGTATCGCATTTTTTTTTCTCCTTCTTTCACTCTTTGTGACAAGATGTAAAAGTTTTCCTGTGTTATAGTTTATTGACTGGTTATCTGTTGATTATTTGCAACAATATAATTGGAAACTGAACAAAAAACTTTGTTGTGCATTTATTGTTGGTGTAAAGAGAAAAATATTTTGTATGTACCGGTGGGTTTTAGAGCTGTCTGGGGGTTTTGACCAGTGCCTCACCCCAAACACCAAACATTTTAATTTAGGTCAGTTTGTTTAATTTGATTTAAATTCTTATTTCTGGGTGTTGCCACCGTTGCACTATAAAGGCGTGATAAAATGCATGAAAGCAGCATGACCATCTGGGCAACTCCAAAGAGCCCGAACCTCTGAAGGAAACACATTTTTTGTTTGGCATGTTATAACAATAGGTTCGAATGGGGCTGGATGATTAATCGAAACCGAAATTCAGAACCTCTAACTGACGTAATTTTCCCATGTCGGTCATTTCGGGTTTTTAATATTGTTAATACTTTCCGCTTAAAAACTCTGCCCCCGTTCAGTCAGCGGCATGGAAGCAACACAGAGGCGAACTCAAACGCCAAGTCAAAACAGAGACGAAGTGCGATCACTTTTGCTTGCGTCCTTATGAAAGTTTAACAATTGTGTGTTTAAAGTCTTGCCAATTTGAACGTGATTTTTAGATCATTTATCGTAATATGTGCTGATTTATCTGTATCTGAGCAGAAATCTGTATGAACCATATATAAAATAACTACTGAAAGTGAGCTGTTCTGTCGGAGCACTCTTTCGTTAGGAAAAAATATCCCACCTTTAATAGTCAAGCATATTTACAATACAAACATTGTGAGTGAACTATGAGGGTAAAAAACAAAAATATCGTTCACAAATCATAATTGAGTTAAAATGTTCAGTTAAAGGGATAGTTCACCCAAAAATGAAAATTTGATGTTTATCTGCTTACCCCCAGGGCATCCAAGATGTAGGTGACTTTGTTTCTTCAGTAGAGCACAAATGATGATTTTTAACTCCAACCATTGCGGTCTGTCAGTCGTATAACGCTTGTCAATGGGAACACCATCTATAAGAGTCAAAAGAACATGCACAGACAAATCCAAACCTCACCAACCGGATGCGCAAGGCAGTTGGACGTAGTGGTGCATTAGAGGTAAAAAATTATATAAATACTGTTCGGTTTCTCGCACAAACTGATCGTTTCGTGTCTTAGGACATCGATGTGTCGTCACGAGACGCAGGGTTTAATTTGGATTTGTCTGTGCATGTTTCTTTGACTCTTAAAGATGGAGTTCCCATTGACATGCATTATACGACTGACAGACCGCAACGGTTGGAGTTAAAAATCATCATTTGTGCTCTACTGAAGAAACAAAGTCACCTACATCTTGGATGCCCTGGGGGTAAGCAGATAAACATCAAATTTGCATTTTTGGGTGAACTATCCCTTTAACTGAGGTTTTGATTTTAGGTCTTAACGTCCAGCCACAGGTTCTAATCAGTAAGCCCAAATACTTGATAAAATCTGTATAATGAGCTTATTGTCTTGCACAATACACATTAAAGAAAGTACAGAAGTCAACATTTGAAGTGGATTAAACCTTTCATCAAAGTTGTCCTAAAACCTTTTTCTTAGGACAACTTTGATTAACTTTTTTTCATCCACTTTAAATGTTGACAACTGTATTTAAAATCCTTAACAGGCATTCATTAATTAATTCTCCAAACTGTTTGATCATAATAAGGTCACAAGGATGCTGGAGCCTATCAAAGTGCAAGTAAAGTTTATAAAGCACATTTAAAAACAACGTGTGTTGTACCAAAGTGCTGTACAATTTTACACAGAAGATAAAAGATAATAAAACTACTTCATAAGATAACATAAAGCATGCAAGATAGGCCAGAAACCACTCAAAACCCCCTATATAATTCAGGCAACATCATAAGCTAAAGAGAATAAATATTTAGGCTAGATTTAAAAGTGTCCAGTGTGGGGGAAAATCTCACACATAAAGCTTCTCAGTACTAAATTGAGTTATTTTTCGCAGCTTATTGCACTTAAATAGTCTAATACACAGCCTCAGGTTTTGTACACATTACAACGAAGTACTAAAAACGGAAAAAAAGTTTTTCCTTGTTTTTTTTTTTTTTTGTGTGTGTGTGACAACAGGTGACAACATTGTTAAAACGATCCAGTTCAAATGGATCCAGGAAAATAACTAAAAGCGCTGTATTGTCATGTCTGGCCAGTAGTTGGCAATTTCACTTTGTAAAGAAACACTATGCACCTATATAGACTGAACACATAATGCACATGCGCATGAAATCACTGTTTTCACAAATTCACGTTTTTTTTGTTTATGCTGAACCTATAGCGGTATAATTTTCAGAAACGTGCACTTTGGAACCTGTTTTCAAATTTTTGCGTTTTCAGGCCCCCAAATCGCTGTTGTCTTTTAAATGAACGGGCAAAACACATAAAAAGTTGTGTAAACTGCCTCTAAGAATAAGGAAAGCATGGCTGTTATTCTCACATTTTAAAGGTCCTTAACCTTGCTTCCTTCAAGAACAATGGACACCACTGGCTCCTCATCTCTGTTTACATAGACAAGAATCATCATGACATCTTCAGTGAAGTGTTTTTGATTGCCATCCTTTGCAATCCAGGAGGAACGGAGGGAGGAAGCTAATTTAAAATGTGAATAACTTCATAAGCTACAATGTTGTATAAAATGTTTTAAAAATGGTTAGGACAATTTGTTGCCTTTCCACATGGCAGGTTGGAGCACCATACCTGTCTTATGTCCCTCTCAACTGGTCTACAGCAAAGATAGCACAAAGGACAGGATGCACACGAGAAATATATTCTGCAATTAAGAGAACGGACAAAAAAAAAGTAATCAGTAAACTGCAAAATACTGACAAACTAAGTTTAAATGAATATTTGCTTTCAAAGTTTACATATGGCAGACTATGGTAGTTCACATACCCGATTAGATTTCCAGCGGCAATTATCACTTACAACTATGCATTACTGACAATGTTACCTACCACTTTTTGTCTCTTTCCAGACAGGATAAAAGTTCACTTTCCAGGGAAGTTAATGACCCTAAAGGATTAGTTCACTTTCAAATTAAAATTTCCTGATAATTTACTCACCCCCAAGATGTTTCTTTCTTTCTTCAGTCGAAAAGAAATTAAGGTTTTTGATGAAAACATTACAGGATTATTCTCCTTATAGTGGACTTCAATGGTCTCCAAACGGTTGAAGGTCAAAATGACAGTTTCAGTGCAGCTTCAAAGGGCTTTAAACGATACCAGACAAGAATAAAAGTCTTATCTAGCGAAACCATTGGTCATTTTCTAAAAAAAATAAAAATGTATATGCTTTATAAACACAAGTGCTTCCGCCAGACTGCCTTCTGTATTCTTCAAAAAGCTTACACTGTATGTCCTACGCCTTCCCTATTCAACTTACGGAACAAACGCAGCGCTAGTTCTGCTTTTCCGTAATTTGAATATGGAAGGCGGTCTGGCGGAAGCTAGATATTTGACTTCATAACTTGTTTAAATATGGATATTTTTTTACACAAATGCATCGTTTCCCTTCAGAAGGCCTTTATTAACCCCCCGGAGCCGTGTGGAGTACACGTTTATGATGGATGGATATGGATGGAAGCACTTTCTTCAACTCATACTAGTTTGGTAAGGCTTACTGCCATTATAAAGCTTAGACGCATCAGGATATTTATTAATATTTCTCAAATTGTGTTCGTCAGAAAGAAGAAAGTCATATACACCTAGGATGGCTTGAGGGTGAGTAAAGCTTGGGCTAATTTTCATTTAAAAGTGAACTAATCTTTTAAGTCGTCAATTGGAAACGGTTTTAGACTTAAAAGGTTCCCATGTAGGAGGGCGTTCTCATGACCTTGGGCTGTGTTCCCTAAAATCCTGAACCTTTACAGAACATTAGGGATGTTCCTAAAATGTCTTCTTTTGGTTATGAAAGTGCTGCAGTTCAAGTTTCCTTGTATGACTTAAGGGGGACGTAAATCTAGAGGATCTCTGAAGCTATAGTGGCAGAGGTTACGTCAGGAAACATCAAGAATTTATATGCCACTTGCCTGAAGTACAAGGAGGAGATGGTTGTTAAACTGGACTTGTTTCACTGTATGCGACGGTTCACCAGGGAGTGTCACACAATCCTTTAGAAATGTAAGATTATTTCAACCTTAAAGATTTTTGATATTTATTAAAATAAAGTGTCAAATCATATGTAAATATTGACATTTTTCACTACCGAATGGGCTCATATCCATCTCTGTCCAGCCCATATAATAAAGGCTGTAACCCAAGGATTTTCAAAGGAAACTGGCGACTATGCTGTAAAGGAATATGCCACCTACTGTTTTGGCCTTCTTCTTAACAGCACCACCCTAGAAGAAGAGCATAACCTCTTTCAGGGTATGGCTATGTTGTTCATGTCAGCAAACAACACACTGGACCAAAAAATCCTGAAGTCCTACTATGGATGAAACACTTTCATATGTAGAAGACATGGAGAGGAGCAGGAGACTATATGTGGCAAATCTCCCTTCACATGTTTATTCAGTGGTGTTCTAGAGAAGACCAGGTGTACACAGACAGAGAGTGGCAAAAATAATGAATTCTACTGCCAAGGGATCATTCATGTCCTTATGAAGAACTAGACTTTAAAAGGTGAGCATCATTTGTGACATTTTGTGACCAAGTCATTCTCTTCAAATAGTATTGAGCTTTAAATGATTGCCTATTTCACAAGTTTATACTTGGTATTAATTACAGGATAAATAGGTTACAATGTTCACCTTTCTGCTTGTCTCCTGAGATCTTTAAATTTTTGGGCCATGCACACCTTGATCTCAGTGTCTCCAATGCCTGGGTGAACTTGTAAGAAATAAGATCAATTACATTAAAATTTGAAAACAAGTTTGGAGTTAGCTGCCAAAGAAAATTCATATTGTGTAAAACAAATCATAATGTCTTTTTTAATGGACTATCTTTTTTTTTTCTGTGACGGATGTTGTCATGTCTTTGAAAGTAAAGATGGAGTCCATTAGAGTTCTGGATAGTTTCTTGTATTTCTCACACCTTTGAGTATAATCCAAAGCAACTGGGTTCGGTAAGTCAGTGACAGACTTGTTCTGCAAAATAAAATAAAATAAAATAAATAAATGAACATTCACAGACTTGCCAACATTGTATTTGTCAGTTTGTCATGTAGTTAACTTTCTGTTTTCTACAACTTTCACTCAAAAGCAAAAATCAATCTGTATTTGAGTGTGTCTGTTTTGAGACAACTTTTGTTATCTCGAGATCACGAGAAAACAAGATAGAAAAAATAATAATCATCCATGGCCATTTAGGGCTTCCATAATAAGTATCAAGATTTAAATTTATCATTTAAAGGGTTAGTTCACCCAAAAATGAAAATTCTGTCATTTATTACTCACGCTCATGCCGTTCCACACCCGTAAGACCTTCGTTAATCTTCAGAACGCAAATTGAGATATTTTTGTTTAAATCCGATGGCTCAGTGAGGCCTGCATAGCCAGCAATGACATTTCCTCTCTCAAGATCCATAAAGGTACTAAAAACATATTTAAATCAGTTCATGTGAGTACAGTGGTTCAATATTAATATTATAAAACGACAAGAATATTTTTGGTGCGTCAAAAAAACAAAATAATGACTTATATAGTGATGGCCGATTTCAAAAGACTGCTTCATGAAGCTTCGGAGCGTTATGAATCTTTTGTGTCGAATCATGATTTGGATCGCGTTTCAAACCGCTAAACTGCTGAACGTGACTTTGGCGCTCCGAACCGCTGATTATTTATATATATATATATATATAAATAAATTGTGATGAATACAGAGGGGGGAAAAAACTACAAAAAAGAATAATATATTCAATATTTCAGTGTTTTGTATTAAACTTCATATTGTTTAAAGTTCTTTGGCTCTTTTGACACAAATAATCAGTCTGACTAGTATCATACAAAGATCTTAAGAGGAGACCATTACAGGTCACAGTTACATAGTTTTGTATTTCTTTAATCAGGTTTTAAGCACACTATTATATTAGTTACTAAAATATTAATTATGGACCTTGGACATGCGAGTCAATTTGTGTACATTTGCACAATATTCAAACACCTGCCTGAGTGCCCACAAGATATTTATATCCCCATGGTCACGATTGGAGGAGAAGTTAGCTGTTTCGTTGAGGTTGAAAGTAGAGAAATGACCACCCAACCACCCCCTGCACACCATAGTGGGACCACAGTAAGTGAATGCTGGTGTCTAGGGGATGAACGTTACATGCAGTGTGGAAGGACACACACTGTATGTACATTGGATCCACTACATCGCTGAAGTCAACTTGGCTCAGTGTAAGGAGGATTTCCATGTTAAAACTGAGATTGACCATCGCAATGCTTTTTTTTTGGAGCAGCAGCAATAAGAACACTTGGTCACCATTGACAATGTTCATATGAGACAAATCATAAAAGTTCACCTTCTGTATAGAAGACCTGTCCATATTTCTAGGTGCCAGCACTTTCAACATCTATGTTGACGTCATTTTTCGCATAAAAACCAGGCTTCGGGACGTGTGCGGCACAGTTTTATGTATCGTTGTAAAATAACTGACTGCTAGCTGAGACAAGAGCATGTTTCGGTTAACAGTATTTTACAGATAAAGTCAGGCTTTTTCAATGATAAAATCACAAAGGCAAGTGTTTGTGATAATGTGTAAAATAGTTCAGATGTTCAAGTTTACCAAATGTTAGATGGCTTGTATTATATATATATAAGGGGTGTAACAGTACACGAACATGATGGTTCGGTACGTACCTCTGTATTGAAGTCACGGTTCAGTACAGCAGGGGGGAGAAAACTAATCATAAAATTTCTTCTTTTATATTAAACAGTGGTTTACTGAACAAATTGTGTTTCTCTCTTTAAATTAATTCAATTATAATCAACCTTTTCTTAAGGATAAAAAAATCTATCTCAGCTAATGCTGTAAACTATATACAGGGAGCCCTTTCTTGCACATTACTATAATATTAGCGTTAACAACAGAGCCCAAACTATTAAATTCAGTTGCTCTTTATTTTTAGATATAATAATTAACACTTATAAAAAAACATGTACATTGCACATAAGGCAGGTTTTATGTTAACTTATAAATGTAATTATAAAATTATTACTTCAATTCTTTTTTGAAATATATTCATTTATACAGTTACTGTCATAACTTGTTTTCATGACACATTTATTTAAACACATTAAATAATTAAGAAATTACCAACAGGTAAAGTAAATATAATGAATATATAAGCTAATATAGTTCATATATTTAGTGAAATGTTCCCCTCTAGAGTTCATTAATGTAAATATAGCTGCTTGAGGTAATATTCTTAAACTGTTTTATTGATGTTTTTCAGCGGTTGAGAGATTTCACGCATATTTAGATTGTATGTTCTTCTGTGCTTTTTCCTGTTGTGGCGGTTTGCAAATAGCATCTATATATATATATATATATATATATATACACACACACACACAGTTGTGCTTTAAAGTGTACATACCCCTTGCAGAATCTGCAAAATGTTAATTATTTAATAGGGATTTTATTTCAGACTTCACAGGATTCATAGTGTCAATATCACTGAATCAATGTAAAATTAGACAAGGTGTCAGACAAGGAATAAGACTTCCTATATATTATTCTTGACAACAAAACATTGATTCATTTTTTTGAGGAGTTCATTAGTGTATTAGTTATTTCTTGCATTGAGGTGGTCTGTCCATCTGCAGCGGTCAAACACTGAGCAGCTCTGTGACATCACAGAGGTCAGGGATTCCGAGGTCAGCTGCTTTACAGGATCAATCAGAACTGTGAAGAAAGTCGTGAGTGTGTCTGGTGTCTTCAGTGGCTCTCTTAGTTCTCGATTTTGATTCTTGATGTTTCAAAATATGGCTCTCAATACTGTGAAGAACGATGCTCTGTCAAGAGCAGAGTCTCACGTTGAGTCGTATGAGAACTCTCAAAGAGCTTTACTGCGCCAGAGGCTCTCAGCGGCCACCCAAGACTGCTTCAAGCTTGGGACGAACGCCCCCCGACTGAGTGTCCCTGTAAGACCACGGGACCTGGACGGTGAGATGAGACGCAAGAGGAAACGTCTCAGAAGCCCTAGTGGTGAACACCAGAAAGCAGCTGACTGCGAGACAGAGAAGCAGAACTTTTCTCTTCGTTCTGCTGTAACTGAGTGTCGGGCGCTGCTGGAGGGAAAAGAGCACAGAATCAAGAAACGTCCTGCAAGGAAGCAACCTGAATGCTCTGTGGATGATTCTGCTTTTGAGGGTCCATCCAGGAAGAAGTTTAAACATGGGCATGACTTTGGGTCAACATTAATCAAGCCTCAGTACTGTGATGGACACCAGAGCGGCCCGGTGATTCCTCCGGTGGCATCCTCATCTCACAACACTAGGGTATGAGCAGTCACTGGATTGTTTGACAATGTATTGAATTTCTTCTAATACATAAAACACAGGAACACTGTCTTTGTGTTCAATTTGTTTGGACCATTCACCTTTACAAACAAAGAGAGTTGATTGTATCTGAGATAAAGTCACATCTGACTAAAGACAATTAATAATATACAATCTTTCAGGTGTCAACGGTCACCCCCTTCAGACGAGATGAGCCCATCAAGGCAGTGAATCATCCTGTGATGGCACACTATGGATTCACCCATTCTCTGGAGGATTCCAGTTTTGATGGTCCACCCAAGAAGAGGTTCAACAGAGATGGCATTGATCAAGTGTCGACTCTCGTCCCCCTCTGGCAGCAACAAACCATAGAGGACATGAAGAGGAGAGCTCAAAGAGAACGTCAAGAGGCTGCTCGTGTCACACATATGGGACTGGACTGCAACATCCTCGCCCACAAAGCTGACAGCCGAGTCCTTCAAATGTACAAGGAACTTGACAGAATGTGGCGCTTCTAGCTCCTCTGGCTCCCTTCCTCTTCCATATTCTCTAAACCCCTTGCTTTACCCCAGCTTTTCCACCTGAATGAAGACAGAGTTTATATGTGGTTGTTTATTATTTTTGTATGAATAAATACTGAATATATTTTAACTTTTATGCAAGCCTCTTTATTTTTGTGAAAACAAAAAAAAAGTAAATTGATTGCTTCAACATTAAAACCTCATGTAATATAAGGTGGAGGTCTTTTTGTTTTCAGTCAAAGAAAGCATACATTACTTTAAAAAAAATTCTCATACTCCTGGGATAAAAAAAAAAAAGTGCTCGTCTCAGATCAACACATTTTTAAAATAGTCTTAAACACAAAACTAAAGGATAAGAATACATAAGAGAAGCTGATTACATTTTTATAATTATTTAATCAGTACTGACCTGTCAATCTTGTCTGTTTAACTGACAATACATAGTGTGACATTTTTTAATCAGATTTTTTTTCAGTTGTTCATTTACAGACAGATACTCCAATATTAAGGCAAATAATTACACAAACAATATGGATGAGAACTACCCATTTGGCGAGTCCTTCATGTTGTCACGGGGTGGCACTGGGGTCTAAATCTGTGGTAGCTTCTGTAATTACCAGGGTTGGGGAGTAACGGAATACATGTAACGGCGTTACGTAATCAGGATACAAAAATCTAGTAACTGTAATTCGTTACAGTTACGTCAAAAAACATAGTAATCAGATTACAGTTACATTTTGAAAAAAGGGGGGATACTATCAGGATTACAATCATTTCATTTAAAACTAAATAAATCATTATTTTGCCATAATAACACATATTAAGCGCTGCTTGATTATACAATATTTCCTGGTTCTGCTGCCAGTGATGACTCACGTGAGCCACCCACTGGTGCATGTGCAAATAACACCCGTCTACAATCTCCTCAGACGCAGATTGAATCACTGCTGCTAGTTGAAACGATGCTGCCCAAAACGCTTTCAATTCATGTAAATTTTGCTGCTATTTTGTTTTCAAAGAAGAAAATGCAAACAACATGGCTGTACAGCTACGAAAACACATTCTTTATCAAAGGACTAAAAAATAATCTGCAATACCATAATGTAGCCACTAGATGTCTGAATAGCCCTTTACATATACATTATATATATATATATATATATATATATATATGTGCAGGGCTGTGTATTCCCAAGTTGTGGAAATGAGACATGATTGTTTAGTTTTAATAGGTTTTAAAAGTAACCAAAATGCTAAACATTAAAATTAAAGCAGAACAAACATAAACAGATATGTTTGATCTGAGCTTGTTCAGTTTGTTTATGATCTGATGTGACTTTTATATTTTTAAGCTCTAAACAACAACAATGATAATAATATTGCAATAGATAATTTATCAGATTTGTAAAATATTTTTATTGTTGAGACCCATTCAAAAGTATGGAACGTGTGACATTTAAAAACTTGCAGAAATTGAGAAGAAATAATTAAATTAAATTTAAAAATGCAATTTATTTATAGTAAAGTTGATTTCCCCCAAATTTCTCTCTTTCTTTCTTTATATATATATATTAGGGGTGTAACGATATCACAAACCGAACCGAAAGATCGCGATACACCACCCACGATACGAATCGCAGAACTCTCGTGGCGTACCGCGGTACTCTCACGCCTCCTGCTGCCCATTGTTGAGGTTGTCACTTATCGCTAACTAACTAATCTATTAATTTAAACAAAATTTTCTTTGCATACATTTGACTAAATTGTATTAGTAACGACTAATAAGAGCTTTTTAAATGCTGTTCTAAATATTATATTCCAAAGTTACTGGTTTGTGCATGTCATGCCACGTGACTTGGGAGTGAGCGTCACACTCGGTTACTACTGTGTACGCAGGATGGCTGCTCCGCCTGAGATTGCAGATCCCCCGGACACATTTAAGTCTCTTGTGTGGGAACATTTTGGTTTTTCAGTGGAGTACAGGAATGGAATTCGTGTCGTAGACAAAGCACACACAATCTGTCGTAACTGTTTCACAAAACTTACTTATATGACAGGAAACACGTCTAATATGCAAGCGCATCTCCGGAGACATCACCCCAACATTGATATTAGCGGCACACGTAAGAAGCCTCAAAAGCAGGAAACTTTTCCCACTGCCTTCAGAATGAAGCTACAAGCTAACTCTGACCGTGCTCAAACAATTACAAAGGCCATAGGTGTTTTCATGGCACTAGATATGCAGCCGTTTTCCGTTGTTGAGAATGACGGATTCACGTATTTGCTAAGTGTGTTGGAGCCCAGATACCAATTACCGAGCCGACCGCATTTCAGTCAGAATGTGCTGCCTCACCTTTACAGCGAAGTAAAAGCCAAACTAGTGGAAGACCTGAGCAATGCTAAATTCATTGCTTTAACTACGGACGGGTGGACCTCCCGTGCAACTCAGTCTTTCATGACGATCACGGCGCACTACATTACGGACAACTGGGTAATTAAAAATCCGGTTCTGCAGACACGCGCTGTCTATGAAAGCCACACAAGTGATCATCTGTCAGGAATACTACAGGCAGCTGTAGCAGAGTGGAAACTCGACAGAGAAAATGCCACTATTCCTGTGACAACAGATAATGCTAAAAACATTGTTAATGCAGTTGAAGCAGCCGGTTTTTCACCAAATATACGATGTTTTGCGCACACAGTTAATCTGGCATCATAGAAGGGAATGGGAGTTAACCAGATGTCACGGCTTTTAGGCAGAGTGCGAAAGGTGGTCACCTTTTTCCATCGTAGCACTACTGCTGCAGCAGTGCTGAAGGACAAACAAGAGATGCTCCATCTGCCTCCACACAAGCTAATTCAGGATGTTCCCACCAGGTGGAACTCCAGCTATGACATGCTTGAGCGCTACCTTGAACAGCAGGCTGCTGTTTTCTCCGCACTTACAGACAGGAGTATTAAGAGGAACATTAAGGACATTGTTACTCTATCTGATGAAGATATAAAATTAGCTGCTTGTGCAGTTTCTTCATATGAGCACTGCACTTGACCCACGTTTTAAATCTCTGCCCTTTCTGGATGAAACCATGCGCAGCAACCTCTTTAATAGCCTGATGGAGAAGATTCTGGAATACCATCCCCAGCAGGTATTTTTTATTATTATTGTTTTAATCCAAACTTAATTTAATAAATTAAATTTTACCTATACTATTTAGTTTCACACAAAGCTGCAATGCATATTACTAGTGAATATGTACTGTGAAAACCACTTTACAAACACAGTATATATGTATATTTTTTTCATTCAATCTTCATTCTATCTAAATGAAATCAGAAATGAGAATCACTATGTTTGTTTTTGGTATTTCTATGCATCTGATATAAATTGCAATTAGCAATATTGACTTGAAACTATTTTGTGGCTTTGTACTTGTTAGCCCTTGGTCTCAGAGGAGCAGTTAGATGTGGCATCCAGCAGTGATGATCCTCCAGCCAAAAAGGCACCAATCTCTGAACTGTTTGGAAAGTTATTTCCAGTGGAGCCGGGCACTCCTGCACCCAAGTCTCTATATCAAATGGTGAAAGAAGAGGTTGAGCGTTATAGGCAAGTGCCAACTCTTCCAGTGGAGTCAAATCCACTTGCATGGTGGAAGGACAACGAAAGCCAGTTTCCTCATGTAGCCAAGTTGGCTAAATGCTACCTAGGAGTCCCAGCAACATCTGTTCCCAGTGAGAGGGTGTTCTCTACAGCAGGGGACATTGTTACAGCACAGAGAGCAAGCCTCTCACCTGAGAATGTGGACATGATGGTGTTTTTGAAAAAGAACTTAAAACTTAATTGAACATTCCAAATGTTTCTTAGAGTAGACAAGCCAGTGTTTATTTTTGACTAGTCTTGGAGTTATTTATTTAATTTTAGTTTACTCTGTTAAGCTGAATAAAGCTAAAGTTAAGCTAAAGAGATAAATGTTTTATTCTGACTAGTCTACATTGGAAGTATTTATTTCATTTTTGTTTACTCAGGTATGCTGACTGCACTAAAAATGTGAAGCCAAAGTTAATAAAGAAAAAGTCAAGTTATTTTTGTTGTTATTATTAAGTGAATCTATTGTTCCTTAGCATTTCTGATAAAATGACATGAACCCTACCCCCACAGCAAACCGAACCGAACCGGACCGAACCGTGGCTCCAAAACCGTAAACCGAACCAAACCGAACCGTGCCATTGGTGTATCGTTACACCCCTAAAATATATATATATATATATATATGGGACCTTGAAGTAATCCAAAAGTAATCAGATTACATTACTTTCATATTGTGGTACTCGGATTACGTTACTGAATACTTTTTTTGTGAAGTAACTTGTAACTGTGACGGAATACATTTTTAAAGTAACCCTTCCAAGCCTGGTAATTACACACTTAAAAAAATAATAATAATCATAAACAGTTCTAGCTAATTGTGAAGGTTATGCCTCAAACCTTAAGTGAGATCTGCCCTGCCAATCTAAGGCCCAGTTTCACAGACAGGGCTTAGATTAAGCCAGGATTAGGCCTTAGTTCAATTAGGACATTTAAGTAGCTTTTATAAACGTACACTAGAAAAAAACATTACTGGTATACATCTTGAGACAAAACAATGGCTCTAACATATTTTAAGATATGTCAGTACAATTTGCTTTCAGTTAAAACAGCTCAAACATGTATTTTAGTCTGGACCTAGCTTAAGCCTTGTCTGTGAAACCAAGTGCAAAGGTACTACCAAACTTCTAATTTAATGAATGCCATTGTGTTTACAACTGTGACAATGAGCGCATATCAGGATCAACTATACGCTTAAATTATATATAATTAATTATATATTAGAATATATATTATATACTTTATTTTACTTACTTATTATTGATTTACATTACTAATAATAGCCTATGTATAACCCAACCCATGGAGCATAGATTCTGCCTGCTTCAAAATGGTCTCAACCCGGTCTTTAGTTGTTGGCTTGATTGGGGCTTTTGAAACCTTTTCAGAGAGGATTTCGGCTGTTCAGAACATCAAAAGCTGCATCTACAGTGCGCACAAACTGCACAGTTGCAAAACAACCCTTGAACTCCTCCAACTTCAAGCCTTGCTCACAGAACTCCATGGCATCTGCCACACCGAAGAGCTGTGCAGCCAGGTGAACTTTCATTTCTTGCTTTCTCCATTGTAAATGAGCCATCCTTAGCTTGTTTCCAAGTCGCTGGCCTTCTTTCTCCTGAAGTTCATTGAGGGCTTCACTTCCACTTAATCTTCTGTCTCAAATTTTAGTGAAGATGCAAAGGCATTATGAAGAAGCTTTAGCATGTGGCATGTATCCAGGAACACATGTACTTTATGTGTAGAGTCCTCAGGATGCAAGAAGTAGAGCTTCATGTTGTTGATATTTAGGTCAGCGCCAAGTTCCCTTATCATGGCCAAGTTGCTTGTGGGGGCATCACACGTAAGTGAGACAACTTTAACACCACCCTCATGAAGCCTGCTAAGGCTCTCCCTTATGACATTTGCCTTAAACTGTAGTAATGATGCTGAAAATAGACAAAAAAACATTTATTCACTTTGTTAAATATAGCAACCTGAGTCAGCCTTCATGTCACTTGCCAAGGTTTTTCAGCTTTGTTCATTCTGTCATGACTGGCAGGAAATGGCGTTATAGTCCCTTACCTTGCGGACTTGAATGAAGCAGGCACCACTGAATGCCACAGCAGCTGTCAGTTGTAAGTTTCTTGCTTGAATATTCCTGTCGTAAGGCTGGCTTTGCCACTGGGACTGAGGAACAAAATGTAATAATTATACCCATTCCAAAAAATTACATTATTGCATATTTTACCTTGGCCACAAGCAGGAAGTTTCCATTGACATACTTCTTCAATGTGCATATAGAAACTGTACAATCATTTTGCTTCTAAAACAATGGTGTTGTTGTTTACCTCTTCACCTTTATTACAATCACATCTACACCAGCCCAACGAAGGTTCTGCATGCTGAGACAGCTGAACAAGTCTCTGTCAATGATGACAAACCTAATCAGCCAATCACATGGCAGCAACTGGTAATGCTTTAGATTACAGCCTGCAATTTACAGCGCAAGTAAACCGAATTCACTGCATACTTTTTGATAATAATGTACGTCTATATTACGTATTTGTAGGTATAAAGAAATAATATGCAATTTTGAGGAATAAAGGTAAGAACCTTGAAAATTACAAGTTATTTATACTTTATGCATTTTAAATTTAAGGGGTAACTATTGTAAAATTAGGTGGTATGTATGACCAATTATGCTTTACAGTAGTCTTACAGTGTACCTTTTAGATATAATAGTGTATGTTTATTGTATGTATTTGTAGGTATTTTAGTCCTAGCTAGTTTAGTTTAGCTGTTAAACCTGTGGATTTGAAAGAAGAAAATGCCCACCTGTGAGTCTACGCGTGGACAGAGTTCAGACTGTGAAACTTCGCAGAGTGGAGAGACTTTGTCTAATTTTCCGATGCCACGTGGCTGAATTTAAAAAATGCTCAAAAGCATTTTTTAAATTCATGATTAACATTGCATTGCATAATGTGTGCTTATACAAACTGACAACCACAAGTGAATCGCATTCAATTATTTAATATGGACTAAAATATTTTTTTTGTTTGCAATTTCAAGTAGGCTATATTTACATACCGCGACTAACCTGACAGTCGAGTCGTTTATACAGGTTTTGTAATGAAAACTAGTCTAAAATTAAGAAACCCTTAGAAAACAGTATGTGATTCATTTAAAATACTTAATTTATTATTCCAATATCCAAATATGATACTAAATCCCACAGAAAAAAAGGGTTTCTATTTGTAAAGCGCTGTCTTTTAATTTGATCATTGCACATTATAAACAAGACAAGCATTAGCTGAATAAACGTTAGCCAATACAAACATATTTATAGAAAATAGTTGACAATGAATAGAAAGGACCAATAATAGAAAACGTATCAAGTATTCAAGAATATCAAGTAGAAGTTAGTCCGACATATAACGAGGGGTTGTGTTAACGAATCTTAAAAACACCCGGATGGATAATTCAAAATGTTTTCTGACAGAAAAATAACAAGCAAGGACAAATTTTAAACCAAACACGGCAATTTTTATTTTACAATGAATGAACTTCCCTCTCTCTGTGTGTGTGTGCGCGCGTTTGTGTATGAGAGCTCGCACAGCACTGAGACAACGGTACTTTTAAATGCATAAGTAGCAAATGTGCTAGTTTTCATACAAAATAAGTAGCCTATGTAACATAATTAGATACTTTAGTATTAACACAATAACGCAACACATGTAGGCTACGTTTCTGAACACTGATAATAAATAAATAAACACCTGTTTCTCCAGACTCGTGCTTGTCAGTCATTCACAAATCACGGCACTTTCATAATCACTAAACCATGTAGCGAATTCAATTTTATTTAGATTTGTTGTTCAACATTATTTGAGCATTTTATATACGTTTACCTTAAAGAGTTAGAAGTACCGTGACTACTGTACTGTCCTCGCTTGAGAATTCAGTCACTGTCAGAAGGCGGGAGCGGAAGGAGGGAGATTGAGCGGGATTTTGTGTTGCTGTCGATTTGCTCTCTTTTTAATGATAGGCCGTACACATTTGTCAATCATCCCCTCTTGCTATTTGGGGAAATGAACCCAGCGCTATGATTGGTCAAACGCTTTCTTTTGCTTGATTTGAGTACTTCGCGTGCAAAGAGCCAGGTTTATGCATAGTATAGAGTGACAAATCGTACCAGCGTACTTTGAGGTCAAAATGCGTACCCGCTACGCAAAATGCGTACATGTTGGCAAGTCTGTAATTATTTGTGAACATATGTGTGTGTATGTGCACACACATGTGTGCTTATTGAAAGTAATTCCAATTATTCATTTAATTATTTACAGGTAGAACACAGCAACGAGGCAGATTTCAGATGAGTGAAGTACGTCAACATGGTGCTGCTGGTGACCAGACAAGGGCCACTGTGAAGCATCCAGCTGAAGACCCTGAACCTGGCGGTCATGAGTGGCATGAAATGAACTGGCAGCCAGAATTCATATTTAAATGGTCTTTGCAGTTTAATATTCACAGACACTATATCATGATTAGATTAAAGAACTTAAGAATAAAGCTTACCATTCACAACATCAGCTTGATCAAGTTGATCCTCGATTGAAATGAAATTGAAAGTGCTCTTCCTCTGAGGTAAATTATTCCAGAATTATTCCTCACTGCATCTCAAAATGATGTACATGAATCTGACTAAGCTTCATGCATTTTTCTGAGCTGATGCGGGCGTTCTCTGTTGCATCGCCTCAAATTTTCGTTTGAAAGCTCCGCGCGCTCCGTAGGCGTGGCCGCATTAGTGGATAATGAGCTGACTTGCGAACGACTGACATCTCTCTATTTTCAAAAGGATTACATAAACAGAGAATATTAGTTTTCAATTTGACTTACATGATTTAAAACCTGACATTTCAACGTGTCTTTAGACATACGTATGTCTCATGTTTGTGTGATCAGTATTCACTAAGTTACAGTTCATTTTCTGAGGAC
The DNA here is from genome assembly GCF_019924925.1 of Ctenopharyngodon idella. Lineage (NCBI taxonomy): Eukaryota > Metazoa > Chordata > Actinopteri > Cypriniformes > Xenocyprididae > Ctenopharyngodon > Ctenopharyngodon idella. Next base: position 20,089,018 of record NC_067223.1, read on the forward strand.
TATCAGAGTGGACTTCATTCAGAGGGAGACGACAGACCTAGCGACAGATAGCTAGGTTGCATCATGTTAGTTTTCTTTATTTTGCAAAAAGCACTTTTTGTTTTTAATATTTTGTATTTACTGTGAGTGTATACAAATAAAAGAAGACATTCCACAGTTTTTAAATAATATATAACTTTTTAGTCTCTTTCGCACTGGTATGAAAAAACCGAGGTGGTATCGCCCGCATGACCACCGACCTCTGAGGGTTAAAGTGATATGGAGGAGATTAGGAGGAGAAAAAGTTAAGAGATTATGTGGAAAATACTGCTTTACTAAGCTCAACAGCTCTGGTCGAGCTGTGATACAAACAAAAACCATCCCGCCCTGTCTTCCTGTTTGAGGGGAAATTATGTAACCACACTAAATAAAGCTGTGCATTTCAAGGCAATTCATTTAAAATTTAAAACCCCACAATCATAAAATGAAACAAAAAAACAAGCATTGCAAGAGCAATAATAAGTAATACAGTGCAATCCAGGGCTAACAACGTGCTGGGGGGCCAATAGCCTCGGGCCATCAATAGCCGCCGAGGCCAAAATCAAGTTGCATTTCCACTGTCGACCCTAAAACCTGCCCTTAACATGCCTCCACAGAACAACGTCACAACCTCACCATTTCACCAGCTGACTGAAAACTAGCTAGGTTTCAAAATGAGCATGACAGAAGCAAACGTTTTGTCTACTTACAGACTTAAGATTCCAGAGGTATTTGACCAATGTTTTACAATAAAAAAAACGTTACAGTAAACAGTAATTTATTAATTTGTGTCAGGAGTGCACATCAATCATGCTGAATCTGGCATTTATCATTTCACATAAAAGAAAACGCATACCTGTACATATTCAGTTGCACCTGCTTCTTCCATTTATTTACAATCACAAGAATGCACAAAACAACTCCAGGGCTTTTAAGTCCAAAGGCTTACACAATTAGAAAAATATTGATAAAATATCATGTTTACATCACATTTCTGATCATTTCTATTAATTTTCCTCGAAATTATGTGATTGCGAGCTGAGGAGGTTTGAGCGATCTCTCCGTCTCTCTATAATGTTATCCAATCAGCCAGAGCAACAGAGGGAGCTCATGAGCAGAAAACAGGAGTTATGAATTATACAAGTTAACCGGAATGTGTGACAGACATGCGGATGCATTCGTCCAGTATCAACAAAGGCAGAGGAAGAGACAGAAAAAACATTAAACCAAATAAACACAAGATTATAATTATACATGACTTGTCTACGTTCCTCAAGCAGTCTCAGGTATTTTCTATAAATGTGTGTATTTATTATCGCAAATGAAATGTCTTAAATGTTGAAGTTAGCTGGAAGCCTGGGAAATGAGCAGCGGTGTTGACTGTCTCCTGACTCAGGTAAACTCCGCTTCTGTTCATGACCACTCCTTTAAGCCCCAGTTGGCCCGCTTTGGACCAAGGTATTCGGCGAGCCAAAAAACCCTGGCCATTGGCCCCAAAAAAGCCCCGGCTAGGCCCGATGAAGCCCTGGAAGTGACAGTGTAAACACGACTGGCCCTGGCATGCACTTGCACACTTGCCTTTGGCCCGACAGTGGAAACGCAGCTAATAATACTTTATACTTGAAAGTCTTTTCATAGTGATGACATTTAAATGACTTCTCCCCATTGTGAATTCTCATGTGCCTGTTAAGGCTTCCTTTTTGAGTAAATCTGTTTCCACACTGCTGGCAAGTGAAAGGGCACTCTGCACATAAACTCTCCTGTGGACTTTAAGGTTCCTGAGGTTAAGGTTAAGGTGTTGAATGATAGTCTTTCCACACTAAGGGTATTTATAAGGCTTCTCTCCAGTGTGAACTCTCATGTGGTAATTAAGGACTCCTTTTCGGACAAAACTTTTTCCACATTGTTTGCAGGTGTAAGGCTTTTCTCCAGTGTGAATTCTCATGTGGTAAATAAGGATTCCTTTTTGTTTGAAACTATTTCCACACTTTTGGCAGGTGAAAGGCTTTTCTCCAGTGTGAATTCTCATGTGGACTTTAAGGTGTTCTTTTCGGATGAAACTTTTTCCACATTGTTTGCAGGTATATGGCTTTTCTCCAGTGTGAATTCTCATGTGGTAATTAAGGATTCCTTTTTGTTTGAAACTTTTTCCACATTGTTTGCAGGTGTAAGGCTTTTCTCCAGTGTGAACTCTCATGTGGACTTTAAGGTGTCCTTCTCGGTTGAAACTTTTTCCACACTGAGGGCAGGTGTAAGGCTTCTCTCCAGTGTGAATTATCATGTGGACTTTAAGGTGTCCTTTTTGGTTGAAACTTTTTCCACATTGTTTGCAGGTGAAAGGCTTCTCTCCATTGTGAATTCTCATGTGCCTGTTAAGGCTTCCTTTTAGAGTGAATCCTTTTCCACACTGTTGGCAGGTGAAAGGGCTCTCTCCAGTGTGAATTATCATGTGGGCTTTAAGGGTTCCTGTCTTGAGCAACAGTCTTATGACACTGAGAGTATGTATAAGGCTTCTCTCTAGTGTGAACTCCCATGTGTATTTTAAGTCTTCCTTTTTGAGTAAAACTCTTTCCACACTGTTGGCAGGTGTAAGAGCTCTCCGTTGTGTGTGTTCTCGTGTGTATTTTAAAGCTTTCTTTACGACTGAAACTCCTTCCACACTGTTTGCAGGTGTAAGGCTTCTCTCCAGTGTGAATTCTCATGTGAAATTTAAAGCTTCCTTTGCGATTGAAACTCCTTCCACACTGTTGGCAGGTGTAAGGCTTCTCTCCAGTGTGAATTCTCATGTGGATTTTAAGGCTTCCTTGTTGAGTGAAACTATTTCCACACTGTTGGCAGGTGAAAGGCTTCTCTCCAGTGTGAACTCTCATGTGGACATGAAGGTTTCTACGTATATCAAAGGACTTCCCACAATGTTGGCAGATGAAAAAACTTTTCATTCTTGTCTTTTGAGCTCTTTTTTGGGAGGAAGTCTTTGTAGCCTTTGTCGATCTTTCTCCAGTCATGAAATCATGATGGTCTTTTTCTTCCCTTTCATTAAGTTCATGACTCGCCTCTCTCAGTGCCATCAGTTCTAGGGCAAAAACAGACATAAAATAATTTAGACATTTAAAGCATCAAAGCCAACAATGGATTAGGGATGGGCAGCTTTGGAGGGCCACTGTCTTTTAGAGTTAAGTTTAATCCCTACTCAAACACCTGCCTGTAATTTTCAAGCAGTCCTGAAGACTTGAGGTTAAATATTGGGGTTGGGTTAAATTTTGCAGGCATGTTTGATCAAGGATGAACCTAAGCTCTTGTAGGACAGTGGCCATCCAGGACCAGAGTTGCTCATCTCTTCTATAGATCTTATACTCAATACACCAGTGGATTTCAAACCTGCGCCTAGTAACTATTTATTTATTTGATGTGCATTTTCTGTGTCTTGGCAGGGCCTGAGCACCAGGGGCAGAGGACTGGCTCTATTTTGGGTGGTATCTGTGGCCCCGTTTCCACCTGGTATTTTAATCCGTATCTTTTGTCCACTTTCAACCACTTCTGTCCTGATTTGTTCGAGGGGAGGGTCTATGGGCGGGTAAATGTAAGGGTTTTTTCAGATCTTTTGATCTAATGAACAAAAAAAGCTTGCGCAATTTACAGACATGTCCGGAGATAACGGAAAATCATACAGAGAGAAGCAGCTTTTATTTCTGCCCTCACAGCCACAAGACCAGCCGAACGCTGTGAGTGCATGTTATAAATCAAGAATGGTGAAGAACATCGTTTTTCATCTTCAAACCAACTGGTATTCAGCCAACAAAGTTTAAATCTCGTCTGGCTAGCGCGTGCTTACCTTACACGTTAGGTCAGTAGATGGAGAGTAGGCAGTCTTTTGTGGCTGTTCGAACTGTGGGATTACAAATTTAAGAATCTGTTTAAGATCTGCTGATCCTACATCCTGACATAACCTCACATGAAATACTAAGGTGAAGTATATTGTATTTAACATTTTGAGGTAAAGATAATGACAATTTAAGGAGATCAAGGCAGGCAGCCCAGGTGTCTATAACATTAACCTTTTGTCTTCATGCACTTCCTAACCATTTGGCAGGACAAGCTCAAGATACAGCGGTGCCTTTGTCTCTATGATAATGTAAAGGTATGGGCGATACTGTCAGACTGAGTGGATTAGCACCTATGCATTTGAATGACACCGTTATGCTGATTAGATCATGGCTGGGAAATGTAGGGAATGGGCTGATTCCTGCACTGCATTTGCATGCTTTGTTTAGATTGTCTCCACCTCTACTCTATGTATCCCTCCCCCTGGAATGTATATAAACTACCAAGTACACTGCCTTAGTTGGACTTGGATGACTACAGCGACGCACAGCGTGTTTCTCAATAAAGAGTAACTTCTGCTTGAAAGATATCCCAACGTCTCCTGGTCTCTGCTTCGACAAGGAAAAAATTTCCTACAGAACACATTCAACCACATGACCATTTCTAAAACGAAAACAATCCGGTCTAATGCGTTTTCGACTACCTCTGGAAGTGGTCGAAAGTGGACAAGCTCAAAACATTATAGACCCCGTTTACACCTGTATCTAACGTCTTCCACCTTTGATCCAATCGACCAATACGCATCTTAATACCAGGTGGAAACAGGGCCTTTGAGTTATGAATTGTATAAACATTATTGTATAGTGGAGTAGTCGGCAGGGTGAATGGTATCATATTTCATTTTTTCTTATAGTAAATTCCTTTTGCCCTCGTACCCCTGCCACAATGACATTGCTTTTTGTCAGTAATTTAGTTCATGAGATTGGTAGGAGTCAACACTAAGTTCATTAACATAATAGTGTAACGTATTCCCCCTCAACCCCCGAAGTACTCAAACAATGTAACGGATTGAACATGCTCAATAAGATGGTTAAAGCATCCTTCACTATTATATGATCATTGCGCAATGAATTCTTTACAATAAAGATGCTCTGCAGACCCAACATCAATGACAGCAAGTCTGTGTTTAATCAAATTGGAGTTTATTCAAACAAAAACACTGAAAATCCACATCATGGAAATTAAACATGAAAAGTCTGCTTTCCTGGAGCCCACAGTCACTGGGTTGGAGTTCATCTGTAATGTAATCAAATGGTTTGAGTAAAAAGATAACGCAACACTGGACTCTACTGAGCATCATAATCACACTTAACTTGACCTGGGATTATGATTGGAACGTAAATGGTTGGCCTTTGAAATTTTGTTTCGGGCAAAGAATATTGCTTCTCCAGAATCTGGAGCGAGGTTGTTGGCTTCATGTAACCCCTGCTCGATCCCCCGCGGCCCTTCCAGCTTCTCTTTTTGAGCTTCACCAACTCTTCATTGAAGTCGCATCAGATGGAAGAATGCCTTCTGGAGCCACTCCCGGATTGCTAGTGTTGGGCAACTTCAGCGGAGGCCGATGAAGATGCAGACAGGGGTGGTGACTCCAGTGCTGGAGAATCCCTGCTGCTGCTGGTGAGGGGAAAAGGGCATGAGGGTGCGATGGGGCAAGGATGGCCTGCTCTGAGAACATGGAGTGGGATCCACACCTGCTCTCGGATCTATACCCCCCAAGATAATCTGTGATGCCACTTCTCCAAGGATTGCGAGGGCCTTTTGCTCATCTGAGTGCAGGCACAGAGCTGGGCCCACCACTTGTTTTTGCCCGGTCTCTCTGGACTGCAGCACCTCTCGCTTTGGCTGCACTAGCAAAATTGTGCCACTTTTTACAAACAACTTCTCACTCTCTCTGTGGGCTGGAACTTGATGCTGCCATTTTCATGGCTATGCTTTCCCAGATACCCTTTTTGGTTTTGTTGGACACTGTTGTCCAAAAACTCAAAAGAAGTATATTTTTGAGGTTTGCCACCTCGTCTAATAGTATGGCCAACTTTTTCCGCCTTTTTTCTCTGCCATAGTAGCCGTTGATTATGTTTCAGGTGTTGTGCTTTTATTGAGTAACTCATCCAATAACAAAAATTAATGATTTACACCAATAATGTGAAGTGGCTGATGGGTAATCAGCCCTGTTTGTGGACTAAATGAAGAAACTATGGCAAATTTATAAGAATATAAATGACCCTTTCAAAGGCCAGTGAAGGCATACTGCCAGTTAATGTAGCAGGTTGAGGCATGATACATTTGGGCATGAGGTTGCAGGTTCGCACGCTTATTTCATAATTATGTAAAATATCCAGGGTTGGAGCTAGTTTCCAATTTAGATTATTTTTATAAGATCCCATGAGTCCTGATAAGTGCAATGTCAACTATTAAAGGATGCCTCTTTCTCACATAATGCAGTGAAGCAGCCCCTGCATAGAGTGGATAATCGATTCTCGAGCCATCGATATCAACCAATTCAGCACCACTGCCATGGACAACACCTGGTAACTTAAGAAGATATACTTTAGGTAACGACCTAAGGTATAATCAGTTACTAATAAATCTACTTGTACGGGACAAGTAAATTTTTTGAGGGTGCAAGTAAAAGATTTTTACTTGCCTGACCAGGTCACTGAACAAGTAGCTTGATTAAAACAGCAATAATAAAAAATAGGGATGCACCGATACCGATACCAGTATCGGTATCAGGCCCGATACCAAGCTCATGTACTTGTACTCGTAAAAATACCCCCAATACCAAAGACCGATACCTCATGTGACGTAACTGACAGAATTTTCCGTGCAGAGACACCAGCAGCGGCAGCAGCAGAAACAATGTCAGCCTCAAAGGTGTGGAAATACTTAAAAATAAATGATGACAACACACACGTTGCGAACCGCATGCTTTCAGTCACAATTTGTTATTGATTAGCGAAGGCAGAATCGCGCTGAATGACACAGACCGTGCGCGCTCTCTTTCTTGCGCGCGATCCCAGTTCTCTCAGACAGCGCGCGATCAGTTCTCCTTGTGCCTGAATGGTCAAATGCACACATAGTTGTCAAAATGTCCATCGTGTGGAGTATCTCACGTAAATACAGTCGGTTATGGCTTAAGTGGACGTAAACATTTGGGTGAAAACAGGATATGTGTCCGTATCCATGGATTCGGTCTTAAAGGGACCGTAGCCTATACTGGTCATTAATGTTAAATAAATGTATACATGGTAAATAAACCTCCTGTATCTGAAAAACAAGTTTATTTAATTTGTCGTATTGTTTATAATTTGTTTGTAAATAACAACAATTATATATATTGGTAATTATGCCCTTTGAAGGTTATTGACACTGAAATTTTTGTTCTTTAAGTTTGTGACAAGCACATAAAAATTATAACTTTTTTCATTAGAGTAATAATAAAGAAGCTGTCCTACATTAATTAGTCTCACTGTGTTGTGCTTGGAAAACTGCAACATCAAAAAAAAAAAAAAAAAAAAAGAGAGAGAGAAATTAATAAATGTATAGGCATTGGTATTGGTATCGGCGAGTACTAGAAAAAAAAGTATCGGTACTCGTATTCGGTCCTTAAAAAATGGTATTGGTGCATCCATAATAAAAAATAAATATAGCCACAAGCAGCATTTTACGGGAGCAAGCACAACAGGGGCAATATGAGGAGCAAAACAAACATGGCATGGTGCATCAAGACCAACTGCAAAAATGAGCAATTTTAGATATTTGTACAATATTTTAGGCAAAATGGTTGAAAAATCATAAATACAGTTAAATGTTATGATTTAATTGTAACTTTATTTTAAATTTTAAGGTGAGTAGTTACACGTTACTACATGTACTTACTATAGCAATAAGTTAATTATGCATAATTACAAGTAACCAACCTTAACCAAACCCTAAACGTAACTCTGTAGTAAGTAAATGTAGTTAGTTAATATTACTCAATACTTATTTGAGTAATTACACTGTAACTACGTCACCTTGTAATAAAGTGTAACCACTTTAAATGCAGTTTGCGTTTGACCAATAGCGCAATACTACTTTTTTTCCTGTGTTCTCAGAGTGAGCCCATACATGAGTGTGTCAAATTTGGTGAAAATCTCTCATATCGTTTGAGTTAAAGACATTTATATTTATGAGCACATAAAAAAGAACTCACATCTGACTTTAATTGCATTTGTTTGGCACAATCATTTACTCACCATTATGTTGTTCCAAACCTGTATGCGTTTCTTTCTTCTGCTGAACTAAAAAGAAGATATTTTGAAGAATGGTCGTAACCAAATGGTTGACGATAGCCATTGACTTCCATAGTATTATTTTTTCCAATCTGTAAGTTAATGGCTGCCGTCAATTGTTTGTCAAGTTACCAACATTCTTCAAAATATCTTCCTCTCTGTTAGACTATTCACACAAAAACTGCACAGTGCTGCTGATTTCCTTTGTTGGTTTAATGCTAAACCTGGTGAAATTATTTCAGTTTGTGTCAGTGCTATCTGTAAATTTACAGCACATTAACAAAAATGTGTATTTTTGTCAAATTTGTCAATAGTAACAATATGAAATTTTCATATTGTTTCATCTCTACCCACAATCTCCCAGTGCTTACTGATTTCCAACCTTCACCTTTACCACAAATTACGAGACAAAACATTTTCACCAGTTTTATCAAATATTAACGGGTTCACTCTGCTTTGTTCAGGACTCTACTTCAAATATTACATGCATTTTCCGCAATGTCAGTGGTGTTTATTGATGATCAAAATGGGGATTATGTACAAAATGTTCTATATGGCAACATATGAGCTAAACTCTGATTTTGTGTTGCTTTTGTAAACGTGAAATTATAAATCAAAAGGTGGATATGATTAGTCTACCAGAGGAGAGGATCAGCAGCTTTAAACTTCTCTGAAGGCTTGATATGATCCACTAAATTATGACTTATTTATTGCTTGATTTAATGTACATTTACTGCTAGAGCTGGAGTAAGGATCAAATGACTGAGTTCAGCTTTGAGAATGAAACCAACCTGTTTGTTCCTCAGTATCTTCTTGTTTCACTCTGAATGTTTCTTCAAGCTTCACATCTTCATTTTTCACTCCAAATGTTTCTTCAATCTTCACTTCTTCACTCTCCTCTTTAATAAACGCCATCTTTATGTCTTCACTCTCCTCTTTAATAAACGCCATCTTTGTAATAATGTGTCACATGGATCTCAGTCATTTCATTAGGAGTTTTTCCTGTGTGTTTGGACAATTTGTCATGATTAGGATGAGAATAATTAACCAAAAAATAATAATAATAATAATGATCTCAATCAGCTCCCTAGTTCAGTAGTTCAGCGCACTGGTAAGGGAGTCAATCAATCGAGGGAAAGTTAATGTCCTTAAATTACATTAGACAATACACTCAAAAAAATAGCTCTACAAAGTCAAAAAAACGAACAAAATTTCATATTTAGGCATTTATGATCTACATTTGATATTTAATGATTCATAGATTATAATTAAATTACAGTTTAATAAAAAATATTAGCAGTTGGTTTGTAAAAATTGTCATTACACATTTGTGTTTGTTGCTCTCGTTCATTTATACTGTTTTAACCAGCAGGTGGCGTCCGCGTGCAGTGATTCGAGCGCTTCGAATCACTGAATCATTTTGGAAAGTATTTGATTCAATTGACTCAGAGTTTTGAAGAGTTCAGTTTCTGTATCACTACTCGTGTTTATAATATACAGGGAGCGAAATGAGACGCAGTTTTACTGTTTCTCATCAGTGGATGTGCTTTACTCACACAAAATATCATTCATTAAAGTTAGATATAGCATTACAGCCTTACACTCAACTAATTTCGCATCGTGTAAAAACTCTAAAACACTGAGCGGTTTCTGTGGATTTAAACAGATAAAGAGGTAAAACAAACCTTTCTGACGCTGAATCAGAACAGATGCAGGAGCGCGGCGCATCCTTATGACATAATATCGCCAGACCAAAATAAAAGTCTTTTTCACACTCTGGTATCTAAAATTACAAGTACTAAGTAATCCTTATTTTAAAATTAAAACAGTGACAAATGTGATAGAAAAAAACAAACATGATAAAAAACAGTGTATGAGTTCATAAAGATGTATGCACTCAAAAAGAACACAAATATAAGTCATTAAATAAAAAAGGAAAAGTGATTGTGAAATTGTGTTCGAGTTCATTTTGACTAAAATCATGTGCTGTTCTTTTTTCATTATTATTATTTTTTTTATAGACCAAAACTTGTATACTAAAACATTCAGGAACCAGAACCATTCTGTGTGAATTTTCCATTTTCAAGTCAAAGTTTGGTCTCATTTGAAGAAGACATTTAGCAGAGTATTTACACACACACACACACATGCTTTGAACAAATTACATGGCCTTTGGAGTCAAAACAGTCCTGTGATGGTGACAAAAATATTTTGCTCATCTTTTGTAGTGTATAAAACATTCATACATATATTTAATATCTTATTGACTACAGCTGCATGGTGTCAGTGATGAGTGTTTTTAAATGTGTGTCACAGGGTTCCCACTCATCCTGGAAAACCTTGAAAACCTGGAAAATTGATGACAAACTTTCCAATCCTGGAAAACACATGGAAAATGAGAGAAAATGTAAAATGTCCTGGAAAATCTTGTTGCTGTCCTTGAAAATTTTTTTTTAAAAAGTTCTTCAGTTTTTTCTTAGCCAAGAACAAAGAGTTTATCACTGGCCAAAAACAATTACCTGCAGAAATCACTTGCAGAAAGTGCGAAGTTCCGGAATGCTGAGGTTTGACATGTGAGAGTATTATTTTCAATGGTGTTTAATCTTGTGTTGCCACTTGCAGCAGTTAGCTAATGCTATTAACTGCTTTTCACAACAGTGCAGAACTTCGTGAGATTGCGCTGCAGTGATTTAAAAGGGAACTCTTTATCTCACAAATTCAAAAAAACAATTGGTTCAAACAAATCTCACAATTGCAAGCTTACATAATTGTGATATAAACTTGCAATTGCATGATATAAAGTCAGAATTGTGAAATATAAAGTCAGAATTGCATGATATAAACTCGCAATTGTGATATAAAGTCAGAATTTTGAGATATAAAGTCAGAATTTTGAGATATAAAATCAGAATTGCGTCATATAAACAACTGTTATAAAGTCAGAATTGCGAGTTATAAAGTCAGAATTGTGAGATATAAAGTCAGAATTGTGATTCTGCAACTGAGATAAAAAGATGCAATTAACTTTTTTATTTTTTATTCTGTGGCGGAAACAAGCTTCCATAGTCATAATGTATGATTAAGAGCTCATATAAAAAATAATTTTATAGTTAAGTTATGGCAACAAACTGTAGCTACACCTTTTAAAGACTTAAAGAGCAATATATTACTTTAGAGTGTGATCCTTGTATTTTATTCCTGCTATCGTAAAATTGAAAATGTCCTGGAAAAGTCCTGGAAAATGATCGCTGAAAAAGAGTGGGAACCCTGGTGTCATTATGATACACACCACGATTCATGCAGTGCAAGTACGAGTTTCTGCATGATGACTTTTGCTACTGCTTCTTTCAGATGACCTCCGTTTTGTTTGATGAAATCAAGGTCATGAAGGGACTAGGATATTCCTCTTATTGGGTTCTGTAGACTACTACAACTGGAAAGGATTTTACTCAGTCATCCTGCAAGGTGTGGTTGATCTTCGACTTCAATTCTGGGACATAAGTGTGGGTTGGCCAGGCAAGGTCCATGATGCCAGAGTGTTTGGCAATTCATCCTTGTTTGAGAGGGGTCAAAGTGATGCAGTGTCCCCTAGTATGAAAGAGAGGTTTGCAGGAGTAGATGTGCCAGTTTTGGGGGATGCAGCATATCCACTACCGCCATGGTTGATGAAACCACCCTGAAAACCAACAAACAACCCCTGCACTAGAGATAGTCACCAGCATGGGGGCAAAAGACAAAGTTTTTACACAAATACTTTAGCTAAAATAATATGTGAAGAGTGCAGATGCAAAAGCCGCTGAACGGTACCTCCGTCAAAAATGAGATAATAACAATGAGCGAATGTTCTCCGCACATAGTATACGTTCATCAAATACACTTCAAATTCGCTAAATCCCAGTGTCAACCCATTCAGAAATACCGTTTTGTTGGCAGAAACCACAAAACGCCATTTCCCTTTGTCAGCAAAAGCCTCTAACTCCACAGAAGAACCAATCGGAAGACGTGAATCTAATCATATGATTTCAAGATGAATGACGGTGCGCGTATGAGCCAACTTTCAATTGCCGAGCTGCAAGTTTTATCATGTTTTGTCCATCGTTACTGTGGCAATGACAGGATTTTGAAGGTAGCATGTAAACACAACACTCTTCCTTGTGCTGCTCTAAAACTGACAGAAACAGATGTGGACGTCACTTGCATCACAGCTCCCCCTACTGTGTGGATCGGTTTCTTCGTTGTTACATTTTGAATTCTGTTTTCATCATTTGCAGTGTTTTCAGTTTCATCTTTAGTTATTTTGCAACTGTTTACTATGTCTTGTTGTCCAAAGAGGTGGACTTAGAGGTTTTTGCAGTAAAAAACTTATTAAATACTAATGAATTGACTAAAGTGACATTTTTGAAAATAAGGCAAAGTTGAGCGTCATGCAACGCGCGAACGTGAGTGTGCTCGCAGTGAGTCCGGTGGAGATAAATCTCCCACAACTGACTGCAAACAGGCATTCAGATCTGCCTCCATTTTGTTAGCAATGCCCAACTTCAAACGATCCAATCAATTCCCAAAGGACGAAATCAAGTCCTGCCCTCTCGTTTCAGATGCCGTTTCACTCGGATAAACGTCACAGTAGAGAAGAAAAGACAATCGCGACTTCTGCTTCATGCCGACTTTAAAGTGTCAAAATGGCAGCACTTATTTGGTGGATTGGAGAAAATGAAAGAGTTCCTCGCAGAAAAATATGGTACCATCTCAACCGTATTTAGTTATGTAAATGGTGGATGGGGACCTTTTTGGAGTGCAAAAATCAACAGTGAGCAGAATTGTTGGAAGAATATCGGGGGCAATTGCAGCTTTGAAAAATCAATTCATAAGATTTGTCCTATCATAAGAAACATCTACTTGATTTCCAAGTGAGAAGACCCAAATCACCAACATTGTAGCTCAATGGCCAGGATCTACACGTGACAGCAGGATCTTTGATAACAGCCACCTCTGATTTGCTTAAAAGCCATGCATTTCAGGGCCACCTACTAGGTGACAATGGACACCCGTCACACCTACCTGGTGACCCTCATCCCGAACCCTTCAATGCCAGCTGAGAAACAATACAACTCCTGCCACATTGCAGCAGGAGGTCGAGTCGAGAAGGTGTTTGGAAAAAGCGTATTCCCTGCCTGGAGAATGAGTTTCGAACAAAGTTTGATACAGGGCTTAAAGTTTTCCAGCACCATGCCGGATCTTGGGCGTGTGGCGTTTGACTGGGGAAAAAAGTCCAACATTTAAAAAAAACTTGTTGATATCACGTTCAAGTTCATGAGTTCACCTACCAATAGTATGAGAGCAATACACCTTTCACTCTTAACCAAAGCCAATCAGAAGTAGAATGGGGCAGGTCTTGGAAAATGTGTGGTTGAGTTCCAGCTACAACCGAGTCCTACTAAGCATAGATGCCGGAGCGGAGACATCACGTTGGAGAGTAGCAAGCAAACATAGTCAGCAGGATGGAGAGTAAGTTTATGAAGCCTGGGGAAGACATCCTTATTGGTAAAGGATTTAAAGATAAATGGCGCTGGGCGTGGATAAAAGAAATAGGCAGAGACAGCAAGCCTTTTGGTAGCTGGTGTAAGAAGTTAAGAGAACCAGGTGCTTGCTTCTGCACGTTGTGCTCGAGAAAGCTAATGTATGCAACTAACTAGTGGTAAAAAAGTGCTACCATCTTACGAATTAGACCCCGGTCACAGAGGAGCTGCCCGCGCTCTCCAACACACAACGCAGCAACCACAGCTGACATACCGGCGTCAGTGACTGACCGTGTTTGTGACTTGAAAATACACTTGTGCACGTTTTCACCACACAACCACACAATTTCTCAACCGCTTGTAAATCTGTGTAAAAAAAAAAAAAATTAAAAAAAGCTAGTATTTAAAATTTCCTAGTATTTAATTTACCATTATTTCTTTTGAAATTGAATTGTTGGGGTGAAATTGCAAGCACAATAAACCTCCAAGAATCAAAAATGGGCTACTTTCCCATAGTGAGACCATAGACGTCTCTCCAGGTGTCGAGATCTTTCTTGGCACTCTGTGGTGTGACAGATCGCTGTAGCGCTTTAGTTCACACAGAACACACATGAACCGACCATCTCTTCCGCTTTACTAGTTACAACACGAAATAAACATGAATGAACATCCTCAGGTATGTTGAAAGATACAGTACAACTTACTGAAATCCGTATCATGTCACATAATTGATCAATCAGTGTTTCAACCGCGGAAAAGCGTCAATAAAACAGCTTGTAAAAATGTCACATTTACAGTCAAATTACCTCAGAAAAGCCGTTCAATGTCCAAAAACTCTGTCAGAGATGAGCATTTTGCACTTTAGGCTATTGCATATTCATTGCGTTTGTACTTGAACGTTTGAACGTGCTTCAATATTGAATGTATAAATCCATTTTATGACAGCCACCATTTAAATGTTTTAGGCCTACACAAAAAATGAGTAGAAACATAATTATGTCATTCAAAACTTATTATAACGTTATTATAAATATTTCCTTGTGTGTAAATTATATGTAAGTATCTTATAAATAGCTCTTATAAAGAGATTTTTTTTCTTTGAGGAAATTAGCCGTGTACTGTACCTTATAGACCCCAAATGAGTCAATATTGAATCGAAGGTAATCAAATCGAAATCAAATCGCAAGCTTCTGAATCAAAATTGAATCCAATTGTGAAATTTGTCAATGCCCAGCCCGAGTGTCAATCAGTTTTTTTTTTTTTTTTTTTTTTTTTTTTTCTTGAAGCAAATGTTTTTTTTTCATTTATTTTCTTGTCAGAGTGCACCAGAATGCTTCATTTACAAGTTAAAATCACACAAAAAACTTATCCTGGGGGACAGTGCCCCCTGACCCCCCTACATCAATAATGTTCTTTTTTTTGTTTTGTTTTTTTGCTGTTTAATTTAGCTTTATACACATGTTCTTATATTCATTTATTTTGTTCTAATGTCACAAGTATTAATCTCAAGGTTTACTAGATTGTAAATGATTCCTTGATTTAGATTTTTTTTTTTTTTGTAGCGTGGGTTTTATGAAGTATAATAAAAAACAAACATCGTCACATGTGTATCTTCTTCTCAGCACTGCTTCCTGATGGTTTAGAAAACAATTACTCCGAGTCGCCTCCTGTCATTATAAAGAATAGTACAACGGCGAGTGCGAAAAGTATGAATCCTGATTTATACTCAACGCATCTGTAAGTTCGCTTGGGTGCGTGCGAAAAAAATGGCGTCATTACGGCTTTGGCAGAAGTGCGAATTGAGTGCGCATGAAGCGATTTAGCAAACAAAATTTTGTGTAACTTCACGCGCAGCTCTTCTTCAGAAGATGCATCTGTATCGGCACCCAGTTTGCATATGTCTAAATTAATTAACATTTACCATACGAGTCTACAATAGCATAAATAAGCCCTTTTAATGAAAATAAAGGTCCATGTTTAATAAAACTGTTCATGAAATTAAATGAAAAACTTAAGTGAAATTATAAAATATTTAAGAGGTCATTGTTTAATGTAGTTTAATGTAGTACACGTTCTCATAAAAATGTTTTGGTTCTAATGTCACAAGTCATAATCTCAAGGTTGACTGGGTTTTACCAAAGTCGCTTTCAAGTTTTTGGCTTTACACGATTCTTTTGTAGTTTAGTTTTGGTGAAGTGTACTCAGAGCTGTGTAGAGAAAGAGTTAAGACAACTCCATTCACTCCAATGGAACATTTTTTTTTACCCATATCGTTGGTGATATCAAGCACATGTAGCCATATGGATGCTGCCCTTTTTATTACTTCGGTAATTATTGGCCTGTACTCTGCTCCATTGGTAGAATTGCCACTGTAATGATATGCCACTACTTGTTTCCACCGTGTTGTTTCCAGCCAACATAAACACACAAGCATGTGTTGCTACTCCTGTGTGACCTGGCAAAGTGACATCACCATACAGTTTTCCTGTGAGCATGTGTAGCTCCATACTTGGAGTGATTGCCATTTCATCCAAGTACAGTACACACTCCCTTTCAACGTCTGCCAATCCACCTACCTTGAGCTTTAAGAAATCTAAGACCTCCGTCAACACACCAGGCTCAAATTTAACACATTACATCCTTCTTTGCAGAGTTGTGATTGCTAGCAGGGGAATCTGCAGTTCCTATAGAGTCTTGTAACCTGTTGGACCGAATTTATTGCCGCCTTGTGTCATTGCTCCACTTAATCTCTTTTGTTATTAGTAAACCTAATGCCTTAATTTAGTCTTCTGAAAACATTTTCTTTAAATTGCTGCTGGCTGACTTGCTGCTGGATAGTGTCACCTGTCCCTGTCTCTCCTTACTAGCCATGTCCTCTCTTTCTTCACAACTTGGAGGAAAGTACACAGACAAAATGCTTAGCATGAGATAAGTGAAAACACAACGAACATGACGTAACATAAAAAACAACAGCAACCCATCTTTATCCAAGTTAACATTAGCCTAAAATATGTTAACAAGGCAAGTAACGGTAATTGAACACACTAATCCTCAAATATTAGCGGATTTTATCTTTTAATTACACAATTACTTTGAGTCGCCCCCCTGTCATTTCAAAGAATAGTACAACGGTGAGCGCGTCAAGTATAAACGCCTGTCCGTTTGGGGAGGTGTGTGTGCGTAGTCAGCAAAGACTCGCACTGCGGAGCTAGGCGAAAGTATAAGGCCGCATTTATGCTGCATGGTTTAAGTGATCCAATTCCCATTTGGCACAGATCAGATATGACCCATGAATGTGTAAGCAGGAAAAAAGCTTGGTTTCAGACCTCAATCGTATGTGGAAATAAATCTGATATCAATCGGATATGTGCATTTGCGTCTGCCATGTAAGCAGACAAATCGGTTATTTATCTCTCAATGTGAGTTGTACATCATTAAAAAAGGGACGGTGGCGAATGACGTTAACTCAGGTGGAAACCAACCACAATTACATGACACTATTCAATGGTGTGATGGAGGACGAAGACTCAAACCAGTGGAGTTATGCTGAGGTTTATGTCTTTTGAGCCTTAGGGGCAGAAGAGACAGTGCAGACGAAAATGCAGGGTTGTTACAGAAATAAAGCTGTATTTGAAGAGATTTCAGGCAAGATGGGAAGGTGCGGTTTTAAGCGCTCTTGGCTACAGTACCAACATAAAATAAAAAGGTTAAAATGCAAATACAAAGCAGTCAAAGACCACAACAATAAGAGTGGAAATGGGCGTATTACATTCCCATTCTACAAACAAATGGCCGACCTCCTGAGATAATAGAGAGTTTCTGAGAAGAGGATGCCGCGTCATAATCATAGATTGTAAAAAATATGGACATAGTGTCCGTGACATCACCCGTAGGTTTCTGAAGAGCATTTTTGAAACCTAAAGCAGGCTGTTGCCATTTTGGCAGCGCGTCACTCAGCGGCAATCCACCTGTCACTCAAGTGACCGCGCCCTTAATTATGCAGAACTTTAAGGCTTAATATAATTTAAACGGATGAGTTATAAAAAAAAAAATTTACCCCCCTCAGAGTTATGAAGGTCAAAATTAGCTGTATAGACCAAAACCACAATTTGTACCAGCTGTAAATATGTATTTTTCTGCTGTAAAGTTGGGCATTTTAACATGGGGCTCAATGAGATTCTGCTCTCTTTCGGAGCCTGTCCCTAGCGGCCAGTCGATGAATTTCAGTTTAAGTCACTTCCGTATTGGCTTCAAGAGAAACTGGGGGAGGTTGCCGCTTGGTCATAATCAGTGGACTGTGAAGAACCGGACTATGAGAACATTAACGTTACAGGTAATGGAAAACGAAGGTTTTTGCAGTTTTTTTTAAGCCATTTTCTACAGTGGATGATAAGGGTTTTAAGGAATATTCCCATCTTCTGGACCCGTCACCTAGCAGAAAAAACACTATCAAAAACTGTAATGCCTAGGCTGTATGACAAGTTAAGAGCTGACATAATGGAAAAAATCAAGAGTGCATCTGCTGAATGTCTCACAACAGATGGCTGGAACTCTGTGACTTGCCATTTCATAGAGGATTTTCAGATGACCTCCTATCTCTAGGACTTTGTCTTGACAGAAAGACACACTGATGCTCACCAGGCAAGTGAGCTGACAAAACTGTTGTTTCACAGACAATGGCAGCAACATTGTTTCAGCCCTGAGAGACCACCTCCACTGGGATCACATAAGGGGCTTTCGCACTGAAGGAACCTTTTTGTAGTTCCAAGAACTATTGGCATAAGTACCTGGATTTTGCTGTGTTCGCACCACAGGAACTCGTTTTGGGGGAACTAAATTAGCTCCTACTTCAGAGTAGGGTCTACACCAGGGCTATAGGAACTATCAGTGACGTAAGTATACACTGATTGGCCAAACACACGCAACACATTTTTAAAAAGCCGTGTAAACACAGTTAATAGCCTATATATTTACTCCACAAACTAACTCCATGAACATGAATGATAGATGGACCTCTCGAGTTAAGGAGAAAATCCAATGCAACTTTGAGCGGACCAAGCGAAACATGATTATGTATTTCTGCTCAGCTAGTGACAGCTAGTGAGAAGTGAATTAAGCGGACGCTCCCCATCTTCCGTGTGATTGGCTGTTTGCTGCATGTGTCACACTTTCAGAAGCACGCGCTTCAGAGTTAATCATAAACTCTGGATTAAACCCGAGTTGTCAGAGAACATTTATACCAAGCGTTGTGAGACCTTTGAACCTGATCTAAACCAGGTTGGATTTATCTGGACTTGTCAACTCCAAACCTACTCTGAAACTCAGCTTTATTCAGCTAGATTCATGCAACAGGCCACTGTTGATCTATGAATCATCATTTTATTCTTTTAATTCTCTTCATAATTGTTTTAATTATCCTTGTTTTTATTTTTTTGGTTAAAGGGTTAGTTCACCCAAAGATTAAAATTCTGTCATTTATTACTCACCCTCATGTCGTTCCACACCCGTAAAACCTTCATTAATCTTTGGAACACAAATTAAGATATTTTTGTTAAAATCCGATGGCTCAGTGAGGCCTCCATAGCCAGCAATGACATTTCCTCTCTCAAGATCCATTAATGTACTAAAAACATATTTAAATCAGTTCATGTGAGTACAGTGGTTCAATATTAATATTATAAAGTGGCGAGAATATTTTTGGTGTGCCAAAAAAACAAAATAATGACTTATATAGTGACGGCCGATTTCAAAACACTGCTTCAGGAAGCTTCGGATGCTTGGTGGACGGCTCGATCCCAAAGGTCTTCCTTTGCCGATTAACTTCAGCTTTTCTTTAAAAGTTAATCTTGAAAATGGTGTGGATAATAAATTAGCAACGATATCCTCCTTATTAATGTTGCTTGCGGTTTCCTATTTCATCAGTAGGTTTTTTTTTTATCATGTTCCCCACAGTAGATGGAACGCATCACAAACCTCTTGATAACAAACCCCAACCATTTAGAGGGACAATATGATTGGTCAATTTTCCTGTCATTTGAAATTCATCTCTCATTGACTTGCTATGGATTGGCCCTCTGTAATTTAACAGCTGGACCACCAATCACAGAGCTGAAAGCGTTAGGTGAAAAAATCATAATATGGAGAAAACAGATGACTACACAACACAACACAAACTGAATAGGCAGATTTGAAGGGTTTATTCCCTCAAAAAGATTTAGATGTTTATTGTAAAGTTAAAATTCCTAAAATAACATTAGAACAGATGACTTTTTATTAAAAAGATTTTACTTTTTAACCACTAATATATACATATATATATATATATATATATATATATATATATATATATATATATATATATATATAATCCTTTATTGTGATTCACATAATGCCACAAATATTTCTGATGGAGCTTTAACATTCCTTATTATTTTCCCTTACATGCATGTAAGAACAGAAATAGAACAGAAAATAATACATGCAAAAAAGTAATATGACAAAATCTACCTGAATGCAATTTCACTCTTTACTTGCCATTACTGTATGGCAAGTAAAGAGTATATCCTGAATATTTAAACTACATCAGGGCTCTACGGTAACATTTTTCTTTAGGAGCACTTATGTTCCTAATAAAAAAAATTTAGGAGCAGTCAAAAATTTAGGAGCACTTTCTGATCAATAACAGACATTAACTTTCCCATTGCAGGGTGATATTTGCCCCTTTAAATTAATTTCCTGGGACATTTGTACCATTATAAGAGCAATTTTTCTAATTTTATTAAATGTAGGCATCATATTTCATCAATTTCTTAAATTAAAATAGAAAATTTGTTTTTAAATGTTATACAATAAATTCAATTACAACAATAAGACCCAATCAGACTGTTACCAATCAAAATAAATCATCAAAAAATCCATCTTTGCACTGCAGAAGTGGCACAGAAGCTCCATCTTAAGTGGTATTATTTAGACACATTTACATAGACTGCTTAATGCAGCTCATGGGTAAATAATGTTGTAGGAATGTTTTTAAATATAATTTTTGGAATTTAGAAAAAAAAAGGTTTAATATTTTAAGTAAAAACAGTCTATGAAAAGTGTAAATATGAAAATAAATGTAAATATGAAAATAAAACAGCCAGTAGGTGGCAGTAAATCTTAATGTGATGTCCTAATCCTAATGATTCATTCAGGAATCACCGTTGCTTGGAGATGAAACTGTTTTCACGAAATGGAGCCAAAACAGACAGTATAGAGTACCTCAGGGATGACGTGTTTTTGTAGGCTAACCCGGAAGTTAGAGGCGCACGGGTTCCCTCGATCGAAAGCCAATGCATTTTTCCCATAGACTTTTGGAAAATGGTCTCTATTGGCGAATGAAAGTACTGTAATGAAAGGGGAAAAAAGTGCCAATATAGAACTGGCATGCCCAAACTTTCATAATGTAAATAGTTTACATGTTGTTTATAATAAAATCAATCAAGAAAAGATTAATCATGCCCATAGCTTTGTAATGTCAAATAGTTGGGATATACAATTTACGTTTTAGAACAGCCATGGGGTAATATTAGGGTCTTTGAACAGTGTACCACTGATATACAGTTAATCTTGATTCAAACTAACTCTTCCATTAGGACTTACTGGAATAAAAGATAGGTAAGAGAGTTTTCTGTCTTTCAACTATTTCATGGGGGAATTGTTCCTTAATACCAAAAGGTTTACCTTTGAGCCATTTTTCCAGACTCTGAGCCTGTTTGTGTTGTTTAAAATGTTCGAACCGGGCCACGATGGGTCTGGGACCAGTTGTTTTCCTTCTACTTTGTAGTGACTTGCGATGTACTCTGGAAAAAGTATTGTTCTTGACCTCATGTTCTGATATGTCGAGCTCTTTCCTAAAGAAGGACTTAAATGTCTCCTCATTTTCAACCTCTTGTAGGCCTTGAAAGATTAGGTTATCCCTCAGAATTATGCTGTGTTTGGTGTCCATCAGATGTGGAGATGAGTGCATCTCTTGACTGGACATGCGTTTCCTCTTGTTTTCTGGAGGTTTGTGTGTGAATGCAGAGTTTGTGTCTTCCTGTCCGGGTGAGCTGGTGTACGGTGTTGGTGGAGTACAGAGTGGAGTGTCCATACTGGGTAAATTTAAGAAGGAGCCGATTAACAAAGACGAGACAAGGATAGAATCTTCAGTTGGTGTTCGTGTCTCATGCGTTTTTATGATTGATTCCAGTGTTAGTTTTACAATAGATCTGTCTAGTCATATAAGTTCGAGTTGAGAGAAAACCGTTGCATTATTTTTAGTTTGCAAGAATATGATCGGCGTGCTCCATAAACTGTGCAGTGGCGCTTTAGAGAGACGTCATTCAGTGTCTCTGCATAGCTGATGCCACCATAGAGGTCAAGAGATACATCAATGATGCATACCTCCCTTGAAGTAAGGACCCTCTCAAATACTGGCAGGTCCATAAAGTGTACCCCCATCTACATGCTTTGGCCAGTAAATATCACAGCCACATCTGTTCCATGTGAATCAATATTTTCTAAAGCTGGGGGAAAAAAGGTGCCGTGTAAGCTCCAGCACAGCAGAACAAATAATATTCTTGAATAAAAATATGTAATTGCATTTGTATTTGTGTTTTTTAACAATGTGCATGTTTGTGTCGTTTTATAAGGAACACACATAAAATGGTGCAATGAAAAATTACATACAATGTTTAATACTCCAATAAATTAGCCTATTTAGAAGGTGGAAACCACAAGTTTAATGGGAGTAAAAATGAAGAACAGAAAAATACAATGACATTTGGAAACTCTATCGCTGCACACACACACGCGCGCCGCCATCTTGCTAATGACATGTACGCTTATTAAATATACAAATAAACCTTACAATGAAATCCCAAAGAACAAAACATCTGAATGACACAGTTGGTATAGGAATTTTTATTGACCACCAGATGGCAAAGTAGAACACTGTGTCAAAAGCTTTGAAGCACCGATGCAGTTTGTTGTAAAAGCGCAAAGATACAAAACAGCAGAGATCGTCACAGTTTACAGAAATACAATAGAAGACTGGTGCATCTCATTTAGACTGAAGTCAATGTTTGTGTATTTCTATAATATACACACTGAAATTAAGATTAGAAGAGAGAAAGAGTTTACAGCTGTGAGTTAAAGAGAGAGATAATGTGAGTGTGTTTCTGTGGAACTGTGGCCCTCATTTATCAAAAGAACGTAGAAACCAGCGTACATCCGAACGGATAAATCAGCTTACGACAACGCTCACGTGTGATTCATTAAACTTTCGTATGCGGCCAATTCCATCACACGACTGAACGGGTGTTGATAAAAGTGGCGGCTGAAAAAAAGTAATTTAAATATCATGCCCCAAATTTTAGAAGCCTCGCCCTATAGTTTACGACACAGAGAAACGTAACCCGGCCATGAAGAGGAAGTAATCACATGAAAAAGAAAATGATCTTACTCTAAAAACACCCCTCAACCTTGTAATTGCAAACAATAAAATTAATTTAAACAAAAACACCGGTAAATGAAACTAAACACTTACAAACATTATTAATATATATAAACATTATTTTAGTACCTCACTCCACAGAAAATCCTTTAAATTTATTTTATTCAGAACAGAAAAAGAACGAAAAATAAGAAGCTATATATTATAAATTGAAACACAAATTAGGCTATAGTGGCATTCATTATAAAGCAGAAATGAATTTATAATGTTGTTTCTGCATGTGTATGAGGCGCCCGCGTGATCAATTAGATTTAATAAAATAAAGAAAACGAATACAACGCGTCAAATGAGCGTAGCCTGTACTAGCCCTACTTGATGCACAGTTTTTCTCTTTTGTTTCGTTAATCTGTTAATTATTTCAATGAAATATATTTCGTGTAGTCCTATTTTTTTATTCCTTGTAGCTATATTATTCTGTTTTTCTCTGCGTTGCAGGTGCATGATGTGTGAATCCTAATGTTCTGTTGATGTTGCCATTTGCGCATACAAAGCGAAATCCCTGGAAAGAAAAAAACATTTGTGATATTTTAAGACACGCATCTATTCTAATTTAATTTTAATTCGACATTTTAATTGTGTCGTTTAATGGTTAATGATTGGTTAGTGAGTGATTGTCGGTCAGGAAAATAAACTAAATGTTCTCATAACAATTCTCCACCAGATTTACTATGCTGCACGCAAGTTCCCGCTGACTCAAAAACTTTCGCACACGTTCTAAGACCTGATGTGAGATTTGATCGTAGTCACCGCTCATGCTCATATTGATAAATGCCAAATTTTGAGTGGAAACGAGCATACGCAGTTTTCTGGCGTACGATCGTTTGATAAATGAGGGCCTGTGTGTCTCAGTTTTTTCTCACAGGAAGCTGTTTAATCTCACACAGAGACACTGAACTATCAGAATAATGAAACCCAAATCCAGCATATAGGGGTTCAGTGAATGTGCTGTTGAATGTGTGTAAGTGTCTGAGTGTGTGTGTGTCAGAGACGCTGTAGAAGGACAGAGTGCCGGCCGACAAGTTCAGATACACTCCTACTCTGTTAAAGCGATGTGAAGGGACAGATATGATTGTGCTCTTATTATTGTGCCACAAAGTGAAACTGTTATACGAGCAGTTCAGACTCCAGGACTTTTTACTGTATCCAAATCTACAGTCATTACTCCATCCTTTCCTGCTGATTCCTTTATATGTCACTGATATATTAACCCCCGCGCCGCTCCATTCAGCCTCCCAGTAACAGCGTCCAGTCAGACTCTCTCTACACAGAATCTGAAGACACTCATCAAATCTCTCTGGATGATCAGGATACGGCTGCTTTTCTTCCACATATGTCACCTTTCTGCTCCTCTCAGACAGAGCGAGATGAGTGTTTACTGTGTTTGGATCCAGTGTGAGATCACATGCATCTAAAAACAAGAAGAGAGATTATAACATTTATAACATAACAAAACAAAACAGTCATTAAGGTGTGTGTGTGTGTGTGTGTGTGTGTGTGTGTGTGTGTGTGAGAGAAAGAGACCTACATTTTTGTGGTCCTGTTGTAATCCTGATCTCTCCTCCATGATCCACACTATAAAAACACACTCAATTTACACAGTAATTAAGATTTTATATCAAATAAAATTTGATGTTAAACTGAAGATAAATGTCTCATCTAAACACTTTTTTTTTTTTTTAATTAAAAAATTAAGTATTGTTTTTAAATTCCAAACATGAAAACCCAAAATCTGAAATGGGTTTAAAATAAATGTAAATAATGACTCAGATTTTAGCCAGACTCAGCTTTACATTACCTGATCATGTCTGTATTCTTTCATTTGTGCTAGTGTTTTAATCAATAACTGATATTCATCTATTTGCTCTGCTTTATTCAGTATCATAAGGTCAAACATCATTTCTTCTCATTTAGACTGTGATCTCGGAGTCTGTATCTTGGATTCGTTTTGCTTAATGTCTCTAACAGCAGTGAAAATGTATTTCTAGAGCAACAACAACATCTGAATCGATGTTTTGGGATCAGAGAATCGAGTCTGTTTCTCAGATGCTGTTATGAGTCATAAGCAGCTGTTGAGCTAAATCAAAATCTTCTTCAGTCACAGAGTTCAACACATGCCCTTATTTTTCTGTCTAGTATGTATGTGTATATATGTGCTGTATGCAGTGATCTATGTACATGTGAGTGCACACATGTCCAAACGCACATGACAGGATGATTGTTCATGTTGAACATACTTGAGTTTGTCCAGTCTGTAGTTTGGATCAGAGAGCAGCTTGACTAATGATTGTCCTGGGTGATTGTAGTTCAGATCCAGCTCTCTCAGGTGTGAGGGGTTTGATTTCAGAGCTGAAGCCAGATAATAACAGCCTTCCTCTGTCACCATACAGCCAGATAATCTACAAACACACACACACTCAACATCACATCATCTGGGGTTGGAGATCATCTCATACTGTTTCACACACAGAAGTGTTCAGATTCCTATAACTCTGCTTTAAATCAAATGATTCATTGTAGCACTTTTTTTTTAATCCACAGATCACTGAGTAACTCAGTGTTCAGTGTTGATGGAGCAGAATTGTTCTCAGTGAAGGATCTAAGGATTCTTTGTAGCAACCTGTGTGTGTAGCTTCAACAGAGCCATACATTTGTTTCATTTTCTTAAATTCATTTTAAACCATTGATATTAATTACTCATTTATTGAATCATTGGTTTGATAATTTATTAGTCATTTGTGTAATTTATTATTTGATTTATACCATTTAACAATTACTCATTTGTGTTATTTTTATTATGATTTTATACATTATTTTCCTTGCTCTTGCACAATGTTTGCTTTTGTTGTTTAATTTTGAGATTGTGGGGTTTCATAGAATGATTATCTTCATGAATAATATATAAGGGAAAATGTCTATTTAAGGTTTTATCGTCACAGGACATTGTTGTGAAGTAGTAATTTCCCATTGCTATTGCTTGTAGTCAGGGTTTGAAAAGAACTTTCACTCACCAGCCAATCTGCCTACAAAATGTATAAGTTACCAGCCATTCGGAACTTCTACTAGCCAAAACAGAAATATCAGAAATAAAACAAATTCTCAAAGTCACAGCAATATATGAGCAATATCACACGAGTAACCTTGCGATATGGCTGTATATCAGCACGGCTGTGATTCGGCCTTAGGTAATCACAGCATGCTGATATACAGCCATATCGCATGGTTAAGAGTGTGATATTGCGTTTATACAACAGTTCGAAAGCACGAGTGTGTAAATAAGAAATAACAACAGAGTGTCTTTAAAACCCTCTTTCATGCAAAACTACTTTCTTTCGCCACGGATTCAAATCTCAAGTTGACAGTTTGACCAAGCCTCCATTACTCCTTCTAAAATGTCACTTTAGAACTACTAACGAAGGAATGTTGAGTCGCTTCATTGGAACTCATTGTATTTTGTACAGCATTATTGAGAGAGAGATAGAGATTGCCTGAGCGAGCATTACCTGTGTCTGATATAGCATTCATTCTTCAGGTCGATATCCATAATATTATATCCATTATAAAAATTTGTTTGAATGTCTGCTGAGGAAAGCAATCTTTGTATTGTACAGTTGAGGGAATTTTCCTTAACAGTGCTAAAACAATGTCCTTTGTTTACAAAAGTCCCTTTCAATTTAAAAAGTCTTGCGACTGACTTTCACACGCAAAGTTTGCTGCCATCTAATGGCGTATTAATGTAACATTCACTCAATCTATATTACGCACTAATGGACCCTTTCTCAATACGAAATACAACATATTATTTATATAAAATATTATTTATTGAACAACAATATTTAAATTAACAACAATAGCCATTATAAATGACAATAGGAAATAAAAACAAACGTACAATTCAGTCAAACGTACAAAACTACAGGATGTAAGTTAAATATAGCCTTATTAAATTTAACATAGCCCAATTCGATTTTCTCAAGAACAAGTAATAGACTAATAAGATTGCCCATTTTATGTAGTTCCAAACGTAGGTTCAGGAGGAGCCTAAACATTCAGTCCTGTCAATCATCATTACGAGCGTATGTAAGCAGCAGTCACTGCGTCATTCCAGCGACAATTTTTCCAGCATTTGGTCCCGCCTCGTCCAGGGCAATTCTTCCAGCATCCCTCCTCCTCCCCATCTCCTCCTCTATTTCTCTTATTCTCCATCTATGCAGTACTGTTATAGGGGGGTTTAACTCAGAGCTCAAGCCGAGCCTTGGGTTCGAGCCTCCTTTGAGGACAGCAAGCCAAGTTTGTTTTACCATTAACCATTCAGACTGAATGGGCAGGCAAACTTGTGAAATGTACCCAAAATAAACAGCAACTTAAACAACACCCATGCTCTTTTTGCTACTGTAGAGAGACTAACAAACCCCCCAAATCATATTACCCTTTCTGATATTATTGATTTTCTCAGAGAAGAAGGAAGCAAACTCACAGCATTTGCTGTCTGAGAGCATTTCACTGGGATCAGCACATCTTTGAGCTGCACTGGGGTAAAACAGACCTCAGAAAGTAGCTATTATGTCTGATTTTGAAGCAATTGATGGTAAAATTTTGGAAGAAACAGTACAGCTCCTTAAAACATCAACCTGTGCCCTTGACACACTTCCCACATTTTTTTCAAAAGTGTGTTTAACTGTTTAGAAGCGGATCTCTTAGAAGTGGTAAACGCCTTGCTTCTTTCTGGGACTTTTCCAAACTCCCTGAAAACTGCAGTTGTTAAGCACCTCCTGAAAAAGAGCAATCTGGATAACACCATATTGAGCAACTACAGACCAATCTCAAATCTTCCTTTCATAGGCAAGATCATTGAAAAAGTTGTTTTCAATCAGCTGAACAAATTCTTAAGCTTGAATGGATACTTCGACAACTTTCAATCTGGTTTCCGACCGCATCACAGCACAGAGACAGTGCTCATAAAGATAATAAATGATATTTGCCTAAACACCGATACAGGTAAAATATCAGTGCTGGTTCTACTTCATACTTCTTGACAGGCTGCAAAACTGGGTTGGGCTTTCTGGGATGGTCCTTAAATGGTTCAGGTCATACTTAGAAGGGAGAGGTTATTATGTGAGTATCGGTGACCATAAGTCTGATTGGACATCCATGACATGCGGAGTGCCTCAAGGTTCAATACTTGCACCCCCTCCTGTTCAACCTATATATGCTGCCACTAAGCCAAATAATGAAAAATAACCAAACTGCACATCACAGCTATGCAGATGACACCCAGACTTACCTAGCCCTATCACCTAACGACTACAGCCCCACTGACTCCCTGTGCCAGTGCATTGATGAAATTAAAAATTGGATGTGCCAAAACTTCCTTCAGTTAAACAAAGTCTAAACTGAAGTTATTGCGTTTGGAAACAAAGATGAAGTTCTCAAAGTGAACACATACCTTCACTCTAGGGGTCAAACAACTCAAAATCAAGTCAGGAATATTTGTATGATGAGACCTGTGTTTCAGTAAACATTAACTAAATCAGCATATTATCATCTCAAAAATATTGCAAGAATTAGATGCTTTGTCTACAGTCAAGACTTAGAGAAACTTGTTCATGCTTTCATCACCAGCAGCGTGGATTATTGTAATGGACTCCTCACTGGCCTTCCCAAAAAGACCATAAGACAGCTGCAGCTCGTACAGAACGCTGCTGCCAGGATTCTGAGCAGAACCAAAAAATATGAACATAACATCAGGTCCTTGCACTGGCTTCCAGTTGCATTTAGAATTGATTTTAAAGTACTGTTACTTGTTTATAAATCACTCAATGGCCTAGGACCTCAATACATTGCAGATATGCTCATAGAATATAAACCTAACAGATCACTCAGATCATCAGGATCAAGTCACTTAGAAATACCAAGGGTTCACTCAAAGCAAGGAGAATCTGCTTTTAGCTGTTACGCCAGCCGCAGCTAGAACAAGCTTTCTGAAGGGATCAGAGATCAGTAGTCACATTCAAATCCAGACTCAAAACATATCCTTTTAGCTATGTATTTACTGATTGAGCACTGTGCTATGTCCGAACTGACTGCACTTTATTTTATACGTATCATCTTTTTATTCTTGTTTTTATTTTATTTTTAATGCATTTTATATCAATCTTTAATGAATCATCTTTTTATTTCTGATTTTTAATGCATTTTAAATCTTGCTGTCTGGTTGAAAGAGCTGGGAGAATTAGGAAGTAAGCATTTGTTTCCTTGGATGGAGCTCTGACAGAGTTAGTCCAGGAAAATTTGTCTGTAAGGATACTGTTTAAATGCAGAGCTACCTGACAAATATTTTTTACATTTATCCCTTCGCGTGAGGAAGATGCATTTAGATCCGCTCTGATGGATAGATCTGTTTAGATCCGCTCTGACGGACAACAAAAAACTCCCTGAAACTTCCTAACTCTTCCATCCAGATAGTGTTATTCTCTGTTATTTTTATTTCTTATTCATTCCATTTGTATTCTTATGTATTTGTTTCCTCTTTATGTAAAGCACTTTGAATTACCGTTGTGTATGAAATGTGCTATACAAATAAAATTGCCTTGCCTTGCCAAAATGAATTATGTCTCATGTTTAACCACTGTAAGAGCCAGCAGCAAATCCTCGAACCACTGGCCGGATGAAGCTGTTCTCGGCGGGTATACAAGTCAATATCTGTTTGCAGACACCATTGAGATAAAATAAAATAGAAAATAGAAACAACATTCTGTATGACTTTTCTTATAATTTTAACAGCATTTATTTTGTTGTAAATTCTAAATATTGCTCACTCCAAAATGAATGTTTAATGGTAAATTAGTGGTGTTACAGACTGATGACAAGACAGAAGAATAAAGTTCCAACACAAATTTAATAATAATCCACAGGCAAACAGATGGTAGTAACACACATTAAACGTAAACATGACTGGATGAAAATCATGCCCTAAAATATCATGTCATGATGACAGTTATACCCCATCATATAATTTTATGATGATAAAATTCACATCAGTATTGATGGCAAATTTTTTTCACAGAAAGCCATAACCTGCATGTAACAATAAAGGCGCTCGGGCACTTTTTGCGCAAAAGTCTTGCGGCATGTATGAGAACGAGTTGGAAAAAGTGCCTCTTAATTGTCTTCTATAGCACTCCGGCAGAGTGTTAACTGGTCACACACCGGACGGGAAGCACCACGCAGCACCCCGGGCATCTCACAGATCTATCGCACACTAGCATAATTCTGTACTTGCATTCTCAAGTTTAAGGCGGCAGTCCAGAACAGTGAATCTAATCACCACAGAGGCAAAAATTCACTTCAAGAATGAACAAAGTGTCGTCAATGAGTTTGAATTAAGGTATTTGAAGAAGAGAAAAAAAAAAAAAAAAGAAAGAGAAGGGGGAATCTAAATAGTTATTTCTCAATATGAAGCACATACTTTATTTAAGCCACAAAAACTTACTGGAGCATCGAAACATATACAACTAAGATTATTCAATAAACTACACATTTTTTTTTTAAAATCAGCATTACTTCCATCTCCTACTTCTGCTCTTCCTTGGCTTTCTCAGTCAACTTCTTGGCTGATAGAAGACTGTTAATACAGTTTTGGGTACCAGACAAGACTTGTTGTTAACACGTTTGGATAAAAGACAAAATGGAAATCTTGTGACAGGATTTGGAGTCAGATTTGATATTTTGGACATGGAGACGTGATCTAACATCAGTAACATTTTCTGGTCATCTACGCTCCTCACAAAACTTGACACTTTAATCAATAAATAAATCATCAAACTCAAAGGCTTTAGACACACTGGGGTCTGCTGATATATTATAAACACCCAGGACCAGAGCATTTTTAATTTCATAATCAAGTGAACCTTTATCTATTTTTACTACCTTAGTATGTTGAGTTGACAGTGTGAACTCTTCAGTCCATCAGACAGAAGCTTCACTCCTGAATCCAACAGGTTATTGTGACTCAGGTCCAGCTCTCTCAGTGAGAAGTTAAATTGTAGAGATGAAGACAAATGTTCACAGCTCTGACCAGTGAGATTACAACCTGTAAATCTGAATAGAACAAAGTAGAATTATCACATTTACATTTATTCATTTAGCAGAGACTTTTATCCAAAGTGACCTACAAATCATTATTTAATTATCCTCATGTATCTTTCTAAAACAAGCCATTTCCTTAACATTTTTCTATTGTGTTTTTAATTAGTCAAGAACTGCTGCCTTATATAAAAAAATAAACAAATAAAAAAACATTGCGGTAGCAGATACTGGGTCAGTTTATTGTTTCTGGACCGAATTACATTTAACTGAAAATCACAAACCTCAGTATTTTGAGCTGACAGTGTGAATTCTTCAGTCCATCAGACAAAAGCTTCACACCTGAATCTTGCACATTATTGTGACTCAGGTCCAGCTCCCTCAGTGAGGAGTTTGATGATTGTAGAGATGAAGATAAACTTTCACAGCACTGACCAGTGAGATTACAACTTGTTAATCTAAATAGAACAAAGTAGAATTATCAAATTTACATTTATTCATTAAACAGAGATTTTTATCCAAAATGACCCACAAATGATCCTTAATATTGTTCTAATGTTTTTAATTAGTCAAAGAACTGCTGCCTCATTTAAAAAAAAAAAAAAAAATGAAAATCACAAACCTCAGTATGTTGAGCTGACAGTGTGAATTCTTTAGTCCATCAGACAAAAGCTTCACACCTGAATCCTGCAAGTTATTGTGACTCAGGTCTAGCT
The DNA here is from genome assembly GCF_019924925.1 of Ctenopharyngodon idella. Classification (NCBI taxonomy): domain Eukaryota; kingdom Metazoa; phylum Chordata; class Actinopteri; order Cypriniformes; family Xenocyprididae; genus Ctenopharyngodon; species Ctenopharyngodon idella. Next base: position 20,121,041 of record NC_067223.1, read on the forward strand.
CCCTCAAAGAAGAGTTTGATGATTGTAGAGATGAAGACAAACTTTCACAGCACTGATCCGCGAGATTACAGTCAACAAGTCTATAACAAAGGATTAAATATTATGGAGGAGAAGGTGGGTCAAAATATTGTTCTCTATGATTTGTGCATGGCATTGATCACACAATAATACTCTATTCTTAATCAGGTGGTAAACAATTAATATTGACTGACAATCAGCTCAAATATAGTAGGTAGTCAACCAGAATACTGATTACCACTCATGTACCACCACCGTGAGATTGTGGCGGTAAATACAAACCAGACACATGTGAAACTCTTTCATGAAATCCCCACCGGGGGGCACAAAGGGAAGGTTTGCACCATTAATCGGTAAGGCTGGAATTGTGACATTTTATTTATAAATTAAAATAAAATAATTAAATTAATTGTAACAATAATAACAATAAAGTATTATAAGTTTCTATTTTGACTAATTATCTTAGATATAAATGTCCAGCCATTTGACTACTGTTACAGTGAAATTACAGCGATTAAAGTGTGCTTACACAGTGTGCAATACACAGTATTAGCCCATATTAGATTATTATAGACATTAAAGTGGTGTACATTATGCCATGATATAAAAACTATAGAAAAAGTGACTACTGTGAATGGGAGCATTATGAATGGTAGGCAAGTTTTCTAATACATGGATTTATTTTGCTTTATTTACTTTTATTTCCTTTAATAAAACATAAAATAAAACATGCCTGTGAGCTGAATTTTTTTTTTTTTTTCCGTATGCCATGTGCACGGCTGCATAAATTATGCATTTTCAACTTACATAAAGTCTGGGGAGAGTTATACTTCTTAACTGACTTTAAACAGGCAACGTCTGATTCTTAACAGATTGCCTTCTTAACGTTTAAAAGTTCACACTCTTATTTTACTTTAAAATGAAAATTACCCCATGATTTACTCACCCTCAAGCCATCCTAGGTGTATATGAATGTCTTCTTTCAGACGAATAAAATCAGAGTTATATTAATAATCACCTTGATGCTCCAAAGCTTTATAATGGCAGTGGCATAGTGTAAGCACTGCGAGAGGCGTTCCTAAGTTGTCTTCTTAAGTCGAATAAGGAAGGCGGTCTGGTGGAAGCTTGATATTTTACTTTATAACTTGTTAAATATGTATATTTTTCTTACACAAACGCATCGCTTCACTTCAGAAGGCCTTTATTTACACCCCAGAGCAGTGTGGAGTACATTTATGATGGATGGATGCACTTTTTTTGAGTTTCAAACAGGTGGTTTCCGTGCACTGCCATTATAAAGCTTAGGAGCATCGGGGTGATTATTAATATAACTCCAATTGTATTTGTCTGAAAGAACAAAGTCATATACACCTAGCATGGTTTGAGGGTGAGTAAATCGTGGGGTAATTTTAATTTTAAAGTGAACTAATCCTTTAATCCACTTTTAGTTCCTCTGTCAAACAGAAACACAAAATCGATCAAATACAACAATTCTGTTTCATTCCTACTGACTGCCAGAGGCAATGTAAACACTATGGATTATCGCAGCACCAGCTAGACAGGTCGAGAGAATATACCAACAAAGTCACGTAGTGACGTATGCTGAGCCCTGGGGGGTTATAAGCCACAGTAGCTCAGCACTCTGCCTCTTTCGCTTTCTCGCCTGGTTGAGATTTTTGGATGAGTGATAAATATGTTCTGTCAAGTGCAGCTTACTAGAGCAGTGAGATATCGTTCTCACAAGCTGTGTCAGCACACATCTATGCCACTCCAATGGATTTGGAATATATTTAGCAGCATTTTGGTGAGTTTTGATTTTCTACTTGAGTTTATATTGCTTTGTCGGTTACACTCTGTGCCTCTCAGTGCTATCCGGTGGCTGCTGTTTTCCGCGACAATAAGTAAACGGTCTAAATAAATCATCTGTTAGCTATTCTGAGTGTTTTTTTTTTTATGTTATATTCTGTGCCCTTCGGTTCAATCCGTCCTGAGGGAGTCATGTGTATATTTATATTTATATACAGTATATCTGTTTGTATATTGTTCTATTGTATATTGTAAAGTGTTATAAATGCATGTGATGATACTTCTTGATATTGTAGTCCATCTAGGTGGTGTTTAATATCAAATTACTCCTTGTTTAATGACTTACATTTTGGTGGACATCACAGTAACATAGAATGCATTGTATGTTTGTTATATTTATCAGAGTATAAATGGACACAAACTTACTAGTTAACTCCCCCATGCAAATTAACTCATTTTCAAACAAAATCTCACGCTAGAAAATTGCACCTTTCCCATTGGTCAAGCCAAGACTTGAAGGTGTCGACTGTCTGGAGAAGCTAAATAGCTCTGAGCAGATCACATTTGAGTTCTCCTGGTTCTTCTCTTTGTTCCTGCTGATACTACCGATTGCGTCACGTGAGAACCAACCCGGCCCCTGAGCCGGGCTGGTAAGCCTCACTTCCTTTCAAGCCATGCACAACTGCCTCGACCACAAGAGAGTCAAATTAACAGCGCATGTTTGTATGAATTTCTTCATTCAACACAGAAGATATTGATTACGACTTCAGCACCATCAGACCGAACCATCAAGGATTTCTCCTGAACCTGCAGATCCGGACGCTCAACAGTTAAGGCATTTGCAAGTATCATTTGAACACTAAACGGCGATTTAGTATTAAGATTGTGAACCCCTTTTTTTAACAAAGGTGCTTTATAGTATTGAAACTGATGGTTCGTCCAACTTTTTATTTTTGACCCTTTCCATTGCTTCATTCCCCTGTTATGATACGGTTCAAATTCAGTTTCACTCTCTCATTTCCTATGTATGCGTGAATGGTATGTTTGTGATTGTTAGTTTAGTTATGTGTTTGTGATTTAGTTAAATAAAACTTGTGTGCACACTCTTGTGAGTTGATTCTGATCTGCTTATAAACCAATGTCCCCGATAACGATTACGATCACAGCTACATGTTAAGAAAGCAATATTTTTCTGTGGCCATGAAAAATAGCCTTTTTGAACACATGATAGACGATCAATACTGAGTGTTTGCTGGCCGAACAGATTAATTGATTGTAATATTAATTCAGCTACATTAAGTTAATTTGATTAACTGATTCATATATTTATAATTAATTATAACAAGTTATGATTAATTATTATATATTTTTTTTTGAGCTAATTTGCTACAGCATATTCACTGAATTGAATGGCAGCAGAACACCACTCATTGGCTCTTTCTGCTCATTAAAATAAAGGAAAAAGAAACATTCAAGGTTTTTTTTTTTTCATTTTAAATCACATTTAAACTTTATAAATTTATTATAATAACATTAAAAATCACATTTTGTCAAGGTTTATCACTTAATTGTTCATTTTAGGTATCAGTTTCTCCAATAATATCACATTTTGATTGCAATGAGACCTGAAAATGATGTTTTAAATATGAAATCTGGAATAAGCATATTCTTACCTATCATTTATTACAACTATCTATATCTACAACAAAATGTGTGTAAGTACGTTTAAATGAGTTAACATAGAAAATGTACTTGAAACCAAAAACAGACTTTTAAAATGAACGTGAGCCTATGACTGGTCCTCTGCTGCCCTCTGCTGGTCAAAATAGTTATTTTGTCATTCTACTCACTAATATTGTTCTATAATTCATATTTAGACATTATAAAATCACTATTGTAACATTTGCAATCACATTTTGTCCAATTTCATCACTTAATATCTATTGAAGTATTAGTACTGACAATTGTGCCACATTATGGGGAACGTGAAACCTGAAGGAGACTTGCAGTAAACATTTGTTACCCATGATATATTTGAGAAATATATATATTTACAACAAAATGTGTGTGCATGTGTGTTTGTTTGTGTGTAAGCATGCCTAGTGTGTATCAAGTATTATTGTTTAAGCCTTTTCTTTCTCTGTGTTTGTTTTAGCATATGGCATAGCTATTCCTTCTATGATTTAAGTGGTTGCATGCTTGCTAAATAAAACGTAACATCTTTTTACGCATATGTGCTTAAAGGCCTTAAATGCTTGAACCCCGATAAATGATGCTAGAAGCTTTAATTATTAGGGGCCAAGCCCCGAAGGGGCTGTAGCCCCTATTGTAATTGTTAGTTTTCTTCTTATTAGGGGCCAAGCCCCTATTGTATCCGTTAGTTTTCTTCTTCTTATTATTCCTCCCCAATGGGAGTCTAAGGCAGCCCTATCAACGGAACATGAGAAAATTATCAAATTTGGCACAATTGTAGAGGTGCTCATGAATAGTGATTAGACCAAATTTGGAGTCTCTAGAACCAACTCTATAGTGCTACCACCAGTTCAAATATTCACTCTTCTAAAGGTTATAACTTTTGAACCCTTTGTCCTAGAAAAAATTTAGTACATCTGATTCGTCTCTTCATGCTGATGCTATTCAACATCTTACATTAAGTCTCCGCCCATTACAGTAGCGGCCATTTTGAAAAGTACAGTATTCAGTTTTTTCACTATTTCTCCCTTAAAAATTTGTCCAATTTTGTCCAAACTTTGATCAGATGATCTTTGGACTGAGCCGCACAAAAATGACTGAACAGGTGTTTTTTATTCATCTTTGTTCAAAAGTTATTATGTCATGAAGTTAATGAGGTCGACCCGAAATTGGTTCAGAGGCTGTATCTCGGCCAAACTTTGAGCAATCAAAACGATAATTGGTACACTTCATCGAATCCAGGATCTGAGGGTCCATGCCAAATTTGGGAACAGTGCCACCTACAGGTCATGAGATCTGAAAAGTGGCTATTTTGGCCAATAACTTTTGAACAGTTTGTCAGAAAATCAAGATCTTGGTGTCTATGGATTCCTTGGGCCATGCCGAATCCGTGGATATCGATTTCATCAACATCGGATGAAACACATGTCCACCATTTTTAATCTATCATAAATCGCAATATCTTTTAAACAATTTGACATATCTTCACAAAAATTGGTATGTATGTATCATCATCAGAATGTCCTGAAGGTACCTGAGAAGTTTGAACATAGCGCCACCTAGTGTTCTAAAGATATAAGGAATTTTGCAAAAATGCTTATAACTTCTGAAAATATTATCCAAAATTTGTATGCTTTGTCATTTTATTTCCTGGCTTATGCCGATTCCAATGATGTGTCATTTGTCATTTTCCTTAAATGTACCTGTCTGCCATATTGAAGTATATGAAAAACTGTTTTTTCGCTACTCCTCCTATAAATTTTGTCCAATTTTGTCCAAATGACAAAAGAAATGACTGAACGGATTTTTGATAATCACTACCGTTCCCGAGATATTTGTCTCTGAATGTGACCTTGCCTGTGTTTGTTGTCTTATGCTAACCAAAACTTAGCTGGCATTAAGTAACTTTGCAAACTAATCTGGTTAACATGCTAAGGAACTTTTTTTTTTGTGAACTCTTTCTCACACTGCTCAGCAGACTGATGAACGTGCATGACTGATTAGCTCAATGTGTTACACCACAGATCCTGAATGCTTGAGGTACTGTGGCAGAAAAAGATGCAGAAGTTGTGCCTAAAAAAGATCTAATCTGGAGCTATCAAATACAACATGCAGTGCATTTATGTACAAATTAATTGTTCTTCCCGAATGGTAGTCAATTATCAATGATCAAAAATGATCAAATTTGGCACACTTGTAGTAATGGTAATTAAAAGTAATTTGACCAACTTGGAGTACCTAGGACCAACTCTATAGCACCACCACCAGTTCAAAAATTCACTTTTGTAAAGGTTATAACTTTTGAACCCTTTGTTCCAGAAAAATGAATCTTAGTACAACTGATTCTTCTCTTCATATTGATCACATTCAATATCTTACATCAAGACTCCACCTAGTACAGTAGTGGCCATTTTGAAAAGTACAGTATTCCACTTTTTTACTATTCCTCCTTCATATTGTGCCCAATTTTAACCAAAATTTGATCAGATGATCTTTGGACTGATCCACACATAAATAACTGAACAGATTTTCTTTATTAATCCTTGTTCCAAAGTTATAATGCTGCAAACTGTGCTGTACTGCTTGCTGTGCTGCTCTGTTTGCTATGCTGTTCTGCTTGCAATGCTGCTCTGTTCGCTGTGCTGTTCTGTTTGCAGTGTTGCTCTGCTTTAAATGCTGCTCTGTTTGCTGTGCCTTCGGGGCTTGGCCCCGAATTGCTGCTTGCAGCTATATTTATTATTATTATTATTATTATTATTATTATTAGAGCCCAAGCCCTGAAAGGGCGAAGAGCCTATTGTTTTCCTTAGGTACATTTTTTTGGGCACTTTTGGGTCCCTTAACATGCGCAAAAACTCTTGAAACTTTGCACACACATAGGAATTGTTGGCCATCGGGGCCAGGCACAAGTTGTAATGAGGGGGTCATGGGGGGGCTCTGTGGCACACCCTTTTATATGGTTGTATTTGAGGGGCTCTGTAGTGCACCCCTTTTCACCTACAGTAACCAAACTTCATACAGTTATAGATCTCATCTGGCTGAACAACTTTCACATTCTTGGGTGTTTTTGAGTCTCTTAGCATGCTTCAAAGTGCATACAGTCTTTGGCTCCGATCAACAGGAAGTCAGATATTTTGGTTTGAATGTGGACTTTTTGAATAATCAGGCTCTGACTTTTTAAGTACTCCTCATAGGAGATTTATGCAATCACCACCAAACTCGGGCAACATGAACTAAAGACACTGAAGATGCCAAATTGTGAACAATTATAAGGTATCTCGAACAGTATTGCCATGGTGACAGATTAAAATAATGACAAAAAAAGGGAAACAGGAAGTGTCTCATTTTCTGTAAAATCATTGTTTGATTTGAATGAAATTAAGATTGCATGTTGCCTGCCATGCACAGGTTTCCTAAAGCCACTGGGGTGGCGGTGGCGCTGGGGCTTGGGCCTGCCTTCGCTGTTTGCAGCTATATTTATTTTTTCCAAGGTTTTGGGGACTTTTGGGGCCCTTAAAGTGCTCAAAAACTCTTGAAAATTTACACACAGGTCAGAATCCACGGGCATTAGGACCGGGCCAAAGCTGGGACACGGGCGTGGCAGGGGGGCTCTACGGCGCCCCCTAGAATCGAATCTGAAATCATGGATACATACTAATACGTAAATGTATGAAACTCGGCCGAACAACCTCCTGCTCCCCATGTCATTAGCTCCGCCCAATAGGAAGTCGGCTATTAATGGTTGTTTGAAAAACATGCTCTGGAAATTGATATACTCCTCCAAGAGGATTCATCTGATCACCACCAAACTCGGTCAGCATGAAGACAAGACATTGAGGATGCATTGTGTCAATCAAATGGATGTCATTATTGTAATTCAAAGTCATAGTGCCACCAACTGGCAGCAGGAAGTGTGTCACTTTCAAATATTCTTTGAAATCACCCTCTTATTTTTAACTGATTTGCTTCAAACTTCATCAGTATAATGTCAAAAGATGTAGACCTGCGAAAGGATTTTTGACATCTTAATTACTATTTCCTTGGCAACATGCCAAACTTTAATAATCTTTTTATCATGCTTCAAATTGCATGAAACTTAGAAACTTAGACTTAGAAACGAGCGAGGAGGAGGGGCTCTATAACGCCACCTTTTGACAAATACATATATTGGTCTCATCAAGCCGGACAACTTTCTAATTTACACTCATTAGCTCCAACCAACAGCAAGACGGCTATATTGGTTTGAATGTGGATTTTTTTGTAAAATCAGGCTCTGAAATTTGAACTACTACTTTTAGAGGGTTTATACAATTCACACCAAACTTTTTTAATTTGGTACAAAGACACTGAAGATTTTAAATTGCAAACACATATTGGACATCTCGAACGGTGTTGCCATGGCGAGGGATTAAAGTAATGTAATTGTAAATGTGGCATATATTTTGTTTTACAATTGTCTTTTTAAATTTACCTGGTTTAAATGCATATTGCCCATCGTGCACAGTTGCCCTGAAGCCACCGGGGCTTGGGCCCATCATCGCTGCTTGCAGCTATATATATTATTGTTTCTTTTTCTCTCTCCCCTGACTGACCTCAATCTTGTTTATCTACAAGTAATTACTTTTTAGTTATAGGATGTCATAGCCTTACTCACCTGTTGTTATAGATCGTATGTTATTGTTCTAATGTTTCCAATGTTTTTCTAATGTTTTTCTTGTTTATCTACAAGTAATTACTTTTTAGTTATAGGATGCCATAGTCTTACTCACCTGTTGTTATAGATCGTATGTTATTGTTCTAATGTTTCCAATGTTTTTCTAATGTTTTTTTTTTTTTTTTTTTTAACTTAAGCATATTGATATTAAATGTAAAGCTTTCTTTCTATATGTAAAAATACTGGTTATTATTACTATGCCAAATTTTGAAGTGGCATAGTAACAAGTTGCTTTCTTCGTATAGCTAACTTTCAAACACAAGTTAAGGCTAAAATGACAAAACCAGTTTCTTTTCCTGATTGCCTTTTTTATTGATGTTGCTTGCTTTAAATGGTTTCTTTTGACTTCTGGTTAAATCTTTATCTGATTACAGTGGGTACGGAAAGTATTCAGACCCCCTTAAATTTTTCACTCTTTGTTATATTGCAGCCATTTGCTAAAATCATTTAAGTTCATTTTTTTTCCTCATTAATGTACACACAGCACCCCATATTGACAGACATTTTTGCAGATCTATTCAAAAAGAAAAACTGAAATATCACATGGTCCTAAGTATTCAGAAACTTTGCTGTGACACTCATATATTTAACTCAGGTGCTGTCCATTTCTTCTGATCATCCTTGAGATGGTTCTACACCTTCATTTGAGTCCAGCTGTGTTTGATTATACTGATTGGACTTGATTAGGAAAGCCACACACCTGTCTATATAAGACCTTACAGCTCACAGTGCATGTCAGAGCAAAAGAAAATCATGAGGTCAAAGGAACTGCCTGAAGAGCTCAGAGACAGAATTGTGGCAAGGCACAGATCTGGCCAAGGCTACAAAAAAATTTCTGCTGCACTTAAGGTTCCTAAGTGCACAGTGGCCTCCATAATCCTTAAATGGAAAACGTTTGGGACGACCAGAACCCTTCCTAGAGCTGGCCGTCCGGCCAAACTGAGCTATCGGGGGAGAAGAGTTGGGAGAAAGTTGTAGAAAGTCAACCATCACTGCAGCCCTCCACCAGTTGGGGCTTTATGGCAGAGTGGCCCGACGGAAGCCTCTCCTCAGTGCAAGACACATGAAAGCCTGCATGGAAGACTCCAAGATGGTGAGAAATAAGATTCTCTGGTCTGATGAGACCAAGATAGAACTTTTTGGCCTTAATTCCAAGCGGTATGTGTGGAGAAAACCAGGCACTGCTCATCACCTGTCCAATACAGTCCCAACAGTGAAGCATGGTGGTGGCAGCATCATGCTGTGGGGGTGTTTTTCAGCTGCAGGGACAGGACGACTGGTTGCAATCGAGGGAAAGATGAATGCGGCCAAGTACAGGGATATCCTGGACGAAAACCTTCTCCAGAGTGCTCAGGACCTCAGACTGGGCCGAAGGTTTACCTTCCAACAAGACAATGACCCTAAGCACACAGCTAAAATAACGAAGGAGTGGCTTCACAACAACTCCGTGACTGTTCTTGAATGGCCCAGCCAGAGCCCTGACTTAAACCCAATTGAGCATCTCTGGAGAGACCTAAAAATGACTGTCCACCAACGTTTACCATCCAACCTGACAGAACTGGAGAGGATCTGCAAGGAGGAATGGCAGAGGATCCCCAAATCCAGGTGTGAAAAACTTTCCCAAAAAGACTCATGGCTGTATTAGATCAAAAGGGTGCTTCTACTAAATACTGTGCAAAGGGTCTGAATACTTAGCACCATGTGATATTTCAGTTTTTCTTTTTTAATAAATCTGCAAAAATGTCAACAATTCTGTGTTTTTCTGTCAATATGGGGTGCTGTGTGTACATTAATGAGGAAAAAAAATTAACTTAAATGATTTTAGCAAATGGCTGCAATATAACAAAGAGTGAAAAATTTAAGGGGGTCTGAATACTTTCCGTACCCACTGTATGTCACAAGTTTAAATTTTGCCTACTCCATCATGCTGAAGATAATTCTGATTCTTAATCTGTTAAAATTGAGTATTAGGTTAATGTAAATCGAAGCTATAACTTGCAAAGTTATGCATTATATTTTAGGAGAACATAATATTGTTAACGCCTATGCTTTTTAATGTAATGTAATAAAAAAAGTTATGTTCTTTGTTTTGTTCTTGTATTTGTAAATGTTTGTTTGTCTTGCATAATAAAAAAATAACAATTCTATATAAAACAATTTTGGATTTGAAATCAAAATATGTTACTGTAATAATAAAATGTATGTTATTAATGTACCTGTCACGTTTCCGCCCACTGCTGTCTCCTTCCACTCCCCACCAGAGGTCTCTGTTTCTATATTAAGACTTTTTTAGTGCACACACAGTCACTTCACTCTGGACTACATTTCCCACAATCCCTCACCTAGGAACCAATCATGCACTCACACCTGTTTCCCATCAGTGACCCTTTATAAGCTGCACTCACACTAGTGATGGCGAAATGAAGCTTTGCAAAGCACCGAGGCTTTCCCCTCAAGTGTATCGTAAAAAGGTTCATTACTCAAAGCTTTTCAACACGGTGCACAATAACGACATCTTGTGGTCAAAAGGTGGAAAAAACTGCCTTTGAGTCCCAGACGACACAGCTTTTGGACGCTTTCATGTAATAAATCTGTTTGTGCTATGAAAAGCGTATAAAACAATGTAAATTATTATTATACATAAAAAAAGTCTTTCGCTTGTCATTTTACTTACACAATTTGAATAAATGAGTCTGAATAAAATTTGGGGGCAGAAATAGGAAAGCTTTGGCATATATTATCAAAATAAATGATTGTCATAGAATGAAGTATGAACTGGGAATAAATACAAACTGAACACATGTAAATATTTATTTGTATTTTGGCATATTCTTTTGCTAAAAAGCAAATGACACTTCACATCTGCGCAAGGGTTCGCGTTATGTGAATCAGAATACGAAGCAGTCACGTGGTTGTGTGCGAAAACGAAGCTTCGGACGTCACCAATCACGTGGTTATGGCAAAACGAATCAAGCTCCGATACAGTGCTTCACTGTGAGATGTTTCATTTTTTTGATACAAGCTTCAAAGCCTTGGTGTCAAACGTCACATCACTAATAGCCTGTGTTTTGGATTACTCTATTGCCTTGCCCTCTTGGGTCTGTTTGCTGGTGTTTGATCTCTGCCTGTACGACTATGCTCATTTTAATAAAGCTTGCACGTGGATCTCCCACTCTTTTGTCCCATTCCCTTCCGTTACAGAATACTCAGCCACCAAGATCCAGCGGCTTTTAAGAGCATTTCCAGCCACAACATGGATCCAGCAACACGTCTTGTCCGCCTACGTCAAGGTAATTGTACCCTCGAGGACCACATCCAAAAGTTTCTGGACATTGCACATTTATCTGACTTGCATTACTTTGCTCTCATTGATTTCTTCTGTCATGGATTAAACACACCACTGCAAGATTATTTAATCATGTATGGTCCTCGAGGGTCACTTGTTGAATTTTTGGATTTTGCCCTAATGCTAACTGGCTCTCTTTTCACTGCGGGGGTTGCGGAGGAATGCGACATAACTCGAGTGCCTTTAATGGTGGCTGCGCTAGAACCCACTCACAAAATGGTGGCCACCACAACACCAAATCAAGTCACAGCTGATCTTCATGATCCAAATCAAGTCACAGCTGATCTTCCTGAGCCAAGTCCATTCACAGTGGATCTTCGTGAGCCCAGTCAAGTCACAGTTGATCGTCCAGAGTCAAGTCACGTCTCCGCTGATCGTCCAGAGTCACGTCACGTCACTGCTAACATTCCAGAGTCTCATCCCGTCAGGGCCGCTCCGCCAGTGTCTACGGACAAGATGGTCGCTCCGCCAGTGTCTAGAGACAAGATGGCGAGTTTCCTGAGTTTCCTGTCTGCCTCAACATGACATGACATGACCACTCCCCACCAGAGGTCTCTGTTTCTATATTAAGACTTTTTCAGTGCACACACACAGTCACTTCACTCTGGACTACATTTCCAACAATCCCTCACCTAGGAACCAATTATGCACTCACACCTGTTTCCCATCAGTGACCCTTTATAAGCTACACTCACACACACACACACTCATGGCTGAGTATTGTTCAGCCTTTGTTCGACCTTGTCTCCGTGTTCCTTGTTCCTTGCCTTGCCTTGCCCTCTGCCTGTGTTTTTGACCCTGGACTGTTTCTTTGTTTGATGATCGTTTGCTGCCTGCCTTGACCATAGCCTGTGTTTTGGATTACTCTATTGCCTTGCCTTCTTGGATTTGTTTGCTGGTGTTTGACCTCTGCTTGTACGACTACGCTCATTTTAGTAAAGCCTGTACGTGGATCTCCCACTCCGTTGTCCTGTTCCCTTCTGTTACAGTAACCACCTCCCTTTAAATACTTTGGTCAGTTCAAGAATAATTTATGCAATTTTATGATTTATTTTAAAGAATTAAAAGAGCAGTTTCATGTTTATGCTTGAATTGTTCAACTCCTCAAGGTTGATATGGGATTTAGGAAGTAATTAGTAATATGTAATGCTATATGTTTTAGAGTGAGTAATTAGTACAGTAATCTAATTACACTGTTGAAGTTGTAAGTAGCTAGTAATTAATTACTTTTTTTAGTGTAACTTAACCAACACTGGTCAGGGGGTCTAAACATTTCTGAGATTAAAATAGTTTTGTCCTCTACAAGCAGCTTCTGATTTCCCAATTAAATTACTGTCATGCCAAAGAAGACAGTATCATTTCTTTACAGAGGAATTACAGTGTTAATGTGGCTCAACAAAACAGACACATTCAGTTTAAACTACAGTGACATAAATGAATACTCACAGAGCTTTTCTGCAGTTCACCACAGCTGGTATCAGTCTCCTTCTGCCCTCATCTGATGTGTTGTATTTTTTCAGATTAAACTCATCCAGCACCTCCTCTGATATCTGAAGCATGTAGGTTATTGTTGAACAGTGAGATGGAGAGAGTTGATTCACTGAGTGATTCTCTGATTTCACAAACTCCTGAATCTCTCTGTACAGAGTCTGATCCTTCATTTCCAGCAGACAGAGGAACAGATTAATGCATCTGTCAACTGAGAGATGTTCCTCACCCTTGATTTTGTCTTTAATGTACTGTGTGATTCTCTTGATGGTCTCTGAGCTGTTCACTGTGTGTGTCAGTAGATCCTGTAAGAGTCTCTGATTGGACTCCAGTGAGACGCCCAGCAGGAACCGCAGAAAAAGATCCAGGTGTCCATTTTCACTCTGTAAGGATTTATCAACTGCTGCTTTTAGCAGATCATACAGAGAGATTCCCTGACTGTACCACTGATGTTTTTTATTCAGAAATGACTTTAGTGATTTCTTATTATTGACTGCATGATAATAAAACTCGATGAAAGCAGCTAGAAACTCCTGAAAGCTCAGATGTATGAAGCAGTAGACTTTCCTCTGATGAATCACAAATTCCTCCTTAAAGATCTCAGTGCAAATCCCAGAATACACTGAGGCGTCAGTGATGTCTATGCCACTCTCAATTAGGTCCTCCTCATAGAACATCACATTGCCCTTCATCAGCTGTTTGAAAGCCAGTTCAGAAAGTTTCACAATCACGTCTCTGTTGGACTGCAGGAATCTCTTTGATTTTCTCTCTTCATACTTCTGATTCCTCATGTTGATCTGAATCAGCAGGAAGTGGATGTACATTTCAGTCAGAGTTTGAGGGATTTCTGCACTGTCATCTTGTTTCAGGAGGTTTTGAAGGACAGTGGCTGAGATCCAGCAGAAGACGGGTATGTGACACATGATGTGGAGGCTTCTTGATCTTCTAATGTGTGAGATGATTCTGCTGGCTTGACGTTCATCACTGATTCTCTTCCTGAAATATTCCTCCTTCTGAGGGTCGTTGAATCCCTGAATTTCTGTCACACGGTTGATGTATTTTATGGGTATCTGTTTGGCTGCTGCTGGTCTGGAGGTGATCCAGATGAGAGCAGAGGGAAGCAGCTCTCCTCTGATGAGGTTTGTCATCAACACACCCACTGATGAAGACTCATTCACATCACAAACCTTCTCATCATCTGAAAACATCGGTTTCATTCTGCTTTCATCCAGACCATCAAAGATGAACACAACTTTACTCTCCTCATAAATCTTTGAGTCCAGATCTTGAAGTTCAGGATGAAAGTCCAGCAGAAGTCTATGAAGACTGTACTGGTGATCTTTAATCAAGTTGAGCTCTCGAAATGGAAGCACAAACATGAAATCTACATCCTGATTTGCTTTTCCCTCAGTCCAGTCCAGAATGAACTTCTGCACAGAGACGGTTTTTCCGATTCCAGCGATGCCTTTAGTAAGAACAGTCTTGATTTTGTCTTTCTCCTCACATTCTGGTTCATGTAAGGGTTTAAAGATGTCATTGCAGTAAATTGGAGTGTCTTGTGTTCTGGCTGTTTTCTCCATCTGTAAAACCTCATGTTCTTCATTCACCCTTTCACTCTCTCCCTCTATGATGTAGAGCTGTGTGTAGATCCTGTTCAGGAGGGTTTGATTCTCTTGTAAATTGATTCCCTCAAATAAGCTCTCGTACTTGTTCTTCAAGCTGGTTTTGTGCTGGTATTTGACTCTCTGCCTGATGAGGGTCTGACACTCGAAGTCAGTGCAGGTCAGATGGGGCGCCACTGATCTGATCACAACACTTCTCTTCAATCTTCAGAAACAATGAGATAAACAGACAAACTATGAAAAAGCATTAAAACACCAATCCACAGCCATACCTGTCACACACCCAGTTTAAGAGCAGTTTTTTTCTTCTTCTTGTATTTAGAAGTATAGTGAGTACATGCTTTACCTACACAAATGAAATACTCAAGGAACATTTGCATTTAAATAAAGGCAATTTTGAACTGCATTTCTATTGTTTACACACTTTTATGAAATTTCAGTGTTTTCAATCTAATGCTTTTACAAGACTTGACTCTGTGATGTAGTCATACAAATAATTAACCATTTGCATAGATTAATAATTAACCATTGCAACCTTTCAACACAGGTTTTTTATTTCTCAAATAATAAAAGCCAACAGAGAATGCTTTTGCCACAAAGTGAGCTAATATCACAAACTATATATAACATAATATTATTTCTGTTTTTAACCTAGCCATTATACCCTGGACATATACGCGCACGTACGCACTTTATGGTCACATACACGGTCAGCCATAGACGCCCGAACCTCGATTGTGGTAGATGATGCACCAGG
The DNA here is from genome assembly GCF_019924925.1 of Ctenopharyngodon idella. Taxonomy (NCBI): domain Eukaryota; kingdom Metazoa; phylum Chordata; class Actinopteri; order Cypriniformes; family Xenocyprididae; genus Ctenopharyngodon; species Ctenopharyngodon idella. The sequence goes on from NC_067223.1 coordinate 20,136,484, forward strand.
CAGGGAGGTGGTGTGCTTAAGAGAACGAACGGCAGCTTTGATTCCGTCTTACTACATACTACAGTGTTTCCCAAACCTTTTTCCGTCACCACACCCTTTGAAAATTTTCAAAAATTTGTGGCACCCCACAGTGTTGTCACGATACAACTTTGATATGATACCTTGAAAATTATCAATTTTCAATACCACAGGGAAGAACCGCCGTATATAGGCCTACTGTCATATAGATATTTTTTTTAATTATCAAATTTTTTGTCCATCCATGGAAAGTCTAGGAAATCAGTCATTTCTTCTGAAGAGATCACTTTGATGACAGATTTTAATTAAGGCTTTTATTCATATATAAATATTGCTCAATTACCATTACAACTCTCACCTAGCCTTGCTCACTGTGTATTTGTGTTTTTATATTGGGATAATTTTGATAACTTGTTTTTAATTTAAGTTAATTTCACAGTTAATTTCCAAATTACTGTAGAAAGAACATAAAGACAGTATAATTTAAATACTTGTTTAATGGCATCTTTTTATGAATGAAGTCCACTCCTACTGATGTCTCAATGAATTTTTTTTTTTTTAAACATTATTTATTGCCATTCAACATTACAGTGTAATTGAAAGCTATAAATTGTAACATTTATTAAGCTCCAAAAAATAAAACATCTTTTAATTTAAGTGAACTTAAAACAATCTTCACATAAACCCATAATAAATGTCATATTTAGGCCTACCTGTGGCAGCACATTACACCTGTTTTTATATGGCTAAAGAACATATTATTTCACTGTATTATATCACTGTCTTCACAAAGAAGTGTCTAGAGTCATGAAATGGTTATGTCTAATCATCAACTATATTTTTGTCCTGTTATTTTATGTTCAATGCTTTTTTTATGCATGCTACACTAATCACTTTTCATAACGGTCAATATAAGCTAAACAAGTCTGCGCTGACAACGAGAATTAGAAGGAAGTAAATACATATTTCGGTGGTGTAATATTATAATTAATCATATATTAAGATAACCCATGTTATTTAAATTACTAAAATAGCCTATGAACAATAATAATTCACCACAGTGCAGGATGTATGATGCGATGACAAATTCAAGCGCACAGCTTCACCTAATTAATTATTAATTTGTTTAGTTATATGATTTATAATTTAAATAACATTTAAACAACACCAGTAAACTTCAGGTAATCAAAAAATGGTTTTATTAAGTACATCAGATGAGCCGTCAGATGCTGAGCTGACCCAGGACGCATTACTGATCTCACCACCATCAGACTCTCTATCACTCATGGCATTTAGGGATTTTAATATTTCTCTGGCATCCATAAATCGCCGTCTTTTACTCATTGTGACTTTATTTCTGAAACCGATAACCGCTAATTCAGTGAGTGAAAGGCGTTGCCTAGCAATGTACGAAGTTTAAACATAAGGGGCGCGAAAATACAGGCATTATATAGAGGGTAAATTTGACCCGCGCGGCGCTTATAGGTATAAATGCCCCATTTTTTTGATCTGGTTTTATCTAAACAATTTTTAACACCAAGGGATTGTAAATTACACAATTTTAGTAAAAGTTAATGACTGGGAGACTTGAATGTTTTATTGAAAACCTGTTATGTACATTTGAAAAACAGCCATGGGTAAAATTTACTTTGTTAATTTTTAATTACAGTGTTAATTTGCTTTAGTGTTAAAGCTACAAAAGTTCTATAGTCAAGGGCAGTGAGTACTTTTCTCTGTTACCTTTGCTTTTTGATTAACATTAATGACAGACAGCATTAGTGGCTGCTGTCACTTTAAGATCTGCCGCTGCTGCACATGATGCATATGTGGCACGCGTCCCATTTTCTCACAACTTTTTACGTTCGTTTAATACTTATTTAACTGGTCTTATGAGAATACTAGACAAAACAGACATTTTGGCATAATTCTGCGTGTTATTATGCAAGCGCGAAAGAGAACTCGATTCTGGCACGCGTCTTTCTGTGCGTCGTGTGTCTGTCAGAACATTCACAGAGAGCGCGTTCTCGTTTGTCTTGTCGCGCTTGAATGGTTTAAAAGCATTTGCATGAAGAAGTGCGTGATCATATAATGTAACGCTAGCCAAAAGATGACAGAAAAAACAGATGCTGCATTAAATGCGTTCAGTATTTTTAACATGTTAAACAGAAAATCAATCGCATGTGTTAACATTGACAGCACTATTTATAGAATATAACCGATGTGTTTATGTGAACACGAGGCAAGAAAAAGAGGCGGCTTTATGTGTACGCACTGGAAATGAAGCACGGGAATGAAATCATGCGCAAACCCCGCTGAAATTCAGACCAACCTTTCTTACGATTCGCGTATTTATTATACATTTGTGTGCGTGTTATTTGTTGTTATTAGAGACATCATAGAATGATGGTACATAATAAATGATTTTTTTACACATTTAAACAATTTAAAAATGTTTGAAGGAGTTTTTACACGGCACCCCTGCTCTCGCCAGACGACACCCAGTTTGGGAAACAATACTACACACATACACGCACCTGGCAGTTTCATTTTTTTTACACCAGGATTAGAGTGAACGGCCATCCTCCCCCATTTCTTCAAGCCAAGCCCATCTCCATTTGTTTTTAACGGACTTGTCGATGAGTGACACATCCGAACCTTCCTCCAAAAGCAGCGCGTCCATAACGGACATGCTAGCTTAATACGTAAATTCTTTTTTAACAAGGCTAATACACCACTCTTCTGCCACCACACGCGCGCACTTCTGACCTATCATAAGTGATTGTGTGGTTAAGAGCCAGCCGTTTCGGTGGTGTTAAATGACGAGTGGCAAGGCAAAGATCACTTTTAACAACTGTATATTTACTGATAGACATGCAAGAGTTCAACACGCAATATACAAACTTCAACACCGAAACACCAACTCACGCATGCGTAGAAGCAAGCTTTAGGATCTTAGTCTGCTTAGATTTAAAGCTACAGAACACTACTATGTTCTACATCCTCCTCCTTTAACTTTGACAATTATTCCTTAGTGAAAAGTTTCTTACATTGTAAGTTAACTCAAAGTTGTAGAAAGAATTCTCGTTGAATATTCATTCAGTGGTTTCTTCTCTGCTCCTTGTGGGGTGCACTGTTCTTTGACCTCATTTGGAGCAGGGTATTTGTGCTTTGATTCAGCAAAGGGGGTCTGGACAAAGGGGAGCAAAATAATGTTGTGTTCTAACTGTTGTCAGAGCTCTCAAGTTTTATTAAAAGTTTGGAGTGAGATTACATCTGTTAGGGGAGGAGCCACTCAAATATTTGCAGCAGCGGCCCCTCTGCCCCACCAAATTCTCTCAAGTTTTTGCTAGCAGTTTAATTTTACCTAGTGTTGTTCATAATTGATCAGCACAAATAGAAATTATGCTGCTTGTTGACTGAAGTGCCTGTTCTTTGGCCTGATGACCTTTATGTTTTATATGCCTGTTCACACCTGAGTTCTCCTGTCTGCAAACAGAGCACCAGCTGTAGGAGCTGCTGGTGCCTATGGTAATGAATGGCCACTCACTTTTTAAAGTACACCTGGTGGCTGCTCCACTTAATGCTTTCTTCTTCTTCCCTGTCTTGTCCACTGTCTCCTCTATGGTCTCTTCTACTTTCTCCCCAACTGTCACTCTTACTATCTTCTCCACCGTCTCTGCCTCCACCTCTTCCACTGTCTCCTCCTCTGATCTAGCAACCTTTTTAGGGGGCTGACCCTTTGGTGCCCAGAATGAAATAATACTCTTTTGCTTTTTCTCTGACATCTTTGAAACAGACAAATGCAATGATTAATGTATGCATTGCCAGTAAATATTACTGAAATGATAGCCAGAGAGCTCTGCTTTAAGAGATGTAGTCTTAACATTGCTGAAAAGAGTATTAATATAGTAGAATTTGAAATAAAATAATGAAATACATCTCTAGTACTTTCCTTAGTTTCAGATAGCCAAACTAAGCTAAAGCAGTTGGGAGAGTTTTTGACTGCATCAATAATAATTTAGCATGAATTTGGCTATATTCCCCAACATCAGCTCTCAGTATTTTTGATCACAGGCAAGTGATTTCGTCTAGGAAATGTAAAATCAAAATGCTAAAAAAAAAAAAAAAAAAAAAGGGGTTGGGTGTAGTTTTGGTTTGAACGTTGGGGGGTTTAGCGGGGTCACAGGGCATGCTCCCTCATGAGATTTATTTGCGCGCTTATTTGTTTATTTTTGTGGTTACATCCACATACAAAGTTGTTTAACATATTTATATTTAAGCATCTAAAATCTTAAGCATTTTGACAGAATTTTACTTAAAGAACATTACTTAAACGGTTCTTATATTGAAAATGTTAATTTCCTGTCATCTGCTAGGTTTTTCCTAATATCTGTAATTATTAGCAGAACACATTTTACACATGGGGAAAATCAATTGTGCTCTTGTCTTAATTCTAACTTGTACTTGGCCTTTTGAAAAACTATATTTCTTGTAATTGTCTTGTAATATATTTATAGAATTTGTTACAATAAGGATATGATTACAGGTAAAAGCAGCCTATACACATAGTACTTGGGTAAAGATGGTTTTATATTCGCACATTCGGACTTCCGCATTTATGAACGTTCTAATAATGTGCAATAAAGTTAATGTTTGCAAATTCTAAACAGTGACATGATATTTACAACCAACGATTGTAACCCTACAACATTTTTCACAATCGATCAAAATGGGCAAGTATTATTTTAATGGCATACTTACTTGCGAACGTCCACTGAATGTCCAATGTAGTGTACAAAGTTATTGTAGCCTATGCGGAAGTCCGAATGTGCGAAATATAAAACCAAATTTACCCAAGTACACATAGTATAGCACAGTATGCCACAGTTGTAATATAAATCTTTGGTGAAAAATCTATTCCCTTAACGGATAATCTATTATAAATTCTACAAGTTAGTCAATTTACCACAATAAATACAATAGGTAAATTCTAGTAAAGGAGGTCTTTCTATTTTATGTTGGTGCAGGATGATGTTTTCTCAGTGTCGCGAGAAACACAAATCGCACAAATCTTATCACACTTTTGGAGCGCACTGGTGAATGCGCGCAGAGTATACAGCCATTTGCGCGTGCACAATTAAATAAACTGGGCTTCGGTCATGTTGCGCAGATAATTGGTCCGTTCCGTTCGTACGGGAACTTGGTGCTTATAATAGTTCAACGCGCAATGTATAATAGCCTCCTCCATTAATTGTATATAGAGGGACAAGTTATCAGCGTGAGAAATACAATGTGTGGCGTGTGAGCGTGTGAAATGGTTGAAATGCGTGTGTCTCACGGTGAATTCGTGAGACTTGAGAGCCCTGTGTTGTGGTGGTGGCTCCACGACAGGAAGGATATGTTTTCCGTTTAGTCTGTATTCTTTTCCTTCAAACTCCACAAGATATGATCTTGGTTTATCACAGAGCTGTTTGACGAGTCTGATTCGGTCATGGCCTTTGGACGTTGCAAGTCTCACTATCTCTCCTTGTAAGAGTGGTCGGAGAGCCCTGCTGGACTTGTCGTAGTATGTCTTTTGACAATGTCTCTTTTTTGAGATTTGATTCTTGACAGCAACGTTATTCTTTGAGGCTGGCATCACAATGGACTTGCTGATTGGCAGAGACGTGTGAATCTGCCTCGACATTAATCTCTCCGCTGGTGTTACAGTGTTACAGACAGAGCATGATAGTACCTCCTTTTCAATGTCTTTGGTTAGAGAAGGCCAGAATACAATGCCCCGTGCCCTGTGTTTGGTAGCATCAAGACCTCTTTGAATAATGGTGATATACTCACTGCGTAGTGTTTCAATGTGAATTTGTTTATGTATTGTTGTATTATATCAAGAAAATGCAATTATCCTGCCTCCTTGTTTAGATTTTGGATGTCTGTTGCTACACATTTGGCCAGTGTATTAAATATTAGGCATTGCTTAAAATATTATTGTTATTTATTTATTTTTGTTTGTTTCTAAGAAATGTATTATATTGTATGGCCAGAGATGTACAGTTATTGTTAGATATGTGTGTGTGTGTGTGTGCCTGTCCATGAGAAAGAGGAGCAGAACTGGACTGATGCACACAGAAGTGTGTGCGGTTCTATGTGTGCTCAAGGACACAGAGAACTGTAGTTCTACTCCTAGAACCTTATAAGGACATCAGCCATCTTGGATGAGTTTACTGGAGTTCAAGGACACAAAAGCCAGACAGCTCGCACCTGCGAGGCCTTGAGAAGGATCTGGGAAACTTTGGGAAAGATCTTTGGATACTGATACTTCAGTACCCCCGACGCCTAGAAGCCCAGAGCTGAGGACAAGAAACCCCAAGCTGAAGATGGGAAGCCCAGAGCTGACTACACCTTTGACTCAAAGGAGTGATTACTGTATTTTATACTTTAAAGAATAATAAATAGTAAGCTGCCATCTCCTGACTCAGGTAATTCCTGAGCCAATACCTGACCAAGGTATTCGGCGGGCCAAAAAAAGTCCCAATGAAACCCTGGAAGTGACAATGGAAACGCAACTGGCCCTAGCACACACTAGCACACCCGCTTTTGATTCAACAGTGGAAACACGGCTAGTGAGTCTCTTATATGATGGGCAGGAGGAACACAGTCCAGTCCTTGAAATCTTTTTAAATTGGTGCAAAAAATCAAATCTCACTCTAAACATCTCCAAAACGGAAGGAAATATCTATTGATTTTAGAGAGCAGAAATTTAGAGTTGCAGGTCGCATGTTTTTAAAAAAAAAAAAAAAAATGAGACCTTAGAAAGAAAATGTTGTATGTCATTTTTGTTTCTTCAAAATGACCAGAAACAATGGTCCCCTCTTGGCCAGTGTAGAGTGATAGTCCCGTTAGTAATATAGGCATGTATGTATGTGTGTGTGCGCGCATTTTTGTGACATATCAGGACACAAATTTGTATTATGACATAGGTAGCTTATGAGGACATTACCCCATGTCCCCATTTTTCAAAAGGCTTATAAATCATACAGAATGAGTTTTTTTGAGAAAGTAAAAATGTGCACAGTTTCCTGTGATGGGTAGGTTTAGCTGTAGGGGGATAGAAAATACAGTTTGTACAGTATAAAACCATTTCGCCTATGGAATGTCCCCACAATTCACAAAATCAAACCTGTGTGTGTGCTTGTTCGCCTGTTCGGGAAGTCGCAGTGACAGAAACAGTGAGATTCCAGTTAAAGTTTCAAGGGAGTAAAGCTTGTGTTTATGCCATTAAGAAAATGTTATTTTGTCAAAGAACTTTTATTTTAAATAAATGTTTTTTTAAAAGCTGCATTCCTCAGTGTATTATGTTATCATTATAGATGTGCGCATCAGCTTTGGCATCGCAGAGTCCGCTGTTAAAGGTGATCATCCATTTACCATATCATCACGCTTAACACACAAGAATAATTGTAATTTGAAGATCGGGTGCGGATATCTAAATCAGAGAAAATTATATGTGCGGGAGGATGATTTGTTTTTGGCGGCGGATTCGGGTGACGTTGGAGCTGATCTGTGCATCTCTAGTGCACGTAAATACCACAGCCAGAAGTTCTTTTTCGATCTGCGCGTAACGCACTTCTGTTTGCGTCAGAGTATGTGAAGCGTACGCGACAGGAGCACCTTCTTGAAGACGCAGCTCCGATTCCGAACTGGGAGGCATCACAGGTGTGACAGGTTTCAGGACGTCATAGTATTTCAAGGTAGATGGACTAGAAATCCTGTGCTTCAGAACTTCAAAAGCGTCCTGATGCTGTTTAAACCAGCACCACTCTGTGTTTTTACAGGTCAGCTCGCGCAGAGGGGCAGACAGCTCACTAAGGTTCAGTATGAATTTTCCTAAGTAATTGATCATACCCAGGAAGTGCTGCAGCGCAGTAACATTGTCTGGTGGCAGCATTTCTGTGATTGCTTTTGTTTTTGCTGGGTCAGGTTGCAGTCCCTTGCTTGTGAAAATATGACCGACATAGCTCACCTCACTTAGGCGGAATTTGCACTTTTGATGGTTAAGTCTTAAGGTTACTTCCTGAGCACAGTCCAACACTTTCCTTAGGTTTGCATTGTGCTCCTGCTCGCTGTTACCACCCACGATAATGTCATTGATTATGACAGCGCACGGATAGCCAGCAAAGATCTCTTCCTTAGCGCACTGAAAGACCTTGCTGGCCGAATTAATGCCAAAGGGCATCCTAAGAAATCTGAATCTTTCAAATGGCGTACTGAACGTAGTCAGTAGGGAAGACCTGTGATCCAGTGAAATCTGCCAAAAGGAGCTTTTTGCGTCAAGCACCGAGAATACTGTGGAGCTTGGCATCTGCGCTGCCACTTCTTCCACCGTGCCCATGGGGTGAGGCGGACGTTTTAGGAACTTGTTCAGGTCCCTAGGGTCAATGCACAGTCTTATTTCATCTGTGTTTTTCTTGTGAGTGGCCACCATAGATGGCACCCAATCAGTAGGCTCAGATACAGGAGTGAAAACGCCCATAGCGACCATTCCTTCCAACTCTGCTTTTGCATTGTGTTGCATTGCTGCAGGAATTTTGCATCCTGGACGGACGAGAGGTTGAGCTTCTTTGTCCAGTTTCATGCAGTACATTACGGGAAGCTTTCCTATTTCATCTCGGAAAAGATCTACATATTCTGTGTTAATCTGATGGACAAAACTTGAGTTTTCTTTTACACTGACCTGGTGGACTGAATTATTGAGAGAAATGAGGCCCATCTGAAGACAGTCAGACAGCCCGAGCAATGGATGTAAATTTTTTTGCACATTTTTTTCATTTGCTTTACCTATGCAAATGTCTGCAGAGACATGATGTTGCATGAGGCTCCTGTGTTGATCTTTAGTTCGAGAGATTTTCCATTGGTTTGCACTGTGCAAGATATTACGGTTTTCTTTGACTGTTTTGAGTCGATTTAGACACCTTTTGATGAATTACGGCAACTCCATCTATAAAGAATGAGTCTTCGCTGCTATTTGAAGCTTTGGCAACATCAATTTGATTTAGTCTTTTTTAGATATTGTGCGCGATGAATTTTCATTGATTTACAGCATTTTTAGAAGTGGTTGCATTTGTTGCACCTGTGACATTGCTGGCCATATGCAGGACATTTCTCCTGTTTTGCCTCATGGTTGCTTTCACAAAAGGCAAATTTGTCTGACCTGTGTTTAGGAGTACAAAATGGTTTTCTTTTTACCTTTTTTGAACACTGTCCACATTTGTCAAGTTGTGCTTTAGTCCAGCTAGTGTTTTAGTGTGCTGGTCAGTCAGTTCATGTATTTGGCATATTTCAATGAGTTTTGTCAACGTTTGCTCATTGTCAAGAAACAGGAGTTTTCTCATTCCATCATTAAGTATCCCACACACGAGTCAATCAATCAAATCTATCAATTCTTCTTGTAAATCTCCAAACCTGCAAATATGTGCCTTGTTTCGTAGGTCGTAGGCTTGGTATGTAGCTTCTGTTTCTTTTCAAGTACTGATATACTGGTTAAGGTAATTTTGCTGTTCAACATTTTTCTCATTTACTATGTTTTCTAAAAGCTATAGAGATAGAATGCTCAGGGGAAAACACAAAATACACCAGCTAACGTGATTACTGATGATTTCTTACCATCCAGTGACAGCCATGTAAAAGCCTCTACAATACTAGACATATTACAGCTCTAGAAATGAAAAGGATAACAAATTACCCATATACTTTGATTCCACATCTAATTCACATCATGTCTGTTTTTCAGAATTTGCATGACACTTTTAGTTTTGTAGGTACCACTACATTCATTGTTCAGTCTTGCAAGGTGGCGTGATGTGTCTTGCACTGTAAGAAAAAAATCAGCAGAAATACTGAAAAGGTATGTTTGTTTGTGGACTAGATATGTCTTTCCATCATTATGTTTGTTTGTGGACTGCAAAGTTCACAAAACTTGTGTGTTAGACATTCCTGGTTCTTGCGTAATTCAGCCGGAATAATTATTATTTGGTTTTCCCACTCACCCGTATACACAGTGGGTGCATAGACAAATGTTCGTTCGCACTCAATGGCTTCCGAGCCGGCCAGATTAAGCGGTATGAATGCTTTCGTGTGAGGCTCTTTCTCAGAGTGTGCAGCAGCAATGAATATGTTGAATTCCTGCTCAAACACATGGCAGTTTTCATCGATATTGCCATAAAACACAAGAGGATCAGGGCCCTCATGTATAAAACTTTCTGTAGATTTCATCCTAAAAGTGTGCATGCGCATAAAAGCCAGATTTTCCATACACACAAAAGTTTTCAGATTTATAAAACCATGCGTACACCAGAACCTGCGCAAAATTCGTTTTATAAAACCCAGTCAGCAGAAGATTGTGCGTACATGAATCTCCGCCTCAAAATCACCATATATGAGCTTACAACGCCTAGTTTTACTATGCATTACGTGATCTGCATATCATTTCCATGCATATTCCTATCCACGTGACACCGTGTTTAACTGTACAAGACATTAGGAAAATATGAAAATAAATGCCGTCACATTACATTGCAAAAAGTCATTCACTCTCCTTGACTTGTTTTAGTAAAAAAATAAATCATATAAAATACTTTTCAGTGAAGAGTTGTTCTCATTCTTTTCCATTGGACAAATTGTATTTTTAATTGTTTTAAACATAGCCTATATTTTAGGATGTTTATATATTTTTAATTGAAACACATAGGTGGCCTTGTTTTTGCATTGTAAATTATTGTATGACTCAGCGAGTCACTGACAAAACATTTTAAAAATAACATGTGCATATCTTACTGTTTCCTTCAAAATCTATCCTTTAAAAACAATGGCATTTTTCATAATATTGGAAAGACCATGAAATGGGTTATCTTTAGGCTGTCTGTCTGTGCACGACACCAGCAGCACACCTGACTCCTGAGTTCAGCAGAAGTTGTACAGTACTGTGTACAGTACTCATTGAACGATCACAGAGAGATTCCTTCAGTGTCTGTCATTATGCTATTATGTTGCTAACCTATCTGCTTAGACGAAGTGCACATCATTGATCATTAATTATGGTGCAAAACTTCCGTCCGTCATAAAAATTAATTCGGATGGTTCGATTTTCTGCATTTTTCGCATCCGTAGCAAATATTTTGAGGGGTGTTTTTGACAATTGAGAGCCACCAAAAGACGAATATGAAAAAACGAATACGACAGTTTCGGACTCAGTCAGGGTGCAAGGACCTTAAACTTTTGAGGCTTGCGCAGCTTCTCGAGGAGAAATCAAACAAATGAGCGCCGTTTTCTAAAGTCTATGAGCGCAGCACACACAAATAAACTAAACTGACATACTGCAGTTAAATTTCAAAATGTGGTGTTTTTATATTTATAACATTTGAATACAGTTCAGCAACATACATCACAAGACCTGGCGACCAAGAGAGCTGACAATTGACCATCACTTAATTTACCATCACCTCGCGACTGAAAATGTGACACTGATATGACAGTTCAACAAACAAGTTAATAATATTAAGTCACTTACATTTTAGACGAAATAATGACTATTTTGGTCTATTTTAGCAGCGAAAATAGATCCGATGAATCCAAACAAAGATCACAACATAGCGCATCTCACAGCAACACTCAATCGTGTTTTGATTGATTCGTTTGAGTCAAAGATTCAATGACCCATTCACAAACATCTGTCTCATTCTTGATGAATCGGCCGTTTGAACGAATCGTGAATGAACGACTCAATGACTCGCTTAATAAAACCGCTTATTTGCGCTCACTATCGACAAACCAATCAAATTTGTTCAAAACTTTTTTTAAATCAGTCCAAACACATTTTAATTTTATTCAGGAGTTATGTATATACAAAACTATAACTTTTTATGACAGTAATTTAGTGATAAAAAATTTTTGCAGATCTACTCGCGCCCCCCCGGTTGAGAACCACTGGAGTAAGACATTCGATACTGCGAAGTTTACTTTTATTTGTGTACACTCAACACTAAAAACAGAACATTATGCTTTTGCAAAATAAAGAAAACAGGATGCGCTTTTTGTCATCTCGGTTTCCTTTCCGTGAACTTGTTTGTGGAGCGGCCGAGTTGTGGGAGCATTTTCTTTGAAAACAATATTAATCCACCTCGTCTTCAGTGGCTCAGATTTCAGAAGTAAATGGAGACAGCTATGTGGATTAATCCATCCAGCTACAGAACACCTAAAACACTTGGGAGACATTCTCGTCAGTGCAGTAATGGCGGACTGTCCAACTCACTGTGAACTCGCTCAGGGCGGTTGTATGTTAAAACGGCAGTGTCTGTCAACATTCGTGGGCGGGGCCTGTGGCTAATGTGACGTCACACTGCCAGGGATCAGGAAACGGCTTGTTCTGAGACACTACTTATGATTTATGGGGATAAAAAAAAAGGAGTGTTTGGATTTTTATCATTATAGGGTGGTTGTGTACACACACTGCCAACACACATTTATAGCCAAAAACCATGCAAAAGTGAATTTAGCATAATAGGTGCCCTTTAATTTTTATATGCAGTGTGTCAGCCATGTAATATGTTGTTTATTTAGATAAATTGAACATCAGAGGGGTTTGACCTGTAATGTCTACAATGTAGTGATGCAGTTAAAAAGATTTAGGTTATTTATATGTACAAATCATACAAATGCCCCATTTTGAAACATTTCAATGTTTCAAACATTTCAATTTCAATCCAGCACCGACATTCAGGCTCAAACGAGTGAGTGAGGTGGGTGTGTGTCAAACTCACTGTCAGAGAGGAGAAAACGCAGCTGGTTTCATTGTATAGTTACTGCGGAAAATGAATATTGGAAGCGTGTCAGATATTTCAGTATCAATTATGTATTAACATCAGTGTTGGGTAAGTTACTTCAAAAAAGTAATTAATGACTAATTACATCATCAATGTTGTATTTAAGATACTTTTCTAATTACTCTGTCTGAAAAGTAATTTAATTACTCAATAAGTAACTTTCAAATTACTTCTTAAAATCCCTATAAACCTTGACCGGATAGACAATAGAAAGGAAATTCTTTTAATAATTTAGTCAAACATGGAATAGTTTAGCCTTTTATAGCTTTTTAAAACATTTTAACTTTATTAAAACATATACTATAATTACTTTTATTTACTTTATAATGCTTACATTTTTTTTTAGTAATAAATAGGGATGTCACTATACCAAAAATCTAGTAGTCGGTAGTAAACCAATACTCAGTACCACGGTAAAAATATTTAAAGATACAAATAAAACAATGCTATATATTTTTTTCCAGGTAGGTCAAATAGTAGTAAGTAAAAATACCATAGAAATTGAATAATCAAATATAAAATAACTCTGCATAGTCATAACTGTATAAATTAAATATAGATTAATCCTTATTAAAGCTTTTCTTTTGTTGTTTGATTATCATTTATAATACAGACAGCCAATAGTAGACAGTAGCATGCTTTAAAGACAGCTGTCACTAGGACCTAATGGACGGAGACAATATGCTGTTACATGCTGTTCACATTCACATAACCAACGCGAATATACGCCAAGACGGGCATTCTGACATAACTGTGTATGTATTTAAACGTTTATGTGTAATAAACTGTGAAAATCTGACACTTGCGAGAGGCAGCTATGTGTGCGCTTTGGTTGAGAGCGCACTGACTGAAGACCGTCTCTCAGAGAGCGAGTGCAGTTTTTTCTCTCTAGGACATAGCTTACATTTTACCGTAATGTTCTTGCCTACCTGTGTCAAAAAAGTGAAGTAACTTAAATATTTCCATTCTGCAAAACAGCCACTCGCTTCTGCCGACATCTTCAGACAGCGACTACACAGCCAACTGGTGCGCTCAACTCACCACAGCTAACGATTTTAAAGAGGCAGCGTTCACTTTTACCTTTAGACGACAAATTTAAATTTTAAATTCAATATTGATTTAAACAGAACTGTTGAACTAATTTACAGTATGTAAGGCAAGTACATTATAAGTAACTGTAATTAAATTACCTAAAAATGAACAGTACTTAGTAACGCGTTACAACCAACACTGATTAACATAAAGGTATTTTTGACAATACTACCATGTAGTTTGTTTTTCCAAACTTTCAGACCATAAATTACTCTGAGCTCCTTCACTGTTATGATCAGCTCTTCAAAACCTGCTGCAGCGGCTTTTTCCGGTCCACATATCAGGGCTGTTATTGGTCAGTTTACGATAGAATGTCTTTACTGGCTACCAAATTGCCGGTCAAAGCTTTGAATATTAATTCAAATTGCAGGCATACTCAGTAACGAATTGTGATTTTAAAGGTAACAAAGTAGATTATTTAGCTTAATTTGTACTTAAGTAACAATACAATTGCAGACTTAAAAATATACTCAAATATACTCAAAGTACAAGTACCTGAAAAAACGACTTAATTACAGTAACTTTACGTGAGTAGTTGTAATTCGTTACTTCCACCTCTGGCAAAGTCCTATACCTCTTTGTGGGAGCAACGTTTCATTTGGTAACATTGAGCAGTTTTGATTTATATTCTGTTGAATGTTTGATGATTGCGTTAGCTTTCATGTGTGTAACCAATGCTTCTATCACATGTTTCTGCTTCTTCGCTTGTTTTTAGATCTGGAGATACTGTTCCACTTCAGAAGACGCGTAATAGCAATTTCAATTCATTAAAATAAACAACGTTTTGAACCAAAGGTCTTCGTCAGGCAAGCAACAAACGCACAGAATTTATAATTTTATGAACGATTTATAACAGCATGATCCATCAGACCTGATCTAATTAGTCAACTAATAACCTAATCATCCAATAGAGGAAGAAAATAAAATAATAATAATAATAATAATAATAGTTTTCCCATGTATTGAATGATTGGGTAATTAGTTGACTGACGAAGACCTTTGGGTCGAAACGTTGTTTATTTTAATAAATTAATCTTAGAAAGCAGCAGTGGTAGATTCTTGTCATTTGTCATTTTATTTATAGCACCATGTAATTACAATCTACATTGTCCAAGGTGCTTTTAGGTTTGGACTTAAAAATAGACAGAGTAGGTGCTAATATGATGTGTAGTGGTAAACTATTCCAAAGATTGGGACCGGCTGCCTAAAATGCTCTATCACCCCTATGTTTCAGTCTGGTTCTTGGCACCTTTAGTTGAATTTGATTCCCTGAACTAAGCGATCTAGGGGGCTGATGAATTGAAATGAGGTCAGAGAAACATGAGGGAGCAAGCTTATGAATGGATTTGTAGACTAGTATGAGTACCTTGTAATCAATTCTATCTTACAGGCAACCAGTGAAGGGAAGCAAGTATAGGTGTAATATGCTCCTGCTTATGTGTACACGTCAACATCCTAGCAGCAGAATTCTGTATTAATTGTAGCTGTGCAAGAACGGAGTGACTAAGGCCAAAATAGAGCGAATTGCAGTAGTCCAAATGGGATAAAATAAAGGCATTAATGACCTTTTGTGTGTCCTTGAAATGGCTTAATTTTAGAGATTTGGCGAAGATGGAAAAAACTGGACCTGACAATTGAATTGACTTGCTTGTCCATTTTAAGGTCACTATCAATAATAAAACCAAAGTTTTTAACATATGTTTTAATGTTGGGTTCGAGGTTAAGGTTGGTTAAAGTAGCTGAAGTAGATGCTGGACCGAAAACAATAATCTCAGTCTTCAATTCATAAAGATGCAGAAAATTTAGAGACATCTAGTTCACTTGGTCTTTCAAACAGGCTGCCAATGTCTCAAAATCGCTTGTGTCTCCTTTTTTTAATGATAAGTAAATTTGGAAAGCTTCCGCAAAACAATGGAATGAAACTCCATGTTTTCTGAAAATATTACCCAGCAGGAACATATAGAGGGAAAATAAAATGGAGCCTTGTGGGACACCACAGGTAAGCTTTGCTATGGATGAGGTACACTTTACAATATTAACTGTATAGCATCTGTTAGACAAATAGGATGTAAACCATTTAAGAACATTGCCCTGTAGGCCCACATAGTGCTCTAAGCGAGAAATAAGAGTGGAGTGATTAACTGCATCGAAAGATGCTGTTAGGTCCAAAAGTACTAAAACTAGTGATGGCGAGTCGACTCTGAATAGCTTCAGATTCGGGATTGACTCCAGCACGGGAATCGACTCTCGGTGTCGACTCTGTTGCTGTGTCCAAAATCGCTCACTTGTTAACTGATTCTCCTATTTAGTGCATGGCAGTTGAGTGCACTAGAACCAAGGAGTGAACGAAATGAAGCGAGTAATTCGGACACTGACGAATCGCGTCAGAGAGCTGTTACAGAAACTTTGTCACATACATTATCCTACATGTAGCTTACTTTAGAAATAGATAACAGTCAAATTGACTTTAGTTTGTAATTATACATACATATATAATAACTGCACACTATGAAGCATTAGTTAAGCATTAGTAAACAGTCAATTCATCATTTATAAAGCATTAATAGACATTAATAAGCAGTTTATAAATACAGCTATAAATGCTTTGTTCTTGATTTATAAGCATATCTATAATGTGTTTAATAATTGTATTTTCATACTTTATTAATGGTCAATTTATCATTTCTAAATTAAGTATTACATTATTTACAAACCAGTTATTTAGGAGTTGTCAGTGGTTCATAAGATCATTTATAAAATGTAAGTAAATGATTAATAAACTATTTAAACATACATTTATACATCTTATTATTTAGACATATAGTAATAGTTACTCAGTGTGTTAATAAATGCTTTATTAACACATATTCCTACTGTAATTCATGATTAATTCAGGTAGTTATAAAACATTTAGTAGTTTTCAGTTAAATATTGTTGTGAGGTCATCTAAAGTGAGGACTATTTATGCCTCGTAAAGCTTTTATAAAGGAGATTTAAAGGCTCAGTGATCTTCTGCACTGCTGTTCTCTAATGTTTTAAAGTTAGTACTGAGGTATTTTTGACATTGTGAAATATTTTACTACATTATTGTTTTATAAAAACATTATTTGTTGTATTTTGGCACTCCTGTAATCCAGTGTTGGCACTGGTAAAATTTTGTTCAGCAATGTCTACACTTTACAGAAATTTATTTTTATATCAGATTGCAAAAGCTTAGTTTCATTTTACTGCACAGTTATGTTTTTTGGAGGAGTACAGGGATTTTTACTTTCTGTGAAATTGCAGAGGTTTACTTTAAATTTTATATCAAGTTACCCATCGTAAAGTTTCATTTTTTTTCCTTGAAATAAATATTTCTATGTTCTGTATCCTTTAAATCTCCTTTATAAAAGCTTTACGAGGCATGAATAGTCCTCACTTTAGATGAGCTCACAAAAATAGTTAACTGACAACTACTAAATGTTTTATAACTACCCAAACTAATCATGAATTACAGTAGGAATATGTATTAATAAAGCATTTATTAACACACTGAGTAACTATTACTATATGTAAATAATAAGATGCATAAATGTACATTTAAATTGTTTATTAATCATTTACATATAAATGATCTTATGAACCACTGACAACTCCTAAATAACTGGTTTGTAAATAATGTAATACTTAATTTAGAAATTATAAATTGATCATTAATAAAGTATGACAATACAATTATTAAACACATTATAGATATGCTTATAAATCAAGAACAAAGCATTTATAGCTGTATTTATAAACTGCTTACTAATGTCTATTAATGCTTTATAAATGATGAACTAACTATTTACTAATGCTTAACTAATGCTTCATAGCGTGAGTTATTCTAAAGTGTTACCGAATCTTCTTTGTTAATTTAATTCTGACATAATATTCGACCTCATGTTTTTCGTGACTTTTCTTTCTGTAAAATTAGGTATCAGCAGTTAGCTACTCATCAAGTCATTGCTAAATTGGACTGATTTGGACAGTCACGCTAAACGCGTGTTGTTTGAGGGGATTTAAGGCTTCGTGCTGGGGAAAAATGAATTAATTAAGTACGTAAGGACTGTCATTTTGCTTATTTATGACCCTGTTTTGATGTACAGTGGGAGTCGGGAGTCAGAGTCGACTCCATAAAACCTGGAATCGAACACCCCTAACTAAAACCACCGAGTTTCCAGAATCTGTAGAAACCAATATATCATTACATACTTTAAGAAGAGCCATTTCTGTACTATGGCCTGCCTAAAGTTTCTGGATGTGTACATATTCTTGTTTATTTCTAGTGAATGCTTAGTTTGATCGAGCACCTGCCTAAAGTTTCTGGATGTGTGCATTTTTTTTTTTTTTTTGGCTTAAAAATAGCAGAACATTAATTCATAATGGTTCATAAACTGACCAGAACCATCTGTTGATTAAACAGTTTAAACGCATGCCTTCCAGCTAGTCGGAACTGATTATTCAAACAGACCATTATAAATGCTGATAGTGAATCAATGATTTCCTGACCTCTCAAATGTTACTCAAATTTTGGTTCTATGACTGATATGGTTTCCTACATACTGTAGTTGAATGATGTGCTGCAGACATTTGAGATGGATAGATAATATGGATAATAGACATAACACAGAATATGGTTTACTCAAGTAAAACATTTATACTCACTCAGGGTCAGAGGTCACTGGTTCAGCACTGAGTTTAGGGGGGATTCCCATGGATGCATCACTCTTCATAGACACACAGCTGGGTTCTGGAGATGATGCTTTATGTGTGTGAACATCCTCCTCCTCTCTCTTATAGAGACTCATGTTATAGGTTGTGCTGTAAAAAAAAAAAAAAAAAAGAAAAGAAAAAAAGAATAAGGGAGGAATCATTTAAAAAAAGAAAACACTAAAAAATTACTCTTGGATGTGCTTTACCAATTTGACTTGACAACAAATATAAGATTATAAATAATCACTACTCACAAAATCTTACAGCAAGTCTGAACAATATATATTAGGGCTGGGCGATACAGCTAAAAAATTATCACGATATAATGTTTCATAATGTTCGGTATTGATAATTATTGAAAAAAAAAAGTAATATTCTTTTTCCAAAAAAAAGAACAGTAGAAAAAAAAGTTTGAATTTAACCAATGCATTTTTAATTAAGACAAACAACAAGTAATTTTAAATAAAAAATAAAATGTAAACAAATCTTTCTTATATTTTATATGAAGATTAAAAAAATAAGCGTTAAAGAAACTTAGAGCTGCACAATTCTGGATAAATTGAGAAACTTTTGTTTTGTCAAACTAAGATCACGATTCTGAATGACAACTAAACAAAATAACATGTCATTTACTAGAGGTTCTGACAAAATATCAATTGCTGCAGTCTATTTTAAAATGTTTAATTTATTTGAATTAATTATTTTTTAAAAATCTGTTTGGATGTATGATTCAATGACTCACTCATAAATACTTTTGTTTCATTACTGGATGAATCAGTGTATTTGAAATAATCTTGAATGAAGATTCAATGTCAAATACATTTTTTAACACTCACTTGTCGCCACCTGGTGGTGAAACAATGTAATCGATAAATACGTCGTTTTCAGTGCCAAGCTTCTTTCAGAAGCTGATTTGCTCAATTTTGATCGATAACATAGACATTAGTATTTATATCTGAACTATAAACTTTTATCTCAATACTTTTGTGATAACCTTAATATTTGTAACAGAAATAAAGATACTGTGTGGATGAAAAGACTGTGCAGCTGTTTAAACCTACATGACAAACTGTTCTCTCAAGATGAACTTTGAAGTAGATCAACTGTAAGACGTAAGGAAACCATGAAACTGCCACACTGACGAACTGAAATGTGCTTTTTTATTCACAATCTTCTCGTCGCCGGCAGGTACAGCACTCATTTTCATGTGTTTGTGTGTTCTGATCTCACGTGGTGATTGCGCAACTGACCTCCACAGCAACTTGTTTGCGTGTCACTCATAGCGCGTTTGTTTGTGATCCAGGGACGGAGCAAGCTTGAGAGTTGTTCATGCAACCGAACTTAATGTTTGTTTACATTTTAACGCATTTAAGTGAAACTATATTGAGACTTATATCGAACATTTTTTCTATCGTTATCGATTAAGATGATACCGTCGATATACCGTCGTACTGTCGATATCGATACCGTTTTATTGCACAGGCCTAATATGTACGTGTATGTGTATATATATATATATATATATATATATATAGTATCTCACAGAAGTGAGTACACCCCTCACATTTTTGTTAATATTTCATTATATCTTTTCATGTGACAACACTGAAGAAATGACTCTTTGCTACAATGTAAAGTAGTGAGTGTACAGCTTGTATAACAGTGTAAATGTGCTGTCACCTCAAAATAACTCAACACACAGCCATTAATGTCTAAACCGCTGGCGACAAAAGTGAGTACAGCCCTAAGTAAAAATGTCCAAATTGGGCCCAGTTAGCCATTTTCTCTCCCCGGTGTCATGTGACTCATTAGTATTACAAGGTCTCAGGTGTGAATGGGGAGCAGGTGTGTTAAATTTGGTGTTATTGCTCTCAGTCTCTCATACTGGTCACTGGAAGTTCAACATGGCACCTCATGGCAAAGAACTCTCTGAGGATCTGAAAAAAAGAATTGTTGCTCTACATAAAGATGGCGTAGGCTATAAGAAGATTGCCAAGACCCTGAAACTGAGCTGCAGCACGGTGGCCAAGACCATACAGCGGTTTAACAGGACAGGTTCCACTCAGAACAGGCCTCGTCATGGTCGACCAAAGAAGTTGAGTGCACGTGCTCAGTGTCATATCTAGAGGTTGTGTTTGGGAAATAGACATATGAGTGCTGCCAGCATTGCTGCAGAGGTTGAAGGGGTGGGGGGTCAGCCTGTCAGTGCTCAGACCATACGCCGCACACTGCATCAAATTGGTCTGCATGGGTGTTGTCCCAGAAGGAAGCCTCTTCTAAAGATGATGCACAAGAAAGCCCGCAAACAGTTTGCTGAAGACAAGCAGACTAAGGACATGGATTACTGGAACCATTATGAGACCAAGATAAACTTATTTGGTTCAGATGGTGTCAAGTGTGTGTGGCAGCAACCAGGTGAGCAGTACAAAGACAAGTGTGTCTTGCCTACAGTCAAGCATGGTGGTGGGAGTGTCATGGTCTAGAGCTGCATGAGTGCTGCCGGCACTGGGGAGCTACAGTTCATTGAGGGAACCATGAATGCCAACAGAGCATGATCCTCTCCCTTCAGAGACTGGGCCGCAGGGCAGTATTCCAACATGATAACAACCCCAAACACACCTCCAAGATGACCACTGCCTTGCTAAAGAAGCTGAGGGTACCTAAACCCTATTGAACACTGTTATACAAGCTGTACACTCGCTACTTTACATTGTAGCAAAGTGTCATTTCTTCAGTGCTGTCACATGAAAAGATATAATAAAATATTTACAAAAATGTGAGGGGTGTACTCACTTCTGTGAGATACTGTGTGTATATATATATATATATTCTCAGGGTGGGTTGGGTTTATTTTTATAAAGCCTCAAGTTTATTTTAGTTTGAATGACAAAAACAAGTAAAATTTTATAAGAATAATTAATCACTGCCAAGATTAATATAAATATAATTTTAAGTACACACTAATTAATTTTATCAATGTATAATAATGACTTTAGAAATGTGTTCATTCAAAACTTTCTCACCAGCAATGAACTGAACATAAAACACAAACACAAACTTACAAACTACAGACTTTATCAATCCATTCCAGCAGCCTCTAGTCTGTTCTAAAGATTATTCAAATCATTTGCACACACCCTTTTCTGATGTTGTACAATACTGATCAAATAGTTCTTTTTTGTTTGTTTGTTTGACAAATTAATCATTTTAATTTAATCATTTTTATTTTTTACACTGATAAAAAAATGGCAGTAAAAGACATTAAGAATATTATAAAAGATTTCCATTTAAAAATCTTCAAACTTTCTGTACATAAAAGAATCATGCTAAACAAAAACAATGCATCACATTTTCCCCCATTTTCATCTATGATAATCATAAATGTTTTTTGAGCAACAAATCAGCATATTAGAATGATGTCTGATGGATCATGTGACACTGAAGACTGGAGTAATGATGCTGAAAATTTAGGTTTACCATCACAGAAATATATATATATATATATATATATATATATATATATATATATATAGATGAACAGTTTTGAACAGCAGTGTAACACATACTGTATATTCCACAACTTGCTGAAAATGTAATTAAAGGTTTCACTACAGCTAGAAAAATCATGTTTATACTCACTCAGGGTCAGAGGTCACTGGTTCAGCACTGAGTTTAGGGGGGATTCCCATGGATGCATCACTCTTCATAGACACACAGCTGGGTTCTGGAGATGATGCTTTATGTGTGTGAACATCCTCCTCCTCTCTCTTATAGAGACTCATATTACAGGCAGTGCTGTAGAAACAGACAGTAAAAATATACAAATGAATTGATTTCTTTAGACATACAAGAAGAATAATGTAAAAAGAAATGTCTTGATGAATTCTCATGCCAAACAACATTAAAATATATGGGCCATTCTATAGAATTGGTTCAAGGTCAGAGTTGGAAATGTCTTGAAAAAAATTTCTATTTCCACAAATTTTGTATGCAAATTGTATAATATCCAATGTACACATTTCTAGTAATTGTACAGTTAATTCTCATATTGTATTTTCAGAAAGTTTTGGAATATTTTTCCTCTCCCCAAATTTGTCACTACCGAAACACAATAATAAATATTTTAATAAGAAGGGTTACATTGACTTATTAATATTTTGTTTACATCTACCTTGTAAAGGTGAAGGATTCATTAGTTTGAATATACATTGAACCAAACACTATAATAACATCTTAGTTGATAATTCAATATACTTTATTTTTGACAAAACATCCCATGTTTCACTCGTGACTGCACATTTTCGGTAGTGACAGTAATGTTTTGGTAGCCACCACATCACATTACAGAATTTTAACTTGAATTTTAACTAATTTTAACTACTAAAATTCTAATGATTTGCATAACTGTACTAAAATTTTGTTTATTTCCCCCATATTAATGATTATATGTTCCCTTTATATGTCACTACCAAAACAATGTCACTACCGAAACAGTCGCAACCGAAATGTGATGAAGTTTCGGTTGTGACGATTTTAGATTCTTTTGAGCCTAGCTCACAGATGCTATTCACTACATGGTTAACTAGCACAGTTCTGAACAGTTGTACACACATAAAAACTAAATTTTATGGAATAAAGGCCCGATCACACCAACACCGATAGCTATAAAGATAACGCTAAAGATATAGTTGTAAAAATTGTTCTAAATATAAAAGAATAGCACTGTCCACACCACAGCTATAATGATAACAATATAGATAACGTTAGGATCACTTTCAGAACGATTTTTTTCCAGCTGCTAAATGATAAAACTCTGACAGCCAATCAGAATTCATTCTAATTTAAGGGCTCACGCATTTCAAATGGCAGACGCCATTGCGGAGTAATCGCAGAGGTCCAGAAAAAGCCACAACTGTTTCAGAATTCAAACCCTCCTTTCAAGGATACTTTAAAGAAAATTGATATATACGGAAAACAATCCGTCATACCCTCTGAATAAAAGGTGAGAAGTATTAACGATGAGATCATTATGCCAGACAAACAGTGTAAGAAAATTACGCTAGTTTCGACAACGTTGTCTTGCTTCCTTTGAAGTTGCAGTGAAAAAGACTAGGCATTGTTTTTATTCCACTATATTGACTTTGTCAGCTAAATTCACTGTTAGATTAGATCGATTACACTAGCTATTCACTCAAATGGTGGTTATTGTAAATGCAACAAGAACAGCAAAAACATGTTGAACACACTTTGAAACAACAGCACGTGAGCTTAGAACAGTGGTTCCCAAACTTTTTAGAGTGGAGTACCCCCTGAGGGATTTACCATTCTTCTGCGTACCCCTTCTCTTCCACTTAGACTGCACATTTTCCATTAAAGGACAATATTTGCCCCCTAAATTGACTTTCCAGTGCATCTTTATAAATACCTTTACAACATTAATAATGTTTTAAATAAATTAAAAAAAATGTTCAATAGAGAAATATGCAATGATGATAAAAACGTGAAGTGATTATTTTAAATACTAAAACTGCCAGTAGGTGGCGGCAAGTCGAATGAACGAATAAATCATTGAATCTATGACTTTCACCATCGATTCTTTCAAAGTCCCAGATTCATTCACAAAACACCGCTGTGTGTTGTAGTTCTGCTGTGGCTTTCGTTGGAACTATTATTTCATTGCAAAATGGAGCAAATACTGACAATACTGTGAAGAACATCACTTAATATCAGGATGCGATTTGTGAAAAAACCAGAGGGGGGGATGTTTTGAAAAGGTTTTTTTTTTTTTTTTCCTTTTTAAAATAAATCACAAACCACAGTGGGGCTAATTTTTGGCAGCTGCCTGTTACAGAAACATTTTTACAAAAAATATTCTGATTTAACCTTGAGTTTTGAAGTATTAGACAGATTAGATAGCTTCGATATTTGCACCACTATTTACAATGACACTAATAATTCTTAATTTCTAATAGTAATGCAAAATCATGCAAAATCAATCAGTAGTTATTGATTTTTTTTTAATAGAATAACGAGACATAAACCTCTACATTCAATCGCGTTTGCTCCTATTTATTTTTGATCACAGTGCATACGCAAACGTTTAGTCCCAAAGTGCGCACATCTGGAGAGATACACGTTTACCTCATATTTCGTTAGATAAAATAGAACCAGGGCCGTACGCAGGGTTTCATAATTACCAAGGTCACAAAATGTAGTTTACTAGTCTAGGGGGGTACAGGGGCATGCTCCCCCCCCAAAAAAAATTTGATTTCCTTGGTGTAGACGTGCATTTTAAGACGTTTTAAGGCCAACAAATTGGATAACAATTGCTTTGAAACAATGTCAAGAAATAGCCTATACATGCAAGTGACGTTGTGATGACTTAATGTACAACAGAAGAACGACGGTGCATGCCCGTAGTTTCATTTGCGCTTTATTTAAGCTATAATAAAGTAATGTGCAGCACGCGCCGCTGCATTTGCGTGTGCAATTCTTGAGCGCACGCCGCGAGCACAGTATAACGGCTGATTGGACAATCATGTTCATTTTACTGACATAGCCTGACATCTCGTCTGACCGCAGTTCACTGTTGTTCAAGTGAAGCTCCCTCGTCCTCACCTATCTTTTCCGCGCTCGTTTGACTTGTGCCTGGCGCTGAGGCGAAGTTGGAATGCGCGCCTGAAAAGTGTCCCGTTTGTTGTAAAAAAATAAATAAAAAAATATTTTTATTTTTGGTATATTATATACTCTGTTGGTGGTTTGTGGAGTAGCATCACCTGGGGGTAATATTTTTTATCCCCCCCATCCCCCCCTACAAATCGCATCCTGCTTAATATTACCCTTTTGTTTGTTGAACTGTTGTATAAAATCAATGTCACTTTTGCAATCGTGTGGATATTTGGATTTGCATTCATGCTCATATAATATTATCAACATTAAAAACAAGCTCACAAAAGGTATGTTTTGTATCAAGAGTTTGAATCTTAAAATGATCTCTATGCGCTTTTCTGTGGTAGGCTATTTTTTTCTTCATGCTAGTAGTTTACTTATGTATAAATGGATGCAATCAGTTTTGACCGCAAAAGGCATGGATGTTGATTGGATGTCATGTATTTACGGCATTGTGCCTATTAGAAATACATGCTTGGTTTTAAAGGGGTCATGAACTGCATTTTTTTTTATTATTTTATAATGTTTCCTGGGGTGCACTTAATGTTAGTATGCTGTTTACATCAAAATTGTCATAATTAAGAAATAAAAGGTATTATTGCTACCCTGATTTTAGCCCTCTGATTTGAACACTCTGTTTCAAGGAGCGTGTCTACTGTGAGACTTCAGTATAAATGCCCACTGCTGTGATTGGCTGACATCTTTCCATCTCTTTTAGCACGTTTTTACTATTACAGCTCTCAAGGTTAACTAATCGTGAAAAGGGCTACATTGCATTTAATGTGGCATGGAAAGCAGTGATCTCGTCATTTAAACTCAATCTCTGCACACTAACGAATGCTTTCATTGTAGCTAACTGTGCAAACGCGATATAACTAAGAGATTTGTTGAAAAAAACACGAGTTTTGGCAGGAGTCCAGAACTCATTCACTGAAACATCACTTTCTTTATATAATTGAATCACTGTTTAAATAACAGATTATTTTCAGAATAACAGAAACAAAATCGTGAGGTTGGCCATTTAGTCACTGGTTTGATTTACTTACATATAGACAAAGAACATCTGACTGTACATGAATCATTACATATCAGATCAGGCATTAGAACAGTAGGAGTAACACAGTTACTTACATGTTGTTGCATTACTGTCGAGTCTATAACGTAAAAGTCTGTTTGCAAAGCCTGTGCCGAAATGTGATTGACTTACCAAAGTATCTACATTGAAATACCAAATACTAATAAATAAAGCTCAACTGAGACATTCACATTGTTGAAAATAAATAACCATATTCCTAGCATTAGGATCCTTTGAAAGGTAATGTTATATTTGTCCTGTATTGCTCTCCTCTCCTCCTCAGCTCACTAACATGCCAGTGGGCGGGGCTAATGTTGCAATGATGAAGTAGGTGTTGATTTCTTCTGAGGAGGCAGGGTTTGGCACATTCCAGGATCAGTCGTTCAATGGGCCTGGTGTCAATAAAAGCTTTTATTGGATTAACAAGGAAGTTTTCAGCTCTGAAACAGGATATTCTTATAGTACGATGACCTCTTAATTATCAAAAGCTCAAGGAAAAATAGTTATCGTTATAGTTAGCGTGCTTTAAAAAAAAATTTTTTTTCTTTTTTCTATTTAAAAAAAAAAAAGCAATGGAAAAAAATCAAAAAAATTATTTCAATATCATTTTCACAAGTTGAAATTTAGGAGTTATGGTTCGGGACAGCCACTTCCCAATTGAAAGTATCCAATAAATGGTGAATTTATATATATTAAAGCTGCTGTCCGTAACTTTCTTTGTGTTCAAAATTTACAAAAATTATATAACGAAAATGTACAACATAAATCCATTTTCCAAACCATGTTTTTGTCTTACCCTAAATCATTATGATACACTTATTAATAAGTGTTTATATTCAGACTATTTTAGACCTGTCTGGTAGAAACTGCTGCGGAGTATCACAGTAACTGCGTAACTCGTCATAGACATAAACGGAGAGAAGTAGCTCCGGCTACAATGTTCTTCCGCAAGATGCATGCAGTTCTGTTTATTAACCGCTAGAGCACCAAAAGTTACAGACTACAGCTTTAAGCTTACTGATATTTTAAATATTATTGTTATTATTAAGATTCACAGTCAGTAGAGCTGCCGCTGCCCTGATGTGCTCTTTTTCATCCCAGTAGGGGTTCAATCCCCAACTGCCTTACAGCACCAGCATATGTGACCTGTCAGTGCCTGGCTGGTGGCTGTCAGGCCACCTCTGCAAGTTTCAGCAACCATTGATTTTGGGCAGATTATGTGTTTTGCACTCCTCCTTCCTCTCTCGCTCCAGCTAATTATATTCATTTATTACAGTGTATCTGTGATTCTTGTCTTTTACATGATAGATGTTTTAGAGGATTTTATCTCAATTAAAGCAGTCTATCAGTGATCCCGACAGGTTTGTTACTGCCGCATGCACTGGCTGCTCAGTCCAGCTGTCACACAGGACATGTTGTACCTGCTCTTTATGTTATAGTGCTAATTTATATATTTTGGAGTTTTAATAGGTATTCATGTTGTCTTAGCCATTTTTATTCCTCTTATCTATTTTCTTCTTCTTCTAATGGTATTTTATGGCAGTTGGCCAGGCAACTTTTGGTACACTACCGCTACCAACTGGACTGGAGCACTAATAGGCAGTGAAAGAAAGTGGAGGGGAAAAAACCCAAAACAACAACAACAACAAAACCACTAAATTCTCTTTTCTAATCCTATTTCTTTAATACATTTTATAATTGCTGTATTTATCTTATATTGATCTGCATGTTCTTTCAAAAGGCTTTGCATACTTAATGTTTCTATGCCCATTCTGCTTCCTACTTTGATGAGTTTTAATCTTTTTTTTTCTTTTTTTTTTCTTTTTTACAGTTTATTATAACATGCTTTATTGTTTCTGCCTGATTAAAATAATTACATTTGCCCATTTTTATGTTTTCCTATTTTGAACAGAGAGTGATTTAAAACACTATGCCCTATTCGGTTGCAAGTAATAACTGTATCTTCTTTCCTGTTCCTATGGAGCTAGAAATATGACAATGTGATTTGAATTTGAATTGTGTAATTTTGAATTATAGACAAGTGTCATTTAACAGAATTGAATATTAAGTGCCATTTTATATAGTTTTGAATTTGATTTTGTTTTTAAACTTGAATCCTGGACATTTGATATTTAACAAAAGCTAATTTTTTTATAGCAAAATTTTCTACCTATGTATTTTCAAACAGCGTATTTTTTTGTTCTGAATTCTTAAACTGCAAATATTCACTTCTTAAAAATACATCTACAAATTTTCAACAAGAACAAATTCAAAACACCAAATTCAATATTCTAAAATTCAAAACGAAAGTGAAAGTAGGTCAGAGGTCCAACTTCCGGGTTCCACAGGGAAGAGTAGAGGATCTTGGAGAAGTCATTACAGAGTAGCAATAATTCTCAGCGTGCAAGACATTTATCTCTGCGGGTCTCTGCCTATTTGTTTTAGTATAAAGTATATTTAGTATGGAAGTGATTAGCAGGCGTAATAGTCACACATAACTCTATAACTTATTAACTTGCTGGCGCTTTGAGTTCAAGAACGTCACGAATGATCATTCAGATATGTGTAACATAGCAGGCTCGATTACATGATTTCTTTCCGCTCAATATCATGCAAATTGTAGGCTTATTAAATTAAATTAAATCAGAAGGTATAAGTGTCTGTGACCCATTAAAAATACAATATTTCATATTTAATTTCAATTAATTACATAACAAAAGAAAAAACTGCGTAGTACAGGCTATGCTGAGTTTTGGTTAGCCTAATTTTTGTGCTCCACTAACCTGTTCACAGAAATGATAGAAAGCGCATCCTGTTTGTTTTCTTTATTTTACAAAAGGACAGTGACTTGTTTTTATTTGTACATGTTAACAAATAAACGTGAACACACGCTTTAAAGTTTCTGTATGACCATAAGGCATTGTGTCCACCAAAGCATTTTTAGCCAGCTGAACACGCCTAGCTGTGAGCACTTCAGAGCATTTCGACAGCGCAGCGGTTTTTTATTTTTTCAGATCAGACGCTTTGTTGCTATGATACAGAATATCCGTGGCACTGTTACTTGTAACTGATTTCGCAGATAATTTGTTTCAGACTAAAAATGTCGACACAATTTAGAGTACTTGCTATGTATGTTCGGAGACCAACAATATTCATTTATCATCCATTTTATTTCGTTCTCTGCTTGTTGATGACATTGTACAGCAAGAATATTTACACTTTCACTATACTATAAAAACTATAAGAATAACTTTTGCTGCTGAATTATCCACTAACCTCATTTATAATAGTATTTTTGCCATAGATTATGAATATAGCCTTCTCTTACTGTGGCAGTTTAAATCTTTGCAAATAAATATCTTCCAAAATTTGTTGACAGAGATGGTTAGTTGTTTTAATTTTTCAATTCAAGTGGCACGAGATGTTTTAAAATCTTATAAAACTCAGATGCTTTAAAAAAAAGTGCATAGAGCTGCTAATTTCATTTGGTGTTTGTTGATTTTGAAATGTTTTCAGTGTGCGTATCAGTTTTTTGAACAACTTTTTGAACATTTTCCTCTCACTTTAACAAAACTGTGATAATATTGATAATCTTGATCACTATAATCATGATATGACATTTTCATACCGTCCCATCTCTACACACAACATATCAGTTGTATTGCTAAATTGACATTGCAGCCTGTTCATCAAAATAAAATGCAGTCGACCAAACATATAGGCTATAAAAAGTTACACTGCTCAATTTAAACGGTCCGTTATCTGTGGTGTTATGCCAAGCACATTTGCTCATGTGAAGGATGCTATTTTACAAGGACAATGAACAAGAATGAAGTACAAAAACTTGTTTACATTAATAAGTAATAGTTTAGCAACTAAATGTTAGCCTACATCTCGAATAATATGGAAACATTTGGATTAGTGCTGAATGAGAGTCCTATACCAACACCGTGTTTCACTTTTAAATTAATTCGTTTTGGCTTTACTTTTATGCTGTATGTTGTTTATAATGAATGCTGCTATAGTTTGTGCTTTATTTTAGAATTTTATATACATTTTCATAGCCTATTACTATAATTTTATAGGCTTAGCTAGGCTATATTTTTACTTGTGTTATAGGCCAGCAAATGGCAACTAAAATAGCCTAAATAACATTTTTTAACATTATGCCAAAAGTTATAGGCCATAATGAGGTTACACAATGATGAGTAGAGGTTAGAATCAAGTTTGTAGAGAGCTTTGCTCAGTCCATTTTAAATTAAATTTTTTGTCGCCTCTGAAATATGTTAAACCATATATAACATGCGAAGTTCAAGTAAGCTAGAAATAAGCTACAAAAAACCATACTGATTCAATATGTGCATATATTGCATGGACACAGAAGAAACATAATTGTCTAAAATGTCATTTATCTGACACAGAGACGCACATCTTAAGAGTGAACATTCATCAAGAAATGCCACCCATACCACTGCATCTTCATGTACAGTTCTTCTTTTGCGTGCAGAAGTCGTTCACCAGAGATCATAGTGTAAATTGAATGCCGAATTCAGAAATCACTTGTGTGCATCGGGCAGGTAATAATAGTAATATAATTAATAATAAGCTAAATAAATGAACGTGAGCAGGGCAGCGGACCAAATCAGTCACCAGGTCAGCGGGACCCCTCCCAGGGACATTCTTAAATGCTTAACGTGAAAAACGCTTAACGTGACAATGTACTAAGACAGAGATTTTAAAAGACCAAACTCAGTTAACATCATACTAATAAAGTATACTATGTACAAAAAAATCAGATGAGCCCAGAATATGATCGCAACGCGTTTAATCACACATTTAGCCTTTTCCTCCCATAGAAAACCATTCTTCCGATGGACGGTCAAATGATGTTAAATTATCCTAAAAATGAAGGCTAAATAAAAATCTGACATTATCCTGACTGGGACCAGCTGCACCGTTGGCTCAATGGCTCACTGCTTTTTAAGTTTTCATTTATTTATTTGCAGGGCATGGAACTGTCTGCGTGAACATGACA
This sequence comes from Ctenopharyngodon idella, assembly GCF_019924925.1. NCBI lineage: Eukaryota > Metazoa > Chordata > Actinopteri > Cypriniformes > Xenocyprididae > Ctenopharyngodon > Ctenopharyngodon idella. The sequence continues at coordinate 20,167,979 of NC_067223.1, forward strand.
GTGATCCAGTTGTGTTTGTGGTGTTGGTTGGCCTTTGGAGTGTGAATTAGCCTTTAAATGTCTTAATAAGCCTTAATAAGAAATAAATCATGTAATCGCACAGTATGTTACACATATCTGAATGATCATTTGTGATGTTCTTGAGCTGAAAACGCCAGCGAGTGAAATAGCCTAACATCCAACTCCGATAACAGAATGCAGCAGAAATATAGTAATTATAGAGTTATGTGTGACTGTACGCTTCCATACTAAATATACTTTATACTAAAACAAATAGGTGTAGCAAAGACCCCCAGAGATAAATGTCTCACATGCTGAGAATTATTGCTACTCTGTAATTGGCCAAAATGCAACGTTTGACTTTTCCGAGATCCTCTACTCTTCCTGGTTTCACAGACAAGGCTTGTTTTATACTAAAATGAGCTGTTTTAACTGAAAGCAACTTGTACTGATCTTAAAATATGCCAGTGTTATTGTTTTGTCTTAAGATATACACCAGCAATGTTTTTTTCTAGTGTACGTTTATAAAAGCTACTTAAATATCCTAATTGAATTGAGGCCTAATCCTGGCTTAGGCTAAGCCCTGTCTGTGAAACCGGGGTCTTATTGACAAATGGCATTTCCATCAGCTATATGGCTGAACATTAGTGAAAAAAAAAATCCTTGCCAGCCAGCCTGGAGATTGAACCCCATCTATTTAATCTCTGAGAAATCACTCTTCATATTTAAACCAATTACTGGATGACTTTTGAAATATTTATGGCTTTACTAAGCTATGAATGCAGACACTTTGTCACAGGATAGTTCTGTTTTTGTTACTGTATTTCTGTCACTGCAAAAGCCAGACTTAATTTGATCAGCAAGTACTTAAAGGCTGCCAAGAGAAAAACTCTCAGTAGAGACTAAAGCATCTGAAAATATTCTTACATTACAGTAGGACAGGATATTATGCAAACATGCATAATATAGGCTATTGCAGGACATTACAAATTATAATTTATATGTAATATGTATATATTTAAGTATTCACACATGCAGATTCAGTGGTGTAGTCTAGTTTTTTTGTAGTGAGTATACTGTGATTTTTTCCCTCCCAGCTTCATACTTGCCTGTCCCAGATCGACACCCCATAAGCACCGCCACACTCACTAATGCATGTAGTATGCATCTGATCTAGGCTACATGTTATTGAGAGCATTCTGAAAGACTGCTTATGTGTGTGTTATCAGAATGTCAATTTATTATAATCAACAAAAGACTTTAACAGCCAGTGACATTTACAGCTGAAGGGACTCTGGACTGATTTTCTAACTCAGCCAGTTAAGATAGCCTTAGATGTTATATGAATATGATCCCTGGAGCATATTTTATCAGCTAGCAAGTTTCAATGCACATTTAAGAGTGCAAGTTTCAAGTTATTACTCTCTAAAAAATGTTTGGTTAAAAACGACCCAAGTTGGGTTGAAAATGGACAAATGTTTGCCCAACCTGCTGGATAGTTTTATTTAACCCAACTATTGTGTAAAAATTGCTGTATTGCTTGCTTAAAATGAACCCAAAATATGTTGGAAATTAACATTTATTAATATTAAATATAATAATTAAACAATAAACATTTATTAAATTGTTTATTAATAAATGTTCACCTTTGATTATTATTGTTGCCTCTAGTAATTCTGATTTTCAATTTCCAACCTATTTTGGGTTAATATTAAGCCAGCCATATAGTCATTTTTAAACAATAGTTGAGTTAAATAAAACAAACCAATCGCTGGGTTTGTCCATTATCAACCCAGGATTTTTTTTAGAGTGTGACAATAATGAAAAGATGAGGCTTATCAGTATGTCACAATATCACCCTGTTTGGACTTTGTTTTGTTTTGCACCATTTCCTGCCAGTCTACCATCATAGTTATGCATTTTAATTCACTAACTTGCAATTCAATTCAGTATCAGTTATTCTGGATATACTGTATATCAGGTCAGTACATGGCAAATTTTCTCAAGAAAAAAAAAAAATCTCAACTAATGCTGTAAATATAGGCCCTATATGGGAATTAGTTGGTAGGCTACTACATTAATATTGAAGGTTAAAATGAACTGATTTGTATAATAACTTAAATTACACTTAAGGAAATTCTTATAATAATTAAGTTATAATAATAGGCCTACTAACTTTAAAATTATTTCTACTCCAATTCGTTTTTTGAAATATAAACATTTAAATGGTGGCTGTCAACTTGACGGATTTATTCAAACATGCATAATATAGGCTATTGCAGAACATTAAAAATTATAATTTATATGTAATACGTATATATTTAGTTAAATGCTCCTCTCAAGAGTTCATTTTTCTAGCTGAACGAGTTTATGGTCACTGAATATGTTTGTTCTGAGGTAAACGTGACCTTATGTGACATTGTTTACAAGCTGTTATTAACGTCTTTCCGCGGTTGAAACACTGATTAAGCGATTATAAGAGACATATGGATTTCGTTAAGTTGTACTGTATCTTTTATCATACCTTGAGATGTTCATTCATGTTTATTTCGCGCTGTAACTGGTAACTTAAAGCGGAGGAGAGGATCAGTTCACGTGCGCGTCAGGCTGCCGCTTCTCTTGAAGTGCTACAGCGATCTGTCTCTACACATTAAAGAGCGCCAAACGGTATTTATGTTTTTTTTTTATTATTATTATTATTTCTAAGTAAAATGGGCAACTTGAGACTTTGAGAAATATGAGACTTTGTTTCATGTCAAAAGCAACAAACCACAAATATCATATTGTGATTTATTGGATGGTTACATATCCTCGCGTTTTTTTAAGTGGGTAGACTACACATAGACTACACCACTGGGTCTACCAATACATGAGAATGAATCCAGAAATGTGTTTGTTCAAACCTACCTCTGTCTCAACAACGAAGAACATCAAACACAAACTTCATTCAGTTCGTAAATCCATTCTCTCTCTAGATAACAGCATTAAACTGATCTGTTCTTAAACTAAATCATATTATTCACAAACAGTCTTTCTCTCCTGATGTTGTTCATGTTCTTCCTTTCACGAAATGGAGTTGCTTTAAGTAGTTTCACTTTTGAACGGGTCCGCCGGTTTATATTGTAACCTATAAGAGGAAATCATAACAACCTGGCGGTCTGCCAGCATTTCTTTTCTTTTATTTCTGACAAAATATCAGCGGCCGTCGTAATGATGACAGTAGCGCACACTGTTCTGTGCTCAGACACGGTTAGCGCTCACACTGCATGCGAACCGAGCTCGAGCCCAACCGAACCGCGCTCTGGCCCACCTCTTCTAAGCGGGCTAGGGACGGCTAAACGAACCGCGCCCGGACACGGAAAGAATCGATCACACTTGTCAAGCGAACCGGGCTTTGGCGGTCAAACGCGCTTGGGCACGGTTCAGAGCGCCTAGTGTGAGTACACCCTGATGGATGTTTCCTTCTGGAGCATCACTGAATATGTGAAGCTTTTGTAATAGTTGTGTTTGAGTCCCCCTCAGTTGTCCTCAGTGTGAAAAGATGGATCTCAAAATCAGATCACTGCAAGAAAGGGGTCAAATATGCAGAAGATGCTGGAAAACCAAAGAATGTGCAGGAGCCGAAGGATTTTTCTGAGGAACAGAGCTCAGTTTAACTGTTTAGGGCAAACAAGGGACTCATGAACAACCATCACAAAACAAAACAAAAAACAGTTGTGGAAGGTAGTGACACACAATATTATAAATCAAGCGTTTGTTATGTGTCTTGAATTTTGTTTTTGTATTTTTGTGGACTAGGCTATACGTAATAAACATTTGTTATGTGAAATAGCTTATCAAAAAAAAAGTGCTAAAAAAGCAGGCTTTATGTAAAATAGGGCAGAACGATGACAAAAAAATAATAATTGTTGATTATTTCCCTTGATGTCATTGCAATTAATAATGTTGGTTAATAGAATTTACATTAATGCATGTCATGATCTATGTAGATTACACATCCAAACTGTTGCCTTCATGTTTCTTGTTAACAGGCTTGAGATGCCAAAATGTTGCTATGGTTACTATGTCAATCGTCGCAATTTCATGACTCCCACAGAACCAAAATTAGCGGATTTACTGCCACATTTACATGCAGGGTTGGGGAGTAACGGAATACATGTAACAGCGTTACGTAATCAGGATACAAAATTTTGTTTTTGTTTTTTTGACAGTTACGTCAAAAAAACATAGTAATCAGATTACAGTTACATTGTGAAAAAGCGGGGATACTATCAGGATTACAATTGTTTCATTTAAAACTAAATAAATCATTATTTTGGCACGATAACACATATTAAGCGCCGCTTGATTATACAGTTTTTCCTGGTTCTGCTGCCAGTGATGACTCACGCGAGACACCTGCTGGTGCATGCGCAAATAACACCATCTACAATCTCCTCAGACACAGATTGAATCACTGCTGCTAGTCTACTGATGTTGCCCGCAGGGAAAAAAGCTTTTAATTCATGTAAATTTCAATGCTATTTTGTTTTCAAAAAGAAAAATGAAAACAACATGGTTGTACAGTGCAAACTCTTGCCTTCCAGCTACGAAAACACTTTCTTTATCAAAGGACTAAAAATAATCTACTGTAGCCACTAGATGTCTGAATAGCATATATTCAGGGCTGTGTATTCCTAAATTGTGGAAATGAGACATGATTGTTTAGTTTTAATAGGTTTTAAAAGTAACCAAAATGCTAAACATTAAAATTAAAGGAGAACAAACATAAACAGATATGTTTGATCCGAGCTTGTTCAGTTTGGTTATCATCTGATGTGACTTTTATATTTTTAAGCTCTAAACAACAACAATGATAATAATATTGCAATAATTTATCAGATTTTTAAAATATTTTTATTGTTGAGACCCATTCAATAGTATGGAACGTGTAACATTTAAAAACTTGCAGAAATTGAGAAGAAATATTTGAAATTAAATTTAAAATGCAATTTATTTATAGTAAAGTTGAGCCCCCCCCCCCCAAATTTCTCTTTCTTTCTTATATATATATATTTATATATATATATATATATATATATATATATATATATATATATATATATACGTGTGTGTGTGTGACCTTAAAGTAATCCAAAAGTAATCAGATTACATTACTTTCATATTGTGGTACTTGGATTACGTTACTGAATACTTTTTTTATGAAGTAATTTGTAACTGTAATGGAATACATTTTTTCACTCCTAAAACTTTGCAGTGTGAACGTAACCACTGGTCCTCTAGCAAAATGAAAAACAAAACTATTATTCTGATTGTCAATAGCGTTCACTTTAAGCCGTCACTTACCAAGTTCTGCACTCTCACGAAAACACTTGTCATTTCTTATTTACATCGTGTCTAGAGCAGTGGTGGACAGTAACGAAGTATTTTTACTTCGTTACTGTACTTAAGTATATTTTTCAAGTATCTGGACTTTACTCGAGTATTTTTATTTTGAGCAACTTTTACTTCACTACATTCCAAAGCATAAGATTGTACTTTTTACTCCACTACATTTCATAAAACATATCGTTACTCCTTATTTTAAAATGAAGAAATCGTCACATGCTCAGACATGCAAAAGCGGTGTCCGATTCGTGCACGAACTGCTTCTTTTCAATCATCCTGTTAAATCGGTTCACAAATCACATCAACAATAAATTCGCGAATTGGACTGATCGTATTGCAGCTGTTCTCGAGTCAGCATATCACTGATTCAATGATCCGTTCAGAGCGACTCTCCAGTGAATGAATTTACAAATCTGACTGAAAATTAGCCAAGAACTGGGGATCCTCTGAGTGCGTGCGCGACTGATGGTGAAAAGTAAGTCAGCCTACTAATGTTGAATTTTAGGATGAATTATTGTAACTGAAAATCATATTTAGGTCAGTTGTTTTTGAACTAAATCTGCTGTAAAGGGCGATCTGTTTAAGCGCACTGAAATGCTTTAATGCGACAAGTCCACATCAGTGAGTCTACAGATCGTGATCTCGATTCAATCAGATCAAATCACATTCCACTTGCCGCTTCAAATAACGGTTGTATCGATTACATCGTTACGACACTAGGAGGCGACAAGTGACTGTTAAAATGTATTGACATTGAATGATTCATTCAAAAGATTTGTTCAAAAACATTGATTCATCCAGTCATGAAACAAGTGAAGTAATTATGAGTGAGTCATTAAATCATTCATTCAAACCTATTTTTTTTTAATTAATTAATTAAATATTTTTAAATAGACTGCAGCAATTAATATTCTGTCCTCTAGTAATTCATTATACACAATTTTGTTTAGTTGTCTATTCAGAATCATGGGAGAATCATGATTTCTATTTGAAAGAAACAAATAAAAATCTTGATTCTCATTTAATCCAGAATCGTGCAACTCTAACACAAATTAAAATAACTCATCCACGTTCATCTTCCCCGCTGCTGCAGCAATTTTTAAAAAATTTTTTTATGAATTTAGCCCTATATGTTTTGTCTGTTTTTATATTGTTTGCCAACACACATTACATATTATGTATCTGCATCCACTAATCTTCCATCCATACTGACTAGTGCTGGCTATTTGACAATTCATAATCATTCATAATTATTTTGAGCAATAGGATTATATAAAATATATAATATAACATTAAATTATATAAGTGGCCTATATAAATTACAAAATAAACATTCATCAATCAGTACTTTTTTACTTATGTACAATAAAAAATCAAGTACTTTTGTACTTTTACTCAAGTAAAATTGAAAAGGAGCACTAAATACTTTCACTTGAGTAATATTTTATGATACGTATCTGTACTTTTACTCAAGTTCTTGATTTGTGTACTTCGTCCACCACTGGTCAAGAGTAGACTTTGCTGGTTATGAGGGGGTTTGCGAAAGTATAAAGCTTGTGCTGATTCTGAACACATACATTTTGAGCCAATTCTTCACATGGCGACTCCAGAACGCCTCTGATGGGCCATTGCGTTCACGCGCTCAACGTAAATGTCTGCGATTGGCTACAATGCTCAACACTGCAACAATTCAATGTAAGCAGTTTCGATTCGTTTTTGAATAATACTATATTGTGTCCTTCAAAATCGAATAAAGTATAAAGCTTGTGCTGATTCTGAACACATACATTTTGAGCCAATTCTTCACATGGCGACTCCAGAACGCCTCTGATGGGCCATTGCGTTCACGCGCTCAACGTAAATGTCTGCGATTGGCTACAATGCTCAACACTGCAACAATTCAATGTAAGCAGTTTCGATTAGTTTTTGAATAATACTATATTGTGTCCTTCAGTGCCCAGACTCGACTGTACTTGGAAATTTCCAAAGTCCAAAATGTCCAAGTCTGTGTCAAGTCCGAGTACAAATTCTCCCGAGTGCATGACAAGACCGAGTTCATTGAAAATTGGACTCGAGTCTGAGTCCGAGTACCCCAACTCTAAAACTTTTATTCATGAATATGTACAATGACATCTGAGAATGAGCGCGTTTGCATGCACATTCTTAAGCCGATTATGTTTAATAAGCTGTAACGTGATAACCTGTTTTCTTTTATTGGAGTAAGGTCATAAATGGCTTACATTAACCAGTCAGAACAGGTAGTTTTTTGCATCTTACCCCGATTTCGCGCAGCATGTAAATGCATTAACCTGCTTTCTGTCGGCTTATTGAAGTGCGCATGTGTGATAAATGACAGAAACTCATCCTTGCTGTGAAACTTTTCCCAAAACATTGGCTACGTTTACATGCACCCAAATAATCCATTTGTAATCGGATTGACGGCTCAATTGGATTGAAAAACGTTCATGTAAACACCTTAATCGATCCGACTGAGCTCGATCCGAATGAAATTTCGATTGGATTGGAAGGGGTGGTTTATTCCTTTTGTAATCCGATCCAACAGCAAAAAATGACCATGTAAACGCTTGAATCCGACTATTTCTCAATTGTATTCAGAAGTCTCTGGGCCACATGCGCAGTGCAATGTTGATATGCATCACGCAGTGCGCAAGTTCACGTTCACATCTTAAGTTGTAAAGATGCCAACAGGCAGTGCGTAGTTCGTCATAATATTGGAAATCTTTCCGTTTTAAAACAAGAAGGGGAGCCAATGGATATCACAGAAGAAGCAACGTGAAAACTTTGCGCAAGAGTTACGCTGTTGAAAAAGTCTCAACCTCGGTCAGTATTCACTACAGAAATTTAAAGTAAAAAGTGACGGAGGTGTCTGACGCTGCATTAACGGAGCATTTTCTCTCAGAGACGAATTTCAACATAATATGCTGATAACAGTATATAACCGTCTTAATTTATTCCATTATTTCTCTTGTGGCCGTATAGGCTAGTGAAACAAATGAGAATAATAGTGTTTCGTGTTAAACAGGTTAAAGTCGGTGCTTGAAGTAAAGCTGCGCTTAATTTTCATTGATGACAATATTATAGCTTATACTCTTAATAATTTTAATTATAGGCCTATAATTTATTGTATAACAGACCTAAAAAAAATGTTTAAAACATTTTCAAAGATAGCTAATAGCCTAATCTTTTATTATCCTCGCAGCACGTATAATATTAATTTAATAATAAAATAAGCCGAACCTAATAGTTGTAATAATAGACTAGAAGAATGTAACAGGCCTACATTAATTGGAAATACCAAATCCTCTTAATATTGCCAAGATTTGATGCTTTTGACCAGGGGTTAAATTGGGATTTGTTATGTGGGGGGGGCTCTGTGGTTTCAGGCTATCGAGGGGTGCATGTGTATGCGAAGACTATAAAATCGTATCAATTGAGAAACTAAAATATAACAAGTTGAGAGAGCCCTCTGCTATGAACAATAAAATGCTGATCAAAATCATTCTATAGATGTTGGTACTGTGCAAAGCTACATCTGATGACAATAAAATCTTTCTGTAGGCCTGTGCCTTCTCCTTTGTGTCAGTATCAAATATAAGAGTGATGCTACCATTATAGGAGAGAATATAAATACAAAATAAAGAGTTCGACATTAAGCCTTGTTTTGTGCTTGTCCCTTGGACAACTAAATTGGTCATTTACTTGTCAGAGTAAAAAAACTAGCTTGCCTGGATAAAAAAAATAGAATTTTGTGTGTGTGTGTGTGAGTTGTAAATACAATTTATTCTGAAACAAGCAACATTCTCATCAGTGTTTTATCAGCAGTGACATATTTAAATTTGCATATTTTTGTTAATTTCTCTGGGGATATTTTATAAATATTCCTTATATAATAATAATAATAATAATAATTAACCTTTATAAAGGGCATCCCCCCCCACCCCCCACTATAGGGCTGTTACCAAATTAAATAATTTACACTGAAAAAGTACAACTGCATTCAATAATGTTATGAGATTCTTTAAATATTTTTGAATATACAAGTAAGAAATGTTGGTGGGAAATTTATACTTTTAAACATGAAATTAAACCGCCAGTAGATGGCGGCAAGTGACCATCTTCATGAGTGAGCCACTGATTCATTTATTCAAACGATTCATTCAAAAGGCTGAATCAAGAATGAAGCAGTTGTTTATGATTGGGCCATTGAATCTTCACTCAACCGATTCGTTCAAAACGCTGAATCATTCAGAACGGCTGAGCGTAGCTGCGAGATGCGCTGGTTCTGCCTTGTTTGGAACTATTTTCGCTGCTACAATAGAACAAAAAAACAGACAATATTGCACCTAAAACGTAAGTGATTAATATTAACTACTTGTTTATTGAACTGTTGTAAGAAATTAGTGTCACACTTGGGTTACCATAAAACACATATAAACGGATATTTGAATCAGATTACAATATTTAGAGTACATGTAAACAGATCTGCAATCGGATTCAATTCATTCAGATTGACGAAAATTGGTGCATGTAAACGTAGCCATTCAGAGAAAAGCTTCAAATATTTAGATGCTTCATTTCTCCATCCCTACTCAATAGTTTTAGGCCTTTTGCAAATGTTTCAAAAAGTTTAGCTGTTTTAGAGAACGTTTAAACGTTTTGAGCCTGTTTTTAAACATTTACTATCTGTAATGTCATTTTTCATGTGTGGAAAAAGCAACGAAACTAAACTATCCAATCAGATTTCTTTTCACCCATGCACGCACATAAACACATTTGACTACAACACAGAAACGCACACCTTTATTTATTCTCATTCTCTCTTGCTTTCTTAATATGTCACAGAAAGATTTTAATAATCAATTTAAAAATTATGTAAAAAATAAAAATGCCGTATGGCTGCAGACGCCACTGTGCATGTAAACGTGCTCATTGTGACATGACACCACTGTACTGTCAGATATAGCATTTGTTAAGTGAGGACCATTTCATTTAAAAAAAAAAATGATACCCAAAAGATTAACAGATAACAAGCAAAATGTTTATGAAAGTACAGAAAGTACGTTATATGGTGCAATCTACAATGCAAAAATTGAGAATGTGTCAGACAGTGAGTTTAATACTACAGAGCAGAACCTGATCTGATTACACACAAGGAAAAGGGAGGAAAAAGAAACAAGAATTAATTTTTCAGTCAAATATTGCTCTGTATGGATGAACGTGCTGATGAAATGTATACATTCAAGAGAAATTATTACATTAATATTTAATGTGTATATAACGGAAGTAAAACATTTAGGCCATGAAATTATATCTTTTCATAATTAAATATTACAGATGGTTGATTTCATTTGAAATACACAGGCCAATGAGTCCTCTCTCTCTCTCCCTCCCCCGTGCACGTGCCAGCTTGTGCGTGAGACAACGCGTTCAAAGTTATAGGTGTACAATCTGTTATTTTTAGGTCACGTTAACATGATAGCAATATAAAAATACAAAGCACATGTATATATAAATATATGATTTGCTGTCTGAACTGTCAGCGCACAGTGTTTATCGATGTATGAACAGTCATATAATCACATGTAACGAGATTTTAATGTAGGCCTCGTTTACATCGCTATTTAAAACTTTAAAACAGACATGACTGACTCAGCACGGCCATTATGCCTAGCTCAGTCGTAGTTCGGTAAAATAGCAATAGGAAAACAATGATAAATCAAATTAACACCAAAATGGATGTAAAACAATTCAACAATTACCATGGGTGCAGCAGGTGCAATGATATTATGCAGCGCCTGAAAATAGGCTAACTTCCGTCAACCTAACCAACGTGACCACCTGCTTGCACAGGAAGCGTACCTTGCAACCATGGAGACATTTGTGAGAGAGACGATTCAGAAGATAGGTATAAACACAAACTTAGTGCCAGTCACGTTGGAAGTTACCTAGCTGGGGACTATTTTCAGGCACTGTGTAATATCATTGCGCCTGCTGCAGCCATGTTACGGCAGTAAAGTTCCTTGATTATTACGCCGGAATGAAAGTATGGTTCCTAGCCATATCGGCCTAGAAAATCGCAACTTTTCATTTTCCGTCGGTCTTAGTACACGATGTAACTACAGAAGAGTCAAGTTTTAAATAGGAAAAATATTGAAACTCTTTGGTCATTTTTGAGCGAGATGCTAACGGTCTAATCAGATTCAATGAACTATGCTAAGCTATGCTAAAAGTGGTACCGCCAGACCCGGAGATCGGCTGAATGGATTCGAAAACGGTTAAACTCTACTGTTTAACTCTAGGGGAGTTGGAAAATGAGCCTATTTTCAAAAAAAGTGGAGTGTTCTTTTAATAGCCTATATATTTACTCCACAAACTAACTCTACGAACATGGTAAACAATGATAGATGGTATTTCTGCTCAGCTGGTGACATTGGACATCAACCACACGGCAAATGGTAATACTTTTTCTGTCTTCTTTCTTTGTATAACAGTTCTAGCTAATAACATTTGACAGGCTGTTAAACAAATCGTGAACTAATGAAGAATGTGAGCGCTGTGTGCACATACACAGAGAAGAGATACACAAGAAGATATACACAGGACAACAGAATGCAATAACTGAATTAATGACTCCGGCTCATACCAACATGCATTAATATATGTAAAGATTTTAAACAGATTAAGTTTATGTGTATTCATTTGAGCTCTTGTGAACCTATATGAATTATTAGTCCTATTTGTTTGATTCACTTGGGACAAGATTCGATTTATTTTTGGTAACTGATTTTTAATTTTATTTTAAATGTATGTCCATGAAAAGAAACAGTGTCTTGTAAAATGCGTTAAAAGCTTTGTTTTTCTTTTTCTTTTGTTATTATTCTATTGTTAAGGGCCAAATGTTGAATGGAAAGGATGTTTTACTTTATGTATTAACGTTCAATAACATAGTTACATGTTTGTGAACGCATTTGTCAAGTATTTAGGCACAATATTCAATATTCAGCAAACTTGCACCAAAGCAGTGAAAATTATAAGTTCCAAAACAGTTTTTTTATTGAATAATATCAATATACAAACTCATCCAAAGCAGTTTTATAGAACACAAAGAAGATACAGATTCAAAGGATCAAAACAAGCAACAAGGTACACTTTGTATTTTCAAACACAAAAGAATTACTGTTAATAGATGGGGACAATGACACCATTTTAACATTTATAATGGATGATAAACATAAAAGCTTCCTCAACCTAGAACTGTCCTTTTTAGATTAGACAGCTCAGAGTTTATTGTGAGCGTAGTGTACAATACTGACATTATTATTATTATACAGTATCTACTGCAAATTCCAAACACATTAGTCTTCATTAATGCATGTTCATATGATTCTACATGATTTTTATCTGACTGTCAATTTCACTCCAAATTCACATCATACATTAAATATACATAAACATTTGAGTCACATTTTGAAAACCTATCCTCTTGAAGGAAACAGTAGATAACCACTGAATGTGTTGTGATTATTCTGATTATCTGATATCCGCCTGTTAGCAAAAAGTCTTACATAGACAACATCTCCAACCTCCAGGAGCAACGCAACTCCTTTAGAGGAGTTTACCACATTCTGAGCCTGATGAGCATGTGCCATAACCACAAGCTGTCCGTTCTTAATAATACCTATAGTTGATGGAATTGATTGACTAGCTGGACCATATAAAGAGATATGAAACATGTACGCTCCTTTCAGTGGGGCTGTGAAAATACCTAAAGCGAATGACAAGAGATACAGAAATGAATCAGTTTGCTGTATGATTATTCAATTTCCAAGCACATTGTGTAATAGTTTTGAAAGATGGCAGATCATTTAATTCTCTTATATCACACAACCACACAGAGGTTTGAATGGAATGGAAGGATTCTCATTATTATAAGATTTATGACTCCATTTCATTGATAATTACCTGTAATTGGGTTGTAGGCATTTCCTATGTTTGTGAAGATGTTCCTGTAGGTTAGTGTGATGTCAGTGGTAAAAGGACCAATATTTCCACTGCTAGATTGCATCAGTGCAGCTGAAAAGGCTATCTCTTTATCTGCAAGACAGACAATACACCAGCATTGTGATATATTACTACATTTCTCTGAATGTATATACTGAAAAACATCTCTCAAGCAAACTGTCTCACCTCTATTGTCCTTTCTCAACTCCTCCACTTGACTCTGAGTAAGATTTGAGAGTGCTGTGAAGAAATATTCTGTTAGATGAAGTTTATTGTTATAGATGGATAACAATTTATGCTGTATAAACTACCACATGCATTGCATTGTTTGGTTTTTACTCTGGATCATTGATAAAACTGTGAATGTTCTGGTAAGGTACCATCATTTTTCTTGTTCAGCTCTTCCAGGAGGAACATCTGTTGTTCTGCAGCTTTCTCAGCATCTCTCAGTCGCAACTCTAAGGCTTGGTTGTTTGCTTTCTGCTCTGTAATCATTGCGGTCAGTCCTCTCAGTGCTGCATGGATGTCAGGAAAGCACAGATGGCAGTTTTGCTGGCTGTCAGTTGAAGCTAGTTTCTGTTTTCCGTCCTCAGAGCTGAGCTGTTCACTGACCTCATTCTCACCGAGTCCTCCATCTTCCTGCTGCTGTATGGAAAACACAGAAAATCCCAACAGCAGCAGTATACATATTAAACCCTTCATTCTTGACTGATGCTTGCTTCCAGCTCTCACTTGGTTCTCTCTCACAACCTCTCAGGTTCTTTTTATAGTGTGCTGATTTACTGTGTTTTGTTCATGCTTTATATTCCTTCAGATAAAAAAGTAGTTAACCAAGTTAATTGTTAATCTGGTAAAATAAAGGGATGTTCCGGGTTCAGTAGATGCTGAGACAACATCTGAGACAATGTTGATCACAACAGGAAATAATTTTGGCTCATCTCTCAGTTTTAGCAAACCATGACTCTTGAACCTTGGCCCTCTCAAACTAAGCCACATAACCTATTAGTGTCAGCAAAGGTCAGAGACAGGAACACGAAGAAAATGAAGAGGTTCAATATGCTTTAATGAGCTTCAAATAGCCATCCCATGACAGGTAAATGAGCAGACACAAGTGTTAAAGGGTTAGTTCACCCAAAAATGAAAATTCTGTCATTAATTACTCACCCTCATGCCTTTCCACACCCGTAAGACCTTCGTTAATCTTCAGAACACAAATTAAGATATATTTGTTGAAATCCGATGGCTCGGTGAGGCCTGCATAGCCAGCAATGACATTTCATCTCTCAAGATCCATTAATGTACTAAAAACATTTAAATCAGTTCATGTGAGTACAGTGGTTCAATATTAATATTATAAAGCGACGAGAATATTCTTGGTGCGCCAAAAAAACAAAATAGCGACCTATATAGTGATGGCCAATTTCAAAACACTGCTTCAGGAAGATTCAGAGAGTAATGAATCAGAGTGTCGAATCAGCGGTTCGGAGCGCCAAAGTCACGTGATTTCAGCAGTTTGTCAGTTTGACACGCGATCCGAATCATGATTCAACACAAAAGATTCATAACAGTCCGAAGCTTCATGAAGCAGTGTTTTGAAATCGGCCATCACTATATAAGTCGTTATTTTGTTTTTTTGGCACACCAAAAATTTTCTCGTCGCTTTATAATATTAAAGGGTTAGTTCACCCAAAAATGAAAATAATGTCATTTATTACTCACCCTTGTGCCGTTTTACACCCGTAAGTAGGTTCAGTGGTTCAATATTAATATTATAAAGCGACGAGAATATTTTTGGTGCGCCAAAAAAAAACAAAATAACGACTTATATAGTGATGGCCGATTTCAAAACGCTGCTTCAGGAAGATTCGGAGCGTAATGAATCAGCATGTCGAATCACGATTCGGATTGCGTGTCAAACCGCCAAACTGCTGAAATCACGTGACTTTGGCGCTCCAAACTGCGGATTCGACACGCTGATTCATTATGCTCCGAATCTTCCTGAAGCAGTGTTTTACTCACATGAACTGATTTAAATATGTTTTTAGTACCTTTATAGATCTTGAGAGAGGAAATGTCATTGCTCCCTATGTAGGCATCACGGAGCCATCGGATTTCAACAAAAATATCTCAATTTGCGTTCCAAAGATTAACAAAGGTCTTATGGGTGTGGAACGGCATGAGCGTGAGTAATAAATGACAGAATTTTCATTTTTGGGTGAACTAACCCTTTAACATAACGTAGTCCGGACAAATGACAACTGAAACAGAGTGACATAAATACTGATGGTAATAAGGGGGAACACAGCTAAATCAAATGACAAATTAGTGTCCATGACAACAAACAAGGAGCGGGAAACTGGAACAAAGGAACAACTGAATACAAACTAAAAGTTCATGAAAGTGAAACAAATAAACAGAACCAAATAACCCAGATAACTAGATTTTAAATAACTTACCCAACTTAGCAAACAATTCCAGCAGTAAAGCTTTAGCTTACTGACTGATGCTGTCATCCAGGAGTCGCTTATAATTGCTGGGATTGAAATGCTTTAAAAAGCTTTGGCTTTCTGCACAAAATTAAGCTCTGGTGTAGGTCTTCCTTTATCAATTACTCCAGCTTTTCTTTAAAAGTTAATCTTGAAAACTAAATGTTTTACAATATTCTAATAAACAGTTCATAAAAAAGTTAAATCAATTTAATGATATACATAAAAACAATGTAATTGTTAACCTGATTTACAACTTTTTTAGGTGCAAGAATTGTCAGGATCCTGTCACTCGGGTCTGTCATGTTCACGGTTTGGTGACAGGATTCTGACATCTTTGTTGTTGTGCCATGTGCTCATGTGTGCAATGCACTGTTCGTTTCGACTGTGTTTGCCATTTGCTCTTGTCCAGTTGCACGTATTGTGAGCACATGGAACTGTTTTTTATTATTCCTTTGAATTCTGTAATCTTAATTGCTTTGGATTAAAGCATCTGCCAAATCCATAAATATGCCATGTGCTCTTGTCTTGCGTGTTTACTTCTGTTGAGCACATGCTACATTTATGGATTTGGCAGATGCTTTAATCCAAAGCAATTCATATAACAGAATTCAATGTGATTAAGTTCAGTGACAACATGATACAATGTTTACATGGTACAATATCTGTTTTTATTTGTGCTTGACACAAATTTCATGATTTCAATTCATAAGCTTGCGATACGATTCTGATCTTGATTCATTATTGATTAATTTGGATAAATATCAGGTACAGTAGCTACATGTTAATTTTTCTCCAGAAAAAAAAAAAAATCTCTCAACTAATGCTGTAAACATACAAGGGAGCACTGTCAGCTGGTATTATTATTAAAGGTTAAAATATACAACTCAAAATTCAGCGTTAGCGTCAGTTCTGGCAAGTCACATCAGTAAAGCTTGCATCAGCTGACTCCCAGGTCACTCGCATCAACCTATAGGAATACAACACCTATCACAGCATTCATATATAAGCTAATAATAGTGATTTTAGACATGTAAATCTGCATTGTGTGCACAAAGACTACATTTCACAATGGTGCCTAAACATCATTGGTGATCGCTGCACAGGTGGGGGTCAGCAGCTTATATACAGTGACCTTGAATGGTGTGGGGAAAATGAGACTGGTACAGACTGGTCCAATCAAGAGGTTGCAGGTCTTTATTGGTTTAATTAAAACTAGGGTTGGGTATTGTTTGAGTTTTAACGATTCTGATTCTGCTTATCAATTCCGATTCTTAACGATTTCTAATTTCGATTCCAATAAGGTAAAAAAAAACCTTAGATATCATTCACATTTATTCTAAGTCTTATTGCAAAACATTTCATTGTAGCTGAATACCATCAACAAAAAATTAACAGGCTGAAGAACACTTACTTAAGGAACGTTTGTCTATGTTTTAAAAAATACCATAGCAAAAACATCTAGCTTAACTAATAGAAGTTTCAAGCATTATTAAAGACAAGTAAACACTAAAAAAGAACAAATAAACAACTAGCAATCGCACAAATAAATACAACTGATCAATGATAGGATTGAAATAAACAGCGTTGTAAGATTTTCAGGTATTCAGGGACAGAAACTAATTAAATATAAAATAATACTGCACTTAACGTTAATAAATTATAAATTACAAATATAGTTACAAAAGTTATTCAGTCAAGAACAGCGAGCAAATTTTCTCTGTCTTTTGTTGTTTGATTAAAGCTGCTGTCCGTAAGATTTACCTCTTTGTCGCCATCTCTGTTTGAAACCTGCAATTGCAGTTATTTGCGGAATTATTATCTTTACGTGCATTGTGCCTCGGCACAGATGAATCTAATGTTTGCTGTCAGTCACCGAACCGGTGTGAAACTGTACTTCGGAATCACAGATTGTAGTCTTGAAGTATAACCAAAGTAGGAATTTTTACCAGAAAATGTCATCTGAACAAGTAACATGTCTGCCACTTTTGTTCTGACCAACTGAGTGGAAAAGCATTAGCCTACAATAAATTGCGTTGCCAATGGTGAATAAATCTAACGATCGCTTAGCTTATATCGCATCAAACCATGCAAATTATTATTGTTGTTATACTTTGTTCTCAAATTGTTAATGTTAACAACATCAGCATTGCATGACTGTGTATTTAGTGTGTATTAGTGTTACCTGTAGATTTCAATTTCTGTAGCCACTCCGCAGTCCGACGTCTTTTGCTCTTTGACCACGGCTGAATCTCCAGTTGTCACTGATGATTGTCATTTGAACCTTTCTGGATTACAATCCGCCATCAAAATGATAAGTTTAGCTATTTCAGCTGCTGTGAGAAAAGGCTATAAATGATTCGCTACAAGTAGAATCCTCACATGATATAGCTACTAGCTGGAACTCCTTCCTTCTGTTTACAGACGTGACGTAATGACGCAAAGACGAACGGCTGCATGCTCAAATTTCCCGCGGAAATCCACTAGTATCGATATATTATAAATCATTATTACAAGCTTACTGTGGTGAATCGGGCTACGGTAAGGAGATAGTTTTGATAGTTTATGTACTTGCTCAAAAACTGATTTTGGATAATTTTTCACCAAAAAAAGTTACGGACTGCAGCTTTAACATCATAATAGAGACATTTTGACATTTTTTGTGTGTATTTGTGAGAGAACTCATTTCAGTATAGTTATTCAGTATGAGTGCTTGTGCTTGAATGGTTTAAAATTACATTACAATTAGGCTTTTAAAATTCTCGTGATTCTTGACGTCATACGCCAACCGGTCTGTGCAGCACATTTGGCGTGAGATTTACTTGAGTAGCATGAGACAGAGACGTGAGTCTCATGCCAAATCCGTGAGAGTTGGCCTGGTAACACTTTAGTTTGGGGTCCAATTCTCACTATTAACTAGTTATTTTTAATCATGCATATTACTAGCATATTGATTGTTTATTAGTGCTTATAAAGCACATACTAATGCCTTATTCTGCATGACCATATTCTATATCCCTTAATCCAACCCAATACCTCAACTTAACAACTACCTTACTAACTATTAATAAGCAGTAATTAGGAGTTTATTGAGCAAATTGCATAGTTAATAGTGAGAATTGGTCCCCAAAATAAAGTGTGACCATTATTATTATTTGTATAGAGCCTTTTACAATGCAGATTGTTGCACAGCTTTACAGAACACAAATAAGTTGGAAAAAATAAGGAAAAGAAAAATTTTGTTTTGTATGTTTATGTCTATTTCTCATTCCCATTTTACTCTTTCCTTGACATTGCTGTGAATTTAGAATCTAGGCATATTGTAAAAAATCACTAGTGGTTTACAGTATTTTAATCATTTCAAATTTCTTCAGACAAAAAGTAGTAAATCTAAGTTAATAATTAAATGTAGGGGAAGGTGCAATATTCTGCACGTGTGATAACATGTACATCGACATCTACTAGATTGAAATGTCTGAATTTGTTGTCTGGTAAGATTATGTGCTTTTTATTTGTTTTTCTTAATCATAGGTGCCGCCAGAGCGTGTAAACCACAATAAAGTGTAAAGTGATAAATCAATAATGAAAGTATATTTTCCTTTCACATGCACATAAAAATGACATGCAGGCTGTTAAACAATCCTGCAGTAAAAGCTTCAAATCAGACCCTGAACACATAAAATTACATGAACTCTGCAGATAAATCCATAGTTCATCATTTGTGGATTAGTTCACCAAAGGAGAAGAAAAAAAACCCATTAAATATATTGCATTAAGGTAATTAATGTTTCCATTCGTTGAGCGCTTGACTTTTAAATTCATTCTCTTTCAACAAATGCAATAGTGCTTCACTAAAAGTTGGACATTGTTACAGAACGAAATTGAAGTAGAAAAAGATCAGCTGCAGTTAAATGTTTATGACATTCACTTCTGAACTGTATAAAAGCACTATAAGTTGAGCAGAGATCATCTACACAATGTATTTTGCAAGAATTTTCAACTAGGCATTTAGGCATCAACAAAACAATCTACTACAAAGTCACATCATCAGCAAAAGTAAATAGCGAGAATATAAGAAAATAATAGGACAATTCAGCTGCATAATTCATTCATGCCTCAATGCATGCTGGGAGCCATGGATGAGTTTTGTACTATGCTGGTACATGGCATGCATTGCAGCTTTTTATTGACTGTCACCATTGTTGAGTTTCATATGCTATTGAGTTCTGTGTGTGTCTAAATGACAGAGTAGTTCAAAACTTTATATGCACAGCATATTTTTAGCCTAATTTAAAGGAACACTCCACTTTTTTTGAAAATAGGCTCATTTTCCAACTCCCCTAGAGTTAAACAGTTGAGTTTTACCATTTTCGAATCCATTCAGCCGATCTCCGGGTCTGGCGGTAACACTTTTAGCATAGCTTAGCATAGTTCATTGAATCTGATTAGACCGTTAGCATCTCGTTAAAAAATGATCAAAGAGTTTCAATATTTTTTCTATTTAAAACTTGACTCTTCTGTAGTTACATAGTGTACTAAGACCGGCGTAATATCATTGAGCTTGCTGCAGCCATGGTACGGTAGCAAAGTTCCTTGATTATTATGCCGGAATGAGAGTATAGTTCCTAGCCATATGGGCCTCGAAAATCGCAACTTTTCATTTTCCGTCGATCTTAGTACACGATGTAACTACAGAAGAGTCAAGTTTTAAATAGGAAAAATATTGAAACTCTTTGGTCATTTTTAAGCGAGATGCTAACGGTCTAATCAGATTCAATGAACTATGCTAAGCTATGCTAAAAGTGGTACCGCCAGACCCGGAGATCGGCTGAATGGATTCGAAAACGGTAAAACTCAACTGTTTAACTCTAGGGGAGTTGGAAAATTAGCCTATTTTCAAAAAAAGTGGAGTGTTCCTTTAATATCAGAAACAACTTAAAGGGGACCTATAATGCCCCTTTTACAAGATGAAATATAAGTCGCTGGTGTCCCCAGAATGTGTGTGTGAAGTTTCAGCTCAAAATACGCCACAGATCGTTTATTATAGCTTGTCAAATTTGTCCCTATTTGGGTGGGAGTAAAAACACACTGTTTTTGTGTGTGTCCCTTTAAATGCAAACGAGCTGCTGCTCCTGGAAAGCTTTCCAGAAGAGGGCGGAGCTTTAACAGCTCGTGCTTCGATTGCTCAACAACAACAAAGCTGGAGAATCTCACGCAGCCAAAATGAGGATTGTCAGTAACGGTGTTCAGCCTTACATTCTTCAAACCGGAGTCGACCCTGAAGGAGAGATTCAGGAAGAAGTTTCAACTTCTAGAATGAAACTGGACGTTTCTGAACGGTTAGTGGATAAATTTATGCAGTTGCTGTGGAGTTGATTCAACTCATCGACTAGCATGTGCCGTCATGTTAATCTTTTGTGCAAATCCAGCGTTGAATTGACCCTCGTTTGTGAAGCAGTCCGGCGTAAAATGACAGCATGGCAACAACACTCTACTACAACAACTCTTCCTCTTCTAAAAAAGTTTGCTGTAGTCCCTACCAGCCGTTTACTGTAGTCCTTAAAGAGAGAATTCTTTAAAAGAAAATATCTCCATTTTCATTGAACTTTGTTCTATGCTGCAGTCATGGATCCCGGCAGAACCACGGGTAAGATACACAATCATTCAAAACAATTTATTAAAGATGTTAAACCCATATCTTTGTGTAGTTGTGGTTTCATTCAATCACTAGTGTGCACTCTAGTAATGAATTGTGTCGCTCTTTACTTTTTAATGCGCGCATGATCTACCGCTTACAGTGCATGTGGGAAACCAAATGACCTTATGTGATATAAGCCGAGTCGACGTTGACTAATTACTGATGACGTCTTTAGTTTAGTTTATCAGTTATTTTGTCTATGGGTCATTATATTTCTTATATATTTCTGCTTGTTCTAAATCAGATGCAGAAAAAGTAGCACAGAAAGGTTACATTTATTAAAATGCATTAGAGCGATTGCGTATGTGAATTAATCCTACCTGTCTGTGCAGCGTCTCTCTACTAATAGTGAAGCTGTGGGTTTTAGTTACTTAACTTGCATCTGTGCTTTTCCGATTTCATAAGGGACTCCATTGCTTTAATACCAATTGTCCAAAGTTTGCACCAGCTAACCATTCTCTATACTTCCCATCTTGGAGCTAAATCACACCGAGCTTACATTTACCCTTTTTCTTCTCCGGTCTTCCTTTCGTGTGCAGGATTGTCATGTGAACAAACAAAAAATTTCAGTTCTGTATTGTTTCCTGAGAGTTTAGCTGCTTGAGGGTTGACCTCACATGGATTACGAGAAGCGTCCGTTCAGCACAGTATTTGAATTCAGAGGACCATGTTTTTTTTTGGATGAAATACTTAAGATAACAGTGTAACATCATAAGACAAAACACCCTCAAAGATGTTGTGTCCTAGACAAGGTGGCAAACCACATTAAAGTCTTTCAACGAATTGAATACTGACTTGAATTTTACTCCTTCCATGTCTAGTGCATCTTCAGTCTGGATGTGATCAACAGCTGAATTGTAGCTCTCAATGGTACGTTCTGGTCCACACAAATTAGGATCGTCACCCTGAAATTCAGATCGGGTTATTAGACAGTATCAACAGAAATGTTATGCACGGCTGAAATTTTCAGAGAAGCCACTAATGCAGTGTGATCCCAGATTATCTCCAGCAATACAGTACAAGGTTCCTTAGGTACTGTTTCATCTGATACTGCAATCCCGTTCTTCTCCAATTCCTTTAAGTCTGCTAGTAAAACAAGAGAACATGTTAGCATGCCCAACTTTCTCTCTGCACAATAAAACAAGTAACGTGGTTTGTGTCAGACCGCACATGAAGTGGCAAATTAGCAACAAATATAAATAAATGGCTAATACTTTTTCTCGTCTTTGCCGAGCCTAAAGGGTTAACAGCGACGTTCTGTTACTCACCGACTTTTTTGGTGAACTGTTATGTCACGTAATGAAAAATTGTTGTGCCTTCTGTAGGCGTGCCCTCCAAAACTCTGGGTTTGGATCTATTTGCAGAACAGAACAGTCTTTGAGTGTCCAAACAAACACAAAAATCTCAGTAATTACTGTTTGTCACAAATATGTGTGTTTGGAGTTGTGTGTAATAATGGTGAGTTTCTTTCCGTTGTACCTTTTTTTGTGTGTGTTTTTTCTGTTTCTTTCTCTGTTTCCTCTTTGGCTCCTCCTACTCAGTCTGCCTGGCAGGTAGCTGATTGGCCCCAGCTGTACCCGCTTACCAGTTAAGAGTGAGCCAGCATAAAAGCAGAGCAGCAGCTACCAGAGTTTGAGAAAACGTTCCCCCAAGAGTTTTCTCCAGAGCGCTGTCTTTGTCCTGCCTAGCCTGTTGCTGCAGTTTATGTGGCACTAGTGTAAAGAAAAGACATAAAAATTTGAGTTTTATATATTTCTCTACAGAAGTGGTAATCTATCCTGACTAAATGTCTAAAAGTGCTTGAAATGTGTTTGGGACTCCTTTTTATATACTTTAATAGATACTATCTGCAGGAAGGTTACATCTTTTCATGTGTACACGGTGGTGTAAATGATCCAAACCACTAGGGGGAGCTCTCGCCAAGGTCTGCTAGAGAACGCGTAATACAGCAGTTAATGCGAGACAAGCAGATAGCTAACACACAGAATTGAGACGCTCCATATGTGGTTGACTATATCCTGTTACTTATTTCCTTGCAGATTTGCATGCAAAACAAACTTATTAAATGTGTTGCACCAGAAACGACGCCTGCTGCTTTCTATATGTGTAACATTTACAATTTTGGTTGTTGAGCTGCTTAATATTCTACACTGGTATTGTAGTATTTTTGATTTGTTGTGAGTTTCTCCAACACTTACTTTTGCAGTTTAGATGTGGAGCTTCATACTACCCCTCATCTTTGTCAGTTTTGTTTATCTTTTTTGGTTTATAGCTGCTGCTGTTTAGCAGTTACTTTAATATTTGCTTATTTGTGTTTGTTTGTTTTATTTGGAAGCTGTAGGGAGGTGGGTGCCATTTTTGTTGAACTCTGTTTTCTCCTGTTTTGGGGCCAGGAAGGGAGTTTGAGTACAATTCAGTTATTTTCTTTTCTTTGTTAGAACTAGTTTAAACTAAACTAACTACTTAGTTAGATTGCTTTTTTGTTTATTATTTTGGCCTTGTCCTCTCCTGAAGCTATTGCTTCCATTTTCTTTTCTATTTATTTTATTACAATACCTTTTGTATTTGTTCCACGAGCTGTGAAATAAAAATCTTTATGGTAACTTGTTGCTTGTGGTGATGTGGCAGGACTCAGACCAACGCTCTTTAAAATACTTTTGTTGCGTCTTCTTATACCCCTAGATTCATGCAGGATGTAACATCTGTCTTGTATGTATTAGTTAAATATGTTTTTCTATGCTTTGGTGTGTTTTTTTCATGGCTTTGTCTTTGTCTGAATTTTATCTAATGGTTATTCATTTTTGTATAGCACATTGGTCAGTGGCAGTTGTTTTTAATTGTACTTTATAAATAAATTGAAATTGAATTGACATTACTAACACTTGAAAAGACAAACACTCAATCTGATGATTGAGAAAAGAAAGGAATGTGGTGTGCCAGAACAGTACTTATTTGCTATACCAGCAGCCTGCTTATTACAGAGGACATCAAAGTCTCAGAAAGCTTGCAGATGAATGTGTTACGACAAAACCTAATTATTTACAACCACATCACAAATTTTAAACTTAAAGAAAAATGAACTTGATCAGCTTGCTGATTTCTTGAGACACGATTATATTGGTGCATAGACAATTCTACCGGCTGTCTGAGCCCACCATACAAAGTGCAAAGATTTCCAAGCTACTCTTGCACTGGAACAAGGACAGCTGCATGATCTACAAGGAAAATCTCTAGATGAAATTGGATGCATTTAAGTTCTTCCAATTTCTGGAGAACAATCTTAGTCAATGTTCTTGACTAAAGCTAGAATAATTCTGCACTGTTGCCACCTCCTTCGGTGATCTGGCTGCTTTTTCTGCATTTTCATCAAGATGTTTGTGAGGTGAGTTCTAATATAGTTTGTTTGTTATATTTCATGGTGCTTAAAACACACTGTGATATGTACTCTGACCACTTTGCTCAATAAAGCTTCTGGAAGGATTTAATTAGGTCCTTGTCTTCAGCCATGAGATCATGGCAATGTCATTTTAAAGGAGTTTCCATTTTTCAGTGCAAGGCTTGGAGTTTTGTATTTGTTCTAATCCTTGTCAAATCCTTTCTTTTACTGCCTCAATCACATTTATGAAATTTCCTGGTTTTACAGCATCCTCTAAAGTTAGGATTGGAGACTTTTTGCGCATGGTCTGTAGGAATCTTTCAAGCTGACTGGTTTTGGCAGATATAGTCATGTTTTGAAGAGTCATGTCCATTTTTGTTGTAAAGGGATTTAGCCAACTGTAGAAAGCAAAAATCATTGTGAGCTACGCTTGCTATGTCATCGTCATGTATGCGACTTAACATCTTAAGCGCTCCATCTTCAACAGTGCTCAAACATGCTGACTTAACCACTGCTTCTAGGCTAAGTACTCTTTTCCCTGTATCAAAGTTTCTCACAACTCCTTCCTACTTCTTGTGCCTGCACGGAGACTAAGTGAGTTTTGAGGTGGCTAGCTATTTTGAAATTAGCTTTCTTGGTAACAAAGCAAAAAAATGTCATTTTGATACAGATATTTGTGTCTGAATTTTTGACTGTTGGTTTTTCATTGGCAGATTTTCCATTGATGTCACTAGTGTCACCTATATATAAGTACTATATCCACTTAACCAATAGTTGATTCTTTATCAACCAGAAATTTTTAATGTTGTTTACTGGTTCATTGTCTTCTGTATCAGTTTCTGAGAACATATTCTTGATCACGTTTGTCATCCGATTCTTCCTCTTGTTTCAGATTAAAATACAACAAAAAAATAACAAAACATAAAGCATATATAATATTAAGGACTACATGACAACTGACATAAATTGAACTTAACCACATTCAAGTTTTGATTAAAAAAAATGCACAAAGCTAGAATAATATTTATTTATTTAATTTTTTTAAGCAGAGGCCAAGATTTAGTCCGCTCATCGTGGACCTCTGGGAAAAACGGAGCTGCACGTTGACGAGGGGCTGGTGGCGCCCCGGCAGGTACCACTCATCCAAACGGCTGAGTGTGGGCTCCTCAGGGGGAGACCAAAGAAGACCGAGCTCCTCGACAGCTCTGGAGAGAACGCGGAAGAGATTGGCATCCATCCCAGCTCCAGTGTCGATGGGCTCTAAAGACGTTAAGGGGCGGGGTCTTCAGCAGGGCCCGTCCACTCCTCCGTATCGGAAGCCGCTAGAGACATGCTGTCATCTAGAGGATCCTCTTCTGAGCCGCCGAAGGAGACCATGTCACTCGCACCGGCAGAGGGACGCTGGTCTGGGCAGACGAAAAGGACAGGCAATGATTCTCTATGTGGAGAGAATGAGGCACGCAGGGCTTGAGCCGGTGTGAGCTCACTCGAATCCAAGCACTGAGTTCTCCTGCCCCGCTGTTTTTTCCTCGCAGGCTCCTGGGAGGAAGAAAACGGGAGGGCGCAGGGGCGGAGTCGCTCTCTGAAAAGAAAGCTATCCGCAAGCGCAGAGAGGCGAGACTCATGCTCTCACAGTGAGAGCAGTTCATCTCAGTGAGTGCAGCCTTGGCGTGGGATTTCTCCAGGCATGAGACATACTCACTGTGCCCGTCATCGAGGTGCAAGGCAGGGGTGCCCTGCACGAGCTACAGCTGTGGCACGACATTTGCAACAACGGCACTGCTCTTTTAAAGAACTTTTATAGAAATTTAGCTCTTTTACAAATTGGCTCTTTCAGATGCTCACCGGATGGCGGCAGGGGAAGCGCTGATCAGTCTGCTTGCAGGCGTCGAGGCGGCTCGCGAGCAGTGTGAAGGCGAGCTGGTTTCGTGAGCACCGAGCTGAAGCAGGCCAGCGAGTCTCAGCTGAATCCGCTGTGACGTGTCAACGGCGAGCAGGTGTCAGTAGTCTCGGTGTCAGCGAAGAGAAGATCGTCATCGCTGAAGGAGAATTGATCTGAGGACCCTATGCCAGAATGCCTGCTTATAAAGCCAGATACCCCGCCCCTTTTGGTGGGCTCAGGCGGGCTTTCTCGCCATTGGTTCGTTTATTTCTCCTGCATGAACCAATGCTGTGCAGTTTCACTGCGTTATTGAAAAAGGCTTCAGTAATCGGAGAAAAAGGAGTTTTCCCCATATGAGTCTAGCGACGCAGTACAAGTGTAGTATCGAAAGGGAACTGCTGTTATATGACAGCCTAAAATGACAAAAATACAAAAAGTTTGTGTAACATTAAATTATGTTTCTTTCAGTTTAAACAACATTGTAGCAAATAACAATTAACCAGGAAATATCACTGAACATGGAAAACATATGCTTGTTTTTTTCCCACACTTATTTAGACCAAAAGGGTGAACTTTTCTTTTTCATTGATAAGACTTGATGTGAGAGTGAAGACGTGAAGATTGAAGAAACATTCAGAATGAAACAAGAAGATACTGAGGAACAAACAGGTTAGTTTCATTCTCAAAGCTGAATTCAGTCATTTGATCCTTGTTAAAGTCTCTGGCCATTTCTTTTGCTAATTAAAGCCCTTTAAATGAAGAACAAATGCAGGCAGCAGCAGTAACTCTATCAAGCTGTGTCAGCGGGAGAAATGTTTTATTATAGGGCTGCTGTTTTTGACATATGACTTATTTATTGCTTGATTCAATGAACATTTGTTGCTATTTATACCATTTTATCTTCAGGTGCTTTTGGATGAAAACAAAAAACAAAACTTGTAGATAACAAATGTAACGTTCATTATTCACATTTCACTGTTTGCTTTATGTAAAATAAATATTTTTGTTAGATTCTATTGAATATTTATGTGAGAGAAAATGGTTTTCATTGTTTTTTAATTCAGAAGTCAATTTTGAATTCATTGCTACACAAAGTACATTTTTGTTTAGGCTACATCTGTATTATTTTCCCTAATTTTATTCATGTCATAATAACGAATATAGGATCTTTATAAATATACATTCTGACATAACTATTTATTCATGATTTATTTATTTATATATTCAAATTTACATTAATATATTCAGGATTACACTGTATGTAATTGAATATATATATATATATATATATATATATATATATATATAATAAATATGCAGATTTGCATCTGTATATACAGACTTACATTTATATATTTAAATTTCAAATAACAATTTCATGTTTGGCCCTTAATAAATCTTCCCTTAACAACTTCACTGACCAAACAAATAAATATAGTAAACAAGAAGATAAAAACAACACACTCACACATTAATGTGTTGTCAGTGCTGCTCTGACGAGTTTATCAGTAAAATAGTTTAGCAACTTAAAAGCTACATGACATTTCTCACTAGTGAGGTAATAACGGCTCTGTTCTTGAAGCAGATAAACTTACAGCGTCACCATTAGTGAAGTGATACTGCCGAACACTGTTGATAGACACATAGACTTGGGAGCTGATGAGTTGAATCAGGTGTGTTTGATTAGGGCAACACAAAATGTGGAGTACCAGGAACTGCTTTACATGTCTAACTGTTTTGATGTCTGGTACTTTGTGCCATTAAACTGGGGCTAAATTTTTATTTTTATTTTTTAAAGATTTATTTTTTTGGCGTTTTTGCCTTTATTATGATAGGACAGTGATTAGACAAGAAGCGAAGTATGAGAGAGAGAGGGGGACGGGATCGGGAAAGGACCACGAGCCAGGACTCGAACTCGGGTCGCCCGAAGCGCATTGGTGCTACATGTCGGCGCGCTGCCCATGAGGCCATCGCTGCTGACAAACTGGGGCTAAATTTTATATAAATTTTGAAGAGAAAGAACAATATAAGAAACATCATGATTGCATAGCAAATATTTTAGTTGCCCACAGACTGAAAAGACTTCTTCGCAAGAAAGAGCTCTCAACACTGGATCTAGAAGTTATCTCACTGTTTTTCAAGGTGGAAAGAGTTTCAATGTACATGGAAACCTTACAGTCATGAGAGTTTACACTGGAGAGAAGCCTTTCGTCTGCCAACAGTGTGAAATAGGTTTCACCCAAAAAGGAAGCCTTAAAAGGCACATGAGAATTCACACTGGAGACAAGCCTTATGTATGCCCTCATTGTGGAAAATGTTTCAACCAAAAAGGAAACCTCAATAACCACAAGAGAACACACTTGGGAGAGAAGCCTTACACATGTCCTAAGTGTGGAAAGAGTTTTGATCAACATGTAAGCCTTAAAGGGGACCTATTATGTAAAATTCACCTTTAAATAGGATTTGAACATATACAGGTGCTGGTCATATAATTAGAATATCATCAAAAAGTTGATTTATTTCACTAATTCCATTCAAAAAGTGAAACTTGTATATTATATTCATTCATTACACACAGACCGATATATTTCAAATGTTTATTTCTTTTCATTTTGATGATTATAACTGACAACTAAGGAAAATCCCAAATTCAGTATCTCAGAAAATTAGAATATTGTGAAAAGGTTCGGTATTGAAGACACCTGGTGCCACACTCTAATCAGCTAATTAAATCAAAACACCTGCAAAGGCCTTTAAATGGTCTCTCAGTCTAGTTCTGTAGGCTACACAATCATGGGGAAGACTGCTGACCTCACAGTTGTCCAAAAGACGACCATTGACACCTTGCACAAGGAGGGCAAGACACAAAAGGTCATTGCAAAAGAGGTTGGCTGTTCACAGAGCTCTGTGTCCAAGCACATTAATAGAGAGGCGAAGGGAAGGAAAAGATGTGGTAGAAAAAAGTGTACAAGCAATAGGGATAACCGCACCCTGGAGAGGATTGTGAAACAAAACCCATTCAAAAATGTGGGGGAGATTCACAAAGAGTGGACTGCAGCTGGAGTCAGTGCTTCAAGAACCACTACGCACAGACATATGCAACACATGGGTTTCAGCTGTCGCATTCCTTGTGTCAAGCCACTCTTGAACAACAGACAGCGTCAGAAGCGTCTCGCCTGGGCTAAAGACAAAAAGGACTGGACTGCTGCTGAGTGGTCCAAAGTTATGTTCTCTGATGAAAGTAAATTTTGCATTTCCTTTGGAAATCAGGGTCCCAGAGTCTGGAGGAAGAGAGGAGAGGCACACAATCCACATTGCTTGAGGTCCAGTGTAAAGTTTCCACAGTCAGTGATGGTTTGGGGTGCCATGTCATCTGCTGGTGTTGGTCCACTGTGTTTTCTGAGGTCCAAGGTCAACGCAGCCGTATACCAGGAAGTTTTAGAGCACTTCATGCTTCCTGCTGCTGACCAACTTTATGGAGATGCAGATTTCATTTTCCAACTGGACTTGGCACCTGCACACAGTGCCAAAGCTACCAGTACCTGGTTTAAGGACCATGGTATCCCTGTTCTTAATTGGCCAGCAAACTCGCCTGACCTTAACCCCATAGAAAATCTATGGGGTATTGTGAAGAGGAAGATGCGATATGCCAGACCGAACAATTCAGAAGAGCTGAAGGCCACTATCAGATCAACCTGGGCTTTTATAGCACCTGAGCAGTGCCACAGACTGATCGACTGAGTGCTGTACATGCTCATACTTTTCATGTTCATACTTTTCAGTTGGCCAAGATTTCTAAAAATCCTTTCTTTGTATTGGTCTTATGTAATATTCTAATTTTCTGAGATACTGAATTTGGGATTTTCTTTAGTTGTAAGTTATAATCATCAAAATTAAAAGAAATAAACATTTGAAATATATCAGTCTGTTTGTAATGAATGAATATAATATACAAGTTTCACTTTTTGAATGGAATTAGTGAAATAAATCAACTTTTTGATGATATTCTAATTATATGACCAGCACCTGTATATGTGTCTGCAGTGTGTACACAACCACTAGTGGTAAAAATCCACCCACTCATTTTTTATGCTGCCAAAAATCAGGAAAATCAAGCCGTTCAGGGGTGCGTTTCCCAAAGCAAACTATGGTCGCAAGTTCCGTTGTTACCAATAAAGTTCAATATGACTTGCGACCACAGTTTGCTAACAGTTGTTTTCAGGAAACTCAACCCTGGAATGTTCTCTTTTCTGATGCCGCAAAAGGGTTAAGCCCCGTCCACATCCAAAGGGGTTAAGTAACGGAGTACAAATATTTTGTTACTGTACTTAAGTAGCTGTTTTCATTTTTTTTTTTCGTTGAGTACTTTAATTTGTTTAAACTCCTACATTTTCAAGCTTAATAAATACTTTTACTCTAGCAAGTCTTCTTGTCACCCTGATTTTTCAATGGTTTCATTATTTGCAAAAAGAAAGAACAGAGAAACTTAAAGCTTAAAATTCACCCGCTATCCACTTATAATGATTTTCTTCCCAACCCAACGGGTCCCGCTAAATTTAAATCTCGTTTCCAGAATCTCACATTTAAACTTCCCATTATTAAAGAAAGGGTGATTGGTGATAACAAATATAAAATGTTCATCAACGTTAAATTGCAAAGGCTTTACAAATCTCATCATCTACAGTACATAACATCATCAAAAGATTCAGAGAAACTGGAGAAATCTCTGTGCGTAAGGGACAAGACCGAAGACCTTTATTGGATGCCCATGGTCTTTGGGCCCTCAGACATCACTCATTGGCATGGTTGTTTCAATGACATTACTAAATGAGCCGAGGAATACTTCCAGAAACCACTGTCGGTAAACACAATCCGCCGTGCCATCTGCAGATGCCAACTAAAGCTCTATCATGCAAAAAGGAAGCCATATGTGAACATGGTCCAGAAGCGCTGTCGTTTTCTGTGGGCCAAGGTTCATTTAAAATGGACTGTTTCAAAGTGGAAAAGTTTCCTATAGTCAGACGAGTCCATAATGTGATTGGGGATAACAAACATAAAATGTTGGCTAGATTTTTTATTTGTTATTGTTTTATGATACTGTCAACACTGTAAAAAATGTCACAGAGAAAAAAATGTCACAAAGAAAAATAGGCTAAATTAAAAACAACATATGTCCCTCAAAACTATAGGCTAAGGGTATGGGGTAGGATTAAGGGATATAGAATATGGTCATGTAGAATAAGACATTAATATGTGCTTTATGAGTGCTAATAAACAGCCAATATCCTAGAAATATGCATGCTAATGAGCTAGTTAACAGAAAATTGGACCCTAAATTAAAGTGTTACCATTATTATTATTATTTTTTTTTTAGCAATTGACAGCCCTAGTTAATAAATATCAATATTAAAATTATTCCAAAAATTAATCCATTCAGTCCAATTCCAGGTAATCTATGATTACACAATTCCACAGTTTCTTGTCTAAAATGTCTAGATGTGTTTATAGGTTTCCCTGGGCCTGTTCATGATGCCAGGGTGCTAAAACACGGCCCAGTCTTCCACCAGAGGCTCTGTCTATCCCCTGGCTGGTGTATAGTGGGTAATAGTGGATACCCCAATTAGTTTGATGACCCCCTCTACACACACCAGTTCAGCAGGCTTTTAACCACAACCTGTTAAAAGCACGCAGTGTTGTGGAGCGGATTTTTGGGGTTCTGAAAACCAAGCGGCACTCTTTTTTTTTTTTTCTTCTTCTTCTTCTTCTTGAAAGCCCTTGAGGTTTATTTCCTTTATGCACCATAGGTAGTGGCCTGCTGTACTGCATAACATCTGTTTGAGAAATGGAGACATCATGGATGCAGAAGAGAAAAATGACAGCGTTGATGAACATACAGGCAGTGGATGCTCTATGCGGGGCAGAAGAATAATTATATGTGCGCGACACAACTATTTATTCATATATCATATAGTTTGTACAATTTAATAAAAGACAAAGTAAATGGATGCAAAGAGCAGTGATAAAGGGAAAAGTGGGTTCAGTCTTTGTCCCTCATATGATGGCAGGGAACACATACTGTGCTGAGTTTGTCTATGTGGCTCATTTGCTGGAATTTGGGTAAAATTTGAGCTATTTGAGTGAAATAAGTGTCTCTAATGTGTTTATATTTGCTTCAGTCCTTGAGGAAGTGCAGCGAGAACACAATCTGAGCTCTCTGGCTCTCCAGCTCTGCTTGTGTCGGCCCGTCTCTACACACAGACTGTGGTCGCTTATGTGATACTTCTTCAGGAGCTTTCTCTGATGATAATCTCTAATATTGATCAGGTATGGTGCCAATTTATGATCAGACTTTATTCCATAGAAGTATTCTAATTTCTTTAATTGTGCTACTTTGTTCTTCCAATCAGAGATGTATTCTTCCTGGGTTATTTTTCCTAATTTTTTTAGCTTTTGAATGTCTGAACCAAACTGTTGAATTGAGTTGATGTTTTTCCACTAAATAGCTCTTGAATGAATGTTCTCTCTCTGTCTCTCTCAATTCAATTCATATTGCTTTATTGGCATGACATACTATATTATATAATATGATGTGCTACTAAAGAGGAATTAGGTTCTTCACCAAGTAAGATTTTAAATTAGTCAATTTCATGTAGTGACTGGAACTCAGGAATAATCTGCTGTATTTGACTGTACAGTGAGTCAGTGGAGGAGGAAGTGTGCCTCCGTCTCAACTGCTCCTGATCTACATTCATTAGAGATTCGCTCTTCTTTAGGTAACCACATCTTCTTATGTTGTTCTCTTTCTATGGCCATCTGGTGGTCACTAAATCTGTACTTATTAAATAAATGTGTATGTGTTGTATTCCTGACTGAGATGAGATAGTCAGCCAGACTGTACTCTCTTGTTTAGTCTAAGATAACATTGGAGACGACTTTGCTCTTTGGTTTGTTCTTTCCAATGCTGCATATATGTCTCTTTCTCTTTATTCATAATTTTTTTAATTCTTGTCGGGTTTTCAGGGGCAGTGAAATTGAACACTCAGTCTGTATTTGCTGAGTGCTGTTCTCAGTATAAGCTCTTTCACGCAGCTCAGGTATTCTGCTGGTTTATAATCTCTTTTCAGGTGTAATTTAGTGGCATCTTTCCAATAGCCAATGTAATTTTATTTTTGTAATTTTATAATTTGGTTGGGCCGGATTGTACCGAGCTGCTTTGGGTGTATTTTCGGCACTGCCGGTGAAAGGAGCGCCCTTATATATAATTTTTTTATTTTATTTATTTATTTTTAACAATTTGATATAATAATAATTGCCTGTAATGTCTGTAATTAAATTTCAGTCAATGTCCATTACAATAGTTATTTGCTACGAATCAAAATAAGTTGGCTGACATATAAACTGTGATTTTACCTTATATTTTTGTTTAAGGTTCTCCCATTTTTTCTTGGCCCAGGACGGAGTGACACTCCCCTTGAGGCCATACTTTGAGATAAATGTCCAAGAAAAATACAACACAATCTGTGCTTCCTACAAGTAAGATGCTGCATAACATTACTATTAAAGTTATTTAATATTATGCTGTATTTTACTCATATCATATGGTTGCCACATTTCGCCGACCTGTAAATAAACAGAGGTTGGCGCCATGCCACGTAATTAGATGGCGGGTATCCTCTTCAATCCCTATGAGAAAATATAGCTGCAAGCAGCAATTCGGGGCCAAGCCCCGAAGGCACCGCAAGTAGAGCAACGCAGCAGCCATACAAAACTCTAAACATCACATGATTGGGCACACAGGTTCACTCACCGGGTTGGGTCGAGCGCTGGGGATCTGAATGGCTCCAGGGAAATCTCAGAGCCAACAGGTCCAGACTGATGTCATCAAGACTGGGAAGAGGAGCCACAGGATCCAGGTGGTCTGGAGTAAACATCACTCTGCTATCCAGTGAAGAGCAGCCTGTGCCTGAACCATCCGAGAGAGAGTTAGAGAGCCGACCTGCCGTGGGTCCAGTAGAGGTCATAATTTGGGTCTTGAATTTATCCATCAGGATAGTAAAAAGTGTGCGTTAGATTCTGGGATTTGCAGGTTTACTAAAACAGTTCTTTGATAGCTGTTTGGCTTTCAATGGTTAACATTAGTCTGACAACAGTCAAACTAGTATAAAACTCCTGTTTCATAATAAGAGCAAATAACACTATTTCTAAACGAAATACTACTAAAGCATCTATTAATCTTAGTTAATGTTCATTTCAACATTTTTAGCTTTCTTTTTAAAAAAAAAAAAAAAAAAAAGTTGTGTCTGTTAATATTATTTAACAGATCTGAGCTAACATGAACAAACAATGAACAGTTGTATTCTTATTGCTCATTGTTAGTTTATGTTGACCTTACTGAGACCTTTTTGTAAAGTATTACCATTGTTACATTTTGAACAATGATAATGAAGGTATTACATGCAGGGGAGTAGCACCGATTCCTGGGCCCTACGCAAAGACAGTGTGTGGGGGCCCCTTAATATATATATTATTATATAAATATATATATTTTTTTATTTTATGTCACTTTTTTAAATAGTGCACAATTATACACAGAGCACTCACTGATAGAAAAACAGTTGTACTATATTTCATGTAACACTCTTGTGTTTGAATTGTGCTATAAATAGAGCACCCCAGTAATATTTGACATAAAAATGACAGTTTTGTGTTTTATTAACAGACATTGTGCCTTGTATTCCAAAACATTACAATCTTTCTAAACTATTTAACATTGTAGGTACCTCTACAAGCACGATGAATACAGGATTGATATTATCCTAAGCCATATATTAGGCTACATGTCTGATATTTATGTTATCATAATATGTGTATACATAATTATTCTTCACTGTAAGAGTGTGTGTGTGTATTTGTGTTGTGCTTTTAACTATATGTATCCATTCAAAGAGGCTGTACATTTAACATGTATATGGGTCAGTGTCTGGAAAAGAGGGAGAATAATATGACTATTGTAACAGAGGAGTGATGACAGGCCTATGAATCTCCATTCACCATTCTTCAAAATAACGTCTTTTGTCGGACAGAGGGAGACTGGGCAGCTGAAAAGCTTGTTTTTGTTCAGCCTCTTTATACGTTTCAGGGTGTGTTGTTTGCAAATGTTTAAAAAGGTTGCTTGTATTGTTGCAGTGTGTGACTCTCTGATCACAAATATTGCATTGTGCAATACTTTTTCCGCTGTTGAGAGAGTAGCACCACGCTACGTTTTCTGCTTTCTGCCATCGTGCCATTTTTCGTGCAACCGTATGAGTTGTATTAGTTTCTCTTTCACTGCAGTCTTGTAGGCAGAGAAGCTAGGCATTGCGTACAGATACATCCAAAAAGAGGCAGCTACCAACGTTTTGATATGGTAAGGTACAGGTGGACAAGCATATCTGATAAATAAAATATATGAACATAGAAAACACAGAATGTTTCTGATTATGTATCTCAGGCTTAGCCAAGACCATGGTCAGGTAAGCTGAACTGGTTTGCTTCGTTCTTAATTGGCCTAGAAGACCTATATTTGCAGATTTTTTTTTTTTTTTTTTAAATAACTTTTATTATATTTTTATTAAAAAAGAAGATATTTTTAAGATAGTTGATAACCACACAGTTGATGTAGCCAGTGACTTCCATAGTAGTTTTTTTTCCTACTATGGAAGTCAAAGGCTACTGTCAACTGTCAACTATCAACTATCAACATTATTAAAAATATCTTCTCTTAGTTCAACAGAAGAAACTTATACGGTACTGGAACAACATAAGGATGAGTAAATGATGACAAAATTTTAATTTTTGGGTGAAGTAGCCTTTTAAGGGGGTGAAGCTGAGATGCAGGGAAAGGAAATGAGAATGTAAAAATATCCATATACACAAGTGGGCCTAGAGGCCAAGGTCCTATATGTATATGTGTGTATGTATGTACCAAATGTCATGAGGAACATTCATATTCATCTCTTCACTACTCTAGATAAATGTTAAAATGTCATAAAACCCCTTTTCAGCACATAGATCTCACTACAGGTCTGAAAACTATGTAGATGTGGTAGAGGTGTTTTATAAAAAATAACCAATGTCCACACAGTGATATGTCTTTGGGTCACGTTGCCATTTAATGAAGATGACAGAATTTGAATGCAGCATTATCAAATGCAGTGCAGGGTGGTTACATATCAACAGTAAAATCAGTATTTTTCCTGCCACCAATAACTGCTTAATTACACATACTTGATTACACCGGCCCTTATCACCAGTACTACTCTTGTGCACTTGTCCCAACACAGAGTATATTGCCCTCTAGTGGGAAGAACAAAAAAATGTAAATACGAAAAAAAGAGAACCCACTGATGTTTTTTTGTAAATCGTGATCCCACTTTATATTAGTTGACCTTAACTACTATGTACTTGCATCAAAAAATAAATACTTATTGTGTTCATATTGTATTGCAAAACATTTTTGCTGCTATTAAGGTGGAATACGGGTAAGTTTAGGGACAGGTTCCCTGCAATTTTGTTACTTTGTATTAATATATCAATTTGTATTAATTAAATGTACTGACATTTTAAGCTACAGGGGGAAAATAGTATTTGCTTTTTGTTCTTGTTAATGCTCTTTGTCCTTTTTAAAGCTTTTTGTATGCATTGAGTTTTTCAGAATATATTTTGATCCACAAAAGCAAGAAAGTCAAAGATATTTAGAATGAATGCGAGTAAATTATGACAGAATTTTCATTTCTGATTACAAATACTGGTATGTGGAACGGAGAACTTTTATTAAACATCTTTAAACTTGTGTTATATTCTCTGAGTTGCTTCACTGCTAAGGTATAGATGAAGTCAGAATCACTTAAGTGTGGAACAGAAACTCATTTCAAACTGTGGTCTATAATTCAGAGACCTACAAGAGATTAATGTACACTTGTGTAGTTAGATGTATTCATCCAAGCTCTCAATAGCTTGCTCTTTTGAGTATTGACTCCATTCATCTGAAATTAGATCCCAATTTTGGAATGTTTTCGCAAAGTATTCTTCCAGATCTTTCTGAAATCTACACACAAACCACTTCCAGTACGGCAGCTGAGAGTAGTCAGGGGTGATGCTCCACTCTGCGTAAACATTTCCTGCTTTTCTGTATTCTCTGCATAGAATCCATTGACCTGTATAGAACATATTATCAGTTCTCACTAATGTGTGCAAAAATCTGTACCGAGATCTTCTGTTCTGTCGTAACAGCATCCGGTGAGTCCATCCACTCGATGGAAAGGAACACTGTGATCTCCAGAATGATTTTTTAAAGTGTTGGTGCAGGTGACTCCACAGAATGGACACTGAACCCAGCAGCACTGACAGAGATGATCAATCAGAATCTCATCTGGTCTGTCCTTTTGTTCTAGATTTTCTGATAATGTCTCTGTGCTGAATTCACGTTGAATTTCAGATATTACTGAACCAAGTTCTGTTTTTATCACATCTTCTAGGAGTTTGAAATCATCAACACCATCATGACTCACTCCACTGAGATCCTTAACAGAGAATATCAGCACATCTGAGAGCTGCAGAGTGAAGTGATTCAGCCAGTTCTGAACATCTCCGCTGATCGATTCAGATGCTTTATGAGCCGCTGTCATGATCTTCTGCTGCAGGAGTTCAATATTCTCCTTCATCATGGACCAAACACTGACTCCGTTAGCAGTGATGTACCGATTGACTTCATCTCTGATGAAACTCTTGAAGTGATCTTTGGGAAAGTAAATGTAGTTCATGTATTTTTGAAAATCCTCCTGTTCTGCCAGTGTCTTGAGGATGTGTTTCTCCAGTTTAGATCTGTTTCCATTTAGCGATTCACAGTTTGTTTTCATTTCATTAGCCAAACTTCTGGCAATGTTTTTGTAGACACTATTTTGAATGGGCTCTTTCAGTTTCTGACAGATGATCTCACCAAAAATGGCAGCTGATGTTGCACCTTGACAGTATTTATGGAAAATACTGTAGTATTCTTCGCTCTTCTTTTCAAAGTAGAAAACAGGATCGTTGGCTTCCCTGAACTTTCTGTGCTGGTCAGTAATTAACTTGTTTTCTCTCTTACAGATGGACACTAACAAATCTATGTAAAATTCATTCATCAACTTATAATTATTGGTATGTTCCTCATGATCTACTATTCTTGCTTTGACATAATCTGCGATTTCTTGAATGTAGGTTTTATTGTAGCCCATCTTTGAAATGTTATATGACATTATCTTTATGTCTGCGTGTTCAGCAATGTCTTTGACTAGGGTTCTAATTTGTGTTTCATCCACCTGAGATAGTTTATAACCAAGCTTCTCTTTAGCTGACCTGCAGGCATTTTTAATACATCCTGTAATTCCACTGGATTTCTTTAACTGTACATAATCTGAATAACTTGACACAGAGAAAATATCCTTGCTCTCTTTCCAGGCATTTAAAGGGACACTTTCATAGTCAGTGAGGAGCTGTTTCATGTCTCTTAATACATCAATGCCTTTGATTTGCGAACTTTCTTTGGTAATCTTCTCAACACTCTTAAGACCTTCTTCCCAAAACTTTTCAAACTCTTGTTTCAGGACTGTTTCATCATTGGCTTTGTCTTTGAGTTTTATTGCAAGTTCTTTGCTCTTTTCCAAGAGAGTATTTTCATGACATGTTCTCTGAGCATCAATCCCTTTCCTTATATCTCGCTGCTGAAGAATCTCATTTAATTTCTTCATTGTTTCTCTCACAATGTTGTCTTTAAGATCTTTGATTTTGATGTAAAATGATGCTTTCCACTGTTTCAATATATCTTTATCTTTGTCTTTCTCAAAGAATTCTGACATTGATTTTTCTACTTCTTCACTTTTCATTTTTAGTTTTCCATGAAGATCACTTTCTGAAACCTCATTAATTGTTTCATTTTCTATGTTGTTGTAGAGTTTGTTCTCAGTTTCCAGCATGGCACTGCGAAGACTCCAGGACCACTTGCTGTATTCCGTCTCTAGTTTTCGGTATGTTGCAATTTCCAAGGAATTTCTGAAGCTGAATACAAATCTTTCATTCAGTAAAGCCTCCCAGAGATCATTAATACGAGCTTTTAGGTCTGTCAGCTCTAAGCCATTTGATTTTGAGGCATGGCTAAAAAACGCTGTCTTTAGCTCTTGGATGTTTTCACAGTATGATGGGTTTGGTGGTGCCATTGGTGGGCTCCCCTCCCAGAGCTGTGCAAAATATTTCACATCTTTCCGAATATCGAAAGTAATGACATCACTAAAACATTCTGCAATATAGACTTCATCTTTAGCAGCGAGTTTTGTCATCTCATCCAGCGTCTCTTGCAGCCGTCTCCTACCCTCCATGTTTTTCTCTCCAGCTGTGACTTCTGAAATATTCTGATGCACAAACATGCAGCTGGGAGACAGATTTACCTCCTTCATCCTCATAAAGGCCTGAACAACAATCTGAAGAATTTCCTGCAGCTCTGATGGGTTTTCTCCAAGGATGTTGATCAAAGTCAGATTACCAAGACCAACTACAAATGTGGCCAATTCATTGTCCTGGTGTCTTGTTGACCTTCCAGACAGTTCTTGAGCACGGAGCCCCTCAGTATCAACAACCAGAATATAGTCAAACTTCAGCTGTGCTTTCATCTCCTCTGACACTCTGATCAGCTGCATGAAAGCTCCTCTGGTGCACCTGCCAGCACTGACAGCAAACTGCAGTCCAAACATGACATTCAGCATAGTAGATTTCCCAGAGCTCTGAATACCTAAAACTGAAAGCACAAAGACTCTCTGGTTTCCCAGTTTCTTGATGAGCTCGTGTAGAACAGCAGTAACCCAGTCCACAGGAACATTAGCAGCATCTCCATCCATCAGCTCCAGTGGGAATCCAGAGACCATCATATCGGCTGCAAGACGCGGGAGAGAAGAGAAATTACACGGCAGGCCTTCCTTGTTCTTATTCACTGATTTACATGATTCATAGATCTGACCAATCTCCCTCAGGATGTGCTCCAAGCCAAAGGTTGCAGCTTGAAGTTCTTTGGATATCCTATCAAGTTCTGTTTGTTTATCTGTCAAATTTGTTGCCACCTGTTGCTCAGGTATGTCATTTTTGTCTTTCAGTTTTAAGACTTCTGACCATTTCTCATCATACTTGTAATGAAGAGCAGAAAGGTCAGCTGAGGTATATTCATCCAGGAGGATTCCAAGCCATTTCAGAAAAAATATCTTCTCATTTGAAGATTGTGAATCCATTTCTGTAATAAACAACTTCATGAACTCGCCAATGTCCAGCACATGCTGCTGTTCGCGGATTTTCTTCATATCTTGTTTCTGTTTTATTTCCATGTCTTTTTCATTTCCGTGAGATCGATGTAGTTCTTTGTTCTTTTCACACCACTGATGCCACAGTTTCCCCTGACAGGGCAGAAATGATTCTTTGATTTCTGTCAGATCTTTTTTCTCCAGTAAACCCATCATCTGCTGGGCTGCTTCTTTCCCTCTTCTGCAGTCATTGACTTGATCCTCATCTACTATGATTTCTGAGTGTTTAGACACATCTTCAAGTCTGAAAATAGAATATGTTTCTGATGATGCCAGACATTTATTTATAGCATGTACAAGTTCTTCAGATACATTTGACTGATTTCTGTTTTTTAATCCAATTTTGTATTTTCCTTTTCTTGTCTCATTTATTCTACTTTCATCCTCAGTAAAAAGACAAATGAGTGGCTTTCTGTCTTTGTACAGCTCTTGGATCTGTTTTCCACTCTTGTCATTCTTGTCAAGTCGTGGTAAGATAACAACATTGACTGAGGCCATTTTAGTGAGGATCTGCAGCTGTTTCTCATTGGCTCCTGCATCTCCATGGAGGTTACAGAATGCAACACATTGAGTAAATTTATCTGCGTCTTTTCCAGAGGGGCAGTACCAGGCGATCTCCACCACTCCATCCATCAGGACTCTGGTTTTGCTGCTGCCTGTGCAGTCCCTGTGGAAGAACGTGTTGTGTTTCTCATTGATCAGATTGTTCATAAGCTGAGATTTGGATGAGGACAGTGAGCCAAACCTGAAGAAAGACACCATGGGTGTTTCTGCCTTACAGACTGGCTGGATTTTACTGATGATTTCATTGTTGGTATCTTTCATCTTCCAGCTCTGGTTGATTTGTCTGAATGTCCAGAGGGGAAACTCAATCTTTTGTATGAATGGATCAGGAACAAGCAGAGGCAAAGCATACTGACACTGAGAAAGTTTAGTCACTATCAGCTGCTTTAGGAAACTATCAGCATAATATAACAGGGCCATCTGAACATCCATCAGGTGAATAGCATCTCTTCTGTTTGTTTCTTCATTTTTTTGACACTGCATTTCTCTGAAAATATCAACATCACCCTCATCTTCAGATAAATCATCATTTATTTGTTGTTTGTCATGCTGCGTATCTATAGTTTTAATGTATCTTGCTTTGTAGTTCATCATCAGTAGTTTTTGTAGGAAAGTCTTAATGAGGTCCTTCTCAGAACAAGACTCATGGGACTGTAATGAATGCGATGTTAGTTGAAGAACATCTGAAGCTCTCAGTGTACAGTTATTGCTGTTATCAAGATGAAGTCTTTGAAAAAGATGCTCTATTTTTTCTTTGATTCCATTTCCTTTGCTTGCACCATCTTCTGAATGCCTGTCCACTTCTGCCTGAAAAAAAAAAACAGCACAATTAAAGGATTAGTTCACTTTGAAATGAAAATTAGCCCAAGCTTTACTAACCCTCAAGCCATCCTAGGTGTTTATGACTTTCTTGTTTCTGACGAAGACAACTGGAGAAATGTTAATTAATATCCTGACACATCTGAGCTTTATAATGGCAGTGATAAGGATCAATGAGTATGAGTTGAAGAAAGACTGTCTCCATCCATCATAATTATGTGCTCCACACGGCTCCGGAGTGTTAATAAAGGCCTTCTGAAGCGAAGCGATGCGTTTGTGTAAAAAAAATATCCATATTTAACAAGTTATGAAGTTAAATATCGAGCTTCCACCAGACCACCTTCTGTATTCAACGTACACAGAAAGTGTAAACCTCTTGCAGTTCACAAAGCTTACGCTATGCTATGTGCCTTCCCTATTAAACTTACGGAAAAAGTGTAATTGACGTGACGCCAGTTTACACTTTCTTCGTAACTTGTATACAGAAGGCGGTCTGGCGGAAGCTCGATATTTGACTACATAACTTGTTAAATATGGATAT
Organism: Ctenopharyngodon idella; assembly: GCF_019924925.1. Classification (NCBI taxonomy): domain Eukaryota; kingdom Metazoa; phylum Chordata; class Actinopteri; order Cypriniformes; family Xenocyprididae; genus Ctenopharyngodon; species Ctenopharyngodon idella. Next base: position 20,211,115 of record NC_067223.1, read on the forward strand.
TTATTTTACACAAATGCATCGTTTCTCTTCAGAAGGCCTTTATTAACCCCCCGGAGCCATGTGGAGCACATATTTATGATGGATGGATGTGGATGGAAGCACTTTCTTCAGCTCATACTCATTGATCCCTTTCACTGCCATTATAAATCTTGGATGCATCAGGATATTAATTAATATTTCTCCAATTGTCTTCGGCAGAAACAAGAAAGTCATATATACCTAGGATGGCTTGAGGGTGAGTAAAGCTTGGGCTATTTTTCATTTGAAAGTGAACTAATCCTTTAATGAAAGCTTGCTGTGGATTATCTTACAACTTTATTTACAATTTTCTAAAATAAAGACATTGTCTTGTGTAAAGTATTTAAAATCACAGAAAGTAATATAAGCTGTGTATTTTTTTATCTGACTTCCTGCTCCAGTTGTATTTTAGCACTTCACTCTACACATACCCCATGTATCTCTGTTGCTGTGTTGTATTCCATGCTTTCTTCCATTCTCTTGTTCTGTTCTTGTGACAGAAAAAAAGGAGAGTGAATATTAAAATGGATTTTAAATTTAAATACATTTAAAACGATTGGTCCATACTACGAAAAGTCAAATGGATCCGATGTTAATTTGTATTTGTATTCCACAGAAAAAAAGGCTTGGAACAACATGAAGGTTAGTAAATGATGACAGTGATTTGATGAAACTGGATGGAGTTGTTTCTTTTGTCTTTAAGTCTTGCTTGTTCTTTCCTGTGTTATAAAACATATGAGTCTATAATAGTATAATTGGTAAATTATGAATGGAAGTGTTAGAGTCAGGAGTAAATAAACATATCAGATACATCAGGAAACCAAATCTTCTTTTCTTACTTTGACATGTCCTTTGCAGGTCTTCTCTCTCTCTTATTGCGGTGTTGTACATCTCACTAGTGTAGCACCTCTGCTCATTATCAATTAACAGACGCTCAATCCTGTTCATCAGGTCTTTCATCTCTGACTCTTTGTTCATATCTTTGCTGCAAGTATGATATCTTCCACCACATTCCTTCAGTAGATGCTCCAGAGTAGAGTTTTTCTTCAGATCATCTATTATTGAATCAGAGTCTTCCTCGCTTTCATAGGTGAAAAGAATCAACACAAACTGAAGAACTCTGTCACCAAATACTCTTCGAAGCCACTCAATACCCATCTTATCAGCATCTGTTAACCGACTTGATCGCACAACAAAGATGAAGGCGATGATTTCATTTTCATTCACTAGTTGACAAGTTAACTGGTCCAGATCAAGTGCAGTCTCGTGTAAGCCAATCATGTTGATCACTGAGATGTTATGTCCTGATATCTTATGCAAAGGAACGGTCCAGGATTTTTTTACATTTCCAATATCTTCTTGTATTTCTCCGAGTAAAATATTGTCATATCGAAACTGGACTGCCGCAGAGCTTCCAAATAACACAATGGTCAGATTGTGATCTATATTAAACACAAAAGAATAAACAAGGAATAAACAACCAAACGCTATCTCAAATGAGGATGAACAGAGAATGGGTGAGAACACAGGATATACAGTGGGTACGGAAAGTATTCAGGCCCCCTTAAATTTTTCACTCTTGTTATATTGCAGCCATTTGCTAAAATCGTTTAAGTTCATTTTTTTTCCTCATTAATGTACACACAGTACCCTATTTTGACAGAAAAACACAGAATTGTTGACATTTTTGCAGATTTATTAAAAAAGAAAAACTGAAATATCACATGGTCCTAAGTATTCAGACCCTTTGCTGTGACACTCATATATTTAACTCAGGTGCTGTCCATTTCTTCTGATCATCCTTGAGATGGTTCTACACCTTCATTTGAGTCCAGCTGTGTTTGATTATACTGATTGGACTTGATTAGGAAAGCCACACACCTGTCTATATAAGACCTTACAGCTCACAGTGCATGTCAGAGCAAATGAGAATCATGAGGTCAAAGGAACTGCCTGAAGAGCTCAGAGACAGAATTGTGGCAAGGCACAGATCTGGCCAAGGTTACAAAAAAATTTCTGCTGCACTTAAGGTTCCTAAGAGCACAGTGGCCTCCATAATCCTTAAATGGAAGACGTTTGGGATGACCAGAACCCTTCCTAGAGCTGGCCGTCTGGCCAAACTGAGCTATCGGGGAGAAGAGCCTTGGTGAGAGAGGTAAAGAAGAACCCAAAGATCACTGTGGCTGAGCTCCAGAGATGCAGTCGGGAGATGGGAGAAAGTTGTAGAAAGTCAACCATCATTGCAGCCCTCCACCAGTCGGGGCTTTATGGCAGAGTGGCCCGACGGAAGCCTCTCCTCAGTGCAAGACACATGAAAGCCCGCATGGAGTTTGCTAAAAAACACCTGAAGGACTCCAAGATGGTGAGAAATAAGATTCTCTGGTCTAATGAGACCAAGATAGAACTTTTTGGCCTTAATTCCAAGCGGTATGTGTGGAGAAAACCAGGCACTGCTCATCACCTGTCCAATACAGTCCCAACAGTGAAGCATGGTGGTGGCAGCATCATGCTGTGGGGGTGTTTTTCAGCTGCAGGGACAGGACGACTGGTTGCAATCGAGGGAAAGATGAATGCGGCCAAGTACAGGGATATCCTGGACGAAAACCTTCTCCAGAGTGCTCAGGACCTCAGACTGGGCCGAAGGTTTACCTTCCAACAAGACAATGACCCTAAGCACACAGCTAAAATAACGAAGGAGTGGCTTCACAACAACTCCGTGACTGTTCTTGAATGGCCCAGCCAGAGCCCTGACTTAAACCCAATTGAGCATCTCTGGAGAGACCTAAAAATGGCTGTCCACCAACATTTACCATCCAACCTGACAGAACTGGAGAGGATCTGCAAGGAGGAATGGCAGAGGATCCCCAAATCCAGGTGTGAAAAACTTGTTGCATCTTTCCCAAAAAGACTCATGGCTGTATTAGATCAAAAGGGTGCTTCTACTAAATACTGAGCAAAGGGTATGAATACTTAGGACCATGTGATATTTCAGTTTTTCTTTTTTAATAAATCTGCAAAAATGTCAACAATTCTGTGTTTTTCTGTCAAAATAGGGTACTGTGTGTACATTAATGAGGAAAAAAAATGAACTTAAATGATTTTAGCAAATGGCTGCAATATAACAAAGAGTGAACAATTTAAGGGGGTCTGAATACTTTCCGTACCCACTGTATAAGCACATGGCAAACAACGAGAACAAATGAGAAGAGTAACAAGACACACCTGAACTGAATACTCAGTGACCATGGTGACAAAAAGTCTGGGAACGTGGGAAGACAGAACCAATATACACACTAGAAACACCACAATGGTCAATGTCAACATTGCACTGCGCATGTGCCCCAGAGTCTTCTGAATACGATTGGGAAAGTAGTTGGATTCAAGCGTTTACATGGTAATTTTTTGCTGTTGGATCAGATTAGAAAAGGAATAAACCACCCCTTCCAATCCGATCATTCGGATCGATTAAGGTGTTTAAGTGAACGTTTTTCAATCCGATTACAAATGGATTATTTGGGTGCATGTAAATGTAGCCATTGAAAACTAAATGTGACCCTGGACCACAAAACCTTAAGGGTCAATTTTTTGAAATTGAGATTTATACAGCATCTGAAAGCTGAATAAGCTAACTAAGCTTTCCATTGATGTATGGTTTGTTAGGATAGGACAGATACAACTATTTGAAAATTTGGAATCTGAGGGTGTAAAAAAATCAAAATATTGACAAAATTGCCTTTAAAGACCTGAAGGCATTTTTAGAGTTGTTTTTTTTTTTCTCTAAGTGACAAACACAAAAGTAAAGACTCTTAACTCCAAAACTGTAGCAAGGAGAGTCAAAAGATAGGTATCATTTGATAGAACACATTTTAAATTTTTAGAAAATATAAATTACATTACAATTGACCATTCTCATGCTGAAAAACTGCTGATAAAAACAAACAAATATATATTATTAATGTTTTCATTGCTAGGTGGTGCCGGCGGGCAGTACATTCCGGTTTATAGAGACTACTCAGCACTAAGAGTTGATCAAAATGGTTAGATGCATTAAAAAGCCGAGATTCTAAGCTTTAAAATGATTATTCCACATTGGAAAATAAGCATGGACAGTTCTGGGATCACTGGATAACACATTGCATCCCGGAAGAATTTTTAGCCAAATATGTTACACCCAAATATGTATTTATTTCCTTCTAATTCTCATTTTCACTGTTAAGAAAGGTGATTAGTATAGCCTGCTTAAAATAGCCTTGAACATAAAACAACAGGACAAAAACATAGTTGATGACTAAACATTGTCATTTTATGACTCTAAACATTACTTTGTGAAGACAGTGGCATAATACAGTGACATTAAACGTTTTTTAGCCATATCAAAATAGTAGTCGTGTGTGTGGGTAAATTTTACCCGCTGACGATTTTAGGTATACAATGACACCTGGCGGCTCTAGTGTTAAGGACGTGAGATACATTGTGCGATTTCAGCAAGGTTGCAAACTCACACTGTACGAGTAGATGGGATGCGATGTAAACCCAAACGTAAACGGCCACATTGAGTTCTCTTTCGCGCTTGAACAGACAAAAACACACAGAAGTATCCCAAATTGTCCACTTTTTCGAGTATCCTCAAAGCACAGTTGTAAATGAGTTAAATAAGTCTTAAATGACCGTAAAGTGTTGTGAGTACATCAGAGACATCAGTTCTGTCTTAATATTATAAAGCAACGAGAATATTTTGTTTTTTTGGACTTTTCAATGATATCTATATGGGCCAATTTCAAAACACTGCTTTGGAGCTTTACGAATTGAATCAGTGGATCGGAGCGCCAAGTCACGTGATCTCAGCAGTTTAGCCATTTGATAGGATATCCGAATCACTAATTCAAAACAAAAGATTCATAAAGCTCAGAAGCTTCCTGAAGCAGTGTTTTGAAATCGGCCCATATAGATATCGTTGAAAAGTCTTTACTTTTTGTGCGCCAAAAAAACAAAATATTCTCGTTGCTTTATAATATTAAGATAGAACCAATGAATACATGAACTGTTTCAAATATTTTTTTAGTAGCTTTATGGATCTTGAGAATTTCAATGGCTTTGCTCTCAATGCGGGCCTCACTGACGCATCGGATTTAATAAAAAATATCTTAATTTGTGTTCCGAAGATCAACGAAGGTCTTACAGCTGTAGAACGACATGAGGGTGAGTACTTAATGACATTGTTTTCATTTTTGGGTGAACTAACCCTTTAATATGTCACGTGACTTACACAATGCAACACATTAGAGATTGAGTTGTTTATACACACCAGGTAAGGAGTGGATGCTACTGCATGTATTTATGTTTGTTTGTTAGTTGTGCAAATTTATTTTCGTGCTTTATTTCTTTGTTAGTTTAGTAATGTTACTTTAAATGATGCAAGTTAGTATATGTTTTGTTTTGTTGATTTCTTTGCTTTAGCCCTGCTCTTTGTCCCTCACTCCTGTGTTTTGTTTGATTATTTGTACATAATTCTGTAAATATTTATTTCTGGATTCACTGTTTTCCTGTAAAAACCATCGGGTGTATTTACTTCAAGATAATGAAACACTAAAATACTATATAAGTAGTAGAACAAGTCTCATTCAGCATAAGTATTGTAGTAAAAATCAAATGTTTTCTTACCCATAATGTTGAGCGATGGACCAGAGTCAGATAGTTCACGTGATTTGCTGCTGCTCCTTTTTTCTACAGGCTGTTCGTTATCCTGAAAAAGATACTGTAATGTTTTCTTTTTTTATTAAGGTCTATAAATGTGCAAAAGGTGTATAATTTCTCTGTAGAGTCTACTTTTCTAGACAACTTACTTTATATTTAGCTTGTGTTCACCATCTGTGGGATGTAGGAGTTATGAAGTCATAACGCTAGAGACTTGAACCATTCCTGCTTAAAGTAGATGCAAATATAGGTTTAGATCCAGTCTAACAGCATTTGCAGTTTATAGAAACATAGCCTGAAGTCTAGTAAATCACATTATATCTTATCTAAAAAACCTGGTGATATAAACGGAAACTAGAACTGCAGATATACAAACCGTAAATAACCATGCTTACCATTTTGAATATGAATCATGTTGAACGCTTCATTCCAGGCGGCTCATGTTATGAAAATTTTCACGCATTGAAATGCTCAGGTGAGATGACTGTTAGATGAAATTCTAATTTCACTTGAAAATTCGAACAGCCTTCTGTCTGTGCTGTCTTGACTTTAATCACTTTCGCTTTTATTCTCGTGCACTCGTTCGCAAAACTGAACAGCCAATTAGAGCGAGACGGCGCCAATGGACGCAGTCTAACATGACTTGCAGTTTATAGAAACAGTCTGATGTCTAGTAAATCACATGATATTTTTTGTAAAAACACCTATTGATATAAATAGAAACTAGAACTGCAGATATACAAACCGTAAATAAAGCAGCGCTTGCTTACCATTTTGAATATTAATCATGTTGAACACTTTCTACATTCCAGGCGGCTCATGTTATGGAATGCTCAGGTGAGATGACTGTTAGATGAAATTAAATTCTAATTTCATTTGAAAATTCGAACAGCCTTCTGTCTTTACTTTCATCACTTTCGCTTTTATTCTCGTGCACTGACTCGTTCACAAAACTGAACAGCCTATTAGAGTGAGACGGCGCAGTGGATACAGTCTAACATGATTTGCAGTTTAAAGAAAAAGTCTGATGTCTAGTAAATCACGTGATATCTTTTCTAAAATCACCCGACCAACCATGCAAGTTAAAAGCCCACGTCTATGTAACTTGCTAATTCTTAATACAATCAATTACTTATTGTTTATTTGTATGTCCATTAGCTCCCACAAAATGGTTGCTAAATTTCCTGGGGTCTACAAATCTGTACAAGACACAAAAAAAAAATCATATAAATAAGTAAAATAATCAAAAATACAATTACACTAATCGCATCACAAAACTATACATCTTAGCAGTAGCAGCAGCACATAAAACATACATCTACATATTTATAAGCATATGGTTCCCATAAATATACGAAAGAGTAATTGCACATATGTGCTTTGAAGAAAATGTTTAGATATTCCAACAACAGAGCCACGAATTTGTTTGCAGACATGGTTTAGACTTACTCACTTGACATGTTTTATAATCATGCCTAATACCCACATATACAAGCTTTTCAAAGAAAAATCATGGTGTGTGATAATTGATTACCTTATGAAAATATACCAACAATCATAAATGTAATTTAGCCTTCAACAGTCATGGTAGTTTTCTATGCATGTCACCAACATTAGCCCGAAATGGATAATAAAGCACTAACCTGTTCTGAACTATCTGAAGGTTTTTTTAGGCATTTCTCAGATGCACTTGACCATATTATTGGGCAGAACTAAAGATGCTATAAAACTAATGACTGCACCACATCTTTTAAAACTAAAGATGGAATAAATGCAGAACATTTCCTGGGCACTGCTATACCTTTTCAGTCAATGCATTCCCTACCACTCTCGCTGCAAGGAAATACTTTTTTTTTTTTAAATAAATATATTCTTATTAATCTATTATTTTATATTGTCAGCGTTTTAGAGGGGGTTATCCCAAATAAATCAGTCAAATGACTGTTGTCCCGACCGGTCGCTTATTGACGCTTCACAGGCCACTCAATCCACTGTTGAGCTCCAAGTATAACGCATTTCCTATCACTCTCGCTGCAAGGAAATACTTTAAGCCGCGTTACGCGTTTTTCACGTTAAGCATTTTCGAATGTCCCGACAGGCTAGATTGAGCGGCCAGCAAAGCGTCAAGAAGCAACCAGTTGTGATCGCAGTCATTTGACTGTTTTAATTACGATACAGTACCCTAAAACACAAATCATGTAAAGAACATAGTCATATCAACAAATGCACAATAATAAATTAATGTGATTTGTCAGAGCTAGAGAGAGACGAGCGCTAAATACAAAATCTGCCAAAAATCAATGGTCACGTGACCTGCCAGAATCAAACTGCCAGCTGCTACCAGCTTAAACCTGAGTTAACAGAGAACGTTTATACAGAGCGTTGCGAGACTGCTAAACCGGATCTAAACCAGTTTGGATTTATATAGATTTGTCAACTCCAAACCTACTCTTAAACTCAGTTTGTTCATCTAGCTTCATACAACAGGCCACAGGTGCTCAAGCCCCCTTTGATGTCTATGTGTGCAAGTGGAGAGGATTCAGTTAATTAACTCAACCAATGACAAGAGGTATATTTACAACAGACTTATCAACAATCTGTTCGTTAGACAGTTTATCAGCATCCCTCCTCCACCCCATTTCCTCATTTCAGTTCTATCTATTTTTACCACACCGGGGGGAGTACTCTGGGTTCGGGCCAGTATTCCGAGCTCGGAGCCTTCCTCCCAGACAGCGCGCCAAATATGCACATGTGAACTTGTAAAAATAAATACATAAATATACAAGGAAATGTAAAAAAATAAATGAGTATTTATACTTTTATTTCCTTATTTATGCATAATTGTATTTTTTCCACATTTATTTATGTATATATGTATTTATGTCTACATTTCTTTGTCTGTATGCTAATGAGAAGGGCATGTTTTACATCAGACATCAGCAATCGAGCTCAGAGTGGCAATGCTGAAGCTTTGAGGCCACAATGACACCTTGTGGTGTGACTAAACGAAACGCAAGAGGTTTGGATGTGCATTTGCAGGAAGTCACACAGGAAATTAATGACTTATGTTATATCACAGTTTAAATCATTTAATATCACCCTAACTGTATGTATATATGGTTACCACATTTATTCCAGACATGGCTGAAAAACATCGCTCTGTCTCGATTTCTAAATTGTCTTGGCACACATGAACATAAGCAGCTACCTTCATCAAATCTGATAACAAATACTTTGACACGGAAGTGAAATTATCCACTATTAATCACATTTAATGTAAACGGATGGGGCTGATAAGAGCTTGTGTTTATTGTTGACGAGAATCGCACACCAGCTCCGAACGTGGAGAGAAATACCAAGTCTACCAAGAAATGCTGAAGTCTATGCAAGCATATTGAGCAATGCTTTTGAAACACGGCCACAAAAACAGTTTACATTTGCGTTTCCTAATTTTCCATGCGTAATGTGACAATTCAAATGCTTAAAATATAACATATTTCTAGAGATGCACCGATGCTAAATTTCTCTGCCGATACCGGTAGCTGATTATTCAGAATTATATCAGCCAATACCGATAGTTTTTTTTTTTTTTTAAGGAAATAAAAACTGAAATGTATAAAACTTTATACCTGTACCTGTATTACATAAGGTAGTTTTCATAAGCACTTGTCTTCATGGCACATTTGCACAAACATATAATTAACGGTAAATAAGCTCCTTTCTAGTGTTTTTTTATATATATAGATTGCTAAGAAACGTTGGAAAACATTTCTGAGGTGAAAGTGACATATTGTTTACAAGCTGTTTTATTGACGCCTTTCCGGGTTGAAACACAAATAAAGTGATTACATGAGACATGATACATTCTGGTAAGTTGTACAGTGTACTTTCAACATACCTTTGATGTTCATGCATGTTTTTCGAGATATAACTATTGAAGAGGAAGAAAAGACTCGCACTCCGACTGCCGCCTGAACTGAGGCATTACAGCAATCGGACATGTCACATTTAAGAGCGTCAAAATGCCATTTATTGTTTGAATTTCATGATAAAAATGGACAGAATTTGAAAACTGAAACTTTAATTCTTATCAGAAGTAATAATAAAGCACATATCTTTTTGCGATTATTGGATGGGAGGTCCTACAAATAATATTTGATGTAGGAAAAAAAATGCAGGGTAAGGCTAAACGCACCTGACCTCATTAGTCTGAATGTCCAAGCTCTTTCCAGTGCAAAATCTGCAGTAATACTCACCAGAAAAGCTCTCGACATAGCCAGCTATGCTATGGGCCCCAAGGTTGTCTGCAATCACAACATGAACAGTACTCTTCACAAATTGACCAACTGAAGGAATGAAAATGCTTCTTAATGTGCCAGGTCCTCAAGAGGCTCAAGGATTCTGTTAAAGCCGTATTGTTTCACATCATTGCTTTTACACAGCACAGCCAAGTAAATGGACGATTGTTTTAGAGATAGTAGGCAAATTGCTTAAAGGGTTAGTTCACCCAAAAATGAAAATAATGTCATTTATTACTCACCTTCACTGCTCACTGCTCCGAAGCAGTGTTTTGAAATCGGCCCATACTTTTTGGCACACAAAAAGTATTCTCGTCGCTTTATAATATTAAGGTAGAACTACTGAACTCGCATGAACTGTTTTAAATATGTTTTTAGTACTTTTATGGATCTTGAGAGAGGAAATGTCATTGCTTTGAATGCAGGCCTCACTGAGCCATCGGATTTAATCAAAAATATCTTAATTTGTGTTCCAAAGATGAATGAAGGTCTTACGGGTGTGGAACGACATGAGGGTGAGTAATAAATGACATTATTTTCATTTTTGGTTGAACGAACCCTTTAAAGTCCAATACACTGCACAGAGCTTGTGTGTTCTAAGAGAGGTACCAAGAGGGTTACACACCTCAAAATCATCAACATACAGCCTTAACAAAAGTCTTAAATCATCTCCTGACAGGAATGCATTTTCCCTAAAGATAGATACTGCCATCCTGATAGGATGAATAAACAGCAGCATTATGCATTGTGTACATTTCTGGCCCTTTCCTACTACGATGTGCCTGTTTTTTCTAATAAATGAATCTTTTACATATTCATCCTTGTTTTCTAAACAAGTCAACATGTTAAATGTAAATTTACATTCTTTGGGCCTGTTGATGCATTTTAAAATCATACTTGTGACATTTCAGAGACAAAAAAAAAAAAAAAAATTGAATAATTTCATCTGATATAACAAAGTTGCGTCATGTGTTTTGTTCACTGCCTTTGTTGTTTACTGCCACCCCTTCAAATGTTTATGTCATTAAAATGGTGTAGCTTCTAGCTGTGCATTAATTAATTGAAAGAGTTTCTTATGTTCCATGTTGGTGAAGATGCCGATCAAATTTGCTCCCAGGTGAGTACATGCCACTGGAGACTTTTTCATCAGTCTGTTTTTCAGGTTGTAGCCTGTCGAAGGCTTTGTGTTCATGCTTGTCAGCATAAACTACACACCCAGTCCACAAACTTCCTGAAATTTATTTCAAACATGTGATCATGTCTCCACAATACATGTGTCTATAAGGCTAGTTCATCAACCATATATATATATAACCCTTTATAATAATTTGCTATGAATCATTAGTTAAGCATTAGTAAATATAGTTAATCATCATTTATAAAGCATTGTCCCTACATTAATAGACGTTAGTAAGCAGTTCATCAATACAACTCTAAATCATTCATTCTTGATTTATAAGCATATCTATGTGTTCAATCATTTTATTTTTATTCTTTATTAATGATCAATGATTTCTAAATTAAGTATTACATTATTTACAAACCAGTTATTTAGGAGTTGTCAGTGGTTCATAAGATCATTTAGAAAGTGTAAGTACTGTAAATGAGTAATAAACTATTTAAATGTACATTTATACATATTATTTAGAGATATAATAAATGTTACTCGGTGTGTTAATAAATGCTTTATTAACACATATTTCTACTGTAATTCATGATTAATTCAGGTAGTTATAAAATATTTAGTAGTTGTCAGTTAACTATTTTTGTCAGTCTGATTTTATTTGTTGTATTTTGGCACTCCTGTAATCCAGTGTTGGCACTGGTGTCGTTTTACTGAATGTTTTCTGGAGCTGTACAGGAATTTTTATTTTCTATGACATTGCAGAGGTTTATTTTTCATGTTATATCAAGTGTACAGTAATACAGTTTCATTTTTTGCATCTTGAAATAAATGTTTCTATGTTCTGTAACACTGTTGTTTGTTTCCTTTTCTGTTTAGAAGAAAACTGAGCCTTTAAATCTCCTTTGTAAAGCTTTACGAGGATTAAATAATCCTCACTTTAATTGAGCTCACAAAAATAGTTAACTAAATATTTTATAACTACCTGAATTAATCATGAATTTCAGTAGGAATATGTGTTAATAAAGCATTTATTAACACACTGAGTAACTATTACAACGTCTAAATAAGATGTATAAATGTTCAGTTAAATAGTTTAACCATTTACTTACACTTTCTAAATTATCTTATAAAACGGTTAGTTCCTATCCTTGATTGTGATTGGTCAATAGCTGTGTTTTATTCACAATAAAACACTGCTATGACCGCTTCACCCAACGGTTCTGTGTATCACTACACAACACCCTTAGCAACCACTCTTAGCAATGTAAACTGTGTGTTCTCAATTTATATTGTTAATTGAATCTTACTGTATTATGTAGAAGAGTATTATGAGAAAGAGATCGATTGAACGAGTTTATTACCTGCATTCAGATTTAGCATTTTCCTTCAGGTCAGTCCCATGTTCATAATAAAAAAATCTGTTTAAATGTCCGATGTATCATCCTGTCCTTTTAACAGTTAAGGGGTTTTCCCATGACTGACAGCGCTAGTCAAAGCATTTGTCAGTTGCGTCTTGGCCCGTGTTCACAACAATTCAGTCTTTTCAATGTAAAAGCCTTCGCTACTGACTGACACACTCATAAAGACAGTCTTTGCCGCCATCTATTGGTGTGATAATGTAACTTCTGTCGCTGTTCACGGTCAGGGACTATTTTTTTCCGGCGGAAGGAAGGCTTTTAGTGATTTTACTTCATGAAAGTTGCATTGATACATATTTGTATTGTGTGGTAACCGTTTTATATAAGTTATAAAAAACAATTATTAAACATTATAGATACTGTATGCTTATAAATTAAGAACAAATCATTTATAACTGTATTTATAAATTGCTTAATAATGTCTATTAATGCTTTATAAATGATGAATTGACTATTTACTAATGTTTAACTGAAAGTCACTGATTGTTTTTTCTTGCAGTCTATCTTGCTCTCTGTGGGAAAATGCTCACACAGATTTTTTTATGTATATCGTACACAAATGTCATCACTATAGTGAAGAATATGACTCAAACTTAACTGTATATTTTACAATCAAAAACATTAATAAAAATAATAAATCATTTATGTATTCAAAATGTAAAAGAGCACTACAGTGACTGAACTATGAAAAATTATGTTTGATATGAGATTGGATGTGTTTTATTCTTTGAGTGTACAGATCTGAAATTAATGTTTTTTGCAATAAGCAATGAAAAAGCAAATACAAATGAAAGGGTTCAGTTATTAATATAAGATGTAACATTGACATTAACACTGTTTTATACATATAAAATTTGTTCGCTATAAGTTTGAAGGTTAAATTTTAAGATTTATAAAATAAAAGAAATATAAAAACTGCTACAAAGATTAAAAGAGTTGTTTATTTCAAAGTTCACTATACATTTATTTTATTGGTTATCCATGTCATGCACTTTAATTGTACCTCTGGGTCCAGTCTCTCACAAGAAGCTTATGATAATTAAATGTTTTCATTGAAAAGAACAATTCTCCAAACACCTCAAGACAAGCTTCGGTGTTTAGTGAATCTGTTAATTAACTTTGATGCAATGCTACAAATTGTTGTTTTTCCATAATGACACCTTGGGATCTTATTTCGTTGCCTGAGAAGAAAACAGTCACTTGTCAGCACACGCCTAAAAGGCTGCTGTACACCTGTCCTACACCGAGGCCAATGACAAATTGGATAAGTAAAGCTGATTTCCCTATAACGCTTGACTGATTATACCACATCACTGCTTTGCACCTCTTACTTCTGATTAAATCACAACCCTGGGTGAACACTGATTAAGATACGGAACAAATAACATTTTGTTAACAGGTTTTGTTGTTGTTAAAAGGCTCACAAACAATTTGGCTGCCCCCCAAGACTGATCTATTTGTTTTGGCTGTCAAAGTAGCTTTGCCTTAGAGACTAAAGTAGCTCAAGGTTAATACTGTGCTCCTGCTTGAGTCTTTGTTATACTTGTTTTAACTCATTTTGATCTTGTATTAGACTGCAAAAATGTCAAGAAAATGCTTCATTTAACTGAACATGAAATAGTTTATCAACAGTACTGCCTTTAATGCATTAATGTAATGTTAACGAAATTCATTTAGTAGCTCAATTTTAGCCACATTAATGGGTATAAAGAAAGCCAAATACACTATAAAATGTATTATTTAGAACAGTGCAGCTCTCCACCATGAGATCATTATTGTAACCAAATAAATTCACACATATTATGTACTGGTTATGCTGAGCATGAGAAAAAAAAGTTTGGAGATTAATGTTTTTAAAAAATAAAAGTTATGAAACAGACTTTTGCTGTTCTGCTTCATGATAAGTATTTCTTGGTATGCACCTAAACTGCAACGTGTTTCCATTTTATTTTTAAATCATTTTAAAACACCTGATTAATGTGAACAAACAAGGATGGCGAATCATGTTCACAGGAAACAAATAGGGAATTCCATGTTTTATGGGAACATTCCATAGACATAATGATTTTTATACTGTGCAAACTGTGTATTCTAGCCCCTAACCCTACCCCTAAACACAACCCTCATAGTAAACGTTCTGCATTTTTATATTTTCAAAAAAAATCACTTAGTATGATTAATATGTTTTTTTTTTTTTTTTCCTAATGGGGACCAAAAAACGTCCTCACAAGAACAATTATTCTGGATATTGCAGCAATTGTTGTTTGGATATTTTGTCCCCATACCGTAGTAGGGCATAGGCCTACCTAAACCACACACACAGTACAGGTTTCTGTAATTTATCATGATTAATCACACCTAATATTAAAGTTTGTAATCATAAATATTTTTTCACAGTGAATCATCAAATTAATGTGGAAACAACAAAGTATTTAAAAAATGTCCCCGGTTTCACAGACAAGGCTTAAAGGCACAATATGTAAGATTTTTGGAATAAGAACCACTAGAACAGTGTTATATATTTTATTGACTTGTGTACTTTCCCAAATGTTTCCAAGAATATTTAAATCCAGAGAAATAAAAAATTGTACCCAGGACACAGACCGTGTCTGTGCGTCTCCTATCAATGACATTATACCCACGTTACCCTTGGTTTTATTTGGTAGAAACCATGGAAATACCGAAAGACGCTTTAATATATTATATGTTTTATTAGACAAAGGAACAACTGTTTAGATACATTTATAGACAGAAAACTAATCATTGTTATATAGCTCAAACCTATTGTTTGAATTTCGTTTTCTTGATTATATTAATATGACAGCAGTCGCCAAGCGAACGCACAGAGTAACGTTATAACATCATTTTCAACACACTCAAATGCATCTAATATGGTAAAACAGCGCTGCTTTACCCCACATATACTTGACCGAAAGAAGAGGAAGCGGCGACTGCGGCATAATAAAAGTTCCACTGCTCTCGAGCTGTATGTCGCACTCGTCTCTCATTATGAATGTATGGAGAGCAGCCTACGAACTCCTTCTGAGTGTTGAAGCCGACTTCTGCTGATGAAACTGTAAACTATTCTCTTCAGTAAAATTTTCTTCAATTGTTTTTTTTACTCTGACTTCAGGTCTTCATTCATCATATCTGGTCCTTGGGTCTTTAACTGTAAAATCCCCAACAACTGATATATCATTAGTGCTGTATCTCAAATATTCATACTTATTTCCACAATTACACCTTCATGTCTTATCAATGAAACAAGTAAGTTATTGACAGGGTCAAAACAGGTAGCCAGATGGAGCGTTCAACTCACAAAATGTGTGTGTACATAGTAAAAAGTATGTCATTGCAGAAATATTGTAGTCAATTGCTGAAAGAGAATTAATTCAACCAAAGTCAAGGGCCGAGTGCCCAACTAAAAGTCGCATAATGCAACACTAATCACCATAATGGTGACTTCAAACATACTTCAACAACTTTTAACACATATGCAAGCTTTGTTGTGGTCTTGCTGGAATCATATCAGCACCCAAAAGACAAAATAAGCTGGTCCATCAGCACACCAGCATCCCAAGCTTATCCCAGCGTGCAAAACATACCTTATGCTGGTCCACCAGCAAACCTGCTTCTCATGATGGAGAACCAGCAAACCAGCATCCCATGCTGGATTTTTCAGCAGGGATAATAAAAACCCATCCAGCGTATCTGAACTGGGCACATTCTTTGACATGACGCGCAACCCAGTATACCCGGTTAAAAAAGTCACCGCTTGCCGTATACTTCATTCATGCATAGTTCTTCCAAATGGGGATGTTCTCAGATGTCCCCAAAAGGAGGTTTTGTCAGACATAGCTCACTGCATGATACAATATTGTCCCTAAAATTTGGTTAAGTAGGTACAACTACACAAACATAATACCCTACTATCTTTCATTTACAATTTCAAAATTACTCTCAGTAACAGCCAACACTATAGCAGTTTAAAATAATCTCAAGTGCTAAATTGATCCTGGGAGAGCTCATCATAGGTGCTCATAGCATACAGCAGTGGCAGTCTCTTGGTAATATTAGTGTGAAGACAATGAAAACTATAGCCTGGAGGTACACTTAGTATACCCCCGTGTTTGAACACAGCTCATAGCAGTAATTGTGATAAAATGCCATCAATGTTGTAGAAGAACCTGTAATGAGCTATTCAGCAGATCTATTGAAATTTCTATCGAAATGGTAGGCTTTGAACTAAAAAGCACTCTTGCTCTCTCTCTCTATATATATATGTATATAAACACACCAATCAGCAACTGTGATGCACTGTGTATTCTGACACCTTTCTATCAGAACCAGCATTACCTTCTTGAGTAATTTGAGCTAAAGTAGCTCGTCTGTTGGATCGGACCACACGGGTCAGCCTTCGCCCCCCACATGCATCAATGAGCCTTGGCCATCCATGACCCTGTCGCCACTGTTCCTTCCTTGGACCACTTTTGATAGATACTGACCACTGCAGACCGGGAACACCCCACAAGAGCTGCAGTTTTGGAGATGCTCTGACCCAGTCATCTAGCCATCACAATTTGGCCCTTATCAAACTCGCTCAAATCCTTACGCTTGCCCATTTTTCCTACTTCTAAACCATATAGCCTATTCTGTAATTTGGTCTTTCTTTGATTTATTAATTAGTTTACTAGCCACACAATTTTGCAGAAAACATTCATTTCATATTGTCTCACAATAAAATTATAATACAAAAATAATCTGTTTCTGTGATGTTCTGTTCATGCACTAAGAAATTCCCTCAGGGAATGTTAGTTCATGCAAGTTTATTTGAGGTTGCTTCTGAGTAAAGTATAAAGGTGGGCATAGGTGAATCTTGTGTGCACTATGTTAGTGAGAGTGTGCTAGAATGTGCGTTCATGCTTTTGTAAATATTAGTGGCATCATCTCATGTAGGAAACCCCTCTTTGTGTGCAATGAAGCTTCAAAGTGCTGTATAATTTGGTTTAAGCAGTGAAGTGTACAGAGAAAGGATGGCATATAGTAGTGTGTATGTTTGTGTGACAGTGTTGTTCTTCAGCACTCTGATCTCTTCACAGCTTCTCAGACCTGTCGACTCATCCGCAGCACCTCAGACCTGCCTGTGCTAACCAGTGAAGGAGACATCATGATCGGTGCCCTCTTTTCTCTACACGACACTGTGCTGGAATCTCCTCCGTCTTTTACTGCAGAGCCACATCCTACGCAGTGCTCAGGGTCAGTCTTATCATAAAATATTACAATGCTGCACTTATACTTAATATTTTGAAATTGTATGATGTTTTCTTTTTTCCCTCCTTTGCTTCTTAATGAAATTCAGATGTATATTGTTGAGCATTTTTACAATATTTAGCCATTTACTGTAGTAATGTTATGAACATTGAAACGTGATTTTGTTCAATATTCTTTGTCCCAAAAAGGTTTAATTTCCGAACCTTTAGATGGATGCAGACAATGATTTTTGCCATAGAGGAGATCAACAGAGATAAACGACTCCTAGCCAACTTAACTTTGGGTTATAAGATTTATGACTCATGCAGTACCCCTTTTCATGCCCTCCGCACAGCCTTGGCCCTAATGAATGTGAATGAAGAGGGCACAGGCAAACCAGAGTGCCGAGGCAGGGTGCCTGTTGTCATTGGTGATGGAGGATCCACATTATCCCTAGTGGTTGCACGCTTTCTGGGTGTTTTTCACGTTCCACAGGTGAGTTGTGCATTTTTATTGCGCTTGCAGAAGTACATTCGTGTTTTTCAATCATGTATACTACACTGTCTGAACTCCTCTCCTCTCCCTAGGTAAGCTATTTCTCAAGCTGTGCATGTCTCAGTAATAAACTAGAGTTTCCTTCATTTCTGAGGACTATGCCTAGTGACTTTTTCCAAGTGGATGCTCTTGCACAGCTAGTGCAACACTTCGGTTGGAGCTGGTTGGGCACATTTGCAGGGGATGATGCTTATGGCCGTGGTGGGGCTCAGATTTTTAATGATGAGGTGACCAAACTAGGTGCATGTATCGCTTTTTATGAAATTATCCCAAAAAACCATGACCAAACAGAGATGTCAAGGATTGTAAAGAGGATCCGTGAGACAGGAACCCGTGTGGTGCTGGTCTTTGCTCTAGAGCAAGATGCAAGAGCTCTCTTCTGGGAGGCCCTTCAGCAAAACCTCACTGGTATTCAATGGTTGGCCAGCGAGGCCTGGATCACAGCAGCCGTCCTCTCCACTCCTGAATTCCACTCCATCCTTCAGGGCTCTATGGGCTATGCCATCCGCAGGGCTGATATACCTCAACTGCAGCCTTTCCTGCTACGGCTACATCCCTCCAAATACCCGCAGGACCCATTTGTTGTGCAGTTTTGGCAGGAGATGTTTAAGTGCTCTCTAGGCACAAGCAACAAGAGCACCTCAGTTAGACCCCCCTGTAATGGCTCTGAAGTACTTGCCAATACAGGTAACATCTACTCGGATGTATCTCAGCTCAGAATCTCTTATAATGTTTATAAGGCAGTGTACGCCATTGCACATGCTCTGGATTCAATGCTGCACTGTGAACCAGGCAAAGGACCTTTTGCTGGGAGATCGTGCCCCAACTCCAGCAGCATACAGCCATGGCAGGTAAAAGATGTTCTCTAGTTTAGATAATGAAGTTTAAACAGATGTTACAACTGTTCCCTCTTTATATTTTGTCTTTCTTTTATCCACTCTTTGCGTCTAATCCAATCACTCATACACATGAAGCTCCTGGATTATTTAAAGCATATCCACTTTACTAATGACTTTGGTGAGGAGACCAAGTTCGACAACAATGGAGATCCTGTGGCCATGTATGATCTCATCAACTGGCAGCTCATTGACAACGGAGAGGTGCGGTACGCCACCGTGGGGAGATTTGATGAAACGATGCAGCCTAAACTAGTGATTGAAGAGAAAAACATAATCTGGAATGGAAACCAGAGACAAGTAATGCTCCAGTGTGAATTACTTTTATTTATTTTACAATTTTGTTTGCTTTTCCTCCCTGTAGCTCTTGTATTTGCTGGGTACTTGTGCATAAATTCATGATGAGTATCTCTGTAGTTTGTCCTTTCTCTGAATTGCAGGTCCCTATGTCCGTCTGCAGCACCAGCTGTCCTCCAGGCACTAGAAAGGCTACCAGGCCAAACTTTCCTCTCTGCTGCTTTGATTGCATTGTCTGTGCAGCTGGGGAGGTTAGCAATCAAACAGGTATGTCCTAAATCAGAGGTCTCCAAACTTGGTTCTGGAGGGTCGCTGTCCTGCAAAGTTTAGCTCCAACCCCAATTAAACATACCTGAACCAGCTTATCACCATCAAGGTCTCGCTAGGCATAGAAGAAACTTTCAAGCAGGTGTGTTGGAGCTAAACTCTGCAGGACAGCGGCCCTCCAGGAACGAGTTTGGAGACCCCTGTCCTAAATCAACTCTGTCCTGCTGATGTTTGTGTATAACTAAACTATCATTTTCGAGGACTAATTTAGATTTTTTTAAATGTATTTTGCTACCGTGCACTATAAATACAGTAGTCAACATTTGAAGGGGATCAAAACCTTTCATCAAAGTTGTCCTAAAACCTTCTTCTTAGGACAACTTTTTTGGTCCACTTCAAATGTTGACTACTGTATTGATCGTAGAGGAAAGATTATCTTCTACTTTTATTTATCAGATGCCTTAGAGTGTGAAAAGTGCCTCCCTGAGTTCTGGTCCAATACTAGACGAGACACCTGCATCCCGAAGCTGGTGGAGTTCCTTTCCTACAACGATACCATGGGCATCACTTTGCTGGCTGTGGCTCTGCTGGGATCCTGTTTCACACTCGCAGTTGCTCTGATATTTGCCCTTAAACGCCACACACCCCTAGTCAAAGCTAACAACTCGGAGCTCAGTTTCCTCATTCTTAGCTCACTGTGGCTTTGTTTTTTGTGTGCACTAGCATTTATTGGGCAGCCCACATCTTGGTCCTGTGGGCTTCGCCACACTGCATTTGGTATTGCGTTCTCCCTCTGTCTGTCCTGCATCCTTGGGAAGACTATGGTGGTACTCATGGCTTTCAGAGCCACACTACCTGGCAGTAATGTCATGAAATGGTTCGGTCCTCTACAGCAGCGTGGCATTATCTTCTTGTGCACGGCTGTGCAATTGGTGATTTGCTGCACATGGCTGAGTGTGGCACCTCCTGTCCCACGTAAGCTCATGACTCGTGAAACTGCCCGGATTATTCTTTTGTGTGATGTGGGCTCTCCGTTGGCCTTCTCCCTGGTGCTGGGCTACATCGGCCTGCTTGCAGCTGTCTGCTTCTTGCTGGCCTTCTTTGCTCGAAAGCTCCCAGATAATTTCAATGAGGCTAAATTCATTACTTTCAGCATGCTGATCTTCTGTGCCGTGTGGATTGCATTTGTGCCGGCGTACGTCAGCTCACCGGGGAAGTACACTGTGGCCGTGGAGATTTTTGCCATTCTGGCCTCCAGTTATGGCCTGCTGCTGTGTATATTCACCCCAAAATGTTACATCATTCTGCTTAAACCTGAGAAAAATACAAAGAGATATTTGATGTCCAAATCTATTTCAGAAAGGAAATATTGAACTGCTTATTGATTAAAAGTTTAAGTGTTCTTGATTTCCACCAGATCCCCTCAATAAACTGTTATTAGATTGCTTTTTGTGGTTTTGTTTAATAAAATAAACAATTGTTATGTCCTTCAAATATGAATGTTGCTCTGTTTATTACAATTAAAGTTCATTTTATCAAAATGATAAACCTTCCACATAAAACATGATTGAAACAGTATTAATATTTGAAGCCAAAGTCTAAATCTTTCCAACCCATGTTTTTACCCTCTAGTTGTAAGATCCCATCTTTTTTTTTTTTTTTTTGTTCTGTCATAATTCATTCTGTCATAATTCATTCTGTCCTCAATAGTGAAAGAGAACCATTTCCCCTGAGCATAAAAAGCCATGTGCCATAATTAAAAAAATTAAAAAGCATGTAATCATCCATTCTCTTCCGCTCATTGAACGCTGCAATAACAACTGCACACTAATGATTTTATCCACTTCAGCCACAAGTGTGTAATAAGGTTGATCATATCCGCCTCTTCTTCGTCATCAGGGGAAAAGAGAAGTAGACACTCTAGTCCCTAAGGAAAGGTCATTTCACAACACTGGTAACATTATGAATTTCATTGGATCATTCTCAGGATTTAATGATATTTAGTCCCTTTATTTGAAAAGAATACTGATTAAATGTTAAGAGAGTATAAGGAATTTATAAGGGAATGTTGCCTCTCCCATAGTCATAGTAGTAGTCAAAAAATATAGAGTTTTCTGTTCTTAAATTATTACATGCCATGGTAAATATGTGGTTGCTTTGCACACATAAACATACACATTCGTTGGGTTTCTATGTTTTATGGGGACATTCTATACAGACATATTTATACTGTACAAACTGTATTCTATCCCCTAACCCTAATCCTACCCATCACAGAAAACTTTCTGCATCTTTTAATTTTCAGGTTTTCAAAAAACATCACTTAGTTTAGTTTAAAAGCTGTTTTCCTCATGAGGACCAAAATATGTCCCCACAAGGACAAAGATTTTGGAAGAAACACTTTGTGTTGACATTTTGTCCCCATAATATATGGGGCATACCTGAACTGTTTGTTTATGTGTGTGTGGTTCAGATAAACCCTACATTATGCGGACAAAATGTCCCCACAAAGATGGCAATATCCGAAATTAAGGATGCACGATGCCACTTTTTCCAGAAAAAGGCAGATACCAATACTTTCGTTTTTGGTACTCGCTGATAACAATACCGATACCTGTATTTTCACAGCATTTGAATTAGGTCGAGAAACAAAAAGGATATGAATCATATTCATTGATTTAATTTGTTTAGCAAATGTATATTTACTTCAGTTATTCTCATGCTTAATTAAGCCTGTTGAAATGTATTGTACAAGCCTCTGTTCATTCTTTTGCTCATTCTATCATATTTTATCTTTCATTTAGCACAAGGCAAATTTAGAGCCTCAATGCTGAGGATTTTTTTCTACTGGTCTGGTTGAGTCAGTGGCTCAAATGTTTAGATACCAGTGAAATATCATAATTCTCTATTATAATTTTGATAGAAGAGCAAGTCCTCCAAGAAAACAGTCAGTATTAACATAAGAGCAAATAATCAAACACTGTACTGCACACACTGCATAGTATCGGTTGTTGGTATCGGAGCATTTTAAAGGGTTAGTTCACCCAAAAATGAAAATTCTGTCATTTATTACTCACCCTCATGTCGTTCCACACCCGTAAGGCCTTCATTCATCTTCAGAACACAAATTAAGAGATTTTTGATTAAATCCAATGGCTCAGTGAGGCCTCCATTGCCAGCAAGATAATTAACACTTTCAGATGCCCAGAAAGCTACTAAAAACATATTTAAAACAGTTCATGTGACTGCAGTGGTACAACCTTAATGTTATGAAGTCACGAGAATACTTTTTGTACGCAAAAAAGACGAAATAATGACTTCATTCAACAATATCTAGTTGTTGAAGCTTTACGAATCTTTTGTTTCGAATCAGTGGTTCAGAGCGTGTATTAAACTGCCAAAGTCATGTGATTTCAGTAAACGAGGCTTTGTTACGCCATAAGTGTTTTGAAATGTTTCAACATTTCAATGGTTCACGCGACTTTTGCAGTTTTATACACGCTCCGAACCACTGATTCAAAACAAAAGATTTGTAAAGCTTTGAAGCTTCATAAAGCAGCGTTTTGAAATCGCCCATCACTAGATATTGATGAATAAAGTCGTTATTTTGTTTATTTGGTGTACAAAAAGTATTCTCGTCACTTCATAGCATTAAGGTTGAACCACTGTAGTCACATGAACTGTTTTAATTATGTCTTTAGAACCTTTCTGGGCATTTGAAAGTGTAAATTAACTTGCTGTCAATGCAGGCCTCACTGAGCCAACGGATTTTTATAAAAAATATCTTAATTTGTGTTCCGAAGATGAACGAAGGTCTTACGGTGTGAAACAACATGATGGTGAGTAATTAATAAAAGAATTTTCATTTTTGTGTGAACTAACCCTTTAATAAGTAGGCTACGAGTACACGAGCACAGTATTGGGCCCGATACTAATACTGGTATCGGTACTGGTGCAACCCTATCCGAAATTCTTATCCTTGTTGGGACATTTTTTGGTCCCCATGAGGAAAACAGCTTATAAATCATACCAAGTGACGTTTTTTGAAAAATTAAAAATGAAGAAAATATAATGGGTAGGTTTAGGGGTAGGAGATATAATATATAGTTTGTAAATAAAAAGCATTATGTCTAAAGAATGTCTTCATAAAACATGGAAACCCAATGTATGTGTGTCAAAATATGATCTGTGATTGTTTTTCTCATAATAGTTTTAAAATATCGAGCTTAACAAGGTCAACATTAGTATAGTCTAAAATAAATTAATTGAAGAATGGCAAAGATGGCTTCCTGAAAATTTCATTTATTTTCATTTTCATTTAAAGAAACTTTAATTTAAAAATTTGTATGATTTTTTTTTATTCTTATCTTGTTTCTGAATGTCACAAACCCTCTGTTTCAGGGACTGTCCTTTCTTGTCCTCTTATTGAATATGAAATAGAAATATGAACTGAAATAAACCTGTTTTGAAGAGATTCTACCAGAGGCTCTTTGTTATTTTATTGGGTTTCATTTTCATGAATAGGTTGAATTGATGTTTCGATATTAGGCTAACACATTGTATATCGTGTGTACGTATGGCTTTGTCCAGATTAGTGTGCATGTGTGTGTGTGTGTGTCCTCATTTCATGTCCCTGTAGAGAGCTTCTTCAGTACATCACCTCTATAAAGTCCTTCACCCAGATCCCCAGTTTTCAGTTGTGGCTTAGAAGAACACTGTGCAGTGATCGAGATGAAGATGCCAATCCTCAAGGTTGTACATTTGGTATTTTCTTTTCTCTACCCCATTCAAAGCAACTCAGAGGCAGACTGTAAACTCTGGAAGGACCTAGACTCAACTGTTGTCTATAAGGAGGGCCATGTAGTTCTGGCTGGGATGTTTCCCATCCACTCCAAAGGCGTCGACCAGGAGCTGAACTTTAGAAGTCCGCCAGACCAGAGGAAATGTAGGGGGTAACGAAAAAAAATCAGCCTGCAAAGCTGATTATTGTTTATTTTAGAGTTTATTGCGTATATGTACTGATATCCTTAACACATTTTGTTTAGAGACTAAATGTTCAGACTTTGTATCAGCCTGTGCTTGTATATTCTGTTTTTGAGTTTTGAAATGAACTGAAGCTCAATTCTTCTTCCAGGTTTAACATGCGAGTGTTCCGCTGGTCTCAGTCAATGATCTTTTTCATTGAGGAGATCAACCGAAACCCTACCCTTCTGCCAAACATCACACTGGGCTATAGGCTGTATGACACATGTGGGCTGACTGCTCTGTCTCTGAGGACTGCATTGTCTGTAGTCTCTCAACCGATGAAGAGGAGCAGTTCGGGGGAATGCTCCTCCCCGAGCATCCCCATCATTATTGGGGACTCTGGATCCACCCTGTCAATGGCCATTTCCAGAGTACTCAACCTGTTTCGCATCCCGCTGGTGAGGGCAAGATCAGCAAGACAAAATTGTTTAAAATGAAGGAATTCTGTATTTGTATACTCTTTGTCTGAATCTCTGTCCACATCTCTGCTTTAGGTGAGTTATTTTGCCTCATGCGCTTGCCTAAGTGACAAGCACCAGTTCCCTTATTTCTTTCGCACAATTCCCAGTGATGTTAATCAGGCCAACGCTCTTGCTCGTCTGGTGAAGCACTTCGGATGGACTTGGGTGGGCACAATGGGAGCCGACGACGCTTATGGGCGCACAGGCATCGATCTGTTCACCACCGCAGTGGCACAGTTGGGCGTGTGTGTGGCTTTTCGAGTAATCATACCCAAACTGCCAACTCAGCAACAGCTGCAGGACATCGTCAAGACCATTCGAGATTCTACAGCACGTGTTTTGGTGGTTTTTGCCATCGAGGAGGACATCAAGCCAGTAGTGGATGAAATAATTCGTCAGAATGTGACCGGGAAGCAGTGGGTGGCCAGTGAAGCCTGGGTGACTTCCACTCTCATCTCCACTAAAGAGAACTACCCCTCACTAAGTGGCACCATCGGCTTCGCCATCCGCCGAGCTGAGATACCCGGCTTCAAACAATTCCTTGAAAGTGTACAGCCCCTGGCTGAGCCTTACAATGCATTTGCGAGGGAGTTCTGGGAAACACAATTCCAGTGCTCATTAAACACAAGGCTTCCTGCTCCCTCCACAACTGAACAAGTGTACTACAGCCATAGCTGTACTGGCACGGAGAAAGTCCAGGACATTCACAGTATCTACAATGATGTGTCAGAGCTCAGGGTGACATACAACATGCACAAGGCTGTTTACACGGTGGCACATGCACTGCATAACCTGCTTCGGTGTCAAAGAGAGAAAGGGTCTGCCTCGACACAGCAGTGCCCGGATATTCATAACCTACAGCCATGGCAGGTACAGCAGTATATGATTTTTTAAGCCATATTTTTGACTTTAATGGTAACATTATCTGTGCATTAATGATCTCCAGGTTGTTGAGGTTCTGAGGAAAGTGAACTACACAAACATATTTGGAGATTTGATCCACTTTGATAAGAACGGAGACCCTGCCGGATCATACGACATCGTGAACTGGCAGAGAGGGTCAGATGAGGGTCCGGTACAGTATGTTACAGTGGGTCGCTTTGACTCCTCGCTTTCAACAGCACAGCAGTTAGTGCTGAACCAGGACAAAATCATCTGGCATGGAGGAACTAAGAAGGTAAAATGATGTATTCTCTTTCTTGGTTACTGATAATCAAAATTTATTTTTCTGAATGGACATTTTAACTTATTTTAAATAGTGTTTGATAATTGTTTTACATTTAGCAGACATTTTATCAAAGGTGACATACTTTTTTTTTATCAGTTCTTCAAATACTTGGAACTTGGGAATTTATTTTTATCAATTATTTTATATTATTGGGTAGTGACTATAATCACACAAAGGTTTTCATTATAATGCCATGTCTCTCTCTCTCTCTTATAGATACCAGTGTCTGTGTGCTCTGTTAGTTGTCCACAGGGATACAGGAAGGTTACACGAGAGGGTCAGCCTGTATGCTGCTATGACTGTGTGCTTTGTGCAGAGGGCAGCATCAGCAATACAACTGGTATTATCAGACTCACACACACACACACAATGACTGTTATTAGTGTCTGTTAACCTTTTTTAAACTATTACAAATCACCATTAAAACATCTTTCTCTTGAATGAAGTTTAGGTTAAAGGGTTAGATCACCCAAAAATGAAATTTCTGTCATTAATTACTCACCCTCGTGTCATTCCACACCTGTAAGACCTTCGTTCATCTTCAGAACACAAATTAAGATATTTTTGATAAAATCTGATGGCTCAGTGAGGCCTCAATTGACAGCAACACTTTCAAATGCCCAGAAAGCTACTAAAAACATATTTAAAAAAGTTCATGTGACTACAGTGGTTCAACCTTAATGTTATGAAGCGACAAGAACTTTATTCAACAACATCTAGTGATGGGCGATTTCTAAACACTGCTTCATGAAGCTTCAAAAGCTTACGAATCTTTTGTTTTGAATCAGTGGTTCAGAAGTGTGTATCAAACTGCCAAAGTCACATGAACCACTGAAATTTTGGAATGTTTTGAAGCTCTTATGACGTAACAAAGCCTCGTTTACTGAAATCACGTGACTTTGGCAGTTTGATACATGCTCCGAACCACTGATTCGAAACAAAAGATTCGTAAAGCTCATGAAGCAGTGTTTTGAAATCGCCCATCACTAGATATTGTTAAATAAAGGTGTTTTGTTTTTTGGCGCACAAAAAGTATTCTCGTCGCTTCATAACATTAAAGGATTAGTTCACTTTCAAATAAAATTTTCCTGATAATTTACTCACCCCCCATGTCATCCAAGATGTTCATGTCTTTCTTTCTTCAGTCGAAAAGAAATGAAGGTTTTTGATGAAAACATTCCAGGATTATTCTCCTTATAGTGGACTTCAATGGACTCCAAACAGTTGAAGGTCAAAATTACAGTTTCAGTGCAGCTTCAAAGGGCTTTAAACGATACCGGACGAGAAATAAGGATCTTATCTAGCAAAACGATCGGTCATTTTCGAAAAAATTTTAAAGTATATGTTTTATATAAACAAATGATCGCCTTCCAAGTGGTTCCGCCAAAACCGCACTTCCATATTCTTTAAAAAGCTTACGCTGTATGTCCTACGCCTTCCCTATTCAACTTACGGAACAAACACAGTGCCAGAAAATGACCGATCGTTTCGCTAGATAAGACCCTTATTCCTTGTCTGGTATTGTTTAAAGCCCTTTGAAGCTCCACTGAAACTGTAGTTTTGACCTTCAACCGTTTGGGGTCCATTGAAGTCCACTATAAGGAGAATAATCCTGGAATGTTTTCATCAAAAACCTTCATTTCTTTTCGACTGAAGAAAGAGGGACATGGACATCTTGGATGACAAGGGGGTGAGTAAATTATCAGGAAAATTTTATTTGAAAGTGAACTAATACTTTAATTACATAATTTTAATTTTTGGGTGAACTAACCCTTTAATGTCCTTTTCTGTGTGTTTATGCATCCATTTTTTAGATCAACCTGAATGCATGCTTTGCCCTGAAGACTTCTGGTCCAATCAACGTCGCAACCTTTGTGTTCCCAAGCAGATCGAGTTCCTATCCTACTCAGAGGCTTTTGGCATGGTCCTGGCAGCTATAGCCATTCTGGGTGCTGTTGCTGCAATGACAGTTGCTGCAATCTTCTTTCGCCATCGTGACACACCTCTGGTTCGGGCTAATAATTCGGAACTGAGCTTTCTGTTGCTGATTTCTCTCACTCTCTGCTTCATATGTGCACTAACCTTTCTGGGTCAGCCATCACGCTGGGCGTGCCCTCTTAGACGGACTGCTTTTGGCTTGACCTTTGCTCTCTGCCTCTCCTGTCTCCTCAGCAAGACTCTAGTGGTGCTTATGGCCTTTAAAGCCACGTTGCCTGGTAACAACACTGCACGTTGGTTTCGCCCCCCTCAGCAGAGACTGGGTGTGTTCTTTTGTTCGGTCCTGCAGGGTGGGGTTTGCGTGGCTTGGCTTGTCACAGCACCGCCATATCCAGTGAAGAACACCTGGCTGTACCGCGACCGGATCATTTTAGAATGTCACCTGGGTTCAGTCGCCCTTTTCTGTTGTGTGTTGGGTTACATTGGCTGCTTAGCTGCCTTCTGCTTCATCCTGGCTTTTTTAGCCCGAAAATTGCCTGATAATTTTAATGAAGCCAAATTCATCACATTCAGTATGCTCATATTCTGTGCTGTTTGGATCACTTTTATCCCAGCTTATGTGAGTTCCCCTGGGAAGTTTACTGTAGCTGTGGAGATATTTGCCATTTTAGCTTCAAGTTATGGAGTACTTTTGTGCATTTTTGCACCTAAATGTTACATCATTATTTTCATGCCTGAGAGGAATTCTAAAAAGTTTCTCATGCATCAAAAATGATTTACCATGTCATGATGCACTCTTTCGTGTCTTTGAATGCTTGTTAACATTCACTTCATTTTTAATGAATATAATAAAAAAAGAAAAACTATGTATGTTGAATCACTTTATGAGGTGATAATGTGTCTTGGCCTGTGACAATGAATAAAAGTAAAATCTTTTATTAATCTCAGACACTCATGCTGTTCTGCCACTAAAAACAAAGTCCCTCTTTGCTAGAGAGCACTAATGTTCCAGTAAAATATTTCACAATGGCATGACACTTGCACCAGACTTAGTAACACTTTATAATATCTTTTGTCAAGAAATCCTTAACAAACATTATATAATGCTTAAAGGATTAGTTCACTTTGAAATGAACTTTACTCACCCTCAACCTATCCTAGGTGTATATGACTTTCTTCTTTCTGATGAACATAATTGCAGAAATATTAATAAATATCCTGACGCATCCAAGCTTTATAATGGCAGTGATAGTGTTCAATGAGTATGAGCTGAAGAAAGTGCTTCCATCCGCATCCATCCATCATAAATATGTGCTCCACATGGCTCCGGAGTGTTAATAAACGCCTTCTGAAGCGAAACGATGCATTTGTGTAAAATAAATATCCATATTTAACAAGTTATGAAGTCAAATATCGAGCTTCCACCAGACCGCCTTCTGTATACAAGTTACGAAGAAAGTGTAAACTGGTGTCGCGTCAATTATACTTTTTCCATATGTTTAATAGGGAAGGCGCATGACATAACGTAAGCTTTGTGAACTGCAAGAGTTTTACACGTACATTGAATACAGAAGGCGGTCTGGCGGAAGCTCGATATTTGACTTCATAACTTGTTTAAATATGGATATACAAATATGGCATCTAATCCACTTTGTCTGTGATAAAGTACGCAAACACTATGTGAGCATCAGTATGAAAAGCAGAAAGTGTCCAATTTGATGGCTACGTTTTCAATTCCACCCCCGACTGCAAGCGGCAACTCTTGCTGATCGGTCTGCGTAGCGCCACGCCGCACACCTACTGTTACTAGACCAGTGCTCAGTTTTGATTGGCTGTACATTTGCCTGATCATTGCATAATGCTCTCTGGAAGTCCGGCTAATATCCTCTCGCGATGCTACATTCTGTGTGATTGGTGGATGGATAAGAGGCCAGTAGAGGGCACAGCTGACATACTTATTTTATAAAAAAGCATCTTGTAAACTCAATGAATGAACATCAAACAAAGAATGAATATGCTGCGGTTTCTAGTTCAATCTTATAGGTGATAAAGGTTGTTTAGATCCCATTTTATTAATTTCATTTCATTTCATTTCATTTTATTCAAGTAAATTGCTTCATATGAAACAGGAATGAAACAGATAGCAGAAAATAGGGGAATATTAAAAAAGCATTCAATACCCAGGGTCTATAGTCTACCATGACCAGGGTCTACAATGCTTTACCATGCCTCAGAGAAAAACACTATTTTGTGAAGTAGCTAACATAGCATAATCAGATGCAGCTTTATTTTTAGTAACAGTAATACAGCATTTTCTCCATCATACAATACGCTTTAAAATTAATTGCATTTATCAACACAAGCCATCCAGCATTTAATATGATGTTCTAATATTGATCTATCTTACTGCAGTGTGTAACAGTGTCTCACAGCAGCCACCGGGTGAACGCACAGAGTAACGCTATAACATCATTTTCAACACTCTCAAATGTATCTAATATGATAAACAGAGCTGCGTTGCCTCATACTCATGACCGGAAAAGCGGAAACAGCGCCGGCGCTGGCAACTGTGGCATACAGTCAGACTAAAAGACATTTAAGCCAGACTAAAAGACAAAACAAAATAATGCTAAATAATCCTGTTGCAAAAAGCTGATTTCTTGGGCTGTATTAAGCTATAATTTGATATTCTACTTGTTAACATAAATGAATAAATGAATGGCTGGGTAAAAAGTGACGGTGACAGTGGTAAGTGCTGTGTAAATTTCTTTTGTAGCAACTAACATTTTGAAAATAGGAAGATTATTATGCATTTCATGAATGAGGCCCAATGTGTTTTGGACTGGTTATAGGCAGGTAAAGAACATATAGTAGCGTTATGTCATTATTGAACGCCGTAAAGACAAATATTTCTTTAGGTGTTAAATTTTTTGGCCAATGGCAAAGCTGGAAAGTTGAAATTTATTAAACATATAATAGTGATGTAAATATCTATATTAATGAATAATGCATACTAAAGGTGACCTTAATTAATAGAATTTGCAAGCAGAACAAAACTGTTCACAAGCTTCTATGATTTTGGTTGTCATTTGAAAGAAATGGATCGACTTCTCTCAGCTTGTTGAAAACATTTTTTATTTGGACATTTCAGGCTTTGACATTAAGCATTGTCATGTGATTTTCCTTCGGGCAGTACGGTAAAATTGCCATTCGCTTGTCAGAGGAAAAGTTAGTTGTCCAGAAAAAAGAAAAAAAATTACACTTCAATTGAAGTGTAAATCTAATTATTTATTGTAGGTTTACAAAACATTTGAACATATATAGTAGTGTGTGTGTCACATTCAGTCCAGCACTTCTTTATCTTCAGAGTCGCTGGACATATTTCTTGATTGTTAAACCCTGGTTGACGTCGTTTTTGGCTGCAGGTCCACCGCCTTTCTTCTACCAGTCTGGCATCACAGTGCTTAAGAGCTGGGCTCTCCATTGATAAAAACATAAATCGCTGGAGCTGGACTGGTACTCCAATCAGACTTCACTCGTTTTATGGTGGAGAATCCTCATACACTGCTGTGTTGACTGGTGTGACTAGGTGGACATTCATCAGAGGCACCAGATTCTTGAACTGTCCTGTAAATTACGCAGATACAAGGATTCAGAATTTAATATTCATTCCTGTCAGTACAGTACTATACACACCTGACATCAGGATATTCAAAAATGTGTCCCTCATAAGGATAACTGATCTGCCCCTGGCAAATGCCTCGTAACTTTAGAAGTCAGACAGAACATCCTCAGTGCAAATTCCCTCCCGAGACAGAAGACCACTGAAGTGCTCTGACACCTTCCTAACCACTCTCCTTGAACTGCATTCATGCACTGAGGTCTGATTTCTCAAGAAAAGCTTCTTAAGAAAGCGTGAGTCTATTGACATGCTTGTTCGAGATGCGTCAGCGCTGGCATTTTGTGAGCTGGCATTCAGCTCCGGGTATCCACATACAGTGACGATGATTTTGTCCTCCATTGTTGTTTCGGATTTCTGCCTCCGCTCGCTACGTCCTAATCACGTCACTACTAGAGCAAGCTCCTGATTGGTTAACGCGGCGCAAATATTCGCCAAAGTTCCGATTTTTCAACTCGCCTGAAACGCTCAATTCGTGCGAATCGTGCCGCAGGATGTCTATCGCTCACGCTTAAGGCTTCATTCACGTTTGGTGTGAACGCACCATTAGTTGTAAGATAAAATGGTTTGTGAATACGGCCCCTGAAGTTTAGCCATGTTGCAATCTTCTTTAATCGCTTATATAACACAGAGCTCCCAGCGATGAGCGGCACAGTGAATTGATATAAGGTGAGGAATGTCCTTTAAAAGTTGGGCTGACACACCATTTCCGGAAGGAAAAAAGAGCATTAAAAAAGAGAAAGGTAAATGAGCGGTTAAAGAGTGTCTCTCAACTTACAAAAAGAGGGGAAAATCTGAAAAGATGGCGGAGGATAAACAGAAGAAACCAGAGGGCAAAACACAAAATACTGCAGGTCTCAAATCAGTTTGTTGCTACAAACACCACCACTATCCCCAGATGCCTTACCTGTGAACGAAGCTGATTATGACTTTTTTACAGCAGTTTTCCAAACATGTATGAGAGGGACTGGAACAAATCCTTGCCAGACATTTGTATGTGTGTGTGTTGAGGTGCAGAAAATTATCGGTAAGCCATAATTTCAGTTCATGGAGACTAATTGGCTATTAATTGGTTTAAGGCTTGTCATTGAATTTTAATGGTATGTAGAGTTGAGTATCGTCAGCACAGCAATGATATGAGACACCAAATCTCCTAAAAATCAGACCTAATATGTACAGTGAAAACAACAACGGCACCAGAGTCGAGCCCTGGGGGACACCACAAGTAAGATGAGCTACAGAAGAAGAGTGCTTACCAATACTAACTGAGAATCTCCTGTTTGACACATAGGACTGAAACCAATCCAGTACAGTGCCTCTGAATGCAGCGATCCAAGCAAGACGTCGTGGTCAACAAAATCAAAAGCAGAACTAAGATCATCAAATCCATAGTAAATGTGCTTTTTCTTTTTATGCTCCTTGGGTTTGGAATGATTTGCAAAATGTACTTAATCTAGATGCACTGAGCATTGTTTTTCCTGACTATCTCATTAATTTCTTTTAAGTAATTTGTGGCATTTCTTTTTGTGATTCTTTCTGTGTGTAACTTCACGTGCTGCCGTCTTGACCAGGTCTCTCTGGAAGAAGAGATAGAAATATCTCAATGGGATTCTCCTGGTTAAATAAGGGATAAATAAAATAAATAGTATTACATGTATCAGTCATCATTAAAATATCATTAAAAACCTTCAGAAGTGCTGTGTAAAGTATTTAAAGCCTGGAAATGAACTGAAATACAGTTAACACTCAAATAATTTTGCAATTGTATAAGTATTATTATTTTTTCTAAAAATGTAGGGCAGATAAGAAATAGGTATACAACAATTGGAGTAAACTGTGGAATCAAGCAAGGACTTATTATGGGATTAGTGTCACAGAAGTTAATTTAGAACAATCCCAGTCAAAAGACAATTGTTTATGATATTCATTAAGTCTGGGCCAATAGTTTCATAGATTTGTTTAACAAATCATGAAGGCAAAACGTCATATGGAGAAAAGATTGGTTTTACTTTTAGGGTGATTTCTCTACATGCCTGTAAATTCAGTTAGTCATATATCTTTAAGTCCATAGTCATATTACTCTGTATTGAATTTAAATGCTATTAAGTAGCCCTTTTCATTATTTTTTTAAAAATCTTTTTCATTAGAAGTTATTAATATTAGAAAACATTCATTTATGTATGTATTTCACCAATAATTAAACTCTGAATTATCCTGACATCTATTTAATTATTTGTATATTGTAGCCTATGTAAATTTCTATGCACCTTTGTGATTTTGCACAGCAGCGTCTGAACGGGACTTTTATATTGGCGGTGTGACATCATAAGTCTGCGCCGCGCTCCTGCATCTGTTATGATTCGGTTGGAGAAAGGTTTGTGTTCTTAAACACTGCAACCCGTTCAGGGAATTTTAGATTTTGTAAAATGGCTTAATATTTGTTGAATGTAACATTGTAATACTTGATCTACTATTAATGAACGTGTGTAAAAGGTGTGTAATGACTTCTAATTATTAAACTAGTGTAATCTATTAAATGTATCTATTAAAATACCAAATATAAATCACAGATATTAAGTGTGTGTAATTTTTAGTGCTAGTTCTAATCTTTTTTGTGTGTCTATTCAGGTCATTTAAGGCTATTATAGGTGCAATAGGTGATTCTCTACAGAAACAGTTTTTGTTATGCTGGTTGAAAATCTCATATCCTGACAGCAAACACTATGTTAAGCGGTGTAAATGTATTTTTATAAATATTTATATTGTCTGTGGAAGGCGTAGGAGCATAAAATGTCAGTTGAATCATTGCGTTTTCTCTGAATGAAATGATAGTATGTGTTCCCTGTCAGTCATTGTGTGTTTGTTTAGTACCACTGCACAGCCTGTTCACACAGACATCAGGGTGTCTACAGATACAAACAAGTTAAATTGAAGACTTTTTAATACCACCTTGTATGAAATTTAAGACCAAACCTGTTATAGAAATACACATTATATTACATACCTATATATTTAATGTGTTACATGTAAGAATAAAACAAAATATCACTGTCATAAATGCTATTTATGATATACATAGAACTTTTCATATCAGCAGACAATATCCCATACAAAAAAATCCCCACAAAAGCACTGCATCACTGAGATTTTTGGTTGTGTAAATATTTTTATCAGCATTCTTTCAGCTTTTACATTCTTAAATCTGCACATTTTTGATATTTACCCTAGGATGTTCTTTACCTTTTATAAAGGCCGTTTTTTAATCTTATAAAATGTATGCGTCATCTTTCATGTCAAATTCTTACATTTGATAAATGAATTCAATATGCACTATAGGGCTATTACCAATTAAATTACATAATTTACACAGAAAAATTACAACTCAAAAAGCTGAATCATTCAGTAACAAAACACTGCTGAGTGTTGCTTTGAGATTCGCAATAGTTCTGCTGTGATCTTTGTTTGGAGCTATTTTCATTGATGAAACAGAGCGCAACTATCAATATTGTGTGTGTAACTACTTGTTTATTGAACTAAAATCAATGTAACGTTTGCAATCGTGAGAATATTCGCAAAATAGCTCCCTTGTCATGTTATGTTACTTAACTAGAGCATATTATAAATAAAAAAACACAATATTTTGAAATTCTTCTGTGGGATTGTATGCTTTCAATGCTAGCAGGCTAAAGTTAGCATTTCCCAGATTACTTACTGCACCTTAAACTCTCTCTCTGACTGACTCTCTTACCAGTGAGCTGAATTAGAGCTGATTGAGACGCCTCCAGAGATTTAGTGTGGATTTATTTTTCTTTCTTTTAATTATTCTCATCTTAAACAGGACACACAGAGAAATTCCTAGTGAAGCGACTGAGATCCACGTGACACTATTATAAAGATGGCATTTATTAAAGAGGAGAGTGAAGATGTGAAGATTGAAGAAACATTCAGAGTGAAACAAGAAGATACTGAGACACAAACAGGTTAGTTTTCTTTGAACATTTATTTTGAATAAAGTAAATGTTAGTTATCAACTTTCCATTTGTTCTCTATTAGGGATTTTTTTCTTATAGACTCTTCTGTATCAAACCAGTCTTGGGGCACTCGCTCTATCAAACCTCAAAGACAGTGGGTTAGAAACATTCAAATATTCATTGAATCACACAATAAATTAGTCATATGTCAAAAACATTAGCATACAAATGTGATAAACAGTGCCTGCAGCTTTCTCTACTTTATTTTCTGAAAGCTTGATTTCAGCTTCATTTTTGAACCTTATTTTAAAATATCTTTAGTCCTCCAAGGTTTATAATGGTTGTGAATGGCTGCCCACATTTTGTAGACAAAAAAATGCATCCATCCATAAAAAAAATGAATCTATATGACTCCAGGGGGTTAATAAAGGCCTTCTGAAGTGAATCCATTCATTTGTGTAAAACAAATATACTTGTTTAAAACTTTATAAAGTAAAATAA
Source organism: Ctenopharyngodon idella (assembly GCF_019924925.1). NCBI lineage: Eukaryota > Metazoa > Chordata > Actinopteri > Cypriniformes > Xenocyprididae > Ctenopharyngodon > Ctenopharyngodon idella. The sequence continues at coordinate 20,247,737 of NC_067223.1, forward strand.
CGTGCTTCCGACACGACAGGCATGCACATTCGACGTACATCCAAAAAGTGTTAACTTCCTCGACGTAGTACACAATGACATGATGTTCTACACTACGCCTTGACATACTATGCTATGTCCCACACGTAGTACATTGTGTCATTGTGTACTACGTCAATGAAGTTAGCGCTTTTTGGATGTCCGTCGAATGTGTATGGCTGTCGCGTCGGAAGCTCATTAAGGATATTTGTCTTCAAAATGTGGCCACCCCTTTGCAACCATTATAAACTCTGGAGAACTAAGGATATTTTTAGAAGAAGATATTCATATACACCTAGGATGGCTTGAGGGTGAGTAAATCATGGGATAATTTTCATTTTTGGATGAATTATCCATTTAAAGGCTTAGTTTACCCAAAAATGAAAATTCTGTCATTAATTACTCACCCTCATGTCGTTCCACACCCGTAAGACCTTTGTTCATCTTCAGAACACAAATTAGTATTCTCGTTGCTTCATAAAATTAAGGTTGAACCACTGCAGTTACGTCGACTTTAACAATGTCGTTAGTACCTTTCTGGACCTTGAAAGTGGTGATTATATTGCTGTCATATACCTCTCGTATTTCATCAAAAATATCTTAATTTGTGTTCCAAAGATGAACGAAAGTCTTACGGGTTTGGAACGACATGATGGTGAATAATTAGTGACAGAATTTTTATTTTTGGGTGAACTAACCCTTTAATGCACTATTTTGATATGTTTTGTATGTTCTTTTGTGCCAATAAACTGGTGTTAATTTGCATTTATCTTTTTTTTCTTTCTTATTTTCTTTAGACCTGATGGTACTGAAAGAAGAAAGTCAAGAATTGAATGAAATAGAAGAGAAAGATCATTGTGATGAACATCATGATTTCATGACTGGAGAAAAATCCACACAGACTGAAAAGACTACATTAATAAAGAGAGAAGCTAAGACAAATGTATGCAATCAGTGTGGAAAGAGTTTTACTCAAAAACCACACCTTACTGTACACATGAGAACTCACACTGGAGAGAAGCCTTTCACCTGCCAACATTGTGGACAGAGTTTTGCACAGAAAGAAAACTTTAATTCCCACTTAAGAATTCACACCGGAGAGAAGCCTTTCACCTGCCCTCAGTGTGGACAGGGTTTTGCTCAAAAACAAAACCTTACCGTACACATGAGAACTCACAGCGGAGAGAAGCCTTATACCTGCCAACACTGTGGACAGAGTTTTGCACGTAAAGAAAACTTTAATTCCCACATGAGAATTCACACTGGAGTGAAACCTTACACCTGCCAACAGTGTGGACACAGTTTTACTCAAAAACAACACCTTACTGTACACATGAGAACTCACACCGGGGAGAAGCCTTTCACCTGCCAACAGTGTGGACAGAGTTTTGCACATAAAGGAAACTTTGATTACCACATGAGAACTCACACTGGAGAGAGACCTTTCACCTGTAAACTGTGTGAGAAGAGCTACTCACAAAAAGAATATCTTAAGTCTCACATGAGAGTTCACACTGGAGAGAAGCCATTCATATGTGCTCAGTGTGGAAAGAGTTTCAGTCGTAAAGTATACCTTAATCAGCACATGAAGACTCACTTGAGAGTAAACCGTTTTACATGCCATGAGTGTGGAAGGAATTTCACAGAACACAGTCGCCTTGAGAAACATGTAATAACTCACACTAGAGAGAAGCCTTACGTGTGCCATCATTGTGGAAAGACTTTTATAACCAAATCAGTCCTTGAGGTTCACATGAGAGTTCACACTGGAGAGAAGCCTTTCACCTGCCTTCAGTGTGGAAAGAGTTTCATACATAAAGGAAACCTTAACATTCACATGAGGCTTCACACTGGAGAGAAGCCTTACATGTGTCTTCAGTGTGAGAAGAGTTTCAAATATCACGGAGACCTGAAATGTCATTTGAAAACTCATTCCTGAAATCAACTGTAGTGTTCTGTATTTGGTTTACTAAATACATCAGTTTCAGAAATCACTTGCATAATCACTCTGGATGATAACATTTAATTTTGTAAAAAGTGTAATAAAAAATAATAGTTTTTGTCATCACACATGAAAAGTTGTGCAGATGGGAGACCCTTGAATTTACTAAATTTTTGATGCTGTTCGAATCCTGTAACAAGTATAATTTTATAGGCATTTTTGTTAAACATTTCTGTCATTACAGATAATGAAATCCCTTTTTTATTTTTACAATAATACCAAAATCATGTAGTGCGAAAGTTAAATTGTAAAAGACGTTGCGCAAGCTTCAGGATTGACGAAACTATGGCCAATCGTTCACATCTGGCATAGAACTCACAACTTAACATGGGCATGTTACAATACAAGTTAATATAAGTGATATACATTTTACAAAAAAAATGTGTTTCACACAAACAAAACCCGAGCAGAATGTGGTGTTTCGTTTCTAAATGAATCTACAATTTTGAATGAATCATTTGAGAAAGTGATTCAATGACCCATTCAGAAATGCTGCGTCCCAATTCGCTTACTTATGCTACGCCCTAAAAATATGTACTCTTTTTGTGAACACAAAGTACAAACTTTTGAGTGTGCAAGCTTTGGGACATACTATCACGTCATATATGTAGCATCTGGACCAAACAAACACAGAGTATTCATTATATTTAATGAATAATCCAGAAAACTCAACTCTCTCAATAAAGGTCTTTGAACCATCCCCCGAAAACCGCAACAAATACAGTTTTCACCAAGACTCTGGTTACAGGAAGACTGATAAGGTTTACGATCAGAAATAATTTGCAGAGACTTGTGATTCTGACTTAATTCTCATTGAGAAGGACAAGTAAACCCTTTTAATTCTATATATTAAACCACTTGAGAAACAAATTTTCCCATCTCATGATTTACCTTTTATAGGGTTTGGCCTATGTATTAGGTCTCTCTTTAGAACTCTTGGTATTAATGTTTCAAAGTTGCATATTGTGGTTAACTAAAATCAGATGGGTAGCATGTTTGGTATCGACGGACTCCAACTTTCGTTTCCTATTTAGTAATTTATGTTGCATGTTGCTAACTCTGTGACACATTAGTATTATAAGAATCTAGAAGGTTCTTCACTCATGCATCCAGTCCAATGTTTATGCTAATATCCTGCTAGAGAACAAAAACACGTAAAAGTTCCCTCTAAAGGACCAGATTCTTATTGGCTCGGTCAACTCAAGAAGGTGTGGCATCTTCACACTTCAATATCACGGGTCTCTTTTATAGAAAAACACTGATATGAAGATGATGCTGAGCTAGAAGACTTCTGAAGACCCCCAAGCTTGTGCCAGGCTGCGGCCTTGTCTTTCCATTCACCAAAGATCCTCTGAATCCAACTGGATCTCTCTCATCAAGACAACATCAGCAAAGATCAACGGAAGCCCCCACAAATTGCATCAGGACAGTTTAATTCTAATTGGCGAGACATGCAAGTATCAAACTTTGTCTCATTATTTGACACATTGAGTATCCTTACCCCTTTTAAAGAACTAAACAAAAGTTATAACTAAACTGATGGTTTGCTCAAGGCTGTTGATCTGCTGAATTTTAAATAATGCTGTAACATCTTGCTTTCCTGTATTCTGCTTCAGCTCTCTCTTTCCCTTGGTAAACTGTATGCATGTTTGTGCGTGAATGTTAAAGTAGTTTAAGGGTTTAGTTAATAAAGTCTTGTTCATGTCACATGTAAAGTTGTCCGTTTTTCATGCTTATATACTGGAGTCCCTAATCATGCAGATCTTGACTACAGGCTCTGAGTTGTACTGTACAGTAAGAATGATATTTCCCATAACCTGGAAATGAACATTTCTTAGAATTAATAAACAATTAACACTGAGGGTTTCACTGGACAAACAGGTTAATTGATTGTAATATTAATTTTATTACATTAAGTTAATTCTATTAACTGATCATAACTAGTTATGATTAATTATTCATATTTCTTTTGAGCTAATTTGCTACATACAATTGCATCTTGACACGCATCCTGTCACTGTGTTTTGTTGTTTTTTAACACTTTTTACTCGTGTTTGTAGTTTTGATCTGAATCCTCCTCCAAAGTGCAATGTGTTCTGGGCAATATTAGCCTTTATAGTGTTGATGGATCCACACTTCGAAAATCTACTGGAAATAGTAGACCATCTAGGGATTTACTCTTTTCAGCATACTATGCTTTGGGACACACTTATTTTAATCTCACATACTATTTAGGATGGATAGTTTGGACATTGGAATGCAGGGACTTACTCATAAAGAGTAATTTGCTTTGTTCGTAAATTAATAAGCATTTTGAATGAATCGTTTGAAAGATTAGGCTTGTGCAAGATGCATCGGCGCTGCAAAGACCGATCGGTGTATGACATCAAAGTACTGCGAGAGCTTTTGGAGAGCAAACGACTCGCAGGACTTTGATGTCATACGCTGATCGGTCTGTGCAAAATAGTAAATCGTGTGCATTTTGTAAATCGAGGGAACGAAATAGTAAATCGCGCGCACGTTTTAGTAAATCGAGGGAACGAAATAGTATATCGTGCACGCATTTTAGTAAATTGAGGGAAATAACTAGCTTCTGACAGACGGCCATACACATCAATTTATGGCAAAAGAGTGATCTCTGACCTGACGCATGACATTGACGAATGCGAAAGCGCAGAGGATAGAAGAGAAGTTTGAGTTTGTTGCCCAGCCCTATTTGTTTGAACCGCAAGAGGCTTCAAAACTTATGCTACTCCTACATTGCATCAATTAGTTACTCTTTTGGCATAAGTGGACCGTTGCGTATAATGGCTCCATGTCTTTCCAGTGAAAAGCATTTTAGGTGATGCCAATTATATCTCAATGTAATGGTAATGGGCTTTCCTGCTGAACGATTGGAGGTAGTCTACAGAAATAACATTGATGATGCAGTGATCCATTGAAGAGGAGTGGACCAACATTCCACAGGTCACAATCAACAACCTGATCAACTCTATGTGAAGGAGATGTGTTGCACTGCGTGAGGCAAATGGTGGTCACACCAGATACTGACTGGTTTTCGGAAAACGTTAAACCTCTGGTTTAAGTGCAGGAGAACTGAGTTGGGTGCAGTCCTGGCACAACACATTGACATGGTTTTAAGATTTTAGAGAGAAAAGAGTGAAAATAAATTTAATACATGTTAATTGAAAGATATATTCAATACATTTTAAGGATCTGCAGACACCCTGTGTAGTAACCTGATGGTCAACGGAATTCCAGGATGGGCCAAGGACAGATAAATGTGTACTCATTAAGGTACTCACACTTGGAGAGTAGGAGGTACATAAATCTTGCTGGGAGAGCAATTAGCCAGAGCTGGATTGCGAAGCAGCGTCTGCTCAATCTCAAGGGGCTTACTTTTACAGAGTAAAAGTAGGGGATTTCTGCTCTTGAGAGTGCATTACAGAGTTTAAATCGGGAGAATCATGAATGCAAGAGAGAGCATCAGCTTTGCAGTTCTTTGATCCAGACTGTAGGTAATAAAAAATGTACTCTAGTGAAAAAGAGAGACCACTCTTGCTCCCTCCAAACAGTGATGCCATTTCCCAAAGTTAGCTTTCATGTCCAACATTTCACAGTTGCTGACATCGTATTCGCATTCTGCTGGAAAGTGTTTTTGAGAAAGTATTGCATAGAGACCTGTGTCTGAAGCATCCACCTCTACAACAAAAGGCAATGCAGGATCTGGATGATGCAGAGTAGGTGCTGAAGTACAGCATGTCTCAAGTCAGAAAAAGGCAATGTGATGCAACCAGATTCCAGTTAAGTTTGCCTTTATCCTCTCGTCCTTTGAGTAGTGTGGTAAGAGATGCCGCTGCACTGCTGAAGCACTGGATAAATCTCCTATAAAGGTTTGTGAACCCCAAAATCTCTGCAGCTCCTTAACAGTAGTGGGACAGGACCATTCTAGTACTGCCTTTGCCTAGGAATTAACCATCTCCTCTCCTTGTCACATACCCCAGGTAGTACATAGAAGAGGAATGAAACTCAAACTTCTCAGCCTTCATGAACAGTTGATGGTCTATGCTCAGAATTTGGGGAATTAGCAATCTAGTTAAGTGGATAAGAGAAGCCGCGACTAGTTCCTTGTCAGACTGTATGAATACGATCCCTGCTGTAAGCCTTGTCACACTGTAAAATCTCAGTTGTCATTATTGTCAGAATGTATGATAGTCAACGGACACACAAAAAAACTTGAGTTTTACATCATCAACCAATGACACATTTGGTGAAAGTGAGCTGCATTACACATGGGATTTAAATGGTGGCTACAAAGAAATCTCTCATTTGTCATGGCTTGATTTGAAAATCAAAGACAATTTGACAGTTGTCGTACAAGTCACGCTGCAGGATTGTGAGTCAAATCTGACATTGCCAGAATTTCGTTGGGGGTCAAATTTGATTGCAATGATCATTAATCGGCTGTTGGTGAATGTCAAAGTAACGATGAAAACTAACGAATCAAAGATTTCATCCTAGGATCAGAGGAATCTTTTAGGATTTGCAAAATTTGTCACAGATGGCCAAATTGTGGTTAAAATTGTACAGTGGGACAGTGGACTTTAACTATGGAGACAATTCAAATTTTGCTGTAAAACAGCATTTAGCTCATCAATTTAAAACAAGGTCAATTCAGCTGTAAGACAGCAATGTAGTTATTCAGTTTATTGTTGATTAAGTTCAGACACCAGTGTTGATGTTGCAAAATGTGACTCAGCTATAAAGCAGCTCTACAGAAGACAACAGTGCCATTATCCAGTTTATGTGAACCTCAAGATTTACAAGTCTTTACACATGGAGAGAAGCCTCCAGCGTAGTTTTGCCCTTGTATAGTACCAGGTCACGAATAAAGCCATCCTCAGAAGACCTGGCAAACAACTTAAATCCCCATTTGTCTGGCTTGTTCTTGATGTATTGCCTCAGGTTACCAGCTGTCTTGCCTTTGTAGGCAACCATAACCTCATCCACAGACTGCTTGGGGGTCTGTGGCTCACTCCTGAAGACCAGGAGGCTGAACAGTGGCCGGACTTTGAAGAATTTGTCAATGGTGCCAGGGATCTGGGTGTTGTCAGTAAATTGGAAAAGCCTTTCTCATCAGCCTGAACCTCTTAGATGACATGAGGTTTGCAACTTGAAGAACACTGGTCTCCATTGCCCAGTAGTCATCAATGGAGGGCAGCAGAAATCCCCATGTAGAGCAGGATAGCCACAAAGGTCATCATCTCATCTTCAGTGGTGGTGAAGGTGGTGTTGACATTCTTCTGGGTCGCATACATGTTGGATTGGTATGTTACATACTTGATGACATGGGGGCTGAAGTGCCTGGTGAAGTAATCATATGGAGTCTTAATTAAGTCAGGGGGAAAGTGCTAGTATTAGGCAGGGCTTGGTTGTCCAGGTCAACCTTCTTCCAGGTTGTTGGTTGCTGGCTTCCCCTTCTTGGTGGGCCCCTTGGCGTGTGGTGCTGTGTGGTCTTCGTCCTCGTTCTCGTCGTTGTTGTTGTCGTAGTGGTAGTCATCGTTGCTGTCATCGTAGTCGTCCTCAAGCTCCTCCACTGCAAGGCCGCATACACTTCCTCTTGGCAGAGGGGCCCATGTGACTCGGGCATGGAGTGTCCAGATATATATATATATATATATATATTATATAAAATATTATATATCAGAGGTATCCAGCTGTGAAATGCACATATTTAAATATATATGTTGCACAGCGATGTACTGATGTACTGTTGCACAGCGATGTACTGAAAATAACTACCAATAAAGGAGTCATATGTGAAATTCTGTAATGTTTTTTTTTTGTCCAGAGACAGATGGAGCTGAGTACTGAACCATTTTATGTGTATTTTTACCTTTTTAAGTGGTCTGCATTAGCTTTCTGATGCTTATTCTCACATAACATTTCTAAAATTGTATTAGAAATTTTTGTAGTCAACTACTTTATTTTCCTAATTTATTTGAGATCAATTGAACTTATAAAATTATTTTATTTACAAGTGTCATGTTTGTGATTTTCATTTGTCATGTAGCCTAGAACCGCTTCTGATCATGAAATCGAAATAGACTCACGATTTTATGACAGTACTTTTATTATTTACCTTTTTTTTTGTTGAAAACTCCAATTGATACAACATAAAATACAATACAACTTATTGTTGTTGAGCTGCAGAGATTTTCAAGACAGTATTTTCCTCATCTTGAACATGCGGACGCTGCATCTATATGCTAATTCTGTTATGTGACACCCCATTTATTCACGTTAAAGCCCCTTTTCTCAACAAAAAGTGTTTCCAAAGTGTTTCATAGAAATAGATTTTATGCGCTAAAAATAAATGGAAACATTTTTTGTCAACATTTGAGAAATTTTATGGCATTTCCATCAGCTTAACATTTTAAAGCACTAAATCTTTTTTTTTTTTTTTTGCAAAAAAAAAAAATCCTTGGATGGAAACCAGGCTACAGTCACATTCAGTTTGTCTTAGTTATCATGAGTGAGTTCCCTTTGTCTTGTAAGGTATTTTGTATTTCTTTTTTCCTGTTGAATTGTTCCCACTTCACTTTCAAAGCTCTAGTTTTAGGACCTTTTTTTAGGACCTTTTTTTTAGAAAACAATTTACAAAGTCTAACTCTAACTTGGTTCTATAAGGTTCTATCTGTGAGCCAATCAGCACTTTGAATGCACACACGAGGACTAATCAGGATCGGCTTTCTTTGCCATGTCGCTGGAATGCACCATGACGGCGGAAAAGATCGCAGAAAACGCTAAATTGGTGAAGAGAATACTAAGGGTGTGTCTCAATCAGCTCAGAAATTACAGATGTTGGGTCATAAGAATTTTAACTCAAACTTGCATAGAAACCTAGTTCTGTACAAATAGAGTTTATGTTGTCAAAAGCAGTGTTGGGCATGTTACTTTAAAAAAGTAATTAGTTATAGTTACTAGTTACTTCTCACAAATAGTAACTGAGTTACATCATTATGAAAGTAACTAATTACCAGGGAAAGTAACTATTGCATTACTTAAAAAAAAAAATCAAATATGTCAATTAACTTGGATGCCCCCAATATTAAATATGTCTAAAAATAAATTATTATTTCTTTAATGTTTTGTTTTAAATTCATCTATTTGATTATGAAAAATGAACAACATGAGTAAGATAGGATACATCATAAGATGCGCAATATATCGGGAGACATGGAATGGCTCAGACATGATTTTGACCACTTCATTAAGTTTTGTTTTGTAGAAAGCCTTTCTTTAAAGTGAATTTCGTTTTGTAAAAATTGTATCTTAATTTTAACCAATGTTTCATCAAGCAATTGCCTGGATTTAATAAATAAGAAGCAAATATAGCAGAAAATATAATCATGGTGCCGGCGCGATCACTTGCACATGAACTGGAGCGCGTCTTATATGCTAAATGAACCGAAACTCAGTGGCTGCTTGTCTCACAGACATGAGAAATATATCTATAGAAAGCTTGAAATGTCTACTTTTAAACAAATAATTCAAAACGAAAAGAAATAGGCTACTCTCTGATTATGTAATCCGAATGAAATGTGCATTTTCTCTCTAAGCGCGTCCATGCGGAGATGATGAGTCAGCAATGTCAAATTTATCTTTGCAGCCGACACAGATTCAGAAAACATTTGTTTATTAATAAACAATTAAAATGTCTCCTTGCTGTTTTTGTCACATTCATAATCATTACTTTTGCCGGTTCTTTATGGCAAGCTTTATGCGTGCGCTTGAGTGCTATATAGCCTATATTACATAAACGCTCATTATTATGGTTTATTCTCTCCAGTATTTAAGAAATCAAATTAATATAAATGTAATTAGTGGCTTAAATGAACAACAGTTGTCCAACGCACACACCAGAGAAAAAACTTTGCAGGTCCTATGGCTGAGAGAGAGCCTACTCGGATGAAAACCGCTTCAGTGAGCTCAATTATACTAACGCCGTTTTTTTTTTTTTTGTCATTAACGGCGTTGTAACGGGGGGGGGGAAGTAATTAGTTTGATTACTCGTTACTGAAAAAAGTAACGCTGTTTATTTATAACGCCGTTATTCCCATCACTGGTCGAAAGAGCCTATTTAAAAAAAGATGTTTTAAAAAGGAAGGTATCTGTGCTACAATGGGACTTAAATCCTGATTGAAGCATAGTTTCTCTCTAAAACTGAGCATAGTTAAAAGTGATTTTTTTAAAGGAAGGATTAACAAACTAAAATTATCCATAAATGTAGTTACTGGAATGAATCCTTTTTTGGTATAAATCCAAATAGACAAAGGTACTGTATGTCGAACTCAAGAATATATGTTCATGTATATGTATAGCTGCTTTTGAACATCTGTGTTCTGTATTCAATGCACTTTTATTTGAATTTTGAAGTTTCAAATGCTGTTTTTCTTCAGCAACCAAATTATTATTTTTTTGTTGTTGTTTTTTACTTGATACTTGAATTATAATACCACTTTTATCTATCCTTAATGTATGATCATACCTTATAAATTAGCAGACAGCATACAGGCTATCCAACTAAGGAGAAGGGATATGTAGAATTGCACAAATGCTACTGCGAAGATTGCAATGTCAATACAGCCTGTTACCTGGATTTAAATATCTTATAAGCTTAAATGAATTGGTCTAAACACTATATATAAAATAGGTATCAAAACTAATGTTGGTAACTGCAGTTTGACTAAATGTAACGACTAAAAGTTGACAAAAATACAATGACTTTTCATTGGCTAAAACTATGAAAGACAAAAAATGACTAAAATTTGACTAAGACTAATAAGCATTTTTGTCTGAAGATGAAGATTAAATTAAAAATGGCTGCCAAAATGAACACTAGTTGCGTCCCAAATGACGCACTATACACTATGTACTTATGCACTATGTACTCATCCATGTAGTGTGTGAATTGTATAAGGTTATTTTGTCATTTAACAATGGAGTCCGATCCCCCCTTCCCCTCCGCTACGTAATTAAAGCTGCGACAGTTGAGTGCATGAAGTGTCCAACATTCCAAACTTCGTTTTTTCCGTTAATTTAGTGCAGGGGTGGGGAACGTTGATCCTGGAGGGCCATTGTCCTGCAGAGTTTAGCTCTAACCCTAATTAAACACACCTGAAGCTAATCAAGGTTTTCAGGATTACTAAAGTTACAGGCAGGTGAGTGTTTTTTTTCAGGGTTGGAGCTAAACTCTTGCAGGACAATGGCCCTCCAGGATCAATGTTCCCCACCCCTGATTTAGTGCATCATCCGGGTATTTAAAGTGCACTTTTTCTTTTTGGAATTTTCTGTGTGAACACACTACTCGCACTATTTGTACTTAAAAATGTCATAAAATAGTCAGTGGCTCCATGTCTTTTCAGTGCAAAATATTTTAGGGGATGCCAATTATACCCCAATGTAATGTAAAAGGCTTTCCTGCTGAACAATTGGAGGTAGTCTACAGAAATCACATTGATGATGTAGTGAGATTTCTGAATCCCAAGCAGAAGTGGCTGGTGAGGATTATAGTTATTGTAACTGACAAGGACCACAGCGACGTGAACCCAGTGATCCAGTGGCTGAAGCGAGTCGGACTAGGTGGCAGTAGGCTACTGTCTGTGCCTTATCTCTTCTTTATGTTTGGTTTGTTATTGTAGTTCTTATATTTACCTACTCATATATATATATATATATATATATATTAATCGCGATTAATCGCACACCCTTAATCACGATTAATCGCGCACTTATCGTGAAATTAAGCATACACCATTTATCTTGTTTAACACGTCCATTTTGCAATCATTGCCTAATCATCATATTGAAGTGTGATTTTCACAAAACTGTATTTTTCAGCTTAAATTTAGTTGTCTTTCCAAAAAAGGACACCAAATAACCAAATGATATTTAATATAATTCATACATTTATGTACAAAAAAAATCAACAATGCTTTACAGGTTTTTTAACTATCTATCAATGGTTTTCAGGTACAGAAATTGAACGTAGTAATCAAATATAAAATAACTGTATATAAACTTATTTGAATAATTAAATAAAGATGAAACATTAAGTTACAAAAGCTATTCAGTCAAGTCATCTTTTGTCTTTAGATTAACATTAAAAAAGAGAGCAGGAATATTAGACTGCTGTCCCTTAAGACATAACCTACTTTTGTTAGGATACTCGCTAAGATGGGAATGTTGACAATTTTTGTGTGAATTTGTCCGTTTAGGTGCAAGACTTGCGTGAGAGTATTTGTGCGCTGTGACGCGGCTCTCCATGAACGTGCTTCGGCTTAGCGCACACACAAATCTCCTCACAGAGCGTGCGAGTTCTCTTTCGCGTCTTACGGATGAATGTTTAAATTGGCAAGTTTTAAATTAGTTTAGTTTAAACAAAGAACGATTCCTAACAGCAACAAACACAGGACAAATCCAAACATTATCCTGAACGTGTGTGAAAACAACGTGAATGTACTGAAAAGTGTCCGTGCTGAAATGTGTCTGTGCATAAATACAATGTGCGATCAGTGCGTCGAGAGTGCTCATACATGATTTGTTTGCCCATCAATATAACAGACTCACGCGTGCTTCTGCACGTCACCGCAATCGTCTTTACTTTGATTGTTATCCTCATCAATCAAAACTTTCATATCAAGAAGCTGGTTTGCTTTATCCAGCCGAGAAACATAGTTTTCATATCATCTGGCCATACAGTGATGGGATGTTTTGACGTTCCGTTCAGACAGGAACAGCGCGAGGCAGGAGGGCTCACCCTCTTCAGATACAATGACACAATATGACAGAGTTCGTGTTTTAAAGCGAAACAGACACTGGAATGAATAATTCTCTCTGCCATCTCTGATATAATCAGCATGGACTTTTAAGGAACACTCCACTTTTTTTTGAAAACAGGCTCATTTTCCAACTCCCCTAGAGTTAAACAGTTGAGTTTTACCGTTTTCAAATCCATTCAGCCGATCTCTGGGTCTGGCAGTACCACTTTTAGCATAGCTTAGCATAGTTCATTGAATCTGATTAGACCGTTAGCATCTCGCTCAAAAATGACCAAAGAGTTTCGATATTTTTCCTATTTAAAACTTGACTCTTCTGTAGTTACATCATGTATTAAGACCGACGGAAAATGAAAAGTTGTGATTTTCTAGGCCGATATGTCTAGGAACTATACTCTCATTCCGGCGTAATAATCAAGGAACTTTGCTGCCATACCATGGGTGCAGCAGACGCAATGATATTGCACAGCGTCTCTTTATCGAAACTCTTTGGTCATTTTTGAGTCGTGTGCATTTGATCGTTTAAGTGCAGGAGAACTGAATTGGGTGCAGACCTAGCACAACACATTAACATGGTTTTAAGATTTCAGAGAGCAAAGAGTGAAAATAAACATATTTAAGACATTTTAATTAAAACACATATTCAATACATTTTAAGGATACACAGACACCCTGTGTTAGTAACCTGATGTACACTGGAATTCCAGGACGGGTGAGGCTGTAATACTCTGAGTTAGTATTAATGATCCTGTGTTAGAGCAGCGTACACCTGAGAAGGACGGTCAGAGTGTATAGATGCTAAAGACCTGTGTGCTCATGTGTGATTGAGGTAGTGATAGTAGCTTCTTGACGGGACGCCGTCACCTTACTTCGGGAGGGGAATTACCTCAAAGTATTGGAAATGTATTAGAAGTATTCGAGAAGGGAATTACCTCGATACTGTAGTATTATATTGTATTATATTCGGGACGGGAATTACCTCGAAGGTACTGTTGTACTGTATTGGTACTGTAGTATTGTCTTATATTATATTGACAACTGGAGGTTGTTTGAATTATCAGTGGTGAAGTCAGATTAGTATTGGGAATTTCCACGACAAGGTACATAAATCTTGCTGGGAGGGCAATTATCCAGAGCTGGATTGTGAAGCAGCGCCTGCTCAACCTCCTCCATAATCTGCTATCTCAAGGGGCCTACTTTTACAGAGGGGAAAACTAAAGGGTTCTGCTCTTGGGAGTGCATTACAGAATCATGAATGCGAGAGAGAGCATCAGCTTTGCAGTTCTTTGAGCCAGACTGTAGGTAATAAAAAAATCTACTCTAGTGAAAAAGAGCGCTCACCTAGCTTGAGCCTTTTGGCTGACCCCAAAGTTGCAACGATCAGTTAAAACCAAAAACAGATGTCTCACTCCCTCTGACCAGTGATGCCATTCCTCAAAGGTGGCTGACATTGTATTTGCATTCCACTGAGAAGAGTGTTTTTGAGAAAGTATTGCATAGAGACCTGTGTCTGAAGCATCCACCTCTACAACAAAAGGCAAAGCGGGATCTGGATGATGTAGAGTAGGTGCTGAAGTACAACATGTCTCATGTCTGAAAAGGCAATGTGATGCAACCAGATTCCAGTTAAGTTTGCCTTTATCCTCTCCTCCTTTGAGTAGTGTGGTAAGAGATGCCGCTGCACTGCTGAAGTACTGGATAAATCTCCTATAAAGGTTTGTGAAAACCCCAAAAATCTCTGCAGTTCCTTAACAGTGGTGGAACAGGACCATTTTAGTACTGCCTTTGCCTAGGAATTATCCATCTCCTCTCCTTGTCACTAACCCCAGGTAGGACACAGAAGAGGAATGAAACAAACTTCTCAGCCTTCACAGTTGATGGTCTATGCTCAATCTAGTGAAGTGGATAAGAGAAGCAGCGACTAGTTCCTTGTCAGACTGTATGAATACGATCCCCCCTGTAACCCTTGTCACACTGTCAGAATGTATGACAGTCAACGGACACACAAAAAACGACATTTTTTACATCATCAACCAATGACACATTTGGTGAAAGTGAGCTGCATTACACATGGGATTTAAATGGTGGCTACAAAGAAATCTCTCATTTGTCATGGCTTGTCTTGAAAATCAAAGACAATTTGACAGTTGTCGTACAAGTCACGCTGCAGGATTGTGAGTCAAATCTGATTGCAATGATCATTAATCGGCTGTCAGTGAATGTCAAAGTAACGATAAAAACTAACGAATCAAAGATTTTATCCAAGGATCAGAGGAATCTTAGGATTTGCAAAATTTGTCACAGATGGCCAAATTGTTGTTAAAATTGTACAGTGGGACAGTGGACTTTAACTATGGAGACAATTCAAATTTTGCTGTAAAACAGCTCTAAAAGACAATAAAATCATTTATTTAGCTCAAGTGAGTTAAGATCTATAACAGTGTGACATTCATCAATTTAAAAGAAGGTCAATTCAGCTGTAAACAGTTCTACAAAAGACAGCAATGTAGTTATTTAGTTTATTGTTAATTCAGTTCAGATACCAGTGTTGATGTTGCAAGGTGTAACTCAGCTTTAAAGCAGCTCGACAGAATACAACAGTGCCATTTTCCAGTTTATGTGAACCTCAAGATTTACAAGTCTTTACACATGAAAGGCTTCTCTCCGGTGTTATTACATTAGGTGTTTCTTGTCTGTAAAACTCGTTTCACCTTAGTGACATTCAAAAGTTCTCTTTTGAGTGAATCCTCATGTGGAATTCAAGGTGTGTTTTTTGAGTGAAACTCTTTCCACACTTAGAGCATGTGTAAGGCTTCTCTCCGTTGTGAAGTCTCATGTGGATCTTAAGGTTTCCATGACGATCGAAACTCTTTCCACATTGAAGGCATGTGTAAGGCTTCTCTCCAGTGTGAACGCTCATGTGAATTTGAAGAGTTCCATGTCGAGCAAAACTCTCTCCACACTCTTGGCATGTGTAAGGCTTTTCTCCAGTGTGAATTCTTGTGTGCCTGTTCAAGCTTCCTTTTTGAGTGAAACTTATTCCACACTGTTGGCAAGTGAAATGGCTCTCTCCAGTGTGAACATTCATGTGCCGGTTAAGGCCTGTTTTTTGAGTGAAACTCTTTCCACACTGTTGGCAAGCGAAAGCTCTCTCTCCAATGTGAACTTTCATGTGCCTGTTAAGGCTTGATTTTCGACGGAAACTCTTTCCACACCGTTGGCAAGTTATAAAGCTCTCTCCAGTGTGAATTCTCATGTGCATTTTAAGGCTTGATTTATGCCTGAAACTCTTTCCACACTGTTGGCACGTGAAAGGGCTCTCTCCAATGTGAACTCTCATGTGCCTCTTAAGGCTTGATTTATGACTGACACACTTTCCACACTGTTTGCAAGTGAACAGGTTCTCTCCAGTGTGAACTTTCATGTGGTAATTAAGGTGTCCTTTTCTGATGAAACTTCTTCCACACTGTTGGCAGGTGTAAGGCTTATCATTAGTGTGAATTCTCATGTGCACTATAAGGTTTCCATGATTATTAAAACTCTTTCCACACTGAGGGCATGCGTAAGCCTTCTCTCCAGTGTGATCTCTCATGTGCCTGTTAAGACTTCTTTTATGAGTGAAACTGTTTCCACATTGTTGGCATGTGAAGGGACTCTTTCCAGTGTTAACCCTCTTATGAACTTTAAGGCTTCCATCTTGATTGAAACTCTTTCCACACTGAGGGGATCTGTTAGGCTTCTCTCCAGTGTGAATTCTCATGTGGACTTTAAGGTTTCCTTGTTGGTTGAAACATTTTCCACAGTGAATGCAAGTGAAATAACTTCTAGTTCCTGACTTTTGAGCTTTTTTTCGTGTGGAAGTCTTTTCAGTCTGTGAGCATTTAAAAGATTTTTCTCCAGGTATTAAATCATGAAGATTCTCATATTGATCTTTCTCTGTATTGAGTAATTCCCTCTCCTCTTTCAGCACCATTAGATCTAAGATGAAAAACAACAACAAAAAAAATTAAACCCAGATTAATCAAAAAAGGTAGCCAACAACATATATGCTAGATCCTATATTAGGGATGTCCAAACCGTCTCCTGGTCTATGTCCTACGTTCCCCAATACACCTGCCGGAAGGTTCTGAAGTTTCCTAAAGACATTTATTAGCTTGTTCAGGTGTGTTTAATTGAGGATGGAGCTAAACTTTGCAAGATGATGGCCTTCCAGAAGCAGGATTTCACATCTCTGTCCTATACCTACTATGCTACTAAAAGAGGTGTTAAATGTAATCTAAGAATGTCTTTACTAGGGGTTCTCAACTCTGGCCCGCAAGATCAACTTTTCTGCAGAGTTTGCCTCCAACCCTAATCAAACACATGAACAAGCTAGTCAAGGTCTTTAGGAGTACTAGAAAAATACAGGCAGGTGTAGTTTGATCAATGTTGGCGCTAATCTCTGCAGGAAAGGAGACCTTGATGGCCAGAGTTGAGAACCACTGTTCTTCACAATACTGCTAACTCTGAACTTTTTATTGGACATGTCCCAAAAACCTTCAAGCTGGCAGTTAAACCCATTATTAAAAAAGCAGTTTGACCCAGGAGATATAGTTAATTATAGACTGATCTAAAAATACAATTTATTGTGTCTCCTGGGGGATAAAACACAACAGATTTAGAGGAAAAAAGAAAATGGGACAAACTTCCCCTTCCCCCAGGAAAATCACATGGATTTTTCTGTGATGATTTATTAATATAAAATTAGCAATATTTTTGTCAGCAAGGAAGCAGTAGATGTTTGTTTTAAAGGGTTAGTTTAACCAAAAATAAATTCTCACCCTCATGTTGTTCCACACCCATTAGACTTCTCTTATTTTCTTTGGTGTCATTGTTGTATGCTGTTTATGTTCAGCACTTCCAGGTTCTATGTCAGAATGCCGGCTCAGTATTGGCCGAGTTGTGTGTGTGTGATGCTGACTGTAGCGTCTGCACATGATCAGACTAGCAAGTCAACTATAAACTTTGTTAAAGTTTTACCTTCTTGAACTTTTGTTTGTAAATCTCACATTGGCTCCGGCCTGGCTGACATTAACAGCTCACGTGACACATTTTATGGCCGTGGCGATGGACCCACGAATCTCTCCCTTGTGACAAATGATTGCGATCAACTCAGATCGAATTACAGCAAGCCACGCGGCCACATTCCAGACGTCATCAAACTCCAATACACGTACGTGCACACACAGAGGAACATACCAGGACTCTCTTTAAGTCACATTCAAAATATGATTAAAATGTAATCCTGTAAGCCTGCATTTCAGTTTTAATCATGTATTTAATATTAAGTTGTGACTATAGATGTGTGAATTGTACCCCAAACCTTTATATGCGAGTGTAAGACTGTATCTATGTCTTTATGTCTTTTTAACCCGGCCATGTTTAGGCTTGAATGAACCCTCTCAGGATGCTTTAATTAATTATGTATGTTCTGTTAGGATACCATGGATTAGTCTATTTCTAAGGTCTTTTGGAGTAAAAGTTATCAATTCTGAAACCATCATAAATTATGCAAATTGAGCCGCAAGGCAAGACAAAGAGAACTTTTCCCTCCTCAAAATCCATGCTGGACATTGGCTGTTCACCCAAGGAGGCGGTTTGGCTTGTTTGTCCTTAAAAGACAACCACACGCACGTCTCTCCCGGACATCTCGGCGACCGCGCTCCTCTCCTTTTTTGGAACGACCACCTTCGACAAAGCAAACTTTCAAGTTCTCAGTTCAAACTTACCTGAATCTTCACCTGTATCTTTTTAAAACTCATGCAAGTAGCCTACCGCTTCTATCTATCTTAGATGCGCTAAGTTAAATGACCTAACCAAGTGAGACTGATTCTTTGCTGGCTCTTAAGGAATGTCTGTAAGTTTTGCTACTCTTTGTCTTCTCTCTTTTCCTGTCTTTACTTTCGCTTTTGTAAATATTTGTATTCTTTGTGTATATTTAGCTGTATAGCCTATGTATTTGTAGTTACATATATTAAATCCATTATATTCATGCTCGATTGTCTCTGTTGCTCATTCAGAAAATCAAGTCACTTCTATGTTTCGATTTTGCAAACTGGTTTACGCTTTAATGCTAAAATAGGAAATGATTTCTCATGGCCAGAGGAATAATCTCCTTTTATAATAGTCGATAAGGAAAACTGAGAGTTTGCTGGACTAACTAGACCAGTCTTTCTAAATTAACTATTAAACTAGAACTAATTCTGAACCATATATGTAATTAATTATAATCCGTTGTAATTAATTCACAATATATGTGCATAATTCCTTTTTTGGTCGATTTATATTATAATTGATCATAACGCGTTATGATTTAATTATATATATTTCACCCATAATTTGAGCTAATTAATTAATTCATTCATTGTAATTCATTACATGACGCAGGAGCCAGCGTTCTGACGTAGAACCTGAAAGCACTGAACATAAACAGAGTACGACAATGACACAGAAGAGAAGATATTGCTGAATAAAGTTATTTTTGTTTAGTTTTTGTGGACAAAAAGTATACTCGTCGCTTCATAAAATTAAGGTTGAACCACTACAGTCACGTCGACTTTTTTAACGAGGTCTTTAGTACCTTTCTGCAACTTGAAAGTGGTGGTTAAATTGTCTATTGGATAAAATCATATACCTCTTCCCTGCACTGACTATGCACAGGCTTGGGAGGGTTACTTTAAAAATGTATTCCGTTACAGTTACAAATTACTTCATAAAAAAAAGTATTCAGTAACGTAATCCAAGTACCACAATATAAAAGTAATGTAATCTGATTACTTTGGATTACTTCAAGGTCACATAGGCCTATATAAAGAAAGAAAGAACTAGATAAATTGTATTTTTAAATTTAAATTTTATTAATTTCTTAATTTCTGCAAGTTTTTAAATGTCACACATTCCATACTTTTGAATGGGTCTCAACAATAAAAATATTTTAAAAATCTGATAAATTATCTATTGCAATATTATTATAGTTGTTGTTTAGAGCTTAAAAATATAAAAGTGACATCAGATCAAACATTTCAGTAACAGAAGACAATTTTGAAATTGTGGTGCTTCAAGTGATAAAAAGCAGTTGCAAATGATGTACAAAATACACATAGCCTACTCATCTTTACATAAATAAAATGTGCAACACTTTAAATTTTACTACCAAATTGTATGTAATATATAATTATTTTAACTTGCAGTCGAATGTTTTCCTGGACATCTCACAATTTCGGAGCGTGTATTCCCGAACATAATGCACGATGGGATATGCTTAGCCCTGAATACCGCTCCGAAGCAGTATTCAAGATTGTGTGGGTTTAGTGTGCATTAAGAGCAATGCACTAGAGCATTTTTAAGACATGGGACAGTCTTGTGCACTTACTTCCTGTCGTATGCACGTGCTCTCAAGTGGCCAAGACCGCAAGTGTGGGTATTTGGACAGAGCAAAGGTTAATGGAGGCCGATCGGAATGAAACTCATTATGGCACAGTGTCCTGAAGGAGCCTGAGAAGTTTTGAGCTAGTGCCACCTAGTGGTAAAATTAAATTTTCAAATGCTCATAACTATTTTCATGGGAAACATGCTAGGTTTCGCCTTATGGTGTGTGCAAATTTGTGATTTAGCGCTTAATGAACTTTTGCGAATATCTTAGAAATCGTTAGTCCGATCAAGACCAAATTTGATGCGCATATGGTGGAGGTCGGGCAATAGGTGGTGCTATAACAAAAAACTGTAAAAACCATATATTTTCTATGATAAATTGCCTGTATTAACTGTAAATGGCCTTTTCCATCTTTGATCATATAATGTTGATATCATTTGTTAGTTTTCCTAACTCTAACATCAAACAATTCGTTCATTAAGTATTCTAGAATATTTTGCTCAATCTGAATAAAACCAATGCAGTATAATTCTCTGGACTCTCTAGAGCAGGGGTGTACAGTCCTGCTCCAACACACCTGTCTGTAATTATCAAGCAACCCTGCACTCCTTGATTAGCTGATTCAGGTGTGTTTGATTGGGGTTGAAGCTGAAATCTGCAGGATGGTAGCTCTCCAGGAGCAGGGTTGGGCACCACTGCTCTAGATTAATAATTATGCAAAAGCTCAACGTTTTTGATTAGTATGGATATAAACGGGCCATTTCAAAATGTGGCCTTGATGAAGTGCTATTATCTGTGATTATCTGTGATTATCTGGGGACCTTGTGTGATTTACTAATTAGAGGAGGTTATTACAAAACTTTTGAACTTTTGTAACTAAAAAAAAAAAATGTTGCAAATCAAGGTCAATGAAGTTACCATATATGGTTCCTCGCCAGTCTATGGTAATTTTTTCCCAATAAGTGTATATATTTAAAATATAAGACACATATATAAAATATAAATAAATACATTAAACATATATAAACTTCATAGAATATTTAACAACTTTATTATTTTATTTTAAGAACATTGCAACTACTTCGACAAACCAGGGTAATTTGTTTTCCAAAAAGTGGATATATATAAGACACATAAAACATTTAAAAAAATTATTAAAACATATAAACTTAATAGAATATTTATTTAGGAACATTTTCTCTTTTTCACGTGTCATAATTCAAGTCCAGTCACTCAGACAACTGCTTCATCTGCTTCATGGTACTTGATAAAGCAGTTGTGATCAATATTGAGGCACAGGTGGATCTTACAGACCCTGCAGAAAACATTTGACCTCAATATTGCCCCCTTCCTGCTGCAGAACTTGCAGGTCTGGCGGTTGGTGTAGAAGGGGGCATGGAACAGGGACATGTCAAACCGCTCAGAAGCATCTGGGGTGTGGCTTTGGTGTCCCCGGACAGGCTTGGGGACATCATCAGAGGTGCTGGGGGCGCATGGAAATGATGAGCTCCTTCAGGGGCGAGACATGACTTGCCTCTGGATGCTGCAACCCCTGAACACCTGGATCCAGAAGTTCTTTAACGACAGGCCATCCACAGGAAGAGCCTTGCTGTCCCGTCTGTACATGATCCAGGCTGACGTTTATTGCGTATGCAAACATCCGCATGTACCACCTCTTGGATTTCATAGGGATGCGGTAGAGGTGGACCAGCATGTAACTCTTGTCAATGCACCCTATGTTGGCGTTGTAGCTCTTGATGACAGCAGGCTGGTGAAGAAGTTGTCTGCAAAGATGGCGGTGGTGGTGGATGAGGACATGGTGCTGGCCAGGACGGAGACTATCTGGCTGGTGACACCCATGGCTTGTTGTTCAGGCGTCATGGGGACACCATGGGCCTCCAGCGTAGTTTTGCCCTTGTATAGCACCAGGTCATGAATAAAGCCATCCTCAGAAGTCCTGGCAAACAACTTAAATCCCCATTTGTCTGGCTTGTTCTTGATGTATTGCCTCAGGTTGCCAGCTGTCTTGCCTTTGTAGGCAACCATAACCTCATCCACAGACTGCTTGGGGGTCTTTGGCTCACTCCTGAAGGCAGTAACCAGGAGTCTGAACAGTGGCCGGACTTTGAAGAATTTGTCAATGGTGCCAGGGATCTGGGTGTTGTCAGTAAACTGGACAAGCCTTCTCATCAGCCTGAACCTCTTAGATGACATGAGGTTTGCAACTTGAGGGACACTGGTCTCCATTGCCCAGTAGTCAAAGGTCATCATCTTATCTTCAGTGGTGGTCAAGGTGTTGTTGACAATCTTCTGGGTCGCATGCAAGTTGGTTTGGTATGTTATATGCTGCTTGACATGGGGGCTGAAGTACCTGGTAAAGTAATCATATGGAGTCTCAATGAAGTCAGGGGGAAAGTGCTGGTATTGGGCAGGGCTTGGTTGCCCAGGTCAACCTTCTTCCAGGTTGTTGGCTGCTGGCTTCCCCTTCTTGGTGAGCCCCTTGGCGTGTGGTGCTGTGTGGTCTTCATCCTCGTTCTCGTCATTGTTGTAGTCCTCGTCCTCAAGCTCCTCCACTGCAGGGCGCATACACTTCCTCTTGGCAGAGGGGCCCATGTGACTCAGGCATGGAGTGTCCAGATTGTGGGTAGGTGGGATGAAGTCAGGGTCTGCCACGTCATCGTCCTCTTTGTCGGCGCCCTCATTGGCTGGCACAACAACAATCGGCCTCTTTCCATAGAAGAGCCGAGTAGACAGCTACAAAAGAAAAGTGAATACGTTTTTGAGTCAATTTCAAGCCCACTTTGACTTATTTGTGAAGGAAAACAGTAACAATGAAGTGCTGATTTACTAAAAACAAAGAATATTGACGTATATATTGTAAATATATAATAAGAAGTTAAAAATAGCACTAAGAACTGGTGTAACCACTTATATTAGCAGTAATAAGACACATAGTAAAAATAAACACCAATATATGCCACAATAATATAAACTGGGTTAGTAGTAATAATTATAATAATAATAAAAACTGTTGTAAGTTAAACATATTTAACTCTTTATGGATTGATAATTTTAATAAATGGTTTCCTTCTGGATCAATGTATAACGTTATACAAACCTGTGGCTACATAATAATGCATTTGCATAATAATGAAAGTGAAAAATAGTACTATAAGTACTAGTTGTACCACTTATTTTAGCAGTAATGAGGCTCACAGTAAAAATAAACATCAATATATGCTATTTAAGTATATTAAACACTGTTATAAGGTCAAAAAACTGACCATACTTACACATATTTCACTATTTATGGCTTGATCTTTTCAATAAATGGTTTAAGTTTCCCACTGGATTACTGAAAAATGTTATACAAACCTGTGGCAACATTCAATGCACTATTACTATTATCCTACGTTATAATGCATTATTTGTAAAAAAACAAAATATATATTATTATGGCTGAATAGATGCATCAGGTGTATGTCTAAGAAAATGGACATGCTGTCACTTGCGCTAGTTTTACCTGAACAGGGCGCATGATCAAATATGATCACACCATTTTTCACGCCACAACGTCCACTAATTCTAGAAACAACATCTATCTCAACATTTAACACAACTATTCAACCATATAATGTGTGAGTTTCATAATCTTACCATTGTTCTTACCATAGGTAGGCATGTAGATTCGTACTTCACAAATTCTGGAATGACGCTGAAGTTTGAAATGCCCCGGGCAACTCCTGATTGGTCAGATGCAATGATCATCTGTGATGCAGACTGATATCCGTTGATTGCCTGAGAGATATCCATGCGCTTATACGAGCTCACAAAGAGGCGATTGTGAATGTTCGATTAAGTTAGCAAATATGGTTCTTCGCCCGATAAAGGGTTAAGAGGAAAGTGCGCAACACATATTTATCTAAACGCTCTTCTTAGCAGTGTGGACGGCGTCAGATGTTTGATAACAGTATATTGCTACTTCTAGTAGAACACTGGTTTTGTCTGACATGTTGAGATCACATGACTAAACAAAAAGTCTTTAATTATGACACTCATATGACATTCTTCAAAAATATCATTCATTTCTGTAGAGCTGGACAATTTAAGGATCAAATGACTGAGTTCAGCTTTGAGAATGAAACCAACCTGTTTGTTCCTCAGGATCTTCTTGTTTCAAACTGAATACTTCTTCAATCCTTATGCCTTCACTCTCCTCTTTAATAAATGCCATCTTTGATTGTTCATCAGTCTCTTCTTGTTTCAGACTGAATACTTCGTCAACCTTCATGTCCTCACTCTCCTCTTTAATAAACGCCATCTTTATAAAAGTGTCACATGGATCTCAGTTGCTTCACCAGGAGTTTTTCTGTGTGTTTAAACAATTTGTCATGTTTAAGATGAGAATAATCAACAGAAAGAAAAATAAACCTAAAATAAATCTCTAGGTGCGTCTCAATCAGTTCCTACACTGCAAAAAATGCTTTTCTTAGTATTTTTAGGCTTGTTCCCAGTCCAAATAGCTACAAATTTTTAAATCTAGATGCTTTTATTAGATAACTACAATGACAAGTTACTGTGGAGTAAGAAAGTTTTTCTAGAAAACAAGAAAATATATTTTGTAATTTTACTTATCTAGTAAAAGCATCTGAATTTAAGGATTTAGATATTGACTGGAAACAAGACAAAAAGCTTTGACAGTGTAGTTCAGTAGTCAAGAAAAATGTGTATTGAAAGTTCATATTTCAGCATTTATGACTTATATTTGATATTTAATGATTTGTAGATCACATTTAATTGATTCATGAAAACATTTGTGATTTGTTTGTAAAAGTTGTCATTTGTGTTTCCTGTTTTGAGCAGCAAGTGCTTCGAATCACTGAATCATTTTGGGAAATAATTGGTTCAGTTCAGCTCAGAGAAATGAAAAGCTATTTTTCTTCATCACCGAATTTGTGATAAAATGATTCAAGATACATGGAGAGAAACAAGACGCACCTTTTCTGTCACTCGTGTGTAGAGATGTTCTACTCAAAATAATATTTAATTAATGCATTACAATGTGACATTAAAAAATATTTAATTTACTTTACACCACTTGTAAAACTATAAAATAGACTGAATGCTTTGTATTTATTTAAACACTGAAACTGCTTAAAACACAAACCTTTCATCAACCGTATCACAGACACTGGAGTCCGGCGCAGCCTTATGACATCACACCACCAATCCAAAATAAAAGTCCTGTATAGTTCATAGAAATTTAATTGGATAGAAATGTATTTACATACAGAAATCAAAGATAAATTAATTTATATATATATATATATATATATATATATATATATATATATATATATATATATCCAGAGGTATCCAGCTGTGAAATGTACTTATTTAAATATATATGTTGCACAGCGATGTACTGAAAATAACTACCAATAAAGGAGTCATATGTGAAATTCTGTCTAAAAGGCAAAACAGTCATGATTGAGTGCAGAAACCATTTATTCCAGTGGTTGGTTGGTAATTTTTTTCCAATAATAATTCATTTACAAATGTTTGATGCATTATATATATATATATATATAGAACCATAGCAAAAACTATTAAAACACACAAAAAATAACTTAGAACATAAAAACATCCTCTCTTTGTATTGCAGGTTTGAACACAGAGCAACTCAATTGTCCAGTATGCAAACTGGTACAGTGAAATATTCAGTCTTTGCTTACTACAATAAACTTTAACGTCTTGTTGCGGTTTGACGCGGCCAAGAACATATTCAAAGCAAAAAAACAAACAAACAAAAAAAAAATGTTATTTGTTCTGGTTTCATAATTCAATAACACCAAACCAATCAAAACAGTGTTAATTTATTTTTTTCCAGAGACAGATGGAGCTGAGTACTAAACCATTTTATTTGTATTTTTACCTTTTTTAAGTGGTCTACATTAGCTTTCTGAGTCTTATTCTCACATAACATTTCTAAAATTGTATTAAAGATTTTTGTAGTCAACTACTTTATTTTCCAAATTTATTTGAGATCAATTGAACTTATAAAATTATTTTATTTACAAGTGTCATGTTTGCGATTTTCATTTGTCATGTAGCCTAGAACCGCTTCTGATCATGAAATCGAAATAGACTCACGATTTCACGACAGTACTTTTATTATTTACCTTTTTTTGTCAGCGTTGAAAACTCCAACTGATAAAGCATACAATACAATACAACCTATTTTTGTTGAGCTGCAGAGATTTTATTATATGCTAATTCTGTTATGTGACACCACATTTATTCACGTTAAAGCCCCTTTTCTCGACAAAAAGTGTTTCCAAACTCATAGAAATAGATTTTATGCGCTAAAAATAAATGGAAAAATATTTTGTCGACATTTGAGAAATTTTATGGCATTTCCATCAGCTTAACATTTTAAAGCACTAAATCTTTTTTCGCAAAAAAAATCCTTAGATGGAAACCAGGCTACAGTCACATTCACTTTGTCTTAGTTATCATGTGTGAGTTCCCTGTGTCTTGTGAGGTATTTTGTATTTCTTCTCTTTTCCTGTTGAATTGTTCCCACTTCACTTTCAAAGCTCTAGTAACCTTCTGTCAAGTGGGCAGGTATATCTTTATCGTAGAAATGTGAACAATTGTATCGTCTCATCCTTTGGCTATATCTATATCAAATATTAACCCATACGAAACAAATTGTTGTTGCACCCATACAAGTCTCAAAAATTCTTCAGAAACTTCAAATATAATTAATATAGGATGTAGTTCAATAAGAATATCCAGTTTATGTGAAAAAACCTATCCAACTAAGGAGAAGGGATATGTAGAATTGCACAAATGCTACTGCGAAGATTGCAATGTCAATACAGCCTGTTACCTAGATTTAAATATCTCATAAGCTTAAATGAATTGGTCTAAAGAGAGAAAATTTGTCTAAACATTACATATAAAATAGGTATCAAAATGGCTGCCAAAATGAACACTGGTTGAGAGAACGCAATTTAAAAAAAAAATATTTTAGACTTGAATGGCAGATTTGGGATTGACCCATAATAAACCCGTTCACTTGGGTCAAGTGGTTTGATAACTGCCAGCTTTTTTGGACTGTCAAAATTGAGAAGAGATTCTGAGATAATAGGAAACTCCACTTTCAGTAGCTTATTGGGTATAGGATTATTGTATAACATACAACAATGTTGTTGGCTTTGATGCTTTAAAGGGATAGTTCACCCAAAAAAGAAAATTATCCCATGATTTACTCACCCTCAAGCCATCCTAGGTATATATGACAATCTTTTTCAGATGAACACAGTCGGAAATATATTTAAAAATATCCTATATATATCTTAATAAAATAATGAGCTTCTGCCGTGATTCGACGTGCGTCCAAAAAGTGTTAACTTCCACAACATAGTACACAATGACATGACGTTTTGAAGTAAATTTAAGGTTTAGCATTGGGTTTAGGTTTCCTGATCAACTTTTAATGAAAGTTGATCCACTGTCTAAGTTAATAGGATCTTTCTTCATTTAGACGAATACAATCAAGAGTTATATTAAATAATGTCGTGGCTCTTCCAAGGTTTATAATGAGAGTTCATAGAGGATGATATTTTGAAGCCTAAAAAAGTGCATCAATCTATCATAAAAGATATCCACACGGCTCCAAGGGGTTAATAAAGGCCTTCTGAAGTGAAACAATGCATTTGTATAAGAAAAATATCTATATTTAAAACTTTCTAAACTAAAATAACTAGCTTCTGACAGATGGCCATACGCATTAATTTATGGCGAATGAGTAACCCGTGACCTGACACATGACATGTTGAGGAATGCGGAAGCGCAAAAGTAAACATATATTTACTCTATTTATCGCTCAGTTTATAAGCCACTCTGTAATTTTCACTTTTTTAGAGAACTGGATGAATTTGTGTAAATTCTACAAAACTAAATGTATTTAAAACGAGGCCATTTTAACCTTTGCTCTTTTACTTTCTGAACAAGATACAGCAAAGTCATTGGGCTCACTGTAAACTGCAATAATAAGCTTTCATTTGGCATAAAACACATTAATGTAGCTTTAGGTTTGGCCAAAGGAGAAAGATTTTTGTACAAGTAATTTCACAATACACTTTGAATGCCCGTCTTCATACTCTCAACGTATCAAGTATGGTAATTTTATGTTTTACATGGTTTTGGGAAAATGGTTGCTATCCACTAATCCAGTAAAGATGCCAGAAAACAGTACACTGCTGATCTGCATAGCAGGAACCTTCTATGTATTTTTACAAGCAAGAGAAGGGTATAATGGCTCCATGTCATTCCAATGCCTTGCTAAAGAATGTCTCCAGACCTAAACCCTATTGAGCATCTGTGGGGCATCCTCAAATAGAAGGTGGAGGAGCGCAAGGTCTCTAACATCCACCAGCTCCGTGATGTCGTCATGGAGGCGTGGAAGAGGACTCTAGTGGCAACCTGTGGAGCTCTGAGGGGACAGCAAATTTACACTGTTATACAAGCTGTACACTCACTACTTTACATTGTAGCAAAGTGTCATTTCTTCAGTGTTGTCACATGAAAAGATATAATAAAATATTCACAAAAATTTGAGGGGTGTACTCACTTCTGTGAGATACTGTATATTCAATTATATAATATTTAAAATAGAATGTCAAACAGGGTCTGCTAAACTATGCATGTCCTCCAGGTAGCATTCTGGGTCTAAAATTCCAAAGACCATGAAGGTTGTGACTTTAGATAAGTCTTAATGCACAGATCTAATATAATGATATTCATCAAATTTTCTCCCTACTATTTACATTCACTTAAGATATAACCAACTGTGTATAAGTGAATACTCAAGTCGTGTGCATTTGATCGTTCAAGTGCAGGAGAACTGAACTGGGTGTAGACCTGGCACAACACATTAACATGGTTTTAAGATTTCAGAGAGCAAAGAGTGAAAATAAACATATTTAAGACTAATTGAAACATGTATTTAATTGAAACACATATTCAATACATTTTAAGGATACGCAGACACCCTGTGTTAGTAACCTGATGGACACTGGAATTCCAGGATGGCCCAAGAACAAATAAACGTCTACTCATTAAAGTACTCACACTTGGAGAGGAGGAGGTACATAAATCTTGCTAGGAGGGCAATAAGCCAGAGCTGGATTGTGAAGCAGCGCCTGCTCAATCTCCTCCATAATCTGCTATCTCAAGGGGCCTACAGAGGGGAAAACTAGAGGGTTCTGCTCTTGAGAGTGCATTACAGAATCATGAATGCGAGAGAGAGCATCAGCTTTGCAGTTCTTTGATCCAGACTGTAGGTAATAAAAAAAATCGACTAGTAAAAAGGGCGCTCACCTAGCTTGAGCCTTTTGGCTGACCCCAAAGTTGCAACGATCAGTTAAAACCAAAAACAGATGTCTCACTCCCTCCGACCAGTGACGCCATTCCTCAAAGGTGGCTTTCATGTCCAACAGTTCACAGTTGCTGACATCGTATTTGCGTTCCACTGAGGAGAGTGTTTTTGAGAAAGTTTTGCATAGAGACCTGTGTCTGAAGCATCCACCTCTACAACAAAAGGCAAAGCGGGATCTGGATGATGCAGAGTAGGTGCTGAAGTACAGCATGTCTCAAGTCAAAAAAGGCAAAGTGATGCAACCAGATTCCAGTTAAGTTTGCCTTTATCCTCTCGTCCTTTGAGTAGTGTGGTAAGAGATGCCGCTGCACTGTTGAAGCACTGGATAAATCTCCTATAGAGGTTTGTGAACCCCAAAAATCTCTGCAGTTCCTTAACAGTGGTGGGACAGGACCATTCTAGTACTGCCTTTGCCTAGGAATTAACCATCTCCTCTCCTTGTCACATACTCCAGGTAGGACATAGAAGAGGAATGAAACTCAAACTTCTCAGCCTTCACAGTTGATGGTCTATACTCAGAATTTGGGGTATTAGTAATCTAGTGAAGTGGATAAGAGAAGCAGCGACTAGTTTCTTGTCAGACTGTATGAATACAATCCCCGCTGTAAGCCTTGTCACACTGTAAAATCTCAGTTGTCATTATTGTCATATACAGTCAAGACTCGTTGAAAAAAAAAAAAAAAAAAACGAACGCACAATGACACATTAGGTGAAAGTGAGCTGCATTACACATGGGATTTAAATGGTGGCTACAAAGAAATCTCTAATTTGGTCATGGCTTGTCTTGAAAAACGAAGACAATTTGACAGTCATTGTACATTTCCCGCTGCAGGACTGTGAATCAAATCTTCTGACACTGCCAGAATTTCGTCGGAGGTCAAATTTGATCGCAACAATCATTATTTGGCTGTCGTTGAATGTCAAACTAATAATCAAAACTAACGATTCAAAGATTTTATCCTAGGATCAGAAGAATCTTTTAGGATTTGCAACATTTGTCTTAGTCGGCCAAATTGTGGTCAAAATTGTAGTGGCAACAGTGGACTTTAACTATGGAGACAATTCAAATTTTGCTGTAAAACAGCTCTAAAAGACAATAGTGTTATTTATTTAGCTCAAGTGAGTTAAGATCTATAACATTTAAAACAAGGTCAATTCAGCTGAAAACAGTTCTACAAAAGACGGCAATGTAGTTATTCAGTTTATTGTTGATTCAATTCAGTACAAATACCAGTGTTTATGTTTCAAGATGTGACTCAGCTATAAAGCAGCTCTACAGAAGACAACAGTGCCATTATCCAGATTGTGTGAAGCTCAAGATTTACAAGTCTTCACACATGAAAGACTTCTCTCCAGTGTTATTACATTAGGTGTTTCTTGTCTGTAAAACTTATTCCACCCTAGTGACATTTAAAAGTTCTCTTTCGAGTGAGTCCTCGTGTGGATTTCAAGGTGTTTTTTTTGAGTGAAACTCTTTTCACACTTAGTGCAGGAGAAAGGCTTCTCTCCAGTATGAACTCTCATGTGGACTTTAAGAGTTCCACGTCGAGCAAAACTCTTTCCACACTTAGAGCATGTGTAAGGCTTTTCTCCAGTGTGAACTCTCATGTGGACCTTAAGGGTTCCATGTTGTTCGAAACTCTTTCCACACTGAAGGCACGTGTAAGGCTTCTCTCCAGTGTGAACTCTTATGTGGCTCTTAAGGTTTCCATGACGATCAAAACTCTTTCCACACTGAAGGCATGTGTAAGGCTTTTCTCCAGTGTGAACTCTCATATGGACCGTAAAGTTTCCATGTTGTTTGAAAGTCTTTCCACACTGAAGGCATGTGTAAGGATTCTCTCCAGTGTGAACTCTCATGTGAACATTAAGGTTTCCTTTTTCATTGAAACTCTTTCCACACTGAAGGCATGTGTGAGGCTTTTCTCCAGTGTGAACTCTCATGTGGACCTTGAGGTTTCCATGACGATCAAAACTCTTTCCACACTGAGGGCATGCGTAAGCCTTCCCTCCAGCGTGAACTCTCATGTGGACTTTAAGGTTTCCATCTTGATTGAAACTCTTTCCACCCTGAATGGATCCGTTAGGCTTCTCTCCAGTGTGAATTCTCATGTGGACTTTAAGATTTCTTTGCTGATTGAAACTCTTTCCACAGTGAATGCAAGTGAAATCACTCATAGTTTGAGCTTTTTTTCCTGCGCAAGTTTTTTCAGTCTGTGAGCATTTAAAAGATTTTTCTTCAGATTTCTCTGCATTAAGTACTTCCCTCTCCTCTTTCAGCGACATTACATCTAAGATGAAAAAACAACCACAAAAAAATTAAATCCAGTTTAATCACACAAAGCAACTGACAACAAAGCATTTAAATATGTAGAGCAACAACATATGCTAGATCCTATACTAGGGAGGGTCTATGTCCTACTTGAACCAGTACACCTACCGGAAGGTTCTGAAGTTGCCTGAAGACATTTATTAGCTGGTTCAGGTGTGTTTAATTAAGGATGGAGCTAAACTTTGCAAGATGGTGGCCCTCCAGAAGCAGGATTCAACATCTCTGTCCTATACCTACTATGCTACTAAGAGGTGTCACATGTAATCTAAGAATGTCTTTACCAGGGGTTCTCAAGATCCACTTTTCTGCAGAGTTTGCCTCCAACCCTAATCAAACACATGAACAAGCTAGTCAAGGTCTTTAGGACTACTAGAAAGATACAGGCAAGTGAGTTTGATCAATGTTGGAGCTAATCTCTGCAGGAATGGGGACCTTAAGGGCCAGAGTTGAGAACCACTGCTCTTCACAATACGATTAACGCTGAACTTTTTATTGGACGTCCCAAAAACGTTCAAGCTGGCAGTTAAACACTTTACTAAAAAAAAAGCACAGTTTGACCCAGGAGATATAGTTAATTATAGATCTAAAATGACCATTTATTATGTCTCCTAAGGGATAAAACACAAATTTAGAGGATAAAAGACAAACTTCCCAATCCTCCCCTTCCACCTCCAGACCAAAAGTAAATCACACAGATTTTTCTATGCGATGACTTATTAATATTAAATAGGCAATTTTTTTTTTTGTCAGGAAGGAAGCAGCAGATATTTGTTTTAAAGTCCCCCTGTAGTCAATAATTTTATCACTTAAAAATGATCTTTGATCACCAAAATTACTTAAACATTTTTTCCAGTGAAAAAAAAAAAATATCTTGAATGTAACTCCACACCCTTGCCACATTTAATATACACAGATCTATAAATATGATAATTAGCCCCGCACTCACTCGCACAAGCTCAGATGAGATCCAGACGGTCAACTTACTGAGGTTGTTGACAATTAGTTATTTGTGAGCGCAGGTGTGAAGTAAATTACTATTTCTCAGATAAACTAATACTATAATAATAATATTTCTGAGATAAATTTAGCAATCTATGCGTGTTTATGAACACACAGAAGAAAGCCTTGTCTAGGCTCTGCCTTGGTATAATATGTGTCAAGCCATTCGTTAGTCTGGCTGTTTGATGAGAAATGGATTAAATGTAGTTGCAATAAATGCATTAAGAATCCATCGCAGCAGAGAACTATTATCTGCTACGCTGAACTGCGGAAGAACTGATGACGGCACAGTTTAATGTTTGGTCGACCAATCAGGGGAAAGAAGTGTTTCATTCCCGCCCACATGTAGAGATCAAATATTTCATTTGTTTATTCATTTTCTACCCCTGAACGAAAAACGAAAAATCAAGCCGAATTCTTGTTTTTCGTTTTGTTTGAGGAAAAAAAAGAAAAAAAGACAAACAAAAAAGGTGCTGTTTTTCATTTTTCCGATTTCAATATTAAATAAAAAAACGAATGACCAAAAGATGCACAGAACACTAACCCTTTAACTTCAGAAACTAAACTATTCAAACCAGAAACAGTGAATAATGAAATACAAAACAAAAGTGCATTTGATTTTAATTGTAACCTCCATATATTCAGAGCGCAATGAAAAATAAGCTGCACAAAATGAGCTATTTTTTTTATTTATTTTTTTTTAAGTTGGATTGAGAGTTGAAAACAAGCATATGAATCAGAAAGAGGTATAGAAGACAATTTTGTATATTTGTGTTCCAGTTATCTGGAAAGGTATTATATTGACTCATCTTGACTTAATTAATGAGTTATTTGTGTCAAATAATAAGTGGAAAGCATATGTACACATGTGTATCATTTTCCATTATTGTTATGTGAATTCAGGAACTGAGTTTATTGTAAATCTGAATTTGTGCATTTAGTATTAATGCTCATGAGACTTTTTGAGTGAAATTTTTGTGCCTGTTTCTATGTAGGACAGTTACTTAAACATATTTGTATATCAGTGGTGCTTCAAGTAGAACACACATCAAACAAAACCACTTTAATCGGGACACTCCCATGACATTCTTCAAAATTATCATTAGTTTTTGTAGATCTGGACATTTTAATAAGGATCAAATGACTGAGTTCAGTTTTGGGAATTAAACCAACCTGTTTGTTCCTCAGTATCTTCTTGTTTCACTCTGAATACTGCTTCAATCTTCATTTCTTCACTCTCATCTTTAACAAACACCATCTTTATGTCTTCACTCTCCTCTTTAATAAATGCCATCTTTATAATAGTGTCACGTGGATCTCAGTCGCTTCACCAGGAGTTTCTCTGTGTGTTTGGACAATTTATAACATTTAGAATGAGAATAAATCAACAGAAAGAAAAATAAACCCAAACTAAATCTCTGGGTGCATTTCAATCTTTTCCTACACTGAAAAAAAAACTCAAAATGCTTTACTTAGTATTTTTTGTCTTGTTCCCAGTCCAAATATCTACAAATTTTTAAATCTAGATGCTTTTACTAGACACAAGTTAATGGCAAAAATCAAAATGAAGTCATTTTTTGCTTAAATCAAGCAAAATTATGGCCAATGGGGTAAGAAAGTTACTTATCTAGTAAAAGCATCTGGATTTAACAATTTTTAGATATTTGGACTGGAAACAAGACAAAAATGCCAAGTAAGAATTTTTTTATTTTTTTTTAGCAGTGCAGTTCAGTAGTCAACGCTCTGGTAAGAGTCAGTCAGAGTGATTGTTTATAGCCTAATTATCCAAAAAAGACATTCAAAACTAGCACTACAAAATTAATAAAAGAACAATTTATATTGAAAGTTAATATTTCAATACAACTTATATTTGATATTTAATGATTTGTAGATCACATTTAATCGATTCATGAAAACATTTGTGATTTGTTTGTAAAAGTTGTCATTTGTGTTTACTGTTTTGCTTCCCAAGTGCTTCGAATCACTGAATCATTTTGGGAAACAATGGACTACTTGCACAACTACTTCCGCGTTCTACTTGTTACGGCTCGAGTGTTTCCGGTCAGTGTTCAGCGCACTTATATACAGAGAGCTTCTCGTGAAAACGCAGATTATTACTACGTTTTAGGGCTGCTAAATGTTTTTTAAACAATTAATCATGTTCTCTGCATTAACATTATTTATCTTCAACCTACGGAAATGTTTATTAATATATTTCACTTTCAAATGCGCATTCTGAATAATAAATAAATATATTTCCCCACTAACCTACCGCCGTCAAGTGCTTGTCTTTTCATTAGCAGTGTTTTTCTCTTAGTCATCATATTTCATACCTGTTAAATTTACATTTAAATGATCAGAAGAGCATACAAGACAAACCAAGCTGATGATTAAACAGCAGTATAACCTTTCATATAATAGTTATAAATAATCAAATACTTATGAAGGCGAACCATGGTTTTACTATAGAAAGAGTGTAGTAACTAATACGAGCAGTATTGCTTGCTTTGGTGCCCTTTTATTCCAGTATTTGAAATAGTTGAATGAATGTGAAAACTGCCTTAACGATGTTAAATATTTAATTAATCTTAAAGAATAATGCAATGACAGCACAACTACTTTGAATATTAGGATTTTTGGCATAAATGTGTGAATTACATACAAATGATTGTCAGTGAAAAAATGGCACAGAATAGTGATTAAAATTAAATTATAATATTATGTTCATTCTGATCTTTTTCATCGCGTCTCACACTGCAGCGTCGCGATCACTAGTAGATCACTAGTGTGATGAAAGAATCAGTTTATGTTGGATTAAAACTTAAAGTTCCGTTGAGTTTGGAAAGGTCTTTACACGGTAATCATCAGAATATCTCTTCTCCTGTCTCTGAATATGTCTGGAATTTAAAATCATCCCGAGGACTCTCATTTTAAGAGGCGTTTAGTTAGCTATGTGATAACAGCGCACTGAAAATAGATATAACCGGAAACAACTGAGCCGTAATATATCAAACCGGATGTGCGTCACGAGGCTCAGTGCAAGTAGTCCATTGGTTCACTCGAATTTTGTAAAGTTTTCTTCATCACCGAATTGTGTTTACGATAAACTGATAGACCCTTTTCACATTTCTGGGTTTCTCAGAAGCGGAAGTCGTCATAGTTTGGTAAAATTCTATTGCGGTGAATGAGAGAATACATTAAATATATTTTTTGTTTCCATTTGAAAAAAAAAAGGGGAAAAAATAGAGAGCGATTAATAACGGCAGTCAGAAGAGAGAAAGATGTCATTTTTACCTTCACTCCCATAACTGCTGTATTAGAAACACCCTCACAGCAGCGTTAACTAATTTTTGTAATTTGATGCAAAGATAATATAATACTAAGTATAGTGTTATAAATGTACATACGTTTTTTTTTTTGTTTTTTTGTTTTTAAATGAAAACTTTGCAGGATTTACGATATTGATGACAGTTAAAACGTGTCATCACAGTCTGTGAAAAGGGTCTATTCACGATGCAGGGAGAGAAACGAGACGCACCTTTTCTGTTACTCATGTGTTTTACTCAAAAAAAAAAAAAGTTTAATTAATGCATTTCAATGTTACATTAAAAATATTTATTTTACACTACTAGTACAACTATAAAATACACTGAATGCTTTGTATTGATTTAAAAACATAAAATGCTTAAAACACAAACCTTTCATCAGCTGAATCACAGACACTGGAGTGCGGCGCAGCCTTATGACATCACACCACCAGACCAAAATAAAAGTCCTGTTTAGTTCATAGAAATTGAATTCGATTGATATTTATTTACATACAGAAAACAAAGATAAATTGAAAAAATATATATCAGAGGTATTCATCTGTAAAATATATATTTACATATACATGTTGCACAGCGATGTACTGAAAATAAAAGAGTAATATGTGAAATCTTGCCTAAAAGGCAAAACAGTCATGATTGAGTGCAGAAACCATTTATTCCAGTGGTAGGTTGGTAAATGTTTTTCAATAACAATTCATTTACAAATGTTGATGCAATTTTTTTTTTTTTTTTTTTTATAGAACCATAGCAAAAACTATTAAAACATACTCTTTTTGTATTGTCTTTTAATTATTCGTCTTGAGTGAGTCATAAATGTGTTTGTCCATTTTTCCATTTTTTTCTTTTCTTTTGATAATATTTAATTAATTGTATTTATAAAAACTCTAAATAGTCATTTTTCTAATCCTACAACATTAAATTGTTTAAAAATAACGATCTTATAAAAATGTGTGTCCATAAACCTTGCGTCAAATCGGTTACCGTACCATGCCTTTAAATTGCTGGAATAATCACCCACAGCGATGTATGTATGTGTGATCTCTCTGAGAAAATATTTAATCTAAAAAGTTCTTACACTAAGGCCCAGTTTCAGAGACGGGGCTTAGACTAAGCCATGTTATTTTGTAAAATGTCAAAATTGTTGGGGTTGTTTTTCAGGGGTTGGGCTTGGCCCCTTAGTTTCAGTGAAAGGAACACTTAATGCTTCAGCATACCAAGACATTTTGGACAATTTCATGCTCCCAACTTTGTGGGAACAGTTTGGGGATGGTCCCTTCCTGTTCCAACATGACTGCGCAACAGTGCACAAAGCAAGGTCAATAAAGACATGGATGAATGAGTTTGGTATGGAGGAACTTGACTGGCCTGCACAAGTCCTGACCTCAACCCGATAGAACACCTTTGGGATGAATTAGAGCGGAGACTGTGAGCCAGGCCTTCTCGCCAACATCGCTGCCTGACCTCACAAATGCGCTTCTAGAAGAATGGTCAAAAATTCTCATAAAAACACTCCTAAACCTTGTGGAAAGCTTTCCCAGAAGAGTTGAAGCTGTTATAGCAAAGGGTGGGCCAACTCTATATTAAACCCTACGGATTAAGAATGGGATGTTATTAAAGTTCATGTGCACGTAAAGGCAGGCGTCCCAAAACTTTTGGAAATATAGAGTATATAGTGACATATGACATACAGATATACAGGTGTTGGTCATATAATTAGAATATCATCAAAAAGTTGATTTATTTCACTAATTCCATTCAAAAAGTGAAACTTGTATATTATATTCATTCATTACACACAGACTGATATATTTCAAATCTTTATTTCTTTTAATTTTGATGATTATAACTGACAACTAAGGAAAATCCCAAATTCAGCATCTCAGAAAATTAGAATATTACTTAAGACCAATACAAAGAAAGGACTTTTAGAAATCTTGGCCAACTGAAAAGTATGAACATGAAAAGTATGAGCATGTACAGCACTCAATACTTAGTTGGGGCTAATTTGCCTGAATTACTGCAGCAATGCGGCATGGCATGGAGTCGATCAGTCTGTGGCACTGCTCAGGTGTTATAAGAGCCCAGGTTGCTCTGATAGTGGCATTCAGCTCTTCTGCATTGTTGGGTCTGGCATATCACATCTTCCTCTTCACAATACCCCATAGATTTTCTATGGGGTAAAGTCAGACGAATTTGCTGGCCAATTAAGAACAGGGATACCATGGTCCTTAAACCAGGTACTGGTAGTCCTGTTGGAAAATGAAATCTGCATCTCCATAAAGTTGGTCAGCAGCAGGAAGCATGAAGTGCTCTAAAACTTCCTGGTATACGGCTGCGTTGACCTTGGACCTCAGAAAACACAGTGGGCCAACACCAGCAGATGACATGGCACCCCAAACCATCACTGACTGTGGAAACTTTACACTGGACCTCAAGCAACGTGGATTGTGTGCCTCTCCTCTCTTCCTCCAGACTCTGGGACCCTGATTTCCAAAGGAAATGCAAAATTTACTTTCATCAGAGAACATAACTTTGGACCACTCAGCAGCAGTCCAGTCCTTTTTGTCTTTAGCCCAGGCGAGACGCTTCTGACGCTGTCTGTTGTTCAAGAGTGGCTTGACACAAGGAATGCGACAGCTGAAACCCATGTCTTGCATACGTCTGTGCGTAGTGGTTCTTGAAGCACTGACTCCAGCTGCAGTCCACTCTTTGTGAATCTCCCCCACATTTTTGAATGGGTTTTGTTTCACAATCCTCTCCAGGGTGCGGTTATCCCTATTGCTTGTACACTTTCTTCTACCACATCTTTTCCTTCCCTTCGCCTCTCTATTAATGTGCTTGGACACAGAGCTCTGTGAGCCTCTTTTGCAATGACCTTTTGTGTCTTGCCCTCCTTGTGCAAGGTGTCAATGGTCGTCTTTTGGACAACTGTCAAGTCAGCAGTCTTCCCCATGATTGTGTAGCCTACAGAACTAGACTGAGAGACCATTTAAAGGCCTTTGCAGGTGTTTTGAGTTAATTAGCTGATTAGAGTGTGGCACCAGGTGTCTTCAATATTGAACCTTTTCACAATATTCTGATTTTCTGAGATACTGAATTTGGGATTTTCCTTAGTTGTCAGTTATAATCATCAAAATTAAAAGAAATAAACATTTGAAATATATCAGTCTGTGTGTAATAAATGAATATAATATACAAGTTTCACTTTTTGAATGGAATTAGTGAAATAAATCAACTTTTTTGATGATATTCTAATTATATGACCAGCACCTGTTTGTCATGCTCTAGATAGTTTTTGGTGTATATTTCCCACTGTGGGACTTTATATATTAGTCATAACCTGCAACAAAAACATATTCCTACACAGGATAGTGATGATGAATATCATTTAACAGTCTACCAAGGGGATCATGGAAGTCAGTGGCTACATTATAACAATTTAAGATGAACATAAAAAGTGTGCTTTACAAAAAGGAAAAGACAGTAAAGTACAACGACTGAATACTCAATAATATGGTAAAAAAACAAAATTTTAACAAATTATACAGGTATTTTTAAAGACTTCTGGAAAGAGGAATATATTAGTTTAGGAGGTGAATCTATGATCCTTGTCTTTTATTCCTATCAAAATGAAATTTGAAGTGTCCTGGAAAATGATCTCTGAAAAAGAGTGGGAACCCTTATTATATTTGTCCCCAGTCATTTTTAATGTACATAACTTTACCATAAGCTGGAATATTGATCGCTCTTTCTCTTTGTGCTGTGCAAAACTCATCAGTTTGTTCATTTTTATAATGTATAAACTTTTTTTTTTTTTTTTTTTGTATGAACTGTTTTACATTGTTTTGGGAAAATGGTTGCCATCCACAAATCCAGCGAAGATGCCATAAAACAGAAAGTTCTTGCTATGCAGATCAGCAGTG
Source organism: Ctenopharyngodon idella (assembly GCF_019924925.1). Lineage (NCBI taxonomy): Eukaryota > Metazoa > Chordata > Actinopteri > Cypriniformes > Xenocyprididae > Ctenopharyngodon > Ctenopharyngodon idella. The sequence continues at coordinate 20,288,040 of NC_067223.1, forward strand.
TACTATGTATTTTTACAAGCAATTGAAGGATATAATGGCTCCATGTCTTTCCAGTGCAAAGTATTTTAGGGATGCCAATTATACCATATACTATGCATATACTATACCAGTCGTCGAACAAGTCATGCGGCAGGAACGTGAGTCAAATCTTCTGACAGTGGCAAAATTTTGTCTAAGGTCATATTTGCAACAGTCATTAATCGGCTGTTGGTAAATGTCAAACTAATGATCAAAACTGATAATTCAAAGATTTTATCCTAGGAACAGAGGAATCTTTTATGATTTTCAAAATTTGTCTCAGACGGCCAAATCATGGTCAAAATTGTTCAGTGTGAACCTGGCTTTAACTATGGAGACAATTCAGATTTTGCTGTAAAACAGCTCTAAAAGACAATAGTGTTATTTATTTAGCTCAAGTGAGTTAAGATCTATAACATTTAAAACAAGGTCAATTCAGCTGTAAACAGTTCTACAAAAGACAGCAATGTAGTTATTCAGTTTATTGCTGATTCAGTTCAGATACCAGTGTTGATGTTGCAAGATGTGACTCAGCTATAAAGCAGCTCTACAGAATACAACAGTGCCATTATCCAAATCTTTACACATGAAAGGCTTCTCTCCGGTGTTACTACGATTCCTAAGTTGTTTCTTGTCTGTGAAACTCATTCCACACGAATGACATTTAAAAGTTCTCTCTTGAGTGAATCCTTGTGTGGACTTCAAGGTGACTTTTTTGAGTGAAACTCTTTCCACACTTAGAGCATGTGTAAGGCTTTTCTCCAGTGTGAACTCTCATGTGGACCTTAAGGTTTCCATGTTGTTCAAAACTCTTTCCACATTTTGTGCATGTGTAAGGCTTTTCTCCAGTGTGAACTCTCATGTGGATCTTAAGGTGTCCATGACGATCGAAACTCTTTCCACACTGAAGGCACGTGTAAGGCTTCTCTCCAGTGTGAACTCTCATATGGACTTTAAGATTTCCAAGTCGAGCAAAACTCTCTCCACACTGTTGGCATATGTAAGGCTTTTCTCCAGTGTGAATTCTCATGTGCCTGTTCAGGCTTGCTTTTTGAGTGAAACTTATTCCACACTGTTGGCAAGTGAAAGGGCTCTCTCCAGTGTGAACTCTAATGTGGTAATTAAGGTTTCCTTTTCTGTTGAAACTTCTTCCACACTGTTGGCAGGTGTAAGGCTTCTCTCCAGTGTGAATTCTCATGTGGACTTTAAAGTTTGCAAATTGATTAAAATTCTTTCCACACGGAGAGCATGTGTAAGCCTTCCCTCCAGTGTGAAGTCTCATGTGGACTTTAAGGTTTCCATGTTGACTAAATCTTTTTCCACACTGAGGGCATGGGAAAAGCTTCTCTCCGGTGTGAACTCTCATGTGTCTGTTAAGACTTCCTTTATGAGTGAAACTGTTTCCACATTGCTGGCATGTGAAGGGACTCTTTCCAGTGTTAACTCTCATATGAAATTTAAGGCTTCCATCTTGATTGAAACTCTTTCCACACTGAAGGGATCTGTTAGGCTTCTCTCCAGTGTGAATTCTCATGTGGACTTTAAGGTTTTCTTGTTGATTGAAACTCTTTCCACAGTGAATGCAAGTGAAAGTTTGTGTGGAAGTCTTTTCAGTTTGTGAGCATTTAAAAGATTTTTCTCCAGGTATAAAATCATGAAGATTCTCATATTGATCTTTCTCTGCATTGAGTACTTCCCTCTCCTCTTTCAGCACCATTAGATCTAAGGTGAAAAAAAAACAACCACAAAAAAGTTAACCCCAATTTAAATCACACAAAGCAACCAACAACAAAACATTTAGATATGTAGTGCAACAACATATATGCTAGATCCTATACTAGGGATGTCCAAACCGTCTCCTGGAGGGTCTATGTCCTACTTGCCCCAATACACCTGCCTGAAGACATTTATTAGCTGGTTCAGGTGTGTTTAATTGAGGACGGAGCTAAACTTTGCAAGATGGTGGCCCTCCAGAAGCAGGATTGGACCTCCCTGTCCTATACCTAACTATGCTACTAAAAGAGGTGTTACATGTAATCTAAGAATGTCTTTACCAGGGGTTCTCAACTCTGGCCCACAAGATCTGCTTTTCTGCAGAGTTTGCCTCCAACCCTAATCAAGCACATGAACAAGCTAGTCAAGGTCTTTAGGACTACTAGAAAGATACAGAAAAGTGAGTTTGATCAATGTTGGAGCTAATCTCTGCAGGAAAGGGGACCTTGAGGGCCAGAGTTGAGAACCACTGCTCTTCACAATACTGCTAACTCTGAACTTTCTTTTGGACATGTCCCAAAGACTGGCAGTTAAACCCTTTATTTAAAAAGCACAGTTTGACCCAGGAGATATAGTTAATTATAGACTGATCTAAATATACCATTTATTATGTCTCCTAGGGAACAACACACAACAAATTTAGAGGAAAATAGAAAAGGGGACAAACTACTTTTTCCCCCGTTCCACCTCGAGACCAAAAGTTCACATGGATTTTTCTAGAAGGAGGGAAGCAGCAGATCTTTTAAAGGGTTAGTTAACCCAAAAATTCTGTAATTTATTACTCACCCTCATGTCGTTCCACACCCGCAAGACCTTCGTAACATAAACAGCGCACGAGTGTCACACAGAAGAGAAGACATTGTTGAATAAAGTCATTATTTTTGTTTTGTTTTTGCACACAAAAAGTATTCTCGTTGCTTTATAACATTAAGGTTGAACTACTGTAGTCACGTTGACTATTAACAATGTTTTTACTACTTTTGAATGTGGTAATTTCCTTAGTTTCAATGGAGAATGAAAAAACCTCTCGGATTTCATCAAAATATCTTAATTTGTGTTCTGAAGATGAGATATTTGCGCAGTGCTGTTTCAAGTAGAACAGACTTTTTGTCTGGTCAAATAATGTCAAATAAAAACCACTTTAATCAGGACACTCATATGACATTCTTCAAAAATATCACTTATTTCTGTAGAGCTGGACATTTTAAGAATGGTCAAATGACCAAAACAACCAACCTATTTGTTCCTCAGTATCTTCATGTTTCACGCTGAATACTTCTTCAATCTTCATGTCCTCACTCTCCTCTTTAAAAATCACCACCTTCATGTCTTCACTCTCCTCTTTAATAACCGCCATCTTTATAGTAGTGTGTCATGTGGATCTCAGTCGCTTCACCAGGAGTTTTTCTGTGTGTTTCGACAATCTGTCACATTTAAGATGAGAATAATCAACAGAAAGAAAAATAAATACCAACTAAATCTCTGGGTGCATCTCAATCAGCTCCTGTACTGCAAAGTAAAATTATCTGCCAATGGGGTAAGAAAGTTTTTTCTAGAAAACAAGAAAAAATATCTTATGTCATTTTACTTATCTAGTAAAAGCATTTGGATTTAAGAATTTTTAGATATTTGGACTGGAAACAACTTCTAAGTAAGAAAAGCTTTTTTTTTTTTTTTTTTTTGCAGTGTAATTCAGTAGTCAACGCATGGGTAAGAGTCAGCCAGAGTGATTGTTAATAGCCTTAATTATCCAAAAAGAAAACTAGCACTACAAATAAATAAAAGAACAATTTAAATTGAAAGTTCTTATTTAGGTATTTATTACTTATATTTCATATTTAATGATTTGTAGATCACATTTAATCGATTAACTATTCATGAAAACATTTGTGATTTGTTTGTAAAAGCTGTCGTTTGTGTTTACTGTTCTCGTTGCATTTCCTGTTTTGACCAGCAGGTCTATTCAGCGAGTGGTGATTCAAGTGCTTCGAATCACTGAATCATTTTGGGAAATAATTGGTTCAGTTCACTCGGAGTTATAAAAAGTTATTTTTCTTCATCACCGAATTTGTGTTTATGATACAGGGAGAGAAACGAGACGCACCTTTTTTTTGTTATTCGTGCAGTTGTGTTTTACTCAAAATAATGTTTAATTAATGCATAACAATGTTATTCAAAAATATTTAATTTATATTACACCACTAATAAAACCATAAAATACACTGAATGCTTTGTATTGATTTAAACACCCAAAATGCTTAAAACACAAACCTTTCATCAGCCAATTCACAGACACTGGAGTGCGGCGCAGCCTTATGACATCACACCACCAGACCAAAATAAAAGTCCTGTTTAGTTCATAGAAATTTAATTGGATAGAAATTTGTTTACATACAGAAAACAAAGATACATTTAAAAAATATATATATCAGAGGTATTCAGCTGTGAAATGTACATATTTAAATATACATGTTGCACAGCGATGTACTGAAAATAACTACCAATAAAACAGTAATATGTGAAATTCTGTCTAAAAGGCAAAACAGTCATGATTGAGTGCAGAAACAATTTATTCCAGATGTTGGTTGGTAAATGTTTTTCAATAACAATTCATTTACAAATGTTGATGCAATTTTTTTTATAGAACCATAGCAAAAACTATTGAAACATACAAAAAGAGGATGTTTTTAGCCTCTTTTAATTAATCTTCTTGAATGAGTCATAAATGTGTGTGTGTATTATATTATATATATATATATAATTTTTTCTGCTTTTTTCAAATGATTATATTTTTAATTAGTTTAATAATTTGTTACTCATTGTCATGGATCACAAGATATTACAGGCCATAACAATATAATTATTTCTGTAAAAACTGTCTTGTATTGCTGCAAATCATGATTTCTTGTTGTCTAAATAGTGTATTTTTCCACCATGTATCATTGTGAAATCTTTTTTTTTTTTTTTTTTTACTTTTCTTTAGATAATTAATGAATTGTATTTATAAAAGCACTAAATAGTAATTTTCTAATCCTACAAAATTAAATTGTTTAAAAATAACTATCTTATAAAAACGTGTCCATAAATCTTGCGTCAGTTCAGTTACCGTACCATGCCTTTAAATTGCTGGAATAATCACCCACAGCGATGTAAGATACAGGAAATGTTATCACTTTTCCTCATTGATAAGATCTGAAGCACTGAAAGGTATGTGTGCTCTCTCTGAGAAAATATTTAATCTAAAAAGTTATTACAATAAGGCCCAGTTTCACAGACAGGGCTTAGACTAAACCAGGATTAGGCCTTAGTTCAATTAGGGCATTTAAGTAGCTTTTATAAACGTACCCTAGAAAACATTACTGCTGTATATCTCGAGACAAAACAAAGGCTCTGCCATATTTTAAGACATGTCAGTACAAGTTACTTTCAGTTAAAACAGCTCAAATATGCATTTTAGTCCAGGATTAGTTTAAGTCTATGAAACCAGGAGCAAGAGTTATTTTGTAAAACGTCAAAATTGTTACCACAGTATTAAAAAGAAAACAGGATTCATCACTGATCACACAGTGGGTTGTTTAAAAGTCTTTTAATCATGATTAGTGCCATGTGCTCTTAGCATTTATGCTACCAAGTAGCAAGTTTAAAATGTTACTCTACCTTGGTAACAGAGTTTGACGGTAACAGAACTGACCAATGTTGACAGTATGTAACAGAATTGACAGTAACAGAGTTGATCAACAATACTATACATAAATCTTTTTTTTTTTTTTTCCAAGGTAAAAAAAGGAAGTAACTTGTGTTTTTTGCAAGCACTGAATTAATAAAAATTTAAGTTTTCAATAAGATACTGTAAAGAATTTGTTAGTGAGCAGTTTTTTTTGTCAATCAGTTGCCTCAAAATGTTTAAGTTAAGTAATTCAAAGTTTTATTAAGCAGAATTGGCAGGTTTTTATTTTGTACTCATACATTTTAATTATTCTTAACTTGAAAGGTTTGAGTACACTAATTCATACATTAACTTAATATTATCATGTAACTTCAATTTAGTGTAAACATAGCTAGCTATAACAAGCTAGTTCATAAAATGCTAACATGTTAACAATAGCATGGTATAGTACTTGCTGAATGAGTTAAGCAATATAAAGCATTTAACATGCTTGCTCTCAAACCAAGCCACATGCACCACTTGTCACCATGACAGTAAACTCCAAAAAAACCCACATTAACAGAAACTCTTCTAAATTAGCATAACAATACATTAATCACTACTAAATCTCCCACTTTACATTAATCTTGCACACACACAAAAAAACATAACATTACGAAAGGGAAGGTTTATGGATCACATATTATTTATAAATAAAATTCAGACAACGTTTCCACCAAAAATCCAGTCATTTGCAGTTTATGGTAAATGTTAAATGTATTTTTATTAAATTGAACATTTATTTAACTTTGGAGTATGGAGAAATAGGCTTATTCCTCACTTGTTAAGGCCAATTCACACTGCAACAACAGATGCCGACCAACAGCAATAGACACTTTATTGGGTTTTGTCAGACGCTGTCTGTTGCCAATGATTAGTGCTTGTTTTTGCTTATTGAACATCGTGTACTCCGACATCGTTTCTGGCTTGGCTAAAAGGGCGATGTAGTTTCTCCAGTTGTGTGTCTGTACTCCTGTTTAAGAATTTACATCACTTGCAAATTTCTAAGGGCATTACTCACAAATGTATTGGAGTAAAAAGTACATTTACTAATTACTCAGTAAAACTACAAAGTAGCCAAAGATACTCAAGAACAGTAACTCATTACTTTTACTCAAATACTTTACACCCCTGATAATAATAAAGGGGTATACATCTGGAACAGAAGACTTGTGTACAGATTTGAACTTCTGCATAATATCTAATTATTGCCCTCATGAATTATAGAAACGGGTAATTGCTGTGTGAATTGTTTAAGCTGGAGATAACATTGGGGGAAAATGTAACATCTGCCTGAGCTGAGAAGTGCAAACAGGTTGTGTATGGAGTGAGAGGGGTCTGTGATGATGTTATCTGCCCATTTCTTCACTCTGGAGGAGTACAAGACCTGAAGGTTGGGCAGGTGCACACCAATCATCCTTTCAGCTGACAGTCTGTTGCAGTCTTCTTATGTCTGATTTGCTGGCTGACCCAAACCAAACAGTTATAGAAGTGCACAGAACCGACAGCTGAGTGAAACTGTGTCATCTGCGCCTGTTGCAGGTTGAACTTTTTCAGTTGACAAAGAAAGAACAACCTCCTTTGAAGGTTGAAGGTACAATGAAGTCAATGTGATTGTCCCACTTCAGATCCTGAGAGATGGTGGTGTCCAGGAACCTGAATGACTCCACTGCCTCCACAGTGCTGTTCATGTTGGTGAGAGGGGGGTTTCTCCTAAAGTCCACTATCATCTCTAATGTTTTGAGCATGTTCCACTCAAGGTTGTTGTGACTGCACCAGACAGTCAGCTCTTTAACCTCTTGTCTGTAAGCAGACTCATCACTGTCCTGGATGAGGCTGATGATTGTGGTGACGTCTGCAAACTTCAGGAGTTTGACAGAGGGGTCTTTAGAGGTGCAGTCATTGTGTAGAAGGAGAAGAGCAGAGAGGAGAGAACGCACCCCTGAGGAGCTCCAGTGCTGATATTGAGGGTCCTAGATGTGAGTTTTCCCAGCTTCACTAGCTGATGCCTGTCTGTCAGGAAGTTGATGACCCACCGACAGATGGAGATGGGTACAGAGAGCTGGGTCAGTTTATACAGGAGGGTATTCGGGATCATGCTGTTGAAAGCAGAGCTGAAGGATCCAACAGGAAAGAGAATCCTTGCTTAAGTCCCTGGTTTGTCCAGATGTTGCAGGATGCAGTGCAGGCTCACGTTAGACACGAAACTTTATTTTCAGGGAGAAGGGAATCGTCCACCCTAAAAATGATGACTTCTTTTTGGATTCTCCACCTGCGTTTTCCTCAGTATCATCCTTGTTCTTGTCCTTTTTGGATCTAAAGGGATTCTTAATCTGCAAACAAATGACACTCATTATTAAAACAGAATTCATTTCAATAAACAAGTACAGGTATTAGGTAGAACATTAAACACTTATACAGAGGAGAAATTACCTTTTTGAGGATGTTCGACTTCATCGTCTTTAACTTATTTCTGAAGGTCAGTTTTGGTAGATCCTCCTGTACTGACACAGCCTGACTGTGCACTTCAATCGGTTTTGAAAAATGTTCAATCGGTGGAAATTTCTTTGTCAGCAAGTCAAAAACTTGACTGACCACCAACTCTGTCAGATGATCCACCACTGTCAGACCGAAATCCTCTTCTCTGATGATGAAGGGCATCACTGGAGTATTTTCAGGGAGTGTGGCAGGATGGGGGAATCTGGAGGACACAAAAAGACGCTGCACGAGTTCCTCCACAAAATAATGGAGGAAATCTGTAGCTGTCATTCTGATCTCCTCCGAGACGCTCCCTGCCTGTGGCATCTCGCTTCTTAGGACACAGTTCATTAAAACTGCGAGCCTTCGATGCAGACGTTCTGAGGCTGCGTAACTGTTGTCCTGCTGGCTGAAGTGACCGTAACACTTCGACATACATAGAGCGGTCATCAGTGAGTCAAATAAGGTGGTGGTCTTTGGCCCGTCATTGCCTGAGGGTTGACCTGACTCCAGCAGGACAAGTGACAGTCCACCTTCAGATGACTCAAAAGTCGGCCGCAGAACTGGGACAGGCCCACTTTCCCATGTTCTGGACGCTGCAGTAGGATTCTTTGACCATGCCCGAATGACATCCTCCACAATGTAGTCAATCACATTGCTTGCGGTCTCCACCGTATGGCTCGTTCTGAGAGCGCACGGGAGTTTGCCCTCTATTGCCGCAAGGACCGTGCTGATGGCTTTTGTGGCCACTGTGCGGGAGATGTGGCAATGCAAAACACTCAGCTTCCAGATGACCTCGCTAATCAGTAATTCCCCAATATTAGTGCAGGAATCATCCGGACGGAAGTAAACGAAGCATGGTGAAGAGGCTGCGTTGATCTTCAGCATGTTGTTGTGCATCACCACATTCACCCGATGACAAACTTCCTCCACCACAATGCCAGCGAGTTCAGAAGAACGTGGATCGTCTTCACCCAGAGAGTCACTGAAATCGCATTCAGCGCTGCTGAGGAGACTATCCACCGTGATCCCAAAAAGGGATTCAAGTGGATACACATATGGAAGCTGTTCCATCTTCAGGATCGCTGGTCTTTCTGATGTTATTGGTCTGTTTGAGTTCACAACTGCAGATGGATTCATGCCCACTATTCCAGATAGTTTTGGCATTAAATCAGTTGCAGTTGTGGCGGCTGACGTTGCAATGGAAGTCAGCATTTGATAGATTTGCTGTCTGGAGAACTGTGTGGAAAAAAACAAAATGAGTTTTAGTTCTAATGATGCGAGTTGATTTTTATCACATTAAGTTTATGCCTGCACATTGTTTGCTTTGTTAAAAAAAAAAAGACTTACCGGGTAGCTCAATGCCGCCTGAATCACTTCCAAATTCCTGAAAAACAGACAACTGTTAATATAATACAATATGAGTAAAATTTGATGACAAACTTTGATGTTGGATTGACAAAGCCTAGTCTGAAAGTTTGAAAAATCTTTGAAAAGCTTTAAGTTTGAAGATTATAACACGGAAAAAACAAAAATAAACATCAGAAGGTATGTTAAAGAAACAGTGTAATGTACTGAATTGTATCATGTCTTGTGTAATCGCTCAAGCAAAGTTTCAACTGGGGAAAGACATCAAAACAGCTTTTAAAAATGTCGCTTAACATTATTTACCTTAGAAAGCCATTTGATGTCTGTATCTCGTTAGTTAGCTAGAAAAATAATAACTCTAGGGAGGGGCGTTTTGTTAAGTATATCCACTGTATTACATATTCACTATATTTTACTTATCATGTTAGTGTTGTCTTCATTATTTAATGTATGTTTGAATAAATCTGTCATGAAAAGAAGTTATTACAGTCATCATTTAAATGTTATATTATTTAACCCTCATGTTGTGTTGTCCCGTGCCAGAAAATGCTAGTTAATGTTATAGCATTGGACTAAAATTTGCTGACTTTGCTCACCCAGAGTCTAACTACTTCCCAAAAATGTGGAGCGTGTTCATCATGTTCATGTTTACATATGTACATGTGGGCTTACAAAAATAAAGGTCCCGGACCTCTGCATGTGTGGATACATGCGTACTCGTGCATTCGCGCACATACACACACACACGTTCATTTACACAGACTATTTTGAGTATTACAGGCTTTCTTTTGCACAGAGATGAATTTTATCCTCAAATCAGTGAGGCCTACGATCAATCAGTTTAAAAGATAAATACAAAACCTGTCCTAATTTAAAGAAAACAAGTTGGCAAAAAAAATTAATCCATTATTTTATGATAAGGTAGCATAACAAGAGATTTATAAGCAATTTTTTTCAGGCCGGTCATTTTTGTCCAGAAACACCACAAGTGTTATAGGGATTTCAATACAGCACAAGGGTTAACCAACAAATTGGAGTAGAAACATAATTGTTATTAAAAAGTTGGTATATAAACTACCTTATGTGCAATTTAAATGTCTGTATAACTTATTTTAATGTTTATTATTTAATAAAAGTGATTCATTAATTGATTATTGAATAAATTTTTCAGACAGTCTGCTTAAAAACACTTTATTTTGAATACCCCCATTTGCAAGTACATGTCAACTTAATCTACTAACCCTAACCCTAAAAGGTCTACTAATAGTTAACTAATATTCTAATGACTAGTAGTTGACATGTAGGAGCAACATTACTTTTAGTCAACAGAATGTCTAAAAGGGACCATCAAAATAACCAAAAACTCTAATATTAACACAATTACACAACAACTATTTTAAATGAGTTTCATCACTAGAATATAAGAGGATTTTACTAATAAAAATAGACATACTGCTCAGTCAGATTCCACATGAAGTTGCAGATGACTGATTGAAAAGTGACGTCCTCCAGCTGTGGTACAGCAAGTTTTGCAGCTAAATGGGCTGTAAAGGCCAGTTCTCTGTGATGGTCTGATTGAACGCTAGTATTACAAGCCATTGTAATCTATCATCAATCACTGAGTAGAGTAGAAGTTTGCTCTTAAATCACTACTGCAGAACAATGTGGGCTCAAGGACTCCTGCAGCTTTATTTATATAGTGTGCTGGCTGTGACATCACCACAGAGAATCATGAATAATTAATTAGCACTGTTAAACATTCTAATGGAATGTCGGTGGAATGCAGACTGCTGGAGGAATGATCATGTGATCTGAACTACTAAAGCTACTAGAAACTACTAAAAAAGTATGATTGGATCATTATTGCAGTGATTATTATTATGTTATATGTTCTTCTAACCCTAATTGATGGAGTGTGTAGCTTTTCATTTCTTAAATAACCATGTAGGAAGACACATTATGGCCATATTCCAGGATGACCATGTGAAGATTCATCCTGGATCAACTAGTGAGAGTTGATACAATTTTAACTAATTTGACATTGTTGTGATAATACACAGGGGTGTATGTATTCCAGGGGCGTAGTTTGTGGGGAGGATGGGGGTGAGGTAACCTCCTCAGTGTTCACTGTTGTCTGATTCTCCTCTTCATGATGTGCTATACATTTTCATGTATATGAAATTGTGATGACTTTACTGGTTCTGGATAAGAACTGGTTCTCGGTTCCCAACTCTAGTAAGAAGATAGTGTTTTTTGAAAAGGAGCAAGGAGAACTTTTGTTATATTATTTATAAACCATGTCTAGGCTATCCTTATATTTAACATATTTCAGAAATTAAATACACAATTTCTGTATGTTTTATTTTGCCATTGCTTTCAGCCAAAAGGCCTGGCGCCCACCTTGGGAACCACAGGAGAACATAGGAATGACTGTGTCATAAAGGAAGGTCTGCTAAAAATACCGTTGTTACATTGATGGTGCAAAGAAACAAAAAATGTTGTGCCATGTGGCCAACAATAAAGTTCTATTGTAGTAAATTAAGTGCACGTATGTTGTAAATGAAAAGTATTTATTTATAAATCTTGGTTTCATTATATTATATTTAAATTTAGTCGTGGAAAAGAAACAGGAAATATTTTTTTTTTGGATAATGTTTATGTGATGTGTTGAGGCTGTGATAAAGCTGGAGGATGTGTAGCGCAATGATTGAGTATTGCACTCCAAGAATATAAGCCTTAAAAGAGAATATAATTTGTAGTTAAATATAGTGTTGAAATGTTAGTCTCATAGTTCGCCAGCAGGTGGCGGCCGAAGTTGAGGCTGTGATAAAGATGTGACGTAAGATGGTGTGCGATAACCACGAGAGCCGCAACTAAAACTATTAATTCCTGTTTTGCAGAATAAACACACTTTAAATGTGCAACCCCCCTTTGTGAATTCTTCACTGCACACTGGGAAGTGTTACAGATGATTACATCACCTCATTCGTTGCACCACAGATTCACTGTAGGGCTACATATTACATTCAATATTTTCAGCGAGGTGCTTTTGCTGCAGGGAAAATCTGTATAACCCATCATACAAAAGGCAAATCGTTATATTCTGCAGATTGCCTTTTCACAACCTTCCACCCAGAAAAACTACAGTTTGCATACTCAAGGTATAGCCAGCTTTTGGTGTTATGAATAACCTTACATTTAACACTAACCATATTATTGTATCTACACTATGTTTTTGTAAAAAGGACACATAAATGATGTTTTCTCTCACATGACAGTGATTACATGTCATCTGGACGATGTTCTCAGCTGAAAACAAGTTGGCAAGGTTTTGTGGCCTCGCCTGTTGCCAACATTGTTGGACCTCTTTATGTCTTTGACACCAACTGGACAATGGTGGCTGCTGAGCAAAATCTTGCCCATCAGTGCCCTCAGAATCCTGTAGAAGGTCCTCAAGCCTCTGCATATTAAAATCTTCAAAGAGAGAAGAGTAAAATACAAACATACCAGAAATCCAACATTGCAATTCCACTACCACTGACTTCTTTTGTGGCATTTCCATTGCTTTTAATAGCAGGGAAGGCAGAGGGTGAAAGGATAGTTGGAAATGGGCAATCAAACCCATGACCCTTGAGATTCTGTGTAGGTACTGGCTGTCAGTAGTGTTGCCCACTGTGAAACTGAACAACAACCAGGTGATTTTGCTGAGAAACACTTGGTGCTGTTTAAAGTTTTCCTACTTCTGTCATGTGGACAGAGCTTGATGCTCCAAATTGTGGTAACTTTAATATTTGAGGCATGTTAAGGGACTTTGGAAAAAGCATTTTGGAAGGATCATCGTTTGCTGGCTAGTTACTAAACATAGCAAAAGTGCAGGTATAATGAGGTTTCTTTTTTACTTAACTCCTTGTACTTTCATATGAAGCACACCTTATTATGAAAAGTGTTTTAAAGTAGTTTTTCTACTTAGCAGGATATTGGTGGCTAGTACATGATGAACTTGTGATGGAGGAACTAGCACATGGAGAAGTGCCAACTGTTTGAAAGTTAAAATAACATGAACCACATTAGAAAATTATTTCAAACTCTTTGCCTGATTTACAAAAATACACACTGAAATACACCTTTGGCAAACTTGCAACATGTAAACTATCAAACCTAAATGTAATTGGCATTACAATGTAATTTACATTATGCAATATTGAATTGTACAGTATTGAATTGAGTACCAACAGCACTATCAAACCACTACTTATTTCAGATCACACATCATCACTCTCCATTAAAAGTATTTGACATTAATTTTATAATATGGACACTAACCAGCAGATGAACCTTTTTTCCTCTGTTTGCTGGTGGTCACACGATGCCCATCACGGTCCCTCTTCCACCAGGTCACTTTAGATCGTCCTGTGACTTCAGGCTTCTGAGTTTGTGACTCCGTGTTACATTTCTTTATGGACATAGCATGTAATGAAACATAGATGGGTGAAAAATAGGCATTAACTAACTGGAGTTAATTAATTACACATATGTGTATAACAAGAATGAAACTTGCCTGTATCTCTTCAACAAATACATCCCGAGCAGAAGAGCAGCTTCTAGTTTGTGCTTGTTTCCACTTGACATTGTACTAAAACAAAAAATAAAGGTGTCAGTTAGACCTGAGATCTGACTGCAACTCAAACTTGCTCTCTAATATAACTGAATGAAAAGTTTGGACCAAATCAGAGATATGAGGGTAAAGGGCTATTAAAATTTGAAATTTTCTGGTAGAGGATAGTGCTGTCTGACTATTTGCCATCAAGGAGGCAGGAGAATGCAGATTTTCATCACAACCTCTGGTTGTAACAATAATGATATATCTGTACCTGATATGATCACATTCTGTATATACTGATTAGTCAACATTATTGACCCCTGGGGGTCCCGTAGGCTAACGTTACCACTTTAGCTAAAAATGTTAGCTAATACTAATTCGGTCTGTTGTAGTGCTGTCATCAGCCATGTCTAAAAGCTCCCATGGTTGACCCATGTTACAACATGATTAAAACTTTATTTATTTCAAACTGCAACAGGTCAGTAGAATTTAGCTTAGGCTAATATCAATGGTAGGATACCAGCTGTGCTAACTGAGCAGCCCACTGTTCCAGGAACAACTAATTTTAATGTATACGCTGCCATTTTGACACATGACCCCCTGTAACGTGATGCAGAAACACTGAAATAAACAATACCATTAACACCGTGATCTCATTACAAAAAAAAATTGTTGCCCTTACGTACATGTTTGAAGATGTATGCGCATCGGGTAGTTTTTGTTCGTCGGCCGACTAAGTTTTCTCAGTGTGTTCCGCACCGTCGGCTGAAGTTGGTCCTCGTCGGCTTTTTTTCGGCCAATTCGACAGCTCGTCAGTATGTCGGGCCATCTGATCATTCTGATTGGCTGTTCAGCTACTGCCACCTGCTGGTACGGAAAGGCATTTCATCTTACGCAGGCGCAGAACGAACGTGTTACTTGGCCGTCGAGCGTCGGTTTGTTGTGTCAGGGCAACTTTGGACCCAGACGCTGCCGACATGAGCCAACCCTGCAGTCTGCTTTTGTTGCCACTAGTTCGGCGGCGTCGGCTTGGTGTGTTCCTGCCTTTACTAAGAAGTTTTGAACAACACAAACTGAAGGTTTATCCAGATCAAAACCAAGATTGGATTTCATGATCTTTTCTTTTCTTTTCTGTTGAACAACACTTTTTCAAGATTTGATCCTGTCCGATAGCCGAAATCTGTTCAGAATTCTTTTGAACAACTCTGCCCTGAAAAATTGTGTATCTGGATCACAGTGATCCAAGCCTATTTTGCTTTGAAAAATCATCACAAATGTAGACGGATTACCTGATCCTGGATAGCAAAACATGGGATTTCCAAATCTAGATCATTTGGATCCAGATTAAACCTTTTGAACAACTGGACCCAGGTCTGTAAATTCAGTCCTGTTCAGGAGGAGGTTAATTTAAAGCAAACTGGATTAGATTAGAATAATTATGCTCATATTTTCACTGATCAAGAGTTTACAGTAGTACAGTACAGTATGATCAGATTTGGGTTTATATATTTCACATTTATTAATAAATTGACATAAGTTTTACAACAAATAACGTTTTTTATTGAATGATACATTTGAATGAATCCTGTGTGTGATCATGTCAGTTGAAAGGTAATTTTAACAGTAATATTAAAATGATTTATGTGACACTACAATAACAACTGGATGACTGTGATTTCCATCAACACAAATAGAGCTTGAGAAAAGCACAGATACACAGTCACTCATCATGACTCAAACACTGATCTTAATGTCTATATGAGGATTCATTACACGCATTTATTTTGACATGATGATTTATCATGCAGCTCAAAGCATTATAGGTAGAATCGCTCTAAAGTCTATTCTGATTCATTAACACAGTTTAACTGATGATTTATAACAAACACTAAACCCAGGATAGAGCGGTTGAGTGAATGTGGTCTGGACTGTGTGGATGAGGCTCATTGTGTCAGAGACGCTGTAGAAGGACAGAGTTCCTGCACTGTGATCCACATACACTCCTATTCTTCTGCTAATGGACTCTACAGGGAGTTCAGTTTCTATGTTATTGTGATAGAATGAGCATTTAGATGGAGAACAGTCCAAACTCCAGGACTGATTGTTACGTCCAAACAAACGCTCATTACCCGATCCCTTCCTGCTGATGCTCTTATATGACACTGATATACGCACACCATTCCCACTCCACTCAAACTCCCAGTAAGAGCGTCCACACACACTCTCTCTACACAACACCTGACACACATCGAATCTGTCTGGGTGATCAGGATATGACTGGACATTGAACGTGCCAGTAATCACTTTGTTCCCCTCAGACAGACAGAGGCATTTATACACTGTGTTCAGATCCAGAGAGATCGGATGCAAATCTGATGGAGAGAAAACACATCAGAATCAGGAATTATGAATCTGTCTGATCTTTTAGTGTAGCTGAACTCTTCATGTTCAATATATCAGCAGTGTCTCCGTACAGTTTACCAGATATCCTGTGCAAATCATCTTTTAAATGATCAGCTATAAAACTCTTCTGTCATGTTTTCTTTCTCCTACAGGAAGAACATGTACACAATCATTGATTTTTCTGCTTGTTTTCTTAGTGACTTACATTGTAGGAAGTCGTTCCTGGTCCAGTGAACAATGTTGGTGAAAGTGACTGTGGAAATCAACAGACATGAAGAGTGTGATTATCATGTCAAGAGAAAATGATCCCTGCATCTGTTCCTAAGACATTTCTAATATGATCTTCTACATGATATGAGATGATGGAGGACCATTTCTGAGAGCAGATGTATCTCCTGGACTTTACCTCTGTCAGAGATCTTCTTCAGCTCCTCTTTGCCATCATAGTGCAACCCGGAAGTATATAAGGAGAGATAGAGAACCAGTCAGTGTCTTGTCGTCTTCAGGGACTGTTTTGTCTGTTTGGCGATTGCATCGAATCCGGTAAGAAAGTATTTACTATGTCTGACAAACGTTTCAGAAAGTGTGCTGATCCCTGTCCCAGGTTTTTGACTCCCGGTGACACACACAATCTGTGCGTTTTCTGTCTGGGGGAAGAGCACGCACGGACAGTGCTTGAGGGCGCTGTCTGTGCGAATTGTGAGCATCTACCAATGAGAACGCTCTGCTCTCGTCTGGCCCTCTTCTCGAGGGGAGAGGAGCCAGCATCGCTGCCTGGTGGTTCTGTCCCCGCTCGTGCTGAGGCAGAGCGGCAGGCTGAAATCATGGGGCTCACAGATGGAGCTCGCGGAGAAATTTGATAGAGGTGTAAATCTCTCTCAACCCTCCGTAGCTGACGAGGGTGAGCTGTTGGATGATGACAATGTCTTGTTTTTGACATTGTCAGATCCAGCAGCGAGTGCTCTTCTGGTTGCAAGCCCAAGAGAGCAGGAGATGGCTGTTGAAGAGGAAGCAGGTGAGCCTGCTGAAACTTCAAAGCCTAGCTATCTCGTCACTGGGCAGGCCCGACACTGAAAGCTCCGGTTCTGCCTTCTAAGCCCCTTAAAGTGACCTCTCGCTTGAATGGCAGGGCATACACAGCAGCGGGTCAGGCTGGTGTGGCCTTACACACCATGGCGTTGTTACAGGCCTACCAAGCTGACTTGCTGAAGGATCAGGGACACGGATCTGGCTCTCCGGGCCATTAAGCAAACCGCTGCTTCGATTGGAAGATCAATGGCAGCGATGGTGGCCATGGAGAGACACCTGTGGTTGAACCTGGCTGACATCGGGGAGAAAGAAAAGGGCTTTCTCCTCAGTGCACTGGTTTCGCCCTCTGAACTTTTTGGTACCTCCATCGAGGCAGTGGTGGGAAAGTTCAGAGAGGTGAAGGCGCGCTCGGCGGCGTTTAAGAACTGCATACCGCTCAGATCCGATCCTGGGCCCAGACAGACAGGAGGTCCTGGCCCGTCCCAATTCAAGGATCGGAGACAGGGCCAGAGGTCCAGTGTTGCCTCTCGGGCACCTCCTCCTCCTCGGAGTAAGTCCCAGAGAAGGCGGGACTCTAGGAAGAAGAAGCAGGATCTGAGGGAGGTAATCAACCACAGATGCCAGCAGCGTCAGTGATTGGTTTCTTCTCTGCGAGGGTAGTTCACTTCTGCCCTTTCCTCTCTTCATCCAACTCCTGGTCATGGAATTTTAAAATGTAACACGCTCAGGCTTTCTTACAGTCAGGCTGAGGACAGGGCCCATGATGAATATGATTCTGATGGCCCTAGGACTCTAGATTCCATCCCCTACACGATAGAGAGTCTTGGTCTTCGAGCCGCAGGAAGGTAAGCTGGGTCTATATTTACATTTTAGTATATCTGACCTTAAGTTTTCCCTTATGGGTTTTTCCTGGGCGTGTAGAGAGGAAAATTAGAATAAGGAGTTTTTAAGGGCTCTGAAGTTTTAAAAACCATTAGGTTGGCTTCAACGATTGTTTTTGGCTTGGCAGACAAAATGGCCACCTTTACAGCCACCATTGGTAGAGTAGCTTCTCCTCTGGTTATAGCTAGAGTTGTTTTGAGGTTAGCACTCTTTACTTCAGATAGATCTATGTCTAGCGTCGGCCTCCTGGGCCACCTGACATTGTTGGCTTGAGTTAAGCTTTGCTAATTTGAGTTCTTCTCTCATGAGTTTGTAGGCTGAGTTTTAGCCCCAGGCAGATCTATGCTTATGTGTGGCCCTATGGGCCCACAGCTTAGCTGGCCTAGGCTAAGAACTAGGTTTGCTTTGCATTCCCCCTTGTATCATTACTTCCCTTGTTAGGTTGTATAGTTTCCTAGTTCTAGCCTCCTCTTTCTGAGTTGTCAGGCCAAAAAACCCTTTACCCCTTTTAGTGTAGGTGCAAGATAGATAGCAGCTAAGGTAGCAGGCTGTCATTAGCATCCCTGGTGCCGTTGTCTCAGGTGGTAGGCCCCTTATCTTTAGGTGGATAAGAGAATGCTAGTGTTGTGTAGGCCCCACTTGTCTAGAATTTTCATTCATACTGTATTTGCCTTTCCCTTGAACCCCTTGAATTAACATTAAAGTTTGAGTGTAACGGTGTCAGCTTTATCCAGCTCCCATTCCCTAGGGTTCAGTACAGATGTGTAAACTTCTGGTTGGTATAAGGCATCCATCCTTGTGTTCAGGATGGCATGAATGAAAATAAAGCATCACTTTTATGCTTTAAGTTCTAGTTTTTGCCCTACACAATGTGAGCTATACTCTGTTGCTGCCACAGGTTAGCACCTGTTTCTGTAGTAGTAGGCTTGTTTATGGCCTCCTTCACAGCATGGTGATTATTTTGCACTCCCCTTGCATTAAGAGTAAAGGTGTTTACTGAGTACATGGCCTGCTGGAATGCATAGCTCAGGTTGTGTTTGCCTTGGGAACCTCACTAGTCAGTTTGGTTCCTTTGTTAGCTCCCTTAGAGTTCAAACACTGCCACAAGAATTCTGTTGCATTATATGGAGTTGGAGGCTTTCGTCAGATAAGCCTCTTTCTAAGCACTGTAGCTTGTAAGTGTCACAAGCTCTTGTTGGTGGATGTTTTTGGTCAGAGTTTTGCTCACTTAGAATTTAGACACTGCCACAGGTTTATGTCTGTGTCTGCTGAGGTGGTAGGCCGGTTTTGGGCCTCCTTCAGAGCACGATAACATATTTCTTTGTACTCCCCTACTTCAGGGTTTACAGTGTTGTTACTGAGTACATTGCCTGTTGGAATATGTAGATTTAAGCTCAGGTTGAGTTTAGCTAGGTAACCTCACTTTACTTTTTGGTTCTCAGATTAGGCTCCCTTAGAGCTTAGACAGATGCCACTAGCTGACGCCACGTGTCTTCTGGAGTTGCAGGCCCCTGGTTTGGGCCTCCTCTAAGAAAGTGATGGTGCAGGCTTGTTGTGGGTGTTGACACTGCCACTGGCTGACGCCCGTGTCTCCTGGAGTAGCAGGCCCAATCTGGGCCTCCTTTTGGAGAATGTTGGTGGAATTTTTTGTACTCCTCTGCTTTAAGAGTGTTAAGTGCTTTACTGAGTACATTGCCTGTTGGAATGTGTTGTTTGATATTAAGCTCAGGCTGAGCTATTAGTTAATCTCACTGAATAGTTTGGTTCTATATGTGTGGGTTCCTTTGGAGTGCACAGCCTCCTCAGTGCAAATAATCATGCGCTGAGTAGATCCTAGGATTGAGCAGAGTATTACTCCCCTCATTAGTAAGGGTAAAAAAGGGATGCCCATCTCTACGCTCTGGTCTGAGTTAGTTTCTGCCTCTTTTGCAGTCACTCTTACTGGATATCTTCACTGAAGAAATGTGATTGGAGACTCTGTGATCAGACAGGTTGTTGACCAAGACTAGGTTTCTGTAAAGTAGACCAGGTCAGGCCTCCCTGGTGGCAATCATGGTTGAGTACTTTCCCCTGACAAGTGACTGGCTAGGGTTCCCTCTGGGCCCCCTGGCCACATTCCCTTAAAGGTACCCTCTTTTCCTGAAAAAAAGCTGGTTCCAGAAGCCTTTGAGTGGCCATGGTAGGCCTTCTGCGGAAGGCCTCTTTGAGGCTTATAGCTTGGGCTGTTGGCCATAGGGAATGCTGTCACTGACAGCCTATGTGTGACCCGTAGGGGGAGTGGTTCTGGCACTTCAGTTGAAGCTGCTAGTTCTGACGTTTGTCTAGCCATTTGGCATGCACTCCCCTCAGCATGGCGACGTGGGTATATCATTCCCCAATGCATTTCCGAACGCAGTGTTCCCTTTCGAAAGGGAACGTCTCGGGTTACGTATGTAACCATGGTTCCCTGAGAACAGGGAACGAGACACTGCGTTTCCCTGCCATACATCGGGGCTGCCTGCTGAACAGTCCCTTCAGACGATAGGGCACTGACTGGTTCTCTAAGCGTCCCTTATATACTTCTGGGTCGTGCTATGATGACGTTATAGGCTGTCGTCGGCCAATAGGATTGGTAGGATTTGACAATTGCTTTCAGACACCGGTTCATGTGATGGCGTTCCCCAGTGCGTTTCCGAACGCAGTGTCTCGTTCCCTGTTCTCAGGGAACCATGGTTACATACGTAACCTGAGACGATTTGAACGGCTCTTGTAGATCTTTAGTAATGAAACCGGTACCATCTAAGAGATTTCCAGAGCTGAAATGCATTTGTAAGTGCATCTCTTTCAAAAGAAGATGATCAGATGAGAGTCTGTCTTATGATTATATAATATCCGAACACACAGATCAACACTTCAGTCAACGGCTCATTCTGCTCTCATGAATTGTTTCTCTGTGAGTCTCTTGCTCAAGTCCACTATGATCCTGTTCTTCTAGATCTCTGTTACCTGCAGGAATTGGATGTGATCCTGTGTGTGTGAAAGCTGCTCCAGCTCAGCGTCTCTCCTCCTCAGATCATTGATCTCCTGCTCCAGTCGCTCCAGTCGTCCTTCAGCTCGACTCACTGCAGTCTGTTCCTGATCTCTGATCAGCTGTGTGACCTCAGAGCAGCTTCTCTCAATGGAGTGGATGAGCTCAGTGAAGATCCTCTCACTGTCCTCCACTGCTGTCTGTGCAGAGCGCTGTTAGGACACACATCACAATCACACAGTGGCTTCAGTGAGTCCTGACTGACGGTGTACTCACACTAGGCACGGTTGCCTTGAACCGAGCCTGAGCGCGATTGTCCCCACTCCCCTGCTGGCCTGCACTCATACTGCACTTAACGTTCTGAGCCGGAGCACGCTTACGTCATAAACAATGCAACTTTTTGAATGGAAGAAAATGGGAAGAAATGCACTTTCGCTAAGATACTGCCTAATATATTTATAATTTATGCCGCGCAGCGATTTTCTCTTGCACGTATCAGAGGATTACAGTACAAAGGCAGCTGACATTAATGGAGGTTTGCAGCTTTACTCGCAAACTACAATTCCTGTTCATCAAAGGTTAGAAGCAGACCCATTATAAACCCAAATACACTCAAATTAATTACATGAATTGATAAGTGTACCATCAGAGTAGTAATAAAGATGTTTGCCGTCGTAATGATGACAGTAGTACACACAAATGTAGCAGCTGTTCTGTGCTCCAGTGCGGTTAGCGCTCACACTGCATGTGAACCGCACTCAACCCCTTTGGGGGTCAAACGCGCTCAGGCACATTTCAGAGCGCCTAGTGTGAGTATACCCTGAGACTTCTCAAACTTCTCTTCTTCTCCAGACTCACCTTATGAGACTCCACAGCCTCTCTCAGCTGTTGAAGATCTTTCTCTCTCTGCTGAATCCTCTGCTGGAACGACCTCTGTGCCTCCTTCAGCTCCTTCTGCAGCACAAACCAATAACAGGAGAAACATCATATAAAACATCAAGTCAACAGATATGAATCCAGTATCAGTGAAGTGCTGAGATTGAGGGGTTAAAGATCTTGCATGGTAAGGTTATAGGTTTTATTATATTACAGCATTATCATTATATTAGTATTACAGCATTATTTCATCAATGCCTAGTTTTATATAGATAGTTCACCCAAAAATGTAAATTCTTTCATTGTTTACTCATCCTCATGTCTTTCCACATATCTAATTGTAACAAGGAGATCCACTGGAGGCAAGTCTTTAAGAACCCAAGTGCAGTTTATTTAAATGAATCCGAACATGAACAACAGACACAAAAGCTTGACTGGGCTTGGCTTGGCTTAACAACACACATGGAACTCACCAACCAGTGATACAGGGACAATGCATGACAAATACACGTAGCAAACATGAGGGCTTAAATACACAAGGACTTTGTGATTAGGAACACCTGTGTACAATCAAACCAATGAACCAATGACAACACAACACATGACATAATCACATGAGGACAAGGGACTCACATGGCAAACAGGAACAAAACAATAGGCTTGTTCGACTTGATGCAGCGCTGCACAGACCGATCAGCGGCTGACTTAAAGCAGTGCATGCCGGTAAGAAATTTTGTCCGACTTGAGACAGCGCCGACGCCATGTGACTGTGAGGTATGGATTCAAAGTACCGTGAGAGTGATTCGAGATCAGCCACCTGAGTCAGCCAGCGCAGTTTTTCAAGAGGAGCTGCACGAGCTGTGATGACGACACAGCTGTTTCACGATTGGCCAGATTCACCGCATGACAACGATCACGTGTGTTTCGTGTTTACTGTCACGCCTTCAGTTCCACTAATGCTCACAAATCTGTATTTTTATAACAGTTAAAGCTCTTTTCATGTAGTTGCGATGTTATATTGTGTCATGTTTATCAAAATAAAACTTAGACCCCACTACATTAGTTTTTATATAGTATATGCTTATGTTGAACTTTATGTACTGCTTACAGCTTCTGTTTTTACAAGAATAAAGTATTGAATGAAAATGTCTCTGACACATCTGTGTATTACTTAAATATTGCATTTATTTCACTTCAGCTGTGATAAAGTATGCAAACGCAAAACCCAACACCATCTGTGACACTAATCATGCCACTATATTTGATTTTTCTTATCACTTCAGAATTTTTAGGCTGCGTCCCAAATCACACTCTCTCTTGAGTAGGTATATATTTTAAATAAGTAATTACTTCATGAACACTAAAAAAGTATGTTCTATAAGAATGTGTGTAGTATGAATGTAAACTGGATGTACTACATTCGCCATGTTGTCATTATCATGTAACCTACCAGCATCAGTTGCGTCGCTTCACTGCCATTCACAAAAAGTGTCCATCGTATAAATCAACTTCAGAATTTCACTGGAAGAAGTAGGTCATCCGGATACTTTTTATATACTCTTTCATGAATATTGTGAAATCTGACTTATTTCTCTTTCATATACTGTTTTTCGTCTTACTATATAGTAGGAAAGTATGCGATTTTGGATGCAGCCTTAGATTACGCCCACTTTTATAACGAGTGCTTTATAAACCATGCAGTTCAATGTAGGTCAGATGTTATAAATGAAGTTTCAAATGTAGGTTCCGGAGGAGTCTAATCAGTCAGTCCTTTCAATCATCATTACAAGCGTATATAAACAGCAGTCATTGCACTGTCCCAGTGACAGTTCTTCCAGCATCCCTCCAATCACAACGGACTGGGACTGGCTGACCAATCAGAGCGGACTGCGATTTTCGGAAAGTGGGTTTTAAAGAAATTGAAACACAAACAGTGTTCAGACAGAGGGTGAAAACAGACATTAAATTATCTAAATGTATTCTAGTAGACCCCATAAACAAAATGATGAGCCTGTAAATAAGCATAATGGGGCACCTTTAAGTTCATACCTGTTTCTCTGTCCTCTGGGCAGCAACTGATACAGTGTTGTGGTTTTTATGTTCATCCATAGTACACAGCACACATATACACTTCTGATCAGTGCGGCAGAAAACTTCAAGGATCTTGTCGTGTTTCGGGCAGATCATCTCCTGCAGTCGTCCAGTGGCTTCAGTCAGATTGTGTCTCTTTCCTTTAAAGAAACTCTCATGTTGTTCAAGGTGATTCTGACAGTAGGAGTTCAGACACACCAGACAGGACCTGACGGCCTTGTGTTTTCTTCCAGTACAGACGTCACACTGCACGTCTCCAGCTCCAGCATAACAGTCAGCAGGAAGTGTAGTCTTCTTCAGTTTCTCCACCATTTCAGCTAGAATGGTGTTTTTACCTAAAGCAGGTCTTGGACTGAAGGTCTGTCTGCACTGAGGACAGCTGTAGACTCTCTTCTCATCCTCCTGATCCCAGCAGCCTGTAATGCAGATCTTACAGTAACTGTGTCCACAGTGGATGGTCACTGGATCCTTCAGGAGATCCAGACACACTGAACACATGAACTCATCCTGAGAAAATCTGGCTTCTGCCATTTTACTGCATGAAGACAGAGACACAAACACACAACAGCGCAACTACACTTCAGTTTCAGTTTCTCTGAACTCATGTGTTTCCTGTTTCCTGGTTCTGTGTTTGAGAGACGTGTGAAAAACAGATCGGTCTGTAAAGCAGTGTGACGAGGTGTGATGGTGATAACAGTCAGTGGTGTCAAAAAGTCCAGTGATGTTTATTGACAGTCTTTTGTAATCCAGTATTCCCAAAATTGTGCACAAAATATTTACAAGGCAAGAAAAAAAAATATTTATAAATCAGGGACGTGCAGTCCATATAAGCTGAGAATGCTCTGCATACCCAAGCAATTTGTGGACTCTCTATTTAACATTAACAATAGTTTACTACAAATTCCTTTGTTTGAGGTAAAAAAAAAAAAAAAAAAAAAAGCGGCAATGTGTAAGTAACTGTCCGTCATTTATTTATTTGCCAAGCAACCGTAATTTTCTTCAAATTTGTCACTCACTGCCTACATTCTGTTGTTATGTATCGTCATCATTGTCTTGCATTTTCACTGGTTTGCTGGAATGGGGGATTTCATGCGCAGGGAAAGCTGTCCACAAATCTGTAACTATCCGGGCTTTTGATCGATAGTCTTTGTGGTTGTTAAAGTCATCAATTTGCATTATTTAAACTTATTTTTTAAGAATACTTAGGCTATATTTTTATTATACTTACATTTAATTACTTATTTATAATAGGCTACTAATATTTATTATTTTATATTTTTATATTTTTATTTTTCATTTCTTAACTTAAAAAACATTTCTGGCATACATTTAAATTGATGCCTGCCATGGTGTTTCTTACTTACCAGTATTATTGTGAAGCTTTTATTATGATTTTAAATGTATTCATTATGCCTCCTAATGCTAGATTAGTTTATTATTTTGTTATGCACCGTACAGACAAATGAGCATTACTTTACAAGAGATATATAGCCTATTAAAAGAGCATTATTACTATCACAATGACATTGTTTCATATTCATTGCTATTGAAATCAAAACATTTACTTATGCATATTATTAACCCTCTGGGGTCTGAGGATTTTTGGGGCCCTGGAGAAGTTTTGACATGCCCTGACATTTGTGCTTTTTCAGTTGTTCATAAACATATTAATGGAAAAGGTGTCATTACACTGTATTAAGCATGAACTAGGCTACCATAATATGTAAGGAACATGTATGTACATGTTTGTATATTTGAAGGAATAACTTTTATGCGTGGTTATTGAAAAAACAAAAAACTTAAGTCACTGAAATAAGGCCACAAAATAAATACAAAATATGTGTTCACAAGACTTCTGGGTATTGGAGGTTGTAGACTAGAGTTTTTGCTTCAAAATGATGTAAAAATTATCCTGCCTACTCGTTCATATAAAATAATATATTGATTTAAATTTTGTAAGACACTTTTTGTCAAGAAACACAGTATGCATGGAGGCGTGAATCTTCATGAATAATGCTGTGATTCACACCTGAGAAGACAAAGACCCGCATAATGACCCGCATAATGAGCCCTTTCAGTCAGGTAGGCTATGTGAAAAAACCCTCTGTGAACATGCTGATAACAGGATCACATCAGCTATTGTATTAACATTAATATAATGTCCACTCTTGACAGAAAACATGATTTTTGTGATCTCATGCATGCATGTATTATCGCACATCATGTGAAGAAAATTTTGTATAGGCCCATTATAGTTTAAATTACAGTACAGTCAAAAGATTGGATGCATTACTATTATAATGTTTTTAAAAGAAGTCTCATGCTCATCATGCTGTATATCAAACATTCAGAAAAAAACCGCAATACTGTGAAATATTATTACAATTTAAAATAATGGTTTTCTATTTTAATATACTTTAAAATATAATGCATTTCTGTCATGCAAAGCGTCTGAACATTCATGTTACCTCTATGGCATTTCATATAGGCTATCATATTTGTTATATTATATAGCCTAAATGTTAATGTGCAGTTGACAAACTATACATCATTAAAAAGATCTAAGACTCAAGCTTCACATTTTGACTTCTGTTTTACTCTTAAAATCTTATAGTGACCGTAATTTGTTAATATGCATCAGGAGTTATGAATATGAAAAACAGAGTCATTACCTTTGACAAAACAACATCCATCAGGGCTTTTAGCTTAAAAGCATGCACATTTGGAGAAATATTGATAGATTCTCATATGTTTATGTCAATTTTCTATTCAGAGGAGTAATATTTATTCAGTATTTATTGTTATCACAGTGCGCACTGGATACTCTGATGTATTGTGTTTTCAATTCATACTTGCAGCCGGAGGGCGCTCTGTGCACATTTAGTCCACAAATGACTCGTGGGGAAGAACAGGCATACAATGTGACATTCCAGGAACTAACAGAGGCTTCCAGAGATCGCTATAACCATGGCTATAACATGCAGATAGACACTTTTGAAGATAATAAATACACAATTGTGACGATGTATACATGTATTGCCTCAGAATTTGCGTATGAATAGCGCTCGCTTCGTGGGCGTGGCCAAATTAGTGGATAATGAGCTGACTCACGGACATTTGACATGTCTCTCTTTTCATACAGATTACATAAACAGAGAATTTTGTTTGTAATTGTTTTCGATTTGACTTACACAATTTAAAACCTGACATTTCAACGTTTCTTTAGACATAAGTCTCATTTTTTTGTGATTAGTATTCACTAAGTTACAGTTCATTTTCTGAGAACTATCAGATTGTACTTCGTTCAGAGGATGACGACAGATCACACATCATGTTATTTTTCTTTATTTTGCAAAAAGCACAACATTTTGTTTTACTCGGAGTGTACACAAATAAAATATTTCACAAATTAAATGGAGTATAACTCTTAATTGTATGTGCAAAACTGATGGAGTATTTTGAGTCTCTTTCATACTGATAAGAAAAAAAGCAAGGTGGTATCGCCAGCGATACCGCCGACTCCAGGGGGTTAATCAGTGTGAACTGTGGGCTTGTTTTTGGCTGGTGTGAAGTCCATTGTCATGTTCCATTCCTGTCACAGCCAGTCTCAAAGACTGATGCAAATGTTCATCAGTGAGTCTTGATCTCGTCAGAGTTTTCATCAGTTTCATGCAAGAAAAGGTTTGCTCACAGATATACATGCTGCCAAAAAGTGTGGACATCTTCATTGTATGCCTTTTGATGTTTGGGTATGTCTCCTTAGGAAGCGCAGCATAGAAATCAAAGAGACTGTTGGGCTTAAATGTGTCTTTCAGAACATCACAGTTCTGTAACTCAGCCAATTCAAACTGATAAAAAGGCAGGACTTCATCAATGTCGGGAGAAAAGGGGTTCTGGAAAAGGCAGATTTCTTTAGCGTGGACGTGTACATCACGGAATCACATATCAAACTCCACCTTCAGCATTTCCAGCGCTTCCACAGACTTTTCAGCTGGGTATGGGGCCACTGATTTCTCAAATGAGAGGCTTTGGGTAACAGGAAGATGGGTGAAGTCTTGCTTTTGCACTTGTCCCACAAGCAGTGCTAGTTTCAACTCAAATGCTTTTATGTGGGAATACATGTCACATATTAGTTTCCCCTTACCTTGGAGCTGCAAATTGAGGCCGTTCAACATTTCTGTCGCATCTGTTATAAAGGCAAGGTCTATTTCCGTTCTGTGTCAATCAGTTCTGGGACAGTTTTGCCCTTTGTCAGAAGAAAGGCATTGATTTCGGGTAGCAGCTTATAAAAACGCCTCAAAAAAACTGCCCTGGCTTAACCATCGGACTTCAGTGTGGTAAAGCACATCTCTGTGAGCAGACTCTAGCTCGGAGAGAAAGGCTTGGAACTGCCTGTGTTTAAGTTTGTTTGCTCTGATGAATTTATACAGTACATTCATAAAACATATTACTGGAATCAATTTAATACTTAGTCCACATAAACTGACATAACCATATCATACTGTTTCTATATGCTTCATAACAATTTAGCATTTTACCAAGCGTCCAAAGGCATTAAACGTATTAAGCAAAGTATCATTCATTTGAACTGAATACTTGAGCTAACTCTGTAATACAAAAATAAACACTTACATTTGATGAGTATAACAGACATTTTTAACCAATACTGATATCATACAAACTAAATCATTAGTAATAGCCCTTAGGTACAGTATCGCGTCAGACAGTGCACTGTAGTGTCCCTGAGGAAAAATTCAATTCATTTACTGCTTTTGGAAAGTAAGAATTGTCTAAACTTGTTAAATCATCAAAATCAACAACATGTATGTTAGACCCTATACCGACTAAGATATTGAAAGACATGCTTCCAGAGGTCATAGATCCTCTTCTTAATATCATTAATTCATCTAAACACAACTTGATCCTAGAGAATGTCAATTACGGTCCGATCTCAAATCTCACTTTTCTGTTAAAAATACTAGAAAAGGCAGACTATCACAACTATGTTCCTTTTTAGAAAGAAATAATATCTGTGAGGATTTCCAGTCAGGATTTAGACCGTACCATAGTACTGAGACTGCTCTCATTAGAGTTACTAATGATTTGCTCTTATCATCAGATTGTGGTTGTATCTCTCTATTAGTGTTACTGGATCTTAGTGCTGCATTTGACACTATTGATCACAATATTCTTTTAAATAGACTCGAAAATTATGTTGGCATTAGTGGAATTGCATTGTCATGGTTCAAATCATACTTATCTGACCGTTATCAGTTTGTAGTAGTAAACGAAGAGATATGGAGTAACGCAAGGCTCAGTACTAGGACCGTTGCTGTTCACTCTGTACATGCTACCCTTGGGAGATATCATTAGGAAGCATGGCGTTAGTTTTCACTGTTACGCTGATGATACTCAGCTCTATATTTCTTCGCGCCCTGACGAAACTTACCAATTCACAAAATTAACGGAATGCATAGCTGATATAAAAAATTGGATGACCAGTAATTTCCTACTACTAAATTCAGAAAAAACAGATTCTAATTTTTGAACCAAAAACTTCTTCACGTAATAACTTGAATACTGAACACTTGATGTTAAGTCTTCGTCATCAGTTAGGAACCTGGGTGTGCTCTTTGATACCAATCTTTCATTTGAAGGCCATGTTTCTAGCATCTGTAAAACCGCATTCTTCCATCTTAAAAATATATCTAAACTACGACATATGCTCTCAATGAAAAATGCAGAACAGGTAGTTCATGCGTTCATGACCTCAAGGCTAGATTACTGTAACGCTCTACTGGGTGGTTGTTCTGCTCGCCTGATAAATAAACTACAGCTCGTACAAAATGCAGCAGCTAGAGTTCTTACTAGAACTAGGAAGTATGACCATATTAGCCCAGTTCTGTCAACACTGCATTGGCTTCCTGTTAAACATCGTATAGATTTTAAAATCTTGCTAATTACTTACAAAGCACTAAATGGTTTAGCTCCCCAGTACCTGAGCGAGCTCTTAATGCATTATAGTCCTTCACGTCTATTGCGATCTCAGAATTCAGGCCAGCTGATAATACCTAGAATATCAAAATCAACCGCAGGCGGTAGATCCTTCTCCTATTTGGCACCTAAACTCTGGAACAATCTTCCTAGCATTGTTCGGGAAGCAGACACACTCTGTCAGTTTAAATCTAGACTAAAAACACATCTCTATAACCTGGCATACACATAACACATTATCAATTTATATTTTCAATTCTGTTAAAGGATTATTAGGCTGCATAAATTAGGTCAGCCGGAACCGGGAACACTTCCTATAACACCAGATGTACTCGTTACATCAGAAGAAGAATGACATCTACGCTAATATTAGTCTTTCTGTTTATCCCGAGGTTTACCGTAGTCAACCGGATCCGGGCCGTATCCAGGTGAGATTGAGGACCTGCGCCTTGATACGACCACAACGCAGCCCTGAAGTATCAGCAGAGATTGAGTCAACTAGATCATCCACTGTGAAGGCCTCATCGACACGACAACCAGTGGCATAGTTCCTGAACAAACCATCCATACTGGCATGATGAATACGATCCTCAACTGGATGGAACTGGAATAAATACTTTGAATGTTGCGATCCTGTCGGACTTATGATAGCTACCTGAATCGTAACAAAGCACCGTTTGCCAGAGGAGAACTGGCCCCCCGACTAAGCCTAGTTTCTCCCAACGTTTTTTTTCTCCTTTTTAACACCTATTTGCCACCTGATGTCACCTGTTGGAGTTTGGGCTCCTTGCCGCTGTCGCCTTTGGCTTGCTTAGTTGGGGACACTTGACATTTGATATTCAACAGTGCTTTGCATCTGCCTGCATTGGCACCATTTTCTTAAAGAGCTGCTGTGAAAAATATATACCAGTTATCACTGTAAAGGTGCTTTGACACAATCTGCATTATAAAAAGCGCTATATAAATAAAGGTGACTTGACTTGACATGTTCGACTTAGGAGAACGGACTCCTGAGGATGAGAGGACACAAGTCTAGTGATTCTGCAAATGGTACAGCAGCGTACTTGATCGCTCGCTCTGGCTACTCCGGTTATCACTGTATTTATATTTTAGGCAACAATAAAACGAAATATGTAATAAAACATCACTCTGCCTCTTTTCATTTTCATTTAAAACATCTTAAACATTAATAGCCTCACAAATGTGGTTCAGGCAAAATGTTCATTGATTATCTTCACTGCATGTATAGTATTCATAAAAAAACGAAATATAAAACACACTGCCTCTTTTCGTTTACATTTTCAAAATATTAAACATTAATATGTAGTTCAGGCAATATGTGCATACTCTGATTATCTTCACTAATAAAATGTAATATAACATAAAACACAACCCTGTCTCTTTGTTAAATGTCAAATGTTTATACAATAAGCAATAAAGCAAACAATTCAGTCAATCGTACAAAGTCAGCGCTCTAGGAAGCTACAACTGTAAAGTTAAATAGCCTAATTATATAAAGTTATGAAACGTCACTTTGCCCTCAGCCAAAACAATTTGCCAGGGAACAAATAATAGATTTATGAGACCAAAGATCGCCTGTTAGATATACAAAAGATTAATTATATCTCATGCTTAACCACTACAGAGACATCAGAGTCAGCGGCAAACGTCAGAAGGACTAGCCGAGGTAAGGCTGTTCTCGGCTGGGTACATGAGCGCTGAGCGCCCGGTGATTGTCTGGATTTTTTCAAAAAAAATTTCTGAAATTTTCAAATAGGCGATATCTCTGTCAATAAACCACAGAATTGAGCTTTAAACCAGTACATTCTCGCCTGAAAAACTCTTAAAACTACATATCATGACATAACAACAGTGATATGTTTTAATTACGTGGGTTTTCTCCTTTACTATTGACGCTTGCTGGTTAGTGTGTAATGCATTCTGGGATACCTGGCTGTCTCAAGTCCGCACAAGTCACCTCTCGATGCATCCTTGTTAAAAGAGGCGGATCAAGAACACATCCGGGAAATTGAACTGTACTTGGCTAGGTGTGAACTTTGAATTGGAATAGTACTTGGGCAGTGACTAAAAAAAGACAGTCTGCTACCGCGTCATATCTGGATATTCTGCTCTCCTGGATAACCTTGAGGATATTTGCGCCGCTGGATTGAAGTGATTTCATGGAAAATGTCGAGATGGGCACGTGTCTGCTGCTGATGATGTTGATTTTCAGCGGAATGTGGACGCGCTCGCATTCAGCGTCTGTTAAGTGTGTTTTAGTGTTGACTTTGACTTGTGACTTTGCTGCACAAAAAAACAGAGAAAATAGTACATATTTCTGCAAAACAGGATCTCAACTAAATTGAAAATCACCAGACAGTGATCAGGCTAAAGAATCTAACTTCCTATCCCTATCAAAGAGGCTGCAGGTCTGACTTGATTCTTGATTTAATACATTGATGAAAGACTATTTGTAGAATCTTGATAGAAAATTGATTCTTGATTTGACTTGGAATGATGTGAAGCTGCAGAGCTTCAGCACCATGGACAGCAGCTGATCCAGAGCTCAGAGCAGCAGTGGATGTGACAACTACCAAAGCAACAACAGGCATCCATACATTCCTCCCATGACTTTATTGTTGGTTTATTGCTGCATTTTCCGAAATCTTTATATGGGAAGATGAAAAAATAACTAAACATTCATAAACAAACAAACTGTCCAGTTGTTCAAGTGAAACTTTGTTGTATGGGGTTTCAAATGCACCATATGGCTCAATTTTTGGTAACCTATGTTTCTTCAGTTGGGCTTGGGAGCCAAGCCGAGTTAAGGCTCCATACTCCAGCCATACTTTATGCCCGGTTATATATTTTGCTAGTTAGCTATGCCTTCGTCACGCAAATGCATATTACCTGGTTACGATAATATACAAAACAGCTCGGTCTCCTTATTTAAATTTCCTAAAAACGATGATATGAAGAAGACGTGGATTAATTGTGAAGAGCCATCCTGATGGAGAGCTGACAATCACCACCAACATCCGACTCTGCAGGGATAATTTAAACACCGGATTGTTTTACAATCTTTCATCAGGGACAACTGGGATTCACTGATAATCCGCTGTTATTGGTGAATGGGGCTGAACCGACTATCTCCCGTACCAACATCTGGTGCCACATTTGGCAGTACGTGCCCACCAATGAGTGTAAGTTGCCTTGTGTGCTTATGTTATAATTAGTAGGTAGTCCACAGTAACTCTACTAAATTTTGCAACCTCTAACGTGATTCTTTTGTTTATATGCATCAGTATGTTTGACTCATTAGACAAGTCAGTTGAGACGGCAGCTCTCGCGAGTGGGCGTGGTTTCAGCACTGACATCCGACACGCCCCCAGCGTTTGAGAGCAGAGAATACTGCTTATTTTTTCATAATTTTGATAACTTATTTCATTTACTTGGCATTTTTTTTAATCATTTAAATTTGGCTGGGTGGTTAATAACAATTTTTTTCTGTGATGTGACGAACTAAGAAAACATATTTTAATATTGCTTTACAGAGACTTTAACTTATTTAGGTGTATTTGACAAACACAAGGATCATCCATTCCATTATGTGCAATACTTAATCACGTGGATTTGTGCAAGCAGAGAGCAATTATCCTACTGTAGCTTTGCATAATTTGCATATTTGCATAGCTTTAGGTGTTTTTCATAGATATTAACATGGTTTATAAGAAAAATAATTTGTTAAAATGCAAGATTTATCTCTCATTTGAAAATGTATTAATTAGTTGATGTGCATTTTAGAATATAAAATTAAGATATTTTATGAACATGGGCTTAATCGGTACTTTGGCACCATTTAAGCCCACACGTGTTCCAAATAAGCCCAAATCACTATTGATTCACAAAATATAAAAATCTATTGATTTTAAAGAAGTAAAACATCAATATATTTATTCAGTGACAGGGAAGTATATTTTTATATACATATATATATATATATATATATATATAAACAGACGTGGACAAAATTGTTGGTACCCTTGATAAATATGATCAAAGATGACTGTAAAAATAAATTTGCATTGTTTATCCTTTTGATCTTTAATTCATAAAATTAGCAAAAATCTAACCTTTCATTGAAGGAAAAGAATTGAAAGTGGGGGGGAATTGCATTATGAAATAAATGTTTTTCTCCAAAACACGTTGGCCACAATTATTGGCACCCCTAGAATTTTTTATGAGTAAAATATCTCTGAAGTATATTCCCATTCATATTTACTTTTTTTTTTTAGCACACCAGGGTGACTAGGAGCATGAAATTGTCCAGCCATGACTTCCTGTTCCACAGGAGTACAAATATGTGTAAACACAAAGGCCAAATTCTAAAAAAAATTATCAAACAGCACCTACATCCCCACAAGTTGTTTGGGAGGGTTTCAAGAAAAATCCTCTGCTCTCATCCAGAAACAATCTCCAGCATATTCAGCTGTCAGACAAGACTGGAACTTCAAACGGGACCGGCTTCTATGGTCAGATGAAACTAAAAAAAGAGTTTTTTGGCAGCAAACCCACCAGATGGGTTTGGTGCACACATGGATAAAAAGCATCCCATGCCCACGGTTAAATATACTGCTGGATCTTTAATGTTGTGGGCCTATTTTTCTGCTGGAGGACCTGGACATCTGTCACAGACACGCCAGGCTCCACAGTCACCCAATCACATCGCACTCCCTCTCCTGAATACTAACAAGCCTCACCTGACGCCAATCCACAGTCATCACTACAGCCACATAAAAGACACACCAGTTCACACAGTCACTGTCCGGTCTCGTTTACACTTACCTTGTGTTGAACTTACCTCCTGGACTCCCTTGCTCTCCGTTTACCTGTCTCCAGCGTTCTCCGTGATTCCCTGTGTCTCCTCATCTCCAGTGTTCCTCCAGTGTGTCTTCGCTCCCTCGTCTCCTGACATCCACGCTATCTTTAAGAAACATCCAGCCAAGTATCAGTGCCAGCTCTTCATCATTCTGCTCTGTCTATCTGCATTCACTTACCTGCATCCTGCTCACGCTCTGCATTACCATCAATAAACCTGTTAAACCTCGTATCTGTGTCTCCGTCCCCTTCTGTACGTAACAACATCTTGTTCAGATACATGGTATCATGGATTCTATCAAATACCAACAGATAAAAAATCTAAACCTGACCACTTCTGCTAGAAATCCAATAATGGGCCATGGTTGGATCTTCCATCAGGACAGTGATCCAAAACAAACATCAAAACCAACACAAAAATGTGTCACTGAGCACAAAATGAAGCTTTTGACATGGCAAAAGGAGGTTGCAAAAAGTATTGAATAAAAGGGTGCCAATAATTGTGGCCAACGTGTTTTGGAGAAAAACATTTATTTCATAATGTGATTTCCCCCCACTTTCAATTCTTTTCCTTCAATGAAAGGTTAGATTTTTCCTAATTTTATGAATTAAAGATCAAAGGATAAACAATGCAGATTTTTACTATATATATATATATATATATAAAAATATTTTTACTAATGTTTGATTAGAGCCCTGGGTGGGATGGGTAGGTGTTAGTAGCTTGGGGTCCAGGCCGGTGGTCTGCAGCCTTAAGTCGGCTTGACTCTGCAGTTGTAGCTGGAGTCAAGCTGGAAGTTTGACCGGGTGTGTCTCGGGAGCCAAGCCGAGATGTGGCTCCATAGTCTGGGCTTACGGGGTCTCCTAGTGGGCCACCCAATGCCCAGAGTATGGAGCCTTAACTCGGCTTGGCTCCCAAGTTACGCCTGGTTATACAAAAGGAACTTTAGGACAAAATGGGCTCTGTCTCAATTGAATTAATGTGTGTGATTTGTAGGCCTATATAAATATAGTTGTAAATTAAAGTAGTAAGTAAGGTAAGTTAAGGTAAAAGTAAGTAAGGTAAAAACACACAAAGAAATGTTATCATTAAACACTTTCACTCAGAAAATGTATCAAAGTTTGTAATTGGAGGGATTCCTCATTGAAACACATAAGGTGGGCTTAAATGGTACCACAGTGAGTAATGGTGAAAAAAAGACAATGTTTTTCTTTAAAATGTAAGATATGTTTACAAAGACATGCATGGAGCTTAAATACAATGTGGACTAAGCATCATAGTAATTTTCATTGTGCCCACATTTAAGCCCATCTTTAAAAAAAGTTAATTCATGAAAAAAATTTGCTCTACAAAAGAGTTTAAGATGTATTTATTTGTAAATTAATGTAAATGAATCACAAAACATTTAGTGTTTGTAGTTCACATGCTTAATTCTTTGGCAGTCTATTTTTAATGCTAATGGTTTGACCTTGAGATTAGCTGTGTGCGCAAGCTAATAAAACTCATCTTTCCATTTAAAGGTGAACTATATAAAAAAATGTGTTCATACACAAAAAATCTCATAATATCAATGTACTTGCCAAAGAATTAGCTGAAAATTGCAGAAATGTGTTGATTTCTGAAGGGTCCGGAAACACCAAAGTTTTTGGGTGTCTTTGTGTGAGGTCCCCTGAGACAGCATGTACACGAGTGGGGCTAACACAACATTGACAAATGTGATTGGCATGCAATAAAAAATGTCAGGGAAGTAACAAATCACTGGATTTGTTAAAATATTGAGCAGCATAAAATATGATCTTCTCTTTTTTTTTAATTTGACTTCAAAGTTGAAAGTGGGCATAAAGGGTACATGGACTTAATGGGTACACTTATCCTAAATTATTAAAATCTGTGGTAGAGTCTGGCTGTTGAGATGAGGGACCATCGCCAGGTGTTCTGAAATCCATTTCCTGGAGACAAAGAATGAAGGACAGGAAACATAAAAATGAAACTCTCAGTCTCCAGATGATGGTAGAAGAAAAAAGAGCTGAACCGGATGAGGTTATCCAGAAAGTGATCCTTCATCTAAAGGGTGTGATGCTTTGGTCAAAGAAAAGCATTGACATATTCCACCAAAGATGTAAAGATGGCCTATTGTATCTCAATGCAACAGAAAGCATTGTGAAGAAAAGTAAACACAGCACAGGTCCTTTTTACGTATACGAGCTGGTGGTCAGAAACCCAAATAAGGGTTCTTCTCCTTTTCCAGCAGCTATACGTATGTGACCTGTGACCACACCACCTCAACTATTCTGTATATTCTCAGTGCTTTCCAGATGGATCACAAAAACATCAGTCCACTCATGATTATATGTGATGGACCCGTGGTCTTCATGCATGCCATCTTACTTGTCTTCTGCCAAACCAACCTCAATGCCTTGCTCCAAAGTTATCATCAAATATTGACTGGGAAAGTCACTGCTGAAGACTTCAGTCTTCCTATCCTCCAAAGATCCTCATGGGTAAGACAGACACTTCTGGTAAGCAACATAGTAAGAAAAGTGGCAGTCATGAGATATTCATAAGAAAACCACAAATACAACACCCTTCAGCCTAATTATGATAGTCAATTTTTGCTGCATCATGAAATAAACCAGGAATCTGGTTTTGAGTTAAATAAGTGTGAATAAATACATTTATTAAGCATTTATAACATGAGTTAAAAATGGCTCACTATTTTGCAGGTATTGCGTTTAAGTCGCCCTTTTTATTCATGCAGTTATAACTGCTTATTAATGATTTATAATGCATTTGTAAATTACTTATTACTCATTAACAAACACCTTTATAAACTTACAAAGGGAACCTTAATGTAAAGTGTTACCCACTTTTCGTAGAGAAAGACTTCCTCTGCTTTCACCATAAGGGCAAATTTTCAGCTTTGTACAGATGTTGTGTCGTTCTAAGAACTGTACAGATATGATGTAGAGATGTGTCCTTAAACCACGACCAATCAAGATGTAAAACTAATCTGTTATACTGTATCTTCAGGGGACCTGGGCAGGCATGGTGAAGACCCCATACCAGCTATTCTCAAAGAAATTGTCAAAGATTTCAAAGAAAAAAAGCCAGGTGTAGAATAATGTTTAAATGTTTGAACCTATTACTTTACTTTGTACTGAGTCCTTAGATAAGATACTATAGCCCTTTTTATTTTTTTTATCAGAATTTCGCACAGGAGAAGACACAAAGAATTATTGAAAAAAGAAAATTCACTTTAAAGGAAGACGACTGGCCAGACTTGATAATGACCTACTGTATGAAGCATACATTATTATGAAAAGTGTTTTAAAGTAGTTTTTCTACTTAGCAGGATATTGGTAGCTAGTACATGATGAAGTTGTGATGGAGGAACTAGCACATGGAGAAGTACAAACTGTTTGGAAGTTAAAATAACATAAACCACATTAGAACAATTATTTCAAACTCTTTGCCTGATTTACAAAAAATAAACACTGAGACCTTTGGCAAACTTGCAACATGGAAACTATTAAACCTAAATGTATTTGGCATTATAATGTAGGCTAATTTACATTATGAATGTGCAACTATACAGAATATTGATACCAACAGCACTATCAAACCAGCACCTACTCCAGATCACACGTCATCACTCTCCATTAAAAGTATTTGACATTCATTTTATAATATGGACACTAACCAGCAGATGAACCTTTCTTCCTCTGTTTGCTGGTGGTCACACGTTGCCCATCACGGTCCCTCATCCACCAGGTCACTTTAGATCATCCTGTGACTTCAGGCTTCTGAGTTTGTGACTCAATTCTTTATGGACATAGCATGAAATGAAACACAGATGGGTGAAAATGAGCATTAAACCAACTGAAGTCAATTAATTACACATTTGTGTATAACAAGAATGAAACTTGCCTGTATCTCTTCAACAAATACATCCCAGAGCAGAAGAGCAGCTTCTAGTTTGTGCTTGTTTCCACTTGACATTGAATTAAAACAAAAAATAAAGGTGTCAGTTAGACCTGAGATCTGAATGCAACTCAAACTTGCTCTCTAATATAACTGAATGAAAAGTTTGGACCAAATCAGAGATATGAGGATAAAGGGCTATTAAAATTTGAAATTTTCTGGTAGAGGATAGTGCTGTCTGACTATTTGCCATCAAGGAGGCAGGAGAATGCAGATTTTCATCACAACCTCTGGTTGTAACAATAATGATATTTCTGTATTCATTTGTTTTTTTCCGAGTCTACGATTATGTCACCTAACCTATTAGCCATCATCAACAACTACAGATTCATGTATGTTTTTTTGTAAGCTGTATTGGTTACTGCATAATATTAAACATGTTGCACCTATTTTTCTGCTGGCGACAAAAACTCTAGACTAAATCTTGCTTATAGTGCATTTTACCGAAATGAAAATTATGAAACATTAGAAAACAAATATCTCAGGAATAGGAGCCTAATCCAACCGTACTGTATCATGCATCTGCAAGCAACTAGTAATGCCTGCCTGAATTAGACCAACGTGCCTGTTATTCTAGCAGATTTCAGACAAGCTTGTATAGTAAATGTAAGCCATATGCAGTGTTGCCAAGTCCGTGGTTTTCCAGTGAAATTGGGCTACTTTTACGCTGTTGCCGCAGGGTTGTTTTTTACATGTCAAAATACTGATCTGGCGTCAGCTAAGGTCACCTCTTGGGGTCCACACCCACAAGTTGCATAACATTCATAGATGCAGCATGCATTAACATGCCTTTTCTATAGACACGATTTGTAAGCAGTAAACAGGTTGTCCTGTTGCCCACAATTTGGGAATAAATCCGGTTTATGAGTCCATGCGCATTGAAAAATTAGGGTTTAGTTATTATGTATAATTTACAGTTTTTACTACAGTAACTACATGTAACGTGTAACAATGTAAATGTTTTGACCAATTTTAAAGTTTTATTACATTATGTTCTTAAAATCCACCCTTCTGCTGGGATTAGGATAATCCTGATTTCTTTGGATCAAAGGTATCCAGATCAAAACCAAGATTGGATTTCATGATCTAATCCGATTTCAGATTTTTTTTCTTTTCTTTTGAACCACCCTTTTTCAAGATTTGATCCAATCTGAATCTCCGATCAGATTACTTTTGAACAACTGGGCCCTGAAAAAATGTCTATCGGCACAAATGTAAGATGGATTACCTGATCCTGGATAGCAAAACATGGGATTTCCAAATCTAGATAATTTGGAT
Organism: Ctenopharyngodon idella; assembly: GCF_019924925.1. Classification (NCBI taxonomy): domain Eukaryota; kingdom Metazoa; phylum Chordata; class Actinopteri; order Cypriniformes; family Xenocyprididae; genus Ctenopharyngodon; species Ctenopharyngodon idella. Next base: position 20,328,403 of record NC_067223.1, read on the forward strand.
CCAGATTAAACCTTTTGAACAACTGGACCTAGGGGCCAGTTCAAACTGGATTAGATTAGAATAATCGTGCTCATACATTCAATGATGAAGGATTTACAGCATTATCATATGATTTGGGTTTATATATTTCACATTTATTAATAAATTGATATTTAGCAAATTTACAACAAATAACATTTCTTATTGAATGATACATGTGAATGAATCCTGTGTGTGATCATTTCAGTTTAAAGCTAATTTTAACAGTAATATTAACTAAATGACTGTAGCTGGGTTTCCATCCAAACGTGAAGCAAATCTTTTCAAAGTTTGCAAAAAAAGAAAGAAAAACGAATGCGAATTAGGTGCGTTGTTCGAGCAAATGACAATGGTATGGTAAACTAGTGACCAACAGTAAATAAAACACTGTGACCGAGAGTTCGCCTAAACATTTATGTATATGAAAACAATAAATGAGCCGTCTGAACTCTTCTCGACTTTATTAAGCAGCACACACGTAAGAGAACAACCCTGAAAAACCCGCAACATTCCAGTACAAAAGTGCACATGACTCTTGTCTTTCTATGGCAAGCACCAAAGGGAAAATGCATTGAATGCACACATATACAACGAGTTCCACTACATTCAGAATTAATGCGTCATAACAGAATCAAACATAAATGTATAACATGTTTGTTACAACACCATCAACAGAAACAGGATTAGTCACGTGGGTTTAGTGTTCGCTACGTCAGAATTTATTCTGCAAATGTGTTTCCATCTCCCATTATTCAAGTTAAAAACCACCTCAAGCGAGCGTAAAAACGTTTGTTCGTTTCCATCACTCGTTTCTGATGCAATACTTCAAAATGCGCATAAAAACAGGGTGATGGAAACATAGCTTGTGATTTCCATCAACACAAATAGAGCTTTACAGAATTTCAGCTGTAGTATTAATGTAATGAAGAGAAAATAAAAGACTCTAAAACATCTCACTGTTACTGATTTATCACGCAGCTCAAAGCATTATGGGTAGAATCTCTCTAAAGTCTATTCTGATTCATAAACAGTTTAACTGATGAATTACAACAAACAGTAAACGCAGGATAGAGCGGCTGAGTGAATGTTGTCTGGACTGTGTGGATGAGGCTCATTGTGTCTCCAGAGACGCTGTAGAAGGACAGAGTTCCTGCACTGTGATCCACACACACTCCTATTATACTGCTGATGGACTCTACAGGGAGTTCAGTCACTATGTTATTGTGTCTGAATGAGTAACTGGAGGAAGAGCAGATCAAACTCCAGGACTGATCATTATGTCCAAACCAACACTCATTACCCCCTCCCTTCCTGCTGATGCTCTTATATGACACTGATATAAACACATTATTCCCACTCCACTCAATCTCCCAGTAACAGCGTCCACACACGCTCTCTCTACACAACACCTGATACACATCAAATCTGTCTGGATGATCAGGATACGGCTGCTTTGTGTTAGTAAATGTAATCACTCTGTTCCCATCAGACAGACGGAGGTGTTTATGCACTGTGTTCAGATCCAGAGAGATCGGATGGGAATCTGATGGAGATAAAACACATCAGAATCAGGAATTATGAATCTGATCTTTTAATGTTTCTGAACTCTTCAGTGTCTCTGTACAGTTTACCAGATATCCTGTGCAAATCATCATTTACATGATCAATTATTAAACTCGTAAATCATGTTTTCTTTCTCCTTCTATAGGAAGAACATAAACACACTCAGTGAGTTTCTCTGCTTGTTTTCTTAGTGACTTACATTGTAGGAAGTCGTTCCTGGTCCAGTGAACAATGTTGGTGAAAGTGACTGTGGAAATCAACAGACATGAAGAGTGTGATTATCATGTCAAGAGAAAATGATCCTGCATCCGTTCTTAAGACATTTCTAATATGATCTTCTACATGATATGAGATGATGGAGGATCATTTCTGAGAGCAGATGAATCTCCAGGGGCCAGTTGTTCAAAAGTAATCTGATCGGATTGGATCAAATCTTTGTGTTGTTCAAAACTTTTTAGTAAGATTGGGATACCTTTGATCCAAAAAAAATCAGGATTATACCGATCCCAGCAGAAGGGTGGATTTCAGGAACAAAAATTTAATAAAACTTTAAAACTGGTCAAAAATACAACATTTATATCATGTAATATACATACACACACATTTTTTATTTCGCTTTTGACTAGTTTAACTGTTAAAGTAATAAATTAAAAGAAGTAAACATTATTAGGCTACATATTAAGCCTTTGGGAAGGCTACAGTAAAGTAGAAAAGGGATTTTGATGCCATAAAATAATCCCCAAACAGCTGTAAATATCAAACAAAAATATATTTAATTTAATGAGTTTTTTATCAATTGGCACAATCATAAGAAATGAACCAGTCAAAAGTTCTTTGTGAACGCAAAGTTTCTCGGGTGAAAGCTATGCAATAGTTGTCTGAGAGAATGCAAAAACATTGAAATATTTTTCCCCCCATCTCATATTTTTCCCATCGCCATGTCCCTTCAGGGGCTCCGTAGAGCACTAGTAATCCAGATTTGGTCATCTGAAAAAGTCTATCTGGATCAGGGTGATCCAGTCCAAATTTGCTTTGAAAAACCGGCACAAAAGTTTTACCTGATCCTGGATAGCAAAACATGGGATTCATAATTCATATCATTCTGATCCAGATTAAACTTTTTGAACAACAGGCCCCAGGACATTACCTCTGTCAGAGATCTTCTTCAGCTCCTCTTTGCAGAAATCCTCCAGTTTGTCTCTCAGCTGAAGGACAGATTCTCTCACAACATCAAAAGAGGAGAGAGAACTGAAGGGATCGTCATTTACGTCTGTAGATTCAGGAGGAGCTGAGAGAGACTGGAAACTCTACAGAAAACAGAAATCAAAGCTCATCACCTCCACACTTCAGCCAATAACCTGCACTACTGTCAGATTTGAGCTGGCTCTTGTTGATTAATGAAACTGGTACCATCAAGTTCATGGATTTCACATTGTTATAAAAAAGAGTCTAAATATTGGTGAAATTTTGCGCTGTTGCTGTCTGGAAACTCAATATACCTTTCAGAAAAATGTTTCCCAAGAGATTTTCAGAGCTGAAATGCATTTGTTGATGATTATATAATAACCGAACACACAGATCAACACTTCAGTCAACGGCTCATTCTGCTCTCATGAAATGTTTCTCTGTGAGTCTCTTGCTCAAGTCCACTATGATCCTGTTCTTCTAGATCTCTGTTACCTGCAGGAAATGGATGTGATCCTGTGTGTGTGAAAGCTGCTCCAGCTCAGCGTCTCTCCTCCTCAGATCATTGATCTCCTGCTCCAGTCGCTCCAGTCGTCCTTCAGCTCGACTCACTGCAGTCTTTTCCTGATCTCTGATCCGCTGTGTGGCCTCAGAGCGGCTTCTCTCAATGGAGCGGATGAGCTCAGTGAAGATCCTCTCACTGTCCTCCACTGCTGTCTGTGCAGAGCGCTGTTAGGACACACATCACAATCACACAGTGGCTTCAGTGAGTCCTGACTGAGACTTCTCAAACTTCTCTTCTTCTCCAGACTCACCTTATGAGACTCCACAGCCTCTCTCAGCTGCTGAAGATCTTTCTCTCTTTGCTGGATCCTCTGCTGGAACGACCTCTGTGTCTCCTTCAGCTGGTGCTAAAGGACAAACCAATAACAGGAGAAACATCACATAAATCATCAAGTCAACAGTGTAGCCTATGGATCGATCAAACGCACAATTATAACGAGTTATGATTAATTATTCATATTTCCCTTTTGAGCTAATTTGCTACAGCAGATATGAATCCAGTATCAGTGAAGTGGTGAGACTGAGGGGTTAAAGATCTTGCAAGGTAAGGTTATAGGTTTTTATTATATTACATTATTATTATATTAATATTACAGCATTATTTCATCAATGCCTAGTTTTATATGGATTGTTCGCCTTAAAAATGTAAATTCTTTCATTATTTACTCATCCTCATGTCTTTCCAGACTTGTATGATTTTCTCTTGCAGAACACAAAAGAAGATATTCTGAAGAATGTTTCTGTTTCTAGATATGGAGAAACGTCAATAACATCAAACCCCACAGGCTCATGCATGTCACATGACTAATCATGCCACCATATTTGATTTTTCTTATCACTTCAGAATTTTTAGGCTGCATCCGAAATCACACACTCTCTTGAGTAGGTATATATATTAAATAAGTAATTACTTCACAAATGCTAAAAAAGTATGTTCCATATAGTATGAATGTGTGTAGTACCAAAGACGTACTACATTCGCCATGTTGTCACTATCATGTAACCTACCAGCGTCAGTTGCGTTGCTTCACTGCCATTCACAAAAAGTGTCTATTATATGAATCAACTTCAGAATTTCACTGGAAGAAGTAGGTCATCTGGATACTTTTTATATGCTCTTTCATGAATATTGTGAAATCTGACTTTTGTTGCAAACTGTTTTTCGTCCTACTATATGGTAGGGAAGTATGCGATTTTGGATGCAGCCTTAGATTACGCCCACTTTTATAACGTGGAGTGCAGTTCGATGCAGGTCAGATGTTATAAATGAAGTTTCAAACGTAGGTTCAGGAGGAGTTTAATCATTCAGTCCTGTCAATTATCATTACGAGCATATATAAACAGCAGTCACTGCATTGTCCCAGTGACAGTTCTTCCAGCATCCCTCCAATCACAACGGACTGGGACTGGCTGACCATTCAGAGCGGACTGCGATTTTCTGAAGTTCATACCTGTTTCTCTATCCTCTGTGCTGCAGCTGATACAGTGTCGTGGTTTTTATGTTCATACATCAAACACAGCACACATATACACTCCTGATCAGTGCAGCAGAAAATCTCAAGGATCTTGTCGTGTTTCGGGCAGATCATCTCCTGCAGTCGTCCAGTGGCTTCAATCAGATTGTGTCTCTTTCCTTTAAACAAACTCTCATGTTGCTCAAGGTGATTCTGACAGTAGGAGTTCAGACACACCAGACAGGACTTGACGGCTTTGTGTTTTCTTCCAGTACAGACGTCACACTGCACATCTCCAGCTCCAGCGTAACAGTCAGCAGGAAGTGTAGTCTTCTTCAGTTTCTCCACCATTTCAGCCAGAATGGTGTTTTTACCTAAAGCAGGTCTTGGACTGAAGGTCTGTCTGCACTGAGGGCAGCTGTAGACTCTCTTCTCATCCTCCTGATCCCAGAAGCCTGTAATACAGATCTTACAGTAACTGTGTCCACAGTGGATGGTCACTGGATCCTTCAGGAGATCCAGACACACTGGACACATGAACTCATCCTGAGAAAATCTGGCTTCTGCCATTTTACTGCATGAAGACAGAGACAGAAACACACAACAGCTCAACTACACTTCAGTTTCTCTTTCTCTGAACTCATGTGATCCCTGTTTCCTGGTTCTGTGTTTGAGTGTGCAAACAGGTGTGTCTGTAAAGCAGTGTGACGAGGTGTGATGGTAATAACAGCCAATGGTATCAAAAGGCGCTATATATATATATATATATATATATATATATATATATATATATATATATATATATATCTCTCTCTCAAGGGCGTGCGGTCTATATAAGGGCGTGCTCTGCATACCCAAGCAATTTGTGGACTCGCTAATTAATATTAACACTATAGTTTACTTTTTATATTTTAATTTTTTAATTCTTAATTAAAAAGTAAACACTTCTGGCATACATTTAAATCAACACCTGCCTACAGGGTTTCTTATTTGTCGTCTCTGATTTAGATGCGCATCTTCAGCCGATGCGCCATACCATTTAAAAGTTAAAAGGTTAGTTCACCCAAAAATGAAAATAATGTCATTTATTACTCGTCCTCATGCCGTTCCATACCCGTAAGACCTTCGTTGATCTTCAGAACAAAAATTAAGATATTTTTGTTGAAATCCGATGGCTCCGTGAGGCCTACATAGGGAGCAATGACATTTCCTCTCTCAAGATCCATTAATGTACTAAAAACATATTTAAATCAGTTCATGTGAGTACAGTGGTTCAATATTAATATTATAAAGCGACGAGAATATTTTTGGTGCACCAAAAAAACAAAATAACGAATTATTTAGTGATGGCCGATTTCAAAACACTGCTTCAGGAAGCTTCGGAGCATAATGAATCAGCGTGTTGAATCAGCGGTTTGGAGCGCCAGAGTCACGTGATTTCAGCAGTTTGGCGGTTTGACATGCGATCCGAATCATGATTCGACACGCTGATTCATTACACTCCAAATCTTCCTGAAGCAGTGTTTTGAAATCAGCCATCACTATATAACCATCGGATTTCAACAAAAATAATTTGTGTTCCGAAGATGAACAAAGGTCTTATGGGTGTGGAACGGCATGAGGGTGAGTAATTAATCACAGAATTTTCATTTTTGGGTGAACTAACCCTTTAAGGTTGTAGATTCTGTGAAATTAGTGACACCTAGAGGAATTACAAAAATACAGCATATTTTGTCCTTCACACGTTGTGCCTGACTCAACTCAAACACAACTCAACAGCTTTTACAGGTGCTTGGGAAGGCATCAACAGTTAAATGTAGGCTATTTTCAATAAAAGGTCAAACATTAGCTGTGTTGCTATGTGTCATTAAAGTAAACAACTAAGCAGCTAACACTGTATTCTCAACCACAATAATACTTTTACCGCCGCCTTTCCCATGGCGACAACATTAGGGATGTGTATTTGCTGCCTTTACCGCTAAGTGGTATAATCATAGACTTTGAAAAGTAATAGAGTGAACCTGTCAGTTCATTCTCAGTCAGCCGTGGCTCATTAAGAGCTGTGGGAGCAGATAAATTCAACTGAAACATTGTAGTTAAAAGAATTCATAATCACAGTACTGAAATTACAGTACAAATTTAGTACTGAAAATAAATGTGTTTATTATTTGCATCGAATTTAAGCAAAGTAAATGTTAGTTTTTTTTATGTATAATTAGAAAGGCTATGCATGACAATAGGTTATGTCTTATACTTTGTGTTCTTTTAATTTATAGTAAATTTGTTAACATTATTGAAACATTAACACTGAAATAAATGAAACTAAATGATCGTAAAATTACACCATTGTCGGGACTTGCTATTAACCATTGTTAGTCAGCAGTGTTCGTGTTTTTGCATTCTTTATATTTAAAAATGAAATACAGTAGGCTGTTATAATCAGAATAATTTTCTTTAATACATTAACATTTAGTCTTTTAGCAGACGCTTTTCTCTAAACCAACTTACAAATGAGAACAGTAGAAGCAATAAAATCAACATGAGTGCAACAGTATGCAAGTGCCGTGTCAAGTCCCAGTTATTCCAGTGCTTGTAGCAAAGATTTTTTTTTATTTTTATTTTTTTATTTTATTAAATAGATGGAGAGAGAATAGAAATAGAAAAAAGAAAAAGTAAGTGCTAATATTACTGGGCAAGTGTTGGTGAAAAAGATATGTCTTTAGCAGTGTTTTGAAAATGGCTGAAGACTCAGCTGCTCTGATAGAGCAAGACAGGTCATACCACCAGCAGGGAACATACAAGGAGCAGAGTGGTTTTGTGCCCCTTTGGGATGGCACTACAAGGCGCCATTCACTTGCAGAGCACAAGTGTCTGGAGGGCGCATAAGTCTGAAGTAGTGAGTTTAGATATAATGGTGCAGAGCCAGTGGTTGTTCTGTAGGCAATCATTAGAGCCTTGAATTTGATGTGAGCGGCTATTGGCAGCCAGTGCAAACTGATGAAGAGAGGTGTGATGTGCACTCTCTTTGGCTCATTAAAGACCAGTCTTACTGCGGCATTCTGGATCAGTTGTAGAGGCTTGAGAGTGCGTGCTGGAAAGCCTGCCAAGAGAGCATTACAATAGTCCAATCTGGATAGAACAAGAGCTTTTTTGTGTGGAATCCTCAGATAGGAAGGGTCTTCATCTTAATCTATGTCGTACAATGAGAGAGGTTCAAAGACGGCCGTTTTCCTGGTCTTGCGACCAAAGGTAGCCTACGATCATTTTCTGACAGTGTCAGAAATTCAGCATGATCAACGCAGTGTGTTTGCTGCTACGATCTACGTCTACTGACCAGCCAATAAAAATGCAACATAAAATCAACGCTAAATCATGGCGCTAAAACTTAAAACTGCTTACCTCAAGCTCTTTTCCCTTCTTCTTTCGCCCCTATTCTACTTACGGAAAAAACGGAACTGGCACCGCCTTCGTTCCGTAAGTTGAATAGGGAAGGCGTAGGACATACAGTGTAAGCTTTTTGAAGAATACGGAAAGCGGAAGCACTTCCAAGGCGATCATTTGTGTTTATAAAGCATATACATTTGTATTTTTTTTTTATTATAAAATGGCAGATCGTTTCTCTAGATAAGACCCTTATTCCTCATCTGGTATCGTTTAAAGCCCTTTGAAGATGCACTGAAACTGTAATTTTGACCTTCAACTGTTTGGAGGCCATTGAAGTCCACTATAAGGAGAATAATCCTGGAATGTTTTCATCAAAAACTTTAATTTCTTCTCGACTGAAGTAGAAACCCGATTCCAAAAAAGTTGGGACACTGTACAAATTGTGAATAAAAAAGGAATGCAATAATTTACAAATCTCATATTCACAATAGAATATAGATAACATATCAAATGTTGAAAGTGAGACATTTTGAAATGTCATGCCAAATATTGGCTCATTTTGGATTTCATGAGAGCTACACATTCCAAAAAAGTTGGGACAGGTAGCAATAAGAGGCCGGAAAAGTTAAATGTACATATAAGGAACAGCTGGAGGACCAATTTGCAACTTAATAGGTCAATTGGCAACATGATTGGGTATAAAAAGAGCCTCTCAGAGTGGCAGTGTCTCTCAGAAGTCAAGATGGGCAGAGGATCACCAATTCCCCCAATGCTGCGGCAAAAAATAGTGGAGCAATATCAGAAAGGAGTTTCTCAGAGAAAAATTGCAAAGAGTTTGAAGTTATCATCATCTACAGTGCATAATATCATCCAAAGATTCAGAGAATCTGGAACAATCTCTGTGCGTAAGGGTCAAGACCGGAAAACCATACTGGATGCCCGTGATCTTCGGGCCCTTAGACGGCACTGCATCACATACAGGAATGCTACTGTAATAGAAATCACAACATGGGCTCAGGGATACTTCCAGAAAACACTGTCGGTGAACACAATCCACCGTGCCATTCGCCGTTGCCGGCTAAAACTCTATAGGTCAAAAAAGAAGCCATTTCTAAACATGATCCAGAAGCGCAGGCGTTTTCTCTGGGCCAAGGCTCATTTAAAATGGACTGTGGCAAAGTGGAAAACTGTTCTGTGGTCAGACGAATCAAAATTTGAAGTTCTTTTTGGAAAACTGGGACGCCATGTCATCCGGACTAAAGAGGACAAGGACAACCCAAGTTGTTATCAGCGCTCAGTTCAGAAGCCTGCATCTCTGATGGTATGGGGTTGCATGAGTGCGTGTGGCATGGGCAGTTTACACATCTGGAAAGGCACCATCAATGCTGAAAGGTATATCTAAGTTCTAGATCAACATATGCTCCCATCCAGACATTGTCTCTTTCAGGGAAGACCTTGCATTTTCCAACATGACAATGCCAGACCACATACTGCATCAATGGCCAGCCTGCAGTCCAGATCTTTCACCCATAGAAAACTTTTGGCACGTCATAAAGAGGAAGATGCGACAAAGAAGACCTAAGACAGTTGAGCAACTAGAAGCCTGTATTAGACAAGAATGGGACAACATTCCTATTCCTAAACTTGAGCAACTTGTCTCCTCAGTCCCCAGACGTTTGCAGACTGTTATAAAAAGAAGAGGGGATGCCACACAGTGGTAAACATGGCCTTGTCCCAACTTTTTTGAGATGTGTTGATGCCATGAAATTTAAAATCAACTTATTTTTCCCTTAAAATGATACATTTTCTCAGTTTAAACATTTGATATGTCATCTATGTTGTATTCTGAATAAAATATTGAAATTTGAAACTTCCACATCATTGCATTCCTTTTTTATTCACAATTTGTACAGTGTCCCAACTTTTTTGGAATCGGGTTTGTAAATTACCAGGAAATTTTTATTTGAAAGTGGACTAATCCTTTAATAACAAATTTATAACAATATCTTGACATGAATGAGAAAATTAAATTTAATACTTTTAATTTAAAGACATTTATTTCATATTTTAGGATGAATAATTATTTTATTGTTCAAGTTAAGCATAAAAGGCAGTGCTAAATATGTTGTCCAGTGCAGATGTTAATTTTACATAGGAATATGGGGGGTAATTTAACACATTATTGCAGGAACCATTAAAGTTTCTTTTGTTTAGACAGAAAGCAGTTACTGTAACACATCTGAGCAGGACTTTATTCCACAGAAAGTGGGACAGATAAAATAGCTTTCTCTCTAGACATCAGTATGGCGGAAGTAACATCCTAACTTATTGTAATTAAGACCCCATCAATCAGGGGTGTAAGAAAATATCAATACACATGAATATCACCTTTACAGCTCAATTTCTGCAATTTTCTTTATTAAGAAAATTGCAACAGGAGCAGATTCCTGTTGCTCATCTTTGCAACAGGAGCAGATTTTGTTTGTTGTACAGTGACATTGTTGAGATTTGAAAGTGAAAGTGCACGAAGACGAGAAGATCAGGGAAAGTCTTTAATTTGGTAACAAAACGTTGAAGAATAAATTGAATCCGACATGCTACTATATATATATTAACATGTAGGCTGTTATCCCTGCTTGCCTGTGTGACCTAGTTTCTAGTCTGTGCCAGTTTCATTCAGTTCACCTGTTGTTCAGTAATAACTTTTAAGTCTAGTCTAAGGCTACATACACACGAAGCCAGAGCTTACCCTATCCGATCTTCTTTTTTCCTCATTTCAAGAAATATCTGCATACACACGAAACCACTGAAACGACTCAAAACGATGTAGTATACATACCAGAGCAGTATGTGGCGCTGTAATTCTGCAATAGAGATACACTAAAAACAAAGAATAAGACTTGGAGCATGCGCATAAACCTTGCGCGCTGTATACAAACTTTAGTAAAGCTTCGAAATAAAGCTTTATTTTAATAGAGCTTTAGGCGCGGTAGCTTCTGCAGCACGAACACAAGCATGTAGTACGCTATTATTGTTGTTGTTGCTGTTTTGCGCTGTTATCGGTGTCTGACTAGGGTCGACACGTGGGGTAATGATCATCATCGTTTCACAAAATATACGGATTGGATGTACACACGAAAACGCAAAGGGCGTCGTTTTCAGATTTATCCACTCTGAAACCCGGTTTCAAAAAATAGTGGTTTCACCTTCTGAAAACGCCGGATCCGTGTGGATGAAATGCCTATACGATACAAAATTTTTGTGTATACAGCTAAACTCGTCTCCGTGTGGACGGGGCCTAAGTGGTTTATGCAACCAGCCCCTGGTCTCCCATACTATTTGCTCCTACCCTACCCCTGTAAGTTCATCTTGCAATTTCACTTATCCATTCAAATATAATACATGTTCATTGAAAAAAAATAAAGTGTGAAAATTACTTTTTACACCACTGTAGTGACAGACATTATTAGTTTCTTGGTTTATATTTTTGCTAAATATACAATACCAACAAGCAACCCTTTCCAAAAAATCATAAAGGATCATATTTTGGAACCGTTCCTATAGGATTCCATTAGGAATAGTCTTATAGATATTTATGTCTTGTCTTAGAAGATTCTTATCAGATTCCTATATGATTCTGTGGGAATTATTTTATAAGACAATACATAAATATCCTGTAGGATAATTTCTACAGGATTTTAATGGGATCCAATTGGGTCCCTATTCAGGTCTATATGGGAATTTTTATTTTTTATTTATTTTTAAGACTCCTAAAGGTGCACTTTACTCTGTTCAGATTATATTCATTACAGGCTTTCACAAAAACAAAAAAACAGGAAGGAAGCAGTAAATGTAACTTCTTCCAACAACATTTTTGAAACATTGGCTACTTCTGGTCACTGCTATTTTTTGGTTTCTTAAGACACTATCATAGAAAGTCACTTGGCAGCAGCAACATCCAAGATAACAAAGTTTGTGCAGGAGATAACAACGACTGTCCTGAATGTCCTTCAGTGTCCATCAACTCACACACTCGCCCTTTTCTGTCAAGATGTTTGGACCTCTTTGGTGTACATCTGCATTTTCATTTGAGGGTCACAACCAAAAACTGAAGAGGTTGTGTCATGGAACAAATTATATTCCATCTCAAATTGCACGGCAATTCAACATACTTCATTCAATTCCTCAACTACTTAAACAAACGATGACTAGTGCTGATGTCTCAAATAGGGTGGACAAACTTGTCAAAGACTGGCTAGGTGTCTATCCTCTTGTTGCTAAGGCACAGAAGCTGGAAGGTCTTGTTTTGTTGGGATGTTCTCGACACAACGTCCTAAATCACAATGATAAGTTCTTAATGCTCCCAGTCTGTGATCTATCTGAAAAAGATGAGTACTCTGCAGATGATTCTAAGAATCCAATAAGATTGTAAAGGATAAACTGAAATTCCAATAGGATTTTTTGACAAGGGATTTAATTATGTAAATAATATATAGGCTCATGTATTTTTCCGTTCAGATATTGTTCAATTTAAGGGTCGATAGCAACATATCCATTTTAGGTAATTAATCTACCAAAATCTTGTAAAGTTTCAGTTGTGTCCTATAGCTAGAAAAGCCCAACATGTTTGTGAATGGCTGTTTTTGGTAGCAGAGGACCAATCAGCTTTTTCTTTGTTTTTAAATGTTATTAAAAGAATAACAAAAAAGAAGTACTGCCCGCTGGTGGACAAAAACTACACCTCCGTGTTCTCCAGAAGTTTGAATGTTTACGTTCTTTGTTTTGTCTGTATTTTTAGTGGTGAAAATTTAAAACAAAACAGCAATAAAAAAGAACATCAGGGATTACTAATTGTTTTTCATTTCAGTTAATTTCGATGTTTTCATCCAGGTTCCAGAGTTTCAAGGTATCCTTTTTAAAAGGTTACTGGATAAATTGAAAGAGTATAATACCAGCATTATTTTTTTTTTATGATGCACATTGTGCAAATAAGCTTTTAACATTCAACATTTTAAATACTACAACAACTGAGCCATCAACAGAAAGTGCAGGCAACGGGTCTTCAGTTGACACAATTTTAGATCCGATAGCTTTTAGAGCTAACTTTGCAGTCGTGCCTAACAAGTCAAACTTTTTTTAAAAAGTTTACAGTGAAAATTTTGTCTTCTCTGATTTCATGAAAAATGATTGGAAAGTTATTAACCAGTGTTTCCAGCTTTTAAAAACATTGTTTTCTCTCAGGAACAACTAAACTGAGGTAATTTTCTATTACGGTCTTCAAAAAAAAAAAAAAAAAAAAAAAAAGGTTTTCAGTGTTTGAAACAAAGATTGAAGCAAAGATTAAAATATTGAATTCCTAATTTTTTGTCATCTTGATGGAAACCACAAACTAATAAAGTAGTTTTTAATCTCTTAAACATGTCTTTATGCCTATTCTTCTGTCTTTTTAGATAACCACCAGTAAGTAAAATTTTAAACTTCAGAATTTAGAAATTCATTAATCAGTGTTAATTTTGACAGCAAATTTTGATTTAGTTTTTGTCATAGTCTTTTGACTAAAATGGCATTTAGTTTTAGTCTTATTTTAGTCATCGGAAATTGTTTCAGTTTTAGTCTATCTACAGTAGATTTAGTTGACTAAAATCTAATTTAGTTAAATTGTAATGCATTAAGTAAGCATTTCTCTAACAATACACAGATGCAATACACTGATATACATCTGATATTCTCCAAACTGTTTATGTTCACTTAAGACAACCAACTGTACTTTACTCATCAAAGCGGACAGTTTTTGATTGTTCAAGTGCAAAAAGACATGAAAGAGACCTCAATTCAGTACTTGTCATTTCAATTCAGTTTTGCTTTTAAATGTCTATATAGTTTTTTTTATTTCTGTTTTAGTTATTTTAGTACATCAGGTTAAGCTAAAGCTTGGAAACTAGATTAAATAAAATAAGTTTACATTTTTATATATATTTATTTTTTATTTCAGTTAACATTTATTTCAAGTAATGAAGATTTTTTTTAATGGTTTTAGGTTTAGTTAACTATAATAACCCTTATACTTGTAAAATACAAGTGCTGGTCATATAATTAGAATATCATCAAAAAGTTGATTTATTTCACTAATTCCATTCAAAAAGTGAAACTTGTATATTATATTCATTCATTACACACAGACTGATATATTTCAAATGTTTATTTCGTTTAATTTTAATGATTATAACTGACAACTAAGGAAAATCCCAAATTCAGTATCACAGAAAATTGGAATATTGTGAAAAGGTTCAATATTGAAGACACCTGGTGCCACACTCTAATCAGCTAATTAACTCAAAACACCTGCAAAGGCCTTTAAATGGTCTCTCAGTCTAGTTCTGTAGGCTACACAATCATGGGGAAGACTGCTGACTTGACAGTTGTCCAAAAGACGACCATTGACACCTTGCACAAGGAGGGCAAGACACAAAAGGTCATTGCAAAAGAGGCTGGCTGTTCACAGAGCTCTGTGTCCAAGCACATTAATAGAGAGGCGAAGGGAAGGAAAAGATGTGGTAGAAAAAAGTGTACAAGCAATAGGGATAACCGCACCCTGGAGAGGATTGTGAAACAAAACCCATTCAAAAATGTGGGGGAGATTCACAAAGAGTGGACTGCAGCTGGAGTCAGTGCTTCAAGAACCACTACGCACAGATGTATGCAAGACATGGGTTTCAGTTGTCGCATTCCTTGTGTCAAGCCACACGAACAACAGACAGCGTCAGAAGCGGCTCGGCTGGGCTAAAGACAAAAAGGACTGGACTGCTGCTGAGTGGTCCAAAGTTATGTTCTCTGATGAAAGTAAATTTTGCATTTCCTTTGGAAATCAGGGTCCCAGAGTCTGGAGGAAGAGAGGAGAGGCACACAATCTACGTTGCTTGAGGTCCAGTGTAAAGTTTCCACAGTCAGTGATGGTTTGGGGTGCCATGTCATCTGCTGGTGTTGGTCCACTGTGTTTTCTGAGGTCCAAGGTCAATGCAGCCATATACCAGTTAGTTTTAGAGCACTTAATGCTTCCTGCTGCTGACCAACTTTATGGAGATGCAGATTTCATTTTCCAACAGGACTTGGCACCTGCACACAGTGCCAAAGCTACCAGTACCTGGTTTAAGGACCATGGTATCCCTGTTCTTAATTGGCCAGCAAACTCGCCTGACCTTAACCCCATAGAAAATCTATGGGGTATTGTGAAGAGGAAGATGCGATATGCCAGACCCAACAATGCAGAAGAGCTGAAGGCCACTATCAGAGCAACCTGGGCTCTTATAACACCTGAGCAGTGCCACAGACTGATCGACTCCATGCCACGCCGCATTGCTGCAGTAATTCAGGCAAAAGAAGCCCCAACTAAGTATTGAGTGCTGTACATGCTCATACTTTTCATGTTCATACTTTTCAGTTGGCCAAGATTTCTAAAAATCCTTTCTTTGTATTGGTCTTAAGTAATATTCTAATTTTCTGAGATACTGAATTTGGGATTTTCCTTAGTTCTCAGTTATAATCATCAAAATCAAAAGAAATAAACATTTGAAATATATCAGTCTGTATGTAATGAATGAATACAATATATAAGTTTCACTTTTTGAATGGAATTAGTGAAATAAATCAACTTTTTGATGATATTCTAATTATATGACCAACACCTGTATATTGAATAATGTGTCAAATAATGTTCTTAGTCTTTCCTTCCTGTGAAAGAAGATACAGTAGTTTACTATGAATTAAATAAAAATTAAATTAAGTTAAATACAGTTTATTGTGTAAACAAAATAACAATAATGACCAGGGGAAAAAATAATAATAAACCATCCCGAAATACACCGTGACTCTTGTTCTGAAATATGTATGGTATGTAAATCTGAAAATTGTAAATGTGTAAATCTGAAAATTGGTTTCATAAACCACATATCTGTGCTGCTGAACGTATTTTTGTTTCACTTTTAGCACCATGTGTTGTTGGTTTATTTTGTAATGTTCAGAGTTTATCTTTTTTTATTATTTGTTAGGTGTCAAGTCATCTTCATTTATATAGCGCTTTTCACAATACAGATTGTTTCAAAGCAGCTTCACAGTAATAATAGGAAAATTAATGGACAGAGATTGTTTTGGCTTTACAGCAGCTCTACGAAAAAGTTATTGAGCTAAAGCAAGTTTTTGATTGAATCACTTCCGTTGTAAAAATTGTTAATTATTAACTTAGGGGCCGCTTAAATGACACCTTTTTAACTGAAAACAGAAGACTTTTAATGCTTTCTTGCCGTTCATTTAATTGCTTAGTCTATAGGTATGCTTATGTGCACAGACGCTTAGTATTTTTTACAAAGTGACATTAAAATTACTTGTCTGGCCCACATAATACAGAATTATTAGTCGTTTCCGCGGATCCATGCGAACTGGAATCATTTTGATAACGTTTTACCTATACATAGGGAAAGGAAAGGGAAGGAGGCCTTCACAGGGGATAGTTTAGTTGACACGTCAGGGCTGCGTTTTCGTTGTGTCTAGGCGCAGGTCCTTCATCTCATCTGGATACGGCCTGGATCCGACTGACTACGGTAAACCTCTGGATAAACAGAGAGAGACCAATATCAGCATAGATGCCATGCTAGGAAGATTGTTCCAGAGTTTAGGTGCTTAGGTGCTAGAGTTTAGGTGCTAAAAAGGAAAAGAATCTACCACCTGCAGTCGATTTTAATATTCTAGGTACTATCAACTGGCCAGAATTTTGAGATCGCAATAGACCATTTAGTGCTTTGTAAGTAATTAGCAAGATTTTAAAATCTATACAATGTTTAATAGGGAGCCAATGCAGTGTTGACAGAACCGGGCTAATATGGTCATACTTCCTGGTTCTAGTAAGAACTCTAGCTGCTGCGTTTTGGACCAGCTGGAGTTTGTTTATTAAGCGTGCAGGACAACCACCCAATAGAGCATTACAATAATCTAGCCTTGCAGTTAGTTCATGAACGCATGAACTAACTGCGAGGGCTCGGATATCTTGCCTTCTTCGCCCTCAACAGCCATCTCTTGCTCTTTCTGCTTGATGCCAGCAAAGATCTGCTGATCCTGAAGATGCAAGAGACAATGCATCCTCGCTCAGCAAAACACTCTCATCAGCCGCTGAAGTCTGCAAAAGATTAACGTGTCTCTCAAACTCTTCAGAGCCCTTTGATCTCAGTCTCCTCTCCGCCTTAGTGCGAGTGGAACCCAAGCCACCGGGCACAGGAACCTGTCCCTCTTCCCTCAAGAAGAGAGCCAAACGAGAATGGAGCTTCCTCAATGGGAAACATTCACAGTGCACACCAACAGCTCCCTCAGGAACTGAGCGTGCATGCTTTTAACAAAGAACGCACCAGTCGTGTATTATTGAGTGTCAAATATTTATGACATGGATCGTGCACACAGCTTGAAACATTTGCTGTAACAAGCATTTTACCTTTATTTGAACAGCACGCTTCAAACAAACAGTCCCTGAAGACAAAAAGCGGATGATATGTTCTCCAGGCGCTCCTATACTTTCTGGTCGCACTAGTATGACGTCATAGGCTGTCGCCGGCCAATAAGATCGCCGTGATTTTACAGTTGCTTCAGATACCAGTCATGCGGAGGCGGGAAAGCGTCTCAGGATGCAATGCGAGTTCCCTTTTAAAAGGGAACTAAATTCTTCTATTAGGGCCAGAGCACCAATGGTGTGAGGACCCTATTGTAATTGCTCAGTCAATTATTGTTCTTCTCCAAAATGAATCGCAATTTTGAGGGCCTAAACGTGCTCGAAAACTCATGAAACTTTGCACACGTGTCAGAAGTGGTGAAAACTTACATCCAATATTGGAATGGCTCAATAACACCACCTACAAAATTTTAATTAAGCGCCCTTGGTTCTATATTTCACATACAAGTATGAAATTCGGTAGACACATGTATCAGCCCTGGGAGCAAAATCTCCAGACATTGTACTAACAAACTCCTCCTAGACATTTTATCAGATAAACATCATATTTGGTCAGTGTAATCTAGTGTTTCTCAACGGGGTTGTTCAGAGAACAACTGGGGGCGTTGGAAGCAAGATTTTTGAAAGGAGGCGTTCAGGTGTTCTTGGGGGGCGTTCACGAGTTTACACCAAATATCCAGGCAAGACAAGATTAAACTTGTAATTACTTGCAAAAGTATTGCCTACAACATTCTAAAATCTGCCAGTTTAATGCGACATGTAAGCTATGTATCATTTCTTTTGCAACGATTATTTTTCCAGTTGTAGAATCAGCATTGACGTGCACAAAAATGTGTTTCGTGCTGACAACAATCTGGTGGTGGGTAGAATCCAGCGCTCACTAGAATCACGCAGTGGAGGAATGGAAATTTGACAAGCCATTAAAAAAGTATTGACTTAAGAACCACTTATATTTTCAAATATTTTCAATAAATCATGTTCCCATTTACTCCGGTGACGAATTTTTAAATTAATTAAACTAAATTCTATTTATAAGGTAAAACTTTTACATTTTTAGGCATTAACTAATGCCAATGCCTAATGCCAAAATGTTTTCTTTGTTCACCAAGTAATTTACTGGTCAGGCATTATTGTTAACTCGCAAGACTGTAAGGAGAAAATGACAATTGGATGGATAATTTAAATATATTCTTTAAATCACATTTAAGGAATGTATTAATTCCGCCATCACATCTGAGCGCGAAATGCTGCTTGGATAGTTCCAAGATAGTTAAAACTAATTAATAATACAATAATAATAATTTGTAATTGTGTTTATTCTTGTTAGAAGATTTTGTTTTTATTTTACTGATTATGAACACAAATGAATCATGACAAACCAAATTAATTTTAATTGTATTAATTATACCAATGTATTTAGGCCTATAATTATAACCATGATTGTATTTATTTATTTTTTTCCTTCCCGAAAGTAAGGTTAATGTAAGCAGCTTTTTGCAATGCTCTCCTAAATGCATAATAAAATCTAAGTGCAAACATTACCGCTTTAATGACTGTATAGCCTATGGTCGTTTTTACTGTTATAAGAGAAGCTGTTCAAAATGAGAGAATTCTATGAGCATAAAAAATGTTTGCATACAGTATAGTTAGTAAAATACGGAGCCCCTAAAGGGACGTGGTGGTGGAAAAAATTGGGATGGGAGGAAAATTTTTTTTTTCAAATCTTTTGCGTTCCCTCGCAAAACTTTTGCGTTTCCCCGATAAACTTTGCGTTCCCTCGCAAAGATATTATCGTTCCCTTGCTGTGAGCTCGGACAAACACTTCCTCTTTAATGTCCCGCTGGCTGGCAGTAGCGTTTCAGTCAGCTCCATACGTTAATAATGCACACAAATAATGCGCGACTCATAGAGTTTGAACTTTTTTGGACTAGAATATAAAGAAATGCAGTCAGTGCTTATGTCAAGCATTTCAGTAAAGTTGGCAATATATTCACAGATTCGAGCTTCCCGGATCAATAACTCGTGAGCTAAACGTTGTTAAAACACAAATGCAGCTACTTCCAATCATAGCAGGCTAACGTAGACAACGAGCTACAACAACCCAATTTTCCTCAAATGTGCTTTATAATATATAAATTGGTCTCTATGAACAGGCGGCGGAGAGACGAGTCTGAAGGGACCGTCTGAAAAGTGCAAAACCCAAAACCCTTTTTGCTCATTTTAAATTATGAAAAATACTCAATAACTTAACTGTAACACATTGTATTATCACCAAATTCACTTAGTTTGGCAAGTAGCACATAAAGGCCTTCTTTACACAAATGATGTTGGTACACAGCTTACATACAACAGCTTTTGCATTACAACTGTTTACTGAATTTGATGGTATTACAATTTATATATTTTTTTACTTATAACAGTGAAGATATTTTTTTTATTTAATAATTAATAATCATAAAAGTTATACTTTTTTTTTTTTTTTTTTTATCAAACTAAGTGTTCCAGTACAACCAGCGGGAGAGCAGTTACGTATGAACTGAATTTGGTGAACAGTGAAGTTATTGAGTATTTTTCATAATATAAAATGAGCAAAAGGGTTTTGGGTTTTGCACTTTGCAGACGGTCCCTTCAGACTCGTCTCTCCGCCGCCTGCTCATAGAGACCAATTTATTATAAAGCACATTTGAGGAAAACTGTGTTGTTGTAGCTCATCTAGGTTGATTGGAAATAGCTGCATTTGTGTTTTAACAACGTTTAGCTCACGAGTTATTGATCCGGGAAGCTCGAATCTGTGAATATATTGCCAACTTTACTTAACTGCTTGACATAAGCACTGACTGCATTTCTTTATATTTGAGTCCAGCAAGTTCAAACTCTATGAGTCGCGCATTATTAACGTATGGAGCTGACTGAAACACTACTACCAGCCAGCGAGACATTAAAGAGGAAGTGTTTGTCCGAGCTCACAGCAAGGGAACGATAATATCTTTGCGAGGAAACGCAAATATCTTTGCGTGGGAATGCTAAAGTTTTGAAAAAATAAATAAATAATTCCTCCCATCCCAAATTTTTTTTTCCACCATCACGTCAAATTTCCTACCTTCCCAATTTTTTTTCCACCACGTCCCTTTAGGGGCTCCGTAGTAAAATGCCTGTTGGGTGAAGCATCAAAATAAAGTGTTAACAGAGTCTACTAATATTCTAATGAATGGTAGTTGACATGTAGTTGTAAAGTTACTTATAGTTAGTAGTAGAGTGCATGTCAACAAAATTTGCTTTTTAATATTGAATACTGGTTGAAGGAGACTACATCTACAGCTATGACATCAAAGATCTGGCAAAAACCAGCCAACATTGCATTAGGGGGCCAATGTAGGCACAATATGAGCTTGAGGATTGGGTTTGTCCATGAGTTCCATGTCGGCCCTATCTGAATTAGCCCAGGATAATTCAGATAGGGCTGAAATGGAACTCATGGACAAACTCATGCAGGGTCCATATCTAAAGCTCATATTGTGCCTACATTGGCCCCACCAGGCATGTGCACAAACATTTCAGTGAAACTTAAGTGGAGCATTTCCTCCAGTAACAATGGCTATAAAGTTGGTGCATCTAAAAGCACATAGTAAAACAAATATTCCATACATTGTTGGAATAACAGTGTTTCTCAATTAAAGGAAAGTTTCACAACGGCACAAGTTTCACAACTGTTGCTTCAGTTTAACAGTTCAGGGGTGCATTTCCTAACAGCATTAGCTGACTATGGTGACAAGTTTTTTTTTTTGTTTTTTTTTTTTGTTACCCACAAACAGTTCTTCAGAAATTTGGTGCTTCTCAAAACTATAGTTTCAGCAAAAATCTGCAAACAGCTTTGCCAAGTTGTGTGGTAATAATACAAACCTGTGATTAGAAGCATATTTTCTTGTTGTTATGACCGATGGACTTAAATAAATTATGCTCTTGAGCAAAGTAAGCAAGTACTAATCTATCTCTTTTTTTTTTGAATGTGACCAGTTGAATGGTTCTGATATTTTCTTTTTGTTATGGCCCACACAACTCATGCCCAATCTACATGTTTAGGCCTACTCCAAATGGGCAGACACACTCACAAGTATCAAGCCTTCCCTTACGAAAAAGAAGTTTATTCAAGTGTGCTATTAGTATACTTATTTAAACTAAAAATAAGAAAGTATACTTTCAGTCAACTTTATATGTACTTCTCAGAAATATACTTACAATTGCACTTAAAGGCATAGTTCACCCAAAAATGAAAATTATCTCATGATTTACTCACCCTCAAGCCATCCTAGGTGTATATGACTATCTTCTTTCAGGTTGTGAATGGTGGGCCATGTTTTAAAACAACAACAAAAAAAAACTGCATCCATCCATAATCAAAGTAATCCACATGGCTCCTGAAGGTTAATAAAGGCCTTTTGAATCAAGGAGATGCATTTTTGTAAGAAAAATATCCATATTTGAAACGTTATAAATTCAAATAACTAGCTTATAGCCAAATAACTAGAACGATCGTATGCATACTTGTACTGTGCAAGTGCGCAACAAACTCAAGCTCCTATTCTCTTATATCGAAATCCTCCGACATTCAAAAATGATAGTTTTAGGCTTCTAATTCATGCTGGTGTTTTGTTTTGCTCTATCCTCTGCACTCCTGCGTTCATCATTACGTCATGTGTCAGGTCAGAGGTTACTCTTCCGCCACAAATCAATGCATACGGGCATCTGCTGGAAGCTAGTTATTTTAGTTTATAAAGTTTTAAATATGGAAATTTTTCATACAAAAATCCATCGCTTCACTTCAAAAGACCTTTATTATCCCATTGCAGCCGTATGGATTACTTTTATGATGAATGGATGCATTTTTTTTTGGCTTCAAGATGTGGCCCTTTGAACTTGAGGGGTCAAAGTACACAGTTCTCATTGGACAGACTGACCCTCTCAGAAAACACAATAAAATGCAATCCCAAGATTACACAGATCGAAGTGAGAGAACCCTGACATTGACAACATTGATGTCATTGTCCAGTTCAGTTTGCATACAGTGTTTTCTTTAGAGCTGCTGTACAGATTAATGAATTACATTAATAACTAATGATTTCTACAATGGAAATGAATTGGGGTGCAACGATACCCTCATGTAACGATACTGAACTCGCGATACAAATATTATTGCGGTACTCAAAGACATATGGTAGGCCACTTTTTACTGGTAACATGAGACATTTGGCATAATCAGGACCAACAAATACTCCCCAATTGCATTATTATAAATTATATTCAACATAATATATAGGCCTAGTAGTTTAATGTACTGTAGTACTGACACTAAAACTCTGTAAACTTGATTTTTTTTTTTTTTTTTTTTCTCACAGTAATTTTCATTTTGGGTGAACTACACACAATACAGATTGTCACTATCCACCATACATATTGTTGTATTGTATTTTGATATATTGTGACACCCCTAGAAATGAATCAACAATGAACTTTTAGTTTTTTTCTAGAGCTGCTGTACAACCAAAACAAACTTTGTTGCATTATTTTCCTGTTATCACTGTAAAGCTGCTTTGACAATCTACACTGTAAATAGAGCTATATAAATAAAGTTGACTTGACTTAAAGTGAAAGCCAAACGTGGGCCAAACAATAGAAATTTAAAACAAGTTCAAAATTGCGAAAAGATTCGAGATCATGTAGTTCTTCCCTTTATGGATCAAACTCAGAACAGATGAAGCAGCACAAAAATGGGTGTACCTCACTATCTTGGTTAATATTTCCTAACAGTTTGAGTTGCACAAAAACACTGTAGTCAGTTCAACAAAAGTTCATTGTCACCGGAATGGAGAACTTAACCAAAAAAAAAAAAAAAAAATCATACGTACCATTACAGTTTAGGATATTGTTTGTACCATGGAACGATAAAGATGCAAAGCATCAAACACATTCTTATCAAATCAAACCTGCTATAGGGTCATTATGCAAATATGTATACTATAAACAACAGATCATGAACCTTAGGTTTATCAAAGTGCAATCCATACTAATCATTATAACATGCTTCACAACATACATGAACATGGGAATCAAATGATCACGGGAACGACTGTTTTCCACACAATACGTATAGGCCTGGTTTCACAGACAGGGCTTAGATTAAGTCAGGATTAGGCCTTAGTTCAATTAGGACATTTAAATAGTTGCGTCTTTAGACAAAACAATGTTTTAAACATATTATAAGATATATCAGTGTAAGTTTCTTTCAGTTTAAACAGCTCAAACATGCATTTTAGTTTGGGACTATCTTAAGCCTGGTCTGTAAAATTGAGGGTTTAGATTTAGTTATTTGTTTTACTGTTTGGGGAGCTACTTAAAAATGAATGGACGAGAAAACTGTGTCATAGATTTTGAGTCTGAAAGCTTGCGTTTGTCATTTACATGTTTTGTTTATTTTGTGGTTGATTCACCGCATCACCCCACATCTCACTGCACAACTCTGATTTAAGTTTTACAGCTGTAATTTAATGTGTCCAAATGAAAATACTCTTATTATTGATTATCCGGTGCCCGTCAACAAATCAGACACTTGCAAGCAGTAATATATTTATATTCATGCAAATGCCAACAAGGCCTTATTTGCTGTTTAGTGTTGGTAAACTGCATGTATGTAGTGCCAGCAACAAAGGACGAATGAAACACTGCTCTGGGCGTTGTTTGAAACAGGCTGTTCCACTTAACTGAAATGTTTATTCCAGCTAACAGACCTCACTGTCATGAGGAACCTAGAGCTTGAACAGCACAGCAGTTTTATCAGAAAACAATCCCATTTCTTCTCACTCTGCAAAATTATAACCACCCTCAGATCCTATATAAGACTCAGATTAGCAGGCAGATTTCACTCAGTTAGGAGCAAGAAGATGGCAAGCGCAGGCAGCAAAAGGCCCAGAGACCCCTCTGCTCAGGTCAGACATTATATTTAACACCATTTATGATACAGTAGTTAGTATACTTTACAAACACTACTACTTAACTTTCCAGTTTATACTTATAGGTACCATGTAAGCACATTGTGTATGTGCTACAATTAAATTAGTTTCTTTATTAAATAGTGACACATCATACTTGTTTGGCAACACTTTATAATAACTTTCATTAATAAATCATTAACAAACATCTATTGCTTAACAGATCATTGGCTGAAATGCTTATAAATGTCATTAAACTTTTAATTCATATGATCATTCACTTTTTAAAAATCTACAAATGATTTTAAAATTGTACAATGACTAAAAGCTTATTTGTTACATTTGAATGCTAATTGTCTTTAAACTTCAATTCATATATTATCTAATGCTCTTTTTTACATTTACATGTTGTGAATAAATAGTTTAATTAGTAATTTTAAGCACTTTTGTGTAAAGGTTGTCTTTAACAAGTATTTAGCTAAACTTAACACATACTTGTAATTTAAGTGCAAAACGTTTTTATTTTATTATTATTTTTTTTATTGGCTCAACACGTAGATTTTCCCCTATGCACCTGACTTAAGTTTACCTGTTTACCTGGGGCGTCTCCTAATTGACACCCGAGAGTCTCCTAATCGACACTCAATAATATACCTGATCTTCCTAATTGACACTCAATAATATACCTGATCTTCCTAATAGACACTCAATAATATACCTGATCTTCCTAATAGACACTCAATAATATACCTGATCTTCCTAATTGACACTCAATAATATACCTGATCTTCCTAATTGACACTCAATAATATACCTGATCTTCCTAATTGACACTCAATAATATACCTGATCTTCCTAATAGACACTCAATAATATACCTGATCTTCCTAATTGACACTCAATAATATACCTGATCTTCCTAATAGACACTCAATAATATACCTGATCTTCCGGAGCGTCTCCTAATCGACACTCGATAATATACCTGATCTTCCTAATTGACACTCGATAATATACCTGATCTTCCGAAGCGTCTCCTAATCGACACTCAATAATATACCTGATCTTCCGGGGCGTCTCCTAATCGACACTCAATAATATACTTGATCTTCCGGAGCGTCTCCTAATCGACACTCGATAATATACCTGATCTTCCTAATTGACACTCAATAATATACCTGATCTTCCGGAGCGTCTCCTAATCGACACTCAATAATATACCTGATCTTCCTAAATGACACTCGATAATATACCTGATCTTCCGGAGCGTCTCCTAATCGACACTAAATAATATACCTGATCTTCCGAAGCGTCTCCTAATCGACACTCAATAATATACCTGATCTTCCTAATTGACACTCAATAATAAACCTGATCTTCCGGGGCGTCTCCTAATCGACACTCAATAATATACCTGATCTTCCGGGACGTCTCCTAATCGACACTCAATAATATACCTGATCTTCCGGAGCGTCTCCTAATCCACACTCGATAATATACCTGATCTTCCTAATCGACACTCAATAATAAACCTGATCTTCCGGGGCGTCTCCTAATCGACACTCAATAATATACCTGATCTTCCTAATTGACACTTGATAATATACCTGATCTTCCGAAGCGTCTCCTAATCGACACTCAATAATATACCTGATCTTCTGGGGCGTCTCCTAATCGACACCAAATAATATACCTGATTTACGGGGTGTCTCCTAATCGACACCAAATAATATTTCGGTCAACGTCTTGACCCTAGTGCTCCCTAACTTGCTGCGCAGCAATAACCAGATAGACTCCGGACCATGCCTTAGAATATGCTTTATTCACGGCCGGAGCACCTTGTATCAATCGCAGAGAATCCCACCAGCAAAAAGAATACAACAGTTTATATAGGATAGGAGCATGGTAAAGTATTCTATAATATGATTGGTTCTTCATATGTCAAACTCTCATGTTACTAGGTAAAGCAAGATCTGCCCAAATCATGTGTTTATTAGTTCGTTGGTTACTCAATATCACAGTACTATTATATTTAGATGGTTGTCTAGCTGTCCCTAGGTTTCATTTCCCCTTTTCTTATTTTTGGACATGATTCAGACACACACTGACATAGGCCCATGCAAGGTTTGAGGACATTTAGGTTTCAAAAGCATATAAATGTTATTCCTGCAAGGAAAAAGAAATGTTAGTTATGATTAATTAAAAAATTCCATCACACATACTATATCCTTAAACAGGAAATTCCTTGATTTATAACAAATACATTTTTCATGGAAACACTTGTTTTCAATCAAATTGACCCCTTAACTAACCTTACATTTGTAAATGTAAAAAAGTGCATTGAGTAATGTATGAACTGAAATTTAATGACATTTATAGATGTTTTAAAAGTGCATGATCATATGAATGGAAAGTTTAATAACATTTGTAAGAATTTTAATTGACATTAAATCTGTTATTCGTTATGTAATGTCTGATAAGTTCATTTGTAAACAATAACAAGCACATTATTTCATATTTATGGCTATGTGAATATACAGTATATTAACTAATGATCATTGATGTAATTATTATAAAGTTTTATCTAGTGTGGTATAAACAGTTTTACCATCAGAAGAGTACAGTAACTTGACTCCTATTCTTTCAGTGACCAAAATTGCTTGTGTTCTGTCTCTTAACCAGGGGTTAAAGGTCAAGTTTCTGATCAATATACCTTTGAAGGTGAATTCAGAGGATGATGCACAGAAAAGGTGTCGTTATCTACTCGATGCCCTAAGTGAAGGCTTTAAGGAAGAGGAAATGAAATTTATGAAGGACAAGAGTGGCAAAGAAGTGCTGGAAGACGTAGCCGTGGTTATTGGCATGAATGGAAAACACAGCCCAGAACTAGTTCAGATCCTGAAGAAGCTCAAGACCTTCAGGTACGACTGTAAAATTAAGTATGCTATAATCACATACACCTGGGGAACAGGTGGAACAATAGCGCAAGACGCGACTGAGCCACCGTACCAGCATATTCGAGAGCATCTGAAAGATGACGGTGCTACAAAAACACTTGTGGAGGAATTGAAAGGGGATGACAGAAGTTGTTTGGTTTACTTCAGTTTTGTTGATAGCGACACTATCAGATTCAACTTCATCTACAGTGAATACTTACAGATTGTGAGAGAGGAGCTGAAGAAAGACTCCATCCCACCCACCGTGATGTCGACTGGTTATGAGTTCCACAGCAGCAGCGACTATCACATTGCGAGTTGGCTGGACCGCATGGTTCGTGTAACCGTGGCAGAGGTCAATCCTCTCTTTGTGTACTACCCAGAGCCCAACTTCTGCGTTCTAGTGCGTGATGGACTCAACACCATAAAGGAGAGTTTCATCCAAAAAGGAAGACGGAATATGGAGTCACCCATCCTGATCAACCGGGTCAAGACACGTGCCAATTTTAAAGCTGTGTTTTCAGACGGAAACCCTATCATCATCGCTATTCCGGACAGATTTACGCTAAGTTGCCAAGGCCTGAAGACTGGACAGTCGATGCTGGATGGGATGAATTTGGCAAAGGGTGCAAACTGTCATAGGGTGCTCACAAATTATCAAACATTTAATAAAGCGGGACCAAATGAAAGCACAAAGAAGCAAGGAATTACTGGAAAAAACAGAGGGTTCATCATTCAGTTATATAACGCTAAAAATGAGCAGGAATTAGAGCAGCTGAGTAAGAAAAATCCGTTCACCATAGACGGAAATGATGCTACAATACTAGTTAACGCTATTAGAGAAGCAAGAGAATACAAAAACTTTGTTCTTGAATTTAATGAAAAGCTCCCTGGAAATAATTAAATTTAAACTTGTCTGTTTTTACCATGGTAAAAACTGATGAGCTTAAATTGCCCTTATTCTGACTGCCTGTTTTTATATGTTGATACATTTCTACTATACACTCGTGCGGCTTTAATCATTTAAATGGCATTGTTAATGTTGATTTATTATATCTAACAACATAGTTTACTTCATAATGAAATCGCACGCTTAACATAAACACAGTAACATTACAATCTGAGACTAAAACATATTGGCTTGGAGACGTCTGGCTGTAATTTGCAGCTAAATTGTAGTATTATTAGTATAAAACAATATAGTACAGTAATATCAGTAATGAAAATCCAAAGGAATAATCATTTTAAACTCTCACCTGAAAATTATTTCTAAATTGCAAATAGATATTTTAGGTGGGTTTTGCCTTTAATAATTTTATGTTTACTAATTACTAGTGTGCATGCTAACATTACACAATTTACTTATTTTACTCTATGTTTTAGATTGTGAATCTGAATCAGGAACAGCCACAATAATTAGGTCCTGTTTTGTGTAAATGATATGTGCAAATTTTATGACACATAAATCACACTTAATCAAATGTGTTCTTATTAAAGTGGCATCTAATGATGTTTGTTTTTGATCTGCTGAATAATTCAAATATAAATACATTCTGAATTATATTTACTCTTTTACATTTATTTCCCAACTGTATGACTGCATTGGTTGTATGTGAATCCTGATTCCAATAAAGATAAAATGATGCCATAAAGACTGGTGGAAGTGTTTATAAGATATCTGCACTTACAGTTTTGGCTAGTGATGTGTCGTTCATGAGCGATTCGTTCATTTTGAACAAATCTTTAATGTGACTCGGGAACAACGAGTTGTCTCAGAGAGGGATTGGTTCATTTCGGGTTGACCGTGCATGCACAACATCCCATAAGTTCTGTACAGGAAACAGAAATTATTAATTCACCCTTGAGTCTTCGGGTTCGAGTTGTTCGTTCATCAAGTCCCAGCCCCATAGGCTGAATGCAGAAACAGAAATGATTAGTTCATCTCTC
The DNA here is from genome assembly GCF_019924925.1 of Ctenopharyngodon idella. Classification (NCBI taxonomy): domain Eukaryota; kingdom Metazoa; phylum Chordata; class Actinopteri; order Cypriniformes; family Xenocyprididae; genus Ctenopharyngodon; species Ctenopharyngodon idella. The sequence goes on from NC_067223.1 coordinate 20,357,927, forward strand.
GAGTCCAGGATTGAAAACCACTGCCCTAAACAATAACTTAAATATACTAAAATATCTATTTAAAGGGTTGTTTCACCCAAAAAAAAGGAAATTATCACATGATTTACTGACCCTCAAACCATCCTAGGTGTATATGACGATCTTCTTTCAGACAAACACAATCGGAGATATATAGAAATATGTCCTGGCTCTCCAAAGCTTTATTGAACTGGGGGCCTGTTTTGAAGCCCGAAATAAATGCATCCATTCATCATAAAAGTAATCCATACAGTTTCAGGGGGTTCATAAAGGCATTCTGAAGCGAAGCAATGAGATTTTGCAAGAAAATTATCCATATTTAAAACTTTATTAACCATAATAACTAGCTTCCAACAGACGGCAGTACGCATCGATTTGCGGCGGAAGAGTAAACTCTGGCCTGACGCATGATGTCAAGGACATACATGCATTATACTTTCGCCCACACCATTGAATTCCGTCATTGGCCCAATGGATGGTCCTTTGATTATTTTTAATACTGTGTCAAATTACTCTTAAAAGTAAATGACCAATCAAAGATGACCGGGAGAAAGTCTTTGTTCTATCTTGTCACCCTATTTGCATGTTTATGTTGGTCTGGATAATTTGTGCAGTTTTACACAAAGCATGGTAAAAATATTCTGATGCATTTTATCATAGCATACTATACACCATTAAAGGTGCAATATGTAAGAATTTTGCAGTAAAATATCCAAAAACCACTAGGCCAGTGTTATATATTTTGTTCACTTGGTTACTTACAATATCCCAAATGTTTACAACTATTTGTAAATCTTGAGAAAATTGCAATTTTAACCAAGGCTGTGGGACACGTGAGGAGTCGCCTGTCAATTGCGTCATACCCGCGTTACCCTCAGTTTCTGGTTTTATTTTGTAGAAACCATGGAAACACCAAAGACGCATGTTTTAATAGACAAGGGAACAACTGTTTTGATATATGCTTAGGCAGAAAACTAATTATTGTTATATAGCTCAACACGTTTAGTCTTATTGTTTAAATCTAATTTTCTTGATTTTTTGCGAGTACCATGCTTTACCATGAGAAAAACACTATTTTGTCAAGTAGCTAATATAGCATAATCAGATGTAGCTTTATTTTTAGTAACAATAATACAGCATTTTCTACATCATATAATACGTTTTAAAATTAATTGCATGCCATTTATCAACACAAGCCATCCAGCATTTAATATGATATTCTAAAATCGATCTATCTTACTGCAGTGTGTCTCAAACAAGTGTCTCACAGTAGCAGCCGCCGAACGAACACACGGAATAACGTTATAACATAATTTTCAGCAAACTCAGATGTCTCTAGATTCATGGCTTGTACTGCACTGCTGCCCAGTAGTGGCACTGCGGACCCCTCATCTACAACCATGAATTCTAGCCGGCACAGTTGTTTCTAGGATTTCTCAGTGTAACTTTACATTTCCCCAATGGCTGCAGTGTGCTTTTATTGTACATCACCAGCACTTGCTCAGTCTTTTCAATTTGTGTGGCTGGGTTTAACAGGTTGACAGGTATAATGTTACAGCTGGCTCCACAATCTAACTGAAACTTTACCTGTTCTTTTCCCAGGAGCATGGCAGCAAAGAGTTTTGAGTGTGGTCTCTGTTTATCCTTCGTCACCGTGTTCACTGTCCCTACGGTTACACACAAAATTTCCTCATAACTTTCATCATCTGACTCAGTAATACACCGTTTTTTCTTTCTGCATTTTAGTTCTGCACAAATTGAGGCAAAATTATTGTCTTTTCCACTTTTTTCCCCATATGCAGGATATTTCTGTTTATTTCTCTCATGCATTTTCCCGCAAAACTTGCAGTTTACAGTGCTCTTACTTTTCTCTTTTCTCACAGCCTGTTTTACAGCATGCACTTCCGCCACGGGAGAGGATGTCATAATCAAACACGGAGGAGAAAAGCGGCACGGATGCTTTCAAATGTGAGTACTGAAAACCAAAAACATGGTTCCTTGTGTTAAAACAGCGGCCGTTAGAAGCACCGGTTTCTATAGAAACAGTCAGACGCGCGCCTCCGAAATGAGGCACAAGAGACGCGCATTTAGGTCTGCGCATGCGCTTTAGTTTGATCCAGCCTAAATACTGTTTTTTTTGTCATGATTTGAGCGTTTGGAAAAAAAAATTACGAGACAGTTGTTGTCAGATTTCATTGGTGATTTCAAATATGAAATTTAATCGAAAGCTTGGCAAACAGCTTTGGAGAATTTGATGATTCCCCATTCAAAGAGATAGGAGCTGCATGATGCCCAGGATGCCCGAGAGGCGTTTCAAAGATGGCCGCCGAGTGAAATGACTTGTCTTAAAGGGACTTTGACTATATACATCATAAAGTCGATTACTAAATAAATACTAAATAAGTATAGCAGATGATGAGCACATCACAACATGAAATAGACATCTGAGTGAACTGTTCTGTAGTCGCTGTATATTCATACAAAACCATCAATGGTTGACTTTTTAATGTTGTATTCATGTTTTAATGCACTTATCACATTTACCTAATTTTCCAATAAACCAGTTTTATTGATTGCAATAAAGACGAAGCTGTTGGGACCGTTTAAAAACGCATTGTCTGTAATTAGACACGCACACGCATTTTTTCCCCAGCACTTCAAATGTTATTTTTAATGTGATGACCACAAACATTACTTGTTCATCCTTCTGACATTGTCCCTATCGTAAAACCGAACGTTTCAAAATGTAGGAAATTCAACATTTGATAGAAAACACTTATTTAAAAATAAAAAAGACAAAAATTACCACTTTAACCAGCAGGTGGCGGCAAAGTAGCATTTATTTGCGCATATATCAGCCATTTCCTCTAATCGTTTTTTCACTTCGTTTTTGACTAAATATTAAACATTATAAAATAGCTAGGTTTAAAAATACATTTTGTCAATGTGAAGTATGAAATACTCAAAAAATCTTAAGAAAAACAATAACTTTTCTTGTGAATGAATGACACAGAAAGCGAGCACCGCGCTTTCCCTTTATAATTACAGCAGCTGTCAAGATCAATGATTTCAGCACACTTGTAAAAACACACATTTTATTTAATTAATCTAACTAAAGTGCACAATAAATATTTAATTTTTGAAGTTTTTTTCACATAAAAGTGTGAAAACTGATGGTCTAATTGAATTTGAATTTGAGGAGGAACAATGAGGTACGTCTTTATTTATTTATTTTTTATACCGTTTTACGTTTGAATAACTAAATTAATGCTATGCTTGACTATTTAAGTGACTGTATTCTGATTATAAACTAAGTATTACACTACTGATGCTCAACACACCAGCAAATGACATCTCACCGGAAGTAGTGGCATGGATGAGACCCTCCATCACTCCTCCTGCCCTTACTGCCTCATCTGGCCTAGATGTTGATGTGATCTCTTCTTCCTCAGTGAGCCCAGAGCCAGCCAGAGCATCTAGAAAAAGACATTAAGGATGTGATTTTGGTCAAGTTTGTTCTGCTGTTTTCTGTTCATACAATGGAGCCCAACTTTCATAAGCTTCAAAAGCATCATCAAATAATGTCATGAAGCTTCTGGAAGTCATTGACTGATACTGTATGAACAGAAACCAACAGGAAAAACTTGACAAATCAACTTTTGTGTTCAGAAAAAAACAGAAAAAGAAAAAAAAATGAACACATGAATTGAACAGCGTGAAGGTGAGTGACTCGAATGACTGAATTTATGTTTGTGTGAACTAACCCTTTATGCCCCCAAATAGAAATTGTATGAAATGTGTGTATGCATTTATATTATAGTAGTACCTTAAAAAAGTAAACTTTAAGAAATAAGCAGCTTTAATTAGCGTTTGTGCCCGAGACACTAAGGATTTACAAAAATCACGTTTACATTTGTACATTTGTCAGATACCGTTATCCAAAGTGACTTACAGTGCTCTTATTACAGGGACGATCCCGCTGGAGTAACCTGGAGTAAAGTGTCTTGCTCAAGGACACACTGGTGGTGACGGCTGCGGAGATCGAACCAGCAACCTTCTGCTCACCAGTTCAGTGCTTTAGATAAGTAATGAAGCTACAACAAAAATTAGTCTGTAATTGTAAAAATATGAAATGAAATATGGCAAGAAACTGAATGCTGACATGAATGAATTGTAAAATGTTTTAATCTGTTTATTTAGTCATGCTGATGGAGAGCACATGAATGTTTGGACCAGACACAGTTGCAACCAGATTGTCCCGCACATCTTCTCCCACTCTTGCTTCAAGGTTGTGGGGTTCAGTGGTCCATCATCATGGTCTTCCTCATCCTCTGGATCAACAATGTCCCCATTGAGAAACGCAGCAGTGAGGGACATGATGGATGAAGGTGTTCACGGTGGTCAGCTGCTTCATCAAAATAAAGCTGCAGAATTGGCACAGCTGTGTTGAGATGGCAGTAGGATGTGGGGTTCACCGCCTGTAAATACATGATTGTTAGAACAATAAGTTTGAATAAAGCTTTGTTTCATGTGTTATTGACTTGTATATGCATTTATTTATTTATTTTGTTATTAATTATGCTATTATTATCAGTAAATTTATATATTTGATTACTTCATGCATTAATTCATTGCTTGACTGTAAATTGTCTAGTGTGTATTCATGCATAGTTATGTCATATGACAAAACTTTACATTTTGCTTGTTTTACTAAAGAAGTAAAACGAAAAGTAATATAATTAAGTTTTGGTCAGCATTTATCATTATTATTGAGCGTAAGTGTTGGGGTGTGCTAGGAATGCAATTCATTCTGGGATAATCTTAATTTTTAAGTAGTTTATACTTACATTTTTTGAGTACAAAATCAACAGTCTTCTTCAAAGGCGAGATCTTCGTCAGTGCAGCCAAATGAATTTAATATGTTTGTGTTGCACTTTTATTTTCATTTTGTTTTATTTATGCACTTATTGCATCCTTATGTGGATAAAAATGAATTGTTTTGAGAACAAATGAATTTTGTATTTTTGAAATTCAATTAAAAAAATGCTGAATGAAATAAATAAATAAAAAGTTCTGCACTGTTTGTTCTTCAAAACTTATTGTAAGCAAAAGTTACACCTCGACAACATCAAACATTCAAGTCTTCTAATTTTTTTGATCAACAAACAGTGGTGCCTCCAGTAAATTTTTAATGGGGTGGCCAAAGGGGGACAGTAAAGGGGTGGCACTCTAAAATGTGGTAACCCAAAATGAAAATTCAGGATGCACTTTGCCAAAAATTAAAAAATGAAAATAAAGTTAAAATAATCAATTTATTAATCTTTATTTAATAATCAACACTCAAAGAATACTGAATTGTACACACATTTAAATTACACATAAAGCAGTTTTATATCAACTTATTTAAAAATAAAATTTTGTTTCTACTCCAGTTTGTTGATGAAATATAAACATTTAAACAATGGCTGTGTAGTCCAACTTGTTTTCATGACAAATTTATTCAAACATAGCCTATTAAAGCAAAGGTATAATGTAGGGATGCACCGATACCATTTTTTAAGGACCAAGTACAAGTACCGATACTGTTTTTCTAGTACTCGCCGATACTGATGCTTATACATTTATTCATTTCTTTTTTTTTTTTCTTTTTTTGATGTTGCAGTTTTCCAAGCACAACACAGTGAGACTAATGAATGTAGGACAGCTTCTTTATTACTCCTCCAATGAAAAAAGTAATAATTTTTATGTGCTTGTCACAAACTTAAAGAACAAAAAATTCACAGTGTCCAATAACCTTTAAAGGGCATAATTGCCGATATATGTTTTTGTTATATAAAAAGAAATTTACAAACAAATTACAAACAATACAACAAATACTACAGAGATACAAATTAAATAAACTTGTTTTTTCATATACAGTAGGTTTATTTACCATGTATATATTTATTTAACATATCATGTTGTTTTATTAACATTAATGACAAATATAGGCTACGGTCCCTTTAAGACCGAGTCCATGGATACTGACACATATCCTGTTTTCACCCAAATGTTTATGTCCACTTAAGCCATTAACCGACTGTATTTATTGGTCTTTGGTATCGGGGGTATTTTTACGAGTATGAGTACAAGTACAAGTACATGAGCTTGGTATCGGGCCCGATACCGATACTAGTATCAGTGCATATACAATCTCGTGCATATATTTATCAAAATGTTTTTCTGGGATGCACCAATTTGAAAATATTGGTCGAAGTCGAAACCAATATATTTGCCGATAAATACAAATCTTGATATGAATTTTGAGCCGAAACACAAAAACAAAAGGCAAACAAATACAGTGAATAACTGCTTTTATTTTAAAAACAGTGGAAAACAAAGAAAACTGCAAGGAAGCATCTAGATATATCTTTTCCCAAAATCATTCACTAAATGTTGCCAACTTTGAACAGATTTCTTAACTTTTAAAATGAATTATACATTCCTATGGCCAACTTTCTTTTATATAAATAAAATTTATTTCCTGACAAAAAAATAAAATAATGCATAAATAAAGCTTACAAGCCTCTGAACAACATTTACATGAAGAATCAAAATACCAATCAAAGAATCAAAATGTGCCATGGATAAATAATGTCTTCATACAACCCAAATTCTGGAAATGTTTGGACATTTTTTTAAATTTAATTAAAATGAAAACTAAAAGATTTTTAAATCACATGAGCCAATATTTTATTCACAATAGAACACAGATAACATAACAAATGTTTAAACTGAGAAATTTTACACTTTTATCCACTAAATGAGCTCATTTCAAATTTGATGCCTGCTACAGGTCTCAAAAAGGTTGGCACAGGGGCAAAAAAGGGCTGAAAAAGCAAGAAATTTTGAAAAGATTGGGAGAACATCTAGCAACTAATTAAGTTAATTGATATCAGGTCTGTAACATGATTAGCTATACAAGGGATGTCTTAGAGGCAGAGTCTCTCAGAAGTAAAGATAGGCAATCTGTGAAAGAGTGCATAAAAAGATTGAGGAATACTTTAAAATAATGATCCTCAAAGTCAAATTGCAAAGGCTTTGCAAATCTTATCACCTACAGTGCATAACATCATTGGAAGATTCAGAGAAACTGCAGAAATCTCATAAGGGACAAGGCCGAAGACTTTATTGGATGCCTGTGGTCTTCGGGCCCTCAGACGACACTGCATCACCCATTGGCCTGATTGTGTCAATGACATCACTAAATGGGCCTAAGAATACGTCCAGAAACCACTGTCGGTAAACACAATCCGCCGTGCCATCTGCAGATGCCAACTAAAGCTCTATCATGCAAAAAGGAAGCCATATGTGAACATGGCCCAGAAGCGCCGTCGTGTCCTGTGGGACAAGGCTCATTTAAAATTGACTGTTTTAAAGTGGAAAAGTGTCTATGGTCAGACGAGTCCAAATTTGACATTCTTGTTGGAAATCATGGATGCCATGTCCTCCGGGCTAAAGAGGCGGGAGACCTTCCAGTGTTTTATCAGCATTCAGTTCAAAAGCCAGCATCTCTGATGGTATGGGGGTGCATAAATGCATACGGTATGGGCAGCTTACATGTTTTGGAAGGCACTATGAATGCTGAAAGGTATATATAAAGGTTTTAGAGGAACATATGCTCCCCTCCAGATGACATCTATTTCAGGGAAGGTCTTGTGTATTTCAGTAGGACAATGCAAAACAACATACTGCAGCTATTACAACAGCATGGCTTCGTCATAGAAGAGCCTGGGTGCTGAATTGACCTGCCTGCAGTCCAGATCTTTCACCTATAGAGAAAAATACATCAAAGACAACCACAAACTCTTCAGCAGCTGGAAAACTATATCAGGCAAGAATGGGACCAAATTCCAACACCAAAACTCCAGAAACTCATAACCTTGATGCCCAGACGTCTTCAAACTGTTTTGAAAAGAAGAGGAGATGCTACACCATGGTAAACATGCCCCCGTCCCCACTAATTTGGGACCTGTAGCAGGCATCAAATTTGAAATGAGCTCATTTTGTGCATAAAATTGTAAAATTTCTCAGTTAAACATTTGTTATGTTATCTATGTTCTATTGTGAAAATAATATTGGCTCATGTCACTTGAAAATCTTTTAGTTTTCATTTTATTCACATTTAAAAAACGGTCCAACATTTCTGGAATTCGGGTTGTAAAAAAAGGTTGGGTTAAGACTGTCACAGAGTAAACAATACTGACGATACAAAAGAGCAACACAGAGATGAAGGCAGGGGAGCCAAGTCTCACGTTCATTTTGACGTCCTTTTAAATGCTGACGGGAATGATTGGCAGCGGAGGAGTTGACATCATGCTGTTTGAAAGCTTCCCCAACCAACCAGAGTTCAGACAGGTTGAGCCTAAGAAAATGACAAGAAGTGAGAGAGAGAAAAAAAACACAGACACACCCACAGGGATGTAACAGGGAACACAATGGCCTGGTTTCACAGACAGGGCTTAGCCTAAGCCAGGATTAAACCTTAGTTCAATTAGGGCATTTAAGTGGCTTTTATAAACATTCACTAGAAAACATTACTGGTGTGCATATTGAGACAAAACAATGGCCGTATGAAATAAAACATATTTTAAGATACGTCAGTATATGTTGCCTTCAGTTAAAACAGCTCAAACATGCATTTTAGTCTAGGACTAGCTTAAGCCTTGTCTGTGAAACCAGGGGAGTATGTGCTAAGTTTACTTTATTTACATTCAAATAGGGTATTCCAGAAAGATTGTTTCGATAAGAAACAAAGTGTCATCCTTCAAATTCTGTCCACAAAATCACGAAATTCAAAGAGAAAGTGCCGTTTTGATACTCTTTGATGCGACGTGACAGATCACTGTACAGAGAGTAAAAACATTTAGAAGTTAATGCAAAAACTGAGTTAGGTGCAGCTTACATATTTGCATACAATTTGTTATTTGAGTGTTGATTATTTCATCTAAAAATAAAAAGCAATTGACTTTAGGCAAATAGTTTGGGCACAGTTGTTAACCTTTAATATTATAGAAGCATAATGATCAAGTAAGGGCTTCCTACATAGTTTATAGCATTAGCAAAGATAATTTTTTTTTTTTTATCCTTAAGAAACTTTGTTATAATTTAATTTAATATATTTAAAGACGAAAACACAATTTGTTAAGTAAACCACTGTTTAATAAAAATAACTAGCTTTTTTTTCTCCCCACCTGCTATACCGAAAACCGTACCGAACTGTGCCTTCAAAACCGAGGTACGTACCGAACCGTGAGTTTTGTGTACCGTTACACCCCTAATATACACTATATTGCCAAAAGTATTGGGACATTCCTCCAAATCATTGAATTCAGGTGTTCCAATCACTTCCATAGCCACAGGTGTATAAAATCAAGCACCTAGGCATGCAGACTGCTTCTACAAACATTTGTGAAAAAATGGGTCGCTCTCAGGAGCTCAGTGAACTCAAGCGTGGTACCGTGATAGGTTGCCACCTGTGCAACAAGTCCATTTGTGAAATTTCCTCACTACTAAATATTCCACGGTCAACTGTTAGTGGTATCATAACAAAGTGGAAGCAATTGGGGGACAACAGCAACTCAGCCACGAAGTGATAGGCCACATAAAATCATAGAGCAGGGTCAGTGCATGCTGAGGCACACAGTGCACAGAAGTTGCCAACTTTCTGCAGAGTCAATAGCTACAGGGCTCCAAACTTCATGTGGCCTTCAGATTAACTCAAGAACAGTGCGTAGAGCTTCATGGAATGGGTTTCCATGGCCGAGCAGCTGCATCCAAGCCTTACATCACCAAGTGGAATGCAAAGTGTCAGATGCAGTGGTGTAAAGCACGCCGCCACTGGACTCTAGAGCACGCTTCTCTTTCTAGCAATCTGATGGACGAGACTGGGTTTGGTGGTTGCCAGGAGAACGGTACTTGCCTGCCTGCATTATGCCAAGTGTAAAGTTTGGTGGAGGGGGGATTATGGTGTGGGGTTGTTTTTCAGGGGTTGGGCTTGGCCCCTTAGTTCCAGTGAAAGGAACTCTTAATGCTTCAGCATACCAAGACATTTTGGGCAATTTCATGCTCCCAAATTTGTGGGAACAGTTTGGGGATGGCAACTTCCTGTTCCAAAATGACTGCGCACCAGTGCACAAAGCAAGGTCCATAAAGACATGGATGAGCGAGTTTGGTGTGGAGGAATTTGACTGGCCTGCACAGAGTCCTGGCCTCAACCCGATAGAACACCTTTGGGATGAATTAGAGCGGAGACTGCGAGCCAGGCCTTCTCGCCAACATCACTGCCTGACCTCACAAATGCGCTTCTAGAAGAATGGTCAAAAATTCCCATAAACACACTCCTAAACCTTGTGAAAGCTTTCCCAGAAGAGTTGAAGCTGTTATAGCGGCAAAGGGTGGGCCAACTCCATATTAAACCCTACAGATTAAGAATGGGATGTCATTAAAGTTCATGTGCACGTAAAGGCAGACGTCCCAAAATTTTTGGCAATATAATGTGTGTGTGTGTGTGTGTATGTATATATATATATATATTAAAAAAAATAAAGCACTATTATAAAGCGGTAATGTTTATTCAATTCTAATATATATTTATTTTATTGTCATCTCACACATGAATCTGCTTTTTATTGTCATTATTTATAGAAAACAGGAAGTTTTCTATGCTATAATTTCTATAATAAAATACATATGTGATATCTTACTAAATAATTAGCATCAAACAAACAAGATAATTCTTATTTTCAGTGAATAAAGATTACTTATTACTGTAAATAAAAAGATTGGAAAAAAATGATTGCACAACCACTCAATAGGTGGCGATGTGCACCAAGTAGGTTATGTAAATCGGCATTAAACAAAAGAAGAAGGAAGTAGAATGGCACACTTTTTCTTAGCGTCTGTTTCCATGAATCATCGATTTGTCGCTTAGTTGAGAATGTCTTGTGTGTTAACCGGGAACATACTCTGGGTTGTCTGAACTTAGTCCCGAAACGTGTTTTTGGAACCAGCATACCTCGAGTAAGCAAGGTTTGGGTTAATCAACCGAGAGTTCAGGGTATATATGATGGTAAGTTAACCTTGGTTTCTGGAATACCCCCCTGGTTTCACAGACAAGGCTTAGGCCTGGGACACACTAGACAATTTTCAGAGAGTTTCAACTGATTTTTAGCATTATAATCCTCTGAACACACACTAGATGATTCGACAGGAATGCGAGACCACACACCTGTTGACTGCAGGAACAATTTCACAGTGACACAAGATCTCACGGAGACTCGCGAGATCAAACGTGACTTGAGAAGAAAAACAAATTGAGGACAACCAATGTTGTCAATTGGCTCTACTGGAGCTTGTTCTGTTTTACAGTGAAAAACAGTGTAGAAAAAAGAATATGGGTGATTTTTCTTTCTCAATACTCCATTTTCATGGCATGTTTGTGGCTGCTGTTTCAGCTAAATAAGCACGCAACATCTGGTAGGTGAAGCTTGCTCACTCTCATTGGCTATCACGGGTATCACGTCAGAGGCAGAGTCGTAAATACCAAACATGTTTGATATTTATGATTTGAGAACGGGGACACTCCGTCTCGATCAGGAGCAGTTATATAATTGTAATGATACCACACAATAGAGGATTTTTTGGACAAAAAATTGTTTGCGACAACCCAAGAATCTTAAAGTGTGTGGCCTGCCTTAAGATAGTCCTAGACTAAAATGCATGTTTGAGCTGTTTTAATTGAAAGCAACTTGTACTTTTTTCTAGGGCACATTTATAAGCTACTTAAATGTCCTAATTGAACTAATGCCTAATCCTGGTTTAGCCTAAGCCTGGTTTAGCCTAAGCCCTGTCCTTGAAACTGGGTCATGATCTCCAACATTTTTGTAGACAGAGGTTTAAAGCTCAAGAATTTTACATGTTAAAAGCTCAAGGGTTTGAATATTTGAAAGTGAAGATTTTAAAGGGGTGGTTCATTGCGATTTCACTTTTTTAACTTTAGTTAGTGTGTAATGTTGCTGCTTGAGCATAAACAGTATCTGCAAAGTTACAGTGCTGAAAGTTCAATGCAAACTAAGATGTTGTCTTTTAAAGTTATGGCAGTTTAATGCCTACAATTACGACCAGTTTGGACGACAACAAGCTTCATCCCGGGTTGGTGACATCATAAACCCTGCGATTAACATAAACCCTGCCCCCCGGGAACACGCAACAAAGTGGGCGAAGCCACATCACGTGGCATTTTGGAAGAGGAAGAGTTGTCTACACCGGACGCGAGAGGTGCGACACAACACATCAAAAGATAATAGAACCCATTAGAATCGGTGATATTGTCTACACTGGATGCGGCGCGGAAGACAGCTTCCAGAATCTACACGAGTTTAATGCTGGATTTGCACCAAGGCTATTACTGAAAGATGAAGCAGTTCCCACTTTAAAAGCAGAAGCTGTTATTAATGGGCCCCAAACTGTAAGTATGTTTTACTTTTGTACATTTTTGTACATGTCTTTTAAATGTATAGTTCTGTTGCTATTTTTTGGTTGCATCAAGGACATAAAGACCAATGCGGTTTGGCTTCGCTAGCCAGTTAGCTAAATTCTATTGCATACTTCTCCAAAAAACACCAACAAACTTCTAGGTTCATAGACAAACAGTTGTTCATGCTATAAATTAAATGATACCTTTACAAAAATGCTACTACTCAGTCATGTATTCGGCTACAGTAAAGCTTTAATCAGGATAAAACCGTATATTGAAAGCTAACAAACAGCAGTAACATTTACAAGTGACAGCATATCTAAACACTTTGACACAAATACAAACGGAAATACTTACCATTCAGAAACATCCTTTAAAAGCCGTACTTGCAGAGGTTCTGCTTGACCCCCTTCATTATTACTGCTATCTTTGTCTGATTCGGGCTCAATCTGATACAGCAATATTGATGCCATTAGTTACATTTCCACCGAAAGCGTGCAACTATTGCCCATAATGGTAAGGGGCGTGCCATTTCCGTACAACGTGCACTAGACGCTTCAGCGAATCCAGAGCTGTTGAAAAACATATTAAACAGCTCTGAGCGAATCACAATACACTGGGCCAGCTAACCAATCTAAGCCCATTGCGTATTTCGCAGGGAGTGGTATCATAGAACGAGGAAGTCAAACCGGCCTTTCGAATTGACAATGGAGACAGTGTTGTAAAATAAAGGTAAAATATATAAAAAATACGGCTTTTTTTTTTTTTTTTTTTTATTGAACATTAAGACACGTTAAACTGTGCCCCATAAACACAATCAAGCCTAGAAAAAAAAAAAACAGTGAACCACCCCTTTAAGAAATAAATATTTGTATTGTAATTTGTAGTGTTTATTGGTTCTTTGTAAAGTGTGAAACCAAGCGTAAACTTAAAAGTAACAATTTCCATTATATATACACATATCTGAGGGGTTCAGCTGACAAAAAAATTTGGGAACCCCTGACTTGACACATTACTCACCCCTGAGGAAGTGCAACAGGTGGCTTTACAGGCAAATCCTGACAGATGGATGGAAATGACAAACTCAAGGACGGTGAATATCAGCAATATACCATGAACTGCCAAGAAATGTTCCCGATAATTATCCTGAAAAATATTAACAATAATAATAATTATAATAATAATGACAAAATTATTGATAATTAGTACTCACACTGGTATAGCTACTGTCTGCTCAGCAGTCTAGAATCTAGCATCCTTGTTCATACGGTAAGACAACATATTTAGGTCAAACCGGACTGAGTTTTAATGCCTTTTTGTATTGTAAACGGTCAGTAATTGGAGATCTATAAAATATTTGGACTGGAAAATAAAGACTGGACTGATGAATGCAGATTAAAGGGGTCATGAATTAAGAAAACAACGTTTCCTTGAGCTTAAGAGGTCATCATACTATAAGAATATCCTATAAGTTTCAGAACTGAAATCTATAGTTATTTATTTTCAACAATGTGAATGTCTCAGTTGAGCTTTATTTATTTCTATTCGGTATTCAATGTGGATTCGTTGGTAAATCAATCGCATTTCGGCGCAGGCTTTGCAAACAGACTTTTACGATATGGACTCGACCAATTATGCATGTAAGTAACTGAGTTATTCCTACTGTTCTAGTGCCTGATCTGATATGTAATGATTCATGTACAAACGGTTTCTCTTAGTAGGATGAAAATAATCTGTTATTTAAAGGGTGATTCAATTATATAAAGAAAGCGATCAAAGAATGCTCCCTTTGCAATAATTGGAGCTGTCAGTCAAACAGCATGAGTTTATCAGTGACTGAGTTCTGAACTCATGCCAAAACTCCCTTTTTATTCAACAAATATCTTAAGTTATATCAAAGACTATAGAATAACACAAGACGTTTCACTCGTATTGTTTTGAATGGGAGAAAGTGCAACACGCAGTGTGGCGTCCCGCCTTCTAAATAAGAGCCAATCGCCGACTGGTAAAGTCATCACATCACTGCAACGGCCGTTAGAAGCACCGGTTTCTAAAGAAACAGACGCATGCCTCTGAAATGAGGCACAAGAGACTTGCATTTAGGTTTGCGCACGCGCATTAGCTTGATCCAGCCTAAAAAATAAAATTTTTTTGTCATGATTTAAGCGTTTGGAAAAAAAAAAAAAAAATTATGAGACCGTTGTTGTCAGATTTCATTGGTAATTACAAATATGAAATTTAATCAAAAGCTTGGTAAACAGTTTTGGAGAATTTGATGTTTCCCCATTCAAAGAGATGAGAGCTGCACTTGCATGCCCGAGAGGCGTTTCAAAGCTGGCCACCGAGTGAGATGACTTGTCTTAAAGGGACTTTGGTTTTATTGCGTTTGCACTGTTAGTGACGATGAAAGTTAGTTATTTTACTGTTAAATATGGATTTTTTTCTTACACAAATGCATCACTTCACTTCAGAAGTCCTTTAGCCCTTTCACACAGGAAGTTAAAAATACTCTGGCTAAGCCCCCAGCGTGAGTTTTTCAAGGCGACCGTTATTTAGAACGTATCACCTTTATTGTTTTCATGGTGATGCGTCATTGCTTGTTACGTGACATACCGCAGCCACAATAGCGCTGTATGACTGATTATTTATTATTGTTTATTTCATTTTTCCTTTTTTGTTCAGAATGTTCGTAAATTTGTTAACTATAGCATGAAATATCTGATGTTCCGATTGTCAAATATGTACAAGTGGATGGGTTTTGCTGTTTAAACACCTTTATAATGATCGCGTTAGATGAGTTATGTGATGGCCGCCACCATGTTAGTTTGTGCCGCAGTACAGAGAATCGGATCTGTTAGATTTACAACACATGAATTCATCCACTTCTCCCGAAATGCATGAAAGTAAGTGCGCCGGTGAACTGAGAAGAATAGAGTAAACCTTAAAGTTACTTACACAATGTGTATCTTTCATGAATAAAACATGTCATCTAATCATTATGAAAAGGATTGTTATTGCCGCTTCTATAGACATCAGTGTGTATTTTGTGTATTTTACAAACTCTAAATGTACTGTTTTGTTAGCACATATGTGTATTTAAATGTCTGAAACCTAAAATAAACATTATGCGGTTGAAAACGCTGCATATTTGTGATATATGAAAAGAGCTGGTTTAGAGCCAGCCAAAGCGCACAAGCACATTTGAATTTGGCAGTCGATCACGTGATGCACTGAACGTTCTAATCACACCGGTGTGATCGTACGCTCCAGGGACCAGCCAAGACTGATCACACCGGTGTGATTGTACACGTCAAAGGGTTAGTAGAAGACCAGGAGTAATGGGGGGCACTAATGGGGAACGAAATACCCTCGCCACCATGCTGAGGGGAGTGCATGCCAAGAAGTGGCTTGTGACTAAGCACAAATAATGGCAGTTTCAACAGAAATGGCAAAAACCATTCTACCCCTTCTGGTCACACACTAGGCTGTCAGTGACATCATTCCCTATGGCCACTGCCCAAGCTATAAGCCTCAAAGAGGCCTCCATAATGAATGAAGGGCTACCAAGGCCACTCAAAGGCTTGGAACCAACAACTTCACATAGAAGGGGTCCCTTTAAGGGAATATGGCCAGTGGGCCGAAAGGAGCCCCAGCCAGTTACTTCTCAGAGGAGCATAGTCAACCCCGAATGGCACCAGGGAGGCCGACCCGGTCTATTCTTGTAACCTAGTCTGGCCAACAACTTTTTTTCTAAACAGAGCCTCTAAAACATCTTCCTCCAGAAGAGGCATCCAGGAGGAGGGACTGCAAACTGTCAGACCGGATCGTCAAGACGGGCATCCTGGAGAGCAGGACTCAGCATAGCGCTTTATAACCCTTGCAACCGAGGGGAGTTATTCTGCTCGATCCTAGGATCTGCAGAGCGCTTGTTTTTCAAAGCACAAAGGGATTCTTGTGAGGGGAGTAACTCCAGCCTAAGGGGCTGGTCTAACAGGAAGGCCTCACGAGAGGCCTTCAACCATCTGACTAGACTTAGAGGCAAACATAGCTGTGGGCTAGAATCAGGAAGGCTCCCAGAGGAGCCTGCAACATGATGGTAATCTGCTTTAAGTCATGCCAGATACACATTTGAGATGGGGATGAGGCTTGCTAAGGCCAGCTACCTGATAGCAAGTCTTTGCTGGCTGCCAAGTACCCAAATTGTTGTGAACTCACCCTCTGGGAGGCCTGCTACGGCCAGCTACCTGATAGCAAGTCTTTACTTGCAGAAACAGACTGTTTTACACAGAGCCTACAGGCCTGGAATACCTAATCACATCTCCAACAAGCAGTGTACTCAGTAAAAGCACGTTTTACCCTTTAAGCAAGGGGAATACAGTCTTATGCCACTGTGCTCTCGAGGAGGCCCAACTACTCCAAAAGATCATGGGCGTCAGCTTGTGGCAGTGCTCAGGCTCTAAGGGAGCATACTCAATCTGACATGAAAGAAGAGAGTACCTGATGTGCTCAACCTGAGCATCACTGGTGTCAGAGCACAGAGCTCTGAGAACAAAGTGAGCTAAACCTGAGACAAAGCTCAAGGGTGAAGGCCTGAGCAAAAACTCTTGCTCCAAGATTAGAATTAACCATCTGAGCTTAGCTCTGGAGGAATGGAGGCTTCAACAGGGAAAAATTCCACAGGAGAGGCCTGCAACACTCAACTCCGTGACTTGATAGTAATCAAGGAGCTTTTGGTGGAGAGATTGGTCTAAAGCCTCAACTAGACAAAGCTACTACCAAAGCTCTAGAGAGCAGAGGCTTCAGCATAGTGCTTTCCACTCTCTAACTGAGAGGAAGCCTAACAAAGCTTTCTACGAAAGCCTACAACACCTGGCTATTTATCTGTGCCTAACACCACTAGGAGTCTCAGCTCAACCTATGCAGATTGAGGAGGCCACAGGGCCTGCTACTCGCATTTTTAGCCCAGTGCAGAAGACGAGCCCCGGCCGGGGACGACTCTCACAGTGAGAGGAGGCGTACTAGGATCACTAGCTGCCAGTCTTAAGCTGGACAGAGAATCTTAATTCCTGGAGATCAATGGACCGGAGACTTCAGCCTATCCACTCTCAAAAGAAAGAAGGCCGGCTTACTCAACACAGGATAACTGGTCACCTGGAGCTCAGTGGAGTGGTGGCTTCAACATAATGACTCTCTAAGTGAGAGGATACTAACACACTCACCACAGGGAATATCAAGGTGGCCTTAACACAGACAAATGCTTGAGGACATCAACTACCTGGAGTTCAGAGGAGCGGAGGCTTCAAATAAAAACTCTCAAATCAGAGGAAACCAACACACTCACCATAGGGTCATTGTCAAGGTGGCCTTACAATAGGCCAACGCTTAATTCATCAACTACCTAGAGCTCAATGGAGTGGCAGCTTCAAATAGACACTCTCAGGAGAGAGGAAGCCAGCTCACTCACAACAGGGTCTGGAGCGAGGGCTTCAGCATACTGCCCTTCACTCTCTCAGCAAGAGGAAACCACTTCACTCAACCTAGGGAAGGTTTATCAAGGAGTCCTAACGGAAGGCCATAAACTTGAAACCGTGATATTACCTGGAGCTCAGTAGAGCGGTGGCTTCAACAAAACAACTCTCTTAACGAGAGGAAGCCAACTCACTTAACACAAAAAGATTATCAGGGTGGCCCCCGGAGGGACGAATACCTGACATATCAACTATCTGGAGCTCAGATGAGCAGCGGCCTCAGAAAACTGACTCTCCAATCGAGAGAAGGCCATGCCATTCAGTACAGTGGATATTTTGTTCTTAATGCTACCCACTATATTAAGACCTCACAAAATGTCTTTCAAAAGAGAGGAGGCACATAGTTAGAGTATCACGATAACCTTCCCTAATAATGGGAGCTCCAGGGCCCCAGTTAAAATGCCTCTATATAAAATATATAGAAATATAATCTAAAACATTTTGAATAAACAGACACTTTGGGGTGGGAGCACAGGGCGTAGACAGCACAAAAGACAAGATTAAAAGCAGGTCCAGTCTTTCAGTGGGTCAGCTTGGTAAGCATAAAATACTACCATAATGTGCAGTGCAGCATAATCTGCTGCCACGTATGTCCTGTCATATAAGAGCAGGGCCAGAGCTTTCAAAGTAGATGCCTCTCCAGCCACGAGATAGCACACAAATATTTCATCTTAAGGGGGCACTGACACATATCCAAGCTCAATCAAACACTCAACATCTGTATAATTTACATGCTGATGTCGATGGATGTGGGTCAAATATGGATTCTTCTGTGCCCAGAAGATCAAATGGAGATCAAAATGGAAAGGAAGGCTCATCATACGGGGGTGCAAATGCCTGACCCTCTTCCCTCGAGAAGATAGATAAAACTAGACTGGGGTTTTCTAAAGCTCACAGTGCGTGCAAACAGCTCTCTCAAGAACTAAACACGTGTGCTCCTCACCCAAACAATGCACAAGTTGTGATGATTGAAGCTTGGGCTAATTTTCATTTGAAAGTGAACTAATCCTTTACTCAGCCTCAAGCCATCCTAGGTGTATATGACTTTCTTCTTTCTGATGAACATGATGATTTTCTGATGATTCTTCTGATGCGAATCGATGCGTTTGTGCTTATCGATTCGCTTCAGAAGGCTTTAATTAACCCACCGGAGCAATATGGAGTACACGTTTATGATGTATGGATGTGGATGGAAGCACTTTCTTCAGCTCATACTCATGACCCCTGTTCACTGCCATTATAAAGCTCAGATGCGTCATGATATTTATTAATTTTTCTATGATTGTGTTCATCAGAAAGAAGAAAGTCATATACACCTAGGATGGTTTGAGGGTGAGAAAGCTTGGGCTAATTTTCTTTTGAAAGTTAACTAATCCTTTAAATGTCAAAAAGCTTTAAACACAAATCCACACATCACTTAAAACGTTACATATAGAGCACTGTCTGCTGATCCTGAGGATGCAAAAGACAACACAAACTCAAACACCAAAACACTCTCGTCAGCCGCTGAAGCATGTGAAAGATAAACACCTCTCTTAAACACTTCAGTGAGCACCTTCTGTGCGTTACTGGGCACAGAAACCTGTCCCTCTTCCCTCGAGAAGAGAAACAAACGAGAGTGGAGCTTCCTCAGCAGGAAATGCTCACAGCGCATTCCAACAGTTCCCTCAAGAACTGAGCATGCATGCTCAAACAAAGAATGCACAAGTCATGTGAGCTATCAAGTATCAAACATTTATGACACAGATGTGCACACCGCTTAAAACGTTTGCTTTAACAAGCCATTCTTACCTTGAACAGTGCTTCAAACAAACAGTCCCTAAAGACGAAACGAGGATGGCATGTTCTCAAGGTGCCCCTTATATACTTTCTGGTCACACTAGTATGATGTCATCTGTTGCCGGCCAATAGCATTGCCATGATTTGATACTTGCTTCAGATACCAGTCATGCAAAGGCATTCCCCATTAGTGTCTCAGGACGCATTGTGAGTTCCCTTTCAAAAGGGAATGCATCAGACCCATTTTAATTATGCACAGAATGTTATATTTTAAAGTGATATGGAAAAGATTAGGAGGAGAAATGGTTAGAGATTGAGGAAAATGCTGCTTTACCAAACTCAAAAGCTCTGGTCGAGCTGTGATATAAACAAAACTATATTGGCTATTTCAAAAAAGGGGAGGAACTGCCATGTTTTCCTGTTTCAGGGGAAATCACGTTTCCACACTGAATAAAGTTGTGTGTTTCAAGGCAATTCAATGGGACTTTAATACTTCTCTGGGTATAATTTGTGGACTTTCTGCATGAGAGCATTCTCATGCTTCCAGTATGAATGAAATAGACATTACACGAGAGTGTTTAGCACTCCATAATGCTAATCATCGAATTTTGGGTAAAAATAGAAAAATAATTCTAAAGTACTTTGTAACGTAGTAACTTGAGTAGTTTTTCAGCAAACTACTTATTTACACTTAATTGAGTCATTTCTCAGTACTTCTACTTGTACTCAAGTAGTTAGCACTCTTATTATTACTCTTTTTAGTGCTCTTTCTACCACTGGACCTTTAACAAGTGTATTGAACACACAAAAAGTGGATATAAAAGTTAACATACCTCAAACCCTACTCTACCACAATAAACACTGCAGCTTGACAACTCCACTAAAAATGCAACAATGGAAAGGCCTGCAGTAAAAATAGCCACAATGTTCATTCCAAGTGAACCTTTCACCTGTAGGTAAAAAAAAACAGAAAACAGAACATTAGCTTGTTAACATAGATAGAAAGGTATATGGAATGTGATAAAAGTACAGTATTTGACATAAGTAAATAATAAATAAATAAATACATAAATAGATTAATTAATTCTAGCCACAAGCAGCAAGCATCAGTGTTGAAGCACCAATTGTCAGGGCTCTGCCCTAGCAGCTCTGTCTGTTTTGACTCTGTCTAATATGACCAGGGGCCTGTACCATGATGGTAGTTGAACAAACTCAGGGTGTACTCACATTAGGCACTCTGAACCGTGCCCAAGCGCAATTGATCCCTAAAGCCCGGTTCATTTGACGATTCGTTTAGCCGTCCCTGGCCCGCTTGGAAAGAGGTGGGCCAGAGCGCAGTTCGGTTGGGCTCGAGCTCGGTTCACATGCAGTGTGAGCGCTAACTGTGCCAGAGCACGGAACAGTGTGCGCTACTGTCATCATTATGATGGCAAACATCTTAATTACTACTTTGATAGTACACTTATTAATTCATATAATTAATTTGAGTGTATTTGGGTTTATAATGGGTCTGCTTCTCAGCTTATTGATAAACAGGAATTGTAGTTTGCGATTAAGGCTGCAAATTCCTCCATTAACATCAGCTGCCTTCGTAATAATCCTCTGATATGTGCAAGTGAAAATCGCTGCATGGCATAAATTATAAATAGCCTAAATAGCGAAAGTGCATTTCTTCCTGTTTTCTTCCATTCAAAAAAGTTGCATCGTATATGACGTAAGCGTGCTCCGGCCTGGAATGTTAAGTGCAGTGTGAGTGCAGGCCAGCGGGGGAGTAGGGAGTGGGGAGCGGGGACAATCGCGCTCGGGCTTGGTTCAAGGCAACCGTGCCTAGTGTGAGTACACCCTCAGGGTTGTAGGATTAGTTTCAAGTTGACAAAATCAGACCACTCCAGTCTGGCTTTGTTTGTACCATGATGCTGATCATCGACTTTCTCTGTCAACTCAGGCTTTGATCCTGAGTTTGTGGAGTGCGTGCACATGAATGCGTGACATCAGTGGCAAACAGCCAATCACATGCCTTGCAAAAGAGAGAAATTGTGATTCACTTCTCACGAGAGAGTCAAAACTCTTGCTGAAGGTTAAGAGATTGAAAAATATGAAGAATTTAAACGCATTACACTAAAGAAAATACTTGTCCATGAAAGATGACAAATAAAATTATTTTACTCTATCAGTGCAACTGAAACTTGTGAAGTTAGTTTATACAGGTGCATCTCAATAAATTACAATGTAGTGGAAAAGTTCATTTATTTCAGTAATTCAACTCAAATTGTGGAACTCGTGTATTAAATAAATTCAATGCACACAGACTGAAGTACTTTAAGTCTTTGGTTCTTTTAATTGTGATGATTTTGGCTCACATTTAACAAAAACCCACCAATTCACTATCTCAATAAATTAGAATACTTAACAAGATCAATAAAAAATAATATAAAATAATATTTATAATAAAATAATAAAAAAAGGATATTTTATACAGAAATGTCAGGCTTCTGAAAAGTATGTTCATTTCTATGCACTCAATACTTGGTTGGGCCTCCTTTTGCATGAATTAGTGCATCAATGCGGCGTGGCATGGAGTCGATCAGTCTGTGGCACTGCTCAGGTGTAATGGAAGCCCAGGGTGCTTTGATAGCGGCCTTCAGGTCATCTGCATTGTTGGGTCTGGTGTCTCTCATCTTCCTCTTGACAATAGTCAAGTCAAGTCAAGTCACCTTTATTTATATAGCGCTTTTTACAATGTAGATTGTGTCAAAGCAGCTTTACATTGATAACTGGTACATTATTTGGCTGCACAGCAGCTCTTAAAGAATAGTGTCAATGCAGGCAGATCAAAGCACTGTTGAATATCAAATGTCAAGTCAAATGTCAAGTGTCCCCAACTAAGCAAGCCAGAGGCGACAGCGGCAAGGAACCCAAACTCCATCAGGTGACATCAGGTGGCAAATTGGTGTTAAAATGGAGAACAAAACCTTGGGAGAAACCAGGCTTAGTCGGGGGGCCAGTTCTCCTCTGGCCAACAGTGCTTTGTTACTATTCAGGTTGCTATCATAAGTCCAATAGGATCGCAACATTCAAAGTATTTATTCCAGTTCCATCCAACTGAGGATCGTATTGAGGATCACACCGGTATGGATGGTTGTTGAGGAACTGTGTCGTGGCTGTCGTGTCGATGAGGCCCTCACAGTGGATGATCTAGTTGACTCAATCTCTGCTGATATGTCAGGGCTGCGTTGTGGTCGTGTCAAGGTGCAGGTCCTTGGTCTCACCTGGATACGGCCCGGATCCGGTTGACTACGGTGAACCTCGGGATAAACAGAAAGACTAATTTTAGCGTAGATGCCATTCTTCTTCTGATGTAACAAGTACATCAGGTGTTATAGGAAGTGTTCCCGGCTCCGGCTGACCTAATTTATGCAGCCTAATAATCCTTTAACGGATTTGAAAATATAAATTGGTAATGTGTTATGTGTATGCCAGGTTAAAGAGATGCGTTTTTAGTCTAGATTTAAACTGACAAAGTGTGTCTGCTTCCTGAACAATGCTAGAAAGATTGTTCCAGAGTTTAGGTGCCAAATAGGAGAAGGATCTACCGCCTGCGGTTGATTTTGATATTCTAGGTATTATCAGCTGGCCTGAATTCTGAGATCGCAATAGACGTGAAGGACTATAATGAATTAGGAGCTCGCTCAGGTACTGGGGAGCTAAACCATTTAGTGCTTTGTAAGTAATTAGCAAGATTTTAAAATCTATACGATGTTTAACAGGAAGCCAATGCAGTGTTGACAGAACTGGGCTAATAAGGTCATACTTCCTAGTTCTAGTAAGAACTCTAGCTGCTGCATTTTGTACGAGCTGTAGTTTATTTATCAGGCGAGCAGAACAACCACCCAGTAGAGCGTTACAGTAATCTAGCCTTGAGGTCATGAACGCATGAACTAACTGTTCTGCATTTTTCATTGAGAGCATATGTCGTAGTTTAGATATATTTTTAAGATGGAAGAATGCGGTTTTACAGATGCTAGTAACATGGCCTTCAAATGAAAGATTGGTATCAAAGAGCACACCCAAGAGATTCTCTATGGGGTAGAGGTCAGGCAAGTTTGCTGTCCAATCAAGCACAGCCATTTTTTCGTGCACGCTCTCGGTCCTCCTTAGAGTACCTAGGCTGTGTGAGGTTCATTTATCAACCCCAACGTATGTCTGGTTCACTAGTATGGCTTTTTCTTTTGTACTTGGTTCTAAACCCCTTTAGTGCTTAGATTAAGTCACTTATTAGTCATTCCTCTTCCATAGCCATCTTCCAAATGTACTGTCCCCATTGTGTCTAGCATACGACGCAGTACGAGTGTAGTATCGAAAGGGAATGTACTCGGTTACTAACGTAACCTCGGTTCCCTTAGATACGGAATGAGTACTGCGTTCCTTGCCATGCTATTCGTGGCACAACTCATGTCATCGCTTCAGTCGAATTAAACCAGTCTGCCTAGGTGAGACGCCTGCTTATATAGCCAGATGCCCCGCCCATTCGGCAGGCTCTGGTGGGCCCTCTCACCATAGGCTCGCTGGTTCATTGGTTTGTGTATTTGTAATAAAATGAACCAATGGCCATGCAGTTTCACTGCATAATTAAAAAAGGCTTCAGAAATCAGAGAAAAGGAGTTTCCCCCATTGCGTCTAACCCAAAGGCATACGACGCAGTACTCGTTCCGTATCTAAGGGAGCCGAGGTTACGTTAGTAACCGAGTATGTTTTAGACAACACCCTGAGTTTTGGACATGGGATCAATTTGAAATATGACAGATATGAAAAGATATCACATGCTATTAGTTCCTCAAAGTGGCACTATTAGTTCAGAGATGGACTTTATTGAAATGGGAATTGGATGTCATGATTTAATGAAGGAGTTGAACTTGTTTGAGATGCCAATTTAAAATAGGCTATCACACAAATTTGTGTGAAAAAAAAAAAAAAAAAAAAAAAAAAACTCAGCCTAGTGTTGTAAAACAGTGCGGGCCCTTTAATAGCAGTTTCTGTTTTGTTTTTAGAGAAGAGTGAGAGGGAGGGCGGAGCGAACGTGTTGTTGTGACCGGAGCACTGTTATATGGCTGTACTGTTAATCGCCATTCAACTATAGTAAACAATAAATCTTCTGACCAAATCAAGTTGTAATTTGTTTACTCACTATAGCCACTGAACGAAGGGAAAGGGAGTTAACCCCGAAGTTTAAACAGAAAGCTACTTCGGCCCTGGAGCAGTGAAAGTCTCCCCTGTTATCTCCGACCACGATCAGGGATAGAGCAGGAACGGTTAACACTAGTTTAATTTGTTGGTGTAATGTTAAATAAATATAGTGTTAAATATAGCCATTATAGTGCTCTCTCAGTTATAAGAAGATAGCAAAGCCCTGACATAACAATAAATAGATGAAGAGTTATTTTATTGCCTATTTATTGCCATCTGTCCATTTCAGAAAATAACTTTACCATAAGAGGCAATTGATTTTCAGGGCAATTTTTTACCTTTATATAGGTTTTTTTCCTAATCTTTTAAATATTTAGACATGCCATCTTTAATGTTAATTTCTTAAATTTAGTCAATTAAATTAGAATAATATAATGCTAGAGGTTGTTATCAATTAAAGCTGAATAAAACAAAGGCTTTGCATTGCAGAGGTGTCAAAGAAGCAGCATCTGAAGTTGCTTTTAGATCTATTTAATGAGATGTTAGATAATGCTGCTCAGAGAAGGCATTGCATAATGTAATGAGATTAATGTTTTAAACAACAATTTGAATACAGAAATATTAAATGAATGACAAAAATGAAACGATATTTGGATTATGAAATTAATGTCACCAGTAGGTGGCAGCAAGTCATTGTGTTAATGAATGAGTCATTTATTCAACCAGTTCTTTCAAAACGCTGATTCATTCAGGAATAATTATCAAGTGGATCTCTATAGCCTACTATTGGGCCATTGAATCACTCGGTCAACTGATTCGTTCAAAGACTCATTCAGATTCATTCAGGAACTAAACACTGCTCTGTGCGCTAGGAGTTAGTCGCAAAACGGTTCTGCTTTGCATTGGAAGTTTAGTTGGCAGAGAAAATAAAACACCTTTTTGTGTGACATCCATTAATACTCATTATTAATTAAATAAACTCCGAATATTGCCTTAAACAAAATTTATGCTTTTAAGAAAAGGAAAAATTAGCATGTAGCCTATTACATACTCATTTGACATATCATACGCCAGTGATAACCTACATTTCCTACGCTTCTCTTGAAAAAAAAACAAACTCAAAATAGAATAGGCCTAATAGATATGCTGTGACTGTAAAATACACTGAAATAATGTAGTATCTTTTTATATCTGTCATTTCAAATTCATCCCTTGTCCAAAATTCAGGGTGTTCTCTAAAACAGAAGTTATGACTGCTGCATATTTACACTTAAATCAATATTGGTTTGCGCTTTACTATAGGCTAATGTACTGTTCTTTTGCTCCGCGCTGTCCAGTGTGTCATGCAGCTTCGCTACGCAGTTTTTATAGTTGGTCAGTTAGGCTAAATAAAACAGGCAGTGTGCCAAAGTTGTAAGCTTGTTGTGTGCAGCTGCAAAATAAATTAATATTTATGAGATAAACTAATATTTCACGCGTAAATGAATTTATGTCTACACAGAATTGAGCCCCGACTCTGACGTGTTTGTGTCAAGCCATTCACTAGTCTGGTTGTTTGATGAGAAAGAGATGAAATGTAGTTGCAATAAATGTGTTAAGAATCAGCACAGCTGTAGCAGCAAGGGACTTTTATTCTGTTGAGCGGAACCGATGAACAACTGATGACAACATGGTTTGAGGTCTGGTTGACCAATCAGCGGAGAGAGGTGTTTCATTCACGCCCACATGTAGAGACTGAATATTTAACCTGATTATTTGTTTCCAACCCCAGAAAGAAAAAACGAAAAATCAGGCCAATATTTTATTTTTTTTTTTAAAGGAAAAATGGAAAAAGTGCTGCTTTCTCGTTTTTCTGATTTCAATATTAAATCAAAAAAGAATGAACGGAAGATACCCTGATTGTATCTGATATGAATAAAACACTTCGTCAAATTATATACAAACCCGATTCCAAAAAAGTTGGGACACTGTACAAATTGTGAATAAAAAAGGAATGCAATAATTTACAAATTTCATAAACTTACATTTTATTCACAATAGAATATAGATAACATATCAAATGTTGAAAGTGAGACATTTTGAAATGTCATGCCAAATATTGGCTCATTTTGGATTTCATGAGAGCTACACATTCCAAAAAAGTTGGGACAGGTAGCAATAAGAGGCCAGAAAAGTTAAATGTACATATAAGGAACAGCTGGAGGACCAATTTGCAACTTATTAGGTCAATTGGCAACATGATTGGGTATAAAAAGAGCCTCTCAGAGTGGCAGTGTCTCTCAGAAGTCAAGATGGGCAGAGGATCACCAATTCCCCCAATGCTGCGGCGAAAAATAGTGGAGCAATATCAGAAAGGAGTTTCTCAGCGAAAAATTGCAAAGAGTTTGAAGTTATCATCATCTACAGTGCATAATATCATCCAAAGATTCAGAGAATCTGGAATAATCTCTGTGCGTAAGGGTCAAGGCCGGAAAACCATACTGGATGCCCGTGATCTTCGGGCCCTTAGACGGCACTGCATCACATACAGGAATGCTACTGTAATGGAAATCACAACATGGGCTCAGGAATACTTCCAGAAAACATTGTCGGTGAACACAATCCACCGTGCCATTCGCCGTTGCCGGCTAAAACTCTATAGGTCAAAAAAGAAACCATATCTAAACATGATCCAGAAGCGCAGGCGTTTTCTCTGGGCCAAGGCTCATTTAAAATGGACTGTGGCAAAGTGGAAAACTGTTCTGTGGTCAGACGAATCAAAATTTGAAATTCTTTTTGGAAAACTGGGATGCCATGTCATCCGGACCAAAGAAGACAAGGACAATCCAAGTTGTTATCAGCGCTCAGTTCAGAAGCCTGCATCTCTGATGGTATTGGGTTGCAGGAGTGCGTGTGGCATGGGCAGCTTACACATCTGGAAAGGCACCATCAATGCTGAAAGGTATATCCAAGTTCTAGAACAACATATGCTCCCATCCAGATGTCGTCTCTTTCAGGGAAGACCTTGCATTTTCCAACATGACAATGCCAGACCACATACTGCATCAATTACAACATCATGGCTGCGTAGAAGAAGGATCCGGGTACTGAAATGGCCAGCCTGCAGTCCAGATCTTTCACCCATAGAAAACATTTGGTGCATCATAAAGAGGAAGATGCGACAAAGAAGACCTAAGACAGTTGAGCAACTAGAAGCCTGTATTAGACAAGAATGGGACAACATTCCTATTCCTAAACTTGAGCAACTTGTCTCCTCAGTCCCCAGACGTTTGCAGACTGTTATAAAAAAAGAAGAGGGGATGCCACACAGTGGTAAACATGGCCTTGTCCCAACTTTTTTGAGATGTGTTGATGCCATGAAATTTAAAATCAACTTATTTTTCCCTTAAAATGATACATTTTCTGTTTAAACATTTGATATGTCATCTATGTTGTATTCTGAATAAAATATTGAAATTTGAAACTTCCACATCATTGCATTCCTTTTTTATTCACAATTTGTACAGTGTCCCAACTTTTTTGGAATCGGGTTTGTAATTGAAAGAATTATTATTGCAGCTTCCATAGACATCAGTGTATGGAATTTGAATTTAACAACCTATAAATGTCTTTTTTTATATAGCCTAGTTAGTACTTCATTCAAATGCCTATTTAAATGTCTGAAACCTAAAAAAAAACCATGATGTGGTTAAAAACACAGAACAGTTGTGATATATGACAAGCACTGAGTGCGTCTGTCTCTGGCTCAGTGCCAAAGCAGGTTTGAATTTAGCAGTGACACACTGAATGTTGTATTCACTGGTGTGATCGTATGCGTCAACAGGTTAAAATCAACCCTGTTTAGGGGGTGGAGGGGGACAAATTGTAACTGAGAGGATGCCCCATTTTGCCCCTTGTGGCGCTGGGCCTGAGTCAGATCAACAAGATTTAAAAGCTGCTGAATTTGCTGCTGTGGCAGGCGATTTTTAAAAAAATTTTTATTGCAGCTTCTGACATAAAAGGTAGGGGAACGTTTTCACGGATAAAATAGCGCACATACACTAAATGGTGCCGTCTTTGATTTAGCACAACTATTCGCTATCTCTGCCATAGTTTGACCAAACTCCCCACCACAGTCAGTGCCTTTAAATAGACTAAGCCTTTACTGCTTAATGGTTTGCCAGCTGATGTATGTACCTTTTAGATAATAAAATTAAAAAGCTAACAACCATCAGTGTAATGACAATTTTATTCTTTGCATGACAAAAAATTAAATTAGCCTAAATGAACACTGGTTTATTGCAACTTCAAAATTATATTTGTATAAACTGAGATGAAAATAAGCAGTGATAAGGTATAGCTAAGAGTGGTCCAGACCAACCTTATGAACGAATGACTTACAGAAGGAGGTATACATAACTAACGTTTCGGGAAACACGTATTAACGTTAAGGTACAGCTTAAGGTATAATTTAAGAACGACATAGAGTTAAGAAGGTTTTGGGAAATCCAGCCCAGAACAGAAGTTCTCTTTTCCAGCATGTCCACACACACACACACACACACACACACAAATTACTATCTTACAATGTTCTCACATTTTAAAGGAACACTCCACTTTTTTTGAAAATAGGCTCATTTTCCAACTCCCCTAGAGTTAAACAGTTGAGTTTTACCGTTTTCGAATCCATTCAGCCAATCTCCGGGTCTGGCGGTACCACTTTTAGCATAGCTTAGCATAGTTCATTGAATCTGATTAGACCGTTAGCATCTCGTTAAAACATGACCAAAGAGTTTAAATATTTTTCCTATTTAAAACTTGACTCTTCTGTACTTACATCGTGTACTAAGACCGACGGAAAATTAAAAGTTGGAACTATGACTATGACTATATGACTAGGAACTATACTGTCATTCCGGCGTAATAATCAAGGAACTTTGCTGCCGTACCATGGGTGCAGCAGGCGCAATGATATTACGCAGCGTTTCTCACAAATGTCTCCATGGTTGCAAGGCACACTCCCTGTGCAAGCAGGGGGTCACAGGCGCTGCGTAATATCATTGCGCCTGCTGCACCCATGGTACGACAGCAAAGTTCCTTGATTATTACGCCGGAATGACAGTATAGTTCCTTTTTGCCCTACTTACACAACAAGTCATTTAGACATGTGCAATAGTTTGTTTTTACACATACAGATCAGTTTTGCAATTCTTTAAACTGTTGTTTTCGCTTGCAAATCACTGTTCACAGGCTTGCAATGGTTTTGGCCGAATTTCAGCGAAAAAAATGGAAGTCAGAAGAATACAGATCTTATTTATTTTGCCATAACATGAAACTGCAGTTTCACAATTCATGAACTGCAGTTACGAATAACAGTAAAATGCTGCAAATCATTTTTTCTTGGGCTTGAAACGCAATTTACACCTATACAAATCTAACCTCGCGCATGCAAATTTAATTTAAGTTTACAATCTTGTGTACACTTCCACAAATCTTTCCTTGCACATGCGATTCTTTATGGCATCATTTTACCTTCATAAAAAGGCCACTCTAAAATGTGCAGTTTTATCACACAGCACACTGCCATAGATGTCGCAAGTTTTGAGGGAGCGTGCAATTGGCATGCTCTTGCCACGAGCTGTTGCCCGTGAATTGAATGTTCATTTCTCTACCATAAGCCGTCTCCAAAGGCGTTTCAGAGAATTTGGCAGTACATCCAACCGGCCTCACAACTGCAGATCACGTGTAACCACACCAGCCCAGGACCTCCACATCCAGCATCTTCACCTCCAAGATCGTCTGAGACCAGCCACCCGGACAGCTGCTGCAACAATCGGTTTGCATAACCAAAGAATTTCTGCACAAACCGTCTCAGGGAAGCTCATCTGCATGCTCGCCGTCCTCATTGGGGTCTCGACCTGACTGCAGTTTGTCGTCGTAACCCACTTGAGTGGGCAAATGCTGGCACTTTGGAGAGGTGTTCTCTTCATGGATGAATCCCGGTTTTCACTGTACAGGGCAGATGGCAGACAGCGTGTATGGCGTTGTGTGGGTGAGCGGTTTGCTGATGTCAACGTTGTGGATCGAGTGGCCCATGGTGGCGGTGGGGTTATGGTATGGGCAGGCGTATGTTATGGACAGCGAACACAGGTGCATTTTATTGATGGCATCTTGAATGCACAGAGATACCGTGACGAGATCCTGAGGCCCATTGTTGTGACACGACCATCCACGACCATCACCTCATGTTGCAGCATGATAATGCACGGCCCCATGTTGCAAGGATCTGTACACAATTCCTGGAAGCTGAAAACATCCCAGTTCTTGCATGGCCAGCATACTCACCGGACATGTCATCCATTGAAAATGTTTGGGATGCTCTGGATCGGCGTATACAACAGCGTGTTCCAGTTCCTGCCAATATCCAGCAACTTCGCACAGCCATTGAAGAGGAGTGGACCAGCATTTCACAGGCCACAATCAACAACCTGATCAACTCTACGCGAAGGAGAGTTGATCAGAAAAGCCAGCCTAAGGCACACCGGTGCAATAATCATGCTGTCTAATCAGCATCTTGATATGCCACACCTGTGAGGTGGATGGATTATCTCAGCAAAGAAGAAGTGCTCACTAACACAGATTTAGACAGATTTGTGAACAATATTTGAGAGAAACAGGCCTTTTGTGTACATAGAAAAAGTCTTAAATCTTTGAGTTCAGCTCATGAAAAATGGGGGCAAAAACAAGTGTTGCATTTATAATTTTGTTCAGTGTATTACTGAGGCACCTAGTGTGGGATAGATGTATCTGTGCACTTGAGTAGATGCACACATTTGGGACCTTCCTGACAAGTTTGGGATCTCTACGAATTACGGTCAATGATGCCTATTACACATTACAAATTAAGGAAGAAGAAGAAATCAGTATCAAAAACAATAGGGTTGCAGCACCTCTGGTGCTTGGAACCCTTATAAATAAGCGTTGTGTACATACCAAACACAAACTGGAGGATGAAGCAAGTTTGTTTTTTGCAGCAACAGAGAGTGAGCCTGCAGTAATGTACTGAGAGCAGAGAGAAAGACAAAAATCAAGGATTCTGTTGAAATATGTAACTTGTATTATAAAAGACAGAACAAAATTGTATAATTGTTTCCTACGATGGCAGATCCCCAGAAAGGAAAACCAATAATGAAAGAGAAGCTTGGAAAAGTAATTCCAGCCATGATGCCAAACAGGATACTCAACAGACCAGTGATTATCTGGACAATCTGTGATAGACAAAGAACTTTTATAAAGTAAATAAAACACTATAAAATTTTGGGAACAATATAAAATGTACAGCCACTTTTTTTTTTTTTTTTAGAATTTATTCATGTACTTTTCTTACCTCATACTGACATACACAGATAAAAATCAATTATTTGGCTTTATGAAAAAATTCTCACCCCAAGGGCTTTTGGTTTGCCTTTCATAAATGCCTGAAGTCCACGAGCAGTCCTACTTGTGTTGACTTGTGTCGTTTGTGTTAGTGGTTGAAACTGGGTGACTGACCTGTACAAAATCATAGTAAATCAAGAGATGTAAAGGATGTGAGTATAAAATAGATTTTCTATGCAAAACTTTTCAGTTTATTTTTTTTAAATATTATATACTGTATGTTCAGTGAGGTCTTAGTATTGCTAAATCACTTCTTAATTAAAGTCCCCGTGAACTGGAAGTTGCAAACGACTTTTCTCCAGTGTTGTGACGTATTTCCAAGTGAAACGGAATATTGAATAGAGGGCAGGGTTTTACTTTAGCGCTCCTCCTCTCCATCTCTCACTCATAGCAGACTAACGGTTGGAGGGGAGTGGTTTAAGCATTTTCAACCCAAGCCGTCAAACTGACGTCATTTGAGAAGGAACGCCATTCCAGACCGGAAGTAACTTTCAGATTTTGATTAAAGATTACCACGACAAACATTTTTTTTCTGTGTATTAACTTGTACGGATTAACTGTTCACCACAAGACTAGTAATATGCACTAACAAAGTAAATAGCGTCAATTTTGATTGCATGACAACTTTAAATTATGTCAATAGTATTACCATTGGTTACATTTGTGAAAGTGACTTGTGTAGCCAAGTATGGTTTCCCATTTGTGGTTTTCAGCATTTCACCCATCCAAGTGGACACACACCCAGAGTTGTGTGTAATGAGAGTGGAAGAGAGTGTTTATTCACTCTCCCCACCTACACTTCCAGCCAGTACTGAGACTCAAACACACAACCTTTGGGATACATGTCCAACTCTCTAAGCATTATGCCACAACTGCACTTGTCATAAATTTTTTCACGCAGGGTACCCCTTTAGTGTCATTTTTCAATGTGCTGGGTACTCTATTGCTTTCAGTCGTATGACATCAAAGTACCGTGAGAGTGTTTTGGAGAGCATACGACTCCTTATGCTTTTGAATCGCTCATGCGGTAATTTGATGTCATACATCGATGGGTCTGCACAGTGCCGCTGGATCTCGAACAAGCCTATCAACAGACTTGCGCCTTCTTAAGTTACTCATTCACGTGAGGTTGCTGTGCTGCATGGTCACGAAAGCTTATACGTTTTTAAGCATTGCGGTTTAAAACAAGTGATTTTAAGCCTTTTAATCACAGTCAGCAGCAAAAGACAACTTATTTCTCTATACGCACGAGAGATACTGTTTCTGAGCACTGTCTGAGAGATGCAGGTACATCTGCGGCTGCTCGCAGAGTGTCTGAGATTTTTATGGATTTATATTTGGCGCTTTATTGGCCTTGAATGGTTAAATTACAAATATACATGGGTCAATGACATGCATTTTTTGTGTCCGAATTCATTATTTTCCTGAAAAGAAATTTAATAAATACATGTCACATATTAAATTGATATACAATATCCTTTATAAGAAACCCTTTTCATTTAATTGAAATTCAATTGATTTTTTGAGTTATGGTGTTTGAAAGACCAAAATTGTCAGGTGGTGCGACCGTCCGAACCTACAAGCAGAGAACAAAACTGCAATAAAAACGTTCATTTTCTCAATAAAATTCTTAATCAAATAGTTTGGCATGATTTTATGTTAAATTCCTTATAAATGAGAAAAAAATAGTGTGTCGGTCCTATTTCAAAACTATTCTATTACTTAAAAAACTTTTGTCCGAAAAATTGACTTCTCCAAATGTCAGGGAGGGCGACTGACATAAAACTGCAATTTTGTGCAATGTTCTTTTAAGAAAACCATGTGACAGCATATGACATCACACAGAAGACCCCAAAGGACCCCTTTGATGCAGTAACAAGGTTAGTCACCCTCCCATAAATATTAGATAATTTGACATTTTTGCGTAATGGTGAGGTTGATTCAACTTATCATGTCAGGTGGTATGACCCCTGGAAAACTTTGAAAACGTGTTATTATAAAAATGTGTATTTAATTAAAAAAATGTATGTATAACCTTGAGCATGTGGTCAAACATTTGCATAGGTGTCCTAGTTAATGCCTGTTAGATTTGAGTTGAGTTTGAAATGTCAGGTGGTGCGACCAATATGTCAGGTGTCGTGACTAGAGTTACTGTTAAAACCAACTGAAAAAAGTCATGTTAATTCATGCTTTTGAATATATTAAATACATTTTAATAAATATATAAAGCTTTCTGTAAGATATTAAGTTGTTTAAAGATCCTATATATATATATATATATATATATATATATATATATATATATATATATTATTGTTATGGTATGGTGACAATTAAAAGAGCAAATTGTCCATCTAAAAATACTGTTCTTCAAGAATATAGGACTGTATAACCAAAATACTAAAAAATTGCATCCTTAAGTTAATCTGTTTTAATTTGTTTTTGCAGATGCCATTATCAAGCAAGGAGAAAACAGCACGACATAGAGCTCATTTAAAAAGTGATCCAGTTGCGAGGGCAGAGTACCTTGCCAAAAGAAAAGCAAGGTATTGTGTTCATTGTATATCTAGATAAATTAAACTTAAGTTAATATGGTGTTCTGTTCATTTGTTTACAGTTATTACATTTGAATGATTAACAAACCACTACCCATTCTATTCAATATCTAACTAAAATAATTTATTTCATAAATGATATGCCACATATATTATAATTTAATTTTTTAATCTTACAGGTGCTGGTCATATAATTAGAATATCATCAAAAAGTTGATTTATTTCACTAATTCCATTCAAAAAGTGAAACTTGTATATTATATTCATTCATTACACACAGACTAATATATATCTAATGTTTATTTCGTTTAATTTTGATGATTATAACTGACAACTAAGGAAAATCCCAAATTCAGTATCTCAGAAAATTAGAAGATTGTGAAAAGGTTCAATATTGAAGACACCTGGTGCCACACTCTAATCAGCTAATTAACTCAAAACACCTGCAAAGGCCTTTAAATGGTCTCTCAGTCTAGTTCTGTAGGCTACACAATCATGGGGAAGACTGCTGACTTGACAGTTGTCCAAAAGATGACCATTGACACCTTGCACAAGGAGGGCAAGACACAAAAGGTCATTGCAAAAGAGGCTGGCTGTTCACAGAGCTCTGTGTCCAAGCACATTAACCCTCTGGGGTCTGAGGATTTTTGGGGCCCTGGAGAAGTTTTGACATTCCCTGACATTTGTGCTTTTTTCAGTTGTTCATAAACATATTAATGGAAAAAGTGTCATCACACTGTATTCAGCACAAACTAGGCTACCATAATATGTGAGGAACATGTATGTACATGTTTGTGTTTTTGAAGGAATAACATTTATACGTGGTTATTGAAAAAACAAAAAACTTAAGTCACTGAAATAAAGCCAAAAAATATATATTAAATCTGTGTTCACAAGACTTCTGGGTATTGGAGGTTGTAGACTAGAGTTTTTGCTTCAAAATGATGTAAAAATTATCCTGCATACTCGTTCATTTATAACAATATATTGATTTAGTTTTTGTAAGACACTTTTTGTCAAGAAACACAGTATGCGTGGAGGCGTGAATCATCATGAATAATAGGTGATTTACACCTGAGAAGACAAAAGAATCGCATAAAGACATCTAATGAGCTGCATATTAATGAGGCCTTTCAGTCAGGTAGGCTGTGAAAAAACCCTCTGTGATCATGTCTCAAGCTCATCATGGTGTATATCAAACATACAGAAAAAACAGCAATACTGTGAAATATTATTACAATTTAAAATAACGGTATTCTATTATATACTTTAAAATATAATGTATTTCTGTGATGCAAAGCGTCTGAACATTCATGTTACCTCTATGGCATTTCATATAGTCTTTTAGCTTAAAAGCATGCACATTTGGAGAAATATTGATGGATTCTCATATGTTTATGTCAATTTTCTATACAGAGGAGTAATATTTATTCAATATGTATTGTCATCACTGTGAGCGCTGGATACTGTGTTTTCAATTCATACTTGCAGCCGGAGGGCGCTCTGTACACCTTTAGTCCACAAATTACTCTAAAGAAGAACAGGACATTCAGGAACTAATGGCATGTCTTCCAGAGATCGCTAACCATAGCTTTAACATCCAGATAAACACTTTTCAAGACAATAAATGCACGATTGAGATGATATTTACATGTATTGCCTCAGAATTTGCGTCTGAATAGCGCTCGCTCCGTGGGCGTGGCCGCATTAGCGGATAATGAGCTGAATCACGGGCGTCTGACATGTGTCTCTTTTCATGCAGATTACATAAACACAGAATATTTGTTTTCGATTTGACTTACACGATTTAAAACCTGACATTTCAACGTTTTTTTAGACATAAGTCTCATTTTTGTGTCATTAGTATTCACTAAGTTACAGTTCATTTTCTGAGAACTATCAGATTAAACTTCGTTCAGAGGGAGACGAGAGATCACGCATCATATTAGTTTTCTTTATTTTGCAAAAAGCACATTTTGTTTTTACTCTGAGCGTACACAAATAAAAGAAGATATTCCACAAATTTTAATGGTGTATAACTCTTAATTATATGTGCAACATTGACGGAGTATTTTGAGTCTCTTTCACACTGATAAGAAAAAAACCGTGGTGGTATCGCCGGCGTGACCGCCGACCCGAGGGAGTTAATAGAGAGGCGAAGGGAAGGAAAAGATGTGGTAGAAAAAAAGTGTACAAGCAATAGGGATAACCGCACCCTGGAGAGGATTGTGAAACAAAACCCATTCAAAAATGTGGGGGAGATTCACAAAGAGTGGACTGCAGCTGGAGTCAGTGCTTCAAGAACCACTATGCACAAACGTATGCAAGACATGGGTTTCAGTTGTCGCATTCCTTGTGTCAAGCCACTCTTGAACAACAGACAGCGCCAGAAGCGTCTCGCCTGGGCTAAAGACAAAAAGGACTGGACTGCTGCTGAGTGGTCCAAAGTTATGTTCTCTGATGAAAGTAAATTTTGCATTTCCTTTGGAAATCAGGGTCCCAGAGTCTGGAGGAAGAGAGGAGAGGCACACAATCCATGTTGCTTGAGGTCCAGTGTAAAGTTTCCACAGTCAGTGATGGTTTGGAGTGCCATGTCATCTGCTGGTGTTGGTCCACTGTGTTTTCTGAGGTCCAAGGTCAACGCAGTCGTATACCAGGAAGTTTTAGAGCACTTCATGCTTCCTGCTGCTGACCAACTTTATGGAGATGCAGATTTCATTTTCCAACAGGACTTGGCACCTGCACACAGTGCCAAAGTAACCAGTACCTGGTTTAAAGACCATGGTATCCCTGTTCTTAATTGGCCAACAAACTCGCCTGACCTTAACCCCATAGAAAATCTATGGGGTATTGTGAAGAGGAAGATGCGATATGCCAGACCCAACAATGCAAAAGAGCTGAAGGCCACTATCAGAGCAACCTGGGCTCTTATAACACCTGAGCAGTGCCACAGACTGATCGACTCCATGCCATGCCACATTGCTGCAGTTATTCAGGCAAAAGGAGCCCCAACTAAGTATTGAGTGCTGTACATGCTCATACTTTTCAGTTGGCCAAGATTTCTAAAAATCCTTTCTTTGTATTGGTCTTAAGTAATATTCTAATTTTCTGAGATACTGAATTTGGGATTTTCCTTAGTTGTCAGTTATAATCATCAAAATGAAAAGAAATAAACATTTGAAATATATCAGTCTGTGTGTAATGAATGAATATAATATAATAGTTTCACTTTTTGAATGGAATTAGTGAAATAAATCAACTTTTTGATGATATTCTAATTATATGACCAACACCTGTATATTGAGATAGATATGTTACAATGTCATCGGTAGGCTTGTTTACCTCTTAATCACCCACAACATTCTTTTTTTTTTTTTTTTTTTTTTTTTTTAGTTATCAAAAAATGAAGAACGATGGAAAAATAGTGAAAAAAAAAAGTCAGCTTTCCAAAGCACAACAAGAAAAAACAAGGCAGCAATGGAGGGACTAACAAAAAAAGCACAGGGAAGGGACAAGGGCACTGGACAAAATAATGAACTTTACACCTGAATCTATAAATTAATCAGCAGCAGATGATCCAGTCGATCTTCCAGTAGAGGCTAAGCCTAACCCTCCTGATCTGAAGTATGTGCAGGATGCACAGCAACCGCAAGCATCCTCAACACCAGAGAAAGAAATAAGGATGGAAAAACACTACAGAATTTTGCAAAAAGAGAAGGCAGACTTATGAAAGGAAATGCAAAAACTGAAAAGGCAATTGGCAGCTTCAAAACAAAATTATGACAAATTGCGGAAGAGCTAGAAAGGTTAAAGAAAGGCAAAAAAAAAAAAAAAAAAACAGTCAAGAAAGAAACAAGCCAAAGGGTACAAAGAAACTTGCCCTGGAGAGAAAGGAATAAGTGGTTAAATTTCTCTGTCGGGATGAGAACAGTCGCCTGCTACCCCGGAAAAAGGATACAATAACCAAAAACAAAAGCAAACAACAGAGGCGAGTCTTAACTAAACCCCTCACTGAGCTCCATGTTCAATGTAATTCTGAAATAGAAAAGCCTTTCTCGCTATCATACAGACAGTTTGTTCGCCACTGTCCCTTTTATGTAACACCACCCAAAGCATCAGATCGGAACACGTGTATGCATGGACAATGAAAATGTTAAGCTTTTAGTAGACAAGCTGCACCAGAAAGGTCTTCTGCAAACTGCCAGAATTTTAGAGCTGCTGAGTTCAATTGTGCGTGATCCACAAAACAAAGATCGCATGTATCGAATCTGTGCAAAATGCTGTTAAAATGATATAGAGGTGACAGTACCTCAGGAGGAAGTACCTGTTACATGGCAGCAGTGGTCACGAGAGACAAAATCGAATGGACAGAAGACATTCACAAATTTTGCTAAGATGACTCAAAGTGAAACATGGTCTAACCTATTCGAGCTATTCAGCCAGAAACTTGATTCTCTGGCAAAACATCACTTCAATTGGTTGCACCAGGCCAAAGAGTTCAGAGCATTAAAAGAAACCCTGACAGAAGATGAAGTTTGCCTTCATGTAGACTTCTCAGAAAATGTTTCATGCAAGCTGAACAGGGAAGTCCAAGCTTTTCATTTTGGAGGAAGAAGGAAACAGGCCACAGTTCACACATGTGTGGCCTATACAGTACATGGATGTCAGTTATATGCCACCATCTCTTCATCCCTTCGGCATGATGAACATGCTACATGGGCCCACTTAGAACCAGTGGTGTTGGATGTGAGAGAGAGGTGCAATCCTCCACAAACCACATTACATGTCATGAGTGATGGGCCTGTCACTCAGTACAGGAATAAAAAAAACTTTTATCTCCTTAGCACAGTACCATTTCTCTCCGGCATCAAGTGTGTGACATGGAACTTCGCTGAAAAGTCCCATGGCAAAGGGGCTCCTAACGGAGTTGGTGGGGCTGTGAAACGTGTTGCAGACTCCGCTGTTCAAGGAGGAGCAGATGTGCTGACCCCAGAGCATCTGTACAAGCTGTTAAAGGAAAAGGAGTCAAGCATCAAGTACTACTGGATCTCTAATGAAGACATTGAGAGATATCTGAGGGGTCAGCTGTGAAAGGAACACTAAAAATCCATCAGGTGACCACTGCACAACCTGGCAAAATCCAACACAGGGAGATCTCCTGTTTCTGTAGCAGACCATCTGCCAGTGTCACAATCCCTCAGATGTGAACTTCCAGAATACTACTAAAGGTCCCTCCCACAAGTCCCCAAGCCAAAGAAAACCCCAAAGATCTGAATGGGAAATTCATACTTATGGAGTATGATGGCCAACCTTTTGTAAGGGCAAGTCCTCAAGGTGGTGGGCAATGAGATAGAGGTGAGCTGCATGCAGCAGTCAGGAGGGAATAATGCATTCAAATGGCCTCACCCTCCTGACATTGGCTTGGAGATCACTTCCAGCACCTCTGAGATGTAATAAAATACAGAGTGCCTTAATACATGCCATTCAAAGCTGAAAAGTACAGATTGGGACAGTTTGTGCTTTCTGAAAGCATGATTTTGAGTGATGTTTGAAAATGATTGTTTTTTATCTTGACTTACAGTTACTACTGAATTATTTTATTTCAATATTTGCACTAATTCACTGTTCCATGATATGACATTTTATAAAAGAAGTTCTCATTTTTGAAATGTAATGTGTTCCCTGAGATAAAAGTTATTACAATTCTGAAAGTATGACATGTTTTTGGTAAGTTGATAATGTAATAAATTTCTCATAATGTAATACTAATTACATTGTGTGCAGTTTTTACATTATCTGCAGTTATTACATTATGCGTTGCTCCAAACCACTCTGTTCTATTAAATTTATTTGTATAATATCTGTTGCTGTTGTGTTTGGCCCTGCAATTACTTTTGGGTGTTACATATTTTTACTTTCATGTATAGACAGACAGTTATTGGTATTTACCCCAGAGATGAATAGGTTTCAGCAAGAGCAGATGTCTTCTTATTGTCCTTAGCCAGAACTGTGTGTGAGAGAGAGAGAGAGAGAGAGAGAGAGAGAAATTTATAACACTTTACTCTAAATCATTTAAAACGTCTTGTTTACGTATGTAACCCTCGTTCCCTGAAGGATGGAATGAAGACATACATCAGGAGTGAACAGTGTAAACTAAACGAGCCAATGGACATTGGCGTGCGAGCTTTGCGTCACGCGGTCCGCCTGCGAGCGGGTATAAATGCGGAAGTGGGTGCACTCACACTCTGTTTTTTACTGAGGAGACCAGCATGAGGCCCGTACTCAGCGGTGGCACAGGAACTGTGGCGACGGGACGTACATCTCCGTTCCCTCAGTCAGTCACGTTCAACGTACGTCAGAAGTTAACCCCCTTGAGCCGGTGGTCGCGTCGGCGATACCACCTTGCTTTTTTTCTTATCAGTATGAAAGAGACTCAAAATACTCCGTCAATTTTGCACATACAATTAAGTTGTACTCCATTTTAATCTGTGAACTATCTTCTTTTATTTGTGTACACTCACAGTAAAAACAAAATGTTGTGCTTTTTGCAAAATAAAGAAAACTAAGATGATGCGTGATCTGTCGTCTCCCTCTGAACGAAGTCCAATCTGATAGTTCGCAGAAAATGAACTGTAACTTAGTGAATACTAATCACAAAAAAAATGAGACTTATGTCTAAAGAAACGTTGAAATGACAGGCTTTAAATCGTGTAAGCCAAATTGAAAACAAATATTCTCTGTTTATGTAATCTAAATGAAAAGAGAGACATGTCAGACATCCGCGAGTCAGCTCATTATCCACTAATTCGGCCACGCCCACGGAGCGAGCGCTATTCAGACGCAAATTCTGAGGCAATACATGTATACATCGTCGCAATCGTGTATTTATTATCTTCAAAAGTGTCTATCTGCATGTCATAGCCATGGTTAGCGATCTCTGTTAGTTCCTGGAATGTCACATGGTATGCCTGTTCTTCTAACGAGTCATTTGTGGACTAAATGTGTGTGTGTGAATTGAAAACACAGTATCCAGCGCTCATAGTGATGACAATAAATATTGAATAAATATTACTTCTCTGTATAGAAAATTGACATGAACATATGAGAATCCATCAATATTTCTCAAAATGTGCATGCTTTTATGCTGATGTTGTTTTGTCAAAAGTAGCGACTTTGTTTTTCATATTCATAACTTCTGACGCATAGGCTAGTAACATATTTACGGTCACTATAAGAGTAAAACAGAGGTCAAAAGGTGAAGCTTGAGTCTTAGATCTTTTTAATGATGTATAGTTTGTCAACTGCACATTAACATTTAGGCTATATAATATAACAAATATAATAGCCTATATAAAGTGCCATAGAGGTAACATGAATGTTCAGACGCTTTGCATCACAGAAATACATTATATTTTAAAGTATATTAAAATAGAAAACCATTATTTGGTTTGAGACTTCTTTTAAAAACATTATAATAGTAATGCCTCCAATCTTTTAACTGATACTGTAATTTAACATAGGCCTATACAAAATTTTCTTCACATGATGTGCAATAATACATGCATGCATGAGATCACAAAAATCATGTTTTTTTTGTCAAGAGTGGACATTATATTAACGTATTCCTGTTATCAGCATGCTCGCAGAGGGTTTTTTCACATAGCCTACCTGACTGAAAGGGCTCGTTATGCGGGTCATTATGTGGGTCTGTGTCTTCTCAGGTGTGAATCACAGCATTATTCATGAAGATGCACGCCTCCATGCATTCTGTGTTTCTTGACAAAAAGTGTCTAACAAAATTTAAATCAATATATTGTTTTATATGAACGAGTAGGCAGGATAATTTTTACATCATTTTGAAGCAAAAACTCTAGTCTACAACTTCCAATACCCAGAAGCCTTGTGAACACATATTTTGTATTTATTTTGTGGCCGTATTTCAGTGACTTAAGTTTTTTGTTTTTTCAATGACCACGCATAAATGTTATTCCTTCAAAAATACAAACATGTACAAGGGAAAGACACGGACTCACCTTAAGGAGGTTACCGTGGAGAAATACACATATGGGACTGCCGTAGGGGTCACAACATATGGCACCCAGTCAAGCACAGCCGAGTAATGAGCACTTGACCTAGCATCAGACACTCCGCAATGTCCGAGCCGCAGGGGGTGGGGGAGGAACTCTACAGGGTTCACCAGACATGGAACT
The DNA here is from genome assembly GCF_019924925.1 of Ctenopharyngodon idella. Taxonomy (NCBI): domain Eukaryota; kingdom Metazoa; phylum Chordata; class Actinopteri; order Cypriniformes; family Xenocyprididae; genus Ctenopharyngodon; species Ctenopharyngodon idella. The sequence continues at coordinate 20,401,134 of NC_067223.1, forward strand.
CGCTAGAGCAATGGATGCACGTATCCGGCCCAGAGGGCGGGAGTAGCGTTGCAAGCTGTCACTTAGAATGGGTCCTTCATGCTACTGGCTACTGGAACGGAGTACACGGGAAGATACCGGTTCTACACAAAGGTTATAGAATCTAGCAAACATGTTAGGTGTTGCCCAGCCCGCAGCTCTACATATATCTGTCAGCGAGGCGCGTGCAACTCCTCTAGTGGAAAGGGCTCTCAACCCGAGTGGGCAAGGCACGCCTTGGGACTGATAAGCCAAGGTGATGGTGTCCACTATCCAGTGGGCCATCCTCTGCTTGAAGACAGCCTTTCCCTTCTCTCTCTATAACAGACGAAGAGCTGGTCTGAGGTCCTGAAGCTTTGCGTTCTGTCCACGTACACGTGGACGGGACAGAGCAAAGTTAGGGCTGGGTCTGCATCCTTTGAGGACAGTGCTTGCATGTTCACTACCTGGTCTCTAAAGGGAGTGGTAGGAACCTTGGGCACATATCCGGAAGGAAAGGAAAACACTGACTTGATTGAACATGTTTGAGGGTTCTCTCGGTGAGAGGAACACCACTCGACAAACAGGTTCCACTTCAGAGCATAGAAGTTCCTCGTAAAAGGAGCTCTTGCAGAAGTGATGGTGTCTACAACCGACTAGGGTATATCACCTAGAATCAGGATGGGGATCCTGTTCAGGGACCAGACAAGAAGTTTCCAGAGGTCCTGATGTGGGTGCCATAGGGTGCCCTGTCTCTGAGTCAGAAGGTCCTTCCTCAGAGGAATAGGTGCTATCACAAGGAGCATCAGTTCTGGAAACCAGGTCCGAGTGGGCCAATAGGGCATCACTAACAGGACCTGCTCATCGTTCTCCCTGACTTTGCACAAGAGCTGTGCAAGCAGGCTCACTGGGGGAAACGCATATTTGCGAAGGTCCCGGGGCCAGCTGTGTACCATTGTGTCCATGCTGAGAGTGCCCTCAGTCAGGGAGTAAAACAACTGGCAATGGGCTGTGTCTGGAGAGGCAAACAGATCAATCTCTGCAGCCCCAAAACGCTGCCAAATCAGCTGGACCACCTGGGGATAGAGTCTCCAATCTCCTGGAAGTGGAGGCTGCCGTGAGAGCTTGTCAGCTGCATGGTTGAGCACGCCTAGGATGTGAATGGCACGAAGCGACCTCAGATGCTTCTGACTCCATAAGAGGAGATGGCTGGCATGTTGCAACATGTGACAGGAGTGCAGACCGTCATATGCCCTAGGAGCCTCTGAAATGACTTCAGTGGGGCCGCCGTCCTGCTCTTGAGCGAACTCAGGCAGTTCAACACTGACTGGATGCACTCCTCGGTGAGGCGTGCTGTCTGGCTGACCGAGTCCAGTTTCATACCAAGATAAGAGATCCCCTGCCTAGGGGTGAGTTTGCTCTTGTCCCAGTTGACACGAAGCCCCAACTGGCTGAGGTGAGCTAACACCAGATTCCCGCACAGTTCGCACAGTTGATCTCGTGAGTGAGCTAGAATGAGCCAGTCGTCAAGATAATTGAGGATGTGAACGCCCTTTTCCCTGAGGGGAACAATGGCTGCCTCTGTGACCTTTGTAAAGACGCGGGGCGACAGGGCCGCCCCGAAGGATAGGACTTTGTACTGTTATGCCTGACCCTCGAACGCAAACCATAGAAGGGGTCTGTATCAAGGCAGAATCAAGACATAAAAGTATGCATCCTTCAGGTCGATCGCTACAAACCAATCTTGGGGACGGATGCATTCGAAAATGTGTTTCTGCGTCAGCATCTTGAATGACCGCCTGAGAAGGAACTGATTCAGGACAAGCAGATCCAAGATTGGCCATAACCCACTGCCTTTCTTGGGTACAATGAAGTAGGGCCTGTAGAACCCTGAATTCATATCGGCTGAAGGGACCGTCTCTATTGCGTCCTTCGACAGGAGGACAGCGATCTCCACCCAAAGTACAGGGGCATCGTTCACAGAAACACAAGCGTAGTGAACACCCCTGAACAATGGGGGACGCTGGGCGAACTGAATCGCATAGCCAAGTCTAATTGTGCGGATGAGCCAGCGGGACGGGCTGGGAAGCGAAAGCCAGGCTCCCAGACTCCGTGCCAGCAGGACCAACAGCACCAAAGACATACCGGCAGTGGGGCAGCGAGGCGGAGCAGAGAGACGGCAGCGTGGCCCGAAGTGGGGTCTGACTCCACAAGGTGACAGGGTGTACGGGAGATGGCACAGAAGGTGGCCTCGAGACACACACACTGCCACCTGCTGGCGAGGTGAGAGGGGACTGAGGGTGGCAAGGCATAGTGTCACACACCACCAGCCACGCCAGACCCAAAGACAGAGGAAGCTGCTCTCCAGTGAGAATTGGTTACCGCTGGCTTTGACGGCATAGGCTGAACAGTAATCTTGTTTTTCAACAAGAGATTCTCTGCCTGGCACTCCACCGGGGGAAAAGCAGCTGTGTCCATCTCCAGGTCACCTGTCTTCAACAGGTGCTGTCATCTTCCTGCGTGGCTTCAAAATTATAACAGCTTCTGAAGTTGTGCTGGAGCCCTGTTTTTTTGTTTTGCAGGCGACTGGCGCCCTTGGTGACCTGAACTGCTGAGACTGCTAAGCATACTCGATAGTGTCACCGAAAAGGCCAGCTTGTGAGATAAGAGCATTAAGAAAGTGCACTTTGACGACATCTCACACCTCTGCATGGCTAGCTAGGGGGTGCCTCTGGACCATTAGGGTGGACATTGTCTGGCCAGGGGCCTGCGCTGTGACTTGCACCATGCGTAGCTCAACCCCGGCTCCGAACTACCCTTGTGCAAATGAGTGCTTTGGCCTCCCCCAGACTCGCCGGGGGGCCAAACACATGCCACCCCACCATTGAGGGTAGTGAGAGAGGAAAAACTTTTATGCAGATTATGGCCCTTTTGGTATTCCATATTTTGGGCACCAAAGTGCTTCCATCAGGGTTCCCACGGGTCATGGAATTTGTGTAATATCATGGAATTTTAAAAGGTCTATTCCAGACATTGAAATCAGGGAATTTTATTTATTTTTTGGTCCAAGTCATGGAATATCAGGGATTTTTGTTTATCGCTTTAAATTTTAGTTTCCATTTATCAAAATATAATTTTTCTATAACGTATTTTTTTTTAACACGTTGTTTCACACGTTTTGCATATTGTTATGGTTAGGCTATTTTCAGCGGCATTTTATTCCCTTCCCACTCGTCAAGTGGCAAACACTTAAGTCAAATGCAGTCACCTGTACCTGTTAACTAAGGCAAACATTGCAGGAAGATGTAAATTTCAAGAGCTTTGACTACAAAATGACCACTTCAAAGACTGTCCTAACCAGCCGCTACACAACAAAGGATTCTATTTTTGAAATGGTTTCTATATTTCTGAGATTTTTTAGCTAATAGTTTAGGTTATACAGAGGGAACAAGGACATAAATGCACAATGAAAAGTATTTATTGCTTACAGTTTGAATGTTTTTGTTTCCTTTCATTTTTTTTCAAAATCTGAGCTAAATTATCCATTGTTGGTCTCATAGTGGCCATTAAAGTCATGCAAAATGTTATTCAAGCTCAAACCATTTTAATATTATGCAAAGCTCAAACAAGTGTATTTCATGACAAAGACTGTTTCAGTCACTGAGTATTTATTTTGAATAGTGTTTATGGTTGAATTTTGTTCAGTTTAATTTCGTTTGGTTTTCGTGTTTAGCTGCGAACAGAGCCCGCCCACACGCTGTTATCACTGGCTGTGATTTATGATTGATTTTGTTGTCTTGTAGCTTTGTCACGTCTGGTTAGGACACAGTAAGCTTAAAAAAAAAAAAAGGACATGGTAAGCCGCCTTTTCCCTGCACACGACATTAGGATACGACTGTCGCATTTCGTCCCCTAGCAGCAGTCGCAGTGAATTTTCAAATTGGTTGTGCGCAGCTGTTACCATTGTTTATTCACCATGGTAGAATGAATAAATATGAATAAATTAATATACGCACACTGGATAAACTACCAATACTACTTCTGAAGGAAAAATATTATGGGTTTTCCAGGACTTAAATAATTCATAATTATTAAATAATTATTTAAGACTTAAATAATCTTAACCATTTTCAGAAATAGCCTAGTGTCAAACAGTCTAAGACGGTAAAAACTAAATTTGAAGAAATAAAAAGACTGAATGATGAACTTGATGAGAAACAAAATCCGGGGGACGCGTACCCCTGGGGGTACCTGAGGATGACAGAGAGGGTATGCAAACAAAATGCTGAGTTTTGCCATTCATTTAATTCGTCCCCACCTTAAAATATCATTAAAAACCGAGCATGTATTTCTAACAAGCACAATGCTGTAAATACATGACATCCAATATCACGTATTTTGCGATCAAAACTGACTGCATCCATTTCCACATAAGCAGCATGCACACAGGTGCCTATAGGTTGCGTGCAGAGTCATCTGCCTTAGCAAACTGCGCTACATTACTGCTGTTTTCAACAATGTACCTGTATATTTAGCACTTACTAGCATGAAGAACAAAAATAGCCTGGCACAGAAAGTGCATAGAGATCAATTTAAGATTTAAACTCAACAAACAAAAAGTGATGTTCTTCACAGTATTTGCTCTATTTTGCAACGGAATAATAGTTCCAATGAAAGCCACAGTAGAACTACAACACACAGCGCTTTCATGAATGAATCTGTGGCTTTAAACGAATCGTTCGTGAAAGTAATTGATTCAATGATTCATTCATAAATACAGCCACTTGTTCATTACTAAATGAATGACACGATGACTCATGCATTAAGACGGTGACTGACTGCCACCTGCTGGTTTTAGTAGAATCACTTTTCATGTTTTTTACCATCATTGCATATTTCTCTGTTTATTTTTTTTATTTATTTAAAACATTATTAACATTGTAAAGGTATTTATAAAGATTAAAACATGCACTGGAAAGTCAATTTAGGGGGCAAATATTATCCTTTAATCTAAAAGGTGCAGTCTAAGTGGAAGAGAGGGATGGTAAATGCCTCAGGGTACGACACTCCAAAAAGTTTGGGAACCACTGCTCTAGAGCGTTTAACCCCTGAAAGCATGAAAACTATAAATTAATTTCTGTAGAAATAGTACAGAAAAATACTTTTATCGGGTAAACATGCAAAAAAAAGTAGTGTGTATGAGTGTTTAACTTACTTTTGTATTAAAAATGTCTGTGAACAAGTAAATAAAGCTTGCAAATGGATGGATTTAAAATACTATCTGTGGCTGATTGTTGTCTGCTCAGCACAACAGCGGCCTGTTTTTCCGTTTATTATAGGTCATGGAAATTCAGCTTTTTAGTCAGTGAAAGTCAGGGAAAAGTCAGGGAAATTGACATTTGGGAACACTGCCAATACTGCCAAGTTTTTCCATGCATTTCCGGGCTAAAAGGCAGGGGGCGGGGCAAGGCGAATTACCTGTCGCACTGCACCCCCAGTGGCCTGGGAAAGCATGGTAGTCAACTCTGAATCTGATTCAGCATGAGCATACACCACTACAGTGGGATGCTCAGCCTTGTCTTCATTTCCAGAGCACAACAGCCCTCTCTCCAATGTAGCGATCGACATCTCATCCTCTGCTGGAGCCCTGAATGAAACACTAGGTCCCTCATGAGAAGGACCAGCAATCCACACAGAAGCTACCAGTTATGTGGAACACGATGCGATGCGCTGAGCACCAACATGGCTATGTTCTCATAAGAGAACATAAACCACCCACGAACACAGTCTCAACATGCTTGCAATGTGCTAGAGGAGTGGGGGGCCCACGGAGATTAGCTCGGCCTGTAGCGCCCACACTGTAATCCTCAGGTCACCCTGACTATTCACCAAAGTAGCATAAAACTACAAAAGCATAAAAGTAGCAAAACTAGATCGGGGTATAGGTGTGGGGACTCCACCTCGTTCGAGGTACTTGAGTCTCATCTAGAGCACCGAACAATGCGCTGGGTTGCCATGACAACCTGCGCTGTCAGCCGGCAGCTCAATGGCACATGGCACGCTGAGTGCTCAAGCCCTTTGTAGGTTCACACTGGTCGCCTACAATCAACACACACACACACACACACACACACACACACAGACAACCGGCCCAATTCGCAACCCTTGTCTGGATAAACACACACACAGTTGCTGTGAAAACAGCAGTTGAGAGCTGTATGAGAAGCTCACGGCCACCACTGTAATGTACTGTCACACCAGCACTCTGTAACAGAAGAAGAGGCTACCTCAGGCTCGTTTCTGTTCATCACAGTGAAGAGATCTTAGCAGGAAAAACGTATGCTCGGCTCCGAAGCGAAAGACAGAGTGCGAGTACACCCGCTTACGCATTTATACACCCGCTTTCGCGGGGGTGGCGCGCGTGACGCAAAGCTCGCATGCCAACGTCCATTGGCTCATTTAGTTTACACTCAAAGGTGATAAGGCTCTCTTGCGATATCCCAATTTGTTGGTTCACTTCTGACGTACTGCTGAAATCATGTGACTTTGGCACTCCGAATCACTGATTTGAAACAAAAGATTCAAAGCAGTGTTTTGAAATTGGCCATCACTAGATATTGTTGAAAAGTCATTATTTTGTTTTTTTGGTGCACAAAAAGTATTCTTGTCACTTTATAATATGAAGGTTGAACCACTGTACTCACATGAACTGTTTTAAGTATGTTTTAAGTTTTTTGTTTTTTTCAATAATGATATTCTCTCAAAAATGTACATACATATGTTTATAAGCAACTGAAAAAGCACAAATGTCAGGGCATGTCAAAACTTCTTCAAGCCTTCTACAAGTCTTTTAGGCTTGTTCGAGTTCATGCAGCGGTGCACAGACCGATTGGCGGCTGACTTGAAGCAGTGCATGCCGGTAAGTAATTTTGTCAGATTTGAGAAGGCACCAACGCAATGTGACTGTGATGTATGGCTTCAAAGTACTGCAAGAGCAATTCAAGAGCAGCCGGCTGAGTCAGCCAGTGCAGTTTCTGAGGAGCAGCTGCACGAGCTCTGATGACAACACAGCTGTTTCACAATTGGCTGGATTCACCACATGACAACAATCACGTGTGTTTCCTGTTTATTCTGAAAACTTGTTCCACTAATGCTCACAAATCTGTATTTTTATAACAGTTAAAGCTCTTTTCATGTAGTCGCAATGTTGTATTGTGTCATGTTTATCAAAATAAAACTGATAAATATGTAGACCCCACTACATTGGTATTTAAATAATATATGCTTATTTTGAATTTTATTCTTGTAAAAACCATAGACTGTAAAAAAAAAAAAAAAAAAAAAAAAATGGACGTAGTGTCCGTGACGTCACCCGTACATTTCTGAAGAGCATTTTTGAGGTGAAAATGCAGCCGTTGCCATCTTGGCAGCGCGTCACTCCCGGATAACTGAAAATGGGCAAAGAGGCAGGACGTGGTTGGAACCGAGGTGCCTGGTTTCTGAAACCATGCCTGCCTAGTGCGACGTGATCATTTTATCAGGCTAAGGAGCTATCCATCTATAATATTATTATTAATAAAGATAAGTTATATCATTAGAAACTTCTAAAAGTTTACTGTCAATTTACGGTGTCTTTTTTACGATATAGATGCTCCAGCACCAGTAATATTGTAATTTGTGTCGGTGTGCAAATAACAACATGCAAAATCATACCTTTGTAATGAAATAGTGATCGTGAGATGAATCCAATCCAATGTCGAACACACCTTTTGTTTCCATGTTTGTCATGTGCTCCCTGTTGTCATGTGTTTCCCATGTCCCCATGATTGTCATGTGATTCCCTTGTTCTCATGTGTTAGGTTGTCATTAGGCTTGTTCGATTTCATGCAGCGCTGCGCAGACCGATCGGCATCTGACTTGAAGCAGTGTATGCGGTAAGAAATTTTGTCTGGCTTGAGACAGCACCGACCCCATGTGACTGTGACGTATGGCATCAAAGTACCACAAAAGTGATTCGAGAGCAGCTGGCTGGTTCATTCTGCGTAGTTTCTTAAGAGCAGCTGCATGACCTCTGATGATGACGATTGGCCAGATTCACAGCATGACAATGATCACGTGTGTTTCCTGTTTATTCTGAAAACATCCGCTACAGTTCCACTAATGCTCACAAATCTGTATTTTTATAACAGTTAAAGCTCTTTTCACGTAGTCGCTACGTTATATTGTGTCATGTTTTTTTTTAAATATAACTGATAAAACCCCACTACATTGGTATTTAAATTGTATAGGTCTTATGTTTAACTTTATTCATGTATAAACAGACACTGTATTACAGACACTGTATTACATAAAGCAGTGGTTCCCAAACTTTTTAGAGTGGAGTACCCCCTCTCTTCTACTGAGACTGCAGTCACACCTTTTCCATTAAGGGTCAATATTTGACCCCTAAATTGATTTTCCAGTGTATATTTTTACCTTTATAAATAATTTTATAAAATAAATAATGTTTTTAAATAAAAAATGTTAAATAGGGAAATATGCAATGATGGTAAAAACAAAGTGATACTTTTAAATATTAAACTAAAACCGCCAGTAGGTGGCGGCAAGTCATTGTTTTTATTGAGTCATCGAGTCATTCATTCAGTGGCTGTATTTATGAATGAATCATTGAATCAGTGGGCCCTATTTTAACAATCTAAGTGCATGGTCTAAAGCACACAGCACTTAGGGCATGTCCAAATCCACTTTTGCTAGTTTAAGGACGGGAAAAATGGTTGGTGTGCCCGGCGCATGGTCTAAAAGGGTTGTCTCTATTCTCTTAATGAGTCATGGGTGCGTTTTGGGTGTAACATGCAATAAACCAACCAGAGTCTTATCTCCCATTCCCTTTAAAAGCCAGTTGTGCTCGTGCCATGGTGTATTCGCTATTTACAAGGCAGAATTTGCAAGCAGAATAACTGAACGCGTCTATAGTAAGGAAACGAATCTGCTCGTGCGCAAGGTTAAAGCGTGTGAGCAGACCATCTACGGGAAAAGCCAGATTCCCCCAAAGCATTTTTATCTTTATGCTCACAATAATAATATTTTACATTGTAATTCTTTTATTTTTAATATTTGGCATGTTTGTGTGCTGCTGCGCTTCCCTGTGTGTATAATAAGAAGAATGTACGCACGTTGTGCACCCGCATATAGGCGCATATTACTAACACGCTCTTTAAATAACAAAACAAATATTGCGCCATTGACTTTAGACCGGGTTTTAGTTGGTCAATGGCGCAGTCTATTTCAATTGCCTCAAAATATTAACGCTCCAACAACGCGCCTAAAAACGTTTTCAGACCAGCACGCCCATGGGCGCACAAATAGGCACAAATGCATTTGCTATTTAAACAACGTTTTACAGATTTCAAGTTCATAGACAAGTTCATACGGAAAGAACCCATGAACCAGGAGCTGCATCTAATTCCAGGTTATAAAGCCTGATAAAAGTGTGCGGAGAGGACCAACCTGCCACCACACAAATATCTCGTAGAGTGAGCTTTCACGCCCAGAGTTGAAGGAAGCTTCCGCACCTCATAAGCCAAAGAAACTGCATCTTTCACCCAGGGAGAGATCCTCTGCTTAAAGGCGGCGAGCCCTCTGCGGCTGGCCCCAAAGCATACAAACAACTGAGACGACTTCCGCCACTGGCAAGAGCGGTCTACGTATGCCTTTAAAACCTGAACAGGGCAAAGCAAAAGAAGCCTCTCCTCCTTAGCAGAGGAAAAAAGTAGGAGGACAGAAAGAGTGAAGCACGACCACTTGAGAGCGGAATTACGTGGACAAAACTTTGGGGACAAAACCAGGTCTGGGTTTCAGAAACACCTTCACAAGACCCGAGGCAAACTCCATGCAAGGCCCACTTACAGAAAGAGCCTGCAGATCCCCCACACACTTGAGAGAGAGCAGTGCTAACAAAAGTGCCACCTCGAGAGTCAGAATCCTGTCTGAAGTTGACTCCAAGGGTTCAAAGTGAGGCTCCAATAGTTCCTCCAGAACAATCGATAAATCCCAGGTGGGCACACTAATAGGACGTGCAGGCCTCAAGCGTCTAACTCCACGCATAAACGAACAGTCCAGACGGTGTCTACCTAGGGGGACCTTGTCTGACTTCTGATGGGCAGTGACAGCCGCGACACAAACTTCCAAAGTAGTTGCAGCCGCTCTAGCCATAAACTTATTCTGCAGGAATTCCAGCCCTGAACCAACCCGGCAGCTGACTGGGTCCACTGCACAAGTCGAACACCAATACTCAAAGACCTTCCATTTAGAAAAATACAGCCATCTAGTGGAAGGTGCACAAGCATTATCAATGGTCTCCCGAACATAGCGGGAAGACGTCACTAGCGACTGCCCCAACAGATCTCTCCTAATAGGAATCTGGCAAGGGGACCCCTCCACCAGCGAGCTCAGTTCCGAGAACCAAGTCTGGGATAGCCAAAATGGAGACGGGAGACGGATTCCACACAATTTGTGCCACAAGAGAAGCTCACCCGTTCAAACCACACGCTGATCTGCCCTCAAAGACCGCACCCCAACCAGTCAAAGAGGCGTCCGTAGTGACAACCTAGCAATGGCAGACTAAGCCCATTTTGACCCCTTGAAGCAAAAAAGGGGTGTCTTTCCACCTTCAAAGTGCACGAAGGTAACCGCGCGACACTTAGCAGACGAAAGGCAGACCAAGAAGGGCGGATGCCCCTGAGTTTCATCCACCACAGGAATGGTCTCATATGAAGGAGACCCCAAGGCAGCACAGGAGAGGCTACTGCCATGAGCCCCAGAAGCCTGCGACATATGTCCACCGCAACATGATGGCCGAGCCTGAAATGGGCCAAGCATGCACGGAGACTGAAAACTCCAGCAGGGGCCAAACGGACCTGCATCGAGAGAGAATCGAGTTGGACACCCAGGAAAGTGGTCTGCTGAGGAGTTAAAACACTACTGTGCATTAAACCTGAGACCAAGAGACTGAAGGTGGTTGAGAAGGACATCCCTGTGACGACACACTAACTCTCTGGATTGAGCCAGAATGAGCCAGTTGTCTAGGTATCCCGAGACACCTGACTGGTGGGAAAAACCTCTGAAACAGGAACCAGTCAAATCATTCGATTGGGCAAGCCAGTGCCATCTGCAGAGGTGGGAGCTTGGATGCCGACATAGGCCCTTCACACATGGCCTAGGACTATCTTCTCGGACTCCGAAAGCTAAGACGTGGAGAACGGTTAAAAATCTGTCCGAAACGCAACAAGGGGCAGAACCACTGACAGAGAGGCAAACACACTTAGATGTTGCCATAGGAAGTCACCCTTAAGCACAAACACATTCACTCAATAGTTCCAGCTCAACGCAACAGCGGAGCTGATCAGAACAGAGTAATTAGTCATCCAAATCACTGTTTGGTAGCATGAAATGCCAAACATAGGCTATAGTGCACGATAATGTATGCTGCAGCAAGTAAATGCAGCCAGTCGTGTGAAGAGAGTGTTGGTAGCCTAAGGGCCGCACCGATCACATGAAGTGAGGCTGACCATGGTGAGTGCTAAAATGGCTTGCCATAAGAAAAATTACTCTTATATCTGAACTCATTCACAGAATTGTTCAGCTCAATGCATTTCCAGTTAGGCTGACAAGAATAGAGTAATTAGCCATGCAAAATAGCGTTGGTAGCATGAAGCGCCAAACATTTATGTTGCACGAAAAATGTGTGCTGCAGAACTCCTCAGAGTCAGTTCATAGAAACACCCAGTCGAATGAGCGAGTGCTTGGTAGTGGCAAAACAACTGCACAAAAGAAGCTGATGAGAGTGAAATAGCTGTCCCATCAACCAAATTGCCGCTATCCGGCATGAGAAAACCATCTGCTCACTCTGCAGCCTGAGCCACTATGGCATTAGTGTTAAAACAGCTTGCCATAGGAAATTAGGCCTACTCTTAGTATGTGAACTCGTCCACTCATTTGTTCCAGCTCAAAGCAGCAGTGGAGCTGAAAAAGTAATTATTCGGGCAGACTAATGTTTGGTAGCATGAAGCGCCAAAACAAAAGAGCACAACAAAATGTCTGCTGCAGAATTTATCAGAGTCCGCACCTAAAGCAGTCACATGAAACAAGCGTTGGAAGCGTAAGCGCCAAATCAAATGCACGTGCCTGCATTAACGCAGCACATAAAGTGGAGAGAGAGACAGGGAAGAAATGTCTGCTCACTCTGCAACCACTATGGCGTTAGTGATAAAACAGCTTGCCACAGGAAGCTACTTTTAATTCATGAACTTGTTCACTCATGTGTTCCAGCTCAAAGCAGCAGTGGAGCTGAAAGATATAGTAATTAGTCAGGCAGACTAATGCTTGATAGCATGAAGTGCCAAAACCATAGTGCATGACAAAATGTCTGCTGCTTGACTCCTCAGAGTCCACACCTAAAGCAGTCAAACGACACAAGAGTTGGAAGCATACGTGCCAAATCAAATGCGCGTGTCTGCAGTGATGCAGAAAGTAGAGAGAGATAGCATAGTGTTAAAACAGCTTTTCTTTTTTTTTTTTAAGGTACCAAAACCATAGTGCAGGACAAAATGTCTACCGCAGAACAATGCACTGTAAGCCCTGTTTTAGGCTAATAATGCGAGTAGCAGGCCTTGCGGCCTTCTCATTCTGCCTAGGTTGAGCTGAGACTCTTCTTAATACTAGAGTAAAAGCGATATGCTGAGCTACAGTTCCCTAGTGGTGTTAGGCACGGACAAATAGCCAGGTGTTATAGGCTTTGTAGAAAGCCTCCCGTGGTTGTCCATGAGCATTGTTAGACTTCCTCTCATTTAGAGAGTGGAAAGCACTATGCTGAAGTCTCTGCTCTCTAGAGCTTTGGAAGTAGCTTTGTGTAGTTCAAGCCTGGAGCAATCTCTCCACCAAAAGCTCTTTGATTATAATCAAGTAGCAGGGTCGAGTGTTGTGGGCCCCTCCTGTGGAATTTCTTCCTGTTGAGGCCTCCATTTTTCCAGAGCTGAGCTCAAACAGTTATTCTTGTCTTTGAGCAAGAGTTTATTTGCTCAGGCTTTCACCCTTGAGCCTTTCTCGGGTTTAGCTCACTTCACTCCCAGAGCTCTGTGCCCCATATGTGCCCAACACCAGTGATGCTCAGGTTGAGCTTATCGAGTACTCCCACCTTTCATGGCGGGTTGGGCACATTCCCTTAGAGCTCAAGTATAGCCCCGGACCTGTGGCCGTGTTATGCTAGAGTGTTAGGCCCTGATTGAGGCCTCCTCGTCAGCCTGGTCACATAGATTTGTACTCCCCTTCTTTTTAAGGGTAGAAAACGATATGCTGAGTACACTGCTTGTGATGGCAGTGCAAATGAGTACTCCAAGCCTGCAATACCTCTAGTGGCTATCTCTGCTGGAGTTAGATTTGCTACCAAGTAGTTGGCCCTCCTTGGGTCTCCCTGAAAGCATTGCTCCGGGTTGAGCTAGGTTCCTGAGTGTCCTATCTCCCTAGAGTTGAGCAGACGGTTATCAGGTAGCTCAGGTTCCAGTGGAGCCTCCCTGATACTAGCCCTAGAGTTCTAGATCTGCTACCAAGTGGTTGGCCCTCGAGTGGGCCACCTTGAAGGTGATCCTCTAGGTCGAGTAGGCCCTTATGTCTTGCCAATTCCCCAGCTGATACCTTATGCTGGCGCATCTACAAGCCACTGTGACTTTCCCCAGTAGCCCCTCACTGCAGAACGCCCCGGGTTACTTCACTGTAACCCTGTTCCCTGAAAAGGCAGGAACGAGAAGCTGCGCTTAGCGCTATGGGAACGCTATGGTATGGTCTTTAGCGCTATGGTCTTTAGTCGTGACCAGCTGTGAATATGTGATATGTGTAAAACAACGTCAATGAAATTGACCTATATTTATAGCCTGCTTGACATCATCGGAATACGCCAATGCAAGGCTATAATTAGATGAACCGCAGGTGCGTCTGTAGATACTTTGTCTCTAGAAGAGGCAACCCCCCTGGTGGAATGTACAGAACTGTAGCAATCTGGCAGTTAACCGGATCTGCATTGTGTGTAATACACCATCTTTCAAAAACACCCCACTTGTTGGCATATCTTGATCTAGCGAAGTGAGCCCTAGCATTTAAAAATGGTCTCGATAACATCAGGTGAAAGCCCTATGTCCCTCAGTTGGTTCCCCTCAGGGGCCAGACATGAAGGTTCCACATCTCCGGCCGGGGATGAAATATTGTCCCCTGCGCCTGAGACAGAAGGTCCCTCCTCTTCGGTATTGCCATGGCGAGCCATCGAGGAGAGACATTATCTCAGAGAACCATATTCTGTTTGGCCAACGCGGCGCTATCAGTAAGAGGCAAGTCCCTTGTTGGCGAACTCTGGCTAGAACTCCGGGGAGCATAGAAAACGGAGGAAACGCATACAGGAGCATTCTTGGCCATGTATGCGTATCACATCCAGACCCAGGGGGAGCTGGGTGACTGAGAAAGAAGTAGAGTGGATATTGCGCTGCCTGTTGGGGCGAAGAGGTCCATCTCTGTTTCATAAAATCTTTACCAGATTTGTTTCACTGCCTCGGGTGGAGTTTCTATTCCCCCATCGGTATGCTCTGTCTGGATAGATATCTGGGGATACAAATCGCCCTGAGGGACAGGAACTTGTCCTAAACCCAGAGCAGAATGCGCTGCACTAAAATGCCGCAAACGCAGTCAACCCTGGCGATTTGTATTAGAGGCTACCGCAGTAATGTCCACCTGCACTAGTACATGGTAACCCCTAAACTGGTGGAAGAAGTACTTCAGGGCCAGAAATACAGCCATCAATTTGAGGCAATTGATGTGCCAATCGAGATGATGACCTCACCATATCCCTTTGGACTGGATGGCCACCTAAGACCGCTCCCCAGCCGGTACGGGAACCTTCTGTTGTTGGCAACTTGCAACATCAATGCACATAGAAAGGGAAGGAAGGCGCAGCGCGTAACCCTACCATAAACATGGATTTTTGAAAGTGCACAAAGCATTAGCGCGTGCCTTACCATAAACATGGATTTTAGAAAGGGCATGAAGCACTCAGCGCGTGCCCTTGCCCTTATTTGCCATGGGGGAATTGCTTGGACAAAATCCCCCGGCTTTGAGCCACAACTGAAACGGTCTCATATGCAAGAGGCCCATAGGAATCACCGAGGACGCTGATGCCATGAGACCTAACATTTCTTGATACTGCAGAGCAGTGCAATCTTGGCCTAGCCTGACATTGTTCAGGGTGGTTAGAATGGTCTCAACTCGAGCGGGAGACAATTGTGCCCACATCTTGGTCGAATCCCATACGACCCCTAAATATGTCGTTCTCTGGGTAGGACAGAGAACACTTTCTTCTCGTTTAGTCTCAACCCTAGAGAAACTAGATGAGCTAGTACGACATCTCTGTGTTGTAACGCCATCTCTTGTGACTGTGCTAGTATCAGCCAGTCGTCTATGTAATTCAAAATGCAAAATTTTACTGAAAACCGCTGCCCCCTGAAGCACCAGAGGTGGTGGAGAAGGAGGGTTTATGTTAAGATATTGAGAAGGGGTGGGTGTTAGATATTATGAGGCTGCTGAGCGTGACGAGCCGGTCCCCAGTCTTTACGAGGGGAAGCGCAACTCGCCACAGTCTGCTTTTAAGCCTCTCTTTCAGCAGGTCAGCCTGGTCCCCCTGCAACACTGCCAAAGTGTGCAGAGCAGTACCAGTCTGACACACTGATCGAAACGCCTTCTCACCAGTATGGATGTTATTATGCATAGCTTGGTGGGGAGTGCTGTCTCTTTAAGTGACGATGAACTCCAGAGAAGAGATAGCTTGCAAGCATCTCTTCGAACTGGAGCATCATCGTATAATCACACGCTCCTGCACCCACGATATTGATATAAGTTGACATTGAGGGCACAAAGGCACACAAAAAATAAGGTTTTCCCCATGAACGAGTTAACGTCATGGAGGACCTATTTTATTTTGCTTATACATATATTATATATAATTTTATAATATCTCTCTCTCTCTCTCTCTCTATATATATATAGATAGATAGATAGATGGCAATTTCACTTATTAATTCCTCAGAATCAAATGCAGCCAATTACCAGACAAGTAAACACAGTCTGAATGAAAGGCTGTGCATAAATCTTTCATAGATCAGCCTGGAATGCCTGTAACACAGCCATTGTGTACAGCGCAGTACCAGCCTGACTAACTGTTCAACACGTGCCTTCACACCCGAGAAGTCACGGGCACAAAGACACATATTTATTTATAAATGCTTTGGGGATCTGACTAGTGTTTTACTGCATGAGTGACCGCCCAGAGCAGTTCTCTTTCGCTTTATCATCACGGGAGGAATGCTCGGAGACGGACAAACTCGCATTCCATTCCAACGGAAAACACTTCAGTGTCCTCCGCCCGAGCCGAAGAAGCACCGAGGCACGCTTCGGTCCCGGCAAAAGGACATCATGATCCGGGGAGAGAGAGAGAGAGAGAGAGAGAGAGAGAGAGCGCAATAGACCTGTCTCTCGCTCCTCAGCCAGATCGCCACGCAAGCCCCACGATCACATTGTGGGTGCTACCCCTTTGAAATAAGCAAAGCGAACGCGAAGCACTTCAACTGTGAAATTCACAATGCTTGCACTCACCCTGTTACAACGCAAAGGCAGCATGCTCTTCCCCAAACAACAAAACAATACTAGTGTGTGTCCAATTCGGAGATGGAACGCTGTTTGTTTTATTCAGCCATGACTTTCTCTCAATATATAATATATGTGTGTTCACTTTTCACTTGTCAGACAGAGTTGAAAAAGGAACAAAGGGAGAGAAAGTTCTGCACACTGCCTGTCAAATCTAACTCCTAACAAAGTGATGAAGGAAGGAAAGAGTTTGAGCAGAGCTGTTTCACACACACTTCACAGTATGGTCTCTGAAGACAAAAGACCTGCAGACGCACCTATTATAGACTCGCATCGGCGCATTCCAATTACGTCACGCAGGCTGTAAATATAGGTAAATTTCATTGACGTTGTTTTACACATATTCACAGCTGGTCACAACTAAAGACGTTCCCATAGCGCTAAGCGCAGCTTGAGTGTAGCCTTTGAAAGGGAACACACGAGATCCAGGGGGTGGAGATGGGTAGGTTAAGGGATATGTAAAGTGGGAGGAGTTGGATCCAGGGGGTGGAGATGGGTAGGTTTAGATCCAGGGGGCAGAGACAGGTAGTTTTAGGGATATGTAAAGTGGGAGGAGTGAGATCCGCCCTCTGGATCTTGTGTTCTGCAGTGAGGACCATCTCACTTTCCCTACACTACTACCTATGTTTTTCTTTAGCACCAATCAATTCTATATTGATTTAAAAAAAGAGCAAGATCGCAACACTAATTCTATATTGATTTTTAAAAAAAAAGAGCAAAATCGCAACACTAACTGAACACTCTCATTGCCCTTTTCCACCAGAATGGTTTGCATTCTGAAGCTTGTTCTCTGCCAGGCAAACTGGAGCATGTCACGAACCAGCTGCTTGTTTCCACAGAGTTAAAGAAAGAATGGTGACGTAACGCTACTATGTGTTGTTAACGTGACTATAACCAGTCTAAAAAACTGCATGTCCCGGTAACAGACACATGCTCCACTCACTCGCAGAGAGAGAGGGGATCACTCAATAGGCAACATAAATGACACAAAAACATGAGCAGAATAAAGAGTAAAGGTTGTAAAACATTACATTGTTTGTAATTGTTCTCTAGCTTCTCAGCCAGATCGTTCTGGTTAATCTTCCTCAGGGTGTCCACCGTGATCTTCACAGCTCCTTTTTGTTTAAAACAGGCCACTATCATATCCACTGTTTTAAAGATATCTGCTTTTGCAATTTCAGACTTTGATATACGGTCCTCATTCTTTAAGTACCACTGGAACTTCTTCAGTTCAGCTTCTTCCAGCTCATTCAGTGAGTCCATAAGCAGCTCTTCAACAGATGCCATTTCCCTTCACTGATTCACATCTGCAGAACAAGAAGAAAAAGATCTGAGGTAGTTTCACTCTTAACATGTGGACCTAAACGCTCAAATGTTATTTGGAATATGAAATGAAGCTGTGATCAAATCAGGTCTCTCAGAGGCACTGCATCCAAACTCATCTGTTAAACAGTCAGCGATTCCTCTATAATTGACTGTAGTAAACAGCAGGCAAACAAGATGGCACCACAGGCTTTTATTAAAATTGTCTTCCTTGTGCTCATAATACTCTAATTTAAATTTAATAAGAATTAAATTTAGATTAAATAACTGCTTTGAGTTTTGTTCACATCTGTGATGTACAAGGAGGTTGAGAAAAAAAAGGGAAACACTTAGAAATTGGAACCACACCCCTGACTACACCACCCTAGGAGCTTATACCCAGGGAAATAAGACCAGGAGGTCACCCAGGTTCATTAGTGCAGTAATAAGAAGAAACAAGGACTCCAACTTATATCATAATTTTATTAACAAAAACAAAAAAGCAGCCAATTTAAACACAATTCCTGGGTGTGCTCTAGACTAGCACTCCATGCGTAATTTAACAATTAACACAGTCAAAGCAGTAAGTTTATGTCTACACTAGTGCCTTTTCATTTTAAAATGAAAAAATCTTCATCCATACTGGTATTTCCACAGTTTTCAGAAAAGATCTCCATCCACATGACCGAGAAGGCATGTTACATGACCATTCATGCACACTGGGTGTGCGCACACAAGCAGTGATGCCTGCAGCCATACGGCTGTATGCACTGTGCGTACCATGAGAGGGCGCTAATTAATGCCGTTTTTATTTTTTACATAATTTTTAAATTGATTGTTAAAATCTATATGCGCACACTCATGATATATTAAGAAAGCAAGAGAAAATGAGAATAAATAAAGGTGTGCGTTTGTGTGTTGTAATGTCAAATGTGTATGTGCGTGCATAGGTGGGCATGGGGGATATGGGTGAAAAGAAATCTGATTGGCTAGTTTAATTTTGTCGCTTTTTCCACACATGAACAATGACATTACAGATAGTTAAAGTTTAAAAACAGGCTCAAAATGAGTAAACGTTCTCTAAAACAGCTAAATTCAATTGAAACATTTGCAAAAGGCCTAAAACTATTGAGTAGGGATGGAGAAATGAGGCCTCTTAAATCTTTAAAGCTTTTCTCTAAATGTTCAGTGAAAAGTTTTATTGAATCAAGAGCGTCGAAAGCAGCGCCATCTTGTGGCAGGTAAAATTTACAGCAGCCATAAACCTGAGTGCGCAGCTCCATTGTTTTATGATCCATTAAGCACAAATAAAAGCCTGACGACACTAAATGCATTTAGTTTTCTGATAATATAATTTACATATTAAATTATGGCAATAAATTAAATGGATTAACAAAAACAATAATTATAATAATACTAATAATATCTACTGAGCTGTTTGAGGCAAGGAAATTGTGCTGTTATTTTATTGTTTTTATACTGTTTATGTGACAGAATATATGATAATATAATATAGGCTAAAGGCTTATATATTTAAAATGTTAGTAAATAGACTTGAACTTCCATATAGTAGTGGTCTTGTTTCATGCAAATTGAAGCATTCACGTGACTGGAAAGAAAGTGAGGCTTCGTTTTTCGTTAATCAAGTTTCTCTAAAAACAATACGCACATTTCGGGACAAAGCCGCTCAGAAATAGCGGGGGGTGCTGATTCTGTGCATACCCTGAGATAAAATCCTGCAGGCACCCCTGCACACAAATATAAACAGGAAGTTGGTTGTTCACTCTGCAGTTGGTTACTAGTCACAGATCGGCCGGTACAACAATGAGCATGATGGCGAGGAAAATCAAGGACAACTTTGTGTGGACAGATGATGAGGTGGAATTGTTACTCTAAGTAACTAATGACTGAAAAGGCCACCGAGGTGGTCAAGCTGGATCACCCAGAAGAAACAGAGAAAGCATTCTCATCCTCCAATAGCTTTTTAGGGGAGAGGGAACACTCCCATCTTTTAGGTCGCCACTCAGTTGTGAATTGTACACTGCCCGGCCATTTAACAAGAACATCCATGAAACAGTACTTGTGCTTACACAACACTTGGTCATTCAAATAATATTTTCCCTTTATGTCAATAAAGCCTATGGAATTAGACAAAGGTTTGTTGACCTCTATGTGTGTGCAGTCAATTGCCCCCAAGCACTTTGGCATACAGTAGCTGTGTTGACATGGACCCTAATAATCCGATTGTAGTCGGACAAGTACTGCAATCAGAATAAAAAAGTCACATGTAACCATGTCAGTCGGAATGAATTGGCCAGATCTGATCACTTTTCAAACCACCACCGGAATACCTTATATACTAAACAATATACTAAACAATGTGCCATGTGCCACAAAAACACAAAGAATGAACCAGACTGAGGGTGTTTTCACATATAGTTCATTTTAAAAGAACCAAACCCAGTTCTTTTTTTGTTCCTCTTCAGCATTGAAGTGATCTCAGACCCTTTCTTGTTCACACCACAACTTCATAATAACTCAGACCCCGGCTTTCTGTGTTTTCAGTAACACTGCTGCATCTCTCCAATTGTGAAAGGCAAAAAATACAGAAAAAAGTAAGCAGTGGATAAACCGATCAGTAGTTTATCACATCACAGGACTGGCTCAACATAATCAACCTCACTTGATACTATAATCATGTCTGCTGTAAATCTTTTGTAGCTCAGAAAAGAATAATAATTACCTTTGGTTATTATTGTAGGTCTCATGAATTTAAATTTATATTAGGGCTGTGCAGTCTGTAACAAGAAAAAAAAAGACTTTTACAAGCACATATTTTAGGTATTGTAATATTAAGAGAATTAGATTTAGTATTTTGAGAACACTATCATATATACAGTGTTTCCCACAGGATTGTGTTTACTGTGGTGGTTGTACCTCTATACCCAAATCTGCTGTTAAAAATAAATCATCCACCCGCCAACTTCCCAAACCTACAATATTCTCTGATTTAGATATCTGCATCTGATCATCACAAAAAAAAATAAATAAAAAAATAAAAAAAATAAATTCAAATTCTCAGTGTTAAGCATGATGATATAATAACATATGACACTTAAGTATGCTCTTTTTAAATATCTAAAATAAAAGTTCTTCTTTGGCAAAATTACATTTCCTTAATAGCCTAAACACAGGTTTTACTCCCAAAAATTGTCACTGTTTCATTACATCATTGTTGGAAAACACTCTTATCAGAATAATTTAGCTTGTGTATATTTTTAATTAAAGCTGTTAAGTTATTAAGCAATATCTCATGGGGGGTTTTTCCCTTTGTGTTTTATATAATGACCACTAGAAGGTGCTCTAATCATGCTTTCCTTGATTGGTTTCCTCTGAATAGAAATGCATTGTCGTTGAAAAGGAAAGTAAAAGAGTGAAACCCATTCCTTGCAGACTTCTGTGTCTTTATTAAAATCAGCACATTAATGATTTATCTCTCACCCACCCGTGACCCGCCCGCAATTACTTGGAATATTATTTTGTATTAATTGGCCGGCCCAACCCAGCGGATTATCTGATGCGGATATAACCGCGATCCGTGCATCACTTTCGTGCGCTCTCGCAGAATGTCCTGAGCGGCTCCGTTCAAGGCCAGCAAGTTGTAGGGCCGGAGTGAAAGCGATCTTTTCAGCACGGAACCCCATTTTCTGCAGTGGGGATGGGGGAAAGGTTCAAGAATGGACACAGGCCAAGCCGCAGGGAACCGTGCTAAAGGGGTATCTGAGCATGTGACTGCCTGAGTTTTGTGAATACTCGACAGGCGGCACGAAATTTGACGGAGGCGGCTGCCTCGTAATTCTCTATGCAGGAAAATCCCTGGAATTACCCTGCTGAAAGAGGCCATTGCTACCAGGGCATACCGTTTCCATGAAAGGGTGTACATGGTCTGCAACAATACTTAGGTAGGTGGTAAGTGTCAAAGTAGCATCCACATGGATGGCAGGACCCAAGGTTTCCCAGCAGAACATTGCCCAAAGCATCACACGGTCTCCACTGGCTTGCCTTCTTCCCATAGTGCATCCTGGTGCTCTGTGTTCCCCAGGTTAGCAACGCACACGCACCCGCCATCCACGTGATGTAAAAGAAAACATGATTCATCACATTAGGCCACCTTCTTCCATTGCTCCGTGGTCCAGTTCCAATGCTCACGTGCCCAATGTTGGCGATTCCAGCGGTGTACAGGGGTCTGCATGGGCACCCTGACTGATCTGCGGCTATGCTGCCCCATACGCAACAAACTGTGATGCACTGTGTATTCTGACACCTTTCTATCAGAACCAGCAACTTCTTGAGCAATTTGAGGTACAGTAGCTCGTCTGTTGGATTGGACCACACTGGCCAGCCTTCACACTTGGCCGCCCATGACCCTGTTGCCTGGTGACCTTTGTCGTACGGTGAGAGAGGTTCAAAGATGACGTTTTCCTGGTCTTGTGACCAAAGGTAGCCTACGATCATTTTCTGACAGTGTCAGAAATTCAGCATGATCAACACACAGTGTGTTTGCTGCTACGATCTACGTCTACTGACCAGCCAAAAAAATGCGACAAAATCAACGCGACATGGCGCTAAAACTTAAAACTGTTTACCTCAAGCTCTTTTCTCTTCCTCTTTCGCCACTTCCTTTTTTCCAGCACACATAAAAACTACAACTGCCAAAGTGTGATTCAACATGGTGTTTTGTTTACCACTAACGCATGCTGATGACGTTTTATTCTTCTATAGAAACTTGCATCGTAGCCTACGATTCAATAGGTGTCATCATCGTACAGTCTACATGCATGTCGTACCCAAGTTTAATAGATCCATGTCGTACAGTGTGATAAAGTAATGACGTTATAGGATTGCTAAAATCGTGCAGTGTATCCCGGGCTTAAACATCAACTTTGAGAACAAAATGTTCACTTGCTGCCTAATATATCCCACCCACTAACAGGTGCTGTGATGAAGAGATAATCAGTGTTATTTCACCTGACAGTGGTCATAATGTTATGCCTGATCGATGTGTCTGTGTGTGTGTGTGTATGTATATATATATATATATATATTTTTTTTTTTTAAATCTGTTGGAGCCAATAGCCTCATATAAACAAAGCTTCAGTTGTGTTTCAGTCCAAGTTTGAATCTTGGTTCGGGGACATTTCTCGAACCTGATAAATAAATATTTTAACATCTTCTAATTAAAACAAAGATACTAAATATTTAATAAAAGAAAATAAAGTTGTTTTTTCCCAGAGGAACTTGTATAAGGTACAGTGATGTCAGGACAATCATCTACAAACTCAAATAAGAGTTGGACTGATTAAAAAAATGGAAGTTAAAACAAAATATTCAGCAGCTGAATATTGCTGAAAACTTTTTCTATGCATACAAAAATACCTATGGAACATGCTATATAAAAATACAAATGGAAAGGGTTAGTAAATGTTGACATTACTAACGATCACTAGCAGCATATAATCTTGGTTAGTTTATATTAGTGTAGCACAACATTGCAATTGTCACGGAGACGAGCTCCGTGGTTCCCTCCTCTGGCCAACGGAGGGAGCCGTCTCCCAAATACTGACACACACACTCGCATACACACTGCATTTCCCACAAGCCCGTGCCTTGGACTGATTATCCTTGGATATATCATCAGCCCTGACGGAGTCGCGATGGATGAAAAGAAGGTCTCTACCATCCTCAACTGGCCACGACCCAATACCCTCAAGGAAATGCAACGATTTCTGTGGTTTTCCAACTTCTATCGCCGATTCATTCACAACTTCAGCTCCATAGCCTGCCCACTTACCAGCATGGTTAAAAAAGGCCAGAACCAACTCACGTGGACCTCTGCCGCCATTGACACTCAAGGAACTCAAGGAACGCTTAACCTCTGCGCCCATTCTGCACCATCCCGACCCGTCTCTCCCATTCACCGTCAAGGTTGATGCATCCAGTACCGGCCTTGGGGCAGTACTCTCGCAAAGACTAGGTAACCCACCTAAACTGTATCCTTGTGCTTATCATTCCAGAAAGCTCACGGCAGCAGAACGCAACTATGACGTCGGTGATCGGGAGCTGCTGGCCATGAAGGCGGCGTTCGAAGAGTGGCGCCATTGGCTGGAGGAGGCCATACACCCTTTTGTCGTCTTGACCGATCACAAAAACCTTGAATACCTGCGTACCGCCAAGAGACTCAACCCCCGCCAGGCTCGGTGGTCTTTGTTCTTCTCCCGATTCAACTTTACGGTCACCTACCGACCTGGTTCTAAGAATGTCAAGGCGGATGCTCTGTCTCGCCAATACGAAGGTGAGCACAACACCCAAAGCCCAGAAACTGTAATACCTGCCTCTCTTGTTATTGCACCCATACAGTGGGATATCATGACGGAACTGGAACAAGCCAACGCTGAGAATGAGATCCCACCAGATTGTCCTCCAGATAAAGTCTTCGTTCCGGTGAACTTCCGCAACCGCATCCTGGAAATGGTCGATACCTCACCTTCATCTGGTCATCCGGGCATCACCACAACCATACAGATACTGCAAAACCGGTTCTGGTGGCCTTCCTTATCCAAAGATTCCATCCAGTTCGTTAAATACTGTCATGTCTGTAACATAAACAAACCCTCACACCAACTCCCCGCTGGCCTACTGCAACCACTACCTCTCCCTCAACGCCCCTGGTCTCACATCGCTGTCGACTTCGTCACGGACCTCCCTGCATCCAACGGATATACCACCATACTCACCGTAATAGACCACTTCTCTAAAGCCTGCCGCCTTATCCCCTTACCAAAGTTACCCACCGCCATGCAAACCGCTGAACACTTATGCAACTGGGTCTTCCGCATTTACGGTCTACCAGAGGACATAGTATCAGACCGTGGTCCCCAGTTCACCTCCCGCCTCTGGTCAGCCTTTTGTCAAGCTCTGGGTATCAACGTCAGTCTACCATCCACAATCTAATGGTCAGACTGAACGGCTTGACCAAGAACTCACCCGATTCCTCCGATCTTACTGCAACCGTAACCAGAACGACTGGTCCCGATACCTTCTGTGGGCTGAGTACACCCAGAACTCGATACGCAAGCCAGCAACCGGATTGACACCATTTCAGTGCGTACTGGGGTTCCAACCACCACTATTTCCCTGGTCTGGGGAACCCACCAACATACCTGCTATTAATGACTGGATGAACCGGAGTGAGGCTACCTGGGATAGAGCACATACCCACCTGCAGCACGCTGTCCACCGTCTGAGAGAACAAGCAGATCGCCACCGCCGTCCTGGTCCTGCATATCAGCTTGGTCAATGGGTATGGCTGTCCACACGAGATCTACGTCTCAAACTCCCATGCAGAAAACTGAGTCCAAGGTACGTTGGCCCATTCCAGATCACACGACAAATCACACTAGTCTCATTTGGTCTTTCACTGCCTAATCACTTTCTTATTTCTCCTACATTTCATGTGTCACTGCTCAAGCCTGCCGATGGTCCCAGCGAGGAGGGGGAGGAGATGTCCGGTGATCAGGGCCCCCCGCCCATCTTGGTGGAGGGCGAGGAGGCCTACCAAGTCCACGAACTGCTGGACTCCAGGCGCCGAGGAAGGATACTTCAGTACCTGGTTGACTGGGAGGGGTTTGGCCCGGAGGAACGCTCGTGGGTCAATGCGGATGATATCCTAGACCCCAACCTGGTGGAAGAGTTCCACGGCAATCATCCGGAGAGACCAGCCCCTCGACCGCGTGGAAGACCTCGGCGCCGCTTGCCTCCTCGCGCCAGGAGGCGCTCGCAGAGGGGGGGGCTCTGTCATGGAGACGAGCTCCGTGGTTCCCTCCTCTGGCCATCGGAGGGAGCCACCTCCCGAATACTGACACACACACACTCACATACACACTACATTTCCCACAAGCCTGTGCCTTGGACTGATTACAACCACAGCTGTTACTCATTACTCGGACTATAAAGCACTCCCTTGTACCATAGTTAATTGCGAAGTCTTGTTTTGCCTTGGTGAACATTTCTGAGCATTATTACCCTGTCTGATTACCTGTTGCTGATCCTGTTTGTTACCCGTCCATGACTCTCTGCTGCCTGCCTTTGACCTCTGCCTTGTGTTCTGATCTGTGAGTGATATCTGCCTGTCCCGTACCACTGCCTGTTTCCCGACCTCAATTCTGCCTGTCCCTTTGGTACCTGTCTGCTCCTGTTTGACCCTGCCTGTACGACCACGCTCTTATTCAATAAAAGCATGCAAATGGATCCCAGCCTGAGTGACGATTCGTTACAGCAATATTTTATATTATATTATATCTCAAATATATTAAGCATTCCTCCTGGAGCGTGATCGTGAATGGACCTTGTTTTCAGCAGTGACGGAAAAGACGGAACAGTGGGTATGTCAAGCCTGCAGGTACACTTGTCAAAACAAAACACAAAGCAGGCTGGGACCTTGATGCTTTCACATATCACAATAAAAAATGAACCACAAACAGATCCATTAATACCATTAATTAAGATATTAATTCATGGGAACATGATGATGGAACACGCGATGTAAAGTCATGGCCACGACTTCATTATGTTGAGGGAATGATATCTTGTTCTCATGAGTCATGAGTCATGTAAACAATCTGCACAACCATAGCAATCTGGAATTATCAGAAATGGATAAGACTATAATAATATTTATTTTTAAATAATTCACGAGTTCATATTTACATATAATTAAATACAGTAAAAGTTATGCATATTTGGCGAGCTGTCCAGGGGGAGGGCTCGAGCTCAGAATTTTGGCCCGAACCTAGAGTATTCCCCCCGGTTGTGGTAAAAATAGATAGAACTAGAAGTGAGGAGATGGGGTGGAGGAGGGATGCTGATAAACTGTCAACGAACACAGGTTGTCACGGAATTAAGAAATGATTATATTAACGTATTGCATATTATATTGTATTGCGCACAATGTTGCCTAGACAGCATTCAAATGAAGTTTGTTATTATCAATAATAATAAAAGGACAGCCTATGTAACAACAAAATATAGGCCTACAAGAAAACATTTTTATCCATCCCATTTCACAGCCTTTTTAATCCATTCACTGATTGTGTCTTTATTTATTTATATTTTTATTATTATGCCTATTAAAAATAATTTAAAAAAAATATATATATATAAAAGAAATAATATATAGACTAATATGTTAAATTCCCGTAAATGAGCTTCCTGTAAAATTCCCGTGTCCCTACAGAAATAAAAAAAAAGGGCTATAAACAAAATACAGGTGCTGGTCATATAATTAGAATATCGTGAAAAAGTTCATTTTTTTATTGTAAATTATTTTTAAAAATGACACTTTCATATATTCTAGATTCCCTACATGTAAAGTAAAACATTTCAAAAGTTTTTTTTTTAAATTTGTTGATTAGAGCGTACAGCTAATGAAAGTCCAAAATCCAGTATCTCAAAATATTAGAATATTTACATTTGAGTTTCATTAAATGACCATCCCTACAGTATAAATTCCGGG
The DNA here is from genome assembly GCF_019924925.1 of Ctenopharyngodon idella. NCBI lineage: Eukaryota > Metazoa > Chordata > Actinopteri > Cypriniformes > Xenocyprididae > Ctenopharyngodon > Ctenopharyngodon idella. The sequence goes on from NC_067223.1 coordinate 20,428,741, forward strand.
TATCTTTTGTTCTTTGAAACCACACTAATGGGGAAGACTGCTGACTTGGCAATGGTCCAGGAGACAATCATTGACACCCTCCACAAAGAGAGTAAGTCACAGAAGGTCATTACTGAATGGGGTGGCTGTTTACAGAGTGTACAGGTGCTGGTCATATAATTAGAATATCATCAAAAAGTTGATTTATTTCACTAATTCCATTCAAAAAGTGAAACTTGTATATTATATTCATTCATTACACACAGACTGATATATTTCAAATGTTTATTTCTTTTAATTTTGATGATTATAACTGACAACTAAGGAAAATCCCAAATTCAGTATCTCAGAAAATTAGAATATTGTGAAAAGGTTCAATATTGAAGACACCTGGTGCCACACTCTAATCAGCTAATTAACTCAAAACACCTGCAAAGGCCTTTAAATGATCTCAGTCTAGTTCTGTAGGCTACACAATCATGGGGAAGACTGCTGACTTGACAGTTGTCCAAAAGACGACCATTGACACCTTGCACAAGGAGGGCAAGACACAAAAGGTCATTGCAAAGAGGCTGGCTGTTCACAGAGCTCTGTGTCCAAGAACATTAATAGAGAGGCGAAGGGAAAGAAAAGATGTGGTAGAAAAAAGTGTACAAGCAATAGGGATAACCGCACCCTGGAGAGGATTGTGAAACAAAACCCATTCAAAAATGTGGGGGAGCTTCACAAAGAGTGGACTGCAGCTGGAGTCAGTGCTTCAAGAACCACTACGCACAGACGTATGCAAGACATGGGTTTCAGCTGTCGCATTCCTTGTGTCAAGCCACTCTTGAACAACAGACAGCGTCAGAAGCGTCTCGCCTGGGCTAAAGACAAAAAGGACTGGACTGCGTGGTCCAAAGTTATGTTCTCTGATGAAAGTAAATTTAGCATTTCCTTTGGAAATCAGGGTCCCAGAGTCTAGAGGAAGAGAGGAGAGGCACACAATCCACGTTGCTTGAGGTCCAGTGTAAAGTTTCCACAGTCAGTGATGGTTTGGGGTGCCATGTCATCTGCTGGTGTTGGTCCACTGTGTTTTCTGAGGTCCAAGGTCAACGCAGCCGTATACCAGGAAGTTTTAGAGCACTTCATGCTTCCTGCTGCTGACCAACTTTATGGAGATGCAGATTTCATTTTCCAACAGGACTTGGCACCTGCACACAGTGCCAAAGCTACCAGTACCAGGTTTAAGGACCATGGTATCCCAGTTCTTAATTGGCCAGCAAACTCGCCTGACCTTAACCTCATAGAAAATCTATGGGGTATTGTGAAGAGGAAGATGCGATATGCCAGACCCAACAATGCAGAAGAGCTGAAGGCCACTATCAGAGCAACCTGGGCTCTTATAACACCTGAGCAGTGCCACAGACTGATCGAATCCATGCCACGCCGCATTGCTGCAGTAATTCAGGCAAAAGGAGCCCCAACTAAGTATTGAGTGCTGTACATGCTCATACTTTTCATGTTTATACTTTTCAGTTGGCCAAGATTTCTAAAAATCATTTCTTTGTATTGGTCTTAAGTAATATTCTAATTTTCTGAGATACTGAATTTGGGATTTTCCTTAGTTGTCAGTTATAATCATCAAAATTAAAAGAAATAAACATTTGAAATATATCAGTCTGTGTGTAATGAATGAATATAATATACAAGTTTCACTTTTTGAATGGAATTAGTGAAATAAATCAACTTTTTGATGATATTCTAATTATATGACCAGCACCTGTATATCAAAGCATATTAAATGCAAAGTTGACTGGAAGGAAGAAATTGGGTAGGCAAAGGTGCACAAGCAACAGGGATGACCGCAAGCTTGAGAATACTGTCAAGTAAAGCCGATTCAAACACTTGGGAGAGCTTCACATTGAGTAGAATGAAGCCGGAGTCAGCGCATCAAGAGTCACCACACTCAGACATCTTCAGGAAAAGGACTACCAAGCCACTTCTGAACCAGAGACAACGTCAGAAGCATCTTACCTGGGCTAAGGAGAAAAAGAACTGGACAGTGAACAGTGGTCGAAAGTCCTCTTTTCAGATAAAAGTAAATTTTGCATTTCATGTTGAAATCATGGTCCCAGAGTCTGGAGGAAGACTGGAGAGGCACAGAATCCAAGCTGCTTGAAGTCTAGTGTGAAGTTTCTGAAGTCAATAATGATTTGGGGGGGCCGTGACATCTGCTGGTGTTGGTCCATTGTGTTTTATCAAGTGCAAAGTCAATGCAGCCATCTTCCAGGAGATTTTGGAGCACTTTATGCTTCCATCTGCTGACAAGCTTTATGGAGATGCTGATTTCCTTTTCCAGCAGGACTTTAGCACCTGCCCACAGTGCAAAAACCACTTCCAAGTGGTTTGCTGACCATGATATTACTGTGCTTTATTGGCCAGCCAATATGCCTGACCTGAATCTATGGGATATTTTCAAGAGAAAGATGAGAAACAGTCGATCCAACAATATACAGATGATCTGAAGGCTCAATAGTGCCTCAGCAGTGCCACAGGCTGATCACTTCCATGCCACACTTCACTGATGCAGTAATTTGTGCTAGGAGCAAGTCATTTGCTGTAATATGTGCTGCCGACCAAGTATTGAGTGCACAAAAGAACATACTTTAAAGAACTTGAACTTTTCTGTTTTGCAAATCCATTTTTTGATTGATCTTAGGAAATATTCTAATATTTTGAAATACTGGATTTTGGACTTTCATGAGCTGTACGCTCTAATCATCAAAATTACAAAAAAAAACTTTTGAAATGTTTTACTTTACATGTAGGGAATCTAGAATATATGAAAGTTTCATTTTTAAAAATAATTTATAATAAAAAAATGAACTTTTTGATGATATTCTAATTATATGACCAGCACCTGTATTCTTTTAACATAGGCCATAGCCTATAACATAAGGTATCGAATGTTACTTAGATAAAGAGATATGGGAAATGAAGGGGAAAATAAAACAAATATATATTTACAATGAATAGCTAAATGTAACTATTAATAATAAAAAAATATTAAATAAAATAAATAAATGATCAGTAAATGGATTTAAAAGACTTGAATAGATTAAAAATGTTCAAGGTATATTCTTTTAACATTTATTTATAAACTTCATTCGAATGCTGTCTAGGTAACATCACGCACAATATGTTAATATAATCATTTCTTAATTCCGTGCTTTTTCTTAATTAAAAATAAATATTATTATAGTCTTATCCATTTATGTGTTGTTTACAAATTTAACTCGTGGCCATGGGAAAAATAGATGCCGTTCCCTCAACAAAATGAAGTCGTGATAAGGATGTCGTTACCTTGTCGACAAAATGATCTTGTGGCCACGACTTATCATGTTCCCACAAGAACATGTCCCCTCCCAGTCAGTGTACAAACCTCCCTTAACTGTCTGAAATATTTGAGAACCAAGACCTAGGAAACAACACAGTCCAATACTCATATAACATTTACAGATAATTTGGAACATTTTTATTTATTTATGTTCTGTGGAAAACTGCATTTGCCAATTCTGCTGGAAAGCCAGGCAAAATTATTTGTGCATGTTCATGCTCTCAGTTAACACCTTTTCCAGTTAATCCATGGGCGATTCTCATTTCTCATTTGAGAAACCTTATTTGCTTTCCATGTCTCAGCTGCACCCCCTTAGGATGCAGGGGAATGATGCAAATGAAAATGAGAATGGAGGAATCAAAAGAAAACCTTATTTGTATATTAGAATATTTTTGATCAGTTATCAGCTTTGGATTATGTTTTTGAAGTTTGGATATTAACATAGTAAATGTTAATAAAGCAAGATACTCTGCTGAAATGTATGAGATGTATGTTTTATTTTAACTGCAAAGAAAACAAATTTAAATTGTGGCATATCTAAGGAGAATTTAGATGTACGCCAGGTTTTTAGAAAAAAAAAAAAAAAAAAAAGACAAACCTAGAATACACCTGTGTATCTCTGGAAGCTTCCTTACATCTCTTTCCTTAAATCGCAAATAGAATGACATTTAGGTGCAATGTTATTTGCAGTCAACAATGTCTGAACCATCAAAATAAAGTGTAACTAGTCTTTCTTCTCAACTACTCACACTTAAAACTACTCAAGAGATACTTCCAAAGCACTTCATAATCAATCATAAAACTAAGAGAAATTTTGAAATAAAAGAATAGAGACTCACTTGTTTTGCAGCACACTCTCACTCGTATCATGCCACCACTAACTTCTCACTACCAATATATACTCAGAGAGAGAGAGAGGGAAAAAAAGAAAAGGGAGGGGCCAGACTCAAAATTTGATTTATCAGCTGGAAAATTTGTTCTGAAATTGATTCCAATAATATTGTTCCTCGTTTTATTGTTGTGATGTGGACTCTGCTATTCTTTTACATTTAGATTTTTTTGTAGAACTATCTGCAAAAAAAAAAAAAAAAAAAAAAGCTTTACTTAGTATTTTCAGGTGGTACTCACTGCAGAGTCTATTGGTGCGTTCAAGTCATGTCGGAAAGATCGTATTTACGAGCTGAATGCACATGAACGCCACCACAATGTCGTAAATACGAGTGGGGAGCTCGGGATTTTCTTTAAGCCCCGATCTGAACGAGCTGGGGGCGTGTCAGTGAGAAACATGGCGAAATACCACAATACTTATAGGTATTTAGCAGTGACATTGTCAGGCTTTTCTATTTACAACGAAGTAAGCTGATTCCCAGCAAAAATACGATAGCATCATAATATAACAATATAATATGTAACGATAAAGCTTACAAGGCTTCATAAATTAATTAAAAACATAAAAAAAGCAACATACAACTAATGCAAATTCTTTGCTATACATTTTCTAGAAGTAGAAGTGTTGTTATTTTGGGTAATTAATTTAGAGAAGGCACACCGCCATCATACTCCGACAAAAGTGACTTACCATCGTAAACACGACTTCCCAGGAGGACTTGAACGCACCATATAATGACCAGCTTCTCCTCTCTGGACGTCCAGTGGGGTGGAGAGATAGAGTTGTGGGTAGGATTAGGGTGTGGTTGTACATTCGCTCCTCCTCGCTAGATGTCCAGCGAGGGGGAGCTAACGTAAGCTCCAACCATTTGCTCTGCAGTGAGCACCTTCTCAGTATTTTTGTCTTGTTTCCAGTCCAAATATCTAAAAAAAAAAATCTTAAACCCAGAAAAAAAAATCTAAATGAAGCGAGTTTTTGCTTAAAACAAGCAAAATGATCTGCCAATAATCATCAAATAATCTTGTTTCTGTCCCAAACAGAAGCAAGATTATTTTTCTTACCCCATTGGCAGATAATTTTGCTTGCTTTTCACTTCATTTTGATTTTTTTTTTTAGAAAACAAGAAAAATATCTTATGTCATTTTACTTATCTAGTAAAAAAACATCTGGATTTAAGAATTTTTAGATATTTAGACTAGAAACAAGACAAAAATAATAAATAAGATGATTTTTGAAGTGAATTATTGTTATCGATATCTATATATGCTAGTATTTTATAAAGTAGTATTTATTAACCATGAATAATGATGATGTATCTTGTTTTTCTACTGAACTGGTGTTTTTAGCGCAAGTTCTGAAACTACTTCAATTCAGCATTTTCATAAATAACTGAAGAGGATTTTCTTCATACTTTCTTCATATCCATCTACAGTATATTCAGAGAGTATTCTGACATAGAACCTGAAAGCTCTGGATGTAAACAGTGTAGCATATTTTAATTCTTATCTAATATCTTAATTTGTGTTCCGAAGATGAACAAAGGTCTTACGGGTTTGGAACCTCATGAGGGTGAGTAATTAATTATATAGACAGAGTAAATGAGGAAACTAAATAGGAACAGCTAAACGGAATAAGCCAATGACAACAAACATGAACTCAAACAGACACAACAGGAACTAAAATGAACAGAGCATGACCGTGACACCTGCATTATTCTCAAATACTTAAAGACCCCTCAGTTGTTCCCCTTCACTTAAAATTGCTTTCCGGATGGCAGGGTGTCACAGCAGGTTGCGAAATAAAGATGAATGAATGGATCTAAATTCAGCTTTGTATTTGCGTCATAGCCTATGCTTCAGTAGTCAGCATTGTACAGTCTGCATACATGTCACACCCAAGTTAATTTGGTCCATGTCGCAGAGTGTGATATTTAATGATCCTATAAAATTGCTAAAATCAGAAAGTAGCAGGCATAAGGCCGTTTGTGCCCTGGAGAAAGTCAAAGGTTTCTATTTACATGTTTTTGCAGCGTTGAGTAATGTTCCCAATCACAAACATATCTGTTAATTTCTTGAATGCAATGGCCAATAAGAGGTGAAGTTAAAAAAAATTATAATAATCTTTGAGCCGTGAGTGTATTCTAAGTTATGCACGCTTGCAAATACTCTCATTGCAACAGTTATATAAATAAGAGATTTACTGCGCAGCCAGCTTCATTGATTACTTTGTGAGATCAATTCAATATTTATATTTTTCTTCCTATATTTCACAAACAGTGAGCTTGGCCTGGTACAGTATTTGCTCTGCTGGCGCGTCGGTGTTCTTCTCTTTGCATCCGTATTCACCATGTGGCCGTGTTAATGTCATGTTTACAGACTTCGTAATATTTTCAAATGACAGTTTGGGAAATTATTGCAAAGCAGTTTGTTTGCAAGTCCAGAATAGATATTGGCCAAAATAAAACTAATAATCGTTCGAATTTATAGCCGGTGGACCATGTATAACAGTTTTTTTTTTTTTATTATTGTTCAAATCATCCCCCGGGCCGGATTGGACACCTTTGTTTGACACCCCTGTCCTACATTAAATAGGAAATCGCAGACCTTAATTTAAATGTACTATGATTTAAATTAATCATTTGATGCATTGTACTATTGCATTTGGATGTAGATATTAACTGTAATTAATTTCTGTAATTATGTCAACAATTACACTGTTGACCTTCCCTTCCCCCACATACTATAAAACCTGTTCATAAATTGTTTTTCAATGCAAATACAAAATAAGTACATTCTACCTAACAATTTTTTCCCCCTTAATACATAGTAGTAATGGACACCAAATATAAAGTGCGACCAAAATTTCCAGGTCTAGATGTTGCACATTCAGCTGTGGTCAAACGTGTTAAGAGTGACATGTCAGTAAATGATAAGAGGAAGTGTGCTGAAGTAATGTCAAGACAGACAACTGCTTCATAAACAACAAAATTCCCAGTGTAAAATGAACTCAGTGTTCAGTCCATACAGTGTAAAAAAAAAAAAAAAAAGTATACTGAAGCAGTGTAGCAGTTAATGATACGATTATATGATCGCACATTAGAGATGAACACCTGCTGTTAACAAGCAGAATCAATGAAGATAAGAGGAACAACAAAAAGAGAGAAGACGCATAGAAACACAACTACAACTGTTGCTGTTTTTTAACTCACGACTGTTTTCTGAAACTGTATTGTTGCAAATTTGGAGGCAGCCTGAACAAGAGTTCTGGGATCACAAAGGGCAAATTCAAAACGGAAGGGAACATCCCTTGATGTTCTTTCACCCACCAGGCAGTCTGAGATCTGTGCTGCTACCGTTGGATCATCGTGTTAAAATGAAAAGTATAGCTGTGTCCCCTCAGCACAGCAATGGTAGGAGAAACCATGTGCCTATATAATAGGTCCCAGCCATATATGTTGTGTATATGGAAAAGAGACTAGGTTCAAGAACTGATCCCTGTGGTACCTCTGTGACCAGATGATGTGTTTGGATACCTCCCCAGATATCCTTGAATGATCTACCTGTGAGGTAAGGTTCATCCAGCAAAGTTCCAGTTTTGCCCATTAATGAGAGGGTGGACAGAAGGATCTAACTATGTCGAAAACTGCAGATAACCTTATTGGTTATCATCCAGCTGGTTGTTCTGTGAAATTAAAGATGATACCTGATTGAAAACAACCAGTTCAAGTGTTTTCACTACGAATGGGAGGCACTACATGAAAAGGCACGTTTCCGGACTGTAAATGTCCGTGATCAAACCCGTACATGTGCTCTGGCGTGCCTGGTTTCTTGACACAGCCAGAAATGGACGACTTCGTGTGCAGACCTTTCTCAGTCCATTTCAAGATTATTAATTACGCGTGACGTGAATGAAGCAATATGCTGCGTTTACGCCACCTCGTATTTACCGGAATCTTGAGGTGACAAAACGTGACGTTATATTCGGAGCTGTGGGAATTATGTATTTCTATGGCACCACTATCAATGCCTAAATTAATCTACAGCGGTCAGATGGTACAGCGGCCAAGTGGTACACGTGGGAGCTCTCAGAAAACTCCTAGCTTAAAAGCGAGCTCTACGAGGACATGAATGCTTTTTACAAGCTAGAATCTCACAGTTAAAGTAATTACGATATGGCGTGAACGCACCTATAGTCCACTCATTCTGGCGGCACCTCCTTAAGTGCTGTATTTGAAGCCTTTGAGAACAGTTGAGAAGGTGTCTGCTATTACGTTAACTCAAGCACACTATCTTAGGCTAACATTAATTAATAAATGTGAATATTTTACTAATAGCTAACTTCTTAGAAATTTATGTAGCAGTTGCTAAGTACCAGTTTTACCAAGCTAGCAAATTTTAGCTAGACTAATTTCATAACATACACTCGCTCAGTTAAAATCTACAACACTTAATCTTATGTTTTGGTAAATACTTTGTAAGCTTTTGATGTTGTGTTATGCGAACATGTTATTTACAAGGCTTTTATGAATTCACGCTCACAAATACCTTCGCATGATGTAAATCTCTCGGAAAATACCGGACGCTGTCAGCGTACGCATGATTTGAATGCAGCAGGAGTGAGAATAAACTGCTCAAAACAATGTCGGGCTCGAAAATACAAAACGATACAACATTGAACACATTTTTGATGCTATGTTCTGGCAAACATGTTATTTAAAATAGTTTTATGAATTCACACTCACCATTTACGTTTTCTCAGCCTCAGAAAATAACGGACGCTCTCTGCCGCTGCGCGCCCAAGAGAAGAGCTGCAGTGAGGCAGTGGGGGAGGAGAAATAACAGACTTTGAGAGTCAAGACAGTAAACGATTCCTAAAAGATTTGATTCAGAAGCGTCAGGAATTGAGAGTCTCGTGTGATTCAGCTCCAAATGCCAGACCTGAAATGTCAGTGCGTGATATAAGCCGCGTTTCCACCGCAGGAACTGCAGATACCAGGGTCTGGGCAAAAATTTCCCCCTCAGAAAGTACCTGCTGGCGAGGTAGTAATTTTTCAAATTTCTGATTGGTTGACTCCACGCAGCATTTTATTTCAACCACCATTTTTAAAAGTCTGTAGCAGTGCGTGAAGTAAGAGTTGTTTGCTATTCACTAAAAAAAATCTATTTGCTAAAAAAATACGACCGGCGTCGAAGTTCAGGCTTTATTAAGCTTATATGTGGAGGACGAAATCCAGCTGGAACTGGAAAGTCGTGTGCACCTACATCTTAGACTGCAATGGAAATGCAGACAGAAACAGGTCTGGGGGAAAAATGTTCCTGGGACAAATTGTTCCGGGTAATTGTGGTGGAAAAGCAGCTATTAGTGTTTATTTTCTCGATTACAAACCCGAGATAGCCATAACAACGAGTGTGGATTTTGATTAATCCCAGATTCCCAGTCACTCAAATCTTGTGATTCTGTTCATCAAAAGACTAATTTAGATTAATTCACTAATAATTGCTGACAGTGTTGCCAAGTCTGCGGTTTTCCTGCGGAATTGGGCTACTTTCAAGTTGTTGCCGCGGGTAAAAACTTTTTCCGCAGGTTGATATCCACCCCCGTGTACAATTTTGGCACACAAACACCCCACAGACGTACAAATTCAGTGGAGAATCCAGCCATACGATGGAGAAAAACGCATAGGGCTATTTTTGTTGCACAGACCTGGCAACCCTGATCGGTGACACCTTCAGTTTGTTACACCAGTTGGTGGCTACCATTGAGTGGCTTTTTGATTATTTTAAGTGAGTTTGAAACATTCAAAACAGAATTAATTTGAAATAACCTACATATTTTAACTGATAAACAAACCCTGCGTATCAAACTGCCAAAGTCACATGAACTATTGAAATTTCAAAACACTTATGACGTAACGAAGCCTCGTTTACTGAAATCATGTGATTTTGGCACTCTGAACCACTGATTCGAAACAAAAGATTTGTAAAGCTTCATGAAGCAGTGTTTTGAAATCGCCCATCACTAGATATTGTTAAATAAAGTTAAACGTTTTTGCGCACAAAAAGTATTCTCGTCTATATATAGTTAGTTTCCAGGAAAATAATTTTCAAATAAAATGAAAATTTCGGATGACCTGTCTCCGAAAATCTCAAGTGTATGGACGTGTACAGGATTCACTGGGAAATTTTCGCACATGCCCGTACACTTTAAGTTTCACTGAAATTTCCAATGTCCAATTTAGCCCCAAAATGAATCTTTTCATGCAGTGAGGAGAGAGACAAGTCCGTAACTTTCAACAAGCGCAGTCTTTAATATAGATTAAGCTGTGGGGTTACCCAAGCCTGCTTGAATTCAGTGGGAAAAATGCCTGAGAGGAAAGATGTGTTGGTGTGTACAGTACTCGAAGTGGGCTGGTACCCACCGACACACAATACCGGCACTTCTATATTTTAATCTTCAGAATACCTTCGCTTTTTCTTGTGTACCACCACTTCTCACAAGTTGCCGGCACTTTGGCATAGTCAAAGCATCAGGGTGATTAGTAATGACATCAAACTACCCAGGGCCAGGGAGTCACTACGTGAATTACCTCTCATCTTGACAAAACATGTGAATACAAGCAAAGTTCGTCCAACCCTATCGGAAGTTCTCATTTATGATAGTAATTTGAGAAACCCGAACAAATGACATTCAGTGATTATAATGATATGACAACTGAGATGAGTGACAGCTTTTTATTGATTATTAAGAGAAAGTTCTTTGTGCTCTTTTCAAGGTTATATGTAATCCATTGAATAAAAGTTTTGTTTGCTGCTAAGAGAACCGACTGCCAATTACACACTGCAGTTTCAGAAGTGACATCTACATATAAATGCAGGATTCACTATCGAAATTAAATTTATGTAGTTCCAGAATTACCTCTATTTTTTTTCATTGTAGGAATTTCATATGCTAGCCGGTGCACAAGAGTGTGGGAGAAATAGCTTGAAGAAGTTGTGAGGGGGATGGGGTCAAGGGGGCAGGTGGTAGGATGACTGGAGAGGAAGAAGCTTAGAGACTTCTGTGAGAACAGATGAGATTTTTAGCTGTGGGTGTGGTTGGTTTGAGTTCCTGCATGTGAGATGCTGAGAAGTGACTGCTGATGGTTGTAGTTTTGTATGTGAAGTAGTAATCAAAATTATTAGCTGTTAAAGATGAGGTGAAGGTGGCAAAGGGAGCAGAGGAGTGAACTAGATCTTTTGAAGAGTTTGTGTGTGTCAGAAGTACTGTTTTGGCAATGTGAACCTTGAAAAACATGAAAGCAAAGACTGATACATGCTAAGGTCACCACTGATTTCCACCATTTTCATTGCTGCCCTGAGTTTGGTCCAGTGTTCCTGGATGAATAACCAGGAACACTGAATAACCAGGGGTTAGAGGGAGTAGCACACGCTGGCCACACGCTGACCAGATTTTATTCTAGACAGGATGTTAGAGTAGAGAATAAAGTATATGTGGTGCTATTAACATCTGAGGGAGTGAGGAAAGTGAGCAATACATACAAGAGGAAAAGCTGTAGGGAGAAAGGGAGCATCTGAATTAGACTGGCAGGTGGTTTAGTGGAATGAAAGAAGGATGTTGTAAGTTAAAAGAGATAAGAAAGTGATCAGAAATGTCCAGAGGTTTAGTTCAGTTGCATGTATAGATGAAGTCAAAATTCTGTGTGGTATGTAAGACTCTTGCTGAATGTGCAGGCGTTATTTAAATTTGTTAGAGCGGCACGATTCTAAATCAAATGAGAATCACGTTTTTTTTTTGTTTTGTTTTTTTTTAAATAGAGATCATGTTTCTCCCACGATTAAACAAAATGACATGTAATTATTTACTAGAGGATAAATATTAATTACACTCAGCGCTTCCAGGTTCTACATCAAAATGCGGACTCATTATTGGCCGGCTCCTGCGTCAGCATCACACATATACGTTGTGCTGCTCACATAAACAGTGTCGGCCAATACTGAGCCGGTGTTTTGATGTAGAACCTGGAAGTGCTGCACGGTGTGTACTACGTCAACAGTGTAGGAGACTGACAGGGTAGAGAAAAAAATTGTTGAAATAGGTTGTTATTTTTGTTTTGTTTTTGCGCACAAAAAGTATTCTTGTCCCTTTGTAACATTAAGGTTGAACCACTGTAGTCACATGGACTATTTTAACGATGTCTTTAGTACCTTTCTGGGCCTTGAAAAGTGCAATGACTTTGCTACATATGTGTGGCTCAGAAACCCTCAGATTTCATCAAAATATCTTAATTTGTGTTCCGAAGATGAAATAAGGTCTTACAGGTTTGGGACGACATGAGGGTGAGTAATTATTGACAGAATTTTCATTTTTGGGTGAAAATTAGTTTTTTGGGAAACGCCTCGGTGGCTAGTTCCTATAACTGTGTTCGTAGAACTGTGCTTTATTTAAGAGAATCCTTTCTCAGAACGACCCGTGACCAGAGGGAGTGAGCTGAGAAACCACTGATCTGAGGGTGGATGTGTTTGTGTATTTCCTGTCCTCTTCGTCTGCCAAAGAGCCTGGTGTCAGTGGTTCATTTGAGATCCACTACATGTTCATGTAAGAAAAACTTTATGTGACTGTCAACTTAAAGATAAACAAAAGACTTAATTTGTGTCTTATAAAACACATCTTTTTCTTTTATTGGAACAAAGTCATCTTAAGTCTATTTCCATCTGAACTAGTGTTGTCACGGTACCAAAATTCCAGTAGTTGGTACCAATACCATAAAAATTTTACGGTTCTCTGTACCAATTTCGGTACCGCAGCAAAATCTGTTTTTATTATACTATTTTACTATTTTATATAGCCTATTTTAAAAACATATTAAATATGGTAATCATACATATAAATATTTGGAGCTTGTGTGTATGTTTGTGTGTGTATATATACCTCAATGAAATAAATTTTGAAATATAAAAAAAAAAAAAAAAAGCTCAAACATCCATTTTGTAACAGACGCGCGTGTTTATTTTAGCTATTCTTTCAATGAAACTACAGCCTGTAAAACTATGAAATAAATATCGGTAAATAATGGTAACCCAAATAATAAGTTAAATATTATTATATAAATAAAGTTAAATATTATTTTTTTAAAAACATTCGTTTTTTATTTCTACACAAAGATGCGTCATATAGCCTACCGCTCTGCTCTTTGAGAGGGATGTGGGACACGAGCAGGAAAGAGACCGTTTTGTTTTAATAATATCTTCATGTTATCTCCTGATGTTACAAGGAACTAACACTTGTTGTAAAAGGTCTGAAGAGTTTATCTTCACACATTCAGGCTATATTTGATTTAGCGCTGCCAGGGAAAGCGAAAGTAAAAATCACCAGCGTGTGTGAAAAGCGCTATACAAATAAACTTGACGTGCCTTATAAAGTCTAATAACAAGCACAAACCGTGTTAAATAGAAATTGAAAAAAAGAAGAAATGCAAAAATGCAATGTAATAATGGTAAAGTAATAATCAAAATACTTTACACTATTTAGGATGGATAGTATGCACATTTGGATGCAGGCTTGTTCTCCCTCACTGCAAAAAAAAAAAAAAAAAATTCAAAAATCAAATTACGTGGGTAGCAATGACATGCAAATATAACAGTGAAAGATCTTCACTTACTGTTATATTTGCATATGTCATTGTTACCCACATTTTTTTTTTTTTTTTTTTTTTGCAGTGAGGGAGAACAACCCTGCATCCCAATGTGCATACTATTCATCCTAAATAGTAAGATTTTTAGCACAAGTTTTTTTTTTTTTTTTACAGAACATCTCTTTTGTGAATGTTTTTGTTTAAATAATTTCAAAGATATGAAGTATTTTGATATTACTTTACGTCTATGATGACGTCATAGGCTGTCGCCGGCCAATAGGATTGGTGAGATTTGATATTGCTTTCAGACACCGGTTCACATGATGACGTTCCCCATATGCGTTTCAAACGCAGTGTCTCGTTCCCTGTTCTCAGGGAACCATGGTTACATACGTAACCTGAGACGCTCTTCCACCATGTATTTTACCTCTTCCTCTGTCGGTAAAGCAGGGAGTCTTGTGATTGGTTGTCAAGCCAGCTAATCAAAATTTAGCAGCCTCATCTCTGATTGGCTGGAATTATGTCATATTGTAACGCCTCGGTTGTGTTGAGCATGTGAGCCATTGGCAATTGAAAGCACTCAGCGTGGGTATCAGGAGAGCAAGCAAGTGAAACGTTGCACACACGAAAGAGAACGTCTGCGCACATCCAAATAAATTTCTTTTAAATGCAAAATTGATTTTCGTTCGCTCGAAATAATTTTTTATTTGCGAGACAAACATTTCTCCTCAAAATTTAGTTCATGCGCATGCAAAATGCCCTTTTGCGCACTCAAAATATGATCTTGCACACGCAGAATTGCGTCAGAAACGTAACCCCATACCTAACGCCCCAGTATAGTGATGGGGACACTATACTATTAAAAAAAAGCACCGTCCTTCGGATGAGACGTTAAACTGAGGTCCTGGCTCTCTGTGGTCATTAAAAATCCTAGGATGTCTTTCGAAAAAGAGTAGGGGTGTAACCTCGGCATCCTGGTGTAACGACTAAGACAAATCAGACACAATTATTTGTTATAGTTAACCAATAATTGTTTAAAGCTCACTCTGGGGTCTGTCCCCCATCCCCCGAGAAGTTTTATTGCGCTAAAGAATGTTGGTTGCCACATGGAAGAGCAGAGACAAAGAGACACACAGAAAACCTGCATCTTTCCCACAGAAAACATCCAGGTGGATGCTGCACATTGGCGGTGGTTGAGGAGACTCCTCCTTCCGTATTGTAAAGCGCTTTGAGTACCCAGAAAAGCGCTATATAAATGTAAGGAATTATTATTATTTCCTTGGTTCCTATGTTCCTTTGTTTATTTTCCCATCACTCATCTGTTACAATGGACACTATCATCAAAGCTGTTCATCATTTAGTCCATCACCATTGTGTATTTAAGTTCCTCCTGTTTAATTAGTGCTTGTCTGGTCACGTTTACATTATGGTGTGTTTCTCTGCCTTTATTGGATTACTTTGCCTGTTTGGATTAAACTTCATATTGGATTTTTATCGATTTGACTCTTTGTCTGTTTGTCTACCTGCACACACACCTGAAAATGTGACAGATGACCAGACCGCCCAAAATAGATGATAGGGCAAGAATAATCGTCCTGGCTCAGGAGAGCCTAAATTTTTTTCATTTGTTAAGGACTTTTGTTGCCTGCTCCCTTGACAGCGAGACCCTGAAGACCTTGTTCCGGATCAGGGCTACCTTTGTTGGAATGTTTAATCAATCATATAAGAAAAACATTGTAGAAATAGTTTGAATAATATAACAGCCAGATGTGTTTTGAAGGCCTCATGGCCTATTACATGACTGCAAGAACTGTCACCAGGTCCGGAGTATTGGAGTCATGTGACCCACTGAGTATTCTGCCAAGTTAAGGGTATTTTCAGGACACCACAAGTGGTTGTGAATGATGTCATGTTGAGGCTTCCCTCCTCTAGGAAGAGCCAGTTCTCCTTGGAAAATGTTACATCTTGCCTATGATAAAGGGTTGACAATCATTTGGCAGGTTGCCACTACTAGAGATACAGGTGAGAAAAGGAAAACCTAATTGTGTGAAACTGAGGTTGAATCTTACCAGAGAGTTGAGTCACATGGTTATTGCGAAGTCACAGAGAAGAAGAGGGTATAAGAATTGCGCCCAAGCCAGAGACAAACTCAGATGTCCTGCAGGCATCTCGGCTTTGTTGCTTTGTACAATAAAGTCTTATTTTGACTTCTGAAACTCTGCCTCTTGAGCTTCATTTGTAAGGAAGAGATTATTTTTCTCCACAACACCTTCAAGCACCCCATCAACCTCCTAGACACCACAGGACTGGACTGGAGGGAAACTGTCATTAGATGTCTGGAGAGTTTTGCGGCTCTTATTTTTAGGTGAACTAACCCTACTGTTCCTACTGCCGGTGCGAATGCAACAAGTAAAATGGCCTGGGGGAAAATTAGTTCTTTAGGAACCACCTTGGTGGCTAGTTCCTATAACTGTGTACCTATAACTACGCTTTATTTGAGAGTCCTTACTCAGAACGGCCTGTGACTAGAGGGTGTGAGCTGAGAAACCACTGATCTGAGGGTGGATGTGTTTGTGTATTTCCTGTCCTCTTGGTCTGCCAAAGAGCCTGGTGTCAGTGGTTCATTTGAGATCCACTACATGTTCATGTAAGAAAAACTTTTCATCTTTTTTATGTGACAATAAACAAAAGACTTAAGTTGTCTCATATAAAACACATCTTCTTCTTTTACTGGAACAAAGTCATCTTAAGTATGTTTCCATCTGAACTGCTCTGGTGATGAAGGAGATGTTACCAATGATTCAGTGACACACCTGAAGAGATTCATGGCTTTGAAGGTGCAATAATACTGATTCTGATACATTTGATTGCTGAAATACAGAGACAAACCAAAAAGTTTGGTTATTTAAAAAATCATAATAAATATTAATAATGCAAGATGTCCCGTTGAAATATGTGAGATGTAAAGTTTATTTAAACTGCAAAAGTAAAGCATACATTTAAATTATTGTTGTCAGATGTGACGTGGGAGAATGTATACATGCGTCAGGTTTCTTGACGTGAAAGACTTCCGCAAAGGATACACCTGTCTCCTCGCTCATGACTCCTCAGGAAGCTTCTTCACTCCTTGTTCCTCGCCTCCTCTCGGTGCAATAAAATAATTGAGATGTCCTACAAGATGGCTGAGCTCGATCGGTTTCCGGGTCATAGGATGGAGGATGGAGGAGCAAGGAAATGAGGAGGGATATTGAGAAGCACCCCAAGAAATTACTCTAATATATTGCCGAAAAGCGCATGTTGCCTACTGTCAGGAGTGATTTAAATTATTTTGATTGGTTGGAGAGTTATGATAACATGAATACAGCTTGGTTTGATGTGTCAGCAACGAACAGCTGGTTTAATAATTAACATAAAATTATTAAACTTAACAGCTCAATTTGATTTGCTCTGGAACAAGTAATAAGACCAAAGATTGCCCGTTTAGCTGCAAATCCTTGAAGCACTGGCCGAGATGAAGCTGTTCTCAGCGTGTATGCGAGCACTGAATGGCCGCTGATGGCCTGGAGCTTGCATCTCCGAAAACGAAATTGTAAAATAGGCGCTATGATTAAATATGAGTCACCTATTTCAGGTCTAAACAACTACATTCTCACCTAAAAAACTACAGTTTTAAGGATTTCATCAGATCTATTGAAATGCTATATAATATACATAACTATGTTTTCAGTGGTGTATAAAGACCTTACATAATGAACCGTTATGCTTTTATTACCTTAGAATGAGCCATTTCTATCTACATACACCACAGGTTTTCAAGTCGCCATTATGCGCCGGCATGTTTCTACAGCAGCCCTAAACGGACAAACACTCTACAGAGCACGTTTAGTCACTATGTTGTTGTTCTTTTAAATTGTTTGTGTTTTTAGAGGCAGCTTTCATCGTCACTACGTTAAATACGCATGTAGTAGTAGTAGTAGTCATCTGGTTTATCAGAAGAAGAGATCGTTGTTTGTTAGAAGTAAGAAGAAACCTCATTGCTTCACACAAGCTACTCTCACAGTGCATTCACACGGGGCATCGGTGTTAACTCTTCTCATTTACTTTGAATGGGTGATGTCGTGCATTGCCGCAGTGAATTGTGGGTTCCGTTGCGTCGCTTCACTCGTGGCAGAAGTTGAAGATTTCTCAACTTTTCAAGCACCAATACAGGCGATGCAAATACCCTACTGCAAATACTTATGCAAATACCCTAGAGCAGTTGCTAGCCAATTGCGTTCATGCAACACCAGAAAGTAACGTGATTGGCTGTTGTCACTATGACGGTCGCGTCAGCGCAAGCTTCAGCCACGGCCTCCGTCAAGCGTTAATGCCGACGCCCCATGTGAATGCAGCGTCAGACGATAACATATCGGCCAGACGGCCACCGTAGCTTCTCCAAAAGGGAGGGTTGTGGATTTGCTGATGTTCTTGGGATCATTGTCCAGTTACATGACTCAATTTTGGCCAAGCTTTAGCTGTCGGACAGATGGCCTCACATTTGACTCTAGAATTCTTTGGTATACAGAGGAGTTCATGTTCTACTCAATGCCTGTGGGTACAAAACAAGCCCAAATTCATCACACCTCCACCAGCATACTTGACTTTCGGTATGAGGTGTTTGTGCTGATATGCTCTTTTGGTTTTCACCAAACATAGCGCTGTGCATTATGGCCAAACATCTGTACTTTGGTCTCATCTGTCCAAAGGACATTGTTATAGAAGTCTTGTGGTTTGTTCAGAAGCAACTTTGCAAACCTAACCCTTCCCAGACTGATGCCACAACACTTTCTTCTCTAAAATCCATTGCTGATGTCTTTCCTCCTTGGCATTGTGTTAACACACACCTGAAGGCTCCAGACACTCAGATTTCCAGAACTTCTGCTTTTATAGAGGTGCTCACACTTGCTGATGATCAATTAATTAAAGGCATTTGATTAACAGTGCCTGACCTTTACATACGCTCTTAATTCCTATGTTAACAGTAAGGGTATCTGAGTGTTCACTATCAAACATTATCAAACTTGTTCTCTAGAGTGTTCAGACGTCGCAGTATTAGTTCAAGAAGCTCTCTGTCTCACCGCTGCTTGTCTGTGATAGTGTTCAGACATTGCAGGACTTTGTTTTCACTGGTATTCCTGCATAACCTGCAATATTCTAAAACTAAAGAAACTGAAGTAAAGGTTTTTCAGCAGATACACAATGTTTGAGTGACTCTACCTCCTGAGGTACAAAAGTACCATTTAAAAAGGCCCTATAGCATAAAAAAGACAACTATTAACAACCACATTAGAAAGACACCCATCAGACAAGTCTCATTCAACAAACACCAGCCTTCTGTGACAGTTTCGTCAGGATATGAGATGAGTTTATGCTATTTGAAAGAGTTGAAATATTAAACTGAACTCAGTTTCATATTAGATAGTCTGCCTTGCTTTAGTGCACGCAACATGTTTAAATGTTTACAAATCTTGGGTGTCTTTATTTTACAAAATGTATGTACAATCTTTCACACATGTGCGCACACACATTATCTATGAGACATATATAAACAGTTTTGTTTATTAACCGTTAGAACGGCAAAAGTTATAGTGTACCTTTAAATAAAGGTCAAATGTAAAAATTACATGAATAAGCCATTTTTATTCAGTATACTTTATTCTTACAGATAATAGTACATTATGCAATTAGTTGTTCAAAAGTCCAGTTTCATTGATGATCAGGCAACTTTCTTGACATACAGAAAGAAAATCATGAAATATTATCTAGTCTTGAATAGTTCCGATTTAACCATTTGTGACTGTAAAAAAATCTGTAATTATTATCTGATCAAGTCATTTCTTTGCTTTCATGTTCTATTTTTTAATGAAAGGACATTAAGATAATGGACAGAAAATCATTGGGAAAACCCATGTGTCCCACAAAAGCATTGCAAACAACTGCATGACCTCAACTCTGTCCACTCTGGTTATACATGGACAGGTTGCTGACCACAGATATCTGCAAGAAAAAGAGCTAAGATCAGCTTCCTTACCTATGGATTAATTATTATTAAAATGCACATGTAGAGTTTTATGCCTTCTTACTGTGAAACGCCATACATGCAATGACAGACAGTTTCAGTATTTTAGGTTTACAAACCTCAATGTACTTCAAATAGAGTAGAAAAGAAAAAAAAGACAGAAATCCTTTTGAAATTCCTGGTGTGGAATCTTATGCTTAAAATAGTATCATGGTCGAGCTCAGGCCTCAAGTTCAAGTATAGCCCAAAAATCCTGACTGAATATTTCACATGTGGGATAGGAAATTTGTTCACGTTTCTATACATTTTTGCAAAGTAGTGTTTAACAGGGTGGAAGTTTTAGGCTAATCAAGCCGATTACTAGCTAGGAAAGAACAACATGCTAGCAAAGTGAAGCTGAGAAACATTTTTGGGGAAATGGGAATTTGTTTGTAACAAATTATTATGAATTTGTGTGAATGGGGTGCATCTATAGATGTAAAACCATGTGACATGAAAGTTGATTAACATTTAATCCATTAAAATATGCAGTATTGTTTTATGATGAAATCCACCAACGGTAGCAATTTTTCAGTAGTTCATTTTGAGTGAAAATGAAAATCGCATGAAATCAATTAACAACATAAACAGAACTACAATAGAGTACTGTTTTTGAAATACTAAGACGTTACAATACTGTTTTTGAAACACCAAGACATTGTTACTAGGCCTGTCGCGATAGTCGATATATATCGACTTATAGCACGATATATATGGACATGACCTCCATAATTTTTGGTGATGCGATATATTGCCCATTATGTTTACACAAAAATAAATGTCACCAACATTTTGCCAATCGTGCTGCCTCTGTCATCTTGTCTGCTCTCAGAGACTAAAGCGGGGCTCAGCTTCTTCATACACAGAGCTGACATCGACAGGTGGAAAAATGCGCCATTCGAGTTGTTATAGTGTTTTCCTGACAACTGCAGACAGTTTGGAAGAATAAATACAAATGCACTCAGTTTCCGCAATCCACTGGTGCAAATATAACCATGACAGCACGAAATGGTGCACGCTCACAGCTAGTTTCAAACAGGATGCGGCGGTCGCAAGTGTGTAGTTTGTTTTCATAGAGAACGTGTTTTTGCATTCCACTGCGCCGTTTTTCCATGGAAACATGTTTGACTGTTGCACTCGCGTCTTTCGCAGCATCTCGTGCAGGACACGACGCTAAAACGTGGCGCTCAAGTTAAAAGAAGTTTTTCAAACACGCCTCTAGAAAAACAGATACCTCAACAGGCTGCCAATCTGACTGCTAAATCTGTGTCTTTGTTCACATGGACATCTGACAATAGCGTGCACCCTTACTTTACTGAGAAAATAAGGTCAGGGGAAAACCTGTAGATGGAAAATCTCCATATAAGTGCCTTTTGTGCATTTGCAAGTGTTTTTTTTTTTTTTCTACTTGTTATTTTGCAGTTTTTGTTAGCAAAATTTATTATTTATTCAACATTATTATTATTTTGACTCTTCAAATCCAGTATCTAAATATTCTTAAGAGTTAAGTTCATTGTCATTTGAAAGTGTGTAGGTCTACTTGCATTATTATGCTGTTATAATATGATTATATATTCAGTGGCATAAAATGGTCTTAAAATGACAATAATGTCGCATATCGCAATTATTTCTGGGGTAATATATCGCACGACAAAAAGTAGTTATCGTGACAGGCCTAATAGTTACAATACTGTTTTTGAAACAGTAAGACATTGTTATACTACTGTTTTGATGCACTAATGCCCAGTTTCACAGACAGGGCTTAGACTAAGCCTGGAATAGACCTTATTTCAATTAGGGCATTTAAGTAGATTTTATAAACGTACAGTAGAAAAAAATATTACTGGTGTGCATCTTGAGACAAAACAATGGCACTGACATATTTTAAGATGTGTCGGTAAAAGTTCCTTTTAGTTAAAACAGCTCAAACATGCATTTTAGTCTGAGACTAGCTTAAGCCTTGTCTGTGAAAGCGGGGGTAAGACATCTTTACATTACTTTCAAGAGAGTGAAATTCCATTTGAATCTCTGTCAAGTTTTGGATAATTTTATACACAAGTTTCAAAACAAATATAGTAGAGTAAAATTAAATGGAATGTGTATAAAGTTTTTTAAATGTTTCTCAAACAACAAGACACTGGTCAACTTTCTGAAGAAAAATGTAAGTGAAAATGAATTTAAATGTGTGTGAAGTTTCAGACAATTTTCAAAAAATCTTTTACCTTAAGATTAACAAAGTCAGTTATAAATGATGGCACCCTAAAAAATGGTCAAAGGTCAAATGTAGAAAACAAATTTTGAAAAATATATATATTATAATAAATAAATATATATACATTTCTGTGGAGTTGAGCTGACAAAAAAGGTTCCTGATGCATTACTCACCTGAGGATAATAGCAGCAGGAAGCTTTACATGCAAATGCTGACAGAAAGATGGAGATGAAAAACGCAAGCAGGGCGAGTACCAGAGATACACCACTGATTCCCAAGAAAACGGTCTGAGAATAATAACAAAATAAAATTATGATAATAATAATGACACTGGCACTGTTTAGCAGTCATTGTAAATGATCAGTAATAGCAAGATATTTAAAACATCTGAAATTGTCTTATTGTAATTACTAAATATATACAAATATAAAAGTTGGTGACATACCATATACTTGTCCTCAATATAATAACATGCATAATCGTTGCAGTAATAGTTGAATTGCCTTAGAGCCAAATCCAATGAAATCATTATAGTGGAAATGCCTGCAGTTAAAGTGCTGAAAATGTTCATTCCAAGTGAACCTTTCACCTATAGGTACAAGAAAAAAAAAAAAAAAATTAAACAGATTTGTAATGAAGGGAACTGGACGACGGAATTGGGAATCCACGTGCAGGCTTTATTAAAATGAGCGTAGTTGTACAGGCAGAGGTCAAACACCAGCAAACAGATACAGGAGGGCAAGGCAAAAAAGTAATCCAAGACACAGGCAATGGTCAAGACAGGCAGCAAACGATCATAAAGGTGTGAGTGTGATTAGTTCCTAGGTGGGGAATTGTGGGAAATGGAGTCCAGAGTGAAGTGACTGCATGTGTGCAATGAAAAAGTCTTAATGGTGAAAATGAGACCTCTGGTGGGGAGTGAGAGGAAGCAGCAGGTGACGGAAACGTGACAAGATTAATAAATTAGCAAGAACTTTAACATGTCATGTTAAAGGGGGACTCAGTGATATTTCAAATCCACTGTTTGGAAGTTAGTCGGGCCGAGTCCAACAACAAATGTCTAACCAATCAGCATCAGGGGGCGTATGACGGTCGAGGAGAGAGAACAAGCAAGAGGGAGATTTGAAAATAAGAAAAAAAAAACTGCAGAACAACATCTGTCTTATCGAGGCGGACTTCATCAGCCCTGCTTCATATCCAGAGATAACCCAGTCATCACCCCACTACACGGAGCAAAAGCCAGAGCCCACCACAGACACAGAACTCAAGCCTCCATGATGTTAGCACCAGAAGGAATGATTGAGCCAATCACCACCCTGGAGCCCAAAGCACACAGAGAGTCTGACCAGGTGCATGAGCCGGCTATATCGTGTGACGCCGTGGGAATACAAGTGGAACACGAGGCAATGAAGAAAATCCCTGCCTACATTCCCTCCATTGAGGGCGAGCTTCAGCTGGTCTTTGCAAATTTTTATTACGATTTGAAAAAAGTTTCTTTGCTTTTTCTCCAGTCCCCGCTGTTCTCATCCAGCATGAAGTCTCTTGTGCCCCCGCTGGTCCTGTCTAGTCAAGTCACCTTTATTTATATAGCACTTTATACAATGCAGATTGTGTCAAAGCAACTTTACAGTGTTGCCAGGAAAATAATTTGGCTGCACAGCTGCTCTAGAAGAAAATGGTGTCATTGTCCAGCTTAACCCCCAGGAGTCTGAGTGATTCTGGGGCCCTTGAGATGTTTTGACATTCCCTGACATTTGTGCTTATTTCAGCTTCTTTTAACATACTATTGGCCAACAAGTAATATTGCTGTATTCAGCACAAACTCTGCTACAATAATATGTGAGAAAAATAGATGTACGTGTTTGCATTTTTGAGGAAATAACGTTTATGCATGGTTATTGAAAAAACAAAAAACTTAAGTCACTGAAATACGGCCACAAAATCAATAATAAATATGTGTTAAAAAGACTTCTGGGTATTGGAAGTTGTAGGCTAGAGTTTTTGCTTCAAAATGATGTAAAAATTATCCTGCCTACTTGTTCATATAAGACAATATAATGATTTAAATTTTGTAAGACACTTTTTGTCAAGAAGGACAGCATGCGTGGAGGCGTGAATCTTCATGAATAATGCTGTGATTCACACCTGAGAAGACAAAGACCCACATAATGAGCCCTTTCAGGTAGGAAGGCTATTTGAGGGAAAAGCACAACATTTTTTTTTTTTTTTGTGAGTGTACACAAAAAAGAGTACACATTTAACACTTTAGAATGATGTATAACACTGGTATGTATTTTGAGTCTCTTTCACACTGATAAGAAAAAAAAACGGTTTTGTTGGGGATCTTTGCCACTGGCTGTCGTGTCGATGAGGTCTTCTTCACATGGGATAGTCTAGTTGACACAATCTCAGCTGACACTTCAGGGATGGATTGTGGTCGTGTCTAGGCGCAAGTCCTCCATCTGATCTGGATATGGCACAGATCTGGCTGACTATGTTAAACCTCTGGATAAAGAGACTAATAGTCTCCTGTGTCTCCAGAGTGTCCACCCAGCTTCCTTCTCCCACCTCCTCTTCCAATATCATCTGGTACCTTAGCACCACTTCTGCTGGTTATCTTCAGCCCCTTGACTTGTCCTCTAATGCCACCTATGGATTTTCCTCATGTCTTGAGGTCTCTAGCTTCACCTGGTAAAGAGGCTCCACCTCCAGCCGCTGGTCTGGATCTGTGTTAGGCCCTCTGCTATTTTCATTATACATGCTGCCACTTGGTAATATTATAAGAAGACATGGAATTAGTTTCCACTGCTATGCCGATGATACTCAATTATATATTTCAACACAACCAGATGAAAACTCTAAATTATCCAATCTGACAAGAGTGTGTTAAAGAAGTAAAACATTGGATGACTAGTAATTTTCTTCTATTAAATTCAGATAAGACTGAAGTATTACTTATTGGGCCAAAAACCTGTACACAGAATCTCTCAGACTACAATTTGCATTTAGAAGGATGTACTGTTACTCCATCCTCGACAGTTAAAGACCTGGGTGTTATATTAGACAGCAACTTGTCCTTTGAAAATCATATTTCATATGTTACAAAAACAGCCTTCTTCCACCTCAGAAACATTGCTAAGATACGGAATATGTTATCTGTTTCTGATGCAGAAAAGTTAGTTCATGCTTTCATGACGTCTAGACTAGATTACTGTAATGCATTACTAGCTGGTTGTCCTGCTTCCTCAATAAACAAGCTACAATTAGTACAAAATGCAGCTGCTAGAGTTCTTACCAGGTCAAGAAAATATGATCATATAACACCAATTTTATCATCTCTACACTGGTTACCTATTAAGTTCCGTATCGATTATAAAGTACTGCTAATGACCTATAAGGCTCTAAATGGTTTAGCTCCTGTGTACTTAACCGATCTTTTATCGCCCTACAATCCTTCACGCTCTTTAAGATCACAAAACTCTGGACTTCTGGTTGTACCTAGGATAGCTAAGTCCTCTAAAGGAGGGAGAGCGTTTTCACATTTGGCTCCTAAACTCTGGAATAGCCTTCCTGATAATGTTCGGGGCTCAGACTCGCTCACCCAGTTTAAATCTAGATTAAAGACACATCTCTTTAGCCAAGCATTCACATAATCCATCTCATATCAGATCAATTGCACATGACTATCTTTGCTTAATGTTATGAACAGCAGCTATGCTAATTATTCTCCATTTGCTTTTCCGTTTTACCTCGGGACGGCGTCCCGAGGTGACTAGAGAGTACATCAGTTTCAGTTTGGATCCAGCCTCTTAAGAAGACCTCAGATGACTAAAACTTTGGAAGAGACGGCGCCAACTCCTGCAAGGACTTCAGAAGATGCAACATCTGGATCAACACACACATTCGCAAATTTCTATATATCCTAATTATTGTTAATATGTAATTCATTTTTCCAGGAGCTCTTTGCTTCTACCTTCAATTAAATTGCTAACAGTGATTGTATATTAATTGCCTAAATTATTACCTGCTTTGAAACGATATGTATTGTGAAAAGCGCTATACAAATAAATGTGAATTGAATTGAATTGAATTGGTCCCATCACTCCACCTCAGTCTGTCAACCTGTCGACTGTGCCTTGGCTTCATAGACCATCATCCTCATGCTCCACTGGGCTCCCTCGTCCCTTCCGGCTGTGCCTTGGTCAGATGTTATCCGCCCTGCTTCAAGCACTTGCGGGCCTTCAGCTACACTTTGCCCATCTACCCCTTTGGCTGCGTCAGGCTCTGCCTTCCCTCTGGCTCCACCTCAGCCCTCTGGCTCCACCTCAGCCCTCTGGCACCTTAGTTCCACCTCAGATGCTCCGCCTTGGTCTCCTAAACCATCTGTGTCATTTGGTCCCATCTGCTGTCAGTCTGTGCCTAGAGCTCCACTTCCACTGGCCTTGTCTCTGTCAGTCTTCCCTCGGGTGTCATCAGCCAAATCATCACTATGGCTCCTCCCTCCCTCCCTCTGCTACTCCTGCTTCTGGCTCCTCCCACCTTCATCACTGCCCTAGTCTTTCCCTCTGTTATTTCCCCTTGTTTACTGTCCTTCACCAACCCCTTATTCTCCTCCAAAGCCCCCACCGTCCCTCCTCAGTTGGAGTGTTACGGCGTGAGGATGCGCCTTCCTGGGGGCTGTACTGTAATGATTATGTTAAGTTTTGGTTTCATTTGCAGTGGGTTCTGTTCCTGTTTTGCCTGCCTTAGTTTTCTAGTTAGTTTCCCTGATTGTTAATTACTTCCATCACACTTGTTCTGTTTCAGTCAATCACTCCCCATGTATTTTAGCCTTGTCTTTTCTTCAGTCCTTTGTTCAGGCTCATCTATGTTGAAAGTGGTTGTTTCTGTTATATCCTCCTGCGGTCTCCTATGTATTCCCTGTCGATTTATTATTGAAGACTATTTTGTTTTCTTGACTCCTGCATTGTGCACTTTACAGCCACCTCACCAATGACATCCATATACTTTTATAGCAGAAAAATAAGGAAGAACAAATCAGTACAAACACAATAGGGTTGCTTGGACCCTTAAAAATAACAAGTGTTGTGTACATACCAAACACAAACTGGCGGGTGAATTCATATTGTTTTCTGCAGCAACAGAGAGTGAGCCTGCAGTAATGTACTGAGAGCAGAGAGAAAGACAAAAATTGAGGCTTCTGTTAGATGTAATGTAACTTGTGTTTAAAACACAATACTTAATTGTATAATTGTTTCTTACGATGATAGATCCCCAGTAAGGAATACCACTGAAGACAAAGAAGGATGATGCTTGTATTGTAGACACAATGCCCAACAGGAGAGTCAACACACCAATCATTATCTCTACAGTCTGTGAAAGACGAGAGTCTTTTATAAATTAAGTAAAACAGTATAAAATTTTAAGGAACAATATAAAATATACAATACAAATTTGTCTATTACTTCACATTTTTGATAGTTTGCAACTCTTAAAACATTCTTATCTGTGATACTGTAAATTTTACTATTTTACTCTGTAAATTATAAATCGTATCTTATATTACTGTCTTTTCTGCAGTGTCACCAAAGCAACAAGTCATATTCTTCAATAAAGATGCGTATGCTTTATTGTGTATCATTCCTTTTTTAAGATGTATTCATTTACTGTCCTTATTTCACACTGACATACACAGATAATTATTAGGATTTATGAAAAATGTCTCACCCCAAGGGCTTTTGGTCGGCTTTTCAGAAATGCCTGAATCTGATGAGGTAAAACTCCTGCTAGCTGTTGTACATAAACAGGCACAGGAGCATTTGTCCCAGTGCCTGATGTGGTTTGTGTTGGTGGTTGAATCTGGATGACAACCGCTGGAGAGCTCATGGGTATGGCAGTGTGGGACATTCTTGATTCAGAATCTGAAATTGACCTGTACAAAATCATAGTAAACCAAAACATGTAATGGATATGATTATAAAATAGATTTTCTATGTAAAAACCTTAAAATATTATAATTACATTTAATTATTGAATTATTGAAATTATTGAAAAGCTTATGAATGCAGTTATGACAACAGTATTTATTACCATTGGTTAAATTATTGTTCAACTAGAATAACTCTATTAGACCTTAAAACATACAGCTCATGTTTAATTTGAGCTACATATATTACATTTTAGGCATTAAGCACATGCTCTTTTTCAAAGATACTTACAAAAGTGCCCTACCAGCCATTATAGATTATTACCAAATAAAGGAAATCCATTCATTAATAACATTTTAGTTTAAAAAAGCAGACATAATGCAAAGATAGGCATCTGTATAAAGGTAGTCAGATGTAGTGTAGTGTTTTACCAGAAAAAAAGCTCTTCTCTTCAGTTGATGGTTTTTTGTTTTTTTTTTGTTTGTTTTTTTGCACTTTGCTCTGTAGTTCAGTCCACTCTTCTGATATAATCCGATGTATGTAAGATGTTATAAATGTTATATACACTGTTTCCAGAATGAAAGGGGAAGGAGGTGGAGCTCCAGTGGTTAGGAAAGGTTGGAAAACAGAAGTTTAAAAACCACAAAAGACATTAAAAACAGAAGTATTCATAAATATATGTTGTACTTTATAACAAGCAATCTGCATGCTGGATTGGAAACGGTCATGTAAATACTGTAGAATAAAATATGGTGCAAATAACGATGATCAGTGCAGTGTGATTTACAATACCATAGTGAAAGCAGGTAAACACTTTTTGGTTGATAAAAGAT
The DNA here is from genome assembly GCF_019924925.1 of Ctenopharyngodon idella. Lineage (NCBI taxonomy): Eukaryota > Metazoa > Chordata > Actinopteri > Cypriniformes > Xenocyprididae > Ctenopharyngodon > Ctenopharyngodon idella. The sequence continues at coordinate 20,457,688 of NC_067223.1, forward strand.
TAAATATTTTGTGACTTAGAAGTGTAATAAATCTGAAGCCATTAGCATTCATTGCTCTCTTGTCAGATGAATTTTAATGAAGTATTGTTGGGTTGCGTTGTAACTACATACTCAAATAACCACAATCATTGAGCATGTTTAACTCACAAATATCAGCTTATTGAAATAACCAGTTTTCCCTGTTTACAAGCAAACCAGTAAACCGCATTTACATGACTATCAATAAATCAGGTTATTTCCCTGTAGTAATTTGCTTATCTGACTCTGAGTATTCCATATGTTATGTCAGTTGTGATGTTAAATAAAGCTTGCAACATGTCAGCGGGAAACTTACGGCTCATAAATTAGCCTCTCATGCAGTTACAGATGCAGCATTTTGTCTGAATGAGAGATGAGAACACATTTTTACAATTTTCTGGGTCTTGAAAGTCTCTGCGTTTGTGATATTTCCTTCTTCCTTTCCTGAAAAACGCTCGCTCTGTCTGGATGCGTTTAAATCTGCACTAAGGATGCGTTTCTGTCATGCATCACACATGCGCACTTCAATAAGCTGACAGAAAGCAGGTTAATGCGTTTACATGCAGCGCGAAATCGGGGTAAGAGCCAAAAAACTACCTTATGACCTTACTCTGATAAAAGAAATCGGGTTACCGCGTTTACATGACCACGTTCGTTGTCGGCTTATTAAGCATAATCGCACAAGAACGTGCATGTAAACGCACTCATTGTTCCAAAACAAAGGGTTTGCACTTTACCGGTATGATACTCTTTTGAAACAACAACAACAACAACAACTATCATTGCACTAATATGTGGAACACTCTGGTTTGGGCCAAATTCCGAGCTTGGAGCACTCCCCTCGGACAGCACGTCAAATACGCATAACCTTTACTCTATTTAATTATATTTAAGTGTGAACTCATGAAACAACTTACTATAGCTGATCTTGTTCTCATTTAATCTTGTAAGTGTTATTAGTAAAACACTATTGTAATTGTTGAAAGAGACTTAATTTGACAACTAAAATGGCAAGAATTTTGGTGATTAGCAAACACTGAGTACCATAATGGTGACTTTAAATGAAACATTTATTAAAGTATGAACATTATCTAGTCCTACTCCTCTGTAAATCAAGTCAAACTGGTTAGTAATAAGTGAAGATGGTAAGTTGTTTAATCTTCCTCTGTGTTACATGTTCCCTGTGTCATGTCAGAACTTTTGTTGTACTTCCTGTTTCTGGTACCATATTTGTTAATTCATGGTAATTAGTCTAATTTTTCCCAGGTGACTTATTAAGGATCCGATATACTTCAAGTGATGTCGAAGAACAAACTGTTATGACGTCAATCAGGCCAAAATTAAGTTTGTTTTACGTTTGTTTCAGAAGTTCGAAACGGCTTGCCAAAGCAAACTTTCTGAAAAAAATTCACTCCAGCAGAGTCAGGTATCCAACATGAGTCGAGTACAAAAATAGCAAACTTTATTTGAGATAGCATATAACATAGCAGAAAAATCAGTCAACACATTACCAGAATTGTGGGTCGGCCTCACTAATCCAGAAAGACACAGCAATCATGCGTGCACCCCACATAACAGCACAGAACACTGCAGTCAGACAGGAACACAACCACCAACACATGCTAAAAAACAAAAAAACATCCAAACAACAAACACACTGTTGGTGGCTAGGTGGACAACCGCCAGTTGTACACACTCTCAAGGAAGTTCAAATTACAAATAAGTACTTTATTTTGTCTTACATTAGGTTGAGACAGTGCATGGCATTGACTGGGAAGGCCCAAGTGGTCGCCATCATGAGGGAGTAACAGTCCCTGAAGTTCAGCTTCAAATGCAATTGACTGACCTCGAAGTGCAGAGACTGCCACATCCACATGGTTCCTTCTCCAGTGTGATAAATGTGTATGTAGTACTCCTGGAAAGAAGCAAGAAAATTAAACCAAAATTAAAGGGTTAGTTCACCCAAAAATGAAAATAATGTCATCTATTACTCACGCTCATGCCGTTCCACACCTGTAAGACCTTCGTTAATCTTCGGAATTGACATTTCCTCTCTCAAGATCCATTAATGTACTAAAAACATATTTAAATCAGTTCATGTGAGTACAGTGGTTCAATATTAATATTATAAAGCTACAAGAATATTTTTGGTGCGCCAAAAAAAAACAAAATAACGACTTATATAGTGATGGCTGATTTCAAAACACTGCTTCATGAAGCTTCGGAGTGTTATGAATCAGCGTGTCGATTCATGATTCGGAGAGCCAAACATGATTTCAGCAGTTTGGCGGTTTGACACGCGATCCGAATCATTATTCGACACGCTGATTCATAACGCTCCGAAGCTTCCTGAGATTCGTGACTTGATATGATTTTCGTGTTAATTACCTGCCAAACATATGGATGGACACGCAATAACGTGAGAAAAAGCTCTTAAAATTTCAGTCTCCCCTAGAGAGGACCCCTATATGCCTGTCAATAAGTATTTTTTTTTTTCATCAACAATCATTTTATAGTTATACTAAGCACAAACAAAGTGCATACTAAAATTTGAAGAATTCATAATGCAAGTGCATAATAAAATTTGAAGAAGACATCATAATGTAACTTCTAACAACTGACAATGATATTTCGTAATGATAATAATAATGACAAATATTTGAACGTTGCATCATTGTTTTATTTTTTAAAGGAAAATAAAATCTATTTTGATTCTTACACGTACATGGTTTCATTAAGACTACTGAGACTACATGCACGAGTCTGTTCTAAAGTGAAAGTTATATCCACATTAATTATGGCACTTATTGGGTGATATTCAAGTTTATTGGCATCACGTATTTAGAGTCCAATGAAGAGGAAGACAGCCAAGGTTCAAAATTAAAGATGCCATAGAATTAAAATTGAATTTACCTTGGCATAGTTGAATAATAAGAGTTCTTTACATGGAAAGACATACTGTGAGCCTCAAACACCATTGTTTCCTCCTTCATATGTAAATCTCGTGCGTGAAAAACACCACGGAAAAAAGGGCAAATCCCAACATAACCAACTGTTCCCACTCTAAGCCAAACGTCAAATTCCCTGACTTTTCCCCGATTTTCACTGATTAAAAAGCTGAATTTCCATAACCTACAATGAACGAAAAATAGGCCGCTGTTGTGCTGAGCACTGAGCAGATAAAAATCAGTCACAGACCATATTTTAAATCCATCCATTTGCAAGTTTTATTCACTTGTTCACAGACTAAGTTAAACACTCATGCACATTTTTTTTTCTCGCTTTTACCAGTTAAATGTACATTGATATTTCTCTGTACATAAAATATATAATAGGCAGTTGCAATTGGAGGCAGTAACGTAAGAAAGATTAAAAATGCAAAGTCAGCGGTTCTTTTGAAGAAAGATCAGCATGTCTACCTTCTCCGGAAGGATGCGTGATCTCTCTGGGCTAATTGTATCCCCAGCAGTAGAAAAGACCCTTTCACTGGGTGTAGAGGTAGGGCTGCACGATTAATCGTATTTTAATCGCGATAACGATATCTGCTTCTTTCGATTGAACAAAAAACAAAAAAGTTGGGACACTGTACAAATTGTGAATAAAAAAGGAATGCAATGATGTGGAAGTTTCAAATTTCAATATTTTATTCAGAATACAACATAGATGACATATCAAATGTTTAAACTGAGAAAATGTATCATTTTAAGGGAAAAATAAGTTGATTTTAAATTTCATGGCATCAACACATCTCAAAAAAGTTGGGACAAGGCCATGTTTACCACTGTGTGGCATCCCCTCTTCTTTTTATAACAGTCTGCAAACGTCTGGGGACTGAGGAGACAAGTTGCTCAAGTTTAGGAATAGGAATGTTGTCCCATTCTTGTCTAATACAGGCTTCTAGTTGCTCAACTGTCTTAGGTCTTCTTTGTCGCATCTTCCTCTTTATGACGTGCCAAAAGTTTTCTATGGGTGAAAGATCTGGACTGCAGGCTGGCCGTTTCAGTACCCGGATCCTTCTTCTACACAGCCATGATGTTGTAATTGATGCAGTATGTGGTCTGGCATTGTCATGTTGGAAAATGCAAGGTCTTTCCTGAAAGAGACGACGTCTGGATAGGAGCATATGTTGATCTAGAACTTGGATATACCTTTCAGCATTGATGGTGCCTTTCCAGATGTGTAAGCTGCCCATCCCACACGCACTCATGCAACCCCATACCATCAGAGATGCAGGCTTCTGAACTGAGTGCTGATAACAACTTGGGTTGTCCTTGTCCTCTTTAGTCCGGATGACATGGCGTCCCAGTTTTCCAAAAAGAACTTCAAATTTTGATTCGTCTGACCACAGAACAGTTTTCCACTTTGCCACAGTCCATTTTAAATGAGCCTTGGCCCGGAGAAAACGCCTGCGCTTCTGGATCATGTTTAGATATGGCTTCCTTTTTGACCTATAGAGTTTTAGCCGGCAACGGCGAATGGCACGGTGGATTGTGTTCACCGACATTGTTTTCTGGAAGTATTCCTGAGTCCATGTTGTGATTTCCATTACAGTAGCATTCCTGTATGTGATGCAGTGCCGTCTAAGGGCCCGAAGATCACGGGCATCCAGTATGGTTTTCCGGCCTTGACCCTTACGCACAGAGATTGTTCTAGATTCTCTGAACCTTTGGATGATATTATGCACTGTAGATGATGATAACTTCAAACTCTTTGCAATTTTTCTCTGAGAAACTCCTTTCTGATATTGCTCCACTATTTTTCGCCGCAGCATTGGGGGAATTGGTGATCCTCTGCCTATCTTGACTTCTGAGAGACACTGCCACTCTGAGAGGCTCTTTTTATACCCAATCATGTTGCCAATTGACCTAATCAGTTGCAAATTGGTCCTCCAGCTGTTCCTTATATGTACATTTAACTTTTCCAGCCTCTTATTGCTACCTGTCCCAACTTTTTTGGAATGTGTAGCTCTCATGAAATCCAAAATGAGCCAATATTTGGCATGACGTTTCACTTTCAACATATGATATGTTATCTATATTCTATTGTGAATAAAATATAAGTTCATGAGATTTGTAAATTATTGCATTCCTTTTTTATTCACAATTTGTACAGTGTCCCAACTTTTTTGGAATCGGGTTTGTACTTTGTACTTATTTTTTTTTTTAAAGTGAAAGTACATACTAAAGACACCTAATGTAAAGTGTGTGCAAATAATAAAGCATAACACAATTATTGTTATAAGTGATATTCATGTTAATTATTCTTTTACCTGATAACGCTGGGAAAGATCTGACCAGACTGTTGTCTTTAGAGTAGACACAAACTGTATCTCCTTCATGCACAGTGAAATGTTCTTTTAACTTTTGCAGTATGGGAAGGATCTGGCTGCAGGTTGAACTCTTCTCAGTTAAGACACAGAGCGTGGATGTGTACATAACTCGCATTAGTTGAACAAAATTCCAAATAAATAGATTATGATCCACAAATAAATGTAAAGAGATTCACAAAAAATAATCGTCTGCACAAATGAATAGAATGAGATCCACAAATATATGTTAGGTGTTTCACAAAAATGAATTCAATTCACAAATATATAAAATGAGATTTGCTAATAAAAAACATATTCACAAATATGTTTTTATGTCACAAGCACAACTCTGCCTGCATTTATTTGTGAATCACCATCTGTACATTTGTGAATTGCTTTCTGTGCATTTGTGGATCGCTGCGCGCATTTGTGGATCTCTTCCTGCGCATTTGTGGATTCTGAAACAATTCTATTGTCAGGACTGCAGACAAATCCACAAATAGGTCGACTCCACCTACCAACTACTCAAGCCAATCAAATAACGGCCACGTTGCGCTGACCAATCACAGCACACTCTCGCTACAACCAATCACGTTTTGCTTTACAATCAGGGCGGGAACAGACTCATTTTGCACCCCTGAAAGGAGCTCCGTACTATTCCACCAAATGCGCTTGTTCGAATTGAGCTGAAGTGCTGTTTGTGTGATTAAAACACCCCGTATACAAAATGTAACTAAATGTAATTAATCTTCTAATTTGTTTTTGTACATATTTTTGTGGGTGTAACAATCATTTATCCACCTTATTCCTACGCCCCATGACGCTTTGCGCGAATTATGGGAGTAACTTCCGTTAAACTGTAAACAGTCAGTGAAAGGCTCGCTGTACGAACACAATTATACGTTTTATTTTTAAACTGGGTACAATGAGATGACATTATTCTACTCACCCTTCAACCAACGAACATTAAAAGGACATTTAAAAGTGTAAAAGCATCAACAAGGTACTTTCAACAGGCCATGAAAAAGCGCGATTCTTTCCACAGCAATAATGGACGGGTTAAATATAACTAACAAATGTGCAGTTTATGTTGTCCTTTTTCATACTATTACAGCGGAATGCGAAGGGACAAAAGAAAATAATCACGAGGATGGAAAGCAGCGACTGAAAAGAGCTCTTGCCATAGATATTCTTGTTATAACGTTACGTTATAATACCAAGCGTTACGTTATTCTCATGATGTCTGAAAATAAAACATGAAAGGAAAAACTGACAGCTCATTCAGTCAAACTGAGGGATAAGCTTTATTTGTAGGGCAACCTTATGATTTGAAACGATTTGTTTCAGTCTTTTTAAATGGAAGTTCCCCAAACCGGAAGTGGAACCCATAATTGGAAACGCAGTAGGCTAGTCAGGAATAAGGTGTATAAGGTCTGTATTATCCGTCTTACAATAGGGTGACTCTTATTTTGACAGGTATTATAGCCTACCGAGTGAAACTGATCACGACAGTAAAGAACAAGGGAACGTGTAGTGCACATCAGGGCCGTAACCACCATAGACATCGAGGGGGACAAGTCCTCCCCAATAATTAGAAATGGCCAAATCGTCATCGTCCCCCCCCCGATTAATCCGGGAGAATCACATCCCTGGATTATACAACAAATTAGATTTTGTGCAAGTTATTCAAAAAGTTAAAATTGTATCTTAAGTTACAGACAGCTTTATGAGACTAATCAAGAAAATATCTATAATCTGCTTCGTGCAAGTCGTGATGTCCGTGATCGTTGGTGTCAGGCGGAAACCTTGTATCTCTATATTTCCTCATTTTTATTTTATTTTTAAAAAATCAATGCTATTAGTCAACCTTTACGCCTGTATATGGATTACGGTGGATTTGATCGGTCGCCATGATAGTTGCTTCAAGCGGAGTTATTCTGTTGTCATTAAAATATTACACGGCTATCAGCCAATCAGATTCGAGAACCAGAAAGAACTGTTGTATAAATCAATAGATCATACAAACTCGATATACCACCCAGCCCTAGACCAACATTACGACTGTATTATTTTATAAAATCCATGCAGGCTGATAACAGAATAAGGATAAAAAACAAGCATGGATTTCATGGCATCCACACCATTCACTGAAGGAACACGTCACGTCACCACACCACACCTGAAAAGCAAAGAAACATGTCTACACAAGTGATCTATTATACCAACACCGTTTGGTATTTTCGGTATTTTCCAACACAAGTAAAAGTGAAAGAAATGTCCTAGGAGAAAAATTCACAACTACAGACAGCCATGAACATGCAAAATGTACAAATAAAATGTTTTTTATAAATGGACAAAATGACTTTAACAACACATCAGCTGTTGAATGATGCTGAGTTTGGCCAGCCCTCTTTTGCTTTTTTTCCTCACCAGTCGCCTGTGTCCTACTATCAGGTCACCCCGCAGACCCCTACAAACTATGAGTGCTATGCCAGTTCTTGGCCACACCAATAAATGTTTATTATATGCCATTTTATTTCTGTATTTTTATTTCTGTTTTTCATTAAGCGCCATCTAATGTCAGGGAGTGAATTTGCACGTTCACTCAGCTCATCGCCAGTGAAAATCGCTTGGGTATGAACACAAAGATGCGTCGAGAAACGTCTCGAAAAACGCTGGTGATAAGCGCGCTCGATAATCGTCCTGGTGTCTACGAGGCTTTACTGTCTCAACATAATATCACAAAATTTTCTCAAGGAGAAGGGCTGAGACCAAAACCACATGGTGTGTCATAAAAATAGCACTTACCACACAGCAAGGTAACATTACACAGTGTTCAAAGAAAATCCCTATCCCTCCATGTATAGACAGAGTACTCCTGTCTATTATTTTATAAAATCATGCAGGACAATAATAGAAGAATGTTTTAAAAGGAAAACTAAATATGAGGAAAAAGAAACCAGTATAGTAGTCATGTGACACCTGAAACACAAAGAAACCTGTATGCACAAGGAAACAACTGTAACAACATCATTAGATATTTTCAGTAGTTTCCAACACTATTGAAATTGAAATAATGATCTTACGGGCAAATATTAGGATAGGATATCTAGTGTCTTTAAGAAATTGCACAATATAGAAGTAGTTTATTGACTCTATACATGCAAAACATCAATGCAGGTTCAACAGGTTTCATTTGTGAAAAGTCTAATTGTTGAATTAGTGCACAATTCAATTTACTACATTTTAAAACAACTTTGCATGGTTTTACAAAAAAAAAGTCTTCTAAACATAAGTAAATAAAACCACCCAGCTCATGTTCCTTCCAATCACGTGTCAAACTGAAAAGCTGGCTGGTATTCCTGGGAATTCCAGAACAGGAGAGACCTCCTCTTATCCAGATATAATGCAACTCCCTTGAGTCTTTACACAAACGACGGTTTGCTGTGACAACTCAAACACAACAATAGCATCTCAAATCGTAAGTATTATAAATAATGCTCTCTCCAAAAAAGTTTAGGGGGAAAAAAATGGTTTGAAAGTGCACTTTTTTAAACAAGCAAAATATATTATTCTTATGAAAAATAGTAAACTGTTGTTTATCATTTGCATTTATACTTTTGTTTGCTTATGCAAGAATGTTGAGCAGTTGAAAATGGAAGTAATTTGCATTATTTATTTATTTTTACTTAACTCTCTGGGGTCGGCAAACGCAACGGCGTGTTTTGCTGGATTTTCTTCACATAGCAACAAAATCGACTTAAAATACTTTTTGTCATACAGATAAAAGTAATACATCAATTTAAACTACAGAATGTGTACTTTTATTTGTATGCACTCACAGTAAAAACAAAATGTTGTGCTTTTTGCAAAATAAAGAACTTGATGTACGATCAGCCGTCTCTCTCAAAGTCCATTCTAGAAAATGAACTGTAACTTAGAGAATACTTATGACACAAACATGAGACATATGTGTAAAGAAACACTGAAATGTCAGGTTTTAAGTAATGGCAGTCAAATCGAAAACAAATATTCTCCGTTTATGTAATCTGTTTGAAAAGAGAGAGATGTCAGTCATTCGCGAGTCACCTCATTATCCGCTAATGCGGCCACGCCCACGGAGAGTGCGCAGCATTCAAAGGCAAATACTGAGGCAATCCATGCAACAGAGTCAACAACACCCGCATTAACACGAAAAAACACATCAAGCTCAGTCAGATTCATGTACATCATTTTGAGACGCAGTGAGAAATAATTCTGGAAGAATCTACCTCATGAAGAGCGTGACATTCAATTTCATTTTGAGTATCAACTTGATCAAGCCGATGATTGTGAATGGTAAGTTTTTTTTTTGTTCTTAATTTCATTGTTCTAATCATGATATAGTGTCTGTGAATATTAAATTGCAAAAAGACTATTTAAATATGAATAGTGCATGTTCTGTGTGAATGAATGGTGTAGACGCGGGTTTCATTTAGGCTACAATACATAACTTACATTAGTAAATATGCCATATTGGCTATTCCCAAACTATATTGCTATACTGAGATGAGTGAAATCGACTGAAATACGTAATAAATACTGAAATAAAATTTGTTAGCAATGTATTAACCCTCTATGTTGTTTCATCTTTTATAAATGACGCAGAGAAAATCGCATTTAAAATGCAATAATAATATTCAACCAAAAAAAATTACATTTTAGTGTATTTAATCCCCTTCAGCCAAAAAAATTAAAATCTATGTGCCATGTGCTTTACATTTTTGGCAACAAGGACCTGAAGGAGACATGAGCACATGTTTGGTCACATGCTGTCAAGGCTCCATTGTGAGTTAATTTTAGACTAGGAAATACTTTTTATTGTACATCCAAATGTGTTTTCTAAAGTTTTTAATGCACATTTTGTAAATTAAATAACTAAAATACCAAAAAAATCTGTGTGTGTTATGCATAAATAACAAATAGATTATTTTTCTGTATAGCTGCACTATTGTTCATTACTGGCCGGCAGTATAATAGTCTTTTTGCCTGAGTTTTAGGTTTATGTTATTAAGTTTTATAGAAGACAGAGAGGAAAAGCTACATTATCCAGAAAGCATTGATGATAGTGACGACAGTGCATTAGAAGATAAGGTCTTAGTAAGAAAGAAAGAAGTTGAAGATCAAGGAAAACAGAAGCAGTCAGGGCTGTCCTTAGGGCGGTACGATCGCACTGGGGCCCCGTGCTTGAGGGGGCCCCTCGGTGAATATACTAAGGGGGATCCCCCTCCGGAATGCTATCGAGAACAGACTACCTCGCACTGGGCCCCGCCCCATGCTTGGGACGGCCCTGGAAGCAGTGGTAGTGATGGCAGAGATGAAGACTATAACTCATAGATTGTGTAAATCAGGTATTTGTGATCCATACTTCAACCAGAGGTCAGGAAAGATACCACTGCCTATTGGCCTCACTTCACTGACAATCAGGGATGCTCCAAAAATTATGACTAAACAGGTCAAGATCAAGCTACATGTGGAAAGTGTGGGGTTCACTGAAAAAGAAGAGTTTATTGCAATATCTGGTCACTATGATTCTCAAATCTGTGAGATAAACAAAAAACCCCTCTGTGAGGATGCTGATAACAGGATTCTATCAATTATTGTATTAATGTTAATATAATATCCACTCTTAACAGAAAACATGATTTTTGTGATCTTATGTATGCATGTATTAATGCACATCGTGTGTGAAAATTTTGTATAAGCCTATTATATTTTAAATTATATACAGTACTGGTCAAAAGATTGGACGCATTACTATTTTTAATGTTTTTTAATGAAGTCTCTTGCTCATTAAGCCTGCATTTATTTGATCAAAAATACAGAAAAACAGCAATACTGTGAAATATTATTACAATTTAAAATAATGGTTTTCTATTTTAATATATTTTAAAATATAATTTATTTCTGTGATGCAAAGCTGAATTTTCATCATTCATTGCGAACAAAGGCTTCATTGATGTGGCACTATATAGGCTATTTCTCAGTAAACGCTTTAGAATCTGTCCAAAACAGGCCAAAGAAATATTGTCTAAACATTCATATTATAAATATTATGATATTTTATGCATCTTATATAGACGGGTTTCTTGTATACAAACAATACCGGATGCGTGCGCATTCAGGGGGAAAAACCGCTAAGGAGTCTTATGCCGGAAAAATGCTTAACGTGGCTTAATGTGCTAAGACAGTGATATTAACAGACCAAACTCAGTAAACATCATACTAATAAACCATACTATGTACAGAAAAGCAGTTGAGCCCAGAATTTAAACACATTCATTTAAATACATCATGCGTTTTCCTCCCATAGAAAACCGTTATAAAGAAAAAGCTTACCGTCGCTTAATGTAGCCTACTAAGTGATATTAAAAGATCAAATTCTGCACAAGAAACAAAGAAGTGTTTACTCTTAGTACATTAAGCTAAGCGTTTTCTTTATGGGAGGAAAATGCTTAATTAAATGTGTTGCGTTCATATTATGGGCACAACCCACCGCATTTGAAAGAAAACTGATTCTGTAAACATACCGTACAAGACAGCTTGCTAGGTGTGTGACGGTGAGGAAATGGTTAGCATCAATTACTTTGGAAGCCTAGGTAGCGCAGACTCCGCCGATTATATTAAGAAATTAACTCTCAGTAATGGTGAGACATATTGCTTTCTGCATAGTTGCGCGCGCATCTCTGTGATGACGTTGCACAGAAACCCATCTATATTATGGTTGTTATATTATAGATCCTATAAATGTTAATGTGCAGTTCAATACATTGCTAACACATAGCTTTGTTTCAGTATTTATTACATATTTCAGTCTATTTCACTCATCTCAGTATAGCAATATTTTTTGGGAAAAGCCAATAAGTCATGTCTACTGATGTAAATTATGTGTAGTAGCCTAGTCTAACGAAACCACGCGTCTGCCCCATTCATTCACACAGAGACACATGGAACATGCAGGATTCATATCTAAACAGTCTTTTTGCAGTTTAATATTCACAGACACGTCTATATCGTGATAGGAATAAAAAACTTACCATTCACAATCCTCCGCTTGATCAGGTTGATCCTCGAAATGGAATTGAAACCAGTCATGCTCTTCCTCTGAGGTAAATCCTTTTAGAATTATTCCTCACTGTATCTCAAAACGATGAAAAGTACATGAATCTGACTAAGCTTGATGCATTATTTTGAGTTGCGGGCGTTGACTGTTTGCATGGATAGCCTCAGAATTTGCGTTTGAATGCTGCATGCTCTGATAATGAGCTGATAATGAGGTGAATCACGAAAGATTGACACTGGTAAGTGTAAACAGGGTTTATTGAAGTACAACAGAGCGTGCAGACAGAGTGCAGGTGAGTTGAAGCAGATGGATACGTTGACGGGACATGATACTGGATCTGATACTTGTCTTTGTTTTCTCAGGGAGCGTAGATGCAGATCGACGTGGAGCAGACGAACACACTGGAACTCACAGAAGATGTGGAGACACAAGGGATCACAGAGGACGCTGGAGACAGGTAAGTAGTCGAATAAAGGAGCACTGGAGGTAAGCATAACAGGTAGTATGCATTAATGAGACCGGACAGAGAGTGAGTGTTCAGGAGTGTGTTTTATGCTGCTGTGGCGATGAGTGCTGATGAGTGTCAGGTGTGGCTGGTTAATACTCAGGAGAGGGAGTGCGTTGTGATTGGGTGAGTGTAGAGCCTGGCGTGTCTGTGACATTACCTCCCCCCTCCACGGTCTGCTTCTGAGGACCGCGGACCCCGACGTTGTGGTGGTCGACCTCTGCCTCAAGGAGCTGGTCTGTTGGGATGTCTGGCATGGAAGTCATCAAGGAGACTTGGATCAAGAATATCATTCCTAGGGACCCATGATCGTTCTTCGGGACCGTATCCTTCCCAGCCTACCAAGTACTCTAGGAACCCACCACAACGCCGGAAGTCCAGGATGTCTTTGACTTGGTAGGCCACGCCGTCCTCTACGATGAGTGGAGGAGGGGGATCTTCGGTGTCACCAGGCTCTGTGGAGGGAAGAACAGAGGGATGGTGAGGCTTCAGAAGTGAGACGTGAAACACTGGGTGAATGCGATACTCAGGAGGGAGTTGCAGGTGATAGGTGACAGGGTTGAGTTGCCGGATGATGGTGAAGGGGCCAACGAATCTAGGACTCAGCTTCCTACAGGGCAGGCGCATCTTGATGTCCCGAGTTGACAACCAAACCTTCTGTCCTGGTTGGTAGTTGGGTGCGTGGGAACGACGAAGGTCGGCTGTCAACCTGCGCCTGCGTAGGGCTCGTTGGAGTTGCAGATGCGCTGAGTCCCAGACCCTCTCGCTCTCCCGGAACCAGTAATCCACCGCCGGGACGTCTGATGGTTCCCCATCCCAGGGGAACAGTGGAGGCTGATAGCCGAGCACGCATTGGAAAGGAGTAAGACCTGTGGTGGGCTGACGGAGAGAGTTCTGGGCGTACTCGGCCCAGCCCAGGAACTGGTTCCAGGAGTCCTGGTGGCCGTGACAGAAGGTACGTAGGAAACGGCCAATCTCCTGTATCTTCCTCTCCGTCTGCCCATTCGTCTGTGGATGATAGCCAGAGGAGAGACTTATGGCCACACCTAGGAGTTTGAAGAACGCCTTCCAGACTCGGGAGGTGAATTGTGATCCACGGTCAGATACAATATCTTCTGGTAATCCATAGTATCTAAACACGTGGTTGAACAGTAACTCCGCGGTTTCCATAGCTGTGGGCAGTCCAGGCAGGGGAATTAGTCGACAGGACTTGGAGAACCGGTCTACTATAACCAGCACACAGGTACATCCGTTGGAGACTGGAAGGTCAGTGATAAAGTCCACTCCTAGGTGTGACCAAGGACGAGTGGGAACGGGCAGAGGTTGGAGTTTTCCGGAGGGAAGATGGCGTGGACTTTTGGAGATGGCACATTCCCTGCACCCTTGCACTTACCTCCTGACGTCGGATGTCATATTAGGCCACCAGAAGTGCTGTTTTAACAGCGAGAGGGTCTCGTTGACCCCTGGGTGGCCAGTGCCCAGTGAAGTATGTGCAGAGTGAATCGGAGGTGCGTCGTGTCCATGGTACATACTTCAATCCGGGGGGGCAACCCGGCGGGATGTTGGCGGAGGCATTGGACTCGGGGAGCATCTCTTCTGACCAGAAAATGGGACTAACGAAGAGTTTTTCGGGGATGATGGGCTCTGGGTCATCGTTGCTTTCTTCAAGACTGTGAATGCGGGACAGGGCATCGGCTTTTACATTCTTTGATCCAGGACGATAGGAGATGGTAAAATTGAATCTTGTGAAAAACAGGGCCCATCGTGCTTGGCGGGGATTCAATCTCTTGGCATCCCGTAAATACCCCAGGTTCTTGTGGTCAGTCAGGACCACAAAGGGGTGTTTTGCTCCCTCAAGCCAATGCCTGCACTCCTCCAGGGCGAGCTTGATGGCGAGAAGTTCTCGGTTGCCAGTGTCGTAATTTACCTCCGCCGGGTTGAGTTTCCTGGAGAAGAAAGCACACGGATGGAGTTTTCTGGGATTCCCCTGCTGCTGGGATAACACCGCTCCCACTCCGGTGGTTGAGGCGTCGACCTCGACGACAAAGGGGAGATCTGGGTCAGGGTGAGCCAGGAGGGGAGCGGTTGTGAACGTCATCTTGAGGGCTTCGAAAGCTAGTGTGGCGGCTGGAGTCCAGGACAGAGACTTGGGCTTATCACGGAGGAGGTTGGTGAGTGGACTGGTGATGGAACTGTAATCTTGGATGAATCGTCGATAGAAGTTTGCAAACTCCAGGAATCTTTGTAATTCTTTGACAGATGTGGGAACGGGCCATTCTTTTACTGCAGCAACCTTCCTCTCGTCCATGCGGACGCCACTGCGGTCGATGTTATAACCGAGAAATTGCACTGAGGGCTGATGGAAAGTGCATTTCTCGGCCTTTAGGAAAAGGTGGTAGTCCCTCAGGCGTTGGAGGACCTCCGCAACGTGCTGGCGATGTTCGGCCATGCTCCGGGAGTAGATCAAAATGTCGTCAATGTAGACCAGGACGGACCTGTGAAGGAACTCCCGGAGCACCTCATGCATGAAGTCTTGGAATACGGAGGGGGCGTTGACCAGTCCATACGGCATGACAAGATATTCATAATGGCCAGTAGGTGTTACGAAAGCTGTTTTCCACTCGTCCCCCTCACGTATTCTGATGAGGTTGTACGCGCTGCGGAGGTCCAACTTGGTGAACACAGTGGTGCTGCGTAGATGTTCCAGAGCTGATGGGACGAGAGGAAGGGGGTAACGGAACTTGATGGTTATTTGGTTGAGAGCTCTGTAATCAATGCAGGGTCGCAAGCCTCCGTCCTTTTTCGCCACGAAGAAAAAGCTTGAAGCAACATGGGAAGTGGACGGTCGGATGTAGCCTTGTTTTAGAGCCTCGTCGATGTACTCCTCCATGGCTTTCTCCTCCGGGACGGACAGGGAATATATCTTCCCCCTGGGCACTGGCTCACCTGGGATGAGGTCAATGGCACAGTCCCATGGCCGATGGGGAGGCAGCTTGGAGGCTTGTTTTGGACAGAAGACATCATTGAAGTGGGAATAACAGGCAGGAATGTCAGTAGAGCATTTCTCAAGTGGACTTTCCACTGTAGTAGCACAGACTTGGATTTCTTTGGAACTTGGACAACTGAGCACGGGGAACTCAGGAAAACAGTCTTGGAAACATTGGTTACCCCACTTCAGGATCTCTCCTGTCCTCCAGGAGATGGTGGGGTTGTGCTGCTCAAGCCATGGGCGCCCTAGAATCACGTCAGATGTTGAATCCTCCAGAACCAGCAGCTGGATCTCCTCCATGTGGAGAACTCCAACTTGGAGAAGAAGGGGTACCACGCTGTAACATACTTTCCGCAAAGGTTTTCCAGTTACTGCGTGGATCTGGTAGATCTTCGGCGTGGGGTTTGTCTTGAGGTTAAGCTGGCGACAGAGGGCTCCGGAGATAAAGTTTCCAGCTGACCCAGAATCGAGGAGCGCACTGACTGGAAGACAGAAATCAGCAGCAGTAAGTTTTACAACAATTGTGAGTGGTTTCATCTTATTCATTGTGGGCAGAATGGCACTCACCAGTGGCCGAACTGGACGAATGGGGCATTCAGAGATGTAATGCCCAGCACGGCCACAATACAAACAGAGATTCTGGGCCAGCCTCCTCTGTCGCTCAGTCGACGAAAGACGAGAGTTTTCAATTTGCATGGAATCATTAGCTGGTTCTGGGGAGCTGACGGATTCTGGCTGACGGAGGTTTGATGGAAATAACGGCTGGCCCTGGTGCTCTTCAAGGCACAGCTGCATACGAGTGGCGAACCTGATGGATAACTGGATGAATTTCTCAAGCCCGATGGAATCCTCGTATGCAGCGAGATGCAACCGCACACGTGGATCGAGGCCTTGATGATAGGTGGTGATTAGGGCTTGTTCATTCCAGCCACTTGCAGCAGCTAGGGTTCGAAACTGGAGAGCATAATCAGAAACAGTTAGTGAACCTTGCTTCAGTTTACATAATCTCTCACCAATTGATGAATCCCAAGCGGGCCTTCCAAAAACTTCCTTGAAGTGGGAAATGAAACTCGACAAGGATGATACAACAGGATTATTCAGATTCCAGAGAGGTTCAGCCCATCGAAGCGCTTTTCCATTGAGCTGAGAGATTATGAAAGCCACCTTTGATCTATCATCCGGGTATAAGTGCGGTTGCATCTCCAGGACCAGCGTACACTGCAAGAGGAAACCGTTGCAGTCCTCCACCAGGCCAGTGAAGGGCGCCGGTTTGGCCATGGGACTGGCGACCGCAGATGGTAAAGGAGATGCAGCGGTGAATGCGGAAGTGCTCGCTGGTGTTGTTACCGTGGAAGTGCTGGTGAATGTGCGACGAAGTGCATCAACCAGGTCTTGAATCGGGTCGGAGTGCTCATGTTGTATTTAAGTCAGTC
The DNA here is from genome assembly GCF_019924925.1 of Ctenopharyngodon idella. NCBI lineage: Eukaryota > Metazoa > Chordata > Actinopteri > Cypriniformes > Xenocyprididae > Ctenopharyngodon > Ctenopharyngodon idella. Next base: position 20,475,043 of record NC_067223.1, read on the forward strand.
TTTGGTCCGGTCTTCTGTTGCGTACAGAAGGGAGCGGAGACACTGGTAAGTGTAAACAGGGTTTATTGAAGTACAACAGAGCGTGCAGACAGAGTGCAGGTGAGTTGAAGCAGATGGATACGTTGACGGGACGTGATACTGGATCTGATACTTGTCTTTGTTTTCTCAGGGAGCGTAGATGCAGATCGACGTGGAGCAGACGAACACACTGGAACTCACAGAAGACGTGGAGACACAAGGGATCACAGAGGATGCTGGAGACAGGTAAGTAGTCGTATAAAGGAATCCTGGAGGTAAGCATAACAGGTAGTATGCATTAACGAGACCGGACAGAGAGTGAGTGTTCAGGATTGTGTTTTATGCTGCTGTGGTGATGAGTGCTGATGAGTGTCAGGTGTGGCTGGTTAATACTCAGGAGAGGGAGTGCGTTGTGATTGGGTGAGTGTAGAGCCTGGCGTGTCTGTGACATCATGTTGTGTCGATCACGTTTACACACTGCCTCCGAAACTTTCGTCCGTCATAAAAAAATTCCCATCAGGTTCAATTTTCTGCGTTTTTCGCATCTGTAGCAAGCATTTTGAGAGGAGTTTTAACAATTCAGAGTCACCGTACAAGTAAAAGCCAAAATCCAAAATGGCATCTGACAAGTTGATCCACTTTGTCTCGCAGCACAAAGCACTAAAGAGACGGAAAATAAAAGTTTTTATGACTATGTATTACACCAGTATTTCCTACACCTACAGTGATAATTTCAGGATAATGTTTGCAGCTCCTTCATAAGGAGGTGGAACTCTCCTTCATCTCTATGCAATCTCAGGATTGGATGGACCCAATATTTCATCTTTTTAAGAAAAGAGAGGACAACAAAATCCTCCTCACTCTCAAAAATCTAGATGGATTATACAATGCCAACATACTAGAAAGATAAGAAGGGGCAAAATTGTGTAACGCCTTGAAAACAAGTAACAAGATATTATAGCTAATTCTATCCTGAACCAGCAACCTTTTCAGTGATTTTAAAAACAAAATAACTGACTCAAATTTCTTGGCTGACTTGAGCATTCTGGCAGCAGCATTCTGTATTTTTTGAAGATGTGCCAAAGCTTTGTTATCAATTCCAAGTGAGATATGATTTAAACCACTAAAGCAAATTTCCCTTAAGAACAACCCAGTGTCCCAGACGGTCAATCAATATATCATGATCCACCATATCAAAAGCAGAGCTGAGGTTGAGTAAAATCAGAATAGCATTTTCACCATTATCCAGTGCCAAAAAGATGTCTTTCAATACTTTCATCAACACCGGTGGTTGGATTAGATCACCCAAAAATTAAATTTCTGTCATTAATTACTCTCTCCCTCATGTTTTTCCAAACCCGTAAGACCTTCGTTCATCTTTAGATCACAAATGAAGATATTTTTGATGAAATCTTGTTTTTTTTAATCCCCCATTGAAAGCAACGAAATTACCACATTCAAGGTCCAGAAAAGTAGTACAGACATCATTAAAATACTCAATGTGACTACAGTGGTACAACCTTAATGTTATGAAATAACGAGAATACATTTGTGCGAAAAAAACAAAACAAAAAAATAGCTGCAAGCAGCAATTAATGGGGTTCAAGCACTTTAAGGCCTTTAAGCACTTGCAGAAAAAAAAATGTTTTATTTAGCATGCATGTAACCACTTAGATCCATTTACAGCCAATACAGGCAATTTACAGTACAATACTATATACTATATGGTACTACATGGTTTTCAAAGCTTTGTAACAGTTATAGCGCCACCTATATTCCGATCTCCATAAAAGTTTGCATGTTTGTTTAAAATCATGTCGCACATGCTCACCTACTTTTGTAAAATTTCAAATTTTTGTTTAGCATTTACAGGCTTTTGAGTGTATTTTTTCCATGCTTCTTTTCTAAAAGTCCCCGTTATAGCTATCCAAAGGGTAAAGTCAAACATGCCCATTGAGTTTTGTTCCGATCGGCCTCCGTTAACCCTGTCTAATAGGTGCTCAAACTTCATTGGCTGATGGTGGCCATGTTTTTCGACATGCCGATTTTCAAGTCAATCGGACTAAAGGTGCGTTCACGCGGCCTTGTAATTCCTGTAGTTATGAGATTCTAGCTTGTAAAAAGCGTTCACGTCTTCGTACAGCTTGTAAGCTGGGAGTTTTCTGAAAGCTCCCAGATGTACCACGTGGCCGCTGTACCACCTGACCGCTGTAGATTCATTTAGGCGTTGATAGTGGTGCCATGGAAACGCATAATTCCCAGTCCAAGGACGTGAACAGCTCCGAATATAACGTCCAATTTTGTCATCTCAAGATTCCGGTAAATACGAGGTGGCGTGAACGCAGCATTTCAGTTATCTAGTTATAGTTGTTTTCATGTTTTTTTTGTTATAGCGCTACCAAGTGTCCAATCGACGCTATTTTTTTTTTTTTTTTTAAAGATTGAGCCCATACACGTTTCCCGAGTTTGGTGAAAATATCTCATTACGTTCAAGAGTTCCTTAGCGACTGTGAATCGAAATTTCAACTTTTTTTTTGATAACGTTTGGCATTCTGTCTCGAGAGAATATTTCTGTTTGGTTCCGATCGGGCAAAAAACCTAGGACTAGTTCACAAAAGTAGGTTATGGACAAAATTCAAAATGGTGGAAATAAAATCGAATTTTGCATTTTTGATTGCTGTAGCGCCCCCTATGGGCAGATTCGGATGTGTCCGGCTGTCTGAGTAGTGAGCAATACTACTACCATCTGACAAAGTTTCATGTTTTTAAAAAAAATTCATCAAAAATATCTTAATGGACTACTTGCACTGAGCCTCATGATGCACATCTGGTTTGAAATAATACTGCTCAGTTAATTCTGGTTATATATTCAATGTGCTGTAATCACCTAGCTGACTAAACGTCTCTTAAAATGAGAAAGCTCTGGATGATTTCAAAATCCTGACATATTCAGAGGCGGGAGAAGAGATAATCTGATGATTAGTGTACAGAACTTTCCAAACTCAACAGAACTTTAAGTTTTACTCCAACATAAGCCAAATTCATTCAGCTATTTCAAACACTGGAATAATAGCACCAACGCACACAAGCAATACTGCTCTTTCGAAAATTAACCAAAGTTACTACACTTTTACTATAGTAAAACCATGGTTCGCCTTCATAAGGGTGTTCGATTAATTACTATTAAATGAAAGGCAAGTTATACTGCTGTTTAATCATCAGCTTGGCTTGTTTTTGCATGTCTTGTAGGCTCTTCGCTGCTTGTTTACAGTCAGAAAGCAACTAGCGTGCGATGCTAACGAACTTACAGTGATTGTCATTCTGTTAACAAATTGTCAAGAGAGAATCGGTGATGCTTGTCAGTTTTAACTTGTTTTTGTATGCAGTACAATTGTAACTAACATAAAATAGTCTACATATCAAAATAATGTGTTGTCACCCATAGTTACTACAGTTTTACTATAGTAAAACCATGATTCGCTTTTGTAAGGGTGTTTATCAGTCAAATTCATTTAAAAATGTAAATTCAACAGGTATGAAATACGATCACTAAGAGAAAAACACTGCAAGACGAGCACTGGACTGCGACAGGTTAGAGGGGAAATATATTTACTATCTACTAACAGGGACTCCTTTCTTTCTGTTTACAGACGTGACGTACTGACGCAAAGACGAATGGCTGCATGCTCGAATTTCCCGCGGAAATCCACCAGTATCGATTTATTATAAAACATTATTACAAGCTTACTGTTGTGAATCGAGCTAAGGTAAGGAGATAGTTTCGAACACTGGGTGGTTATGTACTTGCTCAAAAATTGATTTTGGATCATTTTTGTCACAGATAATCTCCAAATTAATACAGAATCAACCTAATCATTTTTATAAATTCAGCTGTAATTTTGTCTAGCAGACTATATGTAAACATTGCTTATGTGAAATAGCTTATTCAGGACAGTACTAAATATGAAATAACATGCAATTTTTTTTCAATCCCTCTTTGTTAAAAATTCTATACATTTTTGCAGATTTTGCAAGGGTATGTAAACTTTTGAGCACAACTGTATATGCGTGTGTGTGTGTGTTTAACAAAAAGTGATAAGGTAAACTTCTGTCATCAAGACTGCTTTCCCTGCTCAAGAATGGACAATGGGAAAAAGGTGATGTCGTCAAGTTGTTTAAAGCCCTTGTGGAGCAATTTAAGGAAAAGAATGAAGATTTTCACACATGGATGATGAAAATCCTTTACCAAGTGGAGATTCACCAAATAAATGTGTCAGATTTGACAATGAATGATAAGATTGTGGATCATGTTGAAGCCAAAATTAATGACATAGTCAAAAACACTGGATGAGATTGTAAAGGAAATCTGTGAACAAGCAAATATTGATGAACAAACTATGGAAGAAGTGAGAGATCCTCTGTGTCCGATGGTCTGTCAGCTCCTACAGCACCACATCTACAAGAAAAACAAAAACAAATTTTGTTTAAGCTCTGCAAAGCTGTGGAAAAGACAATGAAATATAAACCTTGCGCATTCTTGCTCTTTCTAAATCAAGTCGGCTTATTCAGGTTGGAACAGGAGAAGGAAAGTCATGCATTGTGGCAATGTTTGCTGCTTATCAGGTCATGATGGGAAAAACCCCTGATATAATCTCCAGTTCTCCTTTACTTGCTGAGAGAGACGCTAAAGAATGGTCTGCATTTTATAAGGAACTAGGTATCACTGTTGATGCCAACACCAACAAATCAGAAAATGAGCTGAAGAAGTGCTATAAATGTCAGGTTGTCTATGGTACGACTGTCAGTTTTGCAGGTGATTGGCTGAAACAGCGCTTCCTTAGACATGATGTGAGACCTAATAGAGAGTTTCAGTCTGTGATAGTGGATGAGGTGGATTCTCTAATGTTGGACGAAGGTGTTGAAGTGGTCTACTTGAGCACTAATGGAATCTCTCAATGTAATACTGGCTAAAATTAGTTTTTTTGTCAATCAGCTGAAGTGTTTAGAGACTGGAGAGATTTTAGGTCCTATTCAGCTCTTCTCTCATGTTCTGTGTGAAATCACGCATGGAAATAAAAACATTGATCAACTTAGTATTGTGCAGATGGCTGTGGACGCAGGAATTATGCCTATAACATCCTCAAGGCAAACACACAAAAACATGACAAATGTTTTAAAATGCCTAGATAATGCAAGTGTTGTGCAAATGGTGGCATTTTTAACCATGTTTGTGAGATATGTACCCGAGTATTTCGTTAAATTATACCAACAAGAGCCTGATGGGACTTTAAAGAAACTAAACGATATTAGTCCTGCAAGTACAAATAATAGACAAGAAATATCAATTCTTCTTCCTTTTCGTGTTGTGCATTTTAAAGAGGACTCTCTAGATCCATCATTGAGGAAAAAGAGTAAAGAGGGACAGCAAAAGAACAAAATGAATCTCATATCCCAGGCCTTGAAGATCTCATCAAAGGCAAGATGCAAACCTGGTATTCAAGTGCTCTGCAAGCCACTAAAATGACTCCGGACCATGAATACGTTCTTCATGGAGACGGCGTCGCTCCTGTCGACTACAGTTCCACTGGTGTTGTGCAGAATGACATGAGATGGGGAGAAGGACTTCAGCAGTTTCTAGAGATGAAACACCAAACTAAACTGTCCAACATGACTCTAATAACAAACTTCCTATCTAATGTGGGTTTATTTAGGAAATACACAAACCAGATCTATGGGATGACAGGAACTTTGGGGGACCAAACAGAGCTTGACATGCTGAAGGAGCTTTACGATGGCATTGACACCTGTAAGATTCCCTCATTTAGACAAAGGAAACTTTATGAGCTGGAAGGCATGGTGATACCTGAAGAGGACGAGTGGATCAAGATGGTCTGTAATGTTGTTCAGGATCAAGTGAGTTCCACGGTCTATCGAGGTCCACAAGCAGCTCTCATCATTTGTGAAACAATCAAACGTGCAGAAAGGTTTCATAAGGCCCTTGCAGACAACATCTCATTAGATAAACTAAAACTCTACGTGAACAACAACATGGATAACTCTACAATAACAGATTTAACTATTCAAGAGGGGGAAGTCATCATTGCAACTAATCTAGCAGGTCGAGGTACAGACTTAAAGGTCTGTGAAAGTGTAAATGAGTCAGGAGGTCTGTTTGTGGTGCAAACCTTCTTACCCCTTAACATCCGTGTTGAACAGCAAGCCTTCGGACGAACGGCTCGCCAAGGGAGTCCAGGATCCGCTCAAATCATCATGTGTGCCAGCCATTTCTCTGACTGGGCCATGATGGGTGAAAACACATCTCTAACCAGCTTACTCAGCTGTCCGGATAATTTATTAACACAAATGTCACAAGAGAGTGTGTTTGAAGAAACAGTTAATTGCTACCTGATCTCAAAGCTTTGAGGCAATGGTCTCTGCACTTGAAGACCTCTTAAACACAAATTCAAGCAAACTGGAAAAGGCAAAGGATGTCAGGAACATTAGGGTGCAAAAGAGACTCTCTGGGTTCCTTGAAAAAGACATTCCAGAAATAATGAAAAAAGAAGAGCTTTTTTCAGTCTACCTTAATATTTTGGACAACATTTATGAAGATGATGCTTTTTCTGACCAGCGTGATGTAATTGTGTCCTGTCTTCATGAGTGTTGGGGTTTGTGGCTCCTAATGCATTTCAGTGAGGAAAAGTCCATTGAGAAGAGCACAACCTTGTTGACAGAACAGCTGAAGCTGGTCTTGTCAAATGCAAAGGATACTCTTTTGAGTAAACAGTCTCCATCTACTATGGTCTACTATTACATCAGGTCTGGAAACAATCTCCGTGGGAAAGGGACGCCTTGCAGAGAGCATTGAGATGTACACAAAAGCTTTGGAGGGCGGTGCATGCGGGAAGTTTGTTCCTCTCTATAACCGTGCGCTGGCCACTATTAAGAAGAAATATGCTGGTTATGTTACTCAAGCATTGGCTGATCTGGAAAAAGCTGACAAGGCAATTGATTCATACATGTTACATCTAGTATGTATTCATACAAATGTGAAATTATCAAAACTATCAAGCCAAGAGCAGACAGCAGAAGATGATACTTTGCTTAGCAAACAGTTTCGGGTGAAATGTATGATTCTAGAAAAACTCAGGATGAACATTCAGGATGCTGTAATGAAATTAAAGAGGGCTGAAAGCAGAGGAGGAAATGTGAGCCTGACTGAAAAAAATACCATTTTTCTGGCCAAAGACTTTTTGAAGAGGGCTATAAACAGAACAAATATGAGTCTGCCTGAAAGACTTGCACTTTTTATGATAGAAGAGTTTATAAAAAGGGCTGATATCAGACAAGGAGATGTGAACTTGGCTGAAAAATTTGCACTGGTTTGCATAGAAAACATGAAAAGGGCTGAAAACAGAGGAAGAGATGTGAACCTGGCTGAAAGACTTGCACCTTCGCAGTTAGATTCTATTCATAGTTCTTTAAGAGTTCTGTATGAGTTGCTAATGGAATATGAACACTTCATGTCATTGGGTCTTGACACCATTTTCTTTTTGGACACTATATTTTCTCTTAAGGGCCTTTTTTCAAAAATATTTAGATAAGAAGATATAATGTTTAGACATCTTCTTGAAATGTCTAATTTTTCTTAATGAGCTGTCAGTTATTATTTGTGCTTTCAATATATCAAGATTTCTTCCAGCATCTAAATATTTACATGAGCTCTTCATTGCAATGTGCATCTTAACAATATCATTTAAATTGATTTAAAACTTATGAGTTATGAACGACATGTTGCTTAATTAAAAAAGGATAAATACTCAAATACTATACTAAGCGGTATTTATTTTATTGTCATCCCACATACTCTGGGTTGTCTGAACCAAAGAATATACACTAACAAGAAGCGACACTCAATAGAAAGTTCCATTGAAACACCGGCGCCCAGCAGCGGCCCTGCGTTTCCGCCATTTTGGGGTGAAAGCAAGTCGGCAGTCCACTAGTTTCTATGGCAATATCAGCTGCTTTGTTAAAAAAAAAAAGTACATTAAAGCTGAAATCCAACCTGAATGATGACGACACAGAATAAAATACTATCACTAGTGATCATCAAATCCTTTTTACAGTTTATTTTACACACTTTGTGTTTAAGTCTTAAACTTTTTTCACAAAACCTTTGCTCTCTAGAAACCCAGTCAGTTTGGGTTTCTTTAAAAGGCTTATAAACAATGAATTATTACCAACATATGAAATTAAATTAAGGACATGCTTCAGGAAAATTGGGAATGTTGGACAATAAATATATGAATATAACAGCTTGATTTTGCAGTGTTGTCTAATGTCCGTTAAAGCAAAAGTGTACAAAAGTGGGAATTTATGCGATAACGGACACAGCAATGCATCATGTATTATAAGATTGTTGTTTGTAGCGTGATCTATTAGAGCCTATTTCAATTCAGACCTAGATATTATTACTATCCACTAGGTCTGAAATATATTGTTTGCTGCAAACATGGTGATCTTAAATTTATTAATTATTAATTTACTATTAATAAATGTGTAAAGTTGCATAAAATGGAAATACTCAATAAAGTAGGGTAACTACGTTACCTCAGATGGTTGAATGGTTGGATTCCATAACTGGTAAAATAAAACATATAAAAGACAATACAACATTTACTGTAGGAGCCATACAATTTACTGGTGACTTAATTTAAAAAACCGTTCTATTGCGCTTCTGATTTGGCAGTGAAATTCGCCGATTTTGGGTGCGTAAGATTTGAAGGATTCTATGGTCCAGTTAGTATTTTCACCCCATAATGGCAGCCGCACTACCGGAGCGCCATCTAGTGGCTGTTACACAAAAAGTATCAAAGTGTCGCCTCTTGGGTTCTATACTCTTTATCTGAACTTACTACTGAACGCGTTTTTGAAACCAGCATACCTCGAGTAAGCAAGGTTTGGGTTAATTAACTGAGAGTTCAGGGTATATGTGACGGTAAGTTAACCTTGCTTTCTGGAATACCCCCCTGGTTTTCAGTTGAAAATGGTGTTGTGTAAACTGCCCCTCATAATGTTAAAAAAGTAAAACTGAAGCAGCAGTGTTACAGATAATGAGATAATTAGTTGCTTAATTGAGTGATGATTGACACCTGCTGTAAACAAGCAGAATCACTGAAGAAAAGAGAAATAAGAACAGAAAAAGAGAAGAGACAAACAGAAACACGAACTGTGATGGACTTCAGTCACAGCCTTAGATGAAATCAAATCAAGATAAAAGACATTAAATCTCTTAAGATCTGATTAAATAACTCCACAAACAGCATTACCAGGTTCACTTGTTATTAACTGAAGTCGGTCACAGTTCATGTTTCTGTTTATTTCTCTTTTCTTCAGTGATTCAGCTTGTGTTCTTCATTAATGGTCAATCATCACTCTAACACCTCTTCAGTGTTACTTTTTAATGCTGAGTGAGAATTATATAAACACTAGGGCCCGGTTTCACAGACTGGGCTTAGTTTAAGCCAGGATTAGGCCTTAGTTCATTTAGGATATTTAAGTAGCTTTTATAAACGTACACTAGAAAAAAAAAAAAAAAACATTACTGTTGTGCATCTTGAGACAAAACAATGGCTCTGACATATTTTAAGATATGTCAGTACAAGACAGCTCAAACATGCATTTTAGACTAGGACTAGCTTAAGCCTTGTCTGTGAAACTGGAGGTGGGAGTGTTAATTTAACACTGGGTGTTTTACTTTGTATACTGAAGCATGTTTATGTTTAAAATAGAAAAATATTATGTTGTGTATTTATGTTTACAATGTCTATGAATGCTGTATGTACAAGTGGTCGCCCTGTTTTTGCCAAGTATGATGTGTTCCTGGAACAACATTACTGTCCAAAAACCCTAACCCTACCCATAACTTATTCCTAAAATTAAAGGTAATTGATAGGTGAATAAGAATGATGTAAAAGCCCATAGGATTACACATCCTAGTTGTAATCCTAAACTTAGTATTAAATGTCCCTCAAACCTGGATGATTTGAATGTTGTTCCAGAATCAATAAGGATGTTGATCCAGGAACATATTCTACTTGGTAAAATCATGTTCACTATGCACAGGTACTATAAGTGCAAAAACTGAATCTGCATGTAATGGAATTATGTTTAAAAAAGGAAATCTTAAGATCAAGATAATTTTCTTTGTGTCAATATAATTTCTTATGTGACTTTTGTCTGATGGTTTAATAGAGTGGTGATACTTCAAACAATATTTACGAGTACTGTATTAACGTGACAATTAAAAAAAAAAGAAACTGAATATTTAATATCAATTTGCCTGTTGTCCTTTATTTGTTCCAACCTTGATTCTGAATGTTTAAAACTGTTTTTTTTTTTTTTTTTGGTCAAATCCGGCTTCCGTCTCCACATTATATATGTTCAAATACAATGGTTATAAAACATTTAAGAGAAGGAAGTTTCTATCACACAATTCAGTAAACAATTAAAAAACTACCTGCATTAACATTGTAATGAAAATCTGGATGTTTATGAATATCTTACATTACTTAATTTTAAATATCGCCTAAATTGTTCTTTTTTCCTGTAATGAAATGTTTCATTGAAATGTTGTTTCACATTTTTAATCAATTCAGAGTTCCATCTAACCCTGCAGCATTGACCCCTGCTGGTAAATGCTGTAACTACCATTAGCTAGACTGACTGCTTTTACACACAATCACATGATGCCCCCTACTGGTTAAATAGACAATACATTTGAAAAACATCCCATTCTGTGTAAACCCTTATACACTTGATGCTACTATCTAATCTTGTTGCCAATCAAAGCATGATTTGCTAGTTAGAAAATTATTTAAATTAAGATATTTTTGATGAAATCCAAGGGTTTCTGATCCACACATAGGCAGCAACGTCATTATTACATTTATGGACCTCAAAATGTACAAAGACAACTTTAAAGGGTTAAAATGAAAATAATGTCATTTATTACTCACCCTCATGCCGTTCCACACCCGTAAGACCTTCGTTAATCTTCGGAACACAAATTAAGATATTTTTGTTGAATCTGATATCCGATGGCTCGGATATTCTCGTCGCTTTATAATATTAATACTGAACCACTGTACTCACATGAACTGATTTAAAAATGTTTTTAGTACATTAATGGATCTTGAGAGAGGAAATGTCATTGCTGGCTATGCAGGCCTCACTGAGCCATCGGATTTCAACAAAAATAAATGACATTGTTTTCATTTTTCGGTGAACTAACCCTTTATAATAATCCACGTGACTACAGTACAGTGGTTCAACCTTGTTATGAAGCAATGAGAATACTTTTTGTGTGCAAAAACAGAACAAAAATAATGCCTTTATTCAATAACTCAATAAAAAGTTGGCATAGTTTATTCATTATTGGCCTGCGTCAGCATCGCATGCATTAGGGTTGGGAAATAGTCCAAAAATGGTTCTGGTGTGATGGGTGAGCGAAGTGCGAGGAGCGTATCCTTTAATAAAGACGTTTCACCTCATGAATATTATAGCAATGAATGCATTGAAAAGCCCTCGCGCTACTCATATACATCAGATATCAATGCAGAGAGAGAGAGATGCACTAAAGCTGCACAATTAATTTTTAAAAGATCGCATTCTCGATTTCATCACCCACATGATCTCATTTCTAAATGACAACGATTCGCCTGTCTATATTAAACCTTTGACAAAAACAAAATCGCTATATTCAAATCTGCGTTCGCGCTGCCGTTGATCTAGAGAGAGCAGTTGTCATGTTTAGATATAAACAGCTTCACAAACAGTCTTTTCAAACACACTGTATCATTATTTCTGTTACAAATATTTTGATCATCACAGAAGCATACAAAAGTTAATTATTCAGATATAAATAATGATGTCTACATTACCGATCAAAATAGAATAAATCACCTTTTGAAAGTAACTGGGTGCTTCAAATAACGACTGTATCAATTACATTGTTACGGCACTAGGTGGCAACAAATTACTGTTAATAATGAATCTATCACTGAATCATTCTTTCAGAAACAAGTGATGTCTTTATGAACCCAACTTACAAAAATATTCTGTTTCACCTGTCTGGATCTTACATGTGTGTTCAAGCATCTTATTTGTGTTGAATTTGTGGTAACACTTTACAATAAGGTTCATTAGTTAATGTATTAACTAACATGAACTAACCATGAGCAATACATTTATTACTGTATTTGTTCATCTTTGTTAATGTTAGTTATTAAAAATTCAGCTGTTCATATTGTTCATGCTAGTTTACAGTGCATTAACTTATGTTAACAGATACAACTCTTGGTTTTAAGAATGTATTAGTAAATGTTGAAAAATAAAGATTAATGCTCTAGAAATGCAGTTCATTATCATTATTAGTTCATGTTAATGTTAATGAACATTATTGTAAAGTTTTAGTGAATTTGTTGAGATTAGCAGTCTGTTAAACTCGTTTTACAAGTATAGTAAATACAAAAGGGCTTTTTGAGTTGAGTATTGTGCATTTTTCCCCCTTACTATTTTTTTTTTTTTTTTTTTGGTTGTGTAATAATTTTAATGGAACCAGAATCAGAACCGGAATCATTAGGCAGAACTGGAATCGGAACAGGAAAAAAATTTTATGATTCCCAACCCTAGTCGTGATAGTGGCGTTTGACATTTCCCCTCTTCACAACTCCAACTGTCTTGTTACAAATCAAACAGAATGGCTTTGTGCTGGATTCAAAAAGACATAAAACTAAACAAATGTTTAATACGCGTTTATCAAAGTAGGAAATCCACACTTTTAACCCCTTACACACCATTAGTGCTCTTGAAATACGAAATGGAGGCGAGTCCGGATTAAATTCCCTTAGAGCCCGAACCCCTGCTCTATAAAGCTGTTGGTAAATAACTTGTCAATGGCTAAATAATCATACGGTAATGTTGCCATTTTAATCTGATAAATGATGCTTTGGTAAACCAAATTATTAATTAAAGACGTTTGCATGTATGTGGTATTATCTATGAGACATATATAAACAGTTTTGTTTATTAACTGCTAGAGCGCCAAAAGTTATAGTGTACCTTTAAATAAAGGTCAAATGTAAAAATGACATGAATAAGCCATTTTTTTTATTCAGTATACTTTATTCTTACAGATAATAGTACATTATGCAATTAGTTGTTCAAAAGTGCAGTTTCATTGATGATCAGGCATTTTTTTTTTAACTTAAAAAAAGAAAATCATGAAATATTATCTAGTCTTAAATAGTTCCGATTTACACATTTGTGACTTAAAAAAAAAAATCTGTAATTATTATCTGATCGAGTCATTTCTTTGCTTTCATGTTCTATTTTTAATGAAAGGACATTAGAGATAATGGACAAAAAAATCATTGGGAAAACCCATGTGTCCCACAAAAGCATTACACACAACTGCATGACCTCAACGCTATCCTCCGTCGGTTTTAATATTCATATTTATACAATTCAATTTTCATATGTATTTACATTTTCTGCAGGAGAGTTATACATGGACAGGTTGCTAACAGCAGATATCTGCAAGAAAAAAAAAAAAGATCAGCTTCCTTACCCATGGATTACTTATTTATTGAAAATATTAAACAACAATTGCACTAATTACTGAGTACTAAAGTCCAATTAAACTGGAGTTACAGGCTTCTCTTACCTCTGAGTTGTTAAGATCATGGTAATGATTGGGCTTAAAATCACTGGGTTGTGCAATTACAACTTGTGGAACAAACTGCACCTTTGGGAAAAAAAATGCACATGTAGAGTTTTATGCCTTCTTACTGTGAAACGCCATACATGCAATGACAGACAGTTTTAGTATTACAGGTTTACAGTAATCAGTAAATCAATTACTGTAACAACATAAAACAACTAGAATAGAGTACTGTTTTTGAAACACTAAGACACTTTTATACTGCTGTTTTTGAAACAATAAGATACTGTTGAGCTGAGTTGAGTTGAGCTGACAAAAATGGTTGGGAACCCCTGACTTGACGCATTACTCACCTGAGGATAATAGCAGCAGGAGGCTTTACATGCAAATGCTGACAGAAAGATGGAGATGAAAAACGCAAGCAGGGCGAGTACCAGAGATACACCACTGATTCCCAAGAAAACGGTCTGAGAATAATAACAAAATAAATTTATGATAATAATAATAATGACACTGGCACTGTCTGTATAGCAGTCCAGAAACTACAATCCTTGAGGTTCACGTGGTAATACATTTATAGGTCAAACCGGACTAAATTTACAATAAACATAAAATGTCAATGTCAATCAGTAATAGCAAGAGATTTAAACTACTTCTGAAAATATCTTATTGCAATTACTAAATATATGTGAGTATAAAATTTGTTGACATACCTTATACTTGACCTCAATATAATAACAAGCATAATCGTTGCAGGAATAGTTGAACGGCCCTAGAGCCAAATCCAATGAAATCATTATAGTGGAAATGCCTGCAGTTAAAGTGCTGAAAATGTTCATTCCAAGTGAACCTTTCACCTATAGGTACAAAAAAACCAAAATAAAAAAAAACAACATTAATAATAATTAATAAATAAACAAATAAATTATTAAATGATTACTGCCCACAAGGCTAATCAAATAGATTAGCCTTGTGGGCAGTGCGCCAACAAATGTTGCGGTTGCGCTTCAGGCGTCCCAAGTTTGAGTCCCGGCTTGTGAACCTTCCCCGATCCTGTCCCTTTCTCTCTCCAACTTTGCTTCCTGTTAATTTGTTAATAAAGTAATGTTAATAATGTGTCTGTGCGCCTGAGTAGATTTTAGGACCTTCTTGACATATTTAGGATCTCTACAAATTACTGTCAATGATGCCCATTGTAACGATTAAGTTCAGTTTTGGTTCTGTTTTCACTGTTCCTGTTTTGCCTGCCTTAGTTCTCTGGTTAGTTTCCCTGATTATTAATTAGCTCCATCACACCTGTTCTGTTTCTAACACTGAGGCGGACTTCATCAGCGCTGCTCCATATCAAGAGATCACCTAGTCATCACCCCACTAGACGGAGCGAAAGCCAGAGCCCACCACAGACACAGAACTCAAGCCTGCTATGATGTGGAATGATTGAGCCAGTCATCCCCCTGGAGCCCGAGGCACACAGACAGTCTGATCCGGTGCATGAGCCAGCTATATTGTGTGACGCCGTGGGAATACTAGTGGAATACAAGGACATGAAGAAAAGCCCCACCTACATTCCCTCCATTGAGGGTGAGCCTCAGCTGGCCTTTGCAAATTTTTATTATGATTATGAAAAAGGATACTTTCCTTGTGCCCCTGCTGGTCCTGTCTAGCTTCAAGTCAAGTCAAGTCAAGTCACCTTTATTTATATAGTGCTTTTTACAATGCAGATTGTTTCAAAGCAGCTTTACAGTGTTACCAGGAAAATAATTTGGCTGCACAGCTGCTGTAGAAGAAAATGGTGTCATTGTCCAGCTTAAGTAAGTTCAGTGTTGATTCATTCCATTGTAAAAATCATTAGTTATTAATTTAGTTCATTTATGTAAACAGCAGCTCTGGAGAAAACAGTGATGTCATCGTCCAATTCAGTTCTCATACAATGATGTCAGTGCAGACAGATCAAAAACATTGTTGAATATCAAGTGTCCCCAACTAAGCAAGCCAGAGGCGTCAGCGGTAAGGAACCTCAAACTCCATCAGGTGACAGAAATGGAGAAAAAAACCTTGGGAGAAACCAGGCTCAGTTGGGGGGCCAGTTCTCCTCTGGCCAACAACGAACAGTGCATGATTATGTTTCAGACAAAGTTACAGGTCATAAATCAGACTGGGATTGGGACAGTCAAAATATTTAATCCAGTTGAATCTGGTTGAAGATCGGATTCATCACGGCAGTATGGAAACGGTTTTATTGGGGATCTTTGCCACTGGCTGTCGTGTCGATGAGGTCTTCTTCACATGGGATGGTCTAGTTGACACAATCTCAGCTGACACTTCAGGGATGGATTGTGGTCGTGTCTAGGCGCAAGTACTCCATCTGATCTGGATACGGCCCGGATCTGGCTGACTATGTTAAACCTCTGAATAAAGAGACTAATATAAGTCTCCTGTGTCTCCAGAGTGTCCACCTAGCTTCCCTCTCCCACCTCCTCTTCCAATATCATCCAGTTCCTTAGCACCACCTCTGCTGGTTATCTTCAGCCCCTTGACTTGTCCTCTAATGCCACCTATGGATTTGCCTCGTGTCTTGAG
The DNA here is from genome assembly GCF_019924925.1 of Ctenopharyngodon idella. Taxonomy (NCBI): domain Eukaryota; kingdom Metazoa; phylum Chordata; class Actinopteri; order Cypriniformes; family Xenocyprididae; genus Ctenopharyngodon; species Ctenopharyngodon idella. Next base: position 20,491,364 of record NC_067223.1, read on the forward strand.
GTCTCTAGCTTCACCTGGTAAAGAGGCTCCACCTCCAGCCGCTGATCCCATCACTCCACCTCAGCCTGTCAACCTGTCGACTCCGATTTGGCTCCATAGACTATCATGCTCCACCGGGCTCCCTTGTTCCTTCCAGCTCTGCCTTGGTCAGATGTTATCCCGCCTGCTTCAAGCACTTATGGGCCTTCAGCTACACTTTGTCCATCTACCCCTTTGGCTCCGTCAGGCTCTGCCTTCCCTCTGGCACCTTAATTCCACCTCAGATGCTCAGCCTTGGTCTCCTAAACCATCTGTGTCGTTTGGTCCCATCTGCTGTCAGTCTGTGCCTAGAGCTCCACTTCCATTGGGCTTATCTCTATCAGTCTTCCCTCGGGTGTCGTCAGCCAAATCACCACTATGGATCCTCCCTCCCTCTGCTACTCCTGCTCCTGGCTCCTTGCACCTTCATCACAGCCCTAGTTTTTCCCTCTGTTATTTCCCCTTGTTTACTGTCCTTCACCAACCCCTCGTCCTCCTCCAAAGCCCCCACCGTCCCTCCTCAGTTGGAGTGTTACGGCGCGAGGATGCGCTTTCCTGGGGGCTGTACTGTAATGATTGTTAAGTGTTGGTTTCATTTGCAGTGGGTTCTGTTCCTGTTTTGCCTGCCTTAGTCCTCTAGTTAGTTTCCCTGATTGTTAATTACTTCCATCACACTTGTTCTGTTTCAGTCAATCACTCCCCATGTATTTTAGCCTTGTCTTTTCTTCAGTCCTTTGTTCAGGCTCATCTATGTTGAAAGTGGTTGTTTCTGTTATATCCTCCTGCGATCTCCTATGTATTCCCTGTCGATTTATTATTGAAGATTATTGTTTTCTTGACTCCTGCATTGTGCATTTTACAGCCACCTCACCAATGACATCCATATACTTTTATAGCAGAAAAATAAGGAAGAACAAATCAGTACAAACACAATAGGGTTGCTTGGACCCCTAAAAATAACAAGTGTTGTGTACATACCAAACACAAACTGGCGGGTGAATTCATATTGTTTTCTGCAGCAACAGAGAGTGAGCCTGCGGTAATGTACTGAGAGCAAAGAGAGACAAAAATTGAGGCTTCTGTTAGATGTAATGTAACTTGTGTTTAAAAAAAAAAACACAATACTTAATTGTATAATTGTTTCTTACGATGATAGATCCCCAGTAAGGAATACCACTGAAGACAAAGATGGATGATGCATGTATTGTAGACACAATGCCCAACAGGAGAGTCAACACACCAATCATTATCTCTACAGTCTGTGAAAGACGAGAGTCTTTTATAAATTAAGTAAAACAGTATCAAATTTTAAGGAACAATATAAAATATACAATATAAATTTATGGCAGCTGTACTGTCTAATACAAGCTGGACATTAAAAATATCCAAAAACTTCTACTTGTGTGGAACTCTCATTGTATGAATTCACATATTGCATTGCAGATGTGTAAATTTGTCCATTACTTCTCATTTTTGATAATTTGCAACTCCTAAAACATTCTTCTCTGTGACTGATACTGTAAATTTTACTATTTTACTCTGCAAATTATAAATTGTATCTTATATTCTTCAATAAAGATGCGTATGCTTTATTGTGTATCATTCCTTTTTTAAAATGTATTCATTTACTATCCTTATTTCACACTGACACGCACCGATAATTATTAGGATTTATGAAAAATGTCTCACCCCAAGGGCTTTTGGTTGGCTTTTCAGAAATGCCTGAATCTGATGAGGTGAAACTCCTGCTAGCTGTTGTACATAAACAGGAACAGGAGCATTTGTCCCAGTGCCTGATGTGGTTTGTGTTGGTGGTTGAACCTGGATGACAACCGCTGAAGAGTTCATGGGTATGGCAGTGTGGGACATTCTTGATTCAGAATCTGAAATTGACCTGTACAAAATCATAGTAAACCAAAACATGTAATGGATATGATTATAAAATAGATTTTCTATGTAAAAACCTTAAAATATTATAATTACATTTAATATTATAAATGTGGTCTTCATATTGTTGAAAAGCTTATGAATGCAGTTATGATAATAGTAGTTATTACCATTGGTTAAATTATTGTTCAACTAGAATAACTCTATTAGACCTTAAAACATACAGCTCATGTTTAATTTGATCTACGTAAATTACATTTTAGGCATTAAGCACATGCTCTTTTTCAAAGATACTTACAGAAGTGCCCAACTAACCATTATAGATTATTACCAAATAAAGGAAATCCATTCATTAATAACATTTTAGTTTAAAAAAGCAGACATAATGCAAAGATAGGCATCTGTATAAAGGTAGTCAGATGTAGCGTAGTGTTTTACCAGAAAAAAGGTCTTCTCCTCAGTTGATGTTTTTTTTAACTTTGCTCTGTAGTTCAGTCCACTCTTCTGATATAAGCCGATGTAAGTAAGATGTTCTAAATGTTACATATACTGTTTCCAGAATGAAAGGGGAAGCAGGTGGAGCTCCAGTGGTTAGGAAGGGATGGAAAACTGGCCCTTTCATTCAGAGAAACAGAAGTTCAAAAACCACAAAAGACGTTAAAAAACAGAAGTATTCATAAATATATGTTGTACTTTATAACAAGCAATCTGGAAACAGTCATGTAAATATTGTAGAATAAAATGTGGTGCAAATAACAATGATCAGCGCAGTGTGATTTAAAATGCCATAGTGAAAGCAGGTAACACTCTTTGGTTGATAAAAGATTAAATATTTTGTGACTTAGAAGTGTAATAAATCTGAAGCTATTAGCATTCATTGCTCTCTTGTCAGATGAATTTTAATAAAATATCATTGTTGTGTTGTAACTACATACTAATGTAAACATATAAGCATTATTCCAAAACAAAGGGTTTACACTTTACCGATATGATACCGTTTTGAAAAACAAGAACAACTATTTAAATATTCATTCTTCTCTAAAAGTCACTTTTTCATAGCTGTAGGTACAAGCAGACAGACTGTGACTATTAGGCAAGGCAAATTTGTTTTTAGAACATTAAAATATACTATAAAAGAAATAATATATAAAAAGAATACATTAGTTAAAATGAGATAGGATTCTAACATTAAAATTAATATGAGTTAACGTAGAGAGGATTTATGAAAAGACCAGAGCAGTGCCATCAGTACAGCGCAGAAACAGTGCTCAATCAGGAAAAGCACAGTTAAATAGATGTGTTTTCAATCTGGACTTAAAGGTAGCTACTGACACAGCACATGTGACATCCTCTGGAAGCCGGTTACAGCTATGGGTGGCATAATAGCTAAACGCCATCTCACCATGTTTTGAATTTACTCTAGGTGTTATTAACTGGCTTGATCCTTCTGTTCTGAGATCTCTATTTGGTTTGTATTCTACCAACATACAGTATCTGCCATGTATTTTGGACCAAGGTCATTATGGGATTGTGTACAATTAGACATTTAAAATCGATTCTGAATAAAACTGGAAGCCAGTGAATGACCTAAGAACCTCGTGACTGAGTATCTGTCTGCATTGCATAAAACGAACACTGATCACTCATTCAGATTACACAGATTACTGCAGCTGATCTGTTTCTCATTTAATCTCTTTCTGTAACAATATACAAGTGTTATTAGTAAAACGATATTGGAATTGTTGTAAGAGAATTAACTTGACAAAACTCAAAGGGCAAGAATTTGGGTGATTTGCAAACACTGAGTGCCATAATGGTGACTTCAAATGAAACATTGAACATTGAAGTGCAAATTGAACAAAATATTTCCAGAAGTGTCTCCATTATGTGACAATCTCATTACTCACTACTATATTATGTGTCCAAAATTAAAGTTTCTGGATTTTCTTTTTACTTACTCTGGTACAACAACAGTTTGTTTCATAGGGCTTCATTTCTGCACCACCCCCCATATGCTTTGTTTTGGAAGAAAAAGGAAGTTCCAACTTTTAGAAGCGGAGTTGACCGGTACACTGCATTTTGAAAGAATTAGGTATACCCTAAAATACAAGATTTTGTTATTTGAAGAAGTTTGATGCCCTTTTATTTCTTTTCTGCAAGCTTGTGATTAATGTTTATTATGCCTTCATTACCTGCTTTTACCACTGGAAGGCACTTTTGGGTTGGGGTTGTGTGCGTTTTCTGTCTGGTAAGTAGTTTTTTCCTCCTAATTTATGTAAACTTTATGTTCAATTATTATCATCTTTATGTCATTTTTTTTTATCCATATTTTTTAGGATGTATTTGATTGAATAAAAAAAAAAGTGTAGGTACAAAAGATCAAATAAATACCAATGAAATATCAAATAAAAAGACAAAGAATGAGCATTATCTAGAGCTAAACCATTTTCAATAAGAACTCTTGTGGTCATATAAAAGAAAAAAAAAGTCAATCTGGTTACTAATAAGTGAAGATGGTAATGCTGTTTTTTGAGTTGTTTAATTATTCTTTGTGTTACATGTTCCCGGTGTCATGACAACTTTTGGTGCCATATTTGTTAATTGTACTAATAATTACTTATCAAGGCCCCGATATACTTCAAGTGAAATCAAAGAACAAACTGATATGTAATTTTGAACAAAATCATGAAGTTTGTTTTTTGTTTGTTTCGAAAGTTCAAAAGAGCTTGGCAAAGCAAACTTTACGGAAAAGTTCACTCCAGCTGGTAAACGCCTTCTTACTACCATTGGTCCGTGGCGATGATGTAGTAGGTCACGTCATTTCGCAGCTACGTCATCTGACTTTCAAGTGTGACAGTCTCCTGTTCTTCCAGCTATGGCCATTGGCTGTGGCTAGGAAGCTCATCAAGAGAACTAGGTCCACCAGAGGCCAGTTTCAGAAATGAGGTTAAGTGAAAACTCAGAGTCAGTTACCATGGTAGCTTACTTTATGAACCTAACCTGGGGTGTGTTTCCCAAAAGCATCGTTAGCCAACTAACGTCTGCTAGTACGTATAAACAAGCATATGATTGAATCTGGAAATAAAGCAAAATAACTGAGGAAAATGAGAATTGGTCCTCAGATGCCATGTCCGTAATTTATAGCAAAAAATCTAGCATTAATTCGATCTCAAAACGATTCATTTAAAGAAGTTATTACTCACCACCTGACACGGCACATAAAGTGTAACTAAGTCACAATACAAACGCAAATGGGCATTTTAAGATTAGAAACATTTTGAGTCCCCCCTCCCTTGCCTCACAGTGGTTTGGTCCACTGCAGATGTCACCTACACACACAAGTCCGGTGGGAGAGAACAATGTCCTTCAGACAGTAGTTGAGGAACTCCAGTAAGTAGGCTGTCAAGGCTATTTTATTCATTTTAAACATCGGATGAAGTGATTATTTTCTCTTCAATACAGATGATGCTGAGTAATTAGTCATGACAAAAAAACAAACAAAAAAAGATGATAACTGATGTATTTGTATGTTACCTAGCTTGTTTGGTAGCTTGATTACCATAACTTGTTGGATAGTAAGTCACCCACACCAACTACAACTAACATTGTGATAAGCATACAGTGGCAAGAAAAAGTTTGTGAACCCCTTGCAGAATCTGTGAAAATGTGCAAAATTTTAACAAAATAAGAGAGATCATACAAAATGCATGTTATTTTTTATTTAGTACTGTCCTGAGTAAGATATTTTACATAAAAAAAATAACCCAGTTCAAAAGTTTGTGAACCCTTGATTCTTAATACTGTGTGTGGTTTTTTTGTTGTGTGATGGTTGTTCATGAGTCCCTTGTTTGTTCTGAGCAGTTAAACTGAGCTCTGTTCTTCAGAAAAAATCTCCAGGTCCTGCAGATTCTTCAGTTTTCCACCATCTTTTGCATGTTTGAACCCTTTACAACAGTGACTGAATGATTTTCAGATCCATTTTATCACACTGAGGACAACTGAGGGACTCAAACACAACTATTAAAAAAGGTTCAAACATTCACTGATGCTCCAGAAGGAAACACGATGCATTAAGAGCCGGGGGGTGAAAACTTTTGAACAGGATGAAGAGGTCCACATTTTTCTTATTTCGCTTGAATATCATTTTTTTTTTTCATTTAGTACTGCCCTTCGAAAGCAACAGAAAATACTTGCATGTTTCCTGGAAGACAAATTAAATACAATTTACCTTGATCTTTAAATTCAAAATGTTTTCACCCCCCATCTATTAATGCATCATGTTTTTTTCTGGAGCATCAGTGAATGTTTGAACCTTTTTTAATAGTTGTGTTTGAGTCCCTCAGTTGTCCTCAGTGTGAAAAGACGGATCTCAAAATCATTCAGTCACTGCTGAAAAGGGTTCAAATATGCAAAAGATGCTGGAAAACTGAAGAATCTGCAGGAGCTGGAGGATTTTTCTGAAGAACAGAGCTCAGTTTAACTGCTCAGGACAAACAAGAGACTCATGAACAACCATCACAAAACAAACAAACAGTCTTAGATCATCCAGGTAACCACACACAGTATTAAGAATCAAAGGTTCACATACTTATGAATGGGGTTATTTTAATAAATTCAGCTATTTGTTTGTCTTGTGGATTATATGTAAACATATTTTATGTAAAATATCTTACTCAGGACAGTATTAAATAAAAAATAACATGCATTTTTTACTATCTCCCTTATTTTGTTAAAATTATTAACATTTTCGCAGATTCTGCAAGTGGTTCACATACTTTTTCTTGCCACTGTATGTGTGAACTGTAATTAGGCTAATAGATTTACTGTTGTGTGTTGGGTTTGCTCAATGTGTATTCATCGTATTTTGGTAACTTGGTTGTAAACAACTTCCAAAATATTGCAAGAAATAAATTGAATTTTGAAGAAGAATATTTTGGTCAATCAGTCAATTTTTTCATTGAACCGAAGAGAAACATTGAGAATAAGCATAATTGCAAACTTTCATGCTCCATGCTACACTAATAATAAATAGTAGTAAGGCCTTCCTCTGTGTACATATATCCTTATAAGTAAAATTTTAGCTGTATTATGTATACTCTTCAAAAATAGTTTTTGAGAAATTTTTTGTTTTTGTGTATTATTTTGTTTATTTATTTCTTCCTCATGATTTAGAAATAATTGTTTTTGTTCATTCTGTGTTGATTCTCTTGTGTATTTCTGTTCATTTTTAATTTATTCTCACTTGTACTTCTAAGTAAGTAATTGTGGCGAGGGGGGCGTGGTTCAGCCGAGTCGGCAGCGGGAGAGAGAGTCAGGAGACGAACGGTGAGTGAGTGGGTTAAATGCAAATGACGAACACCTGTCTCTTGTTTCAGTAATTGGTGTGGAGAGAGTATATAACACCAGGAGAAACAGGAGTGGGGGGGAGAGAGACGGACTACTGACTGCTGCCCCGCTGGTGATCTACGAGTGAGAGAATTGTGAATGATTTGTGACCGCTTTGTGCCTGTCTGCACCCCTTTTGTTTTGTATTGTGAGAATTAGTGCAAATAAAAAGCAGTCAGTAGTCAAGCCGACCCTGTCCTCTTCCTTCCTGAATACTGAACTTTGCTACACTGGTGCCGAAACCCGGGAAGGAAGACGGAAGCCGCCGCCATGCAATCGTCCTCCGGATCGCCATTTGCGGAGATTATCACCTCCCTCGCGGTCATGCAACAAGAACAACACCAGGCCCTGCTGGACTTGAGACAGGATCAAGAGAGGTGCTTCCAAGTCGTTGTTCAAGCCCAGCAGGAGGACCGCGAGAGGTTCCGGAGCTGGATTGACCGGGAGGTTCGACCGGAAGCCCTGGAACCTCGAGCTGTGCCCGCCCACCTACCACTCCACAAAATGGGATCTGAGGACGACCCGGAGGTTTTCATCGATCTTTTTCAGAAGACGGCCGAGCTGTCGGGCTGGCCGCGGGACCAGTGGCCGATGCGCCTGGTCCCGCTGCTCTCCGGGGAGTCCCAGATAGCGGCACAGCAGCTTCCGGTGCAGAATCTCCTGGTCTTCGACGACCTAAAAAGGGCCATCCTCCAGCGGGTCGGCCGGAGCCCTGAAGAACATCGCCAGCGGTTCCGTTCCCTGGAACTGGGCGAGTCCGGCCGACCGTTCGTGTTGGCCCAACAGCTCCGGGACTCCTGCCGCAAATGGCTGTTGGCTGAGGGAAGCGACGTGGAGAAGATTGTCGATCGAGTGGTACTGGAGCAGTTCATTACTCGGCTCCCACGGAGGACAGCAGAGTGGGTCCAGTGCCACCGCCCCACGTCGCTGGACTCAGCCATCCACCTCGCGGAGGACCATATGGTGGCGTGCCCAGGGGTCGGCGAACCCCTCCCATCTGTCTCTCTCTCCCCGTCTTCCCCTTCTGTCTCTCTCTCTCGTCCTGTCCCTCTCCCCAGGTCCCGCCCACCTGTACATCCTCGAGTCCCGCCCCGGGGGCGGGGCGGGGTTGACCCGAGCCAGTTTGGGGGTCCCAGAGCCCCGCCCAGGAGGGCGGGACTGACTTCCGCTGGACAGGACCCCGCGCCTGTTTCTCCGCTCTCTCCACACCAATCATTTACCCCACTCCCTGCCACTGGGGCGGCGGGGAGGTCTGGGCCAGCCTGTTGGCGTTGCGGGGACCCGGAGCATTTCGTGGACAGGTGCCCAGTGATGGAGGTTGGGACAATGGTCCGGGTCCCGGACGCCCCGCAGGCTGCCCCCGGTCAAGCTGGCTGGTATCAAATACCTGTGAGTATCAAGGGGGGTACCTATCAGGCCTTGGTGGATTCAGGCTGTAACCAAACCTCGATCCATCAAAGCCTGATTTCATCCGGGGCATTGGATACAAGCCGCGTGGTTAAGGTGCGGTGCGTACACGGGGATGTGGTGGTATATCCAGTAGTGCCGGTCATTATCCAGTTCAGGGGCCAAAAGCATAGCGTTGAGGTGGCAGTTAATCCGCACCTCCGGCATCCGTTAATTTTGGGGACAAATTGGCCAGCATTTTCTGAATTATTGGGTTATTTATGCACGGATGCCTCTTGGGGGAAAAAGGCGATGGTTGGGGATGCGCAAGCACAGGCGGGAGAGACTGAACGGGGACCACTGAGTGCTGCTTCAGGGGAACAGAGTGAAATTGAGAGAATAATTCTCTCGGATCGCGATGACTTTCCCCTGGAGCAGTCTCAGGATGAGACCCTAAAACGTGCATTTGAGCAGGTCCAAACCATCGACGGTCAGCCTCTCCAGCCTGGACGGGCGCTTACTTATCCATATTTTGCAGTTATAAAAAATCGGTTGTATCGGGTGACCCAAGACACCCAGACAAAAGAAGATACAACCCAGTTGTTAGTTCCAAGGAGCCGCAGGGAAATGCTTTTCCAAGCGGCTCATTCTAATCCAATGGCTGGACACTTAGGACAGGCAACAACACTAAATCGCCTCATGACCCGATTCTTTTGGCCGGGCATTCACGAGAATGTGCGCAGGTGGTGCGCGTCTTGTCGTGAATGTCAGTTGGTAAATCCACCGGCCACCCCAAAAGCGCCTTTGCGCCCCCTCCCATTAATGCAGGTCCCCTTCGAGAGAATTGGTATGGACCTCATCGGGCCATTAGAGCGATCAGCCAGGGGACATCGCTTTGCATTAGTCATTGTGGATTATGCAACTCGATATCCTGAAGCAGTGGCCCTCCGCAGCATTTCCGCGAAGAGTGTTGCGGACGCACTGTTTACTTTAATCTCCCGGGTGGGGATTCCAAAAGAAATCCTCACCGATCAAGGCACGGCGTTTATGTCACGTACTTTACGCGAACTTTACGAATTATTGGGCATTAAAGCGATCCGTACCAGCGTCTTTCACCCACAAACTGACGGGCTGGTCGAACGTTTTAATCGCACGCTTAAAACCATGATTCGTAAATTCGTACAAGAAGACGCCAAAAATTGGGATAAATGGTTAGAACCCCTGTTGTTCGCTGTGCGAGAAGTCCCGCAAGCCTCCACGGGGTTTTCCCCCTTCGAGCTTCTTTACGGACGCCAGCCCCGCGGGGTACTGGATGTCCTGAGAGAAACTTGGGAGGACGGACCATCTCAGAGCAAAAACGAAATTCAGTATGTAATGGACTTGAGAACAAAACTCCACACTTTGGGGCGGCTATCAACGGAGAATTTGTTACAAGCCCAGGACAGACAGAGCCGGCTGTACAACAGGGGAACTAACTTGCGTAAATTCGCACCGGGAGAGAAAGTGCTTGTATTACTTCCAACGTCAAGCTCTAAATTATTAGCAAAGTGGCAAGGACCATTTGAGGTCACACGGCGGATTGGAGATCTCGATTATGAGGTTATACGGTCTGATAGGAGAGGGGCACGTCAGATTTATCACCTCAATCTCCTTAAAAAATGGAATGAGGCAGAGGCAGTGATGTTGGCGATGGTGATTGGTGGAGAGGATGATCTCGGGCCAGAGGCGAATACCAAACACCAATCTCTCGCACTGGCCCCCGGAGGAGATCATCTCTCGCCCTCCCAGCTCACTGACCTGACGAAATTACAAGCAGAGTTTGCGGACGTGTTCTCGCCCCTACCGGGCCGTACTAATTTGATTCAGCACCATATCGAGACAGAGCCGGGCGTGGTAGTTCGCAGCCGGCCGTACCGTTTGCCTGAACATAAAAAAAAAGTGGTTCAGGCAGAATTAGGAGCAATGCTTGACATGGGCGTAATAGAAGAATCCAACAGTAACTGGGCGAGCCCGATAGTTTTAGTTCCGAAAACGGACGGCTCGGTTCGGTTCTGTGTGGATTATCGCAAGGTGAATGCTGTGTCGAAATTCGACGCGTATCCAATGCCACGGGTGGACGAACTGCTTGATCGGCTCGGTACGGCTCGGTTTTATTCGACACTGGACTTAACAAAGGGATATTGGCAGATCCCCTTGTCTCCATTATCTAAAGAAAAGACAGCTTTCACCACGCCGTTTGGATTACACCAATTTGTTACCCTTCCGTTCGGGCTGTTCGGGGCTCCGGCTACCTTTCAGCGTCTCATGGACAGAATTTTACGGCCCCATGCTGCGTATGCTGCTGCCTACTTAGATGACATAATTATATTTAGTCATGACTGGCAGCGGCATATGCAGCATTTGAGGGCTGTCTTGAGGTCGCTGAGAGGGGCTGGGCTCACGGCCAACCCGAAGAAGTGTGCAATTGGGCGGGTGGAAGTAAGATATCTGGGCTTCCACTTGGGACATGGGCAGGTGCGTCCCCAAATTGATAAGACGGCAGCAGTTGCGACCTGTCCGCGTCCCAAGACCAAAAAGGAGGTGAGACAGTTCCTAGGGCTGGCGGGATATTATAGAAGGTTTGTACCTAATTATTCGGACCTCACCAGCCCTTTGACTGATCTCACTAAAAAGGAGGCACCAGATACGGTCCAGTGGACGGAGCTGTGCCAGCAGGCCTTTACCCAAGTGAAGGCTGCTTTATGTGGCGGGCCGTTGTTACACTCTCCTGATTTTTCTCTCCCTTTTCTGTTGCAGACAGACGCGTCGGACAGGGGGCTGGGTGCCGTCCTGTCCCAGGAGATAGAGGGGGAGGAACGGCCGGTGCTGTACATTAGTCGGAAGCTCTCAAAGAGAGAGACTAAGTACAGCACCATAGAAAAGGAGTGTCTTGCCATCAGGTGGGCCGTCCTCACCCTCCGCTATTATCTCCTGGGACGGGAATTCACCCTCTGTTCGGACCATGCCCCCCTGCAGTGGCTCCACCGCATGAAGGATACCAACGCGCGGATCACTCGTTGGTATCTAGCTTTACAGCCTTTTAAGTTCAAAGTGGTCCACAGGCCGGGTGCTCAGATGGCTGTGGCCGACTTCCTCTCCAGAAATGGGGGGGGGGGGGGGGGGGGCTGCAGGCCGGATGGCTCCCCGGCCTGAGTCGGGCGGTGGGGGTATGTGGCGAGGGGGGCGTGGTTCAGCCGAGTCGGCAGCGGGAGAGAGAGTCAGGAGACGAACGGTGAGTGAGTGGGTTAAATGCAAATGACGAACACCTGTCTCTTGTTTCAGTAATTGGTGTGGAGAGAGTATATAACACCAGGAGAAACAGGAGTGGGGGGGGGAGAGACGGACTACTGACTGCTGCCCCGCTGGTGATCTACGAGTGAGAGAATTGTGAATGATTTGTGACCGCTTTGTGCCTGTCTGCACCCCTTTTGTTTTGTATTGTGAGAATTAGTGCAAATAAAAAGCAGTCAGTAGTCAAGCCGACCCTGTCCTCTTCCTTCCTGAATACTGAACTTTGCTACAGTAATGCTTTATGTATGCTGCTCAAACTGAAAGCTCTCCTCAGCAGCTTGGTGAATGTGTGTCAGTAATAGAGTGGCGCACTCAGCTAAACCAGGGATTTTCAACCTTTTAGGACACGCGCCCCGTCTTAATAGTATTTTGTGCTTTTGAGATTCACATTGTAAAGCCTTTGACTGTTCAGTAGGATGCACTTTGATGTGATTGCTGTGATTATTATCTTTGTTATACATGCTGTATGTATTGTGCTTGTTATATTAGCTGTGCCCCTTTGAGGCTTGGCCCCCGAATTGGTGCTTGCAGCTATATTTTTATTCTAAGTTGTAGTTGTGTTGGTCTGAACCAGTTATTCTTGTTGCTGTTAATTCTGCATCACACCAGTTTGTAAGGTACATTTTCTGTATGTCTTACGTGTAGATGTATTATATGTGATGTGGTTAATTTATAGTGAGTTGTTTTTAATTGACGTATGTTTTATGTTTGTTGCAGGAATGGCTTTTAGTAGCCCAAGTTTTCCAAAATCAGAGACCAGTTGTTTATTAGCAGTAAGTATTATGTTTTGTATAGATTAAGTTAGTTCTAATTTTAATCTTTTATTTGCTGCTTTTGTTATTTTTATTTCTTATGCATCTGTTATGGTTGTTTTGATTAATTTAATTCCTTTTTATGTGAAGCACTTTGAATTACTATTGTGTCTGAAATGTGCTATATAAATAAACTTGCCTTGCCTATGTGTTTTAATAGTGGTTTAGGGGTTAGCGGTGTAATTTTATTTATTTATTTATTTTATTTAAGTCATTTTACACCAGACTGCTTTGCACATGAGGGTCAGTAATAACACAGGATTTGCACAGTTGATTCTCAAAGATGGATCGATACCAACTGTTCATGATCCAATTTCATATATATTTCATGATGTTTGCAAATTGTCTTTCTGCACTGCCTTCTGCCTTCGCACTGCTTGCTCATCCAGTGTCGAACAGGCATCAAGATCTCAATAGCATCCTCCATTGTCTCTCCTTGGTTTGGTATATAACTTTTGATGAATTTACACTGTCCTGACCAGCAGGGGTTCGAAACAGTGAATCATTTTGCAAAGCAATTGGTTTAATTAATTCAAAGCTTTGAAAAGCTTAATTTCTCCCATCACTAGGTGTGTATCTCAATCAGCTCCTTAGTTCAGTAGTCAGGGCACTGATCAGGAAGTCGTCCATTTTAAGGGTTGTCTCAATTGCAGAATCCGTCCAGGGCACTGAAAAGTTCGCTCTCTAAAAAGTCCCACATTGCACCGTGAAAACCAGAGTGCATCTATGCTCACTATAGGTGTGTTCCATTCGACCGTAAGTGGACTGTGAAGTGAAATTCACACGGTATTTCATTATCTTAAGTGATATTCCAATCCGAAGGGAGTGAACTTGTTCAGTTCAAAGGGCACTGCAAACGGCATTGGGAATATGGGAATACATCACTTCACAGGAAGCATTGCGCACTGTCACCAGTCCGAACTAATAACAGAGCAAAGCCTTTCAAAGAGTTTTTTAAATGGCTCTGCGATGAAGGAATTTATTCATAAATTTTGTTATTATTGTACAAACTAGAGTATGAATGGTTATGGCGATGAATGTTACATTTGCATATTCTATTGTATGAATAGGCATGACAAAGTAAAAGTGTTGAAAAGCAACTGAGGCTCTGTCATTATTTTATTGTACTTTATTTACCTCGGGAGTATTTACGATGCGGCTGCGCGTGGAAAAGAATGCGCACAAGATGAGACCAAGACCATGGATTAAGAACACATTTACGCATTGTTAACCAAATCAGACTTTATCTGATTTGACGTTAACCAAAATGACAAGCAAGCCAACAGTGCCAGACGTTGTATAATTGGCACCAGGTGTAACACACTTAAATTCTTAAGGCGATGATACATGGGGCAACTTTTTGAGCAATGTTGCCAGGCAATTTTGCCAAGCGATGTTGCTTGGGCACTTTCACATTGAGAAAGGACAACAAAGTTTGATCTAAACTATACAGATCATCACTTTTACTCTACACCTTCTATAGGTAACAACCCGTGGACTACAGCGCCATCTTCTGACAAATACACAAACAACACAGTCCAGATCCGTCTCTTATTGAAAATGTATGGCCCATCATAAAAAGGAGAATCAGACAATGACAACCACAGACTGTTGAGCAGATGTCTTATATCAGGCGAGATTTGCAAAACTGTAACAATTACTAACCTCAGTTTACCAGACACAGTGGTAAACATGCCTTTGTCCCAACTCTTTTGAAGTGTGTTGCAGACATCAAAATCAAAATTTGTTTATATTCACAAAATATAGTTAAGCTAATTTGTACATTTTTCAGTTAAATAAAGGTTCAAGATAAGTAACAAATCACAGATTTGTGATTTTATTGCATTTTACAAAATGTCCAAACTTTTCTGGAAATGTGGTTGTATATAAGATATAAAGTATATTGAACTTTTTGAATGTCTGTGCTGTCAAGTGCGAGACATACTTCTCTCAGGTTTAATTAAAAATATCCTAATTTGGTAACACTTTATAATAACTCATGCTATGATTAGTTAAGAATTAGTTAATTCATCATGTATGAAGCATTGTCCCTACATTAACAGACATTAGTAAGCAGCTCATAAACACAGCTGTAAATGCTTTATTCTTTTAAGCATAACTATAATATGTTTATTAATGATCAATTTATCACTTCTCAAATAAGTATTATATTATTTACAAACCAGTTATTTAGGAGTTGTCAGTGGTTCATAAGATCATTTAGAAAGTGTAAGTAAATGATTAATAAACAATTTAAGTATACATTTATACATCTTATTATTTAGACATATAGTAATAGTTATTCAGTGTGTTAATAAATGCTTTATTATCACATATTCCTACTGTAATTCATGATTAATTCAGGTAGTTATAAAACATTTAGTAGTTGTCAGTTAACTATTTTTGTGATGTAATTGGTAACACTTTAGTATAGGGAACATGTATTCACTATTAATTACGACTTTTCCCTCAATAAACGCCTAATTTACTGCTATTTTTGCGAGATCATCTAAAGTGAGGACAATTTATGCCTCGTAAAGCTTTTACAAAGAGATTTAAAGACTCTTCTTCTAAACAGAAAAAGGAAACAAACGACACAGAACGTAGAAATATTTATTTTAGGATGTACAACTTAATATTTAAACTGTACAACTGTACATTTGACATAACATGAAAAATAAGCCTCTGCAATGTAAATGAAAAATAAAAAATGAACTAAACAAGCAACAAAAAGAACAAAAAGCAACAAAAAAATAAATAAAAATAAAGCAAGTGAATATAAATAAAAAAATAAGCAACAAAATGAATATTCACTAACAAAAAGCAACAGAATGAAGAAAATAAGCAAAATATTTTGGTGTATTAAGGAGGTTTTCTTGTTACAGCTTCATGGCTGAGTGAAAATTAAGTGCAAATATTGAATCACAAATTAGGGCTTTTCAACACTTGAAATAATTAACCCTGGGTCTTCTTGCTTCACATTTCACACTGCTTATACTTTTTTCATTTCACACTCTTATACTTATACCATTTATTCCACTCAATCAATGCAAGGTGCTCAGAAAACAAACTCTCTGTCCGATTTTATTTGTTGTATTTGTATTTTTATTCGATGTATTTTGGCACTCCTGTAATCCAGTGTTGGCACTGGTAAATTTTTATTCAGCAATGTTTACACTTAGTTTCATTTTATTGCACAGTAATGTTTTCTGGAGGAGAACCGGAACTTTTATTTTTCTATGACATTGCAGAGGCTTATTTTTCATGTTATATCAAATGTACAGTTTCATTTTTTGCATCTTGAAATAAATATTTCTATCTTCTGTGTTGTTTGTTTCCTTTTTCTGTTTAGAAGAAAACTGAGCTTTTAAATCTCTTTGTAAAGCTTTACGAGGCATAAATTGTCCTCACTTTAGATGAGCTCACAAAAATAGTTAACTGACAACTACTAAATTTTTTATACCTGAATTAATCATGAATTAAAGTAGGAATACGTGTTAATAAAGCATTTATTAACACTGAGTAACTATTACTATATGTCGAAATATGTATAAATGTACATTTAAATAGTTTATTAATCATTTCTTTTCTGTTTCTAAATGATCTTATGAACCACTGACTACTCCTAAATAACTGGTTTGTAAATAATGTAATACTTAATTTTTTGACCATTAATAAAGTACAATTAATAAACACATTATAGAGCAAATCAAGAACAAAGCATTCATAACTAGAGGTCGACTGATTCATCAGTTTTGCCGATTAATCGGCACCGATAGTTGAATGGTGGAACAGTCGGTTATCGGCAAAAATCTATACCGATAGTTTTTCCGGGTTGCGTCCATTGCTGGAGCGGTTGAGAAGGGTGTGTGAGAGTCGGTATCTGTAAAATCCACTATCGGTCGACCTCTATTCATAACTATATTTATAAACTGCTTACTAATGTCTATTAATGATTTATAAATGATAAATTGACTATTTACTAATGATTCATAGTGTGCAGTTATTATAAAGTGTTACCAATATGGTTTGAGGCTAAAGAACCACCCTAAAGGTTTGTGATTGTATTATGATGCTGTGAACATCCAAACACACCGGCTGCAGCAGGACTGTTAACATAAACTGTTAAGGGATGTTCCTACTCCTGTCTGGTAGACGCCCGGGCACCGATTCCGCTCAGAAGGAAATAGTCAGGGTGTGTGGGATAATGGGGATTGTTTTTGATTCTTTGTCTTAGTTATCATTATTATTTAATCTATAGATCAGTTAGTCATGTTCCTAGCTAGGTGTCGAAAGATGATTGTACACTCATATTCCACAAACAGAAAGAACATGCCCAAACATAACACCTTCTTCTTATTCAGAAATACTGGATAGAACCCAATGGCCAGGAAATAAAAACACCATAATCCATTCTGACAGGAGTGTGAGGACATAAATCTACTCATAATTCACATATGAGCAATGTCAATCATTGTCAATCAGGGTGTCAAAAATTATCAATTTGTATGGAATATGATTTAACCAGCAATATTCAGCATATATATAGTTAGACCTTTAAATAAAGGTCAAAGATAAAATGACATGAATAAACCAGTTTTTATTCAGTTTACTTTATTCTTACAAATTATATTGTATTAAGCAATTACTCATTCAATCTATCCAGATTCACTCATGATTAGACAACTTAACTAAAGAAAGAAAATCATGAAATATCATCTATTCTTGAATAGTAACTGTTTTACAAATTTGCAACTTAAAAAAATGTAATTATCTCTGTATTAATGTACTAATGTATTAACTCTGTCCTCAGTCGGTTTTAATATTCATATTTATTTACATTCACTTTATTGTGGAGGATTTTCTACAGGAGGGTTATACATGGACGGGTTGCTGACCGTAGGTATCTGCAAAAAAAAAAGCTATGATTAGCTACCTTGCCTACGGATTGCTTATTTATTGATAATATTAAAGTGCCCCTATTATGGATTTTTTTTTGAAAATTACCTTTCATGTAGTGTGTAACATAGCTAAGTGAATGAAAACATCCTGCAAAGTTTTAAATCTGAAAGTGCACCGTATATAAAGTAAGAGTCGACTCTGAGACAATTAAACAAGACATTTGTAAAACAAATCCCAAGTCGTTTTGTTGTGACGTCAAAATATTGCCTGCCCACTTATTGCGCGTGCAGACACCAGGGAAAACTTAAAACCTCTCAAACACTGCCAATGCGTGAAGAATCAGTGGTAAAAGTTCATCTTTACAACGAAACCACAGCAGTAAAGCCCGAAACTTGTGCTGTGTTCCCTTCATTTTACTGATGACTGCTTCTTCAAACTAAATGTGTTTAACAAGGGATTCGCAAGCCGGTTGTTACTGAAGGATGGGTCAGTTCCCAGTTTATTTGGATCAGCTTCTTTCTCCTCTGAATCACAACCTGTAAGTATGATTAAAGGAACACTCCACTTTTTTTGAAAATAGGCTCATTTTCCAACTCCCCTAGAGTTAAACAGTTGAGTTTTACTGTTTTCGAATCCATTCAGCCTATCTCTGTGTCTGGTGGTACCACTTTTAGCATAGCTTAGCATAGTTCATTGAATCTGATTAGACCGTTAGCATCTCGTTAGCATCGGCCTAGAAAATCGCAACTTTTTATTTTCTGTCGGTCTTAGTACACAATGTAACTACAGAAGAGTCAAGTTTTAAATAGGAAAAATATTGAAACTCTTTGGTCATTTTTGAGCGAGATGCTAACGGTCTAATCAGATTCAATGAACTATGCTAAGCTATGCTAAAAGTGGTACCACCAGACCCGGAGATCGGCTGAATGGATTCGAAAACAGTGAAACTCAACTGTTTAACTCTAGGGGAGTTGGAAAATGAGCTTATTTTCAAAAAAAGTGGAGTGTTCATTTAATAATTGTTGCTGTTATTTTCTCTGTAGCATGCACAATACATATTTAGTTGTGTGTGTTGTGTACGCTCGGCGCAGCTTGTAGGTCTCCGGCTAACCAGCTATCAGCAATATGTGGTTGCTCGCAATTGTCTAGAAATATGTCACGTTTGTCGCTGTTATTTCTTGGAGTTATGATAAAGAATAGAGCAATACGTTGGTGTACAACTGCGGTGCTTTATCAACACGTTTCTGCGTAAGGCTAACGGCTATACTATGACTGTTTGGGTGTTTACCACCGAGCTGTGGGCTAGGTTCGCTAACATAAACACAAAACAACTTATTTCCTCTCTGAGTCTTTACTTTTAGAACAGAGCGGAGCACCATCATTATTATAATACAATGTAAGTGATGCAAGCACTGTTTACTGTACTGGTGTTAACCAGCAGAAGTCATCTGACCAATAACCGCAGATTAGCGTTACGCAAACGAGGGGTTTGGAAAAATGAATCGTTGAGCGAATTATTTGGGAGTCGTTGAGCAAATAAGGTAAAAATAAATGCATATTATATGACAATTAAAGTGTTTTTTGACCTTGCATGCAGGTAAACCTGTTGTTGGGGAACCTTTAAAAAATAGGAACTTTAAAAATGCCATAATAGGGGCACTTTGAACAACAATTGCACTAATTACTGAATGCCTTACACATTTCCAGTACATGGACACACAACACTAAATCCAAATAATACATTGATTTTTTGGAGTACTCAAGTCCAGTTAAACTGCTTCTCTTACCTCTGAGTTGTTAATATCATGGGAATGATTGGGCCTAAAATCACTGGGTTGTGCAGTTACAACTTGAGGAACAAACGGCACCTTTGGAAAAAATGCACATGTAGAGTTTTATGCCTTCTTACTGTGAAACGCCATACATTCAATGACAGTTTCAGTATTTTAGGTTTACAGACCTCAATGTACTTCAAATAGAGTAGAAAAAAAAAAGAGACAGAAATCCTTCTGAAATTCCTATTGTGTGGAAATTTATGCCTTCATTTTGATTTTTCTAAAATAATATCATGGTCGAGCTCAGGCCTCAAGTTCAACTATAACCCAATAATCCTGACTGAATATTTCACATGTGGGCTAGGAAATTTGTTCACAATTTTATTGTGACATTTTTGCAATGCAGTGTTTAACAGGGTGGAAGTTTTAAGCTAATGAAGCCGATTATTGGGGACATGGGTACTTGTCTGTAACAAATCACTATGAATTTGTGTGAATGGGGTGCATCTATGCATGTAAAACCATGTGACATGAATCATTTATGCAGAAAATGCAGTTTCAGAGTGAAGCGCTGTACTGTGATCATGTACACGTGTGCAGCTTATAATACTGTGATTTTAGAGCGGCTCAGTTCACAGTAAATGCTGCTTTGCATGAATTTCTGCAAGTGCACCGAGTTTAACGTTTGAGAACGCAATGTGTGCAAAGTTAAATTACATTCACATAGTTTCCAACATTTTGTGGATAGAAGTTTAAAGAATTTTGAATGTTAAAAGCTCGAGGGTTTGAACATTTGAAAGTGAAGAACTAAAGTGTTTTTTGTTAAAGTGTAGTTTTTTTTTTTGTATATGTAAAGCATGAACCCTGAAATGTGAAGTGTGTGAAGACCCTTAAAGTAACCTTTTCCATTATATATATGTATCTGAGGAGTTGAGCTGACAAAAAAGGTTTGGAACCCCTGACTTGACACATTTCTCACCTGAGTGTAGCAGCAGTAGCAGGTGGCTTTACAGGCAAATGCTGACAGAAAGATGGAGATGAAAAACGCAAGGATGGCAAATACCAGTATTATACTATGGATTCCCAAGAAAAAGGTCTGAGAATAATAACAAAATAAAAATTATGATAATATATTAATTATAATGACACTGACACTGTGCTCAGCAGTTCAGAAACTACAATCCTTGAGGTTCATATATACATTTATAGATCAAATTGGACTAAATTTACAATAAATGTATAATGTCAATGCCTTTGATCGTAAATGATCAGTAATAGCAAGAGATTTAAAACAACATCTGAAATTATCTTAATGTAATTACTGAATAAATGTGAATATAAAAGTTGGTGACATACCAAATAATTTGCCTCAACATGAAATTTAAGCCAATAAGCCAATTCCAGTGAAATAAAAAGAATGGAAATGCCTGCAATAATAGCACTGAAAATATTCATTCCAAGTGAACATTTCACCTGTAGGTAGAAAAAAACAACATTAAACAGATTTGGCGCACCAAAAATATTCTCGTCGCTTTATAATATTAATATTGAACCACTGTACTCACATGAACTGATTTAAATATGTTTTTAGTACATTAATGGATCTTGAGAGAGGAAATGTCATTGCTGGCTATGCAGGCCTCACAAAGCCATCAGATTTAAACAAAAATATCTTAATTTGCGTTCCAAAGATTAACGATGGTCTTACGGGTGTGGAACGCCATGAGGGTGAGTAATATTATTTTCAATTTTGGGTGAACTAACCCTTTAATATTGGTACGACAGAATTAGATTGTGGTATCAAGCCATCCCTACTCCCCATGTATTTAAGGCCTGTCTTTCCTTGAGTCCTTTGTCCAGTATCATCTATGTTGAAAGTGGTTGTTTCTTTTATATTCTCCTGTGATCTCCTGCGTATTCCCTGTGGATTTATTTTAAAGACTATTTTGGTTTCTTTACTCTTGCGTCATGTGCTTTACAGCCACCACACCACACCTTTTTTTCTGCTATAAAAGTATATAGCTGACTTTTATAGCAGAAAAATAAGAAAGGAACAAATCAGTACAGAAAATCAGTACAAACACAGTCCTCCAGTGCTTGGACCCCTAAAAATAACAAGTGTACATACCAAACACATACTGCAGGGTGAATTAAACTTGTTTTCTGCAGCAATGCTGAGAGAGCCTGCGATAATGTACTGAGAGCATAAAGAAAGGCAAAAATTGAGACTTCTGTTAGAATATGTATTGTAATTGTATTATAATATTGTAGAATATTGTATTATAAAAGACACAATACTTAATTGTATAATTGTTTCTTACGATTAGAGATCCCCAGTAAGAGATATGAATGAACACAAAAATGGATATGCCTATGGATATGCCTATGTGAAATGTATACACGATCCCCACAAGGAAAGTCAACAGACCAATCATTATCTGGACAGTCTGAAAGAGACAAGAGAGTCTTTTATAAATTAAGTAAAACAGTATCAAATTTTGGGGAACAATATAAAATATACAAGTGCAAATTTATCCATTACTTCACATATTTGATAGTTTGCAACTCTTAAAACATTCTTCTCTGTGACTGATACTGTAAATTTTACTATTTTATTATATTATATTACTGTCTTTTCTGCAGTGTCACTAAAGCAATAAGTCATATTCTTCAATAAAGATGCGTATGCTTTGTTAATGTGTACCATTCCTTTTTTTTTTTTTTTTTTTTTTTAGAATTTAATCATTTACTATCCTTACCTCTCCACTGACATACACACTGACATGAAAAAATGTCTCACCCCAAGGGCTTTTGGTTGGCTTTTCAGAAATGCCTGAATCTGACGAGGTGAAACTTGAGCTAGCTGTTGTACATAAACAGGAACAGGAGCATTTGTCCCAGTGCCTGATGTGGTTTGTGTTGGTGGTTGAACCTGGATGACAACCGCTGAAGAGTTCATGGGTATGGCAGTGTGGGACATTCTTGATTCAGAATCTAAAATTGACCTGTACAAAATCATAGTAAACCAAAACATGTAACGGATATGATTATAAAATAGATTTATGTAAAACCCTGTCCTGCTTTCCTAATTATAACCTTTCCATATTATAATTACATTTAATAATATAAATGTGGTCTTCACATTGTTCAAAAGCTTATGAATGCAGTTATGATAATAGTAGTTATTACCATTGGTTAAATTATTGTTCAACTAAAATCAGACCTTTAAACATACAGCTCATGTTTAATTTGATCTACATGATTTCAATTTTAGGCATTAAGCACATGCTCTTTTTCAAAAACACTTACAAAATTGCCCAACCAACGATTATAGATTATTACTAATTAAAGGAAATCCATTTGTTAATAACGTTTTAGTAAAAATATACAAATAAACAGACATAATGCAAAGATAGGCATCTGTATAAAGGTAGTCAGATGTAGTGTAGTGTTTTACCAGAAAAAAGCTCTTCTCTTCAGTTGTTTTTTTTTTTTTTTGCACTTTGCTCTGTAGTTCAGTCCACTCTTCTGATATAATCCGATGCAAGTAAGATGTTATAAATGTAATTGCTGATACTGTTTCCCAGAATGAAAGGGGAAGCAGGTGGGGCTATCTCCAGTGGTTAGGAAGGGTTGGAAAGTTTAAAAACCACAAAAGACATTAAAAAACAAAACAAAAACAGAGGTATTTATAAATATGTTTATGTTGTACTATATAACAAGCAATCTGCATGCTGGTTTGGAAACAGTCATATAAATATTGTAGAATAAAATGTGGTGCAAATAACGATGATCAGTGCAGTGTGATTTAAAATACCATAGTGAAAGCAGGTAACACTTTTTGGTTGATAACAAGAAGTGTAATAAATCTGAAGCCGTTAGAATTCATTGTCCTCTTGTCAGATGAATTTTAATGAAATATTGTTTTGTGTGGTAACTACATACTCATGTAAACACAATCATTATTCCAAAACAAAGGGTTTACACTTTACCGGTTTGATATCTTTTTGAAAAAACAAAAACAACTATCAACTATTTCAATTTTCATTCTTCTCTAAAAGTCACTTTTTATATATATATATATAGCTGTTTGTACAAGTAGACAGACTGTGACTATTAGGCAAGGCAAGTTTATTTTTAAAACATTAAAAATACAATAAAAAAAATAAGTTAATATAAAAAAGAATACATTAGTTAAAATGAGAAAGGATTCTAACATTAAAACGAATGAGAGGATTTAAGAAAAGAACAGCGCAGAAACAGTGCTTAATCAGGAAAAGCACAGTTAAATAGATGTGTTTTCAATCTGGACTTGAAAGTAGCTACCGACACGGCACGTGTGACATCCTCTGGAAGCCGGTTCCAGCTGCGGGTGGCATAATAGCTAAACGCCATCTCACCATGTTTTGAATTTACTCTAGGTGTTATTAACAGACTTGATCCTTCTGTTCTGAGATCTCTATTTGGGTTGTATTCTACCAACATACAGTATCTGCCATGTATTTTGGACCAATGTCATTATGGGATTGTGTACAATTAGACATACTTCAAAATAGATTCTGAATAAAACTGGAAGCCAGTGTAATGACTGAAGGACTTGTGTGATATGCATCATGATTTGTGTCCTTTTTATTTAGCAAAGTAAAGATCAGGTAAAAAAAAAAAAAAAGAAAAGAAAAAAGTCCTACACTGCAGAAACCCCAGTGTTAAAGGTGCAGTAGGTAATCTGGGAACGTTAGCCTGCTAGCACTGAAAGCATAAGATCCCACCCTCCCTGCATATTGCCATCCAAAGCCACTGTGGGCTAATGAATGTAAACAACTTAAAGAGTTTTTACCTGACTGCTGCAGATTCATTTCAATGTTGATACTGTTGACATGGAAACATAATTCTGAGGACGTGAACCGCTCCGGTTAGAACGTCACGTTAGTTTCTGCCAATATTACTCTTATTGCAAAGAACTGATACTTTTACATGGTGTAAATAGAATCTATCGCTATTTTCACCTAATGTAAATTAATGCCACGGTATAGTGTAAATAGCATATATTTATAAGGAAATGTGTAAATAGCATTAGATGCTATTTACAGCGGCTATTTGCACTTAGTGTAAATAGCATCTATTGCAAAGTTTTAAAGATCAAAGTGCATGATAAAAAGTTATCTTTAAAAAGAAAGAATCGACTCAGAACAGCCTAAATGAGGTGTTAGGAATTCAAATCCCACTTCCGTGACCTGTGTACGTCACAAAGTAACGCCTGTAGTCTTCAATGGTTGCTCGCGAACAACATCTACTTTGACCCGCCGTCAAATGCTGTAGCTGGTTTGTGTTGTGTACATGTGGATAAGACTCTGTTTTCTGCTCTACAAAAGCAAATTCTCTTTGTAAACACTTCCAAAGGATGAGGATGTGAGGAGTCAGTGGTTAAAATTACCACAGCGATACAACAGCAGAATAACATTTTCACGAGTGCTTCTCAAATCTCTGTGAGGTCTAAATGGGATTTACAAAACGCCATTAAAGATGGGACAGTACCCACTTTATTTGGACCAACTTGCTCCTCTGTATGACAACCTGTAGGTACGATTACTGACGTGTAAATATTTTCAACCAGGAGTTCAAAATACATAGTTTTGTGTTTTATATTGTGTAATCAGTTAAATCATGTTATGACTGTATTACGGAAATAGTTCTGCTAATCAGCTGTTGGCCACTACTACTTAAAAATGTGTCCATTAATGCAGATTGTCTGTCGTTCTTACTACTCTGAGTAACGATAAAGGATGGAACAAGATTTGTTTTACAAACTTTAATGTTACATGATACAGTTCCCACATGTGCACCTCAATGAATTAGAAATATACACAAGGGTTTGTTGATGGATATACACTTGTTGCTGATGTAGAAGAATTGGTTGCAACATCTCATAATGTACATCAAACTAAGTAGTGTATAACTGAGAAACGTCCTGCTCAAGTCGTCCTTGCGATGGAGGTTTTGGTTGAATAACTAGTTCTTCCAACGTTTCATCATCAGGTCTTGCGCTCAAATTGACATTGAAAAATCGCCGCCATCGTTACGGTCCTTACAATGTGTACAATCGCTGAGCTTTAAGAAGCCTCCAGAGCGTTGATTCACATAATGGGCTTTTTGTTTCTACGCGCAGTAACTGGTAGACCAATCACAACACTGCTATTTCCAGTATGAGCTTTCAAATGAATTTTCAGGTCTCTTCGATATGTGAAACTCATCTCACACTGAAGACAAATGAAAGGTTTCTCTCCGGTGTGAAGCCTCATGTGGACTTGAAGGTTTCCTTTTTCGTTGAAACCTTTTCCACACTGTTGGCACGTGAAAGGCTTCTCTCCAGTGTGAAGTCTCACGTGAACCTCAAGGTTTGATTTGCTTGAGCAAGTCCTTCCACAGTGAGGGCAAATGAAACGTTTCTCTCCAATGTGAGTTATTACATGTTTCGCAAGGTGATCGCCGTCTGTGAAACTCATTCCACACTGATGACACATAAAACAGTTATCTTTTGAGTGAAGCCTCATGTGGCCCCTAAGGTTTAATTTACGTCTGAACCTCTTTCCACACTGATCACATGTGAAAGGCGATTCTCCAGTGTGAAGTCTTTTGTGGTAACTAAGCGTACCTAGATGTGCAAAACTCTTTCCACACTGTTCGCAGGTGTAAGGCTTCTCTCCAGTGTGAACTCTCATGTGGGCTTTAAGGCTTCCTTTTCCAGTGAAACCTCTTCCACACTGTTGGCAGGTGTAAGGGCTCTCTCCATTGTGAACTTTCATGTGAGCTTTAAGGTTTTCACGTTGCATGAAACACTTTCCACACTGAAAGCAGGTGAAATAACGTCTACTCCCTGTCTTTTGAGCTCTTTTTCGTGAGGAAGTCTTTTCAGTCTGTGAGCAGCTATGATAGTTTTCCCCAGTTATGAAGTCTGGTTTCTCTTCCTTTACATCATTCAGTTCTTGAATCTCCTCATTTAGCGGCATCGGGTCTAAGGTGAAAACAGATACAAGTTTAAGCCCAGTTTAATGGCACAAAATTACAAATACATGCATACTCAAAGAGTGCTCCACAAGATATGTTTGTTTATACCCTCTGGATACTCCATATAATGGGGTGAATGCATGTTTTAAACAGTTTATCGTACAGTTAAGATGCTGCACAGACAGGTAGGATCAAAGGGTTAGTTCAACCAAAAACTAAATTTCTGTCATTTATTATTTGCCCTCATGTCATTCCACACCCGTAAGACTTTCGTTCATCTTAAGAACACAAATTAACCTGTTAACTGTCACTGGCCCACTGGTGGGCCCACAGCCATTATATATTTAAAACAGTAATATCCTATACTAAACCTAAACTAATCTTGACAAACTATATATCATTTGAAAGCTATATATGATTTTCAAAAAACATTACAGAGGAGCAGTAATTTATCAATTTGCAACAAGCATATTTTCATACTCATAAGGCATGTTCAGACCTTTATTTTGAAATAGCGATGAACATGAAAAATCATTAAAGATTGGTTGAAACATGTTTGTTTTCATGCCAAGAGTTCAAAAGATAACATCCATTCAATTTTTTGAGAAAAAAAGGTCTGAAAATGTTTTTAATAGAAAAAAAAAAATACATTTATGATTGTGCCAGCAATCTATAACCCACATACATGTTGTTTTTATGTTTATTAGAAGCTGAATTCATATCAAATTCTGCCAAACTTCCCATACTACTTATATAGTATAGGATGTCTACTTCATAAATTGTATGAAAATAATTGAAATATATGGTTCAGATCACTCAAACCATATATGGAAATGGAGGCGCCCTTATATGGTCAGTAATGGAGCTTGGTTGTCATCTAGTGAAAAAGTGTGGTATTGCGCCCAAACAAAATCTTACTGAAAGCTCATTTTTTGAGATATCAACCTGAAATTTGGAACACAACTTGTTCAGATTTTTGGCTTTGATTTCCTTGCAGTTTTAGAGTAAATCTTGTTTTGTAAAATATATATTTTATATAAAATATAAAATATAACATTTTTACATTTTATATTTTCATAAACTTAAACTTCTATAACTTATTTTCTGATTCACTTACATAAGTTTTTTCACTTCTACAATAATCTGCCAAATCTTTCATCTTTAAAACAAGACCAACCTTATGTCTATATTCCAAAGTATTCTTGAATTACAACCATTTAAGTTTGGATAGTGCATTTTCATGTCTATATAAAAAAAGTGGGGGCGACAGTTAACAGGTTAAGATATTTTTGATGAAATCCGAGAGGTTTTTTTTATCCGGAGTGTTAATACACTAAGTGCAAATAGCGTCCCTTGTTGGCAAACGCTATTTACACTAGCTCCGCCCACCAAATTACGGGGCCAAGCCCTGAAGGGGCTGGAAGTGCAATGCGGAGCAGGAACAGCAAAAACAGAAAAAATGTACATGACAAACAACCGGTTTTGAAGTACAGATGAGAATAAACTCAAAATGAACAGAAGCTCAGATGAGAATGGACGCAGAATGAATAAAAACATTTATTTCTGATCCAATAGGAATAAAGACTAATGCTTACCCAGCAGTATAATGCTTAAAGGAATCAAAGTGAAAAATCAAAATTTATAAGCATTTTTGTAAAAATCTTTATATCACTGGAACACTAGGTGGCGCTGTGTTCAACCCCCCACCCCAACATGAGAATGAAACCAACCTGTTTGTTCCTCAGTATCTTCTTGTTTCACTCTGAATGTTTCTTCAATCTTCATGTCTTCATTCTCCTCTTTAATAAACGCCATCATTACACACATGGATCTCAGAAGTTTCTCTGTGTTTGTCCTGTTTAAGATGAGAATAATTAACAGAAAGAAAAATAAGTCCACACTAAATCTCTGGGTGTGTCTCAATCAGCTCCCTAGTTCATTAGTTCAGCGCACCGGTAAGAGAGTCGGAGTTAATGGACAAACATTAGCCAAAAAGTCATTAAAAAACTCAAAAATAGTACTATATGAATAAAAGAACACAAATTAAATAAATATAGACATGACCAAATTATTTAGAATTTATCTATGATATGTAAATTAATGGACTGCACTTTAATGAAAACATTAGCTATTGGTTTCCATTCATTATACGCGCTGAATCGAGCGTTTCGAATCACTGAATCATTTCAACTGACTCGGAGTTTTAAAAGCTCCGTTTCTCCATCACTACTCGCCAGTGACCAAATTCATGTTAATTATAAACTGATTGACGATAACGGGAGAGAAATGAGTCGCAACTTTTGTTACTCATGTGTATATAATTTATTTGAGTTTCCAAAAGGTCCGTTTCTCCATCACTACTGCGTTTTACTCACGTTTAACGGTTAGTTAATGGTTAAGCATAACAACGCAACATTCAGTGACATACAAATAATTTCATAGCTCCCATAAAGCTATAAAACACTCTGCAGGGTTTGTATCGATTACAAACGCTATAAAACACAAACCTTTCTTCAGCCGAATCACAACAAATGCAGGAGCGTGGCGCAGCCTAATAACGTCACAGCACCAAACCAAAATAAAAGTCCACACCGGTCAAAAATTTGGACACGTTACAATTTTTTCATGTTTTTGAAAGGAAGACTCTTATGCTCATCAAGCCTGCGTTTATTTGATCAAAAACACAGAAATCTAGTAATATTGTGAATAGTATTACAATTTACAATAATGGGTTTCTATTTTAATATACTTTAAAATTTAATTAATTTCTGTGATGCAAAGCTGAATTTTCAGTATCATTACGCCAGTCTTCAGTGTCACGTGATCCTTCAGAAATC
This sequence comes from Ctenopharyngodon idella, assembly GCF_019924925.1. NCBI lineage: Eukaryota > Metazoa > Chordata > Actinopteri > Cypriniformes > Xenocyprididae > Ctenopharyngodon > Ctenopharyngodon idella. The sequence continues at coordinate 20,520,701 of NC_067223.1, forward strand.
AATTCTAATATGGTGATTTGATACTCAGTTATTTTCAATGTTGGAAACAGTTTTGCTGCTTACATTTTTATTTTTTTATTTTTTTTTTGGGGGGGGGGGGGAACTGATTTTTTAGAATTTTTTTTTTTTTTAGGATTCATTGATGAATAAAAGAACGGCATTTATTCAAAAATAGAAGCTTTTTCTAATAATACAAGTCTTTACTATCACTTTTTTATCAAGTTAACACATCCTTGCTGAATAAAAGTATTAATTTCTTTCAAAAAAAAAAAAAAGAAAGAAAAAAATTACTGACCCCAAACTTTTGATTGGTACTGTATAAATCAATAAAAAAAAAAGAGTGTGAGATTTTGCAAAATTGTTTATATCAGATATCACAATATTCAAATGCAAATAGTGACAAATGTGATTTTTTTTTTTAAAGTGCCGTTTTGTGTGATTGATTGTGATTAATCACACACTTATGAATTAAGCATACAACATTTATTTCATTTAGCACGTTCATTTTGTCAACATCGAGCAAAGTAAACAATCAGTTCGAAGGGTGAATCTCAAACCAACATAAATGAATTATGCTACTATATTTGCGGTCGTGGCTCAGAAGAGCCACACTTTTTATCTTTTTTTTTTTCTTTTAAATCAGCTTCCCCTTTCAACGATGAAACCCTGAAGTCACTGTTCTGAATGAGGACAAATTACTATCACCCCGTGAACCTCCCAGACACCACCGGATTAAACCTGAAAGAAACCATCATCAGGTGTCTGGAGAGCGTCCCTTCGTCCAGGACACAGCCAGGCCCAAAGCCTGAATCACCACCTTCGACCGTGGAGAACTCACGTGTGCCCTTCGCAGACAGAGAGCTACCACTCTTACGACAAGAGGCCAATTAATGAGAACTTTTGAAATGGTGACTGTGAAAGAAGCTGCTTGTACTGGTTTGTTGGAAAGCATAGACGGGCGAATGACTTGTGAACATAGTCTCAGCTTTAGGCTATTGTTTGAATAGACCAAGTGTTTCTAGGTGCCGTTTTATTAAGTATGAGATCTGTGATGCTGAAGTTTTGGCGTGGTTTATTCCATTTCTAGCGTTGCTGCACTATATGGAGGTATTCTTTCACCCAACAACCTTGCTGGATTAAAGGAACACTCCACTTTTTTTGAAAATAGGCTCATTTTCCAACTCCCCTAGAGTTAAACAGTTAAGTTTTACCGTTTTCGAATCCATTCAGCCGATCTCCGGGTCTGGCGGTACCACTTTTAGCATAGCTTAGCATAGTTCATTGAATCCGATTAGACCGTTAGCATCTCGCTTAAAACTGACCAAAGAGTTTCAATATTTTTCCTATTTAAAACTAACTATCTTCTGTAGTTACATCGTGTACTAAGACCGACGCAAAATGAAAAGTTGCGATTTTCTAGGCCAATATGGCTAGGAACTATACTCTCATTCCAGCGTAATAATCAAGGAACTTTGCTGCCGTACCATGGGTGCAGCAGGCGCAATGATATTACACAGCGCCTCTCACAAATGTCTCCATGGTTGCAAGGCACGCTCCCTGTGCAAGCAGGGGGTCACAGGCGCTGCGTAATATCATTGCGCCTGCTGCACCCATGGTACGGCAGCAAAGTTCCTTGATTATTACACCAGAATGAGAGTATAGTTCCTAGCCATATTGGCCTAGAAAATCGCAACTTTTCATTTTCCGTCGGTCTTAGTACACGATGTAACTACAGAAGAGTCAAGTTTTAATTAGGAAAAATATTGAAACTCTTTGTTCATTTTTAAGCGAGATGCTAACGGTCTAATCGGATTCAATGAACTATGCTAAGCTATGCTAAAAGTGGTACCGCCAGACCCGGAGAACTGTTTAACTCTAGAGGAGTTGGAAAATGAGCCTATTTTCAAAAAAAGTGGAGTGTTCCTTTAAGTGCTCGCAAACACCGCCATGATGGGCACCCAAGGCGGGTTGAAGGTCCATTTCATGTCTTTGTTGAGAATGTCAGCAATGTTTCATCTGACTTTAAGCTAGTTTACAAAACGGTTAGTTCCTGTCCTTGATATTGGTCAATAGCTGTGTTTTATTCACGATAAAACACAGCTATGACCGCTTCATCCAACGGTTATGTGTATCACTACACAACACCCTTAGCAACGTAAACTGTATGTTCTCATTTGATATTGTTCATTGAAGCTTACTGTATTATGTAGAAGAGTATTGTAAGAAAGAGATTGAGTGAGCGAGTTTATTACCTGCAGATTCAGCATTTTCCTTCAGGTCAGTCCTATGTTCATAATAGAAAATCTGTTTACATGTCTGATGTATTATCCTGTCCTTTTAACAGTTAAGGGGTTTTCCCGTGACTTACAGCGCTAGTCAAAGCATTTGTCAGTTGCGTCGTGTTCCGTTTTCACAACAATTCAGTCTTTTCAATATAAGTCTTCGCTACTGACTGACACACTCATAAAGATAGTCTTTGTCGCCATCTAATGGCGACAAAGTAGTGGGTGATGGCCTGGCTGTGTTGTCTGACCTGGTTCTGGACTGATGGAGAACTGATGTACAGAACTGATGAACTGATGTACAGAAGAGGTTCTGGGTGAAGGGGGCAGAGTTCATCTGGGGATGTTGCTGGATGTCTCACAGTTGGTGAGAAATGGTGGGAAGAATCGTGTGAGAAAACCCATCACCACCATAAACGTCAAGGTTGTGCCCCAGGCGACCCTGCCCCACTCATATCCCTTTCCTTATTTTTCTCCTTCCTAAAACTGTCCCTGCATATATCCTCTGACATGCAAAAAAATTAAATAAACAGTTCTTTCAAATACAAGTTTTGCTCAGTTGTTAAAAGACTTGTTTATTTATTACATATATTGAGTTTGAGAAAAATATGCAATTGTCCTATTACATGTAGACAAAATACAGGAGGCAGCAAAGGAGAAGAGTCCGAAAGAAGGAAGGCGAAGAGCTTTATATAGATAAGTTTATATATATATATATATAAGTTTTGAGGGGATTTCCAGAGCTGATGATGTCTCAAGATATTGGAATTGACAAGCTGTCTATAAAAGACTAAAATGCGATGATTACGACAGATGCCGATTCTTTGGAACGGCTTCTCCGGTGTTAGATACCTCGCTGTTGATCCCTCTGACAGACAACACTTGCTGCCCACTCATTACTGGTTGATTAATTTGTAACTCTTTATTTTTTTTTGTTTATTATTAGTAGTAATTTAACCCTATTTCACATTGCCATTAAAAAATTAAATCTAATGCTAATGTTAAAAGTAATACCCACAGCTCCTGATGGCACTGGGGATGTTCACCAAGATTTCTGCTGAGGTATTTTGAACTTTTAACCCCTAATAAAGAATGAAAAAGAACACTGCCTGAGTTTATCAGGATGCTTATGTGAACCTCAAGGCTCCTTTATTTCTGCAAGTCTTTCCACAATAATGGCACATGAAAGCCTTCTTTTCTTATTACATTATTCATAAGGTGAATTCTGTCAGTGAAACTCATTCCACATTGATGACATAAGAGCTCTTTCATACATGAATCTTCATGTGGTATTTGAGGGTTACTTTATGTCTGAAAGTCTTTTCACAGTGACAACATTTAAATGGCTTCTCTCCATTGTGAACTCTCATGTGCCTGTTAAGGGTTCCTTTGTGGCTGAAACTTTTTCCACATTGTTTGCAGCTGAAGGGCTTCTCTCCAGTGTGAATTCTCATGTGGTAATTAAGGACTCCTTTTTGTTTGAAACTTTTTCCACATTGAACGCACTTGTAGGGTTTCTCTCCGGTGTGAATTCTCAAGTGGAGTATAAGGTGTCCTTTCTGACTGAAACTCTTTTCACACTGAGGGCAGCTGTAAGGCTTCTCTCCAGTGTGAATTCTCATGTGCCTGTTAAGGCTTGTTTTTTGAGCAAATCTGTTTCCACACTGCTGGCAGATGAAAGGGCTCTCTCCAGTGTGAACTCTCTTGTGGACTTTTAAGTTCCTGTCTTGAACGATAGCCTTTCCACGCTGAGGGTGTGTAGAAGGCTTCTCTCCAGTATGAGTTCTCATATGCCTTTGCAGGAGTACTCTTTGGTTGAATCTTTTTCCACATTGTTTGCAGGTGAAGGGTTTCTCTCCAGAGTGAATTCTCAAGTGGAGTTTAAGGTGTCCTTTTTGACTGAAACTCTTTCCACACTGTTGGCAAGTGTAAGGCTTCTGTTTGGCGTGAATTTTTAAGTGCATGTTAAAGTTTCCTCTCCTACTGAAACTCTTTCCACACTGTTGGCAGGTGTAAGGCTTCTCTCCAGTGTGAACTCTCATGTGGATGTTAAGGTTTCCTTTTTTACTGAAACTCTTTCCACACTGTTGGCAGGTAAAGTGACTCCTAGACCCAGTCTTTTGAGCTCCTTTTTGTGAGGAAGTATTTTCAGTCTGTGCGCACCTGAAAGATTTTTTTCCAGAGTGAATTTTCAAGTGGAGATTAAAGTGTCCTTTTTGACTGAAACTCTTTCCACACTGAGGGCATGTGTAAGGCTTCTGTCCAGTGTGAATTCTCATGTGCCTGTTAAAGCTTCCTTTCCTATTGAAACTCTTTCCACACTGTTGGCAGATGTAAGGCCTCTCTCCAGTGTGAACTCTTATGTGGACGTTAAGGTTTCCTTTTTTATTGAAACTCTTTCCACACTGTTGGCAGATGAAGTGACTCCTAGACCCAGTCTTTTGAGCTCTTTTTTGTGAGGAAGTCTTTTCAGTCTGTGAGCAACTGAAAGATTTTTCTTCAGTCTCCTCTTTCAGTGCCATCAGGTCTAAAAAAGAGAAGTTAACCACACTGTAATGGCACAAAGCAACAGACATCAAAACATTTATACAGGTAAAGCATCAAAACCAACATACAACAAGGCCGCAGTTACACTGCATGGTTCATGGACCCATTTTTTCCTCCCATGTGGCACAGATCGGATATGACCCACAAACATGTAAGGAGGAAAATAGTGCAAGGATTCCAATATTCTCTGATCAGGTCTCATTCATTTGTGGAAATAAATCTGGTATGAATCGGATACGTCCATTAGCGCCTGCCATGTAAGCAGACAGATCGAACGTTTCCCTGTCAATGCAAGTCGTACATCATTGAAAAAGTGACTTTTTTGAAACATCTCGTGGTACAGGTGTATCTATAACAAATGAAACATCTAATTGACTAGCAAAGTATTATTTTCATTCGTTTGTGTTAAATAAAGGGCAATCTGGAGCTGAAATGTGTTGCTTTTGAAATCATGATGGCTTTTGAAATTTGGTGACGGCGGCTCGTACACAGACGCGCGCTTTAGTCCAGTTGTGAAGACTATCCCTATTCGTTCCGGTGAAACCACAAAATAAAATACAACATATCCTTGCCCTTGATATAGAATCATTAATGAATGCATTTGGTTTTAAGGAGTAAAAAAAACCTATAGGAGGGCGGATTCGAACCCAGAACCTCTGACATGCTTAACAAAAGTTCTACCACCGGACTAGGTATTATTCTATGTGGTAGGCGGTATTATTCCTCTTGCATGCATCATTGTACATATTCACTGTTGTGAAGAAATTTGGACTATATTATTATTTTGATGTAAGGATGAAACTAATGCATTAAAATGTTTCTATGAATTCTATGTCAATAAATTCAATAAACTCAATGTACTATTGAAATTGATTTCTTGATATCACAATGCCTTTTTTCTTTCTTTTTTTTTTTTCGCTAAGTGTAGTGTAAATACTGATATTTACGGAGCCCCGCACATGACATGCAAGAAAAAAAATTAAATCGTGCGCACGATTTACTAATTCATTCCCTCAATTTACTATTTCGTTCCCTCGATTTATAAATCATGATGATTTATAAATCGAGGGAACGAAATAGTAAATCATGCGCACATTTTAGTAAATCGAGGGAACGAAATATAAATTGTGCACACGTTTAGTAAATCGAGGGAACGTATTAATAAATCGTGCGCATGATTTAGCCTACTATTTTTTTCCTGCATGTCATGTCCGGGGCTCCGTAGATATTGGATACGGGTCACTTTTAAAAAATGATATAAGCAGGTCATCAAAAAATATAGGATTTATAGTCAAAAAAACGGAATTGGCCATCAAGACTTGCAGTGTAAATGCGGCTCTAGATCCTATACCCACTAAGCTACTATAAGAGGTGTTACATGTAATCTGAGAAGCCTTCTCAATATTGAATCATGAAACAACAAAGAGCTATCCTTAACTATGACTGGAATCATATAGATTTACGCGTGAATAACAGCAGCCTTATCTACATGTTTGATAGTTAATGAATTAATTAACATTAAAGGATTAGTTCACTTTCAAATAAAATTTTCCTGATAATTTACTAACCCCCATGTCATCCAAGATGTCCATATCCTTCTTTCTTCAGTCGAAAAGAAATTAAGGTTTTTGATGAAAACATTCCAGGATTATTCTCCTTATAGTGGACATGAACATCTTGGATGACATGGGGGTGAGTAAATTATCAGGAAAATTTTATTTGAAAGTGGACTAATCCTTTAATGGGTAAACCAATCAAACTCCATGTTTGATTAGACCGAACTATGTACTATTTACACTATGTAATCACCTTTAATTCAAAGTTAGGGTACAGAGACTACCCCCATTGTTAATTAAAGGTGCCATAGAATGGAAAATTGTATTGGACATTTTTGGCGTTTTCGCAGATTCGTGTGAATTTGGATCATTTTGACAATGGTGTCATCTGTATGCTGAAAACTCAAAGGAAAAACTTCTCCATTTTAAGCATATCGTTGTCGTGTAAACATACCCTCAGTCAATGAACTTGATTATCTCTGATTGGCTATTGCGAACTGAACTGCAATTACAGATGGAACAGCTATCAATTTAAGCAATTTTTTTTTACAAAAAACACAGTAACCACAAATTTAAATGCATGTTTTGATTTTCTGTAACATGCTTTGATTTATGATGGGCAGCATAATCCACTCCGCCTCGGCATGCTGTAAATATTTTATTCATACAGTGAAGACTATGCTGTTTTATTTTTATATTCGATTATTCAAGTTTTACTTGAACACTGCTGTTAAATAAACCTATTTTACCTGAAAATATTAAAGCAATTTATTTCATTTGCATCTTTCTTGCATTGCATTTGTCCATGCTGCTGTCCTCATTACCATTTGCAATAAATAAACATGATTCAAAGAAAAAAAATTTAAAAATAAATGTGATTTCAAAGGAGGATGTGATATAGTGCAAGAATATGAATGCAGTATTGAAACAAAATGTATTTTTTGTACAAAATAAGAACAACTTACATGAATATTCCATGTTCCAAGATCATTCAACAGCATTTATAGCAATGTTGTTTAAATAATAATAATAATAATATTCTTTACAAGTAAATATATTGGTTAGTGAGGCACATAAAATAGAAAAGGGGCCATGAGTCAGCCATCAAACACTGAACTGGAGCCAAAACACAACGGTACAAACACTTTAAGGGGTCTCAGTTCAGTTCAGATCTTTTTAAAGAGGACTCGGTGTGAAAACACTGCCTGTGTTTTAGCGCACTGTTACGAAAAGATCACATCTAATGAGGGTTACACATTCTGACTACTGAGTTTAAGTTCAGTTGTGTATGAACATCCTTTGGATTAGTTTAAATAATCATGTGTAACACAGTTTTTTTAGGTTGCCAGCCAGCGACAAAATTTTTGATCATTTTCAGGATTAAATGACTGAGTTCAGCTTTGAGAATGAAACCAACCTATTTGTTCCTCAGTATCTTCTTGTTTCAAACTGAATACTTCTTCAATCTTGATGTCTTCACTCTCCTGTTTAATAAACGCCATCTTTATAATAGTGTGTCACGTGGATCTCAGTCGCTTCACCAGGATTTTCTCTGTGTTTGTCCTGTTTAAGATGAGAATAATTAACAGAAAGAAAAATAAACCCACATTAAATCTTTGGGTGCGTCTCAATCCGCTCTAGTTCAGTAGTTCAGCTCACTGGTAAGAGAGTCAGTCAGAGTTAGAGTTAATGGACTTTAATGATCTGATTAGACTAAAAACACTCAAAGGTTACTAGCAAATAAAAATGAATAGCAGAATGCTAATTATACCAAGTCTTTATTTGTAATGATTTACATTTGGTCTTTAATTATTTGTGAATTATATTTAATACAACGCTTTCATTTTAACATTAGCAGTTGGTTTGTATAAGTTGTCATTATTCATGTTTGTGGTCGTTGTTATTGTTGCATTTACACTGTTTTGACCAGCACATCAGGTCAGCGCGCGGTGATTCGAGCGAATCGAATCACTGAATCATTTTTGCTCCGTTTCTCCATCACTGCTTGCCAGTGACTGAACTCGTGTTTATGATAAACTCATTCACGATATAGGGAGCGAAATGAGACGCACCTTTTCTGTCACGCATGAGAGGATGCGATTTACTTGACAACATTGATGTTCATTTATGTTAGATAAAGTATTACAATGTTAAATTCAATAATTAAGCAATCTTACATTGTTAGTAAAATATTAAACATGCCCGAACGGTTTGTATCGTTATAAACACCGTAAAAAGCATAAAAACACAAACCTTTCTTCAGCCGAAATCATAACATATGCAGGATCGCGGCGCAGCCTTATGACGTCATATTGGAAGACAAAATAAAAGTCCTGGCTTGCGTCTCAATGTGTATCCTAAATAATATGTGACATTAGTAATATTCAGTACTATTTAGGGTGGATAGTATGCACATTGGGATGCAGGGGTACACACTCTGCTCTTCTTCTGTTATTTAAATGGCAGTTGACAAACCAACTATAAGGTGAATTTTCCGCCACCTACTGAATGGAGCACAACTTAGTTGCAGACACTACCTTCCTTAAGTGAATGCTTACACACCTTTCCTTTACTGACTGAACTAATTTAAGTTGTTCTCTATTATATGCTGTACATCCTAGTGATATATCACTGTTTCTGGGAATCCACATTTATCACAATTACCAGTTTAGCTACACTTCAAAAATGCTTTTCTTACTTAGAGTTTTTGTTTTATTTCCAATCCAAATATCTTAAATCAAGAAGCATTTTCTAGACAAGTAAAAATTATTGTCTTGTTTTCAGGGAGAAAAAAAAATAGAGTCAAAATTAAGTGAGTTTTTGCTTAAAACAAGCAAAATAATCTGCGGTGATTAAATAATGGGGTAAACTAAATAATCTAGTTTTCGGTGTGAAACAAGATAATTTTGCTTACCTCATTGGCATATTATTTTGCTTGTTTTAAAGGTGCCATAGAATTGAAAATTGAATTTACCTTGGCATAGTTGAATAATTAGAGTTCTGTACATGGAAATGGCATACAGTGAGCCTCAAACACCATTGTTTCTTCCTTCATATGTAAATCTTGTGCGTGCAAAAGACCACAGAAAAAAGGGCGAATCCCAACATGACACCGACTGTGACATAACAGTCAGGATCATTATTTACAATGAACTCGCTCCTAAACCATGGACTCATATTTCATGTTTACGTCATAATACCAGTGTAAAACCCATGTCATTATACAAGTTTGTGTCCTCCTAAATCACAAAAACATGCGCGCACACACACACACACTTTGAACATAGTGTGTTCTTAGATTATAAAATCTAAGTTAAATTGCTTATAATGTAAAATGAACTCATTACTTTTGGTTATCCATATTGGAAACCGCAAACAAAGTAGAAACTATATCTATAGAATCTGTGTCTATATAAATCTATAGATGTACCAAATAATTAATTGATTAACCATTAAGATCATTTGTATTTAAGGTGCAATATGTAAGATTATTGCAGTAAAATATCCAAAAACCACTAGGCCAGTGTTATATATTTTGTTCACTTGAGTACTTACAATATCCCAAATGTTTCCAACTATTTGTAAATCGTGAGAAAATTGCAATTTTAACCAAGGCTCCGGGACGTGTGAGGAGTCGCCTGTCAATTGCGTCATACCCGCGTTACCCTCGGTTTCCGGTTTTATTTTGTAGGAACCATGGAAACGCCAAAGATGCTTTAATATATTAAATGTTTTAATAGACAAGGGAACAACTGTTTGGTTATATTTATAGACAGAAAACTAATTATTGTTACATAGCTCAACACATTTAGTCTTATTGTTTAAATCTGATTTTCTTTATTTTTTGCCTCAGAGAAAAACACTATTTTGTGAAGTAGCTAACATAGCATAATCAGATGCAGCTTTATTTTTAGTAACAGTAATACAGCATTTTCTCCATCATACAATACGTTTTAAAATTAATTCCATGCCATTTATCAACACAAGCCATCCAGCATTTAATATGATATTCTAAAATCGATCTATCTTACTGCAGTGTGCAACAGTGTTTCACAGCAGCCGCTGAGCGAATGCGCAGAGTAACGTTATAACATTTTCAACACACTTAAATGTATCTAATATGATAAACAGAGCTGTGTTACCTCATACTCATGACCGGAAAAGCGGAAGTGGCGCCGGCGACTGTGGCATAATAAAAGTTCTGCTGCTTGTGAGACGTGTGTTGCTCAATCGCTCCAGCGGCCCCGTTCAGCTCCCACAACACTCGGTCCTGCTCTGCTTCATACTACAGTAACGTTAATAATCGCATCCATGAACATGATTTCTTCCCGAGTCCTATCCCGATTATTTTCCACCGGCTGTGATGTGAAGACCACATGTCCCAAGATTCCGCGCTCAAACTTGCCGTCATCAAGCTACGCCTTTGTTTTGAATAGGCCTCTAGCGACCTCTAGCAGACAGAAATCTTACATATTGCGCCTTTAATTAATAGACAAATGTATTAAACTGAATGAGATGCAAATGAAAAATTTGATAGTAATAGCTTTATGAAAGGCAGTTACTGTGAATGAAACATTTATATAGATGAAACACTTATTTTTTGTTGTTAAAAGGATACTTTGTGAAAAAAAAAACTATTTTTTTTTTGGTGTTCTTTGGTCACTCAGTCAATGTCTTATTTTTCCAATAGATTTTTAGCTATTTAGTTTTAGCAATTGAGATGGCTGAGCAGGACACCGTTGCAGCAGAGGATGCTATGTTCTATGCAGACCTGCTTCTGGCTCAAATGAAAGTGAGTATCTTTAGTTACACAGCAGTCTGCTCATTTTACAAATAAATGGGTTTCATACAGTGAGTAAAATGGGAGAAAACCCACTGCTGTTGTGTTGGCTGTTGTGTTTACATGTAATGTTGACTTTCTGTCATGCAAAGAAAAGCAAGATGAGAAAAGAATATCCTCTAACCAGAAGAGTAAATTTCAGTGGATTGAGAGAGACTGTGAAGGGCATCCACTGCTAAAGATCATAAATAAAAAATGGCTCATCTTACCCCACTCTCCCCTATTTGCATTTTGAGTGGGAAACACTGACTTTTTCTTCTTTTGGAATCTCTGAAAGATCTCCCGGGGAACATCATCCAGAAATTCAAGAAGAGAGGCTTGAAATTATAAATTTCTTCTGAAGCACTTTTAATATACTATTCAAGGAAGAAACTCTGCCTTTAGTCTCCTCGTCTGTTGCCTTTTTAACCTGTTTTTTTGCGAGCTACACATAGTCCTTTATAAGCTTTCCTTTTAAAGGGTTAGTTCACCCAAAAATGAAAATTCTGTCATTAATTTCTCACCCTCATGTTGTTCCACACCTGTAAGACTTTCGTTCATCTTCTGAACACAAATTAAGATATTTTTGATGACAGAATGCTGTCAGATTTTCTTCCATAGACTGCCTTTGTTACTGAAACTTGAACACTTCACAAACTTCATAAAGAGATCGAACAACTAGTCCAAATGAATCGAGCGGTTTAATGCATCACAGTGCATTTTAGCACTTGCATCATGTCCTATTTTCAAACACTCATAAAAAGTTTTCCTTTATAGGTTTGCTCATTCAACTGATTCCTGTTCAGAGTGACCCTGACTATTACTGTATTGTGTTGTACTATAAGTAATTTTACTGTACAGTAAACTGTATAGTACTGTAATTTTCAAGTAATTTTACTGTAGTTTGGGTGAAAAGTGAATGCAAAATCACCCCAAACATCAATGTGCATTCTAGCACTTGAATAATTTCCTCGTATTCACTCATTAAAACTCATGACCCTGTCTATTACTGTATCAATGGTCGAATCATTTTACTGCAGCGTTTTGGAGATATGATATTCTACTTCAGAGGCCTATAAAGACAACTTACTTCAGGCAACTAATGCAATTTATATTAGAGATCATTCCATTCAACATGATCCTCACACATGAAATAGTATATATTTTACTGAAAAGAAATTATTAAAACCAAGTGATTTATCTTAAATTGAGGCTTGAAAGTTTTATATTTTCTTTATACTTTCCATTTATGTAGTGAAATACTGGAGGATTAAAAAAAAACACGTCATATGTGTATCTGTAATGATTTGCTCCAAGACTTGAGGGGTTAAGGATCCAAACGCAGTATTTATTGGGAAAATCCAAGATCATAAGACAGGCAGACATCAAAACCAAAGGGCAAATAATCCAGAGAGACACAGAAACAAAGATACAAACAAATCAAGGGATCCAAAGACACAGGCAAGGACCAGAGCAGAGAAACAGATATATGAACACAGATTCAACTACTGACAAACACAAGTGAATCACAGGCACTACTTAAGCTGCGTTCACGCCACCTTGTATTTACCGGAATCTTGAGAAGATAACACGTGACGTTATATTCGGAGCTGTTCACATTCTTGGACTGGGAATTATGCTTTTCTATTGCACCACTATCAATGCCTAAATGAATCTACAGCGGTCAGGTGGGACAGCAGCCAAGTGGTACACTTAGGACCTTTCAGAAAACTCCCAGTTTACAAGCTGTAATTATGAGCTTTACGAGGACGTGAACGCTTTTTACAAGCTAGAATCTCGTAACTACAGGAATTACAAGGTGCCGTGAACACACCTTTATACACAGGCACAAACAAGCTTAAAGGAACACACCACTTTTTTTGAAAATTGGCTCATTTTCCAACTCCTCTAGAGTTAAACAGTTGAGTTTTACTGTTTTCGAATCCATTCAGCCTATCTCCGGGTCTGGCGGTACTACTTTTAGCATAGCTTAGCATAGTTCATTGAATCTGATTAGACCGTTAGCATCTCGCTCAAAAATGACCAAAGAGTTTCGATATTTTTCCTATTTAAAACTTGACTCTTCTGTTGTTACATCGTGTACTAAGACCGACGGAAAATGAAAAGTTGCGATTTTCTAGGCCGATATGGCTAGGAACTATACTCTCATTCTGGCGTAATAATCAAGGAACTTTGCTGCCGTACCATGGGTGCAGCAGGCGCAATGATATTACGCAGCGTCTCTCACAAATGTCTCCATGGTTGCAAGGCACGCTCCCTGTGCAAGCAGGGGGTCACAGGCGCTGCGTAATATCATTGCGCCTGCTGCACCCATGGTACGGCAGCAAAGTTCCTTGATTATTATGCCGGAATGAGAGTATAGTTCCTAGCCATATCGGCCTAGAAAATCGCAACTTTTAATTTTCCGTCAGTCTTAGTACATGATGTAACTACAGAAAAGTTTTAAATAGGAAAAATATCAAAACTCTTTGGTCATTTTTGAGCGAGATGCTAACGGTCTAATCAGATTCAATGAACTATGCTAAGCTATGCTAAAAGTGGTACCACCAGACCCGGAGATCGGCTGAATGGATTCGAAAACGGTAAAACTCAACTCTTTAACTCTAGGGGAGTTGGAAAATGAGCCTATTTTCAAAAAAAGTAGAGTGTTCCTTTAACAAGATAACTAGTTAATAAGGGGGCATGGTCCAATAAGTGGCCATGGTAACTAACAAGAGGAACAGCAGCAGGGTGAACACAATGGAGACACAGGCAGGGATCATGACAGTTTTCAAGCCATTTGATTTTATTAACAAAATCAACTTTTACTAACTTGTCACAAAAGAAAACACATACACAAACATAAATAAAAAGCCATGTGTTCAGGAGACCCTGCTTATAAAGAAAAATGTAAAATAACCTGATTTTATATGGTTATTTTAAAAAGAATTGACAATTTAAATACTAGTGAAACAACATTTTTAATAATCAAAGCAATGAAAAAGTGAACTGAAACCATAAGATATTTCAATCATTTTTTGCATGGGTCATAGCAAGAATAATGAATCACACTTCCCAAGACGTCCTGAACCAGCTTCAGGATAAAAATATTTCTGTTTTAGATTTTGCCAGTCACAGAACTGGCAGTTTTCTAGCCTTAGGTTATAGCATAATGCAAATGCAATTGCAAACAAAACAGTTGCTAGAATTTGACTGATGTTGGACAGCAGAACAAATAACCATAAATTGGCCTAAGCAACCATGACAAAATTTGTTTGTCTTTGTTGTACAGCACTGTAAAAAGACTGTCGTACATGCAATCCTGATTGTTCCTGTAAAACAGGTTGCTAGCAGCTACCCAGTGGTTGTCCACAGTGTGTAATATTTGTAGAAATGGGCTGTTTGGAGTACCCACAATCCCTCCATCATGTAACACACTTAATAAAAGACTAAAATCCATCAATGTGTAGGTACTCACTTGCAAAGAAGAAAGATGCTAAATCAATCTCATCACAGCTAAGCCAGTGCTGCGGATGGAGAAAGGCAGTCATTTTGCTACCTTCTGGGACCTGTGGAGGTCTTTAAGTCTTACTGCTGATATTTTTTGGGGGGTCTTCTCCTTGCCAGCATGGTCCATAGTTTTTGTTCATAGACCTTGTTATACTCCCATGTTTGCTTGCGACAATGTCAATGTTCCTTAAAGGGGTGGTTCAGTGGGTTTTTTTCTAGGCTTGACTGTGTTTATGAGGCGCAGTTTAACATGTCTTAATGCTTCGTTTTTTTTAAAAACACGCTGTATTATCATTTATGGTCATACAGATAAAAGCAATACATAATTCGAAACTAAAGGTTCTACTTTTAAATGTGTCCACTTACAATCAAAACAAAACATTGTGCTTTTGAAAAATAAAGAAAGCATACAGAGTGTTTTCTGCCGTCTCTGTCTCCATGAACTTTTTTCTGAAGCACGTCTAAACAAAACTCAGCGAATACTTGTCACACAGACATATCTTTATAAACATTTAAGCGTCTACTTTTAATTAAAAATGAAAACAAATATTCTCTGTTTATATAATCTGTGTGAAAGAGATAGATGTACAGTCCTTCTCATATCAGATCATTATACGCTAATGTGAACACACACACCTACGAAGAGATCATGCTATCCATCCTACTTGTGGTTCAGAAACCCTCAGATTTCATCTAAAATATCTTCATTTGTGTTCTGAAGATGAACAAAGCTCATGGGGGTGAGTACTTAATGACAGAAATTTAATTTTTGGATGAACTAACCCTTTAACACTTTGGCATTGGCTGGAGGTCAGGATGATCTAACATCTTAACCCATCCTATCCTTTTCATGTGGGTCTAAAGCTCTAGATTTCCTGTAAAACCATTAATGAATTAATTAAATGTGATTAATTAAAATGTGATTATTTTTAGAGAAACTTCAGCTGAAGTGTGTCTGTTCACTCATTGCTAAGTGATTTGAATCACTAAATAGGCAGGAACTCGCACACTATCTTCTTCTGATTCTTGAAAGATGACATTTTATACGTTTTTTATTATTATTATTATTTAGGTATTTTAATATCAAATGAACTTGATAGGACCACTGAATATAAACACACTAACTATGCATTTTAGTACTGACATATATGAACTCTACATTATGAGTTCACACACTATTTAACACATTTTATTTTACGCATTAATCATATTTTTCAGTATTTGCATTTTTTAATGTAATATAAATATGGTACAAATGGTTATAACCTTTTACACAACATCTCACCCATAGTAGTTCTTAATATTTTCATCACATCATTGGTATTAAAATGTATTTCTCCAAGGATTCAAATCTAAATTTCTCTGACATGTATTTAATATTGTACTTCTGTGATTTTAGTACAGCAGTGTGTGAACAGGGCTTTTATTTTGGTACGGTGGTGTGACGGCATAAGGCTGCGCCGCGCTCCTGCATCTGTTGTGATTCGACTGAAGATGGTTTGTTTTATCCGTTTGAAATGTTTAAACTAATCTAATTCGTCTAGGCAATTTTATAGTTTTTAGAAACGATGTAAAATGACTTATTTATTATTGAATCTAACAATGTAACACTTTATCTAACTTTGTTTTGTGTGAGTAAAGCAAGAGTAACAGAAAAGTTGTAAGTAGTGATGAGAAAAACTGAGTTTAAACTCGAAAACGTGTTAATTATTGAACCAGTTGTTTCTGAAAAATGATTCAGTGCGCTCGATTCAAAACAGTGTCATCTAAAAATAATTTAAACACCTAAATATTAACGTTCAGTATGTTTTTAGCCTAATCAGGTTATTTACATGTAAGTTCATTAACTCTGACTGACTCTTACCAGTGTGCTGATCTACTGAACTAGAGCTGATTGAGACGCACCCAGAGATTTAGTGTGGGTTTATTACTATTGTAAAGATGGCGTTTATTAAAGAGGAGAGTGAAGAAATGGAGATTGAAGAAACATTCAGAGTGAAACAAGAAGATACTGAGGAACAAACAGGTTGGTTTCATTCTCAAAGCTGAACTCAGTCATTTAATCCTTATTAAAATGTCCAGCTCTACAGAAATGAGTGATATTTTTTAAAGAATATCAAATGAATGTCCAAATTAAAGTGGTTTTAGTCAACATGTTGAGATGACAGTCTTTCCCCTGGTTTCACAGACAAGGCTTATAAAACCTAAACAAAACAATTGTATAACATTAAACCTAATATCTACTTATGAA
This sequence comes from Ctenopharyngodon idella, assembly GCF_019924925.1. Classification (NCBI taxonomy): domain Eukaryota; kingdom Metazoa; phylum Chordata; class Actinopteri; order Cypriniformes; family Xenocyprididae; genus Ctenopharyngodon; species Ctenopharyngodon idella. The sequence goes on from NC_067223.1 coordinate 20,537,666, forward strand.
CTGAAAAAAAAACAAAAAAAAAACCATTGATTTTTATCTAAAATAAAAATCTCGATTAATTGAACATTTTACCTCGATTACAATTAATGAACAATTATTTATTTATGCCCCCTCCTCCTCATAGTTCACAGACAAGGTTTGTACTGTAAATATGCTTGACTATTAAAGGTGGGATATTTTTTCTTAATGAAAGAGTGCTCTGACATAACAGCTCACTTTCAGCAGTTACTTTATCTATGGTTTATGATATTTCTTACAGATTTCTGCTCGTTGTGAATCAGATACAGATAAATTAGCACAGTATAAGTACATTTATTTGAATGCATTAATGAGAGAGCGAATGTGTGTGTGAATTAATCATACAATCTCTATATAAAAGGGTTAGTTCACCCAAAAATGAAAATTCTGTCATTTATTTCTCACCCTCATGTCGTTCCACACCCATAAGACCTTCGTTCATCTTCGAATACAAATTAAGATATTTTTGATGAAATCTGAGGTATGACTCGTCCATAGACACCAGTTTAACCACCACTTTCAAGGTCTAGAAAGGTACTAAAGACATAGTTAAAATAGTCCATCCTTAATGTTATGAAGCGATGAGAATATTCAACATCTTAACCAATGTATTTCTTAGCCAAAGAAGTAATAGTAATAAATAACATCAATAATAGGCTATTATTAACAATAAATGCTTTGTAAAAACAGAAAATAACAGAACCTTTCAGCCTGATTCCAGACACTAGTTCATGCGAGAACAGACACGAATGCATCGCTATAAGTGTCTTAAACTCTCTCGAGAGCCGAACGCGCTTGTGTAAACGCTACCTGCTATCCCTCAGGAGAGAGCAGAAAGCGCATCCAGCTTTTTCTAAGGCCTTGTTTACACTGCAGGTCTTGATGCCCAATTCTGATTTGTTGCCTATGTTCAATTTTTTTTGACGTCCGTTTACACGTTCTTTCAATTGTGACCCATATCTAATTCATGTGTTTACACTTGCCATACCATCTGAAATGACTGGACGAACGCGAAATATGCTTGATGCTACCACTGCGATATATGCGAAGTTATCCAAACATCACCAAGGTAACTTTAACCGTCGACCACTGTCCTGCATTTTCCTCCATGTTTTCGTGCGTTGTTGTCATTTACAGCCTCCACACGTGCTTCCTGCTGAGAATAATATCAAGTCATTAAACCCCGGAGAAGTACCAATTGTTGATGTTTTAAAGGGTTAGTTCACCCAAAAATGAAAATAATGTCATTTATTACTCACGCTCATGCCGTTCCACACCCGTAAGACCTTTGTTGATCTTCGGAACACAAATTAAGATATTTTTGTTTAAATCCGATGGCTCCGTGAGGCCTACATAGGGAGCAATGACATTTCCTCTCTCAAGATCCATCAAGGTACTAAAAACATATTTAAATCAGTTCATGTGAGTACAGTGGTTCTATATTTATATTATAAAGCTACGAGAATATTTTTGGTGCGCCAAAAAAAACCAAAATAACGAATTATTTAGTGATGGCCGATTTCAAAACACTGCTTCAGGAAGCTTCGGAGCGTAATGAATCAGCGTGTCGAATCCGCAGTTCGGAGCGCCAAAGTCACGTGATTTCAGCAGTTTGATACACGACCCGAATCATATTTTGTCACTCTGATTCATTACGCTCCGAAGCTTCATGAAGCAGTGTTTTGAAATCGGCCATCACTAAATAAGTCGTTATTTTGTTTTTTTTTGGCGCACCAAAAATATTCTCGTAGCTTTATAATATTAATATTGAACCACTGTACTCGCATGAACTGATTTAAATATGTTTTTAGTACATTAATGGATCTTGAGAGAGGAAATGTCATTGCTGTCTATGCAGGCCTCACGGAGCCATCGTATTTCAACAAAAATATCTTAATTTGTGTTCCGAAGATCAATGAAGGTCTTACGGGTGTAAAACGGCACGAGGGTGAGTAATTAATGACAGAATTTTCATTTTTGGGTGAACTAACCCTTTAATGATGTACAAAACACAATGCCTCAGAAAGTCTGATCTGCCTGTTTACATGACAGTCGCATTGGCACATATATGATTTATTTCCACATATGAATGAGACTTGAAGCCGATTTTGAAATATCCGGATGCATGCGTTTTTTTCCCTGTTTACACGCTCATGGAACACGTTATCTATGTCACATATGAGCAAAAAATCGGAATTGGGTCACATTTCACTGACAGTGTAGTCAACAGCATTCTGTCCAAAAGTGCGTCCCACATCGCTTGAGAATAGGATTCCATATCGAAATGGAAATGTATTTTTAATTAATTTTGAGCCAATGAAATAGAACAATCTCTATCAGGTTTGTTGTTCCTCAGAAGTCATCAATAGTCCATCTGTACTGTGTTTTTATTAAGTCTGGGAATTGTAATAACTTTTTAATAAGATTTTAAAATATGACTGTTTAAAGGAAAATATGAATGTAATATTGTGCTTTTTTCTTTTTTTCCTTTTGAGTTCTTTAAGTAACTATTGTGTCAACTGCATGAGTCTTTGATTAAATCTCTTAGGCCGGTTTCACAGACAGGGCTTAGATTAAGCTAGGATTAGGCCTTAGTTCAATTAGGATATTTAAGTATCTTTCATGAATGTGCCTTAGAAAAAACATTACTGGTGTGCATCTTGAGATAAAACAATGGTACTGACATATTTTAAGATATATCAGTGAAAGCTGCTTTCAGTTGAAACAGCTCAAAGATGAATTTTAGTCTGGGACTAGCTTAAGCTTTGTCTGTAAAACCTGGGGTTAATGTCCTAAAGAAAGCTATGAGTTAACAATATTATTAATAGGTTATGACAGTTAATGTGTGTAAGATCTAGCATTCATGTTGTTGGTTTTATGTCTGTTACTTTGGGCTATTAAACTGGTGTCATTTGCTGTTTTCGACTTAGACATGATGGTGCTGAAAGAGGAGGGCAAAGAACTGAATGAAACTGAAGATAAAGATCAGTATGAGAAACATCAAGATTTCATGTTTGGAGAAAAATCATTTAGATGCTCACAGACGAAAAATACTTTGTCTCGAAAAACAGCTCAAAAGCCAGCAACTAGAAATCATTTCACATGCCAACAGTGTGGTAAGAGTTTCGAACGAAATAGAAGTTTTAAAATCCACATGAAAATTCACACCAGAGGGAAGCCTTTTTCCTGCCAACAGTGTGGAAAGTGTTTCAATCGAAATAGAAGTCTTAAAGACCACATGAAAATTCACACTGGAGAGAAGCCTTTTTCCTGCCAACAGTGTGGAAAGACTTTCACTCAAAAAGTACACCTTGTAATCCACATGAGAATCCATACTGGAGAGAAGCCTTTTATCTGCCAACATTGTGGAAAGTGTTTCAATGAAAAAGGAGTCCTTAACAGACACATAAGAATTCACACTAGAGAGGGATATTTTGCCTGCCAACAGTGCGGAAAGTCTTTCAATGGAAAAGGAAGCCTGAAAGACCACATGAGAGTTCACACGGGAGAGAAGCCTTACACTTGCCAACAGTGTGGAAAGAGTTTCAAACAAAATAGAAATCTTAGCGCCCACATGAAAATTCACACTGGAGAGAAGCCTTTTTCCTGCCAACAGTGTGGAAAGAGTTTCACTCAAAAAGTAAGCCTTGAAATCCACATGAGAATCCACACTGGAGAAAAGCCTTACATCTGCCAACAGTGTGGAAAGTGTTTCAATCGAAAAGCAATCCTTGACAGACACATGGGAATTCACACTAAAGAGAGCTTTTTTGCCTGCAAACAGTGTGGAAAGCGTTTCAGACAAAATGAAAACCTGACAGTCCACATGAGAATTCACAACGGAGAGAGCCAATTCATCTGCCAACAGTGTGGAAAAAGCTTCACTACAAAAGCAAGCCTTAAAGTCCACATGAGAATCCACACCGGAGAGATGCCTTTTGCCTGCCAACAGTGCGGACAAAGTTTCATTCGAAAGTCAAGTCTTAAATGCCACATGACAGTTCACACTGGAGAGAAGCCTTTCACATGCCCTCTATGTAGACAGAGTTTTAAACAAAAAGCAACCCTTCATGCCCACATGAGAATTCACACTGGAGAAAAGCCATTCACATGTGATCAGTGTGGAATGAGTTTCAGATTAGGAATATCCCTTAATCGCCACACAAGGACTCACTCAAGAGTAAAGAGTTTTATATGTCATCAGTGTGGAATGAGTTTCACAGATGAGAGTCACCTTAAGAATCATGTAATAACTCACATCGGAGAGAAGCCTTTCATGTGCAATTACTGTGGAAAGCCTTTCGAACACAAATCAACCCTTGAGATCCACTTGAGAGTTCACACTGGAGAGAAGCCTTTCACCTGCCCTCAGTGTGGAAAAAGTTTTGCAAGTAAAGGAAGTCTTGAGGTTCATGCGAGGGTTCACACTGGAGAGAAGCCTTTCAAGTGCCCTCGGTGTAGGATGTGTTTCACATATCCAAGAGACATGAAACGTCATTTGCTTAATCATTCCAAAATTAAATTTACAAAGTTCTGAGAGTGGCAAGAGGTTTACGAAAAGGAAGATTTAATTGTAATCAGTGTAATTAAAAAAAAAAAAATGTTGCAATCGCACTTACAGATACATATGAGAAGTCATGCATCTTTTTATTTATTTTTTGTTGTTGTTGTGGAAAGATTTTTCAAAGTACGCTCAGCAGTGTAAAATGGCACCAGAAAATATATATATCTAAGAAAATCAAAGCTATATTCACACCACCGTTGAATGTGGCTCAACTTTTTTTTTCTGCTCAAATATTGTTTGACAATTAAATTTATTTTATTTTTTTATTTTAAATTCTTTTTATTTTCTACAGTCTATAATTTGGACTGTATAGAGTTATTTAATTAAAGAGGTCATAGAATGCCACTTTTTCAAGATGTAAAATAAGTCTCTGATGTCCCCAGAGTGTGTATGTGAAGTTTTAGTTCAAAACACCCTACTGATCATTTTTTTATAGCATGATAAATTTGTCATTTTTTGAGGGTGAGCAAAAACGCTGTTTTTGTGCGTGTCCCTTTAAATGCAAACGAGCTGCTGCTCTCAAGAAGTGGGCGGAGTATCAAGAGCTCCTGTTAGCAGCGCTGATTAGCTCACGATGACTCACTGAAAATGTCAGAAACTTTTCAGCCTTTTTATGTTCAAACCAGAGTTGGACAATGATGGAGAGACTCAAGAAGAAGTGACATGTTGAATGTAACAGGATGTTTCTGAACGGTTAGTTCATGAATTTATGTAGCTGATGTGGAATTAACTATCTTAAAGTCATTTATTAGCATATTCTGTCATGATAATCTATAAATCACTCATGTGGGAACGATTGTAAGATCTTACAGAGCCAGAGAATATATGCTGCATGAATATAGAACAGGTATAGTTTAGTTTAAATACGGTTATAACTAATGGTTATCTTTCTTTTATGACATGCTATTGCATTTGTGTTACATATTGTATTGCAATAGCATGGCCTCACCCCTTTGTTGCGTGTTCTCAGGGGGTGGGGTTTATGTAAATTTTAGGGTTAGTGATGTCACTAACCCAGGAAGAAACTTCTTGTAGTCTAGACCAGCCATTTGTTGTAGTCCTTCAACAGAGATTTCTTTAAAAGAAAACATCTCAGTTTGCTTTGAACTTTGAGCGTCGTAACTTTGCAGATGTTGTTTATGCTCTTACAGCAACATTACACACTAACTAAAGTTAAAAAAGTGAAATCTTAATCAACTAGTATAATACTTGAAATAAATATCAAGGTCAACCCAATTTGTAGATCTGAACCAGGCACATAACATTATGATCAGACATAGTCAAGTCAATGCACCTTTGTTTAAATGGCACTTTATACAATACATATTCTTTTATAGTGATATTAAGTTTTCCCAACTAAGCAAACCAGACAGTGGCAACCAACCCAAAATCCATCCGGTTTTAGAATGGAGAAAAAACTCCTTGGAAGAAACCAGCCTCACCAAACGGAGCTCTACAAAAATATTTTTATGCTCCCTTTACAGATCCATAACAGAGGTCCAAACATTACATGTATCAAACAAGTTACATACTTACAAAAACCACATAGGGACTTTTCTCTTTTTTTTTTCTTTCTTTTTTTTACGATAACTCGATTTGCATTGTCAGCATTAGCTTTTGGGTGAATGTAGACAAGCGTAACAAATAGCTGTGGAAATAAAAGGATTGTATGGATACAGACAAAAGTTCAATGTCAGGTGTAAATTTACCCCTGGTTTCACAGACAAGTCCCATTTACCTTTCTGAAATGGGCCTGTTTTTCCCAATAATTGGTGTAACCTCCATGCTAGATTTGTGTGAAGTGTTACAAACTCTTTCCCCGGCCATTGACAGTATTTTCCGTCACTTATAGAACAACGCTTCCCTGCCATTGACGGAATTTTCCAGCAATCCATGTTTTCTCTGAATAAAATGGTTTGTTTGTTTGTTTAGAAGCAAAAGCTCTGTTCTTTCTTTTGATATATTTTTTTCTTCTTCATATATTCATACAACAAAATTGTAACATGGTTAGTAGATCAGGGAAGGAGGAGGCAGGAACTGGCGAACGTCCAAACAGACTTTAATAACGATATAAAATAAACAAACACAAAACGAAAGTAAAAAGTCGGCAGTCCTTCACAAACGACTGCCACACACAAACATAATAAAACAATGTCCAGGCCTAGTCCTCTCTCATCGTCGCTACTCCCTTTATGCTTCTGGAGCTCCTCCGTGAGAGATACGAGACCGGTGCAGTGCACAGGTGACACTTCTTAGCAATCACGCCACTGGCCTCTGCGGGGCTTTTGGTGAAAATGGTCAAAATTCCTGGTGCTGGCTGGATGAGTTCATGGAGAAACATTAACAAATCAAAAACATAAATGCTACGTCAACATATTCCTGACGTCCAACCGTTTCGCTACCAGAAGCTTGGAAAACTACAAGAACATGCCCCTGCCCTACACCCTTAACAACCAGGAAAGGGTCATAACCACTTCAAATAAAAATGACACATTTCCTTTAGTTGAGTCATAATCAATGATAAAAAAGAAACTTTGACTTGAAGGCAGACCGGATGCTTGACAAGCCATGTTTGAGGCCATCCGCTGTTGGGGACGAGCCTCTCTCTCTGCACAGACAGCACCCTTGTACGCACATGCTCAGCTGGCGCAGAGAGGTCCTCTGCCCACACATCTTCAACCTAGCTGTGCACAATGGCAACTTTTTCCACCTGCATGTCTTTGTCCTGCCGCCACGCGAGTATCCTTCCTCGCAAGAGGTTGCTCGACATGAGAATCCACAGCCCTCCAAATGGTGTACCGAGCTTCCAAAGACTCTCGGACATTCTTCTCTGGCTCTTATATATAGAGCTATAATAAATAATATTTTATATTCATAATAAATTTAATTCTATTTTAAAATATGTTTGTTCTTTACACACATCCAAATAAGTAAATGGTCAGAAGATGCTTTAGTCTCATAATTTATTAAGCTTATTTTTTTGCAATTATTTCAAGGATGTGCAGGCATCTTTCCTTTGTCTCCCTCTCTCTCCTTTTCTCTCTTTCACTTGCTTCCTGATGCCATCTGTCATCTCTTTCTCTAGCTTTGCGTTCTCGTCTCTCTCGTTCCTCCTTCTCCATTTCTCTCCATCGTCTCACCTCCCTCTCAGCTGCTTCCAGCTCTTTCTCCACTTCCCTCTCCTCCATCTCTCTGATTATGTCCTCCAGGTCTTTTCCTTGTATCCCTAGCTGGCTTTGGGCTCTCTAAGGATGAAGAGGCCACAGCAACATCAGGGAAGGTGGAGTGATGGGGACTGTACCATTTCCAGGATGCTGCTGTTGCTCTCCATCCTCAGTGCTCACACCAGCCTGTGGACATTTCAGATCCTGCAAAAATGAACAAACGTAATTCAAAAGCAGTCATTTTAACAGCACAATGTCATTTGATTTCTGTATTAAAAGTAACTAAATGATATTACTTTATATTTTGGTTTCAGGTTTTCCCGCCGTCACCTTGCCTTGCAGGCCCTACTCCATCACAAAAGCTCTGCAGCAAATGCACAGACATCAAGAATCATAAACTACAACTTAAGATTTAGTATTCATTTCTGTGGTATACTCACTCAGAGCCTTTGATTGCAGCATTTCTTCATCAGCTTCTCCACAAGATAAGCATGCACACGCTCATCTGTTCCTGTAACATTTAATCAAGATTCAGGTTTCCTCTAAGATTTATCAAATAGTCAGTCATCCTACACAAACAACAATATATATATACACTCAAGAAAACTTACACTTTTGTGTTTTCAGTTTTATTTAGCCAGACAGATCTCTTGAATTCATAGCAACTTTACACAGCCTTCTGTCCCAATGCTTAATGTTATTTTAAGTTTGGTCGATCTGCCCAACTGAAGATCAAAGTAAAGGATGATGGGAAATTGGACAGCCTTCCAGATCTGCATTATTTGTTACTCCTGTTCTGATTCCTGCAAATCAGACAGCCTTCCAGATCTGCATTGTCACTGGTGTTCTGTTAAGTTCCTGCAAATCACATGACTGAAAGGAAAACTGAGAGTGTAAAGTCTAACACAAAATACCGTTAGTGTTAATTTTGCAGAACGCCCTATATTATATATATATATATATATATATATATATATATATAGGCTGCATTATGGCCAGGTCTGTTGTGTTTGTATTGCTTCTGGATGTAAGCTAAATGGTTAGCCTCAAACTTTTTTTATTCTTTTCTTTTTTCTTTTTTTTGTGAATGGAATCCTGTAAAAATTAAGATTTTGGTTTCTGCCATTCTTACCACAACATTGTACAAACCCGATTCCAAAAAAGTTGGGACACTGTACAAATTGTGAATAAAAAAGGAATGCAATGATGTGGAAGTTTCAAATTTCAATATTTTATTCAGAATACAACATAGATGACATATCAAATGTTTAAACTGAGAAAATGTTTCATTTTAAGGGAAAAATAGGTTGATTTTAAATCTCATGGCATCAACACATCTCAAAAAGGTTGGGACAAGGCCATGTTTACCACTGTGTGGCATCCCCTCTTCTTTTTATAACAGTCTGCAAACGTCTGGGGACTGAGGAGACAAGTTGCTCAAGTTTAGGAATAGGAATGTTGTCCCATTCTTGTCTAATACAGGCTTCTAGTTGCTCAACTGTCTTAGGTCTTCTTTGTCGCATCTTCCTCTTTATGATACGCCAAATGTTTTCTATGGGTGAAAGATCTGGACTGCAGGCTGGCCATTTCAATACCCGGATCCTTCTTCTACGCAGCCATGATGTTGTAATTGATGCAGTATGTGGTCTGGCATTGTCATGTTGGAAAATGCAAGGTCTTCCCTGAAAGAGACAACGTCTGGATGGGAGCATATGTTGTTCTAGAACTTGGATATACCTTTCAGCATTGATGGTGCCTTTCCAGATGTGTAAGCTGCCTATGCTACACGCACTCATGCAACCCCATACCATCTGAACTGAGCACTGATAACAACTTGGGATGTCCTTGTCCTCTTTAGTCCGGATGACATGGCGTCCCAGTTTTCCAAAAAGAACTTCAAATTTTGATTCGTCTGACCACAGAACAGTTTTCCACTTTGCCACAGTCCATTTTAAATGAGCCTTGGCCCAGAGAAAACGCCTGCGCTTCTAGATCATGTTTAGATATGGCTTTTTTGTCCTATAGAGTTTTAGCCGGCAACGGCGAATGGCACGGTGGATTGTGTTCACCGACAATGTTTTCTGGAAGTATTCCTGAGCCCATGTTGTGATTTCCATTACAGTAGCATTCCTGTATGTGATGCAGTGCTGTCCAAGGGCCCGAAGATCACGGGCATCCAGTATGGTTTTCCGGTCTTGACCCTTACGCACAGAGATTGTTCCAGATTCTCTGAATCTTTGGATGATATTATGCACTGTAGATGATAACTTCAAACAATTTTTCTCTGAGAAACTCCTTTCTGATATTGCTCCACTATTTTTTGCCGCAGCATTGGGGGAATTGGTGATCCTCTGCCCATCTTGACTTCTGAGAGACACTGCCACTCTGAGAGGCTCTTTTTATACCCAATCATGTTGCCAATTGACCTAATAAGTTGCAAATTGGTCCTCCAGCTGTTCCTTATATGTACATTTAACTTTTCTGGCCTCTTATTGCTACCTGTCCCAACTTTTTTGGAATATGTAGCTCTCATGAAATCCAAAATGAGCCAATATTTGGCATGACATTTCAAAATGTCTCACTTTCAACATTTGATATGTTATCTATATTCTATTGTGAATAAACTATAAGTTTATGAGATTTGTAAATGATTGCATTCCTTTTTTTATTCACAATTTGTACAGTGTCCCAACTTTTTTGGAATCGGGTTTGTAAATAAGCTAGAATATATTGCCTTCTGTGAGTGTGACTTTTTGCTACCACTGCTGAGTGTGACATAAGCTGTGACATTAACAAAAATTGATCTATTACCATGTTTTATCATTTACTCCTGAGGCCTTCTCGACAGCCATGAACGATAAACCGTTTCTTTTTTACAATATATGGAACCCTTTTTTTGACTATCTGGGGACCCCTAAATCTGAGAGCGGGCCTCCTGGACCTCGCTTGGACTAAGGATTTGTCCTAGTTTTATACTTTGTAATTATGTTATTGCCAAAATGTGTAATTTTTTTAATTTATTTATTTATTATTATTATTTTATTTAATTTCATTTATTTTTCCTGAAGGAGAGAGTATAATTTGTTTGTGTACTGATGGTCTTTTATACATATTGGTTTAAGCTTTGCACCAAAAAAGTTCAATAAAAATATGTTCAAATTTCAAAATCGTGTTTTCAGTGTCATTTAGCCAGACAGATCTCTTGAATTCATACCTAGCAACTTTACACAGCCTTCTCAGAATTCACAAAACACTTAAAATATGGATCAATGCCCAGTTTATTTGGACCAGCTTGCTTCTCTGAATCTCAACCTGTAAGTATGATTAATAATTGATGTTTATATTTTCTAGCGATCGTTCAAAATTCGTAGTTTTGTATGTTATGTTGTGTAACGTACACCCTGGTCTGTATGTCTCCTGCTAACCGGCTAACTCACGTTTCTGTAGTTCTGCTATTCAGATGTGGGTCCAATATTGTCTAAAAATGTGTTGATTAATGCAGCTTGTCTGTCTTATTACTGGTAATGATCAAGGATGGAGCACGACTTTTGTTTACAAAGTGTTATGCATTATCAGCTATTCATGTTTGTGCTCAATTAAGAGTTTACAACACACAAAACAATGTTTTTTTCCTCTGCGTTTTTATTAATACAGTAGAGTGGAGCTTTATCTGTATTGTAATAGGATGTTAAAGTCACCATGAAATCAAAATTGACAATCCTTATTTTTTTTATGGAATATTGTAGTATTTATTATAAGTAATTTATCCGTGCATTTCATTATTTTTTTTTAAAATTCATGTGCCGTAGTAATCTTTAATCAAAAACATTAACCTCCCCTCCCACTCAAAAGGACTCATCGTCTTCCTGTCACATGCTATGGCGCAAGGGCGGAGCTATCTGGAACTGCCAGCAGATCCAGTGATGTAAGGGGGAAATGCTAAAGCTGATGTTTCACTTTATAGAGATCAATGCATTAACTGTCACTGATGCCAGTCATTGGGGTATACAGTACCCTTAAACATTGAAAGGATATTACGAAAACACTACTCTTTAGACATGGCAAAAAAAAATTTTTCATGAATGACTTAACCTGATGGACACACTCAGTCAGTCAGTCAGGCTGCGTGTCCACTGGAGCAAGCGACCCAAGTGTTTTTAAATTCATTCCTATGGAAGTTAAGAGTCACGCTTAACCTGCGTGCGAACATGAGGCTCAACTTCCATACGAATGAACCGAAAACGCTCGCTCTTCTCCACTTGCTCCGTGCCAGCAGACACACACCGGCAGTCAGTCTTTCGCGCTGTTTAGTGCCATTGACAGTCCTCGTCATGCTCAATAAATAAAGTTCTTACATTAACGTGAGTGTGCTGGCAGTGAGTCCGGTGGAGATAAATCCCCCACAACTGACTGCAAACGGGCATTCAGATCTGCCTCCATTTTGTTAGCAACACCCAACTTCCAACGATCCAATCAATTCCCGAAGGACGAAATCAAGTCCTGCCCTCTCATTTCAGATGCCGTTTTACTCGGATAAACGTCACAGTAGAGAAGAAAAGACAATCGCAACTTCCGTTTCATGCTAATGCTAGACCGCGCTAACTAGTTGAAGTATTCTCTCTGTAAACAGTAAACACTCATTGTAATGTCAAACAATGATATAGCCATTTTTCTTTGTTAATAGTTATGATGAAAAAGTCTGTACACATCTGGCCTAAATGTTTATCTTATGTTAGAGGTTTTCAGGCATTCTGATACATTTCCCACAGGTGCACCTACATGAAGTATAACAGTGAAGCTGCTATCACGTCTTATAAATAAAGAAAACTAAGGTGACACTTACCATGTAGAAACGTCATACTCCAGTCGTGATTGCGAATCAGTTTCTGGTTGATCGACTACTTCAGATGTTTCATTGTCGGACTCGAATTGATACAGTAAAATCGATGCTATCTTTTCTGTCCATACATTGTATACAATGTCTTGCGAATTAATAGCTGTCATTCAGTTATGGCAATGGGCATTTTGTTTCCGGCACGCGGTGTGCGTGGTAGACCAATTGCAAAGGACTGGGCCATCTGACCAATCGGAGCAGTGTAGGCTCATGGAAAGGAGGGGTTTAGAGAGACTGATTCTTCGAACTGCTTCAAACGAGTCGTTTACGAATCATTGAAGTGAAATTAAATGTATATTACGAGAAAATGAAAGTGTTTTTTGACCTTGCATGCATGTAAACGTGTTGTAGGAGACTCCCAAAACAATATTAGGAATCCTAAAAAAGGCATAATAGGGCACTTTAATAGCCAAATTGCCCAACTGAAGATCAAAGTAAAGGATGATGGGAAATTGGACAGCCTTCCAGATCTGCATTATTTGTTACTCCTGTTCTGATTCCTGCAAATCAGACAGCCTTCCAGATCTGCATTGTCACTGGTGTTCTGCAAATTCCTGCAAATCACATGACTGAAAGGGAAAGTGAAACTGAAAGGAAAACTGAAAGTGGAAAGTCTAACACAAATACCGTTAGTGTTCATTTTTACAGAGATAGCCATTATTGCATTTAATCCTTCAACTTTAATACGCAAATTTGTTATGTTCTTCTAATATCTCTCTCTCTCTTTTTGTAACTAAGATCACTCCACCCTCCCCTCTGTTGTTTGGTACAGTCCACAGAGATAAAAGAGAGAGGAGCTCAGGCTGGTCCTCATACCCTTCAGACATCAGAGAATCGTTTCAAATTCAGGGTAAGTATCTGTTTCTTTTCAGATGTAGTATTAATTTATATTCATGTCTGCTTGTGATATTCAGTGTTCAGATATTCGGTTAACAATCAAATAACAATTTGTCTTTTTCTAAAAGACAAAAATATGACAACATGCTCTTATTTATACATAGAGATAACGCATGGAAAATCAAAGGGAAAAGTGCTGAAACCTCCAGACCTCAGAGGAGTATTCCCTGTGCAGTAAGTACTAGTATTATCTTTGTCTATTGGTCTACTTCATCAGCCTTTTTTTCCCTACAATCTTTGTATAGATCAGTGGTTTTTAATCCTGGTCCTCCTGGGGACCCACCAGTGCACATTTTGTATGTCACCCTTATTTAACACATCTGAGTCAGATCAACATTACAGCTCCATGAACGGCAATGAGTGTGTCAGTTAAGAGAGACAGGAAATGTGCAGAGCAGTGGGTCCCAGGAGAACTGGGATTGAAAACCACTGATATAAACAATGTCACTTTCACACATAGAAGGATACGGACTTTGAAGGCCACACCTTCAAAGTCTGTGATGGTCAAACTGAGCGTTGTTAATCGCATTATTACCTCATTATGTGCTCAGTCCTATACACGAATGCCTTGTTTTTTTTAACTTCATGATATTATTCTGAAGTTTTCCCTCCACTCTGAATCTCTAAAGTGTCAACAGAACTCGCTGCGTAGCCTCTGCTCCATATCTTCATGCAGAGAAGAAAGCAGTGCTGAATAACATCTCAGTCATCTCAGTGTTGAATAACATTCCAATACATCCATAGAAATGTGATTTGCCTTTGATTTAAGTTAAAAACCTTGGCCCGTAGCATGCCTACTGTACGCAAGTTCATCATTTGTATTGTAGGGTATGTGAAAAATCCTTGGTCCTTACTCTGATTATTGGAAATATTATTGGTGCACATGTAAAGGTGTTCAGTGTTCTCATGCAGTGAAAAAAATACATCACGGAGCAAAATGAACACTAACAACTTGAGAGACAAGACAGAGCAGGTTACTATTTGTATGAATCAAAGTCTCCGCTTTCAAATTTTCATTTTTTTTAAAAGAAATTCAAACAATACATACCATTTTGTGGCTCTTTAATGTGTTGGACAGATTTCTGTAGTGCCTCAGTTTAAGTGGCACATGAACCAATCATCTCTTCCTCTTTACTACTAGTTATAACACAAAATAAACAAATAAACATCAGAAGGTATGTTGTTTCATCCATGGAAAGATGTCGATACACACCATTTTTCAAGTTTGCGTCCACTGATGTTAATCTACTAACTCTACTGTCTTGTTTGTTTGTTGGAAAAAATGGTGGAGGCAACAGGGACACACAATGTCGTCATTGTGATAGGTCAGATCGCTTGTCAATCAAACTTCCGGCAAAGGGTGAATTGAGACTTTTGTTGGATTGAATAAATTCCAAGCTGCAGCAGTGATCAAAGTCGAAACAAATTTTCTAACCAGAATGCATTGCTTAAAATTAATTTAAAAGCAAAGTTTAATATTAATTGTAAACTAATGTAGCCTAATAATTATATGAATATATTGTACAGTATGAATATAACACAAAAGGAACTCAAGAAGTGTTAAAATATCCTAATATCCTTTTAGATTTTGCTTCTTAACAAACCTTCCTTCTTCATCTTAATGCTGCTCCATGAGTAAATTGTACACATTTTCAGTGCTCAAAAACTAAATGTGGGTCACTTTGCATACAGCTGATATGTTTTTCTTTTTTAAAGAGGAATATATAAAGAACAAAAAATGTTAAAACTAGAAATGTATCTGATTTTTTTTCCAGCTCAATTGCTGAGAACATACCTGTCTGAGTCCATAAATATTCTTTTTCTAAAGTTTTCATGCCTGTAACTCTAAAAGTATTAAAGATATTTTAAAATCCTTCTAGATTCTCATTCTTAATAAACTTTTCTTTTGGAATCTTTATTTTTAAGGCCTATATAGATCAGTCCCGTAGACATTGAGAGCCCAATGTGACTCCATGTCTAAATTGTAGAATTTTACCTATTCAAAAACCAAATGTAGGTAACTTTTTAAACAGCGTATAGTTATTGTGTTTAAAGAAGAATGTCTGAAGAACAAATAACACTAGAAACTAGAAATGGATCTTGTTTTCCTCTATCAAAACAATTGAATACAACACGCCTCTCTGAGTGCCAAAAACATATTCCGAAGTTTAAATGTCTTTAATTCAAGATGTTAAAGATATATTGATGTTATTTTATACTCTTGTTCTTATGAAACTTTTCTTTTGGAATCTTCATTTTTAAGGCCCTATATGGTTCAATCTCGTAGATATAGGGATGTCAATGCGGTAACGTGTAGTTATGATACTGATATTTGAACTCTTGTTAGCTTTAGAAGCTGTTAAATTTACCTCAACCATTTTCAGTGGATTTTTGGTACTCAGAGAGTTATGTTTTATGCAATCTCTTGATAGAGGCATATTATTCAATATATAGATTTTACTTGTACCATTCACTGAGAGAGACACTATATGACATAGCAAGGAGAACTCTAGCATTTAAATGCTGTAATGTTGCATAATTTACAATGCATAAAAATTTATGTATGAATAAGGGGCATTATTATTATTTTCTTCATAATTGCAATACACTGACAACAATAATTAATAATACAAGCACAGATTCATTAATTTGCAATTACAATTCATTTTTGAAAATATTAAGCTGCTAATCACTAATACAGTAAAATGCATTTTAGAAGTGCTGTATGAGTCTATAGACAAAAATAGGTTATTTTGGGGAAACTGCATTGTTCTTAAAATCATACAGTGCTGACTGGGCAAGAGGCAGCAAATGTAACTCATTTTCCTCTAATTTACAGGGAAGATCATGAAGAAACTACTGGAAAATTTGGGTTTGGCAGAGTATTATGACAAGAAACTCACTCTACACACAGTGCTGCAGATCGACAAGAACAGTGTGACAGATGTGCCTGTCCAGTCCCTTTCAGATCTGCCATGGCTGTTCTTAAAGAGACTGATGTTGCTACAAAGGACAGCGAGGAGTGTTAAGTGTTCCTCATCAGATGGGTCAGAAGATTCAGATTGGGATGATGATCAGATTAGTGCTGAATCAGGCAGTCCTCAGTCAGTAAACCCTTTAGACATTTTGACTGCTGTGTTCCTTTGTTCTGACAGTTTTCTTCAGCAGGAAATGATCATGAAAATGTCCATGTGCCAGTTTGCAGTTCCTCTGCTGCTCCCAAACTGTGATAACAATCAGATCACTCTTATGCTTTGGGCAATGAGAGATATTGTGAAAAAATACAGACCACACTCGCTGTCAGATTCAAGTGCATTTGTGGAAGAAAGGATTGTTCTGTCAGACCTACCGTTAGTGTCTTTTGTGAGACTTGGTAAGTGTAACATTTCCAAATCAGAAACTCTGAATAAGTTGTTCAGCAAATCACAGCAATACACTGATACCTTTGTGCACTTCAACATGGATTGTGGAAACATCAACAAGAAAATATCAGATGGCTTGGTTGAGATGGCCTGGTATCTTCCTTGTGGAAACAAGAACATTGATGTCTTTCCTGAGCCAATAGCGATCGCAAACTTGAGAGGTGACATCCAGAACTTTGAAACACAGTACACTTTTCTTTGTGAGGCTTCAACTGCTGTGTTTGTGTTCTTTGAATCCCAACATTTAGATACACAGCTCATTTCAGTGCCCAGTCAGAAATCTACACCTGAGCTATTTTTTGTGGGGGACTCCAACAACGAGAGCATAAAAGCTACAGTGAAGAAGCGCAATCTGAAGAAAAGCAATTTCATCTTTAAAGGCAAGCAGAATGATGCAGACTTTGTTGTCAAAATTCAGAGCAAGTTACAAAATGCAATTAGGAGCAACAATCACAAAATGTCAGTTGTTCGTTTAGCTGAGATAGCACGAAATCTGGGAATCTTGGTGGATGAGGATGCTGAAGAATGTCAGCGCGCCAAAGCAAGCGCAGATGAAATCGCATCAAAAATAGAAGATATTGTGCAGTTCAAGAAGGAGGAGCTGCCCTTGCAAGGAGAGATCTTGATGAAGCTGGCTAAGTTGGAGAAGGAGGAATACCGACTGAAAAAAGTTGGGGATAAGGATATTAATGACTACAGAAAAGACCTTCAGATGCAAAAAATGAACCTTAGAGAAGAGCAACGCAGAAAAGACATGTCTGATACTATGAGCATCTTTATCAGTGCAATATCTACACCAGAAAGAGCCTACTTCTTAAAATGGTTGAGAATCACCCTAGAGAATCGATCACATGAAGTACTGCCTCAACTCAGAGAACAGTACAAACAGAAATGTCAAGATGTTAGTGGAAACAAGCTGGAAATTGCTGAGCTTGACAAAAAGATTTCAAACAGTTCTTTAGGAGTGGAGCACTTCATTCGAGAGATGAGCCAGCTTTACGAGGCTGCGGTCTCACTGTCAGAAGATGAACTTTACCGAAAACTGCTGGAACACTTACCTAAACTCTGTGCTGAACTACTATTGGATGGATTTTCACTTGAACTACTGGATGGAGATTCTTCAAATATCCCTGTGAAATGGCTTTCTAGTGTGTTTTCTGAATTAAACACTCTGGTGAAGTCCAAAAACAAGATTATGGTTGTCACCGTTTTGGGGGTCCAGAGTTCAGGAAAGTCGACGCTGCTGAACACCATGTTTGGAGTTCAGTTTGCAGTAAGCAGTGGAAGGTGTACCAGGGGAGCATTTATGCAGCTTATTAAAGTAGCAGATGATTGCCCAGCAAAACTCAATTGTGATTATATAGTGATAATTGATACTGAAGGACTGAAATCCCCTGAGCTCGCACAACTGGACAACAGCCATGAACATGACAATGAGTTGGCAACTCTTGTTGTTGGACTGAGTGATGTAACAATTGTCAACATTGCCATGGAGAATTCAACAGAGATGAAGGACATTTTACAGATCATTGTTCACGCCTTCCTCAGGATGAAGGAGATAGGTAAGAAACACAAGTGTTTGTTTGTTCACCAGAATGTTGCTGATGTCTCGGCTCATGATTCAAACATGAGAGACCGTAAATTTCTGTTGGAACAACTGGATGAAATGACACAAGCTGCAGCCAAAATGGAGAACAAACTGGAATTCAGCAAATTTACAGATGTGATGAACTATGACACTGATAAGGATGACTTCTACATCCCTGGATTGTGGCAGGGAAACCCCCCAATGGCACCAGTGAGTATTGGCTACAGTGAGTCTGTGTATGCTCTCAAAAAGCATATAATGGAGATATTAAAAGAATACGAGTCCTACGACATCAGTGAGTTTCTTAAATGGATCAAAGACTTGTGGGATGCTGTGAAATATGAGAAGTTCATCTTTAGTTTCAGAAACAGCCTGGTGGCTGATGCATACATGAAACTGTGCAGAGAGTACAACAGATGGGACTGGACACTGAGAAAGCAAATGCACACGTGGGTATTAGAAGCTGAAACCAAGATTTTAAACCATGGAAAATTTGAAAACTCTCATGGGTGCACCATTGAAGATGTTCGTTGTCATTTATTGGAAGAAGCAGAAGCTGAGCTTTCAAAGGGACAAGATGAAATGAATGACAAGATCAAATCATACTATGAACAAGGAGAAGGTCATGTTGAACTAGTGGAAAATTATCGACAAGACTTTATAAACTCTGCCAAGTCTTTGAAGACGGAACTTTCAAATTCTATCACAAACAAACTGGATGCAGCTCTTTCACGTCGAAATGGAATGATGAAGATGGAAGGAATCAAAAAGACATACATGGATACGATGGAGAAGAAAGTGCTAAACTTGCTGAAAGACTGTCGTGAGAACAAATCAGACATGTCAGAGTCCATGCTGGATGAAGCGTTTGACAAGATGTGGCAGGAGACTATCAGGACATTGGGATGCACAGGGCTCAAACCACAAAATATCAGGACAAGAGTTTTACATTGTTTGAGGAAAAATCTTAATACTAGAGGAAGTTCAATGGCTCAACACTTTGACAAAGTGAAGGATTTAAACAGTGATGGCTGCGAAAAATTTATTGCCTACAAAGACAAAACAGGTTTTTTTGACAGGTTGGGACAAATGTTGAACAAAAGTCATATAAAGTTAGTTCAAGAGATGTCAGACGACCTTATCAGGGACTGTGAGGAATTTGTTCACTTAAAGAGGAAAAGTAAGGATGATTATGATGACACATACACCAGGGAAATTCTTAACATGATTGATGAGAGACTTCAGGCTCATGGAAATCTTGAGCTAAAGGAAGATTTTGAGTTGTCCCTTAAACTGCACATATGCGGCTTTGCAAGCAGAAATTTCCAAGACATTCACAATCAATTCATCAAGGAAAACAACCCGATAACAGTCTTGGAGAACTTCAAACCAAGATACCACTCAGACTTTATTGACCTTTACTGTGAATGAGACCAGTGTCAGAAGAAAGCTGATGAATTCACGACAAACTGCCTAAAACCTGCTTTAGAAAGATATATGTCTGAGGTCATGGGCATGAAAATGGCAGACAAGATGGAGAATGGTGAAAACTCAGCAATTTTCGGAACAAGGATAACATTGCAGATGTCAGTCTTGAAATATCTTCTTGATAAATCTGACTTTGAAACATATTTGCATTTCATTACGTCACATGAAACATTTGTTAAAGCCTTTATTTTGGACAAAATCAAAAAGCACTTTTCAGAAGAGAACAGAATGATCACCTTGGAGGAAGAAATTCTCGATGCAGTCATGAAGGAAATTCGACAGGAAATTGAAAAGGCAGAGAAAGACCCAAATATAAATGACATCAAGGGATTTATCCAACACATCTGCAAGAAACTTCAAAACAAGCTTGTTATTCCCAAGGATGCAGTGGACAAAATCAGCACACTGAACAATGCAAATCCCCAAAAATTTGCTGAATGCCTTCAATGTTCTGTGAAGGACATGGATAAATCACTGAAAGCAAGTTTTCAAGAGAGAGAGAGAGATTTTCAAAGCAAAATAGATTGTCTTCAAACCAAACCACAGGATGTGCTGTTCAAACAACTGCAGGGCTGTGGGAAACAGTGTCCATTCTGTACAGCACCATGTGAGGCTAGAGGAGAAACTCACAGTAAACACTTTGTCTTAATCCACAGACCAGAAGGTCTCGGCCGCTACAGAAATGATGATTCTAAAAAACTAGTGACCGACATCTGTACATCACTAGTGTACAAAAACGGACGCTTCAAGTGCCGTGACACCAATGATCAGTGGCATCCATATAATAAATTCAAAGAAATCTATCCAGACTGGCTAATCGATCGTGACCCCAGCATAGATGCCCCAGCATACTGGAAATATGTGATGACAGAATTCAATGAGCAGTTTGCAGAGGAGTACAATGCAGAGCCTGCAGAAATACCCTGGGAAAATATCACAAAGGCAGATGCAGAAGAAAGCCTTTTTTAATTATGACAACAAATGAAAAGACAAATAGACAAAGCCTGTTTCAATGTTAATCATAGCATGTCCTGACTAATGCATGAGTGCAATTATACAAAAAATGTCTTGCGCTTGCTCTAGCCATGTAATCACACATACGGAACAAAAATATATCGGAAAATACACTGCAAAATATAATGCGATATATTACATAATACATTTCCATATATGAGAAACTAGTGCTTATTTTTTTGAATATGCTGCAATATATGCAATGACCATGTATGGCGATGTAATGATACATATAAAACATTTATAAATGAAGACAAAAACAGCATTACATGTAATATTCTCAAACTTATCCTGTATTGTATACATATATTGCACATACATGTTCTCATATAAATGTGAATGTATGTACACACATTCACAGAATGAGTTACAGCAGATTTCTAGTTCCCAGCATGCTTTGCTTCTGACTGTTAAAGGAGAGTAAATGTTAAAATTAAGTGTTATTTCATGTGTTTTGTTCAATATTAATATAGGAATATGTTAGTGTTTAATGTTCTATTATTTTGGGAATTTAAAAGGGTTTCTGGTATGTGTGATTTTTGAGGTTACCATTGTGCTGAAGAGCAGAGCCTGTGGTTAGACTGACGATTGGCCGAATACCATTAAGACTATAATTATTTTATTTAAAAAGTAATGGCTGTGTGCTTTTTAGCACAGTGATAGTCTGCCATGTAAAAACTCCTTCAAACATGTAAGAATTTTTACACACCTTATCAATTTAAACATTATGTACCATCAATCTCTGATGTCTCCAATAATAACAAAAACAAATTAATAATAAAAATGTGAATTGTTAGAAAGTTTGGTCTGAATTTTGGCTGGTGTTGTGCATGATTTCATTCCCAGTGTGTACATATGAGCTGCCTCTTTTTCATGGGTTGTTGCGCTTACAGTCAAATACACACAAAAATATTGTCACTATGTATGTCTTGCCTCATATTCACATAAACACATCTGTTATATCCTATAAGTAGTGCTGTCAAAGTAAACGCATGCGATTGATTTTGTTTGTTTAACCCGTTTAAATATTTAACGTATTTAACACAGCATTAATTTGGAGATTAACTGCAAAATTATTACATTATAAAATATATTAACTTAAATTAAAAACAATCTATCAAATTTATCCCAATATAAAAACACAGAGTGAGCAAACATTTAGGCTAGGTGAGATAGTTTTAATGGTAATTGAGCAATATTTATATATGAATAAAAGCCTTAATTAAAATCTGTCAAAGTAATCTCTTCAGAAGAAATTACTGATTTCCTAGACATTCAATGGATGGACAAAAAATTAGATAATATTAAAAACATCTATATGACAGGCCTATATACAGTGGTTCTTACCTGTGGTCAGTAATTTTCAAGGTGTCGTGACAACACTAGTGTGGGATGCCACAAATTTGTGAAAATTTTCAAAGGGTGCCGTGACTGAAAAAAGTTTGGGAAACACTGCATTAGTACAAGCAGGTGTGTTGAACTACCGTTAACAAGCATGGAAATATAAAACATGTATAATGTAAATATTTATTTATAAAATATAAGAAAGATATTGCATTATATATTTCTCTGTATATGTGTGCCTATACGACATGAGTTAATATATCTGAAATGTATTACACATGCAGTTCCATATCTTATCAAATATACATCTCTACATTTCCTGATAATTTACTCACCCCCATGTCATCCAAGATGGTCATGTCTTTCTTTCTTCAGTTGAAAAGAAATTAAGGTTTTTGAGGAAAACATTCCAGGATTTCTCCTTATAGTGGACTTCAATGGGGTTCAAATGTCAGTTTTAGTGTAGCTTCAAAGAGCTCTACATGATCCCAGACGGGGAATAAGGGTCTTATCTAGTGAAACGATCGGCCATTTTCTAAAAAAAATAAATAAATAAATAAATAAATAAAAAAGTATACTTTTTTACCACAAATGCTCATCTTGCAGTGCTCTGCGATCCAGTTTGGATCAAGGTTCAATTTGGACCTTCCACTATATGGAGCAAAATCCTGGGGTGAGTAAATTATCAGGAAATTTTCATTCAGAAGTGAACTAATCCTTTTATTCTTTATATTTTCAAATACACCTTTATATCATTTAATATATTGATCATTCATTTATAGGGAAATATAAGTTCTTAGCATAAGGGCAGAAACCATGAAAGAATGAAACTAAGCTAAGTGTTTTAAAATAAAGATGTGCATTATACACATAAACCTGTGGTACAAATGATGTGCTATACTTTTAGTGACAATTATTTTACCTATACATGCATTAATTCTTATTCTCAACAAAAAAATCTTAATTTTTAGTCATGTACCATTACTGAGGTATGTTTGTGAATTTGAATTTGATTTGTGTTGTGTAACTTCTCTATTTTTCTGTGACTGTGTTGAGACATATATTGTATTGTAGTCTGTATTAGTGAGGTCACAACACTGCTGACCTCTGCATCAGTTTAATTAACATGACATGTTAATTACCGGCATCGGAGTTGTTCTGTAACTTTTATCGATAATAATATATTGTCTGTCTATAATTAAACAGTCACCACCATTAATCAATTATCTAAAGGTATTGATAAAATATATTAAAAAGCATGGACATATAAAATTTTTATGCTCATTTTGGTCTTTTATTGGGCCATCTAATGGAGTCACACACACACACACACACACACACACACACACACACACACACATATGAGACAGTCATTGTCTAGTCTCCCTTTGGATATACAGACTTTTTCTCCCACTGCAATCTGATCTTCCCTGTATTGATTTGACTGCATTACATGCATTTCTCAGTTGTGTTATTATTCTCACCTGTCTACAGTAAAGTCCCAATGTTGACTTCATCTTCATCCAGTGTGTGTCTGCTTCCTAACAATTGCACATTTTTTTGCAAACTAACTGTATGAAGCTCATTTTTGTTAGTGTTCCATGAATCTAGAAATGAATTTCTATGCATTTATTGTGTCAATGTCACAATGAAATCAAACCAGACCATTCTTATTTTCTTATGGAATGTTGTTGTCATGATCTGTTGCTGATAATGAAGCACATGATGATGAAGATAAATAAAATAGTCCTTTTAATTCAATATTAAACAAAACAAACAGGAGAATGCTGAGGAGAAACAACCGTGTTACACAGAGACATTAACAAATAAACACAAGGAACTTATACAGAGTGCTTAAATGGAACAAAAAGAGGGGTAAACTAACTAAATAACAGAACAGTAAGGACTGAGGAACCGAATCAATTTGTAACCTACAGGAGACAAACATGGAAGATGAACTGAACTAATTAACATGCAAGATGGAATAACAATGAAACTCAGGCTACAACAGAAAAACAGATCACAAACAGCTGTACGTTTATGGAGTGCCCTGGATGAGTGTGAGACTCCTGGCCTGAAACTGCGTCCCAGACCGGCATTAAATCATTTGTGAATATTTGTAAATATTCTTGGCTTGAAACAGCTGAAAAATTGACTGTGTACTGCAGTTCAGTGGATGTTTTGCCCTTCAGGCAGGGTTATTATAGTTAACTGTGGACAAAATGCGCCAATGTAATAATTATGAACGCTGGATGCTCTGATGTAGTGTTTTGAATTCATACCAGCAGCCTGAGGGCGCTCTATGCACATTTAGTCAAAAAATGGCACTCACGATGAACGGGCATATGACATTCCAGGAAGTCCCTTACATAAAGGGTTGTGGGTAGAACGGATACAGCTATGGCCGAAAGTGAAGCAAAATCTCACCATAAAATAACAAATTAAATTTCCCTGGTGAAAAAAAGTATACTTTATTGTATAAAGTTTTCAATCATACGTTGCAAATACACTAACAAAAAAATGTATCATCTTTAAATATATAAAAAGTATATAAGCATCATGCTTCTACCTATTTTCACAATACAACTTTTAACATACTTTAAAATAATTGTAATCCAGTATATTTTCTAAAAAATATATTTTAGAAAAAAATACTTAAAATGAACGTTCTGTGTATTTTTTATTTATTTTTTTTTTTTTTAAAGTGTACTTATTTTGAACATTACCTTAAAATATATTTTAGGTATATTTTAAACTGTATGCTCAAAATAGTCATTGTAACAATGCACTGAAAGTATATTTAAAAAATACATTAAATACACCACAACTTCAGAATATTAAATAAAGTTAAATTTGAGTATAATATTTTAGTTTACTTATTCATGCTTGGAATTCATTTCATTACTTGTGCATATTTCTTTCAGAAAGTGTTAAAATGTATGACTAATGCATTAATTTTTAAATATATACAATGTAGCCTACAATTTGCAAATATGTGTAAATATGTTTAATAAGTTTACACTGGCAGAAAATAATCATGTTACAATCATACACACAAATCCATGAGTGAGTTGAGTGGTTGAGACTTATCGGAATTTATCGGACTTATCGTTGCAGCCTGACCTTGATGGCGACGACAGCCGGCTAGAAATAAAATGGCCTACGCGATCCCAGAAAGATGAAAAAGTCCTGCTATTTGGAGGTAAGTTGTAGTCTACCAGTTATTTTTGATCACTAAATTATTCTTCTCATTCTCACAAACGAAAAACTGTTGATGCTTAGTTTTGCTTTAACAAACGGAGAACAAGGTTTCAGCTTGATATCTCCTTTTTGAGTTTGTGCGTGGTGGTTTATGGCAAAATCTTTCATCAAAGTTGTCCTAAAACCTTCTTCTTAGGACAACTTTGATGAAAGATTTTGATCCACTTCGATGCTGAATTAAACTTTCATAATTCCATAATGCATGAACTTCACACAATTATTATTACAGTTACTCTTGTCTGGCTACAGGTTCTTTACAGCAGAAATTGAATCTCTGATTCTAGTGCTCTCCTGTAAATAGTTTAAAACTACTTTGAAGCAGTTTCTATTGTATAAAGGGTTATAAAAATAAAGGTGACTTGGATACGAAGAGTTTAGGTTATTAAGTTAAAATCATACCATTTATTAACTTAGGGTGCATTAACATGACAACAGTGTACTAAAAACAGAAAAGTTTTTTCTTTGTACAGAAGACAACATTATCAAAACGATCCCTGTTCAGTCGGATCCGCAAAAACGACTAAAAATGCTTTATCACTGTATGCATGCCATGCAAGTAGTTGGCAGTGTCACTTTGTAAAGAAGCGTTGACTGAGATACTGAGGGATATTCATGTTGTTTCCAGGCCTTCTATTACCAAGGCTGACTTTGGCAATTTAAGCCACATGAACATGCTCTGCGAAGACCAGGGCTTCGTGTTGATGCTGTTTCAGAAGGGGTTAAAAAGCGTAGATGTTGGCATTAATGTCAACATTATGATTACTCTGATCACATTTAGTCAAAGTCGATAGTGTTGTGGATTTCAGTGGAATTGTGGACACATCATATGTGAAAGCAATTTCACTGCACACAGCATGCAAAATAAATGCTCATGACCCCTGGGTGCGCCTGCTGTGGGCGAGACCTGGTTTGAAGGAGATAGTTTGTGTTAGGGGCACATTGTTTTCTATTTTTCATCCAACCTTGATAGTAAAAAATTGGACATTCTCGTTCCTTGAGGGGACTGTTGTGTGAGGATGACCTGGGTTACACCGACAATTTTCCTCAGATGTATGTAACTTCACTCCATTCACATCCGAAAAATGTTCATGTGCACCCTGTGGGTGGTTGTATTGTCAACTGCGGTCTGTGTTATCCAAAACATGGTAGAGCCAGAGAGGAAGACAATACATCAGTTACGTGGAGGACCTGAAACGAAAGTTTGGGTCAACTTTGGGTTGCAGGGTCGAACAGGTGGCACTGTTTGAGGGTGAGTTTCACCATGCTGTGGAGGAGGAATTGTCAGCTCTGCTGTCCAGTCAGCGATGATTCTACCCTTTTTAGATTACAAGCATGAACCAGGTTTGTTGTCAGTGGTCACCCAGGTTGTTAACCATCTGATAGTTCAGCCGAGGAAACTGTTAGAGCAGTATGATGGAATGGGTGGGTATGATGCCAGTTGGCGTTCATTGGAAGACCAGCCTGGGGACCAGCTTCAACAACACAAATAGTGTGACCTTCAGGTGTGGGTTTGCTGGTCTGGCTTTTGCCAACAGTGCCAGTGCTGGCATGTCCACTCCTCCATTGTGCAACTGGACAAACAATGATGTGCAAAAGACCAGGATTTGTCGAGTCTTTCCACTCTCCGACAGTGTTCATACTGGGCTATCTGTTGTTGGGGAGCAGCCCATTTTGGTGCTTTTGGGTAATTTGTATAATTGCAATGAAAAGTTGCCACGCGCTGCTCTCAAGGGGTCCAGGGTGCCTGGTATTTTGAAAGGTAGCATGACGATACAAATGTTTTGTCTTTGTGAGACATTAAAAATACAAAATGTACAGAAATTACAGATCTTTTACAAATAAATTACATTACAAAAATAAATAACGTACACAACTTATTTCATTTTTAACTTGCATCAAAAAGTTCATAAATTAGGTTGTTTCATTGACAAAGTAACATTTAAAAAAAGATATTCAACAATTCAAGAAGAGAAAACAGGCTCTCCTCTGTCTCCCTCTGGAATTGGATGTCCTAACGGAGCAACTCCACCAGCTCATCCTCACGGCCTCTTTTCTGTCTTAACACCTCATCCAGCCAAGTTTCAGCAGTGGGTTTCCCAGACACCCCCTCACCTGTCCCAGGACACTTGCAATCCTAAGGCAAAGTAAATAACCATACTTGTTGACAACAACAGCACAATGAATTTTGGGTATATTAACTTGCTTACTTTGTGTTTTTCTCCCATTTTTTTGGGCCTGCAAGGGAGTAAATTTGCCAAGCAGGCCCATTTTCTCCAGAATTGTCCTAAACCAAAAGAAAATGCAAACACTTTAATAAAAATATTAAGATGGGTGCAATCTTAACATTAGAAAATATGACACAGCAGGACATGCATAAAACATACTGAAGTGCTCAAGTTTGGTTAAAACATTTGTAGACATATCTTGCATGACAGCACTACAATAAACAACATAGTGAAAGACTATTGCCTTATATACAGGTTTTTTGTATTGTTTCTGGGCTTTGTATAGGGTGATGGCTAATTGTTATAACATACAATAGAGCCTAGTGGAAATATTACAAATGTGTCGTTGCCTTACCTCCATTTTTTGTCCCAGTAAACAAATGGTCTTCATCAGCCACATTTTGATAAATTCGGCAGTCTGCTTCTAGCTCCCTTCTTGCCTCAGACCACCAAACAAATGAAGGTGTGCAGTGGTAAGATTTTTAGTTTCAGTTCATGTTTTTAAGAAAGACCCCTGGCTTTTAACACTTACTAGCTATTTGAGTAAATTAAAAACAATACTTACATTTAAATGTGAATTCCTCGGCCACCACAGAACTCGCCATGTTGTTTGAATATAAATTCTTTCCTCACCTGCATGCAGTTTATTCTGGGATTGGGTAGGATGCGAAGGGTCCATCCGTTGTACCATTTATTTGCCTGAGAAATGGAGGGCGCATTTAAAGTCACTTTCGAATTTCAGCAGCCTTCATGCAGCGGTGACGCAAATAGGCCATCAAATGCGGGTGCATCCTGAATTGGGAGAGCCTTCGTGATGCATTCAGCCTTAAAATGCGGCCTTCGGAGGGTGCAGGCGTTGAATTGGGACGGCCTTTTATTCGCGTCGCTGTGACGCAATCGCACTTTAAATGTGGCCTTCGAAGTCTGCAGCCTTCACATTGGGATGCACCTTGTGTCTCAGAAGGCTGCTTTTCAGTATCCCAACACATTTTCCAGGGCCAAGAAGATGGTCAAAAAAGCAGGGCATGAAGTGGTGAGTTGCCTAATTCTTGGCATGTTGGCATACAAGCTGCGGTACGTCCCAGCATTTAAGATGTAGAGCATCCACAATAATGGGAGGTGCATGATGACATGAAAAGTCCATCCAGTGAGGCCAGAGCTACCAGTCTCATTGGTGACTTTTGCATGGAGCTTGAGTGGCACAATCTGTCATATTCAAGAAATTCAGAAAAAATACCTGGAGCATGCCATGGCTGTGGCAAGACACACCTGAACTATAACACCACGCCAGTTCCGTTTTTTACATAATTTGAATACAGAAGGTGGTCTGGTGGAAGCTAGATATTTTATTTCATAACTTGTTAAATGTGGATATTTTTTTTACACAAACGCATTGCTTCACTTCTGAAGGCCTTTATTAACCCTCCAGAGCCGTGTGAAATATGTTTATGATGGATGGATGTGGATGGAGACATTTTCTTCAGCTCATACTCGTTTGGTAACACATACTGCCATTATAAAGCTTGGATGCGTTAGGATATTTATTAATATTCCTCCGATTGTATTTATCAGAAAAAATAAAGTCACATACACCTAGGATGGCTTGAGGGTGAGTAAAGCTTGGGCTAATTTTCTTGGGGTAAGGCATAAATCCCCCAGCCTGACAAAAACCAAATATTTCTTAGCTATACATAATGCAGAAGAAATGCAACAATCACAAAAGATTGAAAAAAAAATAAAAAACTGGGTCATGATAGTTCTAAAAGGATCCAAAAGCTGTATAAATGGAGGTGGAGGTGGGTGCAAATGTGTGTGTGACAGACTGAAGAGTATGCATTTGAATGGGCTTAAATACGGTTGTTGATTAGAGTAGGTGGAGTAATTGATCAGCTGAGCGTCAGCTGATATAGTTAGCGATCAGTGGTCTGCCTAAACTACACTTGAATTCCATTCGGTCACTTAAGCTCTATGAGTTGGTCCTCCTCTTGTTGCTGGGTTTTTTCGCTTGAATATTTTATAACCTGTACCTCTTGTACCATATTTTTAAACCGTTTCTGAATATCTTTGACAGTACGGTTTGACCAATTAACACTATAAATTTTTTCAGTTGTTGTGGTCCAAGCCTTGTTATTCACATTGTAATCACTAAATTTGTTCATTAAAGTCGATTTGGCAGCTTTGTATTTCTTTAATATGCAAATCTTTTCAGTGAAGGAAAACTGTGAAGAGCGCCCACTGTTGGCCAAGTTGTTCAGCTTTTTCCTCACAAAGCAATGAGATTTAGTTTTACTAAAGATAGCTGCGCTTATTTTATGCAACAGTCTTTCTTCAGTGACTTTAGTTGGTCGGACTACTTCTTAGACACAGTCTTAAGATAATGGCTATGTTTATGCAACCAGCCCCAGGTTATACAAATAAATCTAATTTACCTTGAGTCAACTTTGTCTGGGGGCAAATTTATTAATAGTGTAGACTAAGATGTACCATGCCAAACAAATGTTACCCTTTCTTCTGTTCTTCACACATGGCCTCTCCTGACTCAAAGTCTGGAAAATGTTAGAACAAGATGGAGATGGAGAGATAGAGGTGGTACAGGGTGAAGAGGTATAGGTGTTTGTCCTTTTCCTCTGTTGCAAAGACTTAGAGCATGGCAGTAGAGATGAAGGAGGGGAAGAATGTGGTTGAAGAATAGCTGTAAAAGTAGTAGAGAAAGGAGGGGGGAAAGAGGTTGGAGAGAGTGGGGAAGACAGAGGAACAAGGTTAAGAATAAACACAGCCTCAGACTCCATGGTGAGGCTTTCTGGATGCTCCACGTTGAGGCTCTCGAGCTGCTGTGCTGTGGAGGTTGCAATAATACAAGTTTGCTTTCATTTCAAATCTGTACATAGACAAAGAAATATACATGTATTGTAAATAATCATTTACATTTTGTCAAGACAAATTCATAAGCCCTCCACATCTTCTCCAAAAACATTCTTGTGTCAGGAGTGGGATGCAGATGGGTAATAATATCTGCAACCCACTTTTTCAAAGCCCCTTTATCCTGTTTGCCAATAAATAAAATGGGCTTGTACTCTACAGCCTCCCTGTTAGTGCGCCTGCCTCCCATGCCAGAGACCCGGGTTCAATGCCAGCTCTGAGCGAGGCGAGTAGGACCTGAGGGGCTACACATACAAGTGTAAAAAGATGTTCAAAAAAGGATGCGGCAAAACTGCCCACAGGTTGGAATTCAAGCACAAAAAGTAGTCATTTATGTGCAAATTTGTCGCTGCCCCAGTGTTGTTTTCTTCAAGGCAAGAGTAGTGCTTCTTCTTTAAAAAAAAAAAAACATAAAACAATCAACAGCATAAGAAACATCAAAGCAGTAAATCACAGCAGTAAAGCAATAATCACAATTTATTAAGTGTCCAATAGCGACACCATTTGTCAGTTTCAAAAGAGCTTCATGCATGGAGTCCGTTTACCATTACTTACGTTAACCCATAAAATTTGTATCATGAATTTACTGAACATGTACTTGGTAACTGATCAAACACTTTATTTAAACAAACTACTGATCTATAAAACACAACCAGAAAGAGCTATATTTTAAGTACACATATTCAAGGAATTTTTCTTTAGTGACAAATGCTTTCATTGTTTAAATTGTTTACCTGCCATTTGAAGTTTAAATGCTGTAATCAAGTGATGTTCAAAAACTTTCAAACCATGTGCTTAATGTTGTGTAAATAAAAACTTTATTTGACTTTTTGTGTACAACTGTAGATTTTTGTGTAGATTTCCAAAAGATCCAGCCAGGAGGAGAGAAGGTTGCAAAGTCCAGGAGGCAAAACTTTAGGCCGTCTGCTTACTCCCACCTCTGCTTTGATCACTTCACTGCTGGGTGTTTTGATAAGACAGGACATACAAACCCCAAGACCTTCGTTCATCTTCAGAACACAAATTAAGATATTTTAGATGACATCCTAGAGCTTTCATAACTTCAACAAACTGCAACGTTATTAGGCTACCACTTTCAAGGCCCAGAAAATAGTAAAGACAGTGTTAAAATAGTCCATGTGACTACAGTGGTTCAACCTTAATGTTAAGAAGCTTCAAGAATACTTTTTGTGCGCAATAAAACAAACAAAAATAATGACTTTATTTAAAAATTTCTTTGTCATGTCAGTCTTCTACGCTGTTCACATAGTAAACACAGTGCAGCACTTCCGGGTTCTACGTCAGAATGCCGACTCATTATTGGCCAGCTCCTGCATCATCATCGTCACAATGATGCGTCATGATGCTCACATGAACAGCGTCGGCCAATACTGATCCGGCATTCTGACGGCTACAGTGTTCTTCCTCAAGATGCATGCAGTTTTGTTTATTAACTGCTAGAGTGCCAAAAGTCACATAGTGCAGCTTTAAAGCCAGGGTATCCACACAGGTTCTGGTACTCCATGGTGGCTTTGCATTCAAGGAACTTAGGCACAAATGTTCAACCTAGAACCATACAACAACTATATTTTCATTCTCATTAAGTACATGGCAAGGAAGTGGATCCTGATGTTGGTGTAGCTATCTGCAAAGGAAACATGCTGCATCACGCTGCGGAAAACTCTGGGCAAGCTTGTTCTGCACAAAAATCATTAAGATAAAGAACAGTTTCAATTGCCAGCAATCCTCGCCAGCATGAATTCACTGAAGATTAAAAACAATTAAGCATCTAATTTTTAAACCTTGACCATGTTGAACCCTATTGTATTATGTTTATGTTGTTTTATTATTTGTGGTCTTTATTTTATTATTATTTGTATTATTTTTTATGTTTGTGTATATGATTTGAATTTGTTAAATGTAACAAGTTGTGGTTGAGGACTTTAATTTTGACAGCGTGTTCACTGAGTGCAGAGAATATATGCGATGTATACCTTATGGTTTTAGATGCTAAGTAAGGTGCGCTAACCTAGGCAAGGGTGCACGGTTAATTTACGGAAAGGTTAAGGTTACTACAACTTAGCTTCTGGTTTAAAGGAGAACAAGGTAACAATCATTCTTTTTTTGCATGTTTATGCTTTTGTTATGAGGTTGTTTGTGTTGGTTTGGTTTATTTTCTTGTTTCAGTTATTCAGTGTTTATTTTTTTCTAGCTCTTACGGCATGATATGTTGTTGTGTGATAGCTCTACAGAATGTGAACAATAAACAAACTGTGACTCATCACTGAAAGAGTAGACCATTTAATCATACATCTAAATAAGCTGTTTTCCAATAAACTGAGAAAGGCCAAACTGAGAAAATGGCACCAACTGGTTAAAATAAATAAATAATAATCATAATCATAATTTGTAGCCTTGCAAACAGAATGAAAGCCTTTTAACAAAGACTGCATAATTTTGTAGTTAAATGGCACTTGATTAACTCTTTCCCCACCAGCGATTTACAACAAATTTGCCAGCCACCGCCAGCATTTTTGATAATTTTCACAAAAATTTAACGGCCTCCAGAATATTTTGTTGTATGAGTATCTGAACATGCAATATATCAAAAGAAAAAGCAGACCCTCTGCTTTTAAACAATAACTTCAAAAATAGCTTCAGTCATATAGCTTGTCCTGGATCAACATTTCATTCAGTGATGTTGGGCAGTTTTGATTTATATGCTGTTTAATGTTGGTGATAGCGTTATTTATACATATGCATATGATTACATATTGTTTGTTCCTGCTTCTTCACTTGTGTTTTGATCAGGAGATTTTGTACTCTTTCAGAAGATATAATAGCACCCCCTACTGTATAACAGTTAAAACATGGAAAGCCGGAAGTTTCCGTCAATAGGCCTATTTCACAATATGGCGGCCGAGACCGGAAGAAGGGAAAACTCTTTTCCGGTGAAAGCGCTTCCAGAACAATGGCGGAGACTAAAAGTAGTCAATCTTGTAGTGTGCCTTTGTGTTACAATTCAAAGAAGAAACAACCCTACTTGTCATTTCATGGCTTTCCGAGCGATGAAAATGTGAAAAAGTGTTGGATTTGGGCTATACGAAGAGATGAGGGGGCGTCATTTACAGTGAGGAAGGGCAGCACTTTTGTGTGTGCTATGCACGTCACAGAGGATGAAGTCCACGTCCATCCATAGTCCGGTCGTAAATACCTTACACCGCAGGCTGTGCCTTCCAGGTTTTCTTGGAATAACTGGGGAGATGTTAAATCATCATGCCTGTGAAATTTCAGCAGTACTGCCCAAATGTGAGGGTCATTATTGACTGCACAGAGTTCAGATGTGAGAGCCCAGAGGCAATTACACTCCACTCCGAAACATTCTGAACCTACAAGAGCTATACCACCTTCAAAGCTTTAATTGGAATGGCACCCTGTGGTGCAATCACATTTGCATCCAAGTTATTCACTGGCTCTATCTCTGACAAGGAGTTGACAAGGCAGTCAGGGATTTTGAACTTACTGGAGCCAGGTTACGAGGTTATGGCAGATAAGGGCTTCCTCATTGGAAAGTTTTTGGAGGATGTTAAGGAAAAATTAATCATACCCCCTTTCAAGCACAATGACCAGTTTAGCAGAGAGGAAACTGAGAGAAACCAGGCCATTGCCAGACTCCACATCCTTGTTGAACGTGCAATTAGATGAGTAAAAGAGTACCACATTTGAGATTCTCCAGTTCCTCTCACTTTAGCAGGCACCGTCAATCAGATGTGGTCCTGCTGTTGCATGATGGCAAATTACCAGGGTCCTTTAGATCTTGAAGGTGAGATAAAATACTGGACAAAGTGAACATGCTGCCAGCCTGCTATATTTCATTCATTGCAACCAAATCTGGTGCCATGTGTCTCCTCTCCACATTGCTTTGTGACATCATCATAACACCAGCTAGTAACATCCTCTTATCCTTGTCACCCAGTGCCATCATTCACACCTTACCTGCCAGTAACTTCACCTCCTCATGATGAGCAGGAGGAGGTGGCCGATGTTACATGCTCACCAGCCAGCAGCATCGGCCACCACCTCATCTCCAGCCAGTAACATCGGCCCACCTCCTCATGCTCACCTGCCAGTAACATAGGCCACTTCCTCATCTATAGCCAGTAACATCGGCCCACCTCCTCATGCTCACCTGCCAGTAACATAGGCCACTTCCTCATCTATAGCCAGTAACATCGGCCCACCTCCTCATGCTCACCTGCCAGTAACATAGGCCACTTCCTCATCTATAGCCAATAACATCGGCCACTTCCTCCTCATCTATAGCCAATAACATCGGCCACTTCCTCCTCATCTATAGCCAATAACATCGGCCACTTCCTCCTCATCTATAGCCAGTAACATCAGCCACCTCCTCATCTCCAGCCTGTAACATCGGCCATTTCCCCATCTATAGCCAGTAACATCGGCCACTTCCTCATATATATAGCCAGTAACATCGGCCACTTCTCATCTATAGCCAATAACATCGGCCACTTCCTCCTCATCTATAGCCAATAACATCGGCCACTTCCTCCTCATCTATAGCCAGTAACATCGGCCACCTCCTCATCTCCAGCCAGTAACATCGGCCATTTCCCCATCTATAGCCAGTAACATGGGCCACTTCTCATCTATAGCCAATAACATCGGCCACTTCCTCCTCATCTATAGCCGATAACATCGGCCACTTCCTCCTCATCTCCAGCCAGTAACATCGGCCATTTCCCCATCTATAGCCAGTAACATCGGCCACTTCCTCATCTGTAGCCAGTAACATCGGCCACTTCCTCATCTGTAGCCAGTAACATCGGCCACCTCCTCATCTATAGCTAGTAACATCGGCCACCTCCTCATCTATAGTCAGTAACATCGGCCACTTCCTCATCTGTAGCCAGTAACATCAGCCACTTCCTCATCTGTAGCCAGTTACATCGGCCACCTCCTCATCTGTAGCCAGTAACATCGGCCACCTCCTCATCTCCAGCCAGTAACATCGGCCATTTCCCCATCTGTAGCCAGTAACATCGGCCACCTCCTCATCTCCAGCCAGTAACGTTGTTCTTTTTATCAACTATGGTCTCTATTCAGTTTTCTAATTTATCATACCTGCAAACTAGTCACTTTACAGCAAAATTTACAACGGCCCTTTTGAATCAAAATACATAATTTATGTGAATCGTGTAGATCCGAGGAGGTTTTTTTTCGGGGTGAGTGTGTGTGACTCTCACAAGAATCGAATTGGGCTACTTTCCCATAGACTGGAGTGAGTCGCGATCTTTCTTGGCGTGATAGATCGCTGTAGCGCTCGTGAACCGACCATCTCATCCACTTTACTAGTTACAACACAAAATAAACATAAATGAAGATCTGAAGGTATGTTAAAAGATACAGTACAACTTACCGAATTCCGTATCATGTCACATGCAATCGATCAATCAGTGTTTCAACTGCAGAAAGGTGTCAATAAAACAGCTTGTAAAAATTTCACATTTAGCCTACCTCAGAAATGCCTTTCAATGTCCAAAAACTAATGTCAGCTACAGAAATGAACTTCGAGAGGAGCCTTTTGCTAAATATATGCACTATAGGCTATTGCATATTCATTGTATTTGTACAAACCCGATTCCAAAAAAATTGGGACACTGTACAAATTGTGAATAAAAAAGGAATGCAATAATTTACAAATCTCATAAACTTATATTTTATTCAAAATAGAATATAGATAACATATCAAATGTTGAAAGTGAGACATTTTGAAATATCATGCCAAATATTGGCTCATTTTGGATTTCATGAGAGCTACACATTTCAAAAAAGTTGGGACAGGTAGCAATAAGAGGCCGGAAAAGTTAAATGTACATATAAGGAACAGCTGGAGGACCAATTTGCAACTTATTAGGTCAATTGGCAACATGATTGGGTATAAAAAGAGCCTCTCAGAGTGGCAGTGTCTCTCAGAAGTCAAGATGGGCAGAGGATCACCAATTCCCCCAATGCTGCGGCGAAAAATAGTGGAGCAATATCAGAAAGGAGTTTCTCAGAGAAAAATTGCAAAGAGTTTGAAGTTATCATCATCTACAGTGCATAATATCATCCAAAGATTCAGAGAATCTGGAACAATCTCTGTGCGTAAGGGTCAAGGCCGGAAAACCATACTGGATGCCCGTGATCTTCGGGCCCTTAGACAGCACTGCATCACATACAGGAATGCTACTGTAATGGAAATCACAACATGGGCTCAGGAATACTTCCAGAAAAGTATTGTCGGTGAACACAATCTACCGTGCCATTCGCCGTTGCCGGCTAAAACTCTATAGGTCAAAAAAGAAGCCATATCTAAACATGATCCAGAAGCGCAGGCGTTTTCTCTGGGCCAAGGCTCATTTAAAATGGACTGTGGCAAAGTGGAAAACTGTTCTGTGGTCAGACGAATCAAAATTTGAAGTTCTTTTTGGAAAACTGGGACGCCATGTCATCCGGACTAAAGAGGACAAGGACAACCCAAGTTGTTATCAGCGCTCAGTTCAGAAGCCTGCATCTCTGATGGTATGGGGTTGCATGAGTGCATGTGGCATGGGCAGCTTACACATCTGGAAAGGCACCATCAATGCTGAAAGGTATATCCAAGTTCTAGAACAACATATGCTCCCATCCAGACGTCATCTCTTTCAGGGAAGACCTTGCATTTTCCAACATGACGATGCCAGACCACATACTGCATCAATTACAACATCATGGCTGCGTAGAAGAAGGATCCGGGTACTGAAATGGCCAGCCTGCAGTCCAGATCTTTCACCCATAGAAAACATTTGGCGCATCATAAAGAGGAAGATGCGACAAAGAAGACCTAAGACAGTTGAACAACTAGAAGCCTGTATTAGACAAGAATGGGACAACATTCCTATTCCTAAACTTGAGTAACTTGTCTCCTCAGTCCCCAGACGTTTGCAGACTGTTATAAAAAGAAGAGGGGATGCCACACAGTGGTAAACATGGCCTTGTCCCAACTTTTTTGAGATGTGTTGATACCATGAAATTTAAAATCATCCTATTTTTCCCTTAAAATGATACATTTTCTCAGTTCAAACATTTGATATGTCATCTATGTTGTATTCTGAAAAAAATATTGACATTTGAAACTTCCACATCATTGCATTCCTTTTTTATTCACAATTTGTACAGTGTCCCAACTTTTTTGGAATCGGGTTTGTACTTAATATGTGCTTCAATATTGAATGTATAAATCTGTTTCATGACAGCCACCATTTAAATGTTTTGGGCCCACATAAAAATAAAAAATAAAAAAAAAAGAGTAGAAAAATAATTGTCATTAAAAATGTATATAAACTTCCTTATATGTAGGTTTTTTCTTTGAGGAAATTTGCCATGTACTGTACCTGATAAGCCCCAAATTAATCAATACTGAATCAAAGGTAATCAAATCAAATCAAATCGCAAGCTTCTGAATCAAAATCACATTCAATTGTGAAATTTGTGCTCAGCCCTACTGCCAATACTTTATTATTATTATTATTATTATTATTTTTTTAACTTGAAGCAAATGTTGTTTTTTCCATTTATGTTCTTGTCAGAGTGCACCAGAATGCTTCGTTAACATGTTAAAATCACAAAAATCTTCTCCTGGGGGACGATGCCCCCCGACCCCCCTACGACAACTTGGTTCCTACACATCACCTTTTACACCTCTTTTGAATTAGCACGTTTATAAACTTATGAATTTATAAAGTATTACGGAAACTGATACTGCGCTTGTGTAGGCTACTCTATAGAAATGCTTTGATACCACCAACAAATACCGACAACAGAGCAAACACAGAGCGGAATGGATAAATCAGAGAAGGACGTCTATGAAGTGAAAGTGTCGAATTATTAGAATGTTAAACAAATTAAATATTTACGCCTATGTAGCAAATGGTATGGAAAAATGATCCCTGACATTTCAGGTGTCACCTCCAGACTCCATATGCAGGAGTTCAGCCCAGCTGCCAGGGACAAAATTGTATTGTGGAAGTGTTTATTGTGGGACAGGAAATGGGGGAATTGTGGAGCATTTGGATGAGTAACCACATCCTTT
Source organism: Ctenopharyngodon idella (assembly GCF_019924925.1). Lineage (NCBI taxonomy): Eukaryota > Metazoa > Chordata > Actinopteri > Cypriniformes > Xenocyprididae > Ctenopharyngodon > Ctenopharyngodon idella. The sequence goes on from NC_067223.1 coordinate 20,576,598, forward strand.
GGCAGCACAGCAGGACACTGGTAAGAAAGCAATGAACCTTTGGGGACCTCTCCGAATTTTGATGACACCATGGTTACAGCAGACATCCCATCGACAATCTTGGCTATTAGCGGCTGTGGTCTAAGAGAAATGAGGGATGGTGCTCCAGCAAGGACATCATTATCAGGCAAAGGTCCTAAAACACAATGTTCATGCCTCAGTGTGTTAAGTGTTACCTAATTTGAAGATGTGTTTTATTAGTATATGGAGATTACCTCCATATGCTTTGTACAGAGTTGACTGCACACTGCTCCTGCCAGAGGCTTTCGGCTTACGCACCACAAGCTCATCCACTGGAGTTGTGCCCTGGCAAAACATTAATATATATTTTTTTACTAGAAGATTGTAACTTTATTTGCACATTAGGCACTTTACATTTATTTTTATTTATTACTGCTGATTTATTATGTAGTACTGCTTTATTATTAACTGTTGTTAAATTAAATCTGTTTGAAGGATGAGTTGTTTTCTTTTTTCTTTTTCCTGGGTGTGGGGCCTATGCCAGGACTGCAGCCGGAACATTCTTGGTGCCTAGCATACTAAAATGTGCTGTCTGATACAGTAATGCAACCAGATGGTTGCACAAACTTCTCCCAGCAGCACATGAGCATGTATATGCTGTCAGTTCAGGTGGGGTGATGGTTTCAAGTGTGATCTGAAGAACGTGATAGAAAGACTTTCATGTATTTCACATCTTTATTTAACCCTTGTGTGCTGTTCATTTAGGAAGTACACTGAAGTGTTTAACTGGTACAATGTGATTTTGTAACTATATTATATTTTGTAACTAAATTTTATATACATAATTTAACATGTAATATCACTCCTTTATTTTTTAGTCTACAGTTGTTATTACAATTATTTTTAGTTGCCTTCATTTCTTCATTATTTTCATGTTTTTAATAAAACAGCAACATTTTAAGTCGAATTCACTTTAAAGATTTGCATTTCTCAATTTCATTGAAATTGAACCAGTCTAGTGAAAGTTTGCTGCCATCTACTGGAAAAAAAACACTCAAAATAACATGAATTTTCAACTAAAGCCATTAGGTTTCACACTAACATACAAAGACATCATTCTTATTTATTTAATTATTTTGTGTGTACATCTATAGTAAGTATGAGCTTTTAATTTAATTTGAAATGCCCAAAACAATGCACAAGGGTTAAAATGGCCATTGCTATAATATAAAAGCTATGTTATATTAATCATAACTGCAGGTGGTGCTGTTATTACTAAACTATATAGCTTCTTTTAATAAGGACATTGAGATAAGTAATACATTAGAAACAATCTGGTTATCAGAAAACATACCATTCATTATTAAATCCAGTATGTATTTACCTCAAGCTGATGTGTTTTTTTGTTTGTTTTGTTTTGTTATTAAAACCACTTTTAAATTCATCCATAAAAACAACAGTGATCATTCTACCATGGCAACTGCCTAACATAATACATACCTTGATAATCAAAAATGAATTACTCAAAAAAGAATTTATAACCTTTATCCAATTTCAATTGTCTTACATCTCCCTGAAAACTATTAACAAAACAGACAACATCTGCTATTCTTGTTTTTGGTAAATTAATTAATGAACCTCTTCGCGGTCCATTATGGTAATGAATGACAATCATAGCGGGCGCCGGCGCGACCAGAAGAAATACTTCATCACTTCCGTTCTCGGCCGCCATTTTGTGAAATAGGCCTATGGTGGGGAAAGAGTTAAAAATTGCAGTTTTTCCAATGGGGACATTTTTGTCCTTAAGGTCACGAGTGTAACTATTTTGCGTACCTAGTGTAAAATATATTTATTAAAGGAAATGGGGTAAATATTAAAATCTCAATAAAAAATACACACTTTAGCCACATTTTATGCAGTTAGCATTAAAGGGTTAGTTCACCCAAAAATGAAAATAATGTCATTTATTACTCACCCTCATGGCGTTCCACACCCGTAAGACCTTTGTTAATCTTCGGAACGCAAATTAAGATATTTTTGTTTAAATCCGATGGCTTCGTGAGGCCTACATAGCCAGCAATGACATTTCCTCTCTCAAGATCCATAAAGGTACTAAAAACATATTTAAATCGGTTCATGTGAGTACAGTGATTCAATATTAATATTATAAAGCGACAAGAATATTTTTGGTGTGCCAAAAAAAAAAAAAAAAAAAAAGACTTATATAGTGATGGCCGATTTCAAAACACTGCTTCAGGAAGCTTCGGAGGTTATGAATCAGCATCGAATCAGGAGTTCGGAGCGCCAAAGTCACATGATTTCAGCAGTTTGGCGGTTTGACACGCGATCCGAATCATGATTCGACACGCTGATTCATTATGCTCCGAAGCTTCCTGAAGTAGCATTTTGAAATCGGCCATCACTAAATAAGTTGGTTTTTGGCGCACCAAAAATATTCTCGTCGCTTTATAATATTAATATTGAACCACTGTACTCACATGAACTGATTTAAATATGTTTTTAGTACATTAATGGATCTTGAGAGAGGAAATGTCATTGCTGGCTATGTAGGCCTCATGGAGCCATCGGATTTCAACAAAAATATCTTAATTTGTGTTCTGAAGATTGCAATTTTCTAATGTTTAAAAAAAAAAAAAAAAAAATCACACAGTGTTCTCCTGGTACAGGCCAGAACATCTGTTCATCGGACCAAACACAGCCATCTACTGAACCTCTCACTGACAGATGAGGAAGAGAGGCCCTCATTCCTCAAAGACCAGGACCTCTTTTCCCGAGGGGGATATCTGACACTTCAAGAGATGGTGGAAAATGTGAGTAATTTTTACCTTGTCAAAACACTGTACAAAAAATGCACTTACAAGTTGTTTCTAAGCATTTGTAAGTTATCATACTGATTTTTTTTTTATGTACCATCATTTTATAGCTGCAGGTTCCAATGATGACTATTGTGATGAACATCCTGGATTCAGTCATCAGAAGCCGGTCCAAACTCATGTCCCTGTGGCATGACCAGACCCTGAGCACGATCCACTTAAATGACAAGCTCAACATAACTCACCTGAAGGCGAACACCAAGGCCCTTAAATTAGAGGTATGCAACATACAAACACCTGCTTGTAAGTTTCAAGTAATCTGGAATACTGGCTAGATTTTTTTAATGTGTCTTATAGTAATTTTTGCTGCATAAAAACTAGGCCTGGGCGATAAAATGGTATTGATATTAATCAATAGTACACCTTCATCGATAACAATAGAAAAAATGTTTGATATAACGCTTGTTATACTTTCACTTAAGTGCATTCAATTGTAAATAGGCATGAACAACCCTCATCATATCATATTCCTTGCTAGAGCAGCAACTCAAACAAGTTGCATTGCACCATCGGTGGTAGTTTTTCAATAATTATCGATACCGAATGATATGACACATTATATTGTGATAATTTTTTTCAGCCGTATTGCCCAGCCCTAATAGAAATGTGAAATTAAAATCAAATTAAAAACACACTCAAGCCTGTGGGGTGAATAAAGCTACAGCTTCACAACCTTCAGCCATGACAATACAGCACAGTCTTTCATAGCTTAATGTGTAAAAATAACAATTATAATTACAAAACAAAGGAAAATCATCAAAGATTCATTAATACTTATCCTAAATGTGCTTTTTTATTTACATTTTTTTGCAGCTCAGGTTATGGAGCAAGGCCCAGTGGTGGAGGAAATCAAGGTGAAATCGTGATAATCGATTATGATAAGACAACTCTGTTCCTCATGTTTTGTTTTTTTGTAATTTTTTATTTTATTCATTATTTTGGTGGTAATAAAGTATATGTAAATCAGTATAAAACATTTTGAATGTTTTTTTGTTTTGTTTTTGCTTTTCTTGGCCATGTTTACTTCACACACATCAAAAGCAAACTTACAGCTATCGTGAATCAGACGTTTTACTTTTAAACTACTGTCATTATTATGATTTAATGAGATGATGCTGATGCTGTATATGAGGTAGGTTTTGCTGTTTATCACAGAGGAGAGCGAGGACATCTGGCACTGGGCCTCCTCCTGTGTGTATGTTTTGTGTTTGGAATCTCCTACAGGACTGAAAAAGACACTGACCTTTTTGGAGTGTGTTGTTTTAAAATCGAAGGATGCAGCCGGATTTCCTGTCACTGGAAAAAGGGTGTACAACTCAGTCTGTGAGTAGACTTTAGGAGTCAATATTCTCTCTTTCTGGGCCTCTTCCAGTTCTAGTTCCAGTTTCTATTGCTTTTGAAATCCTGAATGACTTGCATAAATGTTAGTGCGCTGTTGACGGTGAAAGATATGCTGCTATACAACTCAGTTAGCAAGTGGTTGTGTATCAGCAATTTTCAGTAATTTCACTCTCTCACTAATCTAATGTTAAAAAGACTACAGATTTTCCTAATAAAGTAAAGAACTAACGTAGGCCCAAACACCTGATTACAGGGCTACAGTAAATATGTAAACCAAACATTTGCATTAAAATTAACATATTTCAAGCTTGTTGCATTATTTTGTGTTATATTGTGATTGTATATATTTATTACCTGAATAAGCGCTGATTTTATTTTATAAAATTCTTTCTGCTGAAAGAAATAAATGTAAAGGTTTTGAAAGTGTATTGTATTTTGTTGCTCAGTAAGCATTTAGTACTGGATTTTTAATCTTTACAGTCATGATTTGATAATAAATGTTTAATTATCATTCATCTTTTAAGTAAAAATGTCATTTAGAAGCATATTGACTTTGGTAGTAATTTTCCATGTTAGTATCTGGCATGATAATCGGCCCTACTAGCTCAAAAAACAATACATGGCACCTCTAATGGTTCTATATTGCACCATTTTACAAATACTATAAAGCTTCTTTAAGAATAGGTTTCATATAGTACCAAAAGAGGTTCCCCTATGATTACGAGCCAAAGAACCACTTTTAGTGGCATTTAGCTGCATTTATAGAGAAGCTATTTGGGTGAAAAATGTAAATGTTTTTCTTAGCTTGAGAAACTTGCAGAATTTTTTTTTCTTAGCTTGAGAAACCTTGAGAAATCAGGAGGCAAATTTACAGATCAACTGATGCACAAACTGTTTTTAAAGTAACCAGTTTAATCACTTGGTGACACAGATGCTAAACTGATACGCGTTCTGAAATTGTAAAATTTTGCATTAGGTGCTGATTTAGTCATTTTTTTAGGTGTTTTTTTTTTTTTTTTTTTTTTCTACATATGCTGAAATTATTGCTTTATAAGTAGGTACGATGTCAGCCACTCCACCTTGGGTTTTGATCACCCTGTGCAGGTTTATTTTGTGATAATGACCAATCAGACTGACCAAATCAGAATCATGTATTTCAGAGAGTTGTGTATAAGGTTAAAATATGTTTTTATGAAGGGACAGTAGGTGACATGTTTTAAAATTAAATATATTCCTGTAGTTTAGGAATGTTATCCACTGTTTGTTCTACAGATGAACCCAGTGAGCTGAAGTACAGCGACATCTTTTTTATTACCACTGGCTTGAAAACCCTGCCACATCTAGGACTGAGACCGCACCCAAACGTTCACTTCCTTCACAGCACTGAAGAGAATGAGATGTTATCACAACTTCCTAAAGCAAATACATGTTGCCAAAGCTTTGGGGTTTGCTTTTTTTAACATTGAAAGGATCTGTTTTTCTCTGAAAGAACTTCCTTTTTTTTCTAGTTATAAATCTCTTTAAATAGCACAAGTTTATGCATTCATGCCATACGTGCGATAAATACATCTCAATCTCAAACAAAACAATTATATTCTGAAACAAAAAGTGTTTAATTGTTCTGTTTATAATAGAAAAAGATTCTGAATGAGTTGAAAATACAGTTGTAAATGTCTTTAAATGATACAAGTACATGTGTACGTGCCATATTTTCAAGAGGACATGCTGTAATCGCAAACTGACATAAAATCTCTTACAAAAAGATAGCGGTTGCTGTTAACAGTAAGTGGGTTACATGCAGCTTGTAAACGAGTCGCATTGTCAGGATTTAATCTGAGGTTACTTTCTGTAACTTTTATTTGCTCATTATCTTCCCTAACTACAGGGCCATCATAATCAATACCATAGTCCTCAGTTTCTTCCTGTGAGATTTGTATGGTGAAAATGCTGCTGGTAAAATTCTCTTGCTGATCACGGTATCCGCCCAAGGTACACAAAATGGTGGACTTCACTTGTGGAGATTCAGTGTTCCATATACTGGAAAAGTTGCTTAAAGAACTCTGACACAACCCTATTGACCTCAGCCCAACTGGCATAATCAGTTCTCTGATTATGGATGCTTCGGCCCACTAAAACTTCCTCTTTCACTTTCACAATTGTTTTTCATGTACCTGGCCATTTCAATGTTCCCACCACCTCTATCTCTGACTCTGTGAGGCAAACCAAATCTTGCCACACCCTGCTAAAAAAAAAAAAAAAGCTTAGTACAGTATATGCTCTAACAGTCCGGCTATAGCCATCAATGCCCATGGAACACAAAACTCTACGCAATTAATTTGTGGTTTGAATCAATGTGCCTACAAAAAAAAAGAAAAAAGAAAAGAAGGATTTGTACAAACTGTCATGTATTTTGTCTGCATATTATGACTGATACATACCAATGTCAATGCAGTACATACCGAAGATGATTTGGTCCTCGGATCATGGTGCCAACAGCCGGTCGCTCCCAGACACGCCTTGTTTGAATAGAGAGTCCTCTACTTCTGAGATTTCCTGCAATGCAATTCACCTTTCACTGGGAGTTTGATTGACAGGCGATCTGACCAATCATGACGCTGAATCCGCTATTTTGTCTGACAAACCAGAGTTAATAAATTAACGTCGGTGGACTTGAATGTTAAAAATCATGTGTATTGATGTCTTTCTGTGGTTGAAACAACATACCTTCTAATGTTAATTCACGTTTATAACTGGTAGGAAGAAAGGATTGGTTCACGTGCCGCTTGACATGAGACGCTACAACGATCTGTCACGACAAATTAAAGAGCCGCAAAACGCTTTTTATAGTTTGAGTTTCTTAAAAAATGACAAAATGTGAAAGCTGAGACTGTTTCATACCAAAATTAACCTGCTCTGTCTAGTCTGCCGGCATGTTGTCAGTGTCCTCTTTGCTCTGAAATGTATTTTTCACTCTGAGAACACGGCTTGTCGGACAAAGCAAAAGTAACAAAGGGGGACGGGTCTTTGCGAAGGGTCAATTGAACAATGTCAACAACATCAGTATAAGCGCACTTGACATCAAAATGACACATGATTAGATATCATATTAATATTTTATATATAATGTGCTACCTAAGTACACTCGCCTTAGACAAGTGTAACTTCGGCGTTAGGTGTTTGACTGATAATTGAATGAATCAGTGCATCACGGTCAAAATTGTGCTGAAATTAGTCTCAGTGCCATACTGAAGGTTTTGTCTTCATAAGGTTTGACAGCTCACACCCAAACAGATAGAGATAGCGGCCCATGACATTCCTCTCTCAGCTGGGTCAGCTGCTCTCTGGTCAGACAACATTGGAAGATAACAGACATGCAGCACAGACTGCAATAACATACTTCCCAACAAATGAGAAAATACAATTTCATTTATACTCAACAGTGCAGCAGATGTGAATGAAAATAGCCTTTGAGAGTAATCATATTAATGGTTCTAGAAACGTTTGACAAAGCTTTTATTTTAGTGCATGTCACTGGTGTTTGTGGCAATAACAGATGCTGCTTGTGCAGATAAGATGACAGCATGACTTCAGCTATTTTCTTACCTTGCCATTTATAAAAGAAAAGCAACCTGCTGAAACAGAAGTGGGTGTTATTTTCCAATACTAATTTAGAAGAGAAGTCAGTACAGCCCAGTCATTTCAAAAGCAGTTATCTGATTTTGCAACACATCCTCCACACAAACACTTATATGTACATACAAGAGCACAGAAGAAACCGTAGAGAGAGAGAGAGAGAGAGAGAGAGATCACTCCACTTACTCGAGGTTTAACTACACATAACCTGAGGAGGTGACGGGTGAAGGCATAGTTCACTTAAAAATGAAAATTATCCCATGATTTACCCACCTCAAGTCATCCTAGGTGTATATGACTATCTTCTTTCAAATGAACACAATCGGAGATATATTTAAAAAATATCCTTAGTCCTTCAAGGTTTATAATGGTTGTGAATGGGAGGGGGGCACGTTTTGAAGTGAAAAATAATGCATCCATACATAAAAAAGTAATCCATATGACTCCAGGGGGTTAATAAAGGCCTTCTGAGAAAAATATCCATATTTTAAAACGCATATCTTCGCTTGTGATCACTCTGATTGTGTTCTTCTGAAAGAAGATAGTCATGTACACCTAGGATGACTTGAGGGTGAGTAAATCATGGGATAATTTTCATTTTTGGGTGAACTATCCCTTAAGGATCATGCTTCAGTCCTCACTGTAAGTGAAATGCACAAGAAAAATGTTTGAAAGACAGCATCAACCTGGAGACTTAAAAAAAACAGTTGATGACTATTCTCAAGGCACAAAAGCTGAGAGAAAAATGACCTAACTTTGACCAACTCATTCTAGTTTGTGATTCAGTTTAGTTCTGTGCGTATTAATGTTTTTTGTTTTTTTGCACAAAAGATGTTCCAAGTGAGTTTTCTTAATGTTCAAAGTATTTACATGTAGTAAATATTCTTACAAAGAGTTCAAATATGTCAAACATTTTAATTAATACATCATGTTGAAAACATAGCTTTGTATAATATTACCCATAATGGTGGGGTTTATTTCAGCACAACAAAAGACAAGAAATATGTGAAATTTGTTTGTTTTTTCCCCCATGGTAAACAGGGAATATTGCTCTTGGAGCAAAAACTGTCCAGTCTTCTACACACTTTTTCCTTGGATCGGCTAAACATGCTGTAGATGGAAACAGTAATCCAAATTATTTGTATGGGTCATGCACTCATACTAACATGGAGCATAATCCCTGGTGGAGAGTGGATTTAATGGGTGTCTACTCCACAACCGAGGTTATCATCACAGACTGTTGTGGAGAGTGGATATCAGGTGCTCAGATCCGGATTGGCAACAACAATCAGCTGTAAGGATTGCTCTCTCTCATTTTACTCCAGAAGGGGGAAAAAGACATTACCATATTGTTCTGAATATAAGACTGCATTTTTTCCTTGAAAAAAATGGGGTCATTTTATATTCAGGGTCTAGACCAGGGCTGGCTAACCTTGGTCCTGGAGAGCCACAGTCCTGCAGCGTTCAGCTCCAACCCTAATCAAACACACCTGAACAAGCTAATCAAGGTCCCCCACCAAGGTCATCACCCACTCTCTTTCCTTCGGCAGACTGTAGGTCCGTTCCATCCTTAACTCATACAGCACACCGTCCCAAGTGGTGTCACAAATTCTCTAGGACGTTCCTCGCTGTTTTCTGCTCTTTAGCAGCAATCTCAGACAAAATCGCACTTATTGGCGTTTGCTTTAATCCAGCAAGTACTCTTACAACGTCTTTGTGAATTGGCGATTTTTCATGCAGAGTAAATTTTGATGTGGCTTTGCGCCAGTTGGAAAAACCTCATTCCACAAAAAGCCTATCTGACTGCCCTTGCTCGGATACGATAAGTTTTTGCTGTACAGCTTGGCAGCATGCGAAGCAAAACACGCAGTCCATCTTCACATCATAGTGCAACCACCTCCACTTGTCAAACCACTGTGACTGAAAAGAACGGGAAAATGTTTCATCTGACAGCACTGTGTTAATTTTCCTACCCCTCCTGATTTTGTTGTGGTGAAACTGAGATTAGCAGGGGCCCAGGCTCAGCTGTTGGGATAGCCCTGATGGGATAGCCCGCTCATTTCTCATTTTGATGAGGTTCTGGGAGCAACACTTCTGTTTTCAGACTCAGATTCATTTTCAGATTTTCTTTTTTTTTTTAATTCTGATGGATTTTTAAAGAAATCAGATATTCTCTTCTGACTCGCCATAGTTAGCTGAGTAAATACTCGCTTGTTTTCTAATTTGAATATTCTAATTTTAGCGTAGTCACGTTATTCACGCCAGATCGACTTTTGAAATATTTATTTCTCAAAGTCACAAACAACATTTCACATATAACGACGAAATAATATTTTGAACAATTTTATGAATAAAGGTGGAAAATTAAAAACGTGTTAAAAAACAAAAACTTTATTTCAAGTCATATCATTTTAAATTCCAATGCTGCCATGCTCAGTATGTGGACTGTGATACCAGAGACAATAAAACCTTAGATTTGTTTAATGCAAATGTGAAAGAAGTTTATAGATCTTCACCGCTTCCTCTATTGGGGCGATCGGATCATAATCTTGTTTACATTAGGTCTGTTTATATGCCGGTTGTATTTAAGCAACCGCCAGTAATAAGAACAGTTAAGATGTGGTCTGATTCTGCCTCTGAAGCATTAATGGATTGTTTTGAAACAACTGATTGGGAGGTTTTGAATACCACAGAGCTCTTCATCACATTTACCTCCAGCTCTAAGCTCATCCTTTGCTCCCATTTTTGAGTATGTTCCTGGTTTTTCTATGTCAGTTGAACAAGTAAGAAGTGGGTTAAGGAGAATTTAGACGAAGAAATCTCCAGGTCCTGATAGTATTAATCCTAGGGTGTAGTCACACTAGGCGCTCTGAACCGTGCCCCTGCGCATTTGACCCCCAAAGCCCGGTTTGTTTGAGTAGTGTGATCACTCTGTACCATGCCCGGGCGCGGTTCGTTTAGCCGTCCCTGGCCTGCTTGGAAGAGGTAGGCCAGAGCACGGTTCAGTTGGGTTCAGGCGCGATACACATGCAGTGTGAGCGCTAACCATGCCGGAGCACAGAACAGCTACTACTTTTGTGTGCGCTACTGTCATCATTACTACGGCAAATATTTTTATTACTACTTGGATAGTACACTTTTCAATTAATGTTAATTAATTAGAATGTATTCGGGTTTATAGCAGGTCTGGTTCTCACCTTATGGATGAACAGGAATTGTAGTTTGCGAGTAAAGCTGCAAAATTCCTCCATTAACGTCAGCTGCCTTTGTAATAATCCTCTGATACGTGCAAGAGAAAATCGCTGCACGGCATGAATGATAAATATATTAGGCAGTATTTTAGTGAAAGTGCTTTTCTTCCCATTTTCTTCCATACAAAAAGTTGCATTGTATATGACTTAATCGTGCTCCTGCCCGGAACTTTAAGGGCAATGTGAGTGCAGGCGAGGGGGGGCAATATAAAACTGGTGTTTGGGTAGATGATGCACATATCTATCTCTTGCATAAATCTTTAAGTCATTTGGAGACCCCGGACAGCACAGTCAGAATTACTTTCTTTGACTTCTCTAGTGCATTTAACACTATTCAGCCTACAGTACTATGAAGTAAGATGGAAAATGTTGGAGTACATCAGAGTATGGTCAATTGGATAACTGATTATCTCTCTAATAGACCAGGGGTTTTCAAACTGTGGGTCGGGACCCACTTGTGGGTCCCACTGTGAGAAAAGGTGGGTCGCACAAAGTCACTTGGCTGCAGCTAAATTTACGTTACGGTGAATCAAAACCAGTACGATAATGAGCAAACTACAGTATTTTACATTTCACGTGGTATAACAGTCAATTTTATTACGGTTACGTTTCCTAAATAAAACATCCTTGATGACGTATGCAGCCTACAAGTGCGACCTCGCAGCCACACACACAAGAATCAGAGTCTGAATCAACATAGCATTCATTGAATGACTCACTGAATAAGTCGTTTGATTCATTTGTGTTGAACTGTCACGTATCTGTGTCAGTAACGTACACAGCATTCAGTGACCGCGGTCGCGCAGCGTATGTTAAAAGTTTTTAAAACTAAAGGCATCATGGACTTTTGAGAAGTCTTCAGATCAAGTCAAAACAACTAAATCTAAAAAGAAGCCACACAGAAAATATGACCAGTCCTACCTCGATCTTGGTTTTATTGCCTGCGGAGGTCCAGAGGGTGAGGAAGTCCCGCAATGTCTTTTATGCTTAGAAAAGCTAGCAAGTGCTAGCATGAAACCTTCAAAACTTAAACGGCACCTCACAACAAAACATTCTGCATACGCCAACAAAGGGTAATCGTATTTTCTTCTAAAAAAAAAAAAAGAAGAGTATCTTCGTCAGCAAAAATTGATCAAAAGCACAGCCAGCATCCCAGAAAAAGCACTGCGAGCCTCATTTTTAGCTGCATATCGAATCGCAAAATCCAAAAGGCCACACACCATAGGAGAGGAGCTTCTGCTGCCGGCCTGCACAGACATTGTTGAGGAAATGCTGGGTAAAGAAGCTGCAGGAAAGATCGCTAAAGTTCCACTTTCTGATAACACAGTACAACGGCGTACTGAGGAAATGTCTTCTGATATACGCGAACAAACAAGTGAAAAAAATCGGGAATAGTGCTGCATTTGCTCTACAACTTGACGAAAGCACAGACGTTGCAAAAAGTGCACAGTTGCTGGCTAATGTCAGGTACATTGACTCCACTGACATTTTTTATTTTGCGAAGAACTGAAAGAACGAACGACAGGGGCCGATATTTTTGACTGCTTGATACATAACGGCCGAGGGCTTCCAGTGGGAAAAGTGTGTGGGCCTCTGCACGGAAGGAGCGGTGGCGATGACGGGCAAGAAAAGCGGTCTTCTTGCCCGCGTAAAGGAGGTTGCCCCATTAGTTACTTTCACCCATTTGTTTTTTACATCGAGAAGCCCTTGCCGGTAAGAAACTGCACCCTGAGTTAAACGACGTCTTGCAGACTGCCATCAAAATAGTAAATGCTATCAAGGCCGGGGCACTCTCCTCCCGACTTTTCACATCGCTATGCACAGAAATGGGCTCAGAACACAAGCACCTGCTTCTTCACTCCGAGGTCAGGTGGCTATCGCGGGGCAAGGTGTTAACTCGTCTGCTTGAGCTGCGAGAAGAGGTCTCGCAGTTTTTATCAAATGTTGATTTTCCTCTTGCTGTACACCTGTCAGATGGTGAATGGTGCACGAAGCTTGCCTATCTGTCGGATATATTCACTCATATAAATGAACTGAATGAAAGCATGCAAGGTCCATCATCATCCATCTTGACATATATAGACAAGATCGCAGCTTTCACCAGCAAGCTGAAATTGTGGAGATCCCGAGTGGAAAAAGGAGTGTGGGATATGTTTCCATCACTGTGCGCCAATGACAGTGAATGCATCCGAGACGCTGTACATACTCACCTCGGCGCGCTGATTCAGAAATTACATGAGTATTTTCCCGATATCGGAAGTAAGATATATTTTTTGTTCTATTATTATTATTATTATTATCATTTTATACATTTAAATTTGAGTCACTCTATTAGTTTACTTCATTGTAATAGTAAGTTTATCTCTTTCTATTAAATCAATCATCTGTAGGTATGACAGAATGGGACTGGATACGGGATCCCTTTAGTAGTGAGGCAAGAGAGCGCTGTGTCCTAACAGGAAGAGCAGAGGAGGAGCTGATAGACGTGGCTTCAGACAGTAAATGAGTAGGTCCAAGTCAATTTGGTCAAATACAATTTAAATGAAATTTTTACACCTTTTTATACTTGTCAAACTTAAATTAAAACAATTATTTGGAAAATCAATTATAAGCAGTTTCATTTATCATTACACACAACATATATAATGAACATTACATAGCCTAAACACAGGCGCCACTCTTCTGCATAATGCTAACCACAAAATTCAAAAACATTACAGAAACCCCTCTAAATGTCCAACATAACTGAGCATTAAACACTAACATTAACTAACAGCAGTTTGCAGTATGCGTACGGTTGTCCGCCGGCAGTTAGTTATTTGAATTTATAAAGTTTTAAATATGGATGTTTTTCTTACAAAAACGCATCCCTTCACTTCAGAAGGCCTTTATTGACCCTCTGGAGTCGTATGGATTCATTTTCTTTATGGATAGATGCATTTTTTCTGTCTTCAGAATTAGGGCTACCATTCACAACCATTATAAACCTTGGAGGACAAAGGATATTGTTAAATATATCTCTGATTGTGTTCGTCTGAAAGAAGATAGTCATATACACCTAGGATGACTTGAAGGTGAGTAAATCATGGGATAATTTTCAATTTTCATCCCTTTAAGATTTAAAAATTATCTAATGTATCCCAAACCTTAAGTTATATGCTCTCCTCCTAATTGCATGTCTTGTACGGATCATGGTGCCAACAGGGTCAACTGCTGCCAGTTGCTGCTGCTGACACGTCCTCTACTTCTGAGACTTCCTGCAATGCAATTCACCTTTCGCTGGGAGTTTGATTGACAGGCGGTCTGACCAATCATGACACTGAATCCGCCATTTTGTCTGACAAACCGGAGTTAATAAATTAATGTTGGTGGACTTGAACTTAAAAAATGGTGTGTATTGATGTCTTTCTGCAGTTGAAACAACATACCTTCTAATGTTAATTCACGTTTATAACTGGTAGGAAGAAAGGATTGATTCATGTGCCACTTGAAATGAGACGCTACAGCGATCTGTCACGATACATTAAAGAGCCACAAAACGGTATTTGTTAGAATTATCCTGCTCTGTCTAGTCTGCTGGCATGTTGTCAGTGTCCTCTTTGCTCCGAAATGTATTTTTCACTCTGTGAGAATATGTGTGGCGTGGAAGTGCCATGGCAACAGTAACTAAGGGGGGCAGGTCTTTGCGAAGGGTCAATTGAACAATGTCAGCAGCATCAGTATAAGAGCACTTGACATCAAAATGACGCATGATTAGATATCATATTAATATTTTATATATAACATGCTACCTAAGTACACTCGCCTTAGACAAGTGTAACTTCGGCGTTAGGTGTTTGACTGATAATTGAATGAATCAGTGCATCACGGTCAAAATTGTGCTGAAATTAGTCTCTGTCTTTCTGAAGGCTTCGTCTTCCTACGGTTTGACAGCTCACACCCAAACAGAGAGATAGCGGCCCATGACATTCCTGTCTCTCTCAGCTGGGTCAGCTGCTCTCTGGTCAGACAACATTGGAAGGTAACAGACATGCAGCACAACATGCTCCCCAACAAATAAGAAAATGCATTTTATTCACATTCTCATATATATTCAACAGTGCAGCAGATGTGAATGAAATAGCCTTTGAGAGTAATCATATTAAGGGTTCTACAAACATTTGGCAAAGCTTTTATTTTTGTGCATGTCACTAGTGTTTGTGGCAATAACAGATGCTGCTTGTGCAGATAAGATGACAGCATGACTTAAGCTGTTTTCTTACCTTGCCATTTATAAAAGAAAACAACCTGCTGAAACAGAAGTGGGTGTTATTTTCTAATACTAATTTAGAAGAGAAGTCATTTCAAAAGCAGTTACCTGATTTTGCAACACATCCTCCACACAAAGACTTATATGTACATACAAGAGCACAGAAGAAACCGTAGAGAGAGAGAGAGAGAGAGATCACTCCACTTACTCAACTCTTTTTGATCTGAGGTTCAACTACACATAACCTGAGGAGGTGACAGGTAAGGATCAGCTTCAGTCCTCATTGTAAGTGAACCACCTAAGAAAAATGTTTGAAAGACAGCGTCAACCTGGATACTAAAAAAAAAAGTAAAAAAAAAAAAAAAAAGTTAATGACTATTCTCAAGGCACAAAGCTGTTATATTATTGCTAATATTTGACTGGATAAGCTGCAAAAGGGGCATGCAGATCTGACGAGGTTCTTCTATATATTATTATGAGGAATAATAATATGCTCCTCTGTCAAAACGAGGATGAGACAAACTAATTTCTCCATACACTGACATAACATGCTGTATTCTTTGTTTCTGAGGTCAGGATGAACGTACTGGTGATTTTGTTGCTTGCGCTTCTGCCTGGCCTGTGTCTCACTTATTGGCCAGGTATGTTTGGGATAATTCATGTACATTTGTTAGTGTAATAGCGTGTTATGGTGTTGAAGGCCACATACAGGCTCATGACAGTGTTCTCTGTGCAGTGTCTGATTGTTGTCTAGTACATGTGTGAGAGAAAAAATACCTAACTTAGACCAACTCATTCTAGTTTGTGGTTCAATTTGGTTCTGTGTATTAATGTGTATTTTTTTTTTTTTTTTTTTCGCAGGATATGGAAAACACATTCCAAGTGAGTTTTCTTAATGTTCAAAGTATTTACATACAGCAAATATTCTTACAAAGAGTTCAAATATGTCAAACATTTTAATTAATACATCCTGTTGAAAACATAGCTTTGTATAATGTTACCCATAATGGTGGGGTTTATTTCAGCACAACAAAAGACAAGAAATATGTGTAATTTGTTTGTTTTTCCCCCATGGTAAACAGGGAATATTGCTCTTGGAGCAAAAACTGTCCAGTCTTCTACACACTTTTTCCTTGGATCGGCTAAACATGCTGTAGATGGAAACAGTAATCCAAATTATTTGTATGGGTCATGCACTCATACTAACATGGAGCATAATCCCTGGTGGAGAGTGGATTTAATGGGTGTCTACTCCATAACCGAGGTTACCATCACTAATCGTGGAGACTGTTGTGGAGAGTGGATATCAGGTGCTCAGATCCGGATTGGCAATAGCCTGCATAGCAACGGCAACAACAATCAGCTGTAAGGATTGCTCTCTCTCTTTTTTTTTTTCTTCCAGAAGGGAGAGAGAGATATTGAGAGATGTAACTTTTCTCTTTATTTGTGTGTATGTAATCTAAAGGGCTGCAACAATTTGGTCCATCCCAAATGGAGGCACAGAAACATTCACGTTTAAGCCTATCAAGGGCCGATACGTCAACATTGTTCTACCTGGGATTTTTAAAATTCTCATTTTGTGTGAGGTTGAAGTATATGCAAGTAAGTGAGAAAAGAATATTGAGTTTTAATTTATTCTGTAGGCCAACATATTAATATCTGAAAAACTGTTGTTGTTAACAGAAAAGAAAATGGCCACTTGAGTTCCAGGTGAGTGAACTTTTTGTAAGAATATTAATGTTACTGAAACCACAAAGTTATTAAGACATCAAACATTTGATCATTTTGATTACATAGCTTACCTTTATGTTGTCGCAACTCGCAACTCCTCCAGGCCTTCAGGGTCAGACACAATTTCTGTAATTATTACTTTTTTCAGCTTTTGCTTTGTTGGTTTAGGCAACATTTTAAACAACATTCACTTAAAAAGCAAACTACGGCTGAAGTTTGAATGAAATGGGATAAAATGTAAATGATCTCTATACAAATTGCAGCAAAGCTAATTTAATAATTTAATAAAAGCTAAAGTTTCTGCCAATCTCATGTTATTCTTGAGTACCTATAGAGTAGTATAGCATCCTTCATATCTCCAAAAAGTCTTTAGTTTTATCATATTTATAAAAGATACATACGCTGTACCGAGTATTTCCGAGGGGGCGTGTCCTGTGAGCGAAGCTAAAGAGTGTGCAGCTTTTATGTAGCAATCGTCTGCAAGCTATCAATGGTCAGCTAAACAAACCTATTTAAACACACACAATACACCATCGCATTATCCCTGGATAACTTTTGAAGCACTATAATGAATATAGCGTATGAATGATGAATAATGAATTCGTGTTGCTTACATTATATGCATTTAGGCGCCTATTGCCAACAAAACAGACATTTGAAGCAGTTTTGCTCACCACCTGCGGGTCCGACTCATGACCGGGATGATTACCGCTGTGACCGCTTCATCTTTCAGTTTCAAACGATCTGTAAATCCAATGTAGAACTGGGCCTTGTTTATGAAACCATAAGCGCCGATCCTGAGGACTCGATCAGCCACGGAAAAACACAAGATATTCTCCATTAATTTTAACCAATAAAAAAGTGATTGAAACTATCATTTTCTATGGTTATTTTAATAACAAATATCGAGAGTGCATCAATGTAAAGTGTGAACACAAAACTCTCAGCTCCACTGATTTCGTGCAGTGCTGCCGACGACTTCTGTAAACCCAAATGTGTGTTGATAGGCGTGCTCTTGCTCTCTTGCTCAGGTCCACATGTGCGTGCGTGCCCTTCCGGGAGAAGTGCCCGTACAAGGAATTCCGCCCCCGTTTACGTCACTCAGGCCGATACTCGAAAAAAAGATTCCGATATCTGTGAGGATTTGGAAGAGTATTTTTGGCACAGAAATACTGTCATTCATCCAACTTGTGTTTTGAAACTTTGGCCATGTTTTGCATGAGAATCCAACTCTTTAACAGTGTAAATAAGTCAGAATACATGAAATAGCATTATACATTATATTTAATATACACAATATTTATTCTATTTTTTAGAAACAACAGTGTGATGTCTTTATTGTGCGTTTCTGCTTGTAAATTGTCTTAATGATTTTTCTGATTTCATTGTCAGATGAAGTTGGATGAGAAAGATTAAGCACCAGAAGAGAAAAACATCATATTCAAACTGTACTTTTCAGTGTGTGAAGAGCATTTCAAATATCTTTTTTTTTTTAAATCAACTTATTTTCAGTATATTAAAAATGCACTGCTTATGATTGTGTTTCAGTATAATATGTGCTGTGTTTCAGTACTAAATAAATGTTTTACAGTGATCTTCGAGGTATAATTCTGTGAATATGTTTGGTGTGAGTGATGTTGCTGTAGTGGTTAACAGAGATATGGGGTCAGTAGCTTCACGGTGGCGGTGCAGGACAATACAAAGGTGTAAACTGCCACCCTTTCATACAAAGATTGTTGGATACATGATGATGAGTGTTCAAACAGAGCAAGCGAAGGCAAAGTGCCCGTTTCAGGATAAATGTCTTGATGTGTCCAAATATATTTTATTAAGCTATAAATATTGTAATGTAAATAAAGGTTTTATATAAAAGTGTTTAATTAACTGAAGCGCAGTGTTACTTTTGATAGTAAATTTTGAGTTAGTTTAAGTCATCTAAATTGTTTTAGTTGTAGTCTGGTTTTATTGACTAACACCGTGTCCTAACCAGACGCGACAAGCAATAAAAGATATCTTTTCCATGTTAATCGGATTTTTGTCCTAACCAGCCGCGACGGTGACACGCGAATATTTTATTTTAGAAATGGTTTCTATTTCTCCGCTGGAACGGCAACACAAAGTATGGCAATGATAATTTCAGGTACTGTTTATGTGCTTTATTTAATGTTAAAAGCGTCTAATGTGAGTTTGAATATCAGTCTGTGTTCTCAGCTTTTTAGCTGTAATGAAAACAACTGGATAATTCACCTCAGATCTTGAAAATAAATAAATGGACACAAGAACGTTCAAACTGAAAACTCAATGCGAACAAACAAGTGTATTCTATGACAAAGATTGCTTCAGTCACTCCGTATGTACTTTAAACAATGTTTAAATAGTGTAATATTTATAAATTTTACTAAGTACTTGCCCATTTCATTGTGTCTGCTGTGCTCTTGCCGAGAGAGCCTGCTCACACTCTTTTGATTGGCTGTGGTTTTTGATTGATTTTAGCGCTTCTCATTGTCGCGTCGCGTCTAGTGTGGACAGTCAAATTGTTTGTCGCTGGAATCTTATCGCAACACGTCTGGTTAGGACACGGTGTAAATATCATAAGATTTTAGATTAGACTAAAATCTAATGGGTTTAGTTAAATCTGCAGTACATAACTAGCAAGTGTTCAAAACAATCTTACCTTAGCCCAATTCACAATGGTAAACTTGTAATAATGTTTTCTAATTTGAGTGATACTGAGCGATACCGGTAGGTTTCTGTGGGAAATTCGAGCATGCCACTGTTCATCTTTGTGTCCTTACATCATGTCTGTATACATAAAGAAGGAGGTACTGACAATTAAAACCAAAATTAAAGGGCATATTGCCTTTCTAAAATCCAATGAGGAGAGATGGCTGGTACAGCGTACAAGATAGAGATGCAGTTTTCAGCTTTCTTATTGCTGCTTTTAACATTTTTCACACTTATTCAGTTTTTTTTTTTTTTTTTTTTTTTTTTTAAATAAATCATTTTTTGATTAAAACGTTAAAATAGACAGTGAATACTATATACATGAATTTTGCAATTAAATGAAATTATATGAATAAGGTAATTGTTAGGCATTAAAAAATATTCAAAATGATTTGTTTACCTGTACAGGGTACATAAAGGGGTTTGAAAAATCCATTTTAAGGCTTTTAAGACCTTTTTTAAAACCTGCACAAATAAAATTAATACTGTATTGGGGGAGATCAGTGTTTACGGTACGGTAAACCATAAAATGACTGTAAAATGATGATCTACTTAACAGTTCATATAGTACAAGTTGACAAAAACAAGCTTTTTTTTATATATAAAAAAAAAAACAAGTTTTTTTATAAATCATTTTTATAAAATGATTTATAAAAACCTCACATTTAAGCCTTTAAACCATTTTTTAAGGAAAGGTATAAGTCAAAATTAGAAACTATTATACAGTTTCATTTAAAATATGACTATATATAATATTCAAGTTTCCTTATCATTTTACATTTTTTTTGAAAGCACATTAGCTTTTTATCAATCCACCGGTAAACCTTTACCTTTGGTGACGTCAGAATTTATATAGCGTATGAAAGTTACCGACTGATTAAATAACTGATCATGTTGCCAGATTGACATTTATTTTGCAGAAGATTTGGACAGTGTGGCAATGAGGTTAACGTGTGAAAGTGGTGAACTTCATATTTCTTAGGGCACAATAAACTAGTTATCCAGTATGTGGCTGAAAAAGAGAAAAGCAGCATGTTTCAAATCAATGAGAATACTAAACACAAGTTTAAGGTCCAAAGTCTTTTTACTGTTTTACTGGTGCTGCTTACTGGCATGTAAATAATACACTATTAATATTACCATCCTCTATAACAAATAAAAGTATAAAATAGTTGATTAAGTCACTGATATTTAGAAATTACGTTGTAAAGTGTGTAATAATTCGTTAGATTTATATAGTGTTTTTTTTGGGTACTCAAAGCGATTTACACATGGAAGGGGGAAGCTCCTCAACCACCACCAATGTGCAGCATCCACCTGGATGATGCAACGGCAGCCTTATTGCATCAGAATGCCCACCACACACTTATTGGCTGAGAGGAGATAGAATGATGAAGCCAATCAGTATATGGGGATGATTAGGAGGCCATGATAGACAGAGGCCAATGGGCAAATTTGGCCAGGATGTCGGAATTACACCCCTACTCTTTTCGAAGGACATCCTGGGATTTTTAACGACCACAGAGAGTCAGGACCTCGCTTTAACTCATCCGAAGGATGGTGCTTTTTGACAGTATAGTGTCCCCATCACTATACTGGGGTAAAATCATCATCGGACCTTTGCAGGAGATGGCAGCAACAAGGTTCCGGAGGACCAAACTAAAACCGAAAGATGAAGCTGCATATTTTTCATCCATGTTCAAAGAAAAGGATATATTTTAAATAAAATACATGAATTTATTCAAATGTGAGTTACACAGGCCTATGCTTAAAGGGTTAGTTCACCCAAAAATGAAAACTCTGTCATTTATTACTTACCCTCATGCCGTTTTACACCCGTAAGACCTTCGTTAATCTTCGGAACGCAAATTGAGATATTTTTGTTTAAATCCGATGGCTCCGTGAGCAATGACATTTCCTCTCTCAAGATCCATTAATGTACTAAAAACATATTTAAATCAGTTCATGTGAGTACAGTGGTTCAATATTAATATTATAAAGCTACGAGAATATTTTTGGTGCGCCAAAAAAAAAAAAAAACGAATTATTTAGTGATGGCCGATTTCAAAACACTGCTTCATGAAGCTTCGGAGCGTTATGAATCAGCGTGTCGAATCCGCAGTTCGGAGCGCCAAAGTCACGTGATTTCAGCAGTTTGGCGGTTTGACACGCGATCCGAATCATGATTCGACACGCTGATTCATAACGCTCCGAAGCTTCCTGAAGCAGTGTTTTGAAATCGGCCATCACTAAATAATTCTTTTTTTTTGGCGCAACAAAAATATTCTCGTCGCTTTATAATATTAATATTGAACCACTGTACTCACATGAACTGATTTAAATATGTTTTTAGTACATTAATGGATCTTGAGAGAGGAAATGTCATTGCTGGCTATGCAGGCCTCACTGAGCCATCGGATTTAAACAAAAATATCTTAATTTGTGTTCCGAAGATTAACGAAGGTCTTACGGGTGTGGAACGGCATGAGGGTGAGAAATAAATGACAGAATTTTCATTTTTGGGTGAACTTAACCCTTTAAGTATAGTTTTTAACTTTGCCCCTTTTTCCTGACTAATGTGTTCTTTGTTAGGTCAAGGAGTGTTCAGCTGTTGCCACTTTCAAAAGGGAGATTTTCTTGTTGAATATCGAGGAGAGGTTATAACTAACATATGGTGCACATATACCAGTATACCATGGTGCGCTGTTTTTTATTTTATTTATTTATTTTTTTTTTTTTAATTTGTTTTAATGGAATACAGTTTGTAGTTAGCATTGTTTTTTGCTCTTTCAGGGTTGATGGCCCTTTGGGAAGACTCGTCAACGATGATCATGTGAACCCCAAGAGTAAAATGAAAACAATCAAAGTGGACAGAAAGCCCCATTTCTGCTTATTTGCAATAAAGGACATCAGTCCCAGTGAAGAGACTGTGTATATCTATGAGGATTCTGACTGACTAGTAACATTCTCTTGTCCGTTTCTCCATCTTGTGTGAGAAATAGAATCTCTTATCCATCTTTCTAGAGATCGCGATTCTCTTTTCTTTTATTTCTCTCCTTTATTTTCTGTCTATCCACACTTTCATTTACACTATCCATCTAGCAGTTACTGTAGCACATTTTCTCTTCCCTCATAATCACACATACTCTCTCCATCAATACCTCTAGCAGTTGCCTTCTATCACTTTCTTTTTGACTATTTCTTTCTTTTTCCTCTTTTCTTTTATTCTCACATTCTATCTATCCATCACTTCCTTATAGCTTTTTCTTCTCATTGTGTGCAACAAATTTTCTAATTGCTAAATAGAGTGAATCACATGAACCAACCTTATGTTTATTATATTCTTTGTTTTGCTCCTACTTTTGGCTTAAAACATGTTGTGATAAAAATGTGAAGCTCAAATCTGACCCCTTAACACCAGTAAGTATTTTATCAAATTATAAGAATTGGTTAACCCAAAAAGGAAAATTTGCTGATTATATAGTGATTATCAAATAAAGTCATATACATCTTGGATGGCATGGGTTTGAGTAAATGTATTTAATATATAAATACATTTTCATTTTTGACTACTCTTTCAATGTTTTTTTTTGTTTGTTTTTTTAAGTATGTTAAAAAAAAAAAAAAAAAAATTCTGAAGAACAATTTTCCGTTGAGGAAATGTCAGATCACGACTATGTACCTGATGCTTACAGGTCAGAAGAAAGCAGTGTCTTCAGACCATGAGCATCCTAAACAACTAAGTGTCCTCCATTAAATCTACTGCAGAAAGTTCAAAATGGCAGACAATGCCAAGAAAGACTCATAGGTAAAGATTCACTGCTGAAAATTCTAGTTTGCACAGCACAGCTTGAAAGGTCTTGCAGGAAAGGACAGCAAGTTCAAGTATCAGAAGTTCACAATTAAGTAAGGACTAATAATACTGAAGAAATATCTGTTGACTACAGCACAGGAAGTGGGGAAGATCCATGTATACAGTCTTCAAAGGGGTGGTTCATTGTGATTTCACATTTTTAACTTTAGTTAGTGTGTAATGTTGCTGCTTGAGCATAAACAGTATCTGCAAAATTACAGTGCTGAAAGTTCAATGCAAACAGAGATATTGTCTTTTAAAGAATTCTCTGTTTAAGGACTACAACAAACGGCTGGTAGGACTTGGGTAAAGTTGGTTTTATATTCGCACATTCGGACTTCCGCGTTTAAGAACTTTCTAATAATGTGCAATAAAGTACATGTTTGCAAATTCTGAACAGCGACATGATATTTACAACCAACGATTGTAACCCTACAACATTTTTCACAATCGATCAAAATGGGCAAATATTATTTTAATGACATACTTATTAGCGAACGTCCACTGAATGTCCAATGTAATGTACAAAGTTATTGTAGCCTATACAGAAGTCCGAATGTGCGAATATAAAACCAAATTTACCCAAGTGCTGGTAGGGACTACAACGAGCTTCTTCTCAGGTTGGTGACATCACTAACCCTAAAATTTACATAAACCTTGCTCCTGAGAACACACAACGAAGGGGTGAGGCCATGCTATTGCAATACAGAATGTAACACAAATGCAATAACATGTCATAAAAGCAAGATTACAAAATGACAAATTATAACCGTAATTAAACTAAACTATACCTGTTCTATCTTCATGCAGCATATATTCTCTGGCTCTGCAAGATCTTACAACAGTTCCCACACGAGCGATTTATAGATTATCATGACAGAATATGCTAATAAATGACTTTAAGATAGTTAACTCCACATCAGCTACATAAATTCATTAATTAACCGTTCAGAAGCGTCCTGTTACATTCAAAATGTTGTCACTTCTTCTTGAGTCTCTTCATCATTGTCCGACTCCGTTTTGAACATAAAAGTCTGAACAGTTTCTGACATTTTCACTGAGTGTGTGAGGTAATGTGAGGCGCTGCTAAGCGCTAACAGGAGCTCCTGAAACTCCGCCCCCTTTTGAGAGCAGCAGCTCATTTGCATTTAAAGGGACACACAAAAACAGAGCATTTTTGCTCACCCTCAAAAAATGACAAATTTAACATGCTATAAAAAAAATGATCTGTAGGGTATTTAGAGCTAAAACTTAAAATACACACTGGGGACATCAGAGATTTATTTTGCATCTTGTGAAAGCGGCATTAAACCATCCCTTTCAAATATATACTCTTCGGTAAGCAAGAAGAATTATTGTTGTATTTGTGGAAAACCGCAGTGAATTCACACGTCACTTAATCAATGAGAAAACAAATGTGGATGTTGCTCAGGTTTTGGCACTGGCAAACATTACAAAGAATGTAAAAAACAAGAAAACAAACAAACAAAAAAAAAAAAACAGGAAAAATGCTTGAAAACAATACAGATGTTTTAACGAGTGGAATTGGATCATTTAAACTTGACACAAACCATTTGACACAAACCAAAGAAGAAGAAAAAATACAATTCAAAAGATTACATGCATTGTATGTATTGCCGTTTCTTCAGAGAGATCTGTGGAGATAAAACGAGTGGAAGATCAGGCAGAGCCCGGAAGTACTAGGGTCTTGTCTGTGGCAACAGTGTCAAATACAGCTCTGTGTCAACAGATGTCATTGTTATGGAACACAGACTCACAACCATGTAGAAATGAATATGAGAGTTTATTGGATGTAGTAGGTAATGTAAACAAGCAGGTAAGTAAAGCAGTCAAAGCAGCAATTCAATAATGGATGAAAATACTGACAGTTCTTTGTATTGCAGGTGATTGAGGAGGTCGTGGATGACAGCTGAAACACACACTTTGGATGGCGAGTGGAGAGAGAACAGTGTCTGATGAGGAAGACGGCTTCTGTGGAGACACAGAAGATCAGGGAGATGCTGGAGACACAGAAGTTCAGGGAGACGCTGGAGACAATAGCCTACGCTGTACAGAGGTAAGTACTGACAGGTAAGTGAGTTCTTATTCAAACAAGACCAGACAAAGTGCCAGACTGAAGTGTGTGCTTAAATGCTGCTTGTGTGATGAGGTGATGATGATCAGGTGCGGGTGATTGCTGAGCGTGAGCAGAAGGAGGGATGATGGGAAATGAAGTTCGGGGAAGGTGAGAGAGATGGTGACCGTGACAGTCACCAAATATGACTATATTATAAGACTTCTGCTGATCCTGTGAAGGTAATTTTCAATACAGATTCTTGAGAATACTGTAAGATCTGCAAATTTTAAGGCAGTTATGCAAGCTGTCAAGAAGCAGAAATAGCAGAAATGGATTTAGTCACTAAACCCAGTTTGCATGATGAAAAACACTCTGGTCCCACTTTATATTAGGTGGATTTAAAGGATTAGTTTACTTTAAAATTAAAATTACCCCATGATTTGCTCAACCTCAAGCCATCCTAGGTGTATATGACTTTCTTCTTTCTGATGAACACAATCTGAGTTATATTAATAATCACCCTGATGCTCCAAAGCTTCATAATGGCAGTGCACAGAAACCACCTGTTTGAAACTCAAGAAAGTGCATCCATCCATCCATCCATCATAAAAGTACTGCACACAGCTCCGGGGGGTTAATAAAGGCCTTCTGAAGAGAAGTGATGCATTTGTGTAAGAAAAAATATCCATATTTAACACATTATAAAGTAAAATATCTAGCTTCTGCCAGACCGCCTTCCATATTTAACTTAGGAAGTGTAAAACTCTCGCAGTTCAAAACACACTACATCCTACGCCTTCGGTATTCAACAATTTTAATTTATAACGTGTTAAATATGGATATTAACCATCAAGTGTCCTTCATATAGCAGCTCTTAATTGGTCCTTCATGGACAAATTTATATATATATTTGAATTTATTTACCTCTAAAAGTACCATGTTTTTATGTAAATATGCTTATTTTTTGTTATATTTAATATTTCTTCAGTAAAAAATAAATAAATAAATAATTCCAGTAAGTTCAGACAGCCAAACCCCCCAAAAATATGGTGACTCTGGTGACATATGATGGTATAAAAATATCAAAATAGCAAAAATATCAATAGCCACTATATGGCTATAGTACTCAATGGCTGCAAATCGACTGAAATCTATAAACCATTGTTGTAACAAACCTAACCTCTTAAGTTTTAGATTTTATCACAAGTTAAAATTGTAGATTTTTAAAAAAAAATATTTGTGTTGGGTGAGAATATACAAAGATGCCAAAAAAAAAAAAAAAAAAAAACTTAGACAAATATGACCATGCTATAAGGAAAAGACAAAGGAGGAGACAGAGTAATCATTTATTTCAAACAAAAAACATCAATTTTCAATATCTCAAAAAAGTAAATAGTACCAAACAGGTAGGAAATAAACAATAAACCTAACCTAACAATAACTCAAAAAAGTTAATGTTAACAAACAGGTAATTGCATCCAGTTTGTCCTCTCTCCAGTGGACAGGTCTGCTGTCTCTGTTGTCAAACCTGATGACCCTTGTCAAGGTTTTGAATTTGCATAGAGACGCTGTAGCTTGAAAAACTGCCCGCCCTGTGTCTGCATTCCACAAGCTGGTTTTGGCCTTGCTGTGGGAACGATAAACACCTACCAGCAGGAGCAGACCAATGTAGGCCTGTAAGTCCACCTTTTTCCAGGACTCCCCAAACACTCATTTCCCCTCTAAATTGGCCAGTGTCTTTTGAATTACATAAGGAAAAAATAGCTCAAAAGCTGACCTGATGTGGTCTACACGGAAACATTCAAATCTTGTGGGTCCAGGGGTCATTTGTTGATTGATCATTGATCATGTTTTCTGCAGGTGTTCTCCCTGGTGTCTGAGGAGGTGTAGCTGCAGTACACATAGTTTCACTATTTTTTGATTGGTAAGTGACTTCAGCAGGATCCTCTTCCTCAGAGTCTTCCCCATCATGTCCTCTGCCCATCCTCTGTTTCAGAGTCTTGATCCAAGGACTCTTCTAAATCCCAGTCTGACAGTTCTCCTTAATCAACTATTGTTTTAAAAACAAATCAAAATGATTTTGCCCAAATTTGTCCCGAAGGTCCTTTAGGGTTAAATGTATGTACATAGTAGTTAAGGCCACCTAATATAAAGTGGGACCAGCACTCCTACCAGACTCCAAGCCTTGGTCTGAAGTTGGGCCACTCATTGCACAAGATATGTGACATTATACATTCCAGAGCTTTAACGGCAGAAGACAGTGAGTGAATAAAGTCCACCCAGACATTCAAACCTATTCAATGCAAAGTGGTCTGAACTTGTTTCTCACACAGCTTTGACCACCTTGAATGAGGGGCACTTAAACATTAACAAGATGCACTTAAACATCTTATTAATCATCATAATAACATATGTATTACAATAAATAATAAGTAATAGGTGAACGTTCAATGTAAAATGTAATTTTTAACTGACATCATTGATGTAAAGAGAGAATCTCTCTGCATCTACCTGTATGAAGACCCTGGCAATCTCATTAGGGACTATATGGTGAGTGTGTCTTTGAATTTTTGCTGTATTTTCAAGGATGTTAAATACTGTGGACACAAGAATTTAGGACTATTCTATCCTTTTATTTATCCCCTATAGGATATGGATGTAGCCAGCACTCAGGAGGCAATCCAGAAGAATGTCTTGTGCTTAAAGTTGAAGGTGCAGACATTGAAGAGCGCCCAGCAGATGTTGGAGTAGTTTTGCAAGGTCAAAAAGTTCTTCACGACCTCAACAATGTACCATATGCCATATGCTGGGACTAATATATGCATTGAACTTAAGCTACCCTCTTGAACTCAGGTACACATTTAAAGTACTGCAGAAGTTATTTCTGGGGTTAGATGGTGACAAGCTATTTAACACAGTTCAAACACCGAAGACCGAGCTCTTCTTTGATGTGCTAGATTAAGGACCTAAAAAGCCTCTTCCAATGAATCTTCCCAGGGTACAGTAAATTCAGTGATGAAGACCTTCTTCACTGAGGGAACCAGAGAACTATATCAGACCTGAAGGTAGAGGTTGTGATCTCTGTGGGGAAAACAAGCTGCCGACCAGTATCCACCAGTATCTTCAAGTCGCAGGCTATCCGAAGCTGGTCATGCTCCAGTGATGGCCTGTTCCTGGTTACTTTTTTCCCTCAAGGGTGGAGGCAAGGCTCTTAAGGACTTGGTTGTGACGCCATGTGTAACAACCCTGGGTGAGGCTGACTTTACACCCCATCAGTATGTGTTTGAGGGAAGCTGGGCTGGAGCAGAGAGCACACCCAGGATCTTCACCCAACCACTGTTGGAGATTAGTTGGTGTTGAAAGGATGTTATAAGTAGCTCTGATGATAAAGCTAAGCTGCTTTGCTTCTGTACTCTACAAGTCCTTCCAGCTGATCCTCCTCTTCTACACCCTATCCCACTTTGTCCACTGTCCCTGTTTACCAAGGAAGAGTGCCTTGGCCCACTTTGCTGCTTCCTCCTGTCTACTTGTTTCCTCTACCACCATCTTCCTCTGCTCTGGTGCTATGGCTTTGTTCCACTCTGGACAGCTCGTTGTTAATCCAAGGCCTCCTCTTCCTTGCTGAACACGCCCCACAATGTCTGCATGCTTGATTGCTGCTATCGCCTCCCCTCTACTGCACTGGTTGGCCTTCAGCCCAGAGAAGGTACTTTGAAAATGTTCTGAAATTGTATTATTGTCCTTTATAGTTGTGTTCTTTTGCACTTTAATCTGTTTGAAACATTTGGTTACTTTAACATTTTTATTGTTTATTGTATTTAAATGTTTTGTTATTTGACATTTACATTTATGCATTTGGCATAATGCTTTTATCCAAACCAACTTTAATTGCATTGAATGTATACATTTTATCCATTCATGCATTCTTCTCTTGAACACCAAATCAAATCATATTTGCAAATGCCCTGCTAGAAGGACAACGGATTGTAAACCTTCCCTCCAAAAGCTTAAGTGCCCATTGGCTCACTGACCCATGGAGGCGGGATCTCCACAAAGAGTTATAGGGCAGCTTCACAGTGGCCTGTCTCTTTTCTTGCTTCTACTGCTGCTTCTTCTGGTTGATGTTCTTGTGGGACAACCATCAGCTCTTCCCTACGTTTTCTGCTTGCCATTCTGCATTGCATCGGCAGGCCTCAATCTACCAACAGTCATGTGCTTACTCGAGAGAAAGAGAACTCTCTCTCAGGCATTAAAGAGTCAAAATGACCACGCAAGTTCATCATCATTTATTTATTCAACACAGAAGAAATTGATTGCAACGTCAACGCCATCGACTCAAGGAACCATGAAACACGTATTCAGAAACTTTACAGACTGCTTCAACTGCCTAGCCAATGCAAGTATGGCATATTTTACCTAAACAGAGGTTTAGGATAAGCAGTAAAATCCTTTTAACGAGGTGATTTGAAAATAATAAGCTAATGGCTTCTTTTCATTTTTAAATGACTCTTCATTGTTTCATTCCGTTTCCATTTCCGGTTTTATTTTGTCACTTTCCATTTTGCCTGCTAAGAATCTTTTTTTTTTTTTTTTTTTTTTGTGGCCATGAAAAATACCCTTTTCTTAGAATTAATGAATAATTAAAAGTGTTCGCTGGACGAATTGATTAATTGATTGTAATATTAATTTTGCAACATTGAGTTAATCAGATTAACTGATCCAAATTTTCATAATTAATCATAAGCTATAATTAATTATTAATATTTTCTCTTTTAGCTATTTTGCTTCACTGCTTTATTGCTGCACAAGTCCTCAAATATCTATGAAAGCCTGTTTTTAAAACTTAAAAGATAACAGTGAGTTTATCTCGCAATTCTGACCTTTTTTCTCGCAATTCTGACTTTCCTCACAATTGCAAGTTTACATCTTGCAATTCTGACTTTTTTTCTTGCTAACAGTTTTGAGTTTATTTCTAGCTTTTTCTATTGTTTATATCTCTCCCAATTGCTCAAAACTTAGTAACTCAAAATTTAAGTTAACAAGACTGTAAACAATTGGACAACTTGAATTGCTTCTTTTTCAGAAATGTGGTTTTATATCACTGAATTGTCAAATCAAATAGAAATAGCACACTAAAGTTACAACTAAATGATGTATCTCTGTTTTTGTGTGTATGTACAGGTCTGGTACCAAGAATATTTTTGCTCATGTGGCCGAAAAGTCCACCCAATAGAGAAAAGTTTTGCGCAACAAGAAAATAATTCAAGGAAACATTGCTTGTAACACAGGGTTTTAATTAAATGTCATTAAAAAAATCCTGTTTCTAAAGGTTATTTTAAAGTGATTACACAAAGTATGAATCTATATGAACATATGGGTATTGGTATCATATAAGACTATTTGAAAACAGCAAATGTTGTGTATACACACACACACAATTTCCCCTGAACATGCAACCCTCCTAAAAAACATTTTGGGAAAAACAATTTGGCCTGAATGTAAAACAGCTGATACATGATTGACAAAATTAGAAGTAATCGAAGAACTTGTGTTACATGTGTAATCGGTCTTAACATTACAGAGGAGATTCCTTAGTCACCACTTTGATATCAGTGTAAGTGACGCCTTTGTATGTGCCCTTGGTTTCGTACTGTAACACACTGCCATTCTTGCAGGTGATCTTCACTGTGCCAGTGTAAGGCATGTCAAAAGTGGCTCTTCCAATGGTGATGTTAACATCCACCTTCTTCCCTGGTGGCACATCGACATCAGTAGACAGAGTTTCGGTTCTCTCATCTGTCTGCTCCTGACTGTAAGTGCTTTCAAGTCCAAGTTCGACTTTGTATCCTGCTGTAACTTCTGCAATCTCTGGAATCCCAGCCTTCACTTCCATACTAAAGGTTGCTGTTAAACTTGCACTCACAGACCATGAAGATTTGTTGGTTATTTTCTTTGAGGTTTCAACTTTTTGTTCTTGAGTGACGGAGGAGTCGTTCCTGTAAGTGATGGATTTGATTTCTTCTACTGTCACCTTTGGTATCAGTTGGTTGATAGTGGGATAGTTGACATTGGTGAGAACTGTTGATTGAACTGCATTGAGAAACATGAATCCCATAGAGTCGATGTCAGCACCAGCTCTTCCTACAACTCCCAAACAAAATCCAGAGCCGACATCCATGGGATATTCTGTTTTTAAACCCCAGCTTGTCATCTTTGCAAAGAATTCTCTCCCAAGACTGGTTTTGAATTTGATAGCTCCGAGACGTGATCCTGCTCCGTTCCCCCACAAGGACAGTGAGGTGAAACACTCACCAGGCTGGAACTTGTACTCTTGATGATCTCCAGCTGGTTCTCCAAAAGTTTGAACTCTCCCATCTGAAAGCCAAACCCTGACAGCCTTGACCTGCCATCCTCCAACCCAAACCCCGATCTTCTCTAAACTGGCACCGTTGTTCTCACCAGTTAATGAAAATGGACCACCTCCCCTTCCACCAATTAGCTCTAGAGTTGTTGGGTAGGACATCTTTGAATGAAATTGATCTGAAAATAATATCACAGATCAGAATTAGCATCAGCTATATACTTTCTTGCAGTGTTTCCCCACCCCAGATTCTGGAGACACAACAACTGTACAGGTTGGATTAGTTTTTTTAACTGACCCATCCATTTCGTGTCTCGAGGTCTAATAAGCTGATGAGTTGAATCAGGTGTGTCTGGATAGGCAATCATGCAAAATGTGCAGTTCACTTTCAGTCAGTCACACTCAACATCACATCAGTGACTGATGAATTGGGATCTCGCCTGAGAGCCCAATGATCTTTGAGTGTAAACGAAATGAACCAACGCTCTCAAGAGATTCCAATTCGCCAGTCATTGATGTGACATCTCCATTCCCTCCTTCAGGGAATGAGGGTTATATTCATAACCGAGATGTTCTGGCATGCCTCTGGGAACAGGGTTGGGAAACATTAGTTGCTTTTCCACTGTTAGGTTGAACGGTTCTAAAAATGTCAAGTAGTGGTTTTGATTATATTTCCACTCAAGCTTGTTTAGGCACGACACAATTAAAAACAACTCTCAACCCGGAATGATCAGCACCGTTGCTGCATGTAGTGACATGGCCACTCAGGATTCGTCACTTGTCTGTTGCCTGGCTATCGGTTCTCTGTAGCTGGCCAAGTGTGCTATTTGAGTGAAATAAAGTTAATGATGGAAATTAATAAAAGAATAATAGAAATATCCAATCATCCTCCATAAAGCTGTAGCTATATTTACATCTCATACCATCTGTAAACTCTTGTTATAAAGGCAATGACAGACACATTTGTATATCATTCCAAAGAGGGCTGTTATCAGAAAATAAAACCATATCCATACCGGCATGGAATGGAGCAATTAAGCAATGAGAACGGTTTGGGCCGATGGTGGAAAAGCGGCTATTGTTGTGTAGTCCTGTGGTAGTTGCATGCAACCCAATCTCCTGGCACTGCATATCTACAGCACAAGTTCATGCTTTCATTTGGCGTGCTCTTCATATGCAGAAATCACCTTTCACGTGAATCCGATACACAATATTCAGTTACATTTCATTTGAGTTTTCATTAAATCAATAGTAAGGGGAATTATTTGGCTCTTAGTCTTCTTCTTATTCTGGGAAAATGTATATTTTATCAAATATTTTATATTCTAAAATTGCTATAAAATGAAAGTTATATGTCTAACCAAGTTGTGTTCCAAATTTGAAGTCGATATCACAAAAATTGAAGTTCCTATGAGATTTTGTTTAAGCGCTGTACCAAAAATAGCCACTGTGGTGTCACCGACATTCTATTGAACTTTTTTTTATGCATTCTCCTGTTACAAATTGATAAATTTCTGTCAAATATCACTTCTATCACAAAAGAAATATGGCAAATATGGAACCGTGAGACTCAGACCTTTCCAACGATATGTGTTTTGTCAAGATTAGAAAAGGTTTTAACTATAAAGTAGCTAAAATAAATATTGTAATATGAAACCTGACACCACCCACTAGAGGAGTGCGCTTAAAGAAATTAAAGTACCATGGTAATGCAACATCCAATTTCAAAACAGTTTTCACAGGCTGAATCTTTGAGTTTGTAAGCTTTCGAAAAAAGGCAATAAATAAAAAGAGCACCAAGCGGCCCACCGTTGACAAATAAGGGGATAATAAATTAATATTTTATTTTAAATTAAGGATGACAAAAAAAATGTGGAATTAAGAAATGATTATATTAACCTATACTATACTATACTTTTAGGCCTATATTACATAGTGCTTATAGACAGCATTTGAATGAAGTTTGTTATTATCAACAAATGTTATAAGAATATTTATCCCAATTATTTTTCTCTCTCCCATCCCACAGCCTCACTTATCTTGTCTTTTTTACTTAATAATAATAATAATAAAAAATAATAAAATATTATTATATTGACCCCTATAGGCTATTATTCAGTAGCTCAATTAAATAGCATAATGTGTATAAATAAATATATACCAAAATTTTTAATTCCCGTAAATCAAACTTCCCATAAAATTCCCTCAAGTGCACCTTCAGAAATAGTCATAAAGCTTTATTGCCATGATTGTCAGGCATTTACAAAACATAACATAATATACAGAACATTAATTAGGTAAAGAGATTAATAAAAAATATAGCCAATAATAACATATTAAATATTTGTATATTATTTTATTATTTTATGTTTGGTGTAACCAAAAATGAAAAATTATTATATTCCTCTTGTTTATGATTTATCATACAATCAATCAGCATCTTTTGCATTCATTTATAATATAATCAGACATATTATTATCAGCATTTCTTTTGATGAGTTTTGTTTCTTGAATACAAATATATCAATGGTATATCTATATTTTTGACTTGTTTTTTTTTCCTCCACTTTTATTCGTCAAATTACTCTAAAGATTATTTAGTTTTTATATGTTGTTGAATATGTGGTTTGTGACATTGAGAAATGAATAGACTATTTCAAAAGCTGATCTCCATGTTGTAATTTGACTGATCTTCCAAGTGTGTCAGACTGCATCACGCCGAACTACAAACTACGCTCCAACAAATTACGCCCCCCTACCTCAAGTTACGCCCCCTTCAATGAAACAGCTATTCTGGATGTTGGGTAGGTTTTAGATAAAGTTTAAGGTTGGGGGTAGGCTTTTAGTTACAGGTTAATTACCATGGGTTTGTATTAATTTGACTGCATTATTTATTTTATGTTTTACTAACAGATGTTATTTCATACTTCATAAGATTTGAAAGGAATATAAGTTAGTCTTACAAACATTTCATACATAAAACAAAATTTCAAGAGATTGTTTTAGTCAATGATATCCATGCTTGTTTCTTCACGGGAAGCATAACTTGTAGTAGTTGGTGTAACTTGAAAGGGTGTGTTTTTTTTTGTTCTGCGGGACGCAGACAGACCCTTCTCGATCCTTGACATGATCGTGGACAGCAACGTAAAAGTTGATTCTGCGCCAATTTAATCTTATGAGAATCAATAACATTTTTGACTATTTTGATACAAAGGTCTTGTTAATGTTTTTCAGTTTTGTTCAAGGTAAATAAAACGTACAGAGCCCCGCACATGACATGCAAGAAAAAAAATTAAATCGTGTGTACGACTTACTAATTCGTTCCCTCGTTTTATTAAATCGTGCACATGATTAATAAATCGAGGGAACAAAATAGTAAATCATGCACATGATATAGCCTATAAAAACTCTGTAAAAAACGAGAGTTTTTCAATAACGGAAGAATATGAAAAACCATCATTTTTTTTAATATATTATTATTATTAATATCATATAATAAAATATTGTATTTATTTGTTACTACTGCAAAGCTATATTAAATTATTATGGGATCTCATTCAATGCTTTCAGAATCTTAATTTCTAAAATAATTTTGTTTCTGTACTGTATATTTAAAATTAACATTTTAATGACAGTATTTTTACTGAACAAAAATTCTTTTAATTAACAAAATAAACCAAACGAGAGAAAAAACCAAATAGAACAAACTTAGTTAAAGTAGTTGTTTTGAACAAGTATTAACTTGGACATTATTAAAAACATTATTCTTATTTCTAGTATTTGTATCAATACTTTGTGCCTTTTGTCATACATTTATACATGTCATACATTTATAAGATGTTTAAACAAACAAACCACTTTTTTTTTTTTTTTTGGGTTGGATATCGGGTTGGATAATCTCATGCAGCTTCAGAAACTGTTAGCTACATCTTAAGTCAAGTGCCCGTGAGAGAAAGTATACTTACATGGATGACTGCAGTCCGAACTTCTTCTCAAGAGCAGCTGGTCTGGTCAAAGCTGGAAAAGTGAGATGTGTTTGGTCAGGCTGCTGCTTAAATAGAGCTCCAAAGGGGACAGGCAGTACCTAAAACACACCCTGAGTCAGTGTAACCAGCTCCCCCCACCTCTCACTCACAATTAAACACAATCCTTTTAAAGATGCATGTGGAAGACTGGAGATATTGCTTGTTGGTAAAACTGCACTAAATTAAAAACATGCACAAGCATCTTTTCTTTTTTTCATTCTCCAACATTCAGCACGCTGCCACTATTACAGCAGTGTATGTACAGAGTATAAACTAACATATAAACAATTTAAATCAAAATTACTTAAGATTTTAATTTCCCTTGACTAATAGCCTACACAAAAAAGATATTGTAAACACTCAAAAAGAAAAGATAGCCAGTCTGTTCTCAGGTGCGTAAATCAAAAAAAGTTCGGTCAACCAAATAACCAAAATTGTCCCACACTGAAAAACATATAATTAGACCAAAGCAAGGGTCTATCACTAAAAATACTTTAACATCTGCAAAGTGAAAAAAGTGAAAAGTGTCCTAAAAACCGAGCAAAGAGTAGACGTTTCAGCTCATGCTTTCTTCAGTGCTCATGAAACAAACATTAACAACACTCTTCTATAGACACAATTACAAATTACCAGCTGAGCTTAATCAATAGGTGATAGGTGATTACAACAACAAAAAGGAAAATAAAGGGAAAATAAAATTACAAATAACCCCTTCATTAATTCCCTCCTTTTTCCCTTCCACTCTTTGGTCTGTTTATAAGACACGTTTGCACTTTTTTCACTTTGCAGATGTTAAAGTAATTTTTGTGATAGAGTCTTGGTCTAATAGCCCACACGCACGTAGGGTTGGCAACAGTTCCGTATAATATCGTCCCATAATAAAGACATCAAAGTAGCATGCCACAGGCATATATAAACCATACAGAATGCAGTTTATCCTGTTTTAGGCCTGAGGGCTGTTTCATAAAAGATGCAAAGAAAAGCTACGAATGAACTTGAATGAACCTAACAAATAAGTTGGGGCTAAAGCAGTTTCATAAAAGGTAATTGAAGTTCACGCTATCCCGCTATTTTGATCCAGGTTTACCTAGTCAAGGTAATTGCGAGTACACGCTTTTCTTAAGCAGCCCTAGAGGTCGATCATAGATCAAATCGATCCACCATAAGAAACAGCATACATTTTGTGCTATTTTATGCGTTTGAGACATGGTGTTTTCCTCAGTGCATAACTTATATTTCACAGGTTTATTCTCCATCTGTAAATGTTAGAAAGTCATGCAAATATTTCATAGCAGCAACTGTAAATTGACTATTGTGTAGCGTCTGGATAGATCCGGCGGGGTCAATCAACTTTAGAATCTTCAGAATGCTTTTAGCCTCCTGAACTGTGCATGTAAATCACGAATCGGCTCCGGCAAGTCCGGGACCAATTGCCCCATTGGCACCTTTGTTACCCCAGTAAAGAAAAACAGAACATATTCTCACCAGCTCCAGAGACTTCAAAGAGTCACCCTGGTGGGACTAAAGGTGATATGGTCACAGACACTGGCCACAACCCCAATACACACACACATACAGACACTCACAAACACGCATGGAGATTGTGAATGTACATTTATCCTCCAAATATGACTGTGCCAATATGTACCCGTCGCTGTATTTAAAGGTGCATGTATTTATCCCTAGTATATAAGCTTAGCTATGACTGTAGTGTATCAGTTTTCTTCTAAACGATAAAACTCAAGTATAAACTGTATCTCACCTTTTATGTCTTTGCCATCTGACAAGTTTGGTCTCATTGTAAAGCTTTCGTTATGCTCTAATTGAAAATGTATGTCACATGACTGTAAAATGCATTTTTCTATTCTCAATGGTACTTTGAAGAAAATGTACTCAGATCAGACACTTCATAAACCATGCAAATTAGGTCATAAATGGAGACAAAGAAAGAGTTTGCCCGCCAGAATCGCACCCTCATCATTGGCTGATGTATCCCAGGAGGCGTTCTGGCCTGTTGTCCTTAAAACACAATGACACGCATCTCTCATTGTCTCTCGATTGTCTCTCGCCATTTAACACCCGTCTCTCCCGGACGTCTCGGCGACCGCGCTTCCATCACGCGCCCCCCCTCTCTTCGGGACGACCATCTTTTGGCAACAAGTTTCTTTGTCAAACCCTCTTCATCCGTCGCCCTAAGTCTTCACTCTTCATCGCCTAGGAGACGGACTCTTTTTCTTTCTTTTCCGGTTATCTTACTCTTAAGTTAAACCCGTGTTTGAAAATCCCGCCGAAGAACACCTTCTCGGAAAAGGACCAATCGCTTCAGCCGCACGCACCGAAACTCCTGCAGAAACACGAAACGACCACAGCACCTGAACCTATGCAAGTATAGAACCATTCTTTCCAAAGCGTTTTAAGCTCGATGTGTAAGCTGAGTTTCCTTGCTGGCTCTCAAAGGTTTTAACTGTTAGTAAGTTGCCATTCCTTTGATCACCTCTGTTTTCTTGACTTTACTTTCGTTTTCTATATATGTGTATTGTTTGTGTATGTCTAGTAGTATAGTCTCTGTATCCGTAGTTTCATATATTAAATACATTATATTCATGCTCGATTGTTTTTTTTGCTCATGCAACAAACCCAGGTCACTTTAACGTTTCGATCCAGTATCCTTGCTTTACGCATTGATGCTAGAATAGGAAGTCTTTCTCGTGGCCAGAGAAAAACCTTCCTTTTATAATCGGCTATGAGGAGCTAACGGTTTGCTGGACAAACTAATAGTTTCTCTAAATTATTATCAAACCAGAACTAATCATATATGTGATTGATTATAATTCGTTGTAATTAATTCACAATATATGTATAATTCCCTCTCGGGTCGGTATATGTATTATAATTAATCATAAAGCTTTATGATTTATTATATTCATATATTTCACCCATAAATTAATTAAATACCTGTACTGATTCGCTACAATTGTAATGGGGTAAATCAAGGCCAATATACTGTAGGCCAATTACTGAGTTTCATCTTACCAACTTAAAATTTAGTCTGTGCTTTTATTATTTATTATCATTTTAGTGATTTTAACTTCTGCTTTGCATGTTTTATATTGTAATATTCTAATGTTCTTCTAATAACCATAAAAGTTGCCAAACAAAACCAGAGAGAAATGTATTCATATATTTTAAAACAATCTAATTAAATCTTGGGCACAAAACATTTAGCCAGTAAGAATAGAAAACCTATTGGTTACACACACACACACACACACACACACACACACACCCAAACTCCATCAGGTGACAAAAATGGAGAAAAAAAGAAAAAAAAACGTGGGAGAAACCAGTCCAGTTCTCCTCTGGCCAACAACGAACAGTGCATGATTATGATTCAGGCAGCTTTACAGATCATAAGTCAGATTGGGATCACAGGCGATTGTCTAGTTGACAATCTCAGCTGATACTTCAGGGATGCTTTGTGGTTGTGTCTAGGCGCAGGTTCTCCATTGGATCTGGATACTGCCCGGATCCAGCTGACTATGGTAAACCTTGGGATAAAAAGAGAGACTAATATTATTGTAGATGCCATTCTTCTTCACCATTTGATCTAAATGTTTGTGTAAGCCAGGTTAAAGAGTTGTCTTGATATGGATATAAACTTAGTTTAAACTATAATGGCATTTCGGCTCCAGCATTTATTTGTTTTTACGCTCTGAAGAGTGCAAATGTTTATATTTATGTGTTTTTGCAGCGATGAGTGATGTTGCCAATCACAGACATGTCCGTCGAATCTACTGCCACTGTATTGAATTCACCCAATTAGATGTTGCAACATGATCTCATGAGAATTCATATTTTATACAAGTTTATATACAGTATTGTAGCAAATTAGCTCAAAAGAAATATGAATAATTAATCATAACTACTTATAATTAATTATAAATATTTGGATCAGTTAATAAAATTAACTTAATGTAATAAAATTAATATTACAATCAATTAACCTGTTGTCCAATGAACACACAGTGTTAATTGTTGATTAGTACTGTACAATAAGAATGTTATTTCCCAAAACCTGGAAATGAACATTTCTTAGAATTACTCTGAGCATGTAGTCAGGATCGGCACGATTAGGGACTCCAGTATGAGAGCATATAACACAGACAACATTACGTGTGACATGAAGAAGACTTTATTAACTAAACACTTAAACTACTCTAACATTCACGCACAAACATGCATACAGTTTACCACGGGAAAGAGAGAGCTGAAGCAGAATACAGGAAAGCAAGATGTTACAGCATTATTTGAAATTCAAATCAACAGCCTTGAGCAAACCATCAGTTTAGTTCTAACAGGCCCTTCTTTAAAAGGGGTAAGGATACTTAACCCATTTGTGCCCAAATTTTTCTAAATGGTTTCATGCATATAGTTGTGTTAATAGTGTCCCATGTGAACATGTTTTGCATTTATTTTCCCCAGGTTTTTGTTTTTTTTTCTTAAAAATTGTATTTGAATGTGCGGCAATTATAGTTGCCGGTGGGCAAATATGTTGTAAGCACCCTTTCATTGTCAAATTTGAATAGGAGGAGAACATTTGGCATCTAACTCAAAATAACTGCTTTCAACAGATCAATCTCTATTCATAAACACATTTATTATGTATAGAAGTCGAAGAACATTCAATGAAAACCCAAAAAAGCTGCATCTAGCTTATAATCTCTTAAATATGAAAACACAACAAATACATTTGTTTTAAAGTGGTGGAACACAGTGCAGCCCATTAAGTTGCCCCAACAGGGCATTGTGAATCAAAAAGTTAAATGAAAATAAATAAATAAAATTAAGAAAATTTTACTTCTATACGTGACCCTGGACCACAAGACCAGTTATAAGTCGCATGGGTATATTTGTAGCAATAGCCAACAATACATTGTATGGGTCAAAATTATCGATTTTTCTTTTTTTCCCAAAATCATTAGGAAACATCATGTTCTATGAAGATATTTTGTAAATTTCCTACCATAAATATATCAAAAATGTATTTTTGTGAGTGGATATGCATTGCTAAGGACTTCATTTGGACAACTTTAAAGGCGACTTTCTTAATATTTTGATTTTTTTTTTTTTTAGATTCCAGGTTTCAAATAGTTGTATCTCGGCCAAATATTGTCCTATCCTAACAACTACATCAATGGAAAGATTATTTATTCAGCGTTCAGATGATGTATAAATCTCAATTTTTTTGACCCTTATGACTGGTTTTGTGGTCCAGGGTCACATATAACAAATAAACAAATACAGGTGCTGGTCATATAATTAGAATATCATCAAAAAGTTGATTTATTTCACTAATTCCATTCAAAAAGTGAAACTTGTATATTATATTCATTCATTACAAACAGACTGATATATTTCAAATGTTTATTTCTTTTCATTTTGATGATTGTAACTGACAACTAAGGAAAATCCCAAATTCAGTATCTCAGAAAATTAGAATATTACTTAAGACCAATACGAAGAAAGGATTTTTAGAAATCTTGGCCAACTGAAAAGTATGAACATGAAAAGTACGAGCATGTACAGCACTCAATACTTAGTTGAGGCTCCTTTTGCCTGAATTACTGCAGCAATGCGGCGTGGCATGGAGTCGATCAGTCTGTGGCACTGCTCAGGTGTTATGAGAGCCCAGGTTGCTCTGATAGTGGCCTTCAGCTCTTCTGCATTGTTGGGTCTGGCATCTCTATCGCATCTTCCTCTTCACAATACCCCATAGATTTTCTATGGGGTTAAGGTCAGGTGAGTTTGCTGGCCAATTAAGAACAGGGATACCATGGTCCTTATACCAGGTACTGGTAGCTTTGGCACTGTGTGCAGGTGCCAAGTCCTGTTGGAAAATGAAATCTGCATCTCCATAAAGTTGGTCAGCAGCAGGAAGCATGAAGTGCTCTAAAACTTCCTGGTATACGGCTGCGTTGACCTTGGACCTCAGAAAACACAGTGGGCCAACACCAGCAGATGACATGGCACCCCAAACCATCACTGACCGTGGAAACTTTACACTGGACCTCAAGCAACATGGATTGTGTGCCTCTCCTCTCTTCCTCCAGACTCTGGGACCATGATTTCCAAAGGAAATGCAAAATTTACTTTCATCAGAGAACATAACTTTGGACCACTCAGCAGCAGTCCAGTCCTTTTTGTCTTTAGCCCAGGCGAGACGCTTCTGACGCTGTCTGTTGTTCAAGAGTGGCTTGACACAAGGAATGCGACAGCTGAAACCATGTCTTGCATATGTCTGTGCGTAGTGGTTCTTGAAGCACTGACTCCAGCTGCAGTCCACTCTTTGTGAATCTCCCCCACATTTTTGAATGGGTTTTGTTTCACAATCCTCTCCAGGGTGCGGTTATCCCTATTGCTTGTACACTTTTTTCTACCACATCTTTTCCTTCCCTTCGCCTCTCTATTAATGTGCTTGGACACAAAGCTTTGTGAACAGCCAGCCTCTTTTGCAATGACCTTTTGTGTCTTGCCCTCCTTGTGCAAGGTGTCAATGGTCGTCTTTTGGACAACTGTCAAGTCAGCAGTCTTCCCCATGATTGTGTAGCTTACAGAACTAGACTGAGAGACCATTTAAAGGCCTTTGCAGGTGTTTTGAGTTAATTAGCTGATTAGAGTGTGGCACCAGGTGTCTTCAATATTGAACCTTTTCGGAATATTCTAATTTTATTATTAGTGAAATAGTGAATTAGTGAAATAAATCAACTTTTTGATGATATTCTAATTATATGACCAGCACCTGTATATAAATAACAGTGCATACAGACAATTTCTTTCAAAAGACATTTGGAATAGGAAGTTATGTTTCCCCATAACATATGTACTTACAAGTCATTTGCCCACCGGCAACTATAGTTGCCGCTTGGGCTTTTGACTAAGTGTACAAAAAAACTATAGATCTCTTGTAAGATTTGTTTTGTTTGGATGATTCTAGAGACCTTCTTTATTATGTAGATATCTATATGTCAACAAAAAATACTTATTAGTAACATGAAAATGACGTTTCTTTGGGAGAGTTTGCCTTCGCCATGCTTCCTGGAAGTAGGGGTAGGAAGTTGACAGCCTCATGTGACAGGAAGGAAGTGAATACCTTTTTTTTGTTCTTGGAGTAATTTATTTGGTTGTTTTCTTGCATGTCATTGAGACATAAAACATGGAAAACATCTAGAAAAATGCGTACAAAAGGAAAATGACAACTATACTCTGCGGCAACTATAGTTGTATCAAATAATGAGACTAAGTTTGATACTTCCATGTCTCGCCAATTTGAATTAAACTTGTCCTGATGCAATTTGTTAAGGCTCCAGTTGATCCTTGCTGATGTTGTCTTGATGAGAAAGAACCAGTTGGATTCAGTGGATCTTTGGTGAATGGAAGGATAAGGCCGAAGCCTGGCACAAGCTTGGGGTTCCTTAGAAGTTCCTAGTACAGCATCATCTTCACATCAGCATTTTTCAGTAAAGGAAAAGAGAGACTGTGATCTTGTGATCAGTGATTTTAAAGGGTGAAGATGTCACACCCTCTTGAGGTGTCTGAGCCAATAAGGAGTTGTTCTCTCGGAGGGAACTTTACGAGGCTTTTGTGACTTTGGCAGGATATTATCATAAGAAACTGGATTGGATGAATGAGACAAGAACCTTCTAGATTTTTATAATACTAATGTGTCACAGAGTTAGTAACATGTAACATTAATTAACAAATAGGAAACGGAAGTTGGAGTCCGTAGATACCAAACATGCTACCCATGTGATTTTAGTTAACTATAAATTTGCAGCTTTGAAACATTAATACCAAAATAGTTCAAAAGAGAGAATTAATACATAGAATAAAGCCTATAAAAGGAAAGTCATGAGATGGGAACATGTTTATACATTTCTCAAGTGGTTATATATAGAATATATAGGATTAAGAGGGTTTATTTGTCCTTCTCAGAAAGAATGAAGTCAGATTCACTAGTCTCTGCAAAATTCTTTCTGATCATAAAAGTTCTTATCAGTTTTCTTGTGTCCTGTAACAGGACACCTAGTTCTGCCTGTGTGTTAGCTACGTTTGAGATGTTAGTTGCAGTTTTAGGGGGATTGGTTCACAGAACTTTGAGAGAGTGAGTTTTTGGATAATTCATTAAATATAATGAATAATTGTGTGTCTGAATGGTCCAGACGCTACAGTATGCACTAGAAAACCATCTATCACTAGAGACATTCCTCCAGCAGGATTGAGTAGCTACCTTGCTGGGAAATCCAGGCCAGTGTTTTCCAGAAATTATACCATATTGATCCATGCTCAAGTGGAAATGCAACTGGAACCATTCGTCTTGATGGTGGAAAAGTGTTTTAAAACAAATACTGATAAGAGGATACAGAAGCTTTTGATATATTTGTTTTTAAAAGTCAATAATGGTAGCACTTTCTTAAGAACATGGTTCCATATGCGGTACAATTGCAAACTGTTCCAAGCAAAAAAATGGACTCGCTGTTGGTCACATATTCTAATCCTGACTTTGAAGCAATGCAATTGAAAAACCTGGATTGATATA
This sequence comes from Ctenopharyngodon idella, assembly GCF_019924925.1. NCBI lineage: Eukaryota > Metazoa > Chordata > Actinopteri > Cypriniformes > Xenocyprididae > Ctenopharyngodon > Ctenopharyngodon idella. The sequence goes on from NC_067223.1 coordinate 20,621,333, forward strand.
ATACACCATAATTCAGCAATGGTAACTATTGGATCAGTATAATATGGTGTAATTCAGCAACAGTAACTGTTGGATTGGTATAATGCAACAACGGTAACTGTTGGATCGGTATAATACGGCGTAATACAACAACAGTAACTGTTGGATCGGTATAATACGGCTTAATACAACAACGGTAACTGTTGGATCAGTATAATATGGCTTAATACAACAACAGTAACTGTTGGATTGGTATAATACAACAACGGTAACTGTTGGATTGGTAACATACGGCTTAATACAACAGCGGTAACTGTTGGATTGGTATAATACAACAACGGTAACTGTTGGATCGGTATAATATGGCTTAATACAACAGCAGTAACTTGGATTGGTATAATACAACAACGGTAACTGTTGGATCGGTATAATATGGCTTAATACAACAACGGTAACTGTTGGATCGGTATAATACGGCTTAATACAACAACAGTAACTGTTGGATTGGTATAATGCAACAACGGTAACTGTTGGATCGGTATAATACGGCTTAATACAACAACGGTAACTGTTGGATCGGTATAATACGGCTTAATACAATAACAGTAACTGTTGGATTGGTATGATACAACAACAGTAACTGTTGGATCAGAATAATATGACGTAATTCAGCAACGTTAACTGTTGGATCAGTATAATACGGCGTAATACAACAACGGTAACTGTTGGATCGGTAAAATACGGCTTAATACAACAACAGTAACTGTTGGATTGGTATAATGCAACAACGGTAACTGTTGGATCGGTATAATACAGCTTAATACAACAACGGTAACTGTTGGACCGGTATAATATGGCTTAATACAACAACAGTAACTGTTGGATCGCTATAATATGGCTTAATACAACAACAGTAACTGTTGGATCGCTATAATATGGCTTAATACAACAACAGTAACTGTTGGATCGCTATAATGCAACAACGGTAACTGTTGGATTGGTATAATATGGGGTAATTCAGCAACGGTAACTGTTGGATCGCTATAATGCAACAACGGTAACTGTTGGATTGGTATAATACGGCGTAATTCAGCAACGGTAACTGTTGGATTGGTATAATACGGCGTAATTCAGCAACGGTAACTGTTGGATCGGTATAATGCAGCGTAATTCAGCAACGGTAACTGTTGGATCGGTATAATACGGCGTAATTCAGCAACGGTAACTGTTGGATCAGTATAATACGGCGTAATACAACAACGGTAACTGTTGGATTGGTATAATACGGCGTAATTCAGCAACGGCAACTGTTGGATCGGTATAATGCAACAACGGTAACTGTTGGATCAGTATAATACGGCGTAATACAACAACGGTAACTGTTGGATTGGTATAATACGGCGTAATTCAGCAACGGCAACTGTTGGATCGGTATAATGCAACAACGGTAACTGTTGGATCGGTATAATACGGTGTAATTCAACAACGGTAACTGTTTGGTCTGATGGTGTCATCAGCAAAAGCAGGCTCGTTCACAAAACTTTTTTTTCTTTTTTTTTTTTTTAAATGCATTTTTCATGAAATCTGTACGTACAATATTATAACCCGGACATGTATTTGCAATTCTCATTAGGACATTAAACTATCCAATAATCGTAATCACTTTATCACAAAATAAAAAGTATTCAAGAACCTGTTTAGTAATATAAACATTCTGATGAAAGGTTAGGTCTGAATGCAAATATCAATGCAAAACTATGCAAAAGTAGTAAGTAGAAGTAGTTTTTCTAACTAGTCAACAGATAGGAGAGCAGAGGGCAGCCTCACCTAACCATCAATCACTAACAATAACTTTAGTCCAGGGGTCAAAACCTGAACCTTGAGGGCCACATCTGAACCTGCCAATCAAGATAAAAATCTAGATAAAATCTGCAGGACATTGGCCTCCGGGAGCAGGTTTGAACACACCTGTATAGACAGGATTGAAGCTCAGATAAGATCAACTGAGAAACTTGTAAAGTTAATGCAAATAACTTGCATTACTTCTAACACAAGGGTTCACAACAATTCACCAACCGTCCGGGCACTTTGAGGCAAACTTGATTGCAGCAAAGAAGATGATCTGAGAGATGAATGAATCCTTTTTAAGGTTTAAGGAACCACTTTACAACAAAAAACAAAACAATGCCTTTAATGCTGCACAACAAGAAGAGGGACTGTTAACCTAAAATGAAGATTCTGTCATAATTCCCTCGTGTCACATGTCACTGGGTTTATTTATTCATATTTTTATTATTTTTTGTCCATTCAATGGAAGTCAGTGTGGTCCAAAGAAGTCATACAGGTTTGGAGCGACATGAGGGTGAATAAATGACAGAATTGGTATTTTAAGTGAACTATTCCTTTAATGTACAGCATTCTGTAGTGTTAGCAAGAGCAGATACATGACAACATATCAAAACTGATACATCAAGCCAGGGTATTGCAATCCCATCCATGATATAATATTAAAATATCCTAAGTTGTGAAAACAATTTATCAGTAAATGAAAAAGTATTAAGAAAAAGAATATAAGAAATCGTTCACCCCAAAATTCTGTCAGCATTCCAAAACTGTGTGTGTTTTTCTTTCTTCAAATACAAAAGAAGGAAAATGAAGTTAATGAATATCCAGTCTGGTCTCTTCGTTTATAGGTAGTGTTGTCAAGGCTCCTTTAAGAGAGGGCTTTTATTCTGACGGCGTCCATCACCTTCCGGTTAAGCAGTCTTCTGTAGTGCTGCCAATTTAGCGATTTTGTCGCTAGATTTAGCAACTTTTGAGACTTTTTCAAAAGCCTCAAAATTATTTGCAAAGTAAATTAATTTATTAGAACTCGCACTTCACCATAGCTCAAGTCCCACCAGGATTTTGTTATTTTGTATGTGTGTGTGTGTGTGTTTTTTGCGATCAAAATGACTGATTGTGTGGTGGTAATTTCCAGAAATTTGCAAAAAAAATTGCAAGTTTTTTTTTTTTATTATTAGGATACCACATTTACCATATTATGTATTATGTTTGATGCAAAATGCAAAAATCTTGTTTATTTTGGTATCTTATATAATAATCGCAATAAGTTTACATAAGAAACAAAGTGTCATCTTTCAAATTCTGTCCGTTTAATTATGAAATTTAAACAGAAAATGTTGTTTTGACGCTCTTTAATGCGGCGTGACAGATCACTATCCACCGTTTTCCGGGGACAGTCCTGGTTTTTTGTGTTCTGTCCCCAGAAATCTCCCAGTTTTACAGTTAGTTCAAAACAACCTGCAAACTGCTGTATTAGAAACACCCTCACAGCAGCGTTAACTAGATTTTTGTAATTTGATGCAAAGGTAATATAATACTAAGCATAGTGTTATAAATGTACATACGTTTTTTTTTTTTAAAAATGAAAAAAAAATTGTTTTTGCAGGATTTACGATATTGATGACCGTTAAAACGTGTCATCACAGTCTGTGAAGAGAGTCTATTGTGGCCGAACATAAAACACAATTTTTTTTTTCACACACATTTCTATAAAAATTAAAAAAACAATTGATTATTTCAAGGGGCAGCTAATGACACCTCATTTGAATATTTTCATGTCTGGGAAAAAATTGGGATTAAACGAGTTAAGATTTCATGACATTTATGATGTCTACTGTACTCAAAGTGATATAGCTATGCTGGCTACCTACAAAAAAGGACAGCTAGGGTCGATTACGTTACCTAACAACACAGTTGACTTACCCTTCCAATGACGACGAAGCAGGATTTAGCCGGCAGACTCAAAAGAATTTGAATGTTCATAACAAAATTAGATTGTGTTCATTTGTACCCCTCCAGGTTTTTATAGGCTTTTAAAGAGTCTCCAGAGTAGGACAAGAGACAGTTGATGAGGTGGTTGTACATATCAGGATACTGCAGGTCAGAAAACCTATCTGTTCCTTTATCGATACACGTTAAAAGCACCCCAGGAGCATTATAGGGATCGTAAGATGGAAATTGCCATCAGCTCAAGTCTATGGGAAACTTTGCAGAGCAACTCTAGCTAAAATAATACTGTTCAACCGAAGACACGGAGAAGCTGCAAAGATGCAACTAAAAGGCTTCCTATAGAGGGATGCTTCTGCCCTACATGAGCATGTTGCTGCAGGCCTGATAAAGTTTAAACAAAAACCTTGTGCACATTTCAGTCGGGTGGAAATTAGGGGTAAAAGAGGGCGAAAAGTTGCAATGTTGCTATCGCTAGACATGGATGATGCCTTATCACACACCATAAGCTGAAGAAAAGTGTGTGGAGTCCCAGAAAAAATCACATTCTTGTTTGCGAGACTCAATATTTTGACTCCTTATTGAGGACAAGAATGTCTGAGGATTTATGCAAATTAGTGTGGTGCACAAAACCCTGAACTCCTCAGCTCAACACAATTTTAAAATTATGTATTATGTATTTAATAAATATTTATTCATTTACAATTTCATTTTTCTATTTTACGTTTTAAAACAAATTAAATAAACACTTGAATATGTCAATTAATTTGTCTATTTCTAAAATGATTTAATTTATTTACATTTTTATGTTTGTATTATTACATTGATAATTAATTCCCTCATTTTATTTGTAGTCTTCACTCCTCGTCCTCCATAGCTCAGTGATGTGAGTGAACTATTTCAGCTGGAGGATCTTAAAGTCTGTGTAAAGCGATATTAGAATATGTGTTATTAACCACCCAGCCAAATTTGAATGATAAAAAAAAGCCAAATAAATAAAATAAGTTAACAAAATCTTAACAAAATAAGCAGTATTCTCTGCTCTTAAACGTGTCAGTTTAGTAGAGTTAGAGCAAAATTTAGTAGAGTTACCGTGGACTACAGTACCTACTAATTATAACATAAAAGGGGTGACTCTTTATTTGAGTTTTCATTGGTTCCTGTGTTTCTTTAAGTTCCCGCCACTTGGTTTCCATTGTCACCTTCATTATTAGTTCATGTTTGTCAGCCGTGTCTCATTTATCACCTTGTTATCCTCACTACTTAAGTTCCTGCCTCTCTGTTGTTCTTTGTCTGGTCTCGTCAGTTATATGGGTCAATATCACTGTAGGGTGCCTTTTGGTGTCCTGTACATAAATAACTCATTTGCCATGATAAATTAACATAAAAATAACTATCAAAGGGTGTGTGATATAAGGCTAAGTTTTTATATTCATAACAAAAGCATTACTTGGCTCTTTAGATACATTTTCTAGATTTTTTTATTTTTTAGTTTTGTAGGATGTGTGTTATTTTGCTATGTCCCATGCACTGCTCATTCAATTTGTAAAATATAGTCAAATCATTAATTTAAAAAAAAAAAAATTCCTATTAATATTTTTTTTAAATAAGAGATTATTTGAGTGTACTGATCATTTGGTAATAAAAACAATATTTTTATTTAATAAAAAAGAAGAGTTTTTTTTTTCATGTCCCTTGAATGGTTGTCCGCCCTGTCGTATTGGGGAATCTGTCCCTTTAAGAAAAGGCCATCCCATTTAGTGACATCAGGACAACAGATTTTTTGTCTCTTCGGTGGCAGGAATTTCGACGGCTGAAGTGAGTAAGTTGGTGACTTTCCAACTGACAAATTTTCTTTGTATGAGCTTACTTGTTTTGCCAATGCTTAACATGTCACATTTTTGTCCTGTCTTTATTCCACCATTCCACAGGTTGCTGGGAACGCTTAACTGTCAGCTGATACGGAGGTCCTGTACCCGCTACACGAGCATGTACCAACTGGATCCTTGATCTTGACAATTGCAGGTACTCTGATGTTGCAGAATAGGACTGGATTTATGGGACACAGGTATGTCATGTGAGGGTAGGTACGTCATTGGGGTCATCAGGTGGGCACCTTCTTTCAGTGATATTTCATTGATTAGCCCAAAACATCTCCAGAGGGCTCAACGGTGATACCTGGCATCCCAGGTACAACCCCCCTCAGCTCCATTTCCCCCCTTGATATTTTTGGAGCCAGTCAGAATCTTGCTTCTTTATCCAGAGCCACTGGCTGCTTCTCTCAGCTGCCTCGGATACAGTTTTAATGGTTCGGCACAAGCTCTAGCCTCTGATTCCCAGGTCTCTTAGCAGGTTAGTAGTAGATGAAGTCACATTCAACGTCACATCAGTGACTGATGATTTGGGATCTCGCCTGAGAGCCCAATGATCTTTGACTGTAAATGAAACGAGCCAAAGCACATTGCATTGGCTCATTTAGATTACACTCGAAGGTGATTGGGCTCTCAATCGAGATCCCAATTCATCAGTCACTGACGTGACGTCTCCTTTCCTCCCTTCAGGGAATGAGGGTTACATACGTAACTGAGATGTTCTGGCATCCTCTGCATCCTACTTCCACCGGACGGATTTCAGAGTTCCATCCGCAAAGTTGTATTTCAGCAGCTAGCTCAGCATATCTTAGGTATTTACACTCATAAGCCTCTTCCAATGAATCTTCCCAGGATACAATGAGTTCAATTATGAAGACCTTCTTAACTGAGGGAACCAGAGAACTATATCAGACCTGAGGGTAGTGGTTGTGATCTCTGGGGAGAAAATAGGCTGCCGACCAATATCCACCAGCATCTTCCAGTCGCAGGCTATCCGAAGCTGGTTATGCTCCAGTGATGGCCTGTTCCTGGTTACTTTTGCCCCTTCATGGACCAAGATGGCATGTGGGAAGTCACTCACTGGTGGTAAATAATTAGTGGTAATACATTTTTCCTCAAGGGTGGAGGCAAGGCTCTTAAGGACTTGGTTGTGACACCATGTGTAACAACCCTGGGTGAGGCTGACTTTACACCCCATCAGTATGTGTTTGAGGGAAGCTGGGCTGGAGCAGAAAGCACACCCAGGATCTTCACCCAACCACTGTTGGAGATTAGTTGGTGTTGAAAGGATGTCATAAGTAGCTCTGATAATAAAGCTAAGCTGCTTTGCTTCTATACTCTACAAGTCCTTCCAGCTGATCCTCCTCTTCTCCACCCTGTCCCACTTTGTCCACCAAGGAAGAATGCCTTGGCCCACTTTGCTGCTTCCTCCTGTCTACTTGTTTCCTCTACCACCATTTTCCTCTGCTCTGGTGATATGGCTTTGTTCCACTCTGGACAGCTCGTTGTTAATCCAAGGCCTCATCTTGCTTGCTGAACACGCCCCACAATGTCTGCATGCTTGATTGCTGCTATCGCCTCCCCTCTACTGCACTGGTTGGCCTTCAGCCCAGAGAAGGTATCTTGACATCTTGACAGTCTGCATGAAATTTCACAGCAGTAGGTCACACAAGTTTACGTGGTAATTCAATAAGGGCTATATTTCATATAACAGATGATTTCACACAATATACTTGTATAATTGTGACTTTGAGTCCCACTGTGATGTACACACATTTTGCTGATCATTTTCTTTGTTCAAGTGGTTTTCTTAACTTTTATCTTTATTTTTCTCAGCATCATGCATTGCTGCCGTATTCTGGACCAATCGGACACACGATTGTTCATTATATATTACTGAATAATCCAGAAAATTCACTCTCCCAAAGTTCTGTGAACCCATCCCCCAAAACTGCATCTAACATTCTGTTACTTTTCATTTTACCCATGTACTGCATGTGTGATTGTGTGTATGTGTTTGTTTAGTTAAGAAAACTTTTAGTTTTAGTTAATAAAACTTTTGCACAATACTTATTTGGTTCTTATTCTCTGCTTGCACCAAGGTCAATTTAACAATTCCTGGTTTTGTTACACGCTCTACGCACTGTACATGCTAATAAACAATTATTTTTGTTTATGGCAATGAAAAATACACTTTTCTTAGAATTAATGAATAATCAAAAGTGTTCGCTGGACGAACTGATTCATTGATTGTAATATTAATTTAGCTACATTGAGTTAATCAGATCCAAATATTCAAAATTATTCATAAGTTATGATTATTAATATTTCCTCTTTGATCTAATTTGCTATACTGCTTTATTGCTGCACAAGTCCTCAAATATCTTTTTTAAAACGTAAAAAATAATTGTGAGTTTATATCTCGCAATTCTGACTTTATAACTCCGAATTGTTCAAAACTTAAGTAAAAATTTAAAAGTTAACAGGACTTTAAACAATTGGACAACCTGAATTGCTTCTTTTCAGAAATGTGGTTTTATATCACTAAATTGTCAAATCAAATAGAAATAGCACATTAAAGTTACAACTAAATGATGTAACCACTTTTTGTGTTTATGTGTCTGATACCAGGAATATTTTTGCTCATGTGGCCCAAAAGTCCACTCAATAGAGAAAAGTTTTGTGCAGCAAGAAAATAATTCAAGGAAACATTGCTTGTAACACAGGATTTATTTCATAAATTGTCTTTTTTTTTTTTTTTTTTTTTTTTAACTAAATGTCATTTTAAAAACATTATTACAGAACCAGTTTCTATAGGTTATTTTAAAGTGATTACACAAAGTATGAATCTATATGAATATTTATGTATTGATATCATATAAGACTATTTGAAAACAGCAAATGTTGTGTATACACACACATCTATATATTTCCCCTGAACACCCAACCCCCACCACCCAAAAAAAAAAACACCAAACAATTTGGCCTAAATGTAAAACAGCTTATACATGATTGACAAAATTAGAAGTAATTGAAGAACTTGTGTTACATGTGTAATCGGTCTTAACATTACAGGAGGAGATTCTTTGTCAATCAATACTTTGTGCCTTTTGAGGCCCCCTCATACATTTTTAAGATTTTTAAACAAACAAACAAACCACTTTTTTTCCCTGCTATCATACAATATGGGAGAAGTGAAAAGCACATTTTTCTTACGGTGTGCCTTTAGCCCCTTTGTACCCTTTACAGTGCCAGAAAATCGGGTAGGATAATCTCATGCAGCTTCAGAAACTGTTAGCTACATCTTAAGTCAAGTGCCCGTGAGAGAAAGTATACTTACATGGATGACTGCAGTCCGAACTTCTTCTCAAGAGCAGCTGGTCTGGTCAAAGCTGGAAAAGTGAGATGTGTTTGGTCAGGCTGCTGCTTAAATAAAGCTCCAAAGGGGACAGGCAGTACCTAAAACACACCCTGAGTCAGTGTAACCAGCTCCCCCCACCTCTCACTCACAATTAAACACAATCTTTTTAAAGATGCATGTGGAAGACTGGAGATTTTGCTTGTTGATAAAAACATGCACAAGCATCTTTTCTTTTTTTCATTCTCCAACATTCAGCATGCTGCCACTATTACAACAGCTACACACACACACACACACACACACACACACATATATATATATATATATACATATATATATATATACCTCCGACTGTTTGGCGCGAATTAGTGTAGCGGCGCTCGTTCACGGAAGTCTATGAAGTTTAGAGGAGAATGAGATTCGCTAGCAGAAGGCTCGTCCATTCCTGACAGCAAAATGGAAATATTTGTATGACTTTCTAACATTTACAGATGGAGAATATACCTGTGAAATGTAAGTTATGCGCTTAGGAAAACACCACATCACAAAAGCATTAAACAGCGCAAAAATCTGTCAGCACATGACTCTGTCAGAGCATCTTTAAACGATAGGCCTACGTGTTAATTATATATCTTAATCTTACGAGTTATTTTTTAAAGCCCTTAATATAAAGTATGTCTCATGTTTAAGCCAAATTGTATTATTCATTTCCCCCGCAGCAGCACTCTTGAGATAAACACATAAGATACTGGATACAATCCAGTTTAATGATTGGCAGACAAATAATTCTTAGGAGCTGGAAGTCAGAAGAGGCCCCTTCCTTTCAGGAATGGATAGCAGAACTAGGTAGAGTGGCTGCATTTGAAAATATGTCTTATAAATAGATGGACAAACTAAATTTATTTTATAAGAAATGGTCCAGATATTTATCTTATTTGGAAAGGGGGCAGTAATTATTATATGAGAGAAACATGTTCATGTTGTTTTTTTTATTATTATTATTATTTTCCTTTTCTCACCAATAATTGCTGGAAGTTATACTTATTGTATTGAATTGTATAGCCAAGTTGTGACCTCAAGCTGTAGTTCTTGTGTGGGTGGGTGCTGATATTAGGGTGAAAATGTTGATTTTGTACAGATGCATTATGTTGTATTCTGAAAAGCGCCTGAAAATAAATAAAAAATGTTAATCACAAAATAGCCAAAATTGTCCAACACTGAAAAACATACAATTAGACCAAAGCAAGGGTCTATCACAAAAAATACTTTAATTTTACATCTGCAAAGTGAAAAAAAAAGTGCAAAAAAAGTGAAAAGTGTCCTAAAAACCGACCAAAGAGTAGGCGTTTTAGCTCATGCTTTCTTCAGTGCTCATGAAACAAACATTAACAACACTCTTCTTCTATAGACACAATTACTAATTACCAGCTGAACTTAATCAATAGGTGGTAGGTGATTACAAAAAAACAACAAATAACCCCTACTGGATTGAATGAAGAGATGGATCTTGCTTGTTTCATGTATTTTTTCCTTGTCATTTTATTTTTATTTTTTTCCTTGTCATTTATTTTAATGAATAAAATAAATGACAAGGAAAAAAATAAAAATAAAATGACATTCATTAATTCCCCCCATTTCCCCTTTCCACTCTTTGGTCTGTTTTAAGACACATACGGAATGCAATTTGTCCTGTTTCAGGCCTGGTTCTATGGGGTTGCTAGAGAGTGACAAACACCTTCAAACTAAAGCAAGATCAACTCTTAAGTCAAGTCACATTTATTTATATAGCACTTTTTACAATGCAGATTGAGTCAAAGCAGCTTTACAGTGATAGCAGGAAATAATTTTGGAAAAAATGGTGTCATTGTCCAGCTTAAGTAAATTCAGTATTGATTCACTCCATTGTAAAAATCATTAGATATTAATTTAGTTCATTTATATACATAGTTCAGTCATGAAACTCTAGAGGGCGCAGCTGATGGGACCTTAACGCAAGTTGATGATAATTATAGCTGATTGCTCATGTCACATCTGCAGCCAATGAGCTTGTTGCTCACACATTTAAATGGCTGGTTACATTTCACTATAGCAGTTTGCAGTGCGCTTCAGAGTTCCTCTAAAAACCCTCCACCTTCCCCAGCTCCACCTGTATAGATCTGCTATGGGTTATTATTAGGGATGCACTGATACCAGTATCGGTATCGCCCGATACCAAGCTCATGTACTTGTACTTGTAAAAATACCCCCGATACCAAAGACTGATACCTCATGTGACGTAAGTTACATAATTTTCCGTGCACAGAGACACCGGCGGCAGCAGCAGAATCAATGTCAGCCTCAGAGGTGTGGAAATACTTAAAAACTAATGATGACAACCCACACATTGCGGACTGCATGCTTTCAATCACAATTCGTTATCGGTTAGTGAAGGCGGGATAGGCGGAATCGGGCTGAATGACACAGACCAGAAGCGCTCTCTCTCGCTCGCACGCTCTCTCTCTCTCTTTCTTGCGCGCGATCCCAGTTCTCTCAGACAGCGCGCGATCAGTTCTCCTCGCGCCTGAATGGTCAAATGCACACATAGTTGTCAAAATGTCCATCGTGGAGTATCTCACGTAAATACAGTCGGTTATGGCTTAAGTGGACGTAAACATTTGGGTGAAAACAGGATATGTGTCAGTATCCATGGATTCGGTCTTAAAGGGACCGTAGCCTAATTAAATATTTGTCATTAATGTTAATAAAACAACAAAAGATGTTAAATAAATGTATACATGTTAAATAAATCTACTGTATCTGAAAAACAAGTTTATTTCATTTGTATCTCTAGTATTTGTTGTATTGTTTGTAATTTGTTTGTAAATTTCTTTTTATATAACAGTTAGATTATTAGAGTAATAATAAAGAAGCTGTCCTACATGCATTAGTCTCACTGTGCTTGGAAAACTACAACATCACCAAAAAGAAAAAAAAAGAGAAATTAATAAATGTATAGGCATCGGTATCGATATCGGCGAGTACCAGAAAAAAAGTATCGGCACTCGTACTCGGAGATCTTCGAGCAGCAGCCCGACGCTGAGGAAAACCGTTCTAGGTAGGGTTGTCGAGTTACTGATGCTATGAGGTGTTAGTGCACCTGTCACTCATTTTTTTTATTGCAGAATTTATAATTACATACAAGATCAGATCAAAGATACCATGATTTTATCTTTAACATTAAACAATCATAATGAATGGGGGACTCAGTAGTATTTCAAATACACTGTTGGGAAGTTAGTCGGGCCGATACCAACAACAAACATGTAACCAATCAGCATTAGGGGGCGTATAACGGTCGAGGAGAGAGAACGAGCAAGAGGGAGTTTTGAAAATAAGAAAAAAAAGCTGCAGAACGAGAATTGGGACACAATACAAAAGAGCTCAAACGAATATCACTGGAATGAAGGTTTATGACTGGGCAAGCGCTTTAAACACTTATTTACTCTTGTGTACTGTACGTTCATTTTTCGTGCTTCCTTGTTGTTCGTTCATCAACTGCGCTTTATTTTTCGTGAAGCATTTTGTTGCGCATCAGCTGTGATAAACAGACATCTGCTTGCATTGCGTGTGTAACAGTGGCCAGATTTGCAGTTGCAGTTACCGACTCAGAGCAGGGTGGTTAGGATTGGAGGGTGAGTTTTGGAGGCGGAGCAATGAAGATAGGGGTGGGTTTGTTGGGTTGATTTCAAATATCAACAATGTCCAACAGCGTTGTTCAAATTCTACTTACAGCACCTTTAAGGTTGAACCACTGTAGTCATGTGGACTATTTTAACGATGTCTTAACTACTTTTCTGAACCTTGAATGTGGTAATTACATTGCTTTCTCTTGGGGATCAGAAACCTCTCGGATTTCATCATAAATATCTTAATTTGTGTTTTGAAGATGAGTGAAGGTCTTACAGGTGTGGAATGACATGAGGGTGAGTAATTAATGACAGAAATTTAATTTTTGGGTGAACTAACCCTTTAAATCTCTCATTAAGAAACCACAATTTGATCCAGATGAATTAGCAAATTCAGACCCATTTCAAATCTTCCATTTATGTCTAAAATACTAGAAAAAGTCGTGTCCGCTCAATTGTGCTCCTTGCAAAAAAAATAAAAAATAAAAAATCTATATCTATGAAAAATTCCAGTCCGGTTTTAAAGGAACACTCCTAAGCTAATTTTCCAACTCCCCTAGAGTTAAACAGTTGGGTTTTACCGTTTTCGAATCCATTCAGCCGATCTCCGGGTCTGGCGGTACCACTTTTAGCATAGCTTAGCATAGTTCATTGAATCTGATTAGACCGTTAGCATCTCGCTCAAAAATGACCAAAGAGTTTCGATATTTTTCCTATTTAAAACTTGACACTTCTGTAGTTACATCGTGTACTAAGACCGACGGAAAATGAAAAGTTGTGAGTTTCTAGGCCGATATGGCTAGGAACTATACTCTCATTCCGGCGTAATAATCAAGGAACTTTGCTGTCGTACCATGGCTGCAGCAGGCGCAATGATATTACACAGCGTCTCTCACAAATGTCTCCATGGTTGCAAGGGACGCTCCCTGTGCAAGCATGGAGTCACAGGCGCTAAGTGTTCTGTGCAGGTCCTTTGTACCGGTGGACAACTGGCACTCTGCTTGAGACCAGCAGAGACCATGTCATGACCCCAAAAGAGTCTAGGTATAATCTAGGTATATAGGTTTTAATGACAAAAATGAGACTCGACTTGTTAGAAATTTGTCATTTCTAAATCCCCTGGTATGTGGGTAAAAGACAAATATAAAAATTATGTTAATTCAAAAATGAATGTCAATTGTGGCAAAGTCTTAAGCTGGGCCAGAGTCAAGATATAGATAAAGTTTGATGTTGCAAGTTTATGAAAATGCAGTGTACCAGTCCTGAATAACTCAAAGCCCTTTCTCTCATTCAAAGTCTCTAGTCAAAGCTTCCTGAAGCAGTGTTTTGAATTCGGCCATCACTATATAAGTCTCTATTTTGTTTTTTTGGCGCACCAGAAATATTCTCGTCGCTTTATAATATAAATATAGAACCACTGTACTCACATGAACTGATTTAAATATGTTTTTAGTACCTTTATGGATCTTGAAAGAGGAAATGTCATTGCTCCCTATGTAGGCCTCACGGAGCCATCGGATTTAAACAAAAATATCTCAATTTGCGTTCCGAAGATGAATGAAGGTCTTACGGGTGTGGAACGGCATGAGGGTGAGTAATTAATGACATTATTTTCATTTTTGAGTGAACTAACCCTTTAAGGGTTGAAGGTCAAATAAGCTATAAGGCTGTCTCTGCAATCTAGGGTTTAAGATTTGAGTAGAATAATATTTTGGTTTCTGCAAAACAGTAGAGATAATAATGGGACTGAGACAATAATGCTAATATATTTTTGGATCTGCAGACTAACAATTTGATAGAGGAATACAGTGACAAAGTAATAACAAAAAGTAAAGCAGTTGAAATTAATGTGATAAAAAAAAGATGTTTCAAAAACAGCTTTAAAGAAATTGATAATGTCTTATAGTACAAATTTGTATAATTTATAAGTGATATGGAAGATTATCAAAAAAATCTGTCCGTTTGTGTTTATGTTCATGACAATTTTGGTGCAGTGGCAAACCTAATGAGATTATAAGTATCACTGCCAAATAAGAGGGTTAAGACTTTGGTCATTTAGCCTAAGCAGTTATAACTGACAAGACATTTGAGTTTAAAACTGACTTTAAAGGAAGTCTTAATTATTTGATTTCGAACGCTGTACTGTTGACATGGTCTGAGTACTGTGAAATGTTGTGAAAATTGAATTTCAGATTAAAAATAATTAGGTATTGAGTATGATTAACAGTGATGTCATGATAAAGATATGTGCAAGACAAACAAGTCGTTGCTATATAATTGAATTTATATGTTTTGATGCTTATGTCATTTTGCTGAAATGTTTTAAGATTGTCAAGTTTATGTTCTTTTTTTGTTTTGTGGGCTATAATGGATCTGTTGTGAAAAGAAATCTTAACAAAAGGGTTATTACATAAATGTAACAATTCTATTAAGTTTTATTGAAAAGGATAATTTAAATTATGTAAATTTGTTTTCTTTTATTTCTATTTTTAAAAGTGGTTTAAAAAGAGAGATTTAAAAGATGTTCTGCAATCACAGTGTTGTTCATGATGGTGAGTGGGGGGAGACTTCTCCTGAAGTCCACAATCATCTCCACTGTCTTGAGCGTGTTGAGCTCCAGGTTGTTAAGACTGCACCAGACAGCCAGCTGTTCAACCTCCAGTCTGTAAGCAAATTCGTCACCGTCCTGGATGAGGCCGATCAGTGTGGTGTCATCTGCAAACTTCATGAGCTTGACAGAGGGGTCTTTAGAGATGCAGTCATTGGAGTAGAGGGAGAAGAGCAGTGGGGAGAGAACACAGCCCTGAGGGGCGCCGGTGCTGATGGTGCGGGTGCTGGATGAGAATTTTCCCAGCCTCACTAGCTGCTGCCTGTCTGTCAGGAAGCTGGTGATCCACTGACAGACAGAGGTGGGCACAGAGAGCTGAGTTAATTTGGGCTGGAGGAGTGATGGGATGATGGTGTTAAAAGCAGAGCTGAAGTCCACAAACAGGATCCTCACATAAGTCCCTGGTCTGTCCAGGTGCTGCTGGACAGAATGCAGTCCCATATTGACTGCATCATTCACAGACCTGCAGGGGGTCCAGTAAGGGTCCAGTGATGTCCTTCAGATAAGCCAAAACCAGAAACATGAGAACTACAACTGACTTCAGCCACAGCCTTAAATTAAATCAACTGAAAAGACATTAACCCCCGGTTTCACAGACAAGGCTTAAGCTAGTCCTAGACTAGAATGCATGTTTGAGCAGTTTTAACTGAAAGTAATTTGCACTGACATATCTTAAAATGTCAGAGCCATTGTTTTGTCTCAAGATGCACACCAGTAACGTGTTTTTCTAGGGTACATTTATAAAAGCTACTTAAATACCCTAATTGAACTAAGGCCTAATCCTGGTTTAGGCTAAGCCCTGTCTGTGAAACCGGGCCAAAATCTCTCCAGATCTGATTAAACAATTCCACAAACAGCATTACCAGCTTCACTTATTACTAACCAGATTCACTTTATTTTCACACATCTACAGAAGTCCTTATTGAGAATTTAGATGAGTTTAGATGTTGTTTTATTGGTCAAGAGAGAGACAGAAAAAAAGAAAAGAACAAAAGAAAAGAAAAAAAAAATGATGCCACCATCATGGAGATCAGTGTTTGCTTTAGTTGGGCTCTTGACCCTTGGCTTTTTTCTCTTCAACAATGCATGATGTTATAAAGCAGTGAGGTCAGTGCTTTTATATTATGATAAAGTTATTGTGGGCTGAAAAGCATACAACTATGTTATTGAACTTTAATACATAAAGTAAAACATCCTTTCCATTCAACTTTTGGCTCTCAACAATAGAATAATATCAAATGAATCAAAAAAATAGTTTAGCTTTTAACACATTTTATATGACACTGTTTCTTTTCATGGCCATATGTTCAAATAAGGTAAAAAATCAGTTGTCATAAATATATATATATATATATATATATATATATACTATTTCGGTCAAACATAATTTCAATCCTCCTTGTGTTCTCTGGTATATTTTCCTGAAGATTGAATCTTTCCCAACAGTCCTTGATTACCAATCAAGTAGGCATGAAAGTCTTTGCAAGACGTGTTTAAAGTTGTATTGTGTACACAAAAGCCCCTGCTATATTTTTGTCCACCTATCTTTTGCGCATTTTGGGATATCGCATAAAAAACACTAGGTGGAAACACCAAGATGTGCATAAATTTGAAAAAAAATCAACAAAAAAACGTAACTGTGCTTAACTAAGTTGGATAAATTTTTACGAAACGAAACGACACGAAAATGTGTACAAACTACACAGTAAAATCCCCAGAGTTAAATCAACTCTGCTCAGAGTACATATGGTCCCTCTCTAAATAGTGTTAAAGTAACACTGAAGCAGAGTTAAAATTAATGAGATAATTAAGCAATTAATATGGCTGTGACTGAAGTCAGTTGTAGTTCTTGTGTTTCTCTTTTCTTCAGTGATTCTGCTTGTTAACAGCAGGTGTTCATCACTAATACGCAATCATTACTTAATTAATTGCTTAATTATCTCATTACCTTAACTCTGCTTCAGTGTTATTTTAATACTATTTAGAGAGGGACCATATGTACTCTGAGCAGAGTTGATTTAACTCTGGAGATTTTGCTGTGTACGATGGAAACACTTTTACTGAATAAATTCCATGATGCGCATCAAAAAAGACATGCGACTTTGCAATGGGACGGCATAACTGGAGATAACAACTGCAAGATAATATGACAACATTTATTGTGTTTCATCTGCATGCTCTATAATAATTATACGAAAAATAATTATTACTATCCCTTCTACTGCAGCAACTTCCATTTTTCTTAGTGATATTTAGTGCCAGTTTATCAAAAAAGTGACGATTTTGTTCTCTTCGACTCACTGGAAGGAAACTGCTTTATTCACAAATGTTTTATGCGATATTCTAAATTTGTGTGCTCAAAATGATGTCATTCACTAGAGTTGACGTCATTCATGAACAAGACTTTATTAACTAAACATTAGACTATCATACATACTGCATTACCACCACAGGTGTACATTATTTTCTAATAATTCAATGGCCCGTCGTCAATTATTTTTTACATATAACAAATATTTTAGTCTGATGTGTCTCACTCGCTACAACACATGTGAATGGCTTATTCTCAGTGTGAACTCTCATGTGACTTTGAAGGTTTCCTTTCAATCTGCAAGTCTCTCCGCACTGAGAGCACGTGAAAGGCTTCTCTTCACTGTGAATTTTCATGTGGATCTCAAGGTTTGCTTTGTTTTTGCAAGTTTTTCCACAGTGATGACACACGTAAGTCTTCTTTCCAGTGTGAATTCTCATGTGCCTGTTGAAGCTTCCTTGTTGAGTGAAACTCTTTCCACACTGAAGGCATGTGTACGGCTTCTCTCCGGTGTGAATTCTCATGTGGCTTTTAAGGTTTCCCTTTTTAATGAATCTTTTCCCACATTGTTGGCAGGTGAAAGGTCTCTCTCCAGTGTGAATTCTCATGTGGATAATAAAGTTTCCTCGTTGCTCAAATCTCTTTCCACACTGAGGGCATGTGAAAAGTTTATCTCCAGTGTGAACTCTCATGTGGACTTTAAGGTTACTTTTTGAAGAGTAACTATTTCCACACTCCTGGCAAATAAACGGCTTCTGTCTAATGTGAACACTCATGTGGACTTTAAGGTTACTTTTTCTTGTGAAACTCTTTCCACACTCCTGGCAGGTGAAAGGACTAGTTGCTGTTTTTTGTGTCCTTTCAGTCGGTGAGCAACTAAATGATTTGTCTCCATTTATGAAATCATGATGTTTCTTGTACTGACTTTTCTCTTCCATTTCATCTAGTACTTCACTCTCCTCTTTCAGCAGCATCAGGTCTAATGTGAAAAGACAAATACAAGTTAACCCCTGTTTAATGGCACAAAGAGATAAAAAGATTTGGGCATTTAAAGCATCAAATCCAAGATCATGTATGCTAGATCCTATATGCACTGATATACTTAAAGAGCTGTTTTAATCTCAGAACCTCTTCTCAACGTTATTAAAGGGTTAGTTCACCCAAAAATGAAAATTCTGCCATTTATTACTCACCCTCATGTCGTTCTACACCCATAAGACCTTCGTTCATCTTCAGAACACAAATTTAGATATTTTTGTTGAAATTCGATGGCTCAGTGAGGCCTGCATAGACAGCAATGCCATTGAAAATCTCAAGATCCATAAAGGTACTAAAAACATATTTAAAACATGTGAGTTCAGTGGTTCTACCTTAATATTATAAAGCGACGAGAATATCTTTTGTGTGCCAAAATAACTACTTTTTAACAATATCTAGTGATGGCCGATTTCAAAACACTGCTTCATGAAGCTTCGGAGCTTTACAAACTGAATCAGTGGTTCGGAGCGCCAAAGTCACGTGATTTCAATTTCTTAATTTGTGTTCTGAAGATGAACAAAGGTCTTAGGGGTGTGGAACAACATGAGGGTGAGTAATAAATGAAATTATTTTCATTTTGGGGTGAATTAACCCTTTAATTCTATTCAATTTTCTTAAAGACATATCCCAACTACTTCAAGCTGGCAGTTATCAAACCATTAGTCCAAATTCAAACACCACCAGAAACTGTTCTTATTAAAGTAACAAATTACCTGCATTTGATTTGCTATTATGGCTACATCTTTCTTTACGTAATATTAGATCCTTTGACAAAAAAAGACCATGACATTTTCTTGGATAGCATGAGAATTATTGTGCATTTATGGACAAGAATAAGCACTTTTTATCACCCATCTGTTTGACCGCTACCACTTGAGTAAATGACGAGACATGTTTTTTCTGAGATGTTATCATTGGATTTCACACCGTTATGCTGATGATGCTCAGTTTTATATTCTTAAAAATCCTGAAAAACCAAAACTCTCCAAGTAGCAGAAAGTTTTAAAGATATCAAATATGGGATGGCTAGTAATTTTAACTCTGACAAGACAAAATTAAATTTTGACAAGACAAAAAAAAAACCTCAATACAGCTAGATGGATGGAGGCACTGTTACATTGTTTTCTACAATCAGGAACCTGGCTGTTGTGTTGACAGCAATCAGTTCTTCGATAACGATAATCGGTTCTTTCCATTGTTTATAGAACAGCCTGCTTCCATCTTAGAAATGTTGCTGGGTAAACAAATAGCTGGTTTCTAGATCGCTTACTAGACACACTGACCGCTTCTGGCACAACTGCGGTCAGACTGCACAGAGAATAAACTGCACTGCAAAAAATGCTATTCTTACTTAGAGTTTTTGTCTTGTTTCCAGTTCAAATATCTAAAAATTCTTAAATCAAGAAGCAATTTCTAGACAAGTAAAAATTATTGTCTTGTTTTCAGAAAAATTAAGTCAAAAATAAGAGTTTGTCCCTTAAAACATTCAAAATAATCTGGCAATGGGGTAAGCAAAATAAGATTATTTTGCTTGTTTTAAGGAAAAATGTTGACTTTTCTGTTCCTGAAAACAAGACAATAATTTTTACTTGTCTAGAAAATGCTTCTTTCTAGTCCAAATATCTAAAAATTCTTAAATCAAGAAGACAAAAGCTCTAATTTTTGTAGTGTTATTAGCCACAGCATTTGCCAAATTCACTCTGAAACAAAAGACAGATCACCTACATATGGTTCTCAACCAGAATGTGTTTTTTTGCCAGCGCGGGTACCATTGAGGTTGAGCCGTGAAATGCATTTCTGCTCTTGACCGCTAAGTGGCGCTATAACCATAGATTTTCACAAGATATGGGATGGACATATCACAGCGCATTTTCGTGAGTAGCAGTCAACCATGCCATATGGAGATAAAAAATAAAAAATAAAAATCACATACCCAAATTTAGTAATCAAAATCCCATGTGAGCATTAGTATCTGTTGCAGGTAATTGCACCAGAAAGTTACAATGGCCTGAAGAAGCTCATCTTTAATCTGCTAAATTATTGTTTTGTGAGTCACTGAGATGATTCATTGTGATAACCATACTGGATTAAAAGCATCAAATTTCAAAATAGATCTGTGCATTAAACAAATCAGTGTTGGCTAAATATATTTAGTATAGATATAAAAAGACACTTTGTTCCAAGTTTAATTAGAACATTTAAAGGTGCAGAAAGCAATTTATAAATGTGTAGCCAGTCAGCAGTACGGGGTGTATGATGGTCACTGAAAAAAAGGGTTATGATCAATCAAGTGCTTTAGGACCCACGTTAACGTTAGAAAAGCTTTCCAGCGCTGGTGGAACTTAAGTGGTAAGGCTTGAAAACAGACGCTAGACTAGAGAATGCCGCGTTTAGCATCCTTGAGACCAGCTCGGAGCGAGGCGATTAGATGTGGGCTGTAAAGTGTTCGGGAATTTTGGAGGTGGAGCAATGAAGAGAGTTCATTTGTTTGGGTTGATTTAAAATATCAACAGTTTTCAACAGCAATTCTGGGAGATCGCATTATTTCCGGCTCTATTTCTTACCAGCCTCGTCGCTTCATAATATCGAGGTTGAACCACTGTAGTCACATGAACTGTTTTAAATATGTTTTTAGTAGCTTTCTGGGCATTTGAAAGAGTTAATTATCTTGCTGTCAATGGAGGCCTCACTGAGCCATCAGATTTCATCAAAAATATCTTAATTTGTGTTCCGAAGATTAACGAAGGTCTTACGGGTGTGGAACGACATGAGGGTGAGTAATTAATGACAGAATTTTCATTTTTGGGTGAACTAACCCTTTAAAATATCATATAATTGAATTCTCTAATTTAATTAAAGTTGCAATGCATTTTTACCTGGTTAAAAATGTTGCACATGTGATGTCTGTGAGCGTTCTGTCAGAAACATGGCGAAACAATATGTCTTATCTGCCCTCACACATAAGCGCCAAGGATCATGTTAAGCAATATCCCGATATATTGCACGAGAGTGGGGGTAAATTGTTTTTCACCCATGTAATAATATTTTAGATTACAAAAGAAAGTCTACTATCGACTCATCTAAGCGGGAGCAAACTTCTCAGACAAACAGACCTGTGAATCAGAGGAAACACAAGCAGCTAACCATGTCGGAGATGGCTTCAAGGATGACAGCCGCTGGACTCGATCGAAATGAAGTAAGCAAGTGATTTTTGTTTTATATGGCTAGATGGTATGATGATTTAAGATTGGACATACAATTACTTTAACATGTCCATCTTGGTAAAGCGAAGATAAAGTTTGGTTTTGGTCAGTGAAGTACAGATTGACTGTCATTTTTTGCAAATATATGAATTGGATTTCCACACAGAATGTACAGTATAAATTACTACACCTGCTGCTAATGTTTATATAGTTCAGGTTGGAAAATTGACCATAGGTTGTTTTAAAAGTGAAAATGTTTCAGAATTTGGTAAGATACTAAAACAAACAAGCTTTATGCATTTTGTTTGTTATTTGTGTCATGTATGACTATTGTGCATTTAACATAATACCTAATATGGTAAATGTGATATCCTAATTATAAAAAACACAAGTGTTTCACAATTTTCTGGCTGTTACCACCCCAAAATCAGCCATTGTGATTGCAAAAGTCACAAAAAAAAAATCTTATTATTATTACATTATTATTATTATTATTAAAATTGAATTGCAATGTGATCTATTCACAAACTGTCAAGAGCGCATGAGAGGATAATGTGTGTCCGTAATTTTCCCACCCACATAATGAAATATTCTCCAGTTTTTATGGCTTTATTTAACATCACAACAAACATAATAAATGGAGTACTCTAAATCAGCTCCACAAATGATTAGTCAATGTTTTATTTCACTACCGGCACATAACCTTATTTATTAATAAACACTCCACCGCTGCTCACAGAATAGAAAAAATATTCTCATTTTCTGTGATTATAAATCAAAGTAAATAATTAAATGAATAAAGAAACAAAAATAATGATCAATTTAAGGACACTCGCCCTGGAGAATATCGCACAAAACTAATAGTATGTTTAAATACTGTTACTGTTTATTTGATGTGTAAATATAGGGTTATGTTGTTGACGAGAAGAAAACAATTACAATAAAAAAAGTTTATTGCTCAAATTTTATGGTTTGCTTCATGATAAATGTTTTTGTTAGATACTGTTACATAACTGAGTGCTAGAAATGATTGGTTTTCATTGTTTAGAATTCGAAAGTAGATACTGGGTTTAATGTTACAGAAAATAACTGTTGTTTTGGCTACTTCTGTACTATTTTTCCTAATTTAATGCATTTGAAAGGCAGTATTAATATTTGTCTGGTCGTGTGATCTCAACATGTCTGACCCGCTCCATGTCAAATAAAACCAGCTTTACCTTAGGACAATCTTCAAAAATATCACTCATTTCTGTAGAGGTGGACATTTTAATAAGGGTCAAATGACTGAGTTCAGCTTTGAGAATGAAACTGACCTGTTTGTTCCTCAGTTTCTTCTTGTTTCACACTGATTGTTTCTTCAATCTTCATTTCTTCAATCTCCTCTTTAATAAACGCCATCTTTATAATAGTGTCACATGGATCTCAGTTGCTTCAACAGGAGTTTTTCTGTGTGTTTGTCCTGTTTATGATTAGAATAATTAACAGAAAGAAAAATAAATCCAAATTAAACCTCTGGATGCGTCTCAATCAGCTCTAGTTCAGTAGTTCTGCGCACTAGTAAGGGAGACAGAGTGAGAGTTAATGGCTTTGTGACCTGATTAGACAAAAACACTCAAAACTAGAACTACAAATTAATAAAAGACCACAAATTAGTAATGATTTACAAGAAGTTATATTATTTACATAATTTACATTACAGTAAGTTAATAGATTACACTTTAGTTGTGAAAGTTGTCATTACACAAGTTTGTGTTTTCGTTGCATTTACACAGTTTTGACCAGCAGGTGGCGTCAGCGCGCGGTGATTCGAGCGAATCGAATCAGTGAATCATTTTGAGAAGCAGTTCATTCAATTGAGTTTCAAAAAGTTATTTTCTCACATCACTACGTGCCGGTGACCGAAATCGTGTTTAACATAAAAGTTGCGTCTTATTTAACTACCTTTATCGTAAAACAGTTTGTTAGTCGTGTGTGGATGTGCTTTAATCACAAAAATAACGTTCATCAATGTTATATGAAACGTTGCAATGTTACACTCAATAATGACTCGGTTGGCATAGTTTGTAAAAGCTATAAAATTGTCTGAACAGGTTTTATTGATTTAAACGCTGAAAACAAACCTTCACTCGAACCACAACAGATGCAGGAGCGCGCAGCCTTAAGGCGTCACGTCTTCAGATCAAAATAAAAGTCCTGTATCGCGCGATAGAAATGAAGAACATTAGTGGAGAAATATATTTAATAAATATACACGGTGTCCATTGATGTGCTGAAAATGACTATCAATGAAAGAGTAATATGTGAGATTTTGACTGTGTCGTTTAGCATTGCATTATATACATTATCCTTACGAAAATAACCAAGATGTTTTGAAGAACACAGATAAACCATATACTGTCACAATGGTGTGTTGATTCTCTTCATGTTTAATCAGTCAAAACATCTCTATCTGCATTTTATTCAGCTAGATTGTTGGATGTCTTAATCCATATTAGGGATTTTTTCTAGAATGTCAAAAGTTTAATACTTTTATGGGTCTCAATTATGGACTTTCTGCATGAGGACACATATGTAATAATTAAAATATTGATTTACAAACTGCTGCTCTGTTTGTTTAGATGCTATATGGTTGTGGTATTTAGCCAACCATGATACCACTTCATTGAATACATAAGCTGATTTTAATACTAATGAATACATACTATTCTTTGACACAATAGTATTTATATTGTATTAAGTTTATAGAGTGTTGCAGCATTACATCACTTTGTAGGCCAAAACATGGAAACGAGTTAGCATTTTAGGTTCCATGTAGCCCCAAAATCAATGAGTTTTGGTTAAATGGCTGAAATAAGGTCTGTGGTATAACCCAAGCTCAAGACACTTTCATGTTATATTCTATAACATAAAATACATCAGTATTACCCTACTCATGATTTTTTTTTAAGCTGTTAGCTGTCTTGAAAATGACGATTGCTAACAAGTTGCTAAAAGCAGTAGGAGAGATTAAACGTCATCAAACAAAACAGGTAAACTCAGTCAGCTTTTACAGCCTCATTATGCTCTTAATTGTGCCCTTATAAACTATTCTCAAATGTTTTTAGATAAAAACTGCAAGAGTTGTCAGAAGCTTAGTGATGGTGACGTTGAACTCGTGGGACCGTGGCGTAGTTAATTTATAGCCTATCTTTAGCTTTTTACTACTAACTTATGTTTATCTGTGAAAATGATCTTGATGAACAAAATGTGAAATAATCCAAAAGCCTGTGGAAAAATCCTATTGGGTTTTTGTTGAAGGAAACTGTGATGTGAACTGCCGATTGGCCTACAAAGTGACGTCCGAGATCCACCACTCTATTAGATCTCTTACATGCTAAAACCACTGTAAGATATAGTTTATCGTCTCTGTTAGCTTTACTTTCTCACATTGAAAATGTGGCAGTGGATGTGATGTACAAGTATTGCTGACTTAATAACTAAACTGAATAAAATTACATGCATGAAAATCATGACAAACTGTATTTTGTTTGCCGCTGCCCCACTATTGTTTAAAACCAATGAAAATTAAGTATAATCCAATGAAATCCAATCGATTCCTCGATTTACACAATCAAGCCCTGTCAGATAAACAACTTCACAATTTTAGTCCAACAATGCCTTTCTAACAACGTAAATACATCAAGAAATTAGAAAATACTTAATAACACTTTACAATAAGGTTCATTAGTTAAACATTAGTTAATGTATTAACTAACATGAACTAACCATGAGCAATAAATTTGTTACTGTATTTACTAATCTTCGTGAACATTAGTTAATGAAAATACAGTTTATTGTTTGTTCATGTTAGTTCACAGTGCATTAACTAATGTTAACAAGATTTTAATAATGTATCAGTAAATGTTGAAATTAACATTAACAAAGACTAATAAATGCTGCATAAGTGCAGTTCATTATTAGTTCATGTTAACTAATGAACCTTATTGTAAAGTGTTACCAAATATTGTATACATACATATATATTAAATTTTAAATTTGACTGGATGTAACTGTAAGAGAGTATTTTGGAACTAAAATAAATCGAGGAAAGAGCAGGGATAATTGTTTATTTATTTATTTATTTATTCAGAGAAAAAAAAAAAAAGCGTTGACATTTTCCCTTAAACATTATTAAAATATTTGGATTCATTATTCATTACTCACATCAATCACATTTTACATAATCAAAGCCCAATAAATACAATTACAGGAGGAAATAATAGACATCAATGTCTTTATGAATATACTTTTTATTATTAATCTTTTTTGTCCTTTCGGGACCTTGTGACTATCATCTTCCTAAGAGCAGCTGAACTGGGTTTTAGCTCTCCATGTGATTTTATTTTTTAAGTGCTTGTCTCATGTTCATGTTTTGTTATTTACTTTAGAAGAATTTTGTCATTAATTGTTTATTTTTCTGCTGTTTCCTGGTAAGCACAGCTCTGTCTGTTTGATGAGTGCTGTGAGTGAGCCGCTGTTTCAGACTTCCTGCTCCTATTCAGATGAGTGTTTCTAACTATTTGCTAACTTCAAACGTAAATATGCATTTACTTTCATGCTAAAAGTACTTTGAAAGAAAAAAAGATGTACATGAGATGAGAAAAAAATACATTTTTAACATTAACAGTGTAAAGAAAGAACATCTGTTGCTTTGATATTACTACATGTGTTTTAGAAATGTCTGTTTGTATTTGTATCACTAACAAAGGATATTGAAAATGGGACCGCTATATCAAGCTTTTAAATGTTTCCGTTTCTTGCTGTAAAACAGTTGTGATAAATCAATACCGTATAATTTGTGTATCTATACACTGTCACCTAAAATAAACCCACTTTTCAGAGAAATCTTATGAAAGTTAACAACTTAAGATAGAACCTCCACCAAACAAACAAATAAAAAAAAATATAACAGACAAATAATTGAGTTAAAAAAAAAATTAAAAATGTGAAAAATAACATGAAAAGACAAATGTGTTACTCTTTAATGTGTTTGTTTCTTCTGTTAATTGAGTCATTTCTCTCTTGGCCTTTTTATTGCTCTCCAGCTGTTCAATCTCTCTGGAGACGTCTAGAAAAGCATAATACAGGATGTTGTTAATTTTACATTTCAGAGCGCTCGTGATGATTGAGACGAGGCCGTCATTGAATATGACATTCTCTCTTACCCATCAATGATTTTGCTGCTTTGGGACAGTGAGAGTTTCATTGATTTCTTTAGTCCTGATTCAAGTTCATTCTTTATGTAGAGCTTCACAGAAAACAAGAGAAGTTTCAGTTTAGTCACTGTACAAATTAATACATGTTTGTCTTAATGATTGTGAGATCAATACCTTTAAGTTATTGAACTTTTTAAGCACTTCATTTTTTGCCTTGTTGAACATGTCTTGTTTTTTCTCATCGACTGTGGTTATTATCAGTTCTTGCCTTTTCTTCATGGATCCGGGTCCTGTTATTGCTACAGCTTCTAAAATAAGCAACACTAAGTGTTCATTCATTGTCTTTCTCATTGAGACACATCAGAACAAAGAAATGTGTTTACAATATGTGAAAATAGTGAAAATGATGGCAAGTAAAAGCGACTGAATCATCTGAAACAAATACTGTTGATGAAATTCAGCTGGCTTTATCTTTCTGTGAACAAAATGCATTAAAGTGTAACTGCTTTTGCTATCAAGTGCATTTTGTGTCAACTAATTGATTGACTTCACAGAATTAGTCAGATTTCACTTGGCATCCCATTCAGTAAGTGACAGGTCTGTCCTAAAAAATTTTGAACTCACATCCTTATCAGCAGGACTTTAAATCCTTGACACAAGTTACTGTACTGAGCACATGCTCTTTTTTTCTTTCTTTCTTTTTTTTGGCAGTTTTTCTAAGGCACGTTTATAAAAAAGCTACTTAAATATCCTAATTGAACTAAAGTCTAATCCTGGCTTAAGCTAAACCTTGTCTGTGAAACCAGGCCTTAACGTTATCTTACTTTCATAGCAAGACGCCATTTCATTCTCAATAGTTTTTTGGATTGATGAGTAGATGTCCTTCTTCATTTCAACAACTTCTCTGTTGAGCAATGCCTTCAGTTTAGTTTCCTTTCAAAAAGTGGAAAAAAGCCACAAATAAGTCAGAAATATCATGAAACATCCAGAGGCTGGATGGCTGGAGGCTACTTTAGTCCTAAATGAATGGTTTGTTCTGTACATTTCAACACCAACTGGTTTATAAAACCAGCCTGTTTAATTGTAAAATGGAAACAGAGTTTACATATTTTTCAATGAAAGTAAAGACAGGCACAGAGGACAAGGCCCAGATTACAGATAACTGAACTCACCTCTGTTTTGATGAATTTCTGAATGTGATTTAATGTGGAAGATCTGAAATCAGCAGAATCACTCTGGATGACACTGAACTTGTCAATCTCTTCCTGCACTGACTTCCCTGTTTGTCCACTCACTCTGAAGCCAAGAGAAAACAAAATATAGTTTCATTTAAAAAAAAAAAAAAAAAAAAAAAGAAAAAAGAAAATGTGATAGCTGCATAGGCTCCAGAAGAATGACCAGAAAACCCTTGTGAGGTGGTTAGCTTTTTTTCACAGTAACAATGCGTTAGAAAAAAGAAAGACATAAACCAAACAACAAAGGGATGCATAATGAGGGGGAAATGCATGTCAATTTATTCAAAATCTATTCAATCACACAAGGTACCTTTTATATTTTATGATAATTTCTGAAGGGAAAATAAACATTAATAAAGTGTAAACAGTTTATTACTGGGCTACAATTAAGACATCTTGCTTTGTGAAGGTTCATTTTCCCACTCATACAGATTTAAAGGATTGTGTAACTGTAAGTAACCATATAAAACTAAATATTAACTCATTTCTTTTTCTATATACAAAACCTATGCAGCTCTCATGTGACAAATGAACAAAAGACTTGAACCAGAAGACACAGTGGGGATTTGGGAGTTAAAACTAATCATTTCTGTTTTCTGTAGAGTGAATGTTGCTGTCACGAATGACCCATCGCTAGAGGGAAAGCCAGTACAAGCCCAATCATATTTTTGTTCTTGCCTGGACATCATAGGAAACAAACATAAGGATGTTTACTTCACAAAACATTTGGCCTCAAATTAATCTGGCATTGCCACTAAACCCAATCTGTATTTTCCTGGGCAACGGAGTGATTTGCTGGTTTACTGCTCTAAATGCAGTCTGCAGTTGGTCCATGTTTAAAATCATTAATCATGCTCCAGTTTAATGCTAATTGTAAACATAACAACCACAGCCTTGTCTTAATTATATGCACTTATCTATAACTGATCATGCTAAAGCCTTAAACATCATAAGTGACTGATCAAGCATTGTAGATTATTTTAATTTCATTTTATTCTAAACTGAACAAAGGGGCACTAGTGAAATGAAGAATCAGCTCTTACGGAAAAATCTGTTTGAAATCTTCTTCAAGACATTCATGCAGGTTTTCGGCCAATGCCTTGTTCAGGTCTAGGAGTTTTTTCCTACTTTTCGGGAAATAGCGCCCACCATTCCTGCACAAAGTTCTGAGGGTTTGATGAAATCCTCTTCCATTATTCTGAGTGACAGTACAAAAAATACCAGTGTTAAAAAGGCAGTAAAACAGTGACTGATTATTTACAACACTTGAATCACACTCACGGGTACTATCATTGCTTTTGTGGAAGCAACACATAATTTGACTGCTTTTTCCACTCCTTTTGAGAGACACTGTTCCAGAACACTATAAATGTTGTCAAACCGACTGTCCAATTCATTTAGTGCCTTCATCAGGCTCTCCTTAAATTGGTCTTTCATTTTAACCTAAAACATCCATAAAACAGCAGTGAATTACAGAATAATGTATATTGGCAGCATTTTGTAGACATGCATGTGAAATATCAGCAATTCTGACTCATACCGTTTCCTTGTCTGTGTCCGGCTGGACACTTTGGATCAAGTACAAAACTCCCTTTGCTTTATTGACATTATCTCTGGTCAGTTCTCTGGTAATGTCCTCGTTAAGATTCCTCAGATCATCCTGCAGGTTTGGGATTTCTACAGGTATAAACCATTTCCAAAACACAAGGGCAAGATTTGGATTAATGTGATCAGAGCTTTGTCTGGTTCAAAAAGTATTTAACTTTAGATTAAAAAATGTATTTTTCTCATGAATAATGTGGTAAAATGGTAATAGGGATACTTTACCTGTTTCATTAGGTTCCAAATTAGATTTAGTGTCAAAGAATGCTTTGGAACTCACAGTAAAAACTTGAAAATCATTGTCTGTGTTGAATATTTTCTAAAAAAAAAGAAAAGAAAAAAAAAGAAGAAGAAATTAAATCAAATAGTTGTATTAAAGAAACCCACATGTGAGTAAAATCATTCAAAATACTAATAAAAATAAAGAGAATTAGGAAATACAAAAACCTTAATATGGGATTGTTCAAACTTTCCTTTGACCCTCTTCTTGGCATGTTCATTTCTATGAAGTATGCATACTGTTTTATCCTGATCCTGAAGAATGATTAAATACACCAATATATGAGAATAAGTTGTTTATAGTATTGTGAAATCTGATTTAGTGGTTGATAATGCAAAATACTGTATATCAGAAATTTCTCTGAGTAAATTAATTAAATTGCAGTTACAATAATATGAAAGATCTCACTGACCAGTAAATTTTCTCAGGGAACAATGTTTGATATAACATTTCTAAATTTCCCAAACCTTGTCTCCTGTGAGTTGATCTCTAGTAAGCCTTGCAGATCTAAAAAGAAATGTTCAAAGGAAATAAGTCACAAATTGTTATTGTCTTTTTTGGGGTTTTATGGTTCATGTTTTTGTTTTTATGTTCACGTTTCACGTTCATGTCTTTTATTTTGTAGTTTATTCATGTTGCTTGTTCCCTTGCTCCTTATGTTCTCCCTTACCCTGTGTTCCATTCAGAAGGGCTCATCCCTATGCCCTAATCCCTTCAAAGGGTTTACCCTCCAGAGTGAGAGCTTCTAAGGGATGAAGGGTGTAGGGGTCAAAAAAACTCTTTTTTTGGAACGCACTTCTGCATCATCTTAATGAGACAATCAAGGAAGCGCCTTTGTCGCACAATTTGTACACTGGTCGACCCACCAAAAAACACGCTCTGAACGATGAGTAGATTGTTTAACGTTGGTTTATTTATTTATTTTTGGTTTATCGCACCATATTGTATATTGTGTCTATTTATGGACTGATAAAGGGAGCTGTAAAGTATTTTTTGTTGAAGTACAGTGTCGTTTTGACCATAATAATGTGCCAAATCTAACTCGTATAAATATTACAGTGGTAATAGAAAAATACTATACATACATTTATAGGTAAAGTTGAACTCCGAGCCTTCTGTACCCATTCTGTGATGCCAAACAACTTCCCTGTGCAAAGGATCACGGGGGCCCAAAGTGTCCATCAGTTGTACCCTTTGAAATCCTTCGTTCCGAAGGGCCCTTTGAAGTGGTGAGTTTTGAGCACTTAGGTTTGGAACGACCCTTCAAAATGGCGGCCATTATTGTTTTCACTCTGAAAATATCCCATTTGGAACGCACCGTATGTGTCATGTTCTGATTGGTTTATTTAGTCATGTGGTTTCTCAGTTCTGTTTTTGTCATTGGTTCCCTTGTTCCTTGTGTCTCTTGCCCATTGGCTGGTGTCATCATGTATTCCCTAAGTTCTTGTAATTAAGCCCTCATGTTACCATTGTTCTCTTGTCTAGCTTTGTTACGTGTAACCTGCTGTTTGGTGAGTTGTGTTATGGTCATTGTCAAGTCAAGTCAAGCCTATTCTGGATTATGTTTGGCCACTTCATGTTATTTCTGAAACTCTGATCTTTGCACCATAAAAGTGTAAAACAGATGCTGTATTAAGAGGTGCTGTATGTTACTAGTCAAGTCAAGTCACCTTTATTTATATAGCGCTTTTTACAATGTAGATTGTGTCAAAGCAGCTTTACATTGATAACTGGTACATTATTTGGCTGCACAGCAGCTCTTAAAGAATAGTGTCAATGCAGGCAGATCAAAGCACTGTTGAATATCAAATGTCAAGTGTACTAATATCAGGCTTATAAAAAGATTCCCCCCTTCACTTCATATGTGTAATTTTAACAAAATACCTTATATAGGCTGGTGGATTGATATCATCAGTCTTTGTACAGATGAAGTTAATGCGTTTACATTCTCCTCCTGGTCCCAGTTCTGTAGTACACTGCTTTAAAATCCCCCAGGAGTCTTCGTTAGTGATTGCTTGATTGATATCACTTACAATCCAAACAACAGAGCACTCTCTCAGTGTCTACAAGATTGAAATAGTGATTTAGATGACATGGTTGTATTAGCATAGATTGTGTTTCTATAATGATTTGAAAAGTGTAGTAATATATTTACAGATTTCCACTTGTCATCTCTAATCTTACTGCAGTCTCCAGTTCCAGGAATATCAACAAACGCAACGTGTTTCAGGAGTTCATGACAACCTGGAATCTTGATCGTCACACTCTTCACAAGCGGCCAGTACCAGTCACCAGGACTGGACTCACTGTGTTGTATGTAACTTGCAATCTCACTGGTGAATTCAGAGACCTGTGGAGAAATTGTTAAAGGATTAGTTCACTTTCAAATAAATTTTTCCTGATAATTTACTCACACCCATGTCATCCAAGATCTCCATGTCTTTCTTTCTTCAGTTGAAAAGAAATTAAGGTTTTTGATGAAAACATTCCAGGATTTTTCTCCTTATAGTGGACTTCAGTGGCCTCCAGACGGTTGAAGGTCAAAATGTCAGTTTCAGTGCAGCTTCAAAGGGCTTTAAACAATACCAGACGAGGAATAAGGGTCTTATCTAGCAAAACAATAGGTCATTTTCTAAAAAAATGTAAATGTATATGCTTTGTATAAACAAATGATTGCCTTCAAGTGGTTCCGCCAAAACCGTACTTTCATATTCTTCAAAAAGCTTACGCTGTATGTCCTACGTCCTGGAACTGATGCTGCGTTCGTTCCGTAAGTTGAATTGTGCAGCCCTTTGAAGCTGCACTGAAACTGTCATTTTGACTTTCAACCGTTTGGAGACCATTGAAGTCCACTATAAGGAGAATAATCCTGGAATGTTTTCATCAAAAACCTTCATTTCTTTTCAACTGAAGAAAGAAAGACATGAACATCTTGGATGACATGGAGTAAATTATCAGGAAAATTTTATTTGAAAGTGAACTAATCCTATAACTTCACTGCCAAACAAGAATTGAGAATACATTATTATACATTTAATATTGTAATGAAAGCTTTGGTGTTAAACATGTTTACTCTCATAAAAACTTACATCACTTTTTGAGATTTTCTTACTGAAGGACAAAAAAGTTTCAATCTCAGCAAATTTGTCAACTTTCTTGAGCTCTTCTAAAGTTTTCTTCTCTGCATCATCTCCAAACAGTGCAGTGATCTTTTCTACAGCATTGTCAAATAATTCATGAGTCTCGTCTTCATCTGACAAAACTGTGAAAAGATCTTTGAGCTCTTTCTCCCACTCCTGCAGAAAAAATAAAGCTTTATTTCCTTTAATTTATTAACATATTAATAATGAACTCTGACTAAAGGCATGGTAAGATAAATGAGGAAACCTCTTTAGAGAAGAGTTCGATCTCTGCTATGTATTTGGAATCCTCCAGATTGGCTTCCACCCGAGTAACAACAGCTGTACAGGCACCAAAGCAACCAGATGGCAGTAGATCTGCTTTCCCCAAGACTGCATTCAGTAGGGAGCTCTTCCCTTCTCCTGATTTTCCAAAAATCCCAATGGTTGCCTTCCTGTTGACTTTATCCATTTGATTTATCTTTGAAATGATGTCTCGAATCATGGAAGCTTCATCCGACGTTGAAAGTGTTTCTAAGGATACTGATTTTTAGAAGGCAGACTGAGATGGTGAACAGGAACATGGTTTGTGTAACATTAGCAACACATTATTATTATTATTATTATTATTAATAACATAGTCAAGCAAAAGGCTTATCATATAAATTATTTGTCTGACGTTATAGAGAGCGATACATAAAACGCATTACCATTCTGATACACTAACTTGTAGACGAGCCTGTGAGTGAATGGAGGCAGGACTAATTTGCATATTTTCTCTGTAGCTGCTTTGTCTCTAAATTAAATCAGAGTGGACAGATTCAGGTTTTACTTGCCTGTTGTCAGCGGTGACTCTATGCTCGAGTCGGATGATTCACTATCACGCTTTCTTTTTGTACCTATGAGAGAATTCATTCCACTCATTATATTTCCTCAGTCACTGGCTGTAAAGCAAATATACAAATGATGTTTTTGTTTTTTAGAAACTTTCATACCTTGGCTAGCCATTGTGAGATTGATAGTCCTGAAGGGGAAAAAAAACATACACTCAGATCAAACACATGGTCTAAATCTTTTAACCAAATTTCTGTACCTCACTGTTAACCCTAACAAGGGCAAGACCTTAATGAGACATCAGAATTTTTTTATTTATTGCTATTTTGCCTCTTATTAGGACAAAAATAATAACATTTCATGATTTTTATTAAAAAAAACATGACTTTTAATTACCCCCCAGGATACGTCACCCCTTTAGGGGTATAAATTCATTGAAAAATGAATGCTTGTTTGGTAATGCGTATTACAACATATTACCTACATTTTAAAAATATTTAATCTCTCATAACTTAAAGTAAACATTCTTTATAAAATTCTGTTAAACAATAAGTATAATGTCTTTATGAATATATCAGCCTACTGTATCATACTTAATACTCAAACTTCTAGGGCCAGTTTATTTTTATATGTTAATGTAAATGTCAAATAAGACACAACAGGCTTATATGAGCCATAAAAGCCTAATGTATGAAATATGATACTCAGCAAACACACACACACACACACACACACAGTTAGGTCCATATATATTTGGACACATGCACAATTTTCATATAATTCCTAAACCCTTCCTTCAATTTGGAAGTAAATACCCTCAAATTAGATCAGAGAATTTGAATGTGTTTTTGTTGAATATATTTCATACACACACATATAAGTTTGCATGTTTTTTGAGTATCATATTTCTTACACACACACACACACACACACATTATATATATATTATATATTATATATATTAATGACTAAATGATTTAATATAATTTTTCATTTAAGAGTATAGTAAGTATTGAACTGATTTTATAAAACAGGCCAAAAGTATAAAGTCAATAAACATTTACATACAGAAATTTAAAAATTAAATTTTATAAAATTCAACATGAACAAAATAAGCTGAAGCTTAACAACAACTTTTTAAACATGTAAGTCCCCTCCAAATATTGTAATTATGTGAAATATATCAACTTTTATCAGAATGTGAATAGATTCCCCACTACAGGTGGTCATGTTGATTTTAGCCCGTGAGCTAAACAAAGAATGTATGAGCAAATTCACCAGATATAAATATACACAATAATCACCCTTTCAACATGAAACCACAAAATGAGACCTAAACTTTCCCTGCCTCTCCCCACAGCCTCTCAAATGTTTGTATCCTCCAGGATACAAAATCCTTTTTAAGGTTAACATGCTGCTCTTTATATCAGAAATGGGACATCATTGACATTTACTTTTTAATTCATTTAGCAGGTGATTTTATCCAATTATCCTGCAAGGATTCTTTATTAGATATATAGGGGAGACCTGGAATGACTGAAACACTTTTTGCTTCAACATCGTTTCATTAACCTTTTTTTTTTTATCTTTTTTTAATCTTTTATTTATTTATTAACAGATACAGTTTTACTGTAATGAGCTCATTGTTTCTGCCTTAAATTAATACATTGTAAGCTAACTGTGTGATTTGTATATGTAAATTTCTGAAATTACATAAATCTGATAACAGATTACTCTAAATTGCAATGTTGACATGCATTCTCTGTAAAGCAGCTTTGAAATATGTACTGTGAAAAGCGCTATACAAATAAATGTAAATTGAATTGAACAGTTAACACAAATACATAACACTAACTAAAACCAAAATGCTATTAACAGTTATGTTTTTAAATGTTAACAAAAGTTAAGATCCATAATAATTTGAGGGAAGTGTTACCTTGTATGTCTCAGGATAATGTCTGTGGAACAGGACACTGATGTCAAATCTGCTATCAAGTTGAGCGCCGATGAGAGATCTGATATTAGATCCGCCTGTACGCAGACTCAGCTTTTGGGTGTGGACTTCTTAAAACATAAAGTGAAAGTACATGAAGTTAAAGCCTCATAACCATTATGCATTGTGTTAACAAGGAAACACATGAGTTTGCCTATTCTTTGCATCTCTCTTTTGCATCTACATTAAAGTTGTGTTTGACCGTTAATGCAAATCATGACAGAGTATGGGTCATATGTATTACTTATGGAGGTTTTTCCTGTATAGAGGATTACGAGGTGGCCTCCTCCGGCTATCGACAAAACTCAGACAAACTGTTCTGTGCATTTCCACTGTAGAAAAGGTGGAACAGATTGGTTTAACTTCAGCCCTAAAACTTGCTGGTCTTGAACGGAGTCAGGGCTCAGGACATTCTACAAGAGCACACGATATTGATGTGCAGTTATATCTGCGAACACTGTGGATAATCTGTGAGTCGGGCGAGACAAGTAATAAAGAAAAACATTCCAATTAGGGATGTAACGATGCCCTCCGAGCCAGTTGAAAATCGATAAATATATGTGATGAGTCAAGTCAGTTGAAATGTTAAATGAAAGCGATACACATTTAATCATGACGGGGTGCTGAAGCTGTATACTCCCAGCCAATATTGGTACGTGGGACCCATATGGGTATGAAATGGGCAGAAAAATTGACCCCATATAGGATTGTCCGCAGGTTCCATAATGGCCCCATGCCAGTTGCCCACATGGATTTCATGCAGGATTTCACTTGCCACTAGGTGGGCCCCAACTGGGCAACATGTGCAAGACCCATCCGGGTCCCAGCTTTAAGTTTTATGTGGGTACATGGTGACTATATGGGCTTGAAATATGGGTTGTAAGTGGGATTGTCCATGGTTTCCATGTTGGCAATTTCCCATGTATATTATATTCAGGATTTCACTGGGTGTTCGGTAGGGCCCAACTATATAACATATGAAAAAACCCATCTGGGTCCCATCTTCAAGCTCTAGGTGGGCGCTACATGGACTGGAATTTGTTTTCCATAATGAACCCATGCCAGTTGCCAACATGAATTTCAAACAGGATTACACCGGGTGATAGGTTGGGCCCAATTCACTGTATGACTTCTACTTATATATGGGTTATATCCCATGAATATTGCACACACATAGATTTCACACTGAACCTAGACACATTTACATTCAAGCTACAAATAAAGCCCCAACTTCTGCTACATCTAGCAATATAAATACAAATACAACACAGATATTTGCAAAAATATCAAAGTTCAAAAATAAATTCATGTAAAAATGTGCACAGGAGCACGGTTATGGCTGTAGGTGGAGCCCACCCACCACTGGTCTGACCAGAATAAAAGGCTTTGAACAATTTAAAATAAGAAATGCTTATTGGTGGAGAGGAGACAGAGTGATTAAGCCAATCAGTATATGGGGATGATTAGGAGGCCATGAGGCACAATGGGCCAGGATGCTGGGGTAAAGCCCTACTCTTTTTCGAAGGACATCCTGGGATTTTTAATGACCACAGAGAGTCAGGACCTCGGTTTTAACGTCTCATCCGAAGGACAGGAGTATATGCATTTGAATTTGTTCATTTAAAAATAGACATTTTAAGCTTTCCATAGATATATATTTTTCACGTCTGTGAGGCAAGTATATGCTGAGTTTCGATTCATTTTTGTGACATGCTCAAGTTCACAAGACACCAGAAAGCGTGTCCTGTTTGTTTTCATTATTTTACAAAAGCACAACATTTTGTTTTTATTGTGAGTTTATGGATTTGAATGTTGGATTATTGATATCTGTATGACCAAAAATAAACAGAGTATTTTTTTTTTAAGTTATATTTATGCTCCTTTTTGTGCCTTTATTTGGAGAGGACAGTAGAGAGCAGACAGGAAAGCATTAGGCAGAGAGAGAGGGGCAGGATCAGCAAAGGACCTCAAGATGGGAATCGAACTCTGGTCGCCGTGAACGCATTTGCGCCATATGTCGGCACACTAACCACTAGGCTATCGGCGCCAACATGACTATATTATTTTAGTATTTTAATTTAAAGGGTTAATTCACCCAAAAATGACATTTCTGTCATTAAATACTCACAATTACTCTCGTCATTCCAAACCCGTAAGATCTTCAATCATCTTTGGAACACAAATTAAGATATTTTTGATGAAAACCTCGTCATATCGTCTCATATAACAGGGCTGCTTTCAACCCTTACTTTATAACTCATTTTTTAATTGTTAATTTTTATTTTGTCTTTTCCATAGGAGTAACTTGTATAAGGTTGTCAGTTCACCTCAAGTCTACCGTGATCTTCCAAGGGATCCGGCTCCACTGATAACAACTATGGCTATGGACATTAATGATCCTCTGGTTGACTCTGAGTTTGGAAAAGTGCAAACAGAAAGTGTGTTATCCTGTCACCAAAGAGAGTGTTTAAAACCTGTCCACTCACAGACGCTCCTTCTCCCCACAGCTGACACTTCATGGTTACAGACTGGGACCCTCTACCTGCTCTTTTGTTTGCACTTAAGAGCAG
Organism: Ctenopharyngodon idella; assembly: GCF_019924925.1. Lineage (NCBI taxonomy): Eukaryota > Metazoa > Chordata > Actinopteri > Cypriniformes > Xenocyprididae > Ctenopharyngodon > Ctenopharyngodon idella. The sequence continues at coordinate 20,659,989 of NC_067223.1, forward strand.
CAGCACCACATGATGTCCCTGGAAACAACATTAGAGACAGCACACAAAATTGCCAACAGTACAAAAGAGCAGAATTCCTGCATTGAGTGGCACCAACTAAGGCGGCCCTGCAGCACCTCCTCCAAATTCAGAGAGGTCTGTCACACCAAGAGACAGAGCTCTGACTACAGACATGAGGAACGGGCTTGACATGGAACCTGTAGCAGTAGAGGAGTACTGCAGCCTTTCTCATCCTCTGCATCCAATATCACCCCACAGGAGGAAAGCCCTGAGGGGATGGATCTTGTCGATGATGATGAACTCTGTCTCAGCATTCTCATGGAGTGATCAGAATCACAGATTCAGAATCACAAATAGTTCTGAGGCAGGCTGATTACCTTCCTTATCAGTCATCACGTCAGCTTTGTCAACTGCCCACATCTTTTTGTTATAGCTTACAGCTCACAGACTGGCTTCATCTTTGCTTGCCCAGTAATGCGATCAAACCTTCCTGTGGCTGCCATTCCATTTGGGTGGATTGTCATGAGGACATGAACATCACTCATGTCGTGCCATTTGACCAACAACTGTGATTCTTTTTCTTTGAATTCTTGTCATGTTGGCATCCCTTTCCTGTTTGCACTCTCAATCCTATAAGCTCCAGTATCAAGAGATTAGATGTGCTGGAAAAGTGTGGGACTGCTGTACCAGTTGTCTACATAAAGGACATGACCCTTTCTTAGGTAAGGTGCTAGTAGTGTCGTTACAACAGACCCAGAAATCCCAAGTCCTTGGTAGTGTTGGATGTCACTGGTAGATCCGGAGTAAATGATCATGTCCTGCACATAACCAGTGAGCGCATCACATAAAACAAAAAACCCAATCTGTGCCTTTTAGTTGGAATGAACCGACGAATTGCCAGTCTGCCCTTCCACTTCACCAGAGAATCATCTACACTGAGATCCCTGTATGGCACAAATATGTGAGGAGGTGAGAGCAGTGAATATTTTTCAGATTTTTTTCAGAGGGTCGTTGAAAATTGCTGTTGCATTGTTTGCTAAGTGAAGACAGTGGAGGAACAAAAGGAAGTGGTCCTTTGAAAGTAAAGACATAAAATGGTGTCAAGAGCATGGGGTCTGTGCTCCAGTGATCACAGAGTGGCATTTTTTTTTTATCATCCCCATAAGGAAAACTGACAGTGACACTAGAAATATAAAAACTGACTCTAAAAATAGAACACTGAAAAACATATTTCTAAAGAATAATGAAGATTAAGTCTCATTCATGGCAGAAGTGTGAAAGGTTTGTCAAGTGAGAACAATAGGACATGAATTGGACAGTTCTCCTCGCCAGACAATAGACTGCAAATGGGTGTTTACAGGGCAATAAAATATTTTATTAGTATCTTATTAGCCTTCTCTAAAAACTCACAACACCATCATAGTAAATGCTTCATCAAATTCATAGTTTTAGAGATGTCACCCTCAGATTTAAACGAAGCATGACCACATTCATGGCTTTAATTTTATTGAGGTTAGAAGTTGCTATATCACATTCACATGATCTTTTTTATACATTTAAAAAATATATTTTTATATTTTATATATATATCTCCATATTAATAACAGTCTGAGTCTTGAACTGTAAATATATGTTGGTTATGTGTCTGTTCAGAATGACTTATGAGCAGCAACTTTTTTATTTTGGGTATGTCATTTATGTCCCATTTGCCAAAATGCATGAATGTGGCATTTAAGAGTTGTGCAGAACATTTGGCAAGTAGATCTCAGTTGTTGCAACATTATAAACTGAAACACCCTCATTTTGGTCAAATTATCCATTACCCGTGTACTTACATTGACTGTCTGTGCACTTTTAAAACGTGGAATGCCTTAATTGTGCACCAAAATAAATTCCACTTCACAGAGGTTAGGCCTAATTAGAACCTGCTATTTTTATGTCATATTTGTGCTTGCAATGACTTGACCTCAGAAAAGGATTACTTCAAATATATTATCACAAATCTCAAGCGTAATGAGACTGTCAGTTTTATGTTCGTAGGATATGACTTTCAAACAAATATTCATGGAACTTGGAAGTCTCATTGAAATCAAAAACATTGCTCTCACACACAGATGAATTTTAAACCTGAAGTCGTCACTGTAAGAAAAGAGAATCTTCTTCAGCAGCTGAGGCACTTACTGAGAATCAAGATCAGGATGAGGGTGTTCATGTTAATCTATCTTCACATTCTACAACAGAGGGACTACAACTGAAATTGAGCGAAGACTTGCTGCTGCTCTATTGAAATTGAGTGTTTGACACGCATGCTAAGTGCTACTATTGATGAGTTTTAGGAGAACTTCATTATTTGGTTTCGGCTGCACCAGTCCCCCATATGTACAGATCATGTCCATGAAATATTCTGTCAACAAAATATACAAGTTGATGAATCCATAATTGAAGAAATTGTAAAAGCTGTTTGTTTTGGTTTCCTGTGCAAAAGATAATTGAAAAGGGTGGTTCTCTTAGCAGTGATTATCAGCACAAATTGTATTACAAGGAGAATTTCTATGTTGTTGATCCAGTGTATACTTGATGCCCTAAAAAAAGCGCAACTTTCAGTATGTCCGAAACCTCAATTCCTTACAACAGCTGTTAAGCAAACAGGACATTTTTGACAAAGTTTTTGAAAGACATTCAGTAGAGCAGGATATTGCAGTGTCACATGAATACATGTCTCTGAGAGATGGTTCATATTTTAGGAAGAATGATTTTCTTTCTGAGCCAAGAATAGGATTAGGACTTAATGTGGACAATTTTGAGACATGTAACACTCTGGGCACGTCTAGAAAGAGACAAGATTGTGTCGATTATTGGGTTTTGGCTAACTTTCCTCTCGGGTCTCATTCTACTTTAACATCAATTTATTTGTCAGTTTTGTGCAAGACTGATGATAAGGTTATACAAGATCTAAAGATCCTAGAGGAAGTTGGTGTGTACGTCCCTCTGTTCATGTGTAAAGGGCACAGTACAATCTGTTGTGGCAGACAATCTAGGTGCTCACAGCCTTGCTGGTTTTGTTGAGAATTTCTCAGGAGATTATTGCTGCAGGTGTTGTACAGCAAAGAGTTATGATTTTCAGGTACATTGTGTTGCATCTGGTGCTTTCAACCTGAGAACAAAAGATCTTCATGATACTCATGTGAAGCAAGCACAGCAATCACGATAAAGAAAACTTGTCTCATTTTCATGTGATTACTCTGTATCCTCCAGATGTGGCTCATGACATATTTGAGGGTATTGTCCCAGTAGAGCTGGCTCACTGCTTATAACAAGACTCTTCACATTAGATGAATTGACCATTTTGTATTTTCCTTACAAGTGGAGAGACAAGACCAATAGACCTCATGGTATACCTTCAGTAGAAAATCAGTGAATGGAAATGACCATGAAAATTGGAGCTTGCTCAGGTTGTTGCTATTTTTGATTGGACACCTAGTGCCGGAAGATGAGCCAGCATGGCTTGTACTTACGGAGCTTGTTACTGCCTCTGTCCATAGTGATGAGTCTATTGCTTATCTGGAAAGCAAAATATCTAAGTACAGGCAAAGATACCGACAGTTGTTCCTTGGCATTAAGTCTCTCCCTAAACACCATTACCTGGAACACTATCCATATTTAATAAGGTGTTTTGGTCCACTTATGAGGCAGTGTACAGTTAGATTCGAGGCCAAACACAGCTTCTTTAAGCAGGTTGTTAGGCACACAAAATGTTTAAAATATCTGCCTTTCTTATTAGCCTCAAGGCATCAGATGATGATTGCATATCATTTGTGTTCTCCATGTCTTAGCAAGTCTGAGCTTGAAGTTTCTTCTCAGTCTAGTGTTCCGAGGAATACTCAATCAAAAATAGCTCTGGCTATTAAACAGAAGTACCCTGACATGCAGGAGGTTCAACTTGTTCAGTCTGTGACAAGTAAGGGCATTACATACAGGACTGGAATGATAGTTTCCCACAATTCAGTTGGTGGATTGCCTGACTTTGCCCTGACATGCATGAGGTTCAACTTGCTCAGTCTGTGAGTAAACTTTAAGTAAACTTTTATTTATATAGCACCTTTCACAGATATAAAATCACAAAGTGCTTCACAGAGTGCAACAATATTAATAAAAGAACAATGAAACAGATAAAACTATGATAAATAAAATTAAAACCACAAAAATAGTAAAACATAAAAGCCCAATCAACTAAAAGCCTGTCTAAATAAAAGTGTCTTCAGCTGCCTTTTAAAAGAATCAACAGAATCGTCCACTCGCAGTGACAGGGGCAGGGCGTTCCAGAGTCTGGGGGCGACTGCTTGGAAGGACTTGGACTGTGACAAGTAAGGGCATTACATACAGGACTGGAATGATAGTTTCCCACAATTCAGTTGGTGGATTGCCTGACTTTGCCCTGACATGCATGAGGTTCAACTTGCTCAGTCTGTGACAAGTAAGGGCATTACATAAGGACTGGAATGATAGTTTCCCACAGTTCAGTTGGTGGATTGCCTGACTTTGCTGAAATTTCACGAATTTGCCTTTTACACAGTAGTGTACACTTTATTGTAAAGGAACTTTGTGGTTGGTACAAAGAGCATTACAGAGCCTTTGAGCTCCCAGTAGTAACTACTACTCTCTCTTACTACTTCTTGAGCTTAAAACATCTCTTAATGTCTCATTCATCTTTGGTTTAAAATACCAACTATCAAACTACCGCACTCGCCTAAGAAGACTCAGACTTCTAGAGGTGGAAGTCAACTCATTAAAGCTCAAGCCCGCTGGAAAGCAGAATGCAGCCTAAAAAGGCAAGGAGAGCAGAAAATGAACTTCTGTCCCACATATCCTACTGGAGAAATTTCAGAGAGCCTTGAGGACAAAGGGAAATCTCTGCTTTCTGATGTGAAGAAGAGAAACACCAGAGAGACCATAAAACAAAAAATGGAAAAGACATTTACATACAGAAGACACGAGGTAGTTTGTGATGCCCCAATGGCTGAGGACTTGTCAAGGTGGCCTGCCCTTTTCAGTGTCGTTATTGATCTTTAGCATATAATTTGTGAACTGGAGAATAGAATACAGTAGTTATATTGCTTTGTCCGACTTACTGTAGTAGCTTTTAATCAATTCTATGTATAGATGTGAACATCTTTGTTTTGTTTTTTGCATCAATGGCTGATGTAAGGTTCACCACATGTAGCTTCACACACAAGAAACTAATGCCATGTCTATCTATCTATCATAACATCTATCTGTTCATAACATTAATGTTGAAAGTAACCTAATTAAACTTTGAAATTAACTAGTTTAAACAATGATAGTGGCCAAAACTGTGTGCTATGCACTTGTTACTGTGTTGTAGTTTTTGTGTAGGTAAAGATGACGTTCGGGAATTGAACAAGTCAAGTTTGTGTTGAAAGATTTTCATGAGAGATGTTTCATATGTTTTGCTTGTGATGGAAACTGGCAAAAATGCCAGAGGAAACGCTGAAAGTATGAAAAAAGCTTGTGTTTTCCTTCTTGATTGAGGTGAAGTCCGTCGTCTTTGTAAAGGTTTTGGACTATTTTTCCATTTTTGAGAAGTCCAGTGTTGAATCAAGCTGTTGCATTGTTTGATTGTAGTTTTCATCATGGAGTCGTCGTTCAGTCGTGGTAAAATAGCGCTGAGTGCGAAATACAGAATGTGTGGATTGACCAGTGAGATTCTTGATATGAGAGTTTTCATTCGCTGGACGACAGTCGATGCAGACGCTCCACTTGTGATGTCGTTTGTTCCTATGTGGAGAATCACTATTGTGTAGTTTCTCAAAGTGTTGAACGGATCTCACGAGAGTTGTGTCTGGATGAACCCAGCATTGAGCATTTGGAAAGTAGTCCTCAATATCCAGACACATTGAGTCTGTGAGGAAGCAGACCTGTAGACCTGTGAGAGAGAAGAAATGCTTGTTTTTACTGTGTTCAGTTTATGAATTATGATTATATTGTGTGTTTATTAATATTGCATGTATTATTTGCTTACCTTGAGGTATGATGTATGTTCTTCTGTTGATTGTAGTTGTAGAGAGAGTAAAATGCACCCGTTACAAAAGATCCAAACTTTTGAACAAATGTACAAATTTGTCTTAATTTATTGAAATATCATTGCTTTTCATTTAGTACTGCCCTCCGGAAGCAACAGAAGATACTTGCATGTTTCCCGGAAGAAAAAATAAGTATAATTTACCTTGATATTCAAATTCAAAAGTTTTCACCCCCCGACTCTTAATGCATCGTGTTTCCTTCTGAAGCATCAGTGAATGTTTGAACCTTTTTTAATAGTTGTGTTTGAGTCCCTCAGTTGTCCTCAGTGTGAAAAGACGGATCTCAAAATCATACAGTCACTGTTGTAAAGGGATCAAATATGCAAAAAATGCTTAAAAACTGAAGAATCTGCAGGACCTGGAGATTTTTTTCTGAAGAACAGAGCTCAGTTTAACTGCTCAGAGCAAACAAGAGACTCATGAACAACCATCACAAAACAAAAAAACAGTTGTAGATCATCCAGGTAACCACACACAATATTAAGAATCAATACTTCATAAACTTTTGAATTGGGTCATATTTATAAATTCAGCTATTTTTTTTTTTTTTTTTTCTTGTGGATTATGTGTAAACATCTTTTATATAAAATATCTTACTCGGGACAGTACTAAACAAAAAATAACATGCTTTTTCTTATGATCTCTCATATTTTGTTAAAATTTTTCACATTTTCACAGATTCTGCAAGTGGTTCACATACTTTTTCTTACAACTGTATATATATTACATTTTGAATTTGACTGGATGTAACTGTGCGAGAGTATTTTGGAACTAAAATAAATAGAGGGAAGAGCAGGGATAATTGTTTATTTATTTATTCAGGGAAAAAAAGCTTTGAAACTTTCCCTTAAACATAATTACAATATTTGAATTCATTATTCAACACTCAAGTCAATCACATTTTACATAAAGCCCAATAAATACAATTACAGCAGGAAATATAGACATCAGTGTGTCATATAGATGCTCCTATTCAGTGTTTCTAACTATGTGCTAACTTAAAACGTTTGATATGCATTTACTTTCATGCTAAAAGTACTTTCTAAGAAAAAAGATGTACATGAGATAAGAAAAAAAATACATTTTTAACATTAACAGTGTAAAGAAAGAACATCTGTTGCTTTGATATTACTACATGTTTTAGAAATGTCTGTTTCTATCTATATGTATCACAACAAAAGGATATTGATGGGACCGCTATATCAAGCTTTTAAATGTTTCTGTTTCTTGTTGTAAAACAGTTGTGATAAATCAATACAGTATCATTTGTCTATCATGCATTGTCACCTAAAATAAACCCACTTTTCAGAGAAATCTTATGAAAGTTAACAACTTAAGATAAAACTTCCACCAAACAAACATATAAAAAAATATAACACAGACAAATAAAGTTATAAATAGACAAATAAACAAGTAATAAAAAATAACATGAAAAGATTTGTCGTAAAACTAATAAAAACAGTCATTTAAAACGTGTTACTCTTTAATGTGTTTGTTTCTTCTGTTATTGAATCATTTCTCTTGGGTGTTTTATTGCTCTGTCAGGCTCTCCAGCTGTTCAGACTCTCTGGAGACATCTAGAAAAGCCATAATACAGGATGTTGTTAATTTCACATGAACATTTCTGATGATTGAGACGAGGCCGTCATTGTGAATAATCAGTCAGTATTTCTTTACTTGTTTCTGTGGTGTAATATGACATTCTCTCTTACCCATCAATGTGATTTTGCTGCTTTGGGACAGTGAGAGTTTTATTGACATCTTTAGCTCTGATTCAAGTTCATTCTTTATGTAGAGCTTCACAAAGAACAAGAAAAGCTTCAGTTTAGTCACTGTACAAATTAATACATGTTTGTCTTAATACATGTGATTGTGAGAGTAATACCTTTAAGTTATTGAACTTTTTAAGCACTTCATTTTTTGCCTTGTTGAACATGTCTTGTTTTTTCTCATTGACTGTGGTTATTAACAGTTCTTGCATTTTCTTCCAGGATCCGGGTCCTGTTATTGCTGCCGCTTCTAAAATAAGCAACACTCAGTGTCCATTCATTGTCTTTCTCATGGAGACACATCAGAACAAAGAAATGTGTTTGCAATAAAACTAGAGAACATAGTTGTGAAAATAGTGAAAATGATAGCAAGTAAAAGCTACTTGTCTGACTGACTCATCTGAAACAAATACTGTTGATGAAATTCAACTGGCAACTTTGTGTGAACAAAATGCATTAAAGTGTAACTGCTTTTGCCATCAAGCACATTTTGTGTCACCTAATCGATTGACTTCACAGAATTAGTCCTGTTACACTTGGCATCCCATTCAGTAAGTGACAGCTCACAAATTGCCACTTGAGTTGAACTCACATCCTTACCAGCAGGTCATTAAATCCTTGACCTAAGTTACTGCACTGAGCACATACTTTCACAGACAAGGCTTAATCCTAGTCCCAGACTAACATGCATGTCTAAGCTGCTTTAACTGAATCTTGCACTGATATATCCTAAAATATGTCAGTTTCACTCTTTTGTCTCGGGATGCACACCAGTAACGTTTTTTTCTAGGGCACGTTTATAAAAACCTACTTAAATATCCTAATTGAACTAAGGCCTAATCCTGGCTTAAGCTAAACCTTGTCTGTGAAACCAGGCCTTAATGTTATCTTACTTTCATAGCAAGACGCCATTTCATTCTCAATAGTTTTTTGGATTGATGAGTAGATGTGCTTCTTTGTTTCAACAACTTCTCTGTTGAGCGATGCCTTCAGTTTAGTTTCCTTTCAAAAAGTGGAAAAAAGCCACAAATAAGTCAGAAATATCATGAAACATCCAGAGGCTGGATGGCTGGAGGCTACTTTAGTCCTAAATGAATGGTTTGTTCTGTACATTTCAACACCAACTGCTTTATAAAACCAGCCTGTTTAATTGTAAAATGGAAACAGAGTTTACATATTTTTCAATGAAAGTAAAGACAGATACAGAGGAAAAGGCCCAGATTACAGATAACTGAACTCACCTCTGTTTTGATGAATTTCTGAATGTGATTTAATGTGGGAGATCTGAAAGAAGCAGAATCACTCTGGATGACACTGAACTTGTCAATCTCTTCCTGCACCGACTTCCCTGTTTGTCCACTCACTCTGAAGCCAAGAGAATACAAAATAGAGCTTCATAAAAAAAGGAGAAAAAAAAAAGTGATACCTGCATAGGCTCCAGAAGAATGACCAGAAAACCCTGTGAGGTGGTTAGCTTTTTTTCTCAGTAACAATGTGTTAGAAAAAAGAAAGACATAAACCAAACAACAAAGGGATGCATAATGAGGGGGAAATGCATTTCAATTTATTCAAAATCTATTCAATCACACAAGGTACCTTTTATATTTTATGATAATTTCTGAAGGGAAAATAAACGTTGTTAATAAACTGTAAACAGTTTATTACTGGGCTACAATTAAGACATCTTGCTTTGTGAAGGTTCATTTTCCCACTCATACAGATTTAAAGGATTGTGTAACTGTAAGTAACCATATAAAACTAAATATTAACTAATTTCTTTTTCTATATACAGAACCTATGCAGCTCTCATGTGACAAATGAACAAAAGACTTGAACCAGAAGACACAGTGGGGATTTGGGAGTTAAAACTAATCATTTCTGTTTTCTGTAGAGTGAATGTTGCTGTCACGAATGACCCATCGCTAGAGGGAAAGCCAGTACAAGCCCAATCATATTTTTGTTCTTGCCTGGACATCATAGGAAACAAACATAAGGATGTTTACTTCACAAAACATTTGGCCTCAAATTAATCTGGCATTGCCACTAAACCCAATCTGTATTTTCCCGGGCAACGGAGTGATTTGCTGGTTTACTGCTCTAAATGCAATCTGCAGTTGGTCCATGTTTAAAATCATTAATCATGCTCCAGTTTAATGCTAATTGTAAACATAACAACAACAGCCTTGTCTTAATTATACACACTTATCTATATCTATAATGCTGAAGCCCTAAACATCCTTAGTCACTGATCAAGCATTGTAGATTATTTTCATTTTATTCTATTCTAAACTGAACAAAGGGGCACTAGTGAAATGAAGAATCAGCTCTTACGGAAAAATCTGTTTGAAATCTTCTTCAAGACATTCATGCAGGTTTTCGGCCAATGCCTTGTTCAGGTCTAGGAGTTCATTCTTAGATTTCGAGAAATAGCGCCCACCATACCTGCACAAAGCTCTGAGGGTTTGATGAAGTACATTCTGAGTGACAGCATAAAAAAATAAAATAAAAAAAAGGTTAAAAAGGCAAGAAAATTGTGACTGATTATTCACAACACTTGAATCACACTCACTTGAATCACAGCTTTTGTGGAAGCAACACATAATTCGACAGATTTTTCCACTCCCTTTGAGAGACACTGTTCCAGAACACTATAAATGGTGTTAAAACGACTGTCCAATTCATTTAGTGCCTTCATCAGGCTCTCCTCAAACTCCATGGAGACTTTGTCTTTCATTTTAACCTAAAACATCCATAAAACAGCAGTGAATTACAGAATAATGTATATTGGCAGCATTCTGAAGACATGCATGTAAAATATCAGCAATTCTGACTGATACCATTTCCTTGTCTGTGTCCGGCTGGACACTTTGGATCAAGGACAAAACTCCCTTCGCTTCATTGACATAATCTCTGGTCAGTTCTCTGGTAATGTCCTCATTAAGAATCCTCAGATCATCCTGCAGCTTTGGGATTTCTACAGGTATAAACCATTTCCAAACACAAGGGCAAGATTTGGATGTGATTGGGGCTTTGACTGGTTCAAAAAGTATTTAACTTTAGATTAACTGAAAATGTATTTTTGTCATGAATAATGTGGTAAAATGGTAATAGGGATACTTTACCTGTTTCACTATGATCCAGATTAAATTTAGGGTCAAAGAATGCTTTGGAACTCACAGTAAAAACTTGAAAATCATTGTCAGTTCTGAATATTTTCTGGAAAAAAAAAAAAAAAAAAAAAAAAAATTATTAATTAATTAATTAAATCAAATAGTCGTATTAAAGAAACCCACATGTGAGTAAAAATCATTCAAAATACTGATAACTATAAAGAAAATTGGGAAATACAAAAACCTTAATATGGGATTGTTCAAACTTTTCTTTGACCCTCTTCTTGGCATGTTCATTTCTATGAAGTATGCATACTTTTTCCTAAACATGAAGAATAATTGAATACACCAAGATATGAGAATAAGTTGTTTAATACAGAAGTATTGTAAAATCGTATTTAGTGGTTGATTATGCAATATACTGTAGAGCAGATATTTCTCTCAGTAAATTAATTAATTAAAATTGCAGTTACAATGATATGAAAGATCTCACTGACCAGTAAATTTACTGGGAACAATGTTTGCTATAACATTTCTATTTTTCCAAACCTTGTCTCCTGTGAGTTGATCTGTAGAAAGCCTTGCAGATCTAAAAAGAAATGTTCAAAAGAAATGTCACAAATTGTTATTTCTGAAATCCTGAACTTTGCATCATAACAAGATTAAAACAGATGTTGCTGTTACTAATATCATGTTTATACGTCCCCTTCACTTCATATGTAAATTTAACCAAATACCTCACATAGGCTGTTAGATTGATCTCATCAGTCTTTGTACAGATGAAGTTAATGCGTCTGCATTCTCCTTCTGGTCCCAGTTCTGTAGTACAGTGCTTTAAAATCCCCCAGGGTTCTTTGTCAGTGATTGCTCGATTGATATCACTTACAATCCAAACAATAGAGCACTCTCTCAGTGTCTACAAGATTGAAACGGTGATTTAGATGACATGGTTGTAGTAGCATAGATTGTGTTTCTATAATGATTTGAAACGTGTAGTAAAATATTTACAGATTTCCACTTGTCATCTCTAATCTTACTGCAGTCTCCAGTTCCAGGAATATCAACAAGCACAACGTGTTTCAGAAGTTCATGACAACCTGGAATCTTGATCGTCACACTCTTCACAAGCGGCCAGTACCAGTCACCGGGACTGGACTCACTGGGTTGAATGTAACTTGCAACAACATTGCTGAATTTAGAGACCTGTGGAGAAATTGTTAACTTCACTGCCAAACAAGAATTCAGAATACATTATTATACATTTAATACTGTAATGAAACCTTTAGTGTTAAACATATTTACTATCATAAAAACTTACATCACTTTTTGAGATTTTCTTACTGAAGGACAAAAAGGTTTCAATCTCAGCAAATTTGACTTCTTTCTTGAGCTCTTCTAAAGTTTTCTTCTCTGCATCATCTCCAAACAGCGCAGTGATCTTTTCTACAGCATTGTCAAATAATTCATGAGTCTCGTCTTCATCTGACAAAACTGTGAAAAGATCTTTGAGCTCTTTCTCCCACTCCTGCAGAGGTACAATATAAAAAATAAGGCTTTCTTTCTTTCTTTTTTTTTTGCTTGTTTTATATGAAATACATATTATTGTTAATATGTATTTCATTTTTCCAGGATCTCTTTGCTTCTACCTTCAATTAAATTGCTAACAGTGATTGTAAATTAATTGCCTAAATTATTACATTATTAGCTAACTGCATTCTCCAAATTGTAATGTTGACATGCATTCTCTGTAAAGCTGCTTTGAAACGATATGTATTGTGAAAACCGCTATACAAATAAATGTGAATTGAATTGAATTGTTTTATTTGTTTATTTGTTAACATATTAATAAAGAACTCTCAGTAAAGGCATGATAAGACAAACAAGGAAACCTCTTTAGAGAAGAGTTCAAACTCTGCTATGTAGTTGGAGTCCTCCAGATTGGCTTCCACCCGAGTAACAACAGCTGTACAGGCACCAAAGCAACCAGATGGCAGTAGATCCTTTTCCCCCAAGACTGCATTCAGTAGAGAGCTCTTTCCTTCTCCTGATTTACCAAAAATCCCAAAGGTTGCTTTCTTCCTGCTGACTTTATCCATTTGATTTATCTTTGAAATGATGTCTCGAATCATAGAAGCTTCATATGAGTTATCAGTGGCTCTACTGATGGTGTTCTTCACATTCTCCATGATCTTCATAACTGTGTGCAGTGAAGAAGGGAAACACAGTGGGTAGGGTTTTGAAATATTGAAAACTTTGTTTTATTTATAAAACTTAACTCAGACAACTAATATGTAACAGATGAACGTAGTCCAGTTAGCCCCTGCTGATAGGTGCCGTAACTACACCAGTACATAAGCAAACCTCATCTTTCTCCATTGACAGCCATTCAAAAGCAGTCAAGAAACATAAATGACAGATATTTTGTTGTACTATTGTTATCTCAGTATATTTTCCTGTTGCTATGACAAATCAGGTACATTTAGCAATATAGCAAGTGTTGAAAGTGTTTCTAAGGATACTGATTTTTAGAAGGCAGACTGAGATGGCGAACAGGAACATGGTTTGTGTAACATTAGCAACGCATTATTATTATTATATTATTATTGATAACATAGTCAAGCAAAAGGCTTGTCATATGAATTATTTGTCTGACGTTATAGAGAGCGATACATAAAACGCATTACCATTCTGATACACTAACTTGTAGACGAGCCTGTGAGTGAATGGAGGCGGGACTAATTTGCATATTTTCTCTGTAGCTGCTTTGTCTCAAAATTAAATTAAGGTGGACAGATTCAGATTTTACTTGCCTGTTGTCAGCGGTGACTCTATGCTCAAGTCGGATGGTTCATGATCACGCTTTCGTTTTGTACCTGTGAGAAAATTAATTCCACTCATTATATTTCCTCAGTCACTGGCTGTAAAGCAAACATACAATTATGTTTTTGTTTTTTTTAGAAACTTTCATACCTTGGCTAGCCATTGTGAGATTGATGGTCCTGAAGGGGAAAAAACATATACTCAGATCAAGCACATGGTCTAAATCTTTTAACCAAGTTTCTGTACCCCACTGTTAACCCTAACAAGAAATTAGTTGAAAAATGAATGCTTGTTTGGCAATGAGTTTTACAATATATTAGCTACGTTTTTAAAAATATTTAACCTTTCATAACTTAAAGTAAAATTCTGTTAAACAATAAGTATAATGTCTATATGAATATATCAGCCTACTGTATCATAATTAATATTCAAACGTCCAGGGCCAGTTTATTTTTTTTTATTATTTTTTTTATGTTAATGTAAATGTCAAATAAGATACAACAAGCTTATATGAGCCATAAAAGCCTAATATATGAAATATGATACTGAGCAAACACACACACACACACACACATATACAGTTAGGTCCATATATATTTGGACACATGCACAATTTTCATATAATTCCTAAACCCTTCCTTCAATTTGGAAGTAAATACCCTCAAATTAGATCAGAGAATTTGAATGTGTTTTTGTTGAATATATTTCATACACACACACACAAGTTTGCATGTGTTTGCATGAATTATTTTGTTGAGAATCATTTCATACTGTTACATGTGCCCTGGGTCTGTGTTAATCAACTTGGTTATATGGACTTATATGGACACAATTCCCCATCTAGGAACCAATCACACACTCACACCTGTTTCCCATCAGTGACACTTTATAAGCTGCACTCTAACACACACACATTGCTTTTTTTTATGAAAGATATATCCAGGTTAAAATTGGAACAACATTGTCCAGTAGATACAGAGTAGAAAATGGGACTCCACAGGGTAGCGTGATCAGCCCATTAATTTTTTTCTGTTATGATTAATGATGTGTTTTATGAATTAAAATATGATATTGGTAAATCATAGTTTGCTGATGATATTGTTCTTTGGAAAAATGGTAAGAATCTAATATTAATACAAGAGAAGATGCAAAAAGCAGTAAGAAAGATTGAAAAATGGTCTTATTCTTTAGGGTTTTAAATTTTCAGTAGGAAAGACAAAGATGATGGTTTTTACTAGAAAGGTTAATGAAGCAAAGATATTGATGTATGGGAGACAAATAGCGCAGGTAAACTCCTTTCGGTTTTTAGGGTTTGTATTTGACTCTAAACTGACTTGGAGTGATCATATAAAGAAAATAGAGGAAAAATGCAAGATGATTTTAAATATAATGAGATGGCAGAGGAGCTTGTACCGTTGCAAAGTTCTATGCCTTCCACTCTGATTATCGCGATTATCACTTCCAAACCCAGTAATTCCCTCACCAGAGCCTGTTCACGTGATGGCTGCATTAGAGTCCGTTCTAGAGGTCGACCGATATATCGGTCGGCCGATATATCGGGCCGATATTTGTCTTTTTTTAATATATCGGCATCGGCCGATATCCTTGTTTAGTAGCGCCGATTTAAAGCCAGGCACGTCCGCGGGCAGCCCTGTGTTATTGGTGCGGTGGAATGTGCTGCTGCCGCATGTGATTTGAAACTTTTGAAAGATTCAACAACAGTACTGGGAGATAAAGGTAGCCTAAGACTTAAATTCTGATATTTCAAAGCCCTATGGCCATATATTTACTATATATTAGGCTACTAGTAAACTATGAAGTGTTGCTTCACTTAGTGAAAGAAACAACGGATAGCATAGAACTGTCGGGAACTGGCATAATGCTACAGCTGGTTGAAGGTTCGCTTACTTGTAGTTAACTTTAAGGATTAAGGATAAGGATATTTAAGGATATCTTTAAGGATATTATTATTACTATTAGGTAAGCTACTTTTATTATTAAATTAATATTATAATAAATTTGCCCCGCAATAATTTCACAGCGCATCACCGCATAACTGACGTGCTGTGACGTGCAGCTCCTCTTTGAAAATGTTTTAAACATTTTTTAGGTCTATTATACAATGAATTAGACCTATAATTAAAATTATTAAC
This sequence comes from Ctenopharyngodon idella, assembly GCF_019924925.1. Taxonomy (NCBI): domain Eukaryota; kingdom Metazoa; phylum Chordata; class Actinopteri; order Cypriniformes; family Xenocyprididae; genus Ctenopharyngodon; species Ctenopharyngodon idella. The sequence goes on from NC_067223.1 coordinate 20,675,942, forward strand.
AGTCTATGATATTTCCTAACACTGCAGTCATACATGAAAATTAAGAGCAACTTTAGGCTACTTCAAGCACCAACTTAAAAAAAACACAAAAAAAAAAACAAGCTGTTTAACACGAAATACTATTCTTCTCATTTGTTTCACTATATGTACGGGCAACAAGAGAAATAATGGAATAAATTAAGACAGTTATATACCGTTATCAGCATATTATGTTGAAATTCGTCTCTGAGAGAAAATGCTCCGTTAATGCAGCATCAGGCAGCTCCGTCACTTTTACTTTCACTTTGAATACTGACCGAGGTTAAGCTTTTACCGGCATAACTTTTCCACAAAGTTTGCACGTTGTTTCTTGTGTGATATCCATTGGCTCCTCTTCTTGGTTGAACCCCCGCGGATTTGCGCTACGCCACTGCGCAGAAGTGTATGACATTTGTTCGGAAGCATGGTTTGATGCAGATAATAGCCGGGTTTCCATCCAACTTTGCATTAATAAAAATTCAGCTCAAGAATATGCGCATCTGCGTGTGTTTCCATCAACTGTGTAATGCGAAATGGACATCAGCCTAATAAAATGATGTGTTCCGACCAATGACTAATATATATATATATATATATATATATATATATATATATATATATATATACACAGGTGCTGGTCATATAATTAGAATATCATCAAAAAGTTGATTTATTTCACTAATTCCATTCAAAAAGTGAAACTTGTATATTATATTCATTCATTACACACAGACTGATATATTTCAAATGTTTATTTCTTTTAATTTTGATGATTATAACTGACAACTAAGGAAAATCCCAAATTCAGTATCTCAGAAAATTAGAATATTACTAATGACCAATACAAAGAAAGTATTTTTAGAAATCTTGGCCAACTGAAAAGTATGAACATGAAAAGTATGAGCATGTACAGCACTCATTACTTAGTTGGGGCTCCTTTTGCCTGAATTACTGCAGCAATGCGGCGTGGCATGGAGTCGATCAGTCTGTGGCACTGCTCAGGTGTTATTAGAGCCCAGGTTGCTCTGATAGTGGCCTTCAGCTCTTCTGCATTGTTGGGTCTGGCATATCGCATCTTCCTCTTCACAATACCCCATAGATTTTCTATGGGGTTAAGGTCAGGTGAGTTTGCTGGCCAATTAAGAACAGGGATACCATGGTCCTTAAACCAGGTACTGGTAGCTTTGGCACTGTGTGCAGGTGCCAAGTCCTGTTGGAAAATGAAATCTGCATCTCCATAAAGTTGGTCAGCAGCAGGAAGCATGAAGTGCTCTAAAACTTCCTGGTATACGGCTACGTTGACCTTGGACCTCAGAAAACACAGTGGACCAACACCAGCAGATGACATGGCACCCCAAACCATCACTGACTGTGGAAACTTTACACTGGACCTCAAGCAATGTGGATTGTGTGCCTCTCCTCTCTTCCTCCAGACTCTGGGACCTTGATTTCCAAAGGAAATGCAAAATTTACTTTCATCAGAGAACATAACTTTGGACCACTCAGCAGCAGTCCAGTCCTTTTTGTCTTTAGCCCAGGCGAGACGCTTCTGACGCTGTCTGTTGTTCAAGAGTGGCTTGACACGACAGCTGAAACCCATGTCTTGCATACGTCTGTGCGTAGTGGTTCTTGAAGCACTGACTCCAGCTGCAGTCCACTCTTTGTGAATCTCCCCCACATTTTTGAATGGGTTTTGTTTCACAATCCTCTCCAGGGTGCGGTTATCCCTATTGCTTGTACACTTTTTTCTACCACATCTTTTCCTTCCCTTCGCCTCTCTATTAATGTGCTTGGACACAGAGCTCTGTGAACAGCCAGCCTCTTTTGCAATGACCTTTTGTGTCTTGCCCTCCTTGTGCAAGGTGTCAATGGTCGTCTTTTGGACAACTGTCAAGTCAGCAGTCTTCCCCATGATTGTGTAGCCTACAGAACTAGACTGAGAGACCATTTAAAGGCCTTTGCAGGTGTTTTGAGTTAATTAGCTGATTAGAGTGTGGCACCAGGTGTCTTCAAAGTTGAACCTTTTCACAATATTCTAATTTTCTGAGATACTGAATTTGGGATTTTCCTTAGTTGTCAGTTATAATCATCAAAATTAAAAGAAATAAACATTTGAAATATATCAGTCTGTGTGTAATGAATGAATATAATATACAAGTTTCACTTTTTGAATGGAATTAGTGAAATAAATCAACTTTTTGATGATATTCTAATTATATGACCAGCACCTGTATATGTCGCACAGTTATTATCCTCATTAAACCTGTCTAACGTTAACCGTCAAGAATGTCAGAAATCACTAAGAGTTTAGCACTGTCCTTGCATACAAGGCTGTGCAACATGACAAAGTTTTTAATTGATTTTTATTTATAAAGTTGTATTTTATTTAAATGTATATTTAAGTTTACATTTATGTTCCAACAAACTTGAAAAATTCAGCTTGATAAATCCTCTAAAACTTTATGTAAATCAAGTCAGTGTTCAATAAATGATGCTAAGTTTAGAAATGTTGTGCATCCACTTATTATTAGTGTGACATTTTAGCATGCAAATGAAAGGGAAAACTTCAAGATATCGGCCCTAAAAATCGGCAGCACATATCGGCCATCGGCTGACCCTGACCTCTAAACATCGGCATCGGCGTCGGTTATAGAAAAACCCATATCGGTCGATCTCTAGTCCGTTCCTGTATTTGCAGCCATTCCTGAGCCTCGTCACGTGTCAGCAGATCTTCCAGTGCCTCGTCACGTGTCAGCAGAGCTTCCAGAGCCCTCAGCCGAGATGGCTGCCACGCCTGAGCCCTCAGAGATTGCAGCATTGGCTGTTATGGCCACAGCCATTTGGCGCGTGTGGGCTGCGCACACATCAGCTCCAGTTCCAGAGCCCGCTCCAGTTCATGAATCTGCTCCTGAGCTTGCTTCAATCTATGAGTCTATTCCTGAGTCCACCTTTGTCCATGAGTGCAGTCCAGTGTCTGTTTCCTGTCCGTCTTGACACGACCACAGAGGTCGTCCCTGAGTTTCCTGTCTGCCTTGACACGACCACGGAGGTCGTCCCTGAGTTCCCTGTCTGCCTTGACACGACTATGGAAGTGGTCTCTGAGTTTCCTGTCTGCCTCGACATGACCGCAGATGTCATACCAGAACTTTTTGTTTGTCCCGACGCAACCGCAGAGGTTGTTCCTGAACTGTCTGCTCACCACTATATGACCAGAGCGGACGTTCCGGTCAAAGCCCTGGAGGGGTTTCTAAGCTCCCTGCCTGTACTGTCATAGCCCTAGTTGCCAATGCTAACCTCTCTGTGCTTTATGTTTCAGTTTCTCCTGTTTAGCCATGTTGGTTCCCAGTGGTACCTGAGCTGCTGTGGTGGTCATCTGCTCTGCCGTGGGGGTCTTCAAGTCCATCTGACCTGCAGTGGTGGTCGTCTGCTCCGCCGTGGGGGTTTTCAAGCCCGTCTGAACTGCTTTGGTGGTCGTCTGCTTCGCCGTGGGGGTCTTCAAGCTTGTCTGAGCTGCAGTGGTGGTCATCTGCTCCGCCGTGGGGGTCTTTAAGCCCATCTGAACTGCTTTGGTGGCCGTCTGCTCTGCCGTGGGGGTCTTCAAGTCTATTGCCCTGGTCGTCTGTCCAGTCTTCTTCGCCCTGGTCGTCTGTCCAGCCTTCTTCGCCCTGGTCGTCTGCCCTGTTTCAGTTTCCAGGCCGCCTTCCTCCCCACGGACCTGGACCTCCATCCCGCCCCCTGTTCCGCCTCCACTCCATCTCCCTCCTGGACTGTTTAGGAGTGTCTGGAAGCCACTCCTTTGAGGTGGAGCTCTGTTACGTGTGCCCTGGGTCTGTGTTAATCAACTTGGTTATATGAACTCCATTTCCCACAATTCCCCATCTAGGAACTAATCACACACTCACACCTGTTTCCCATCAGTGACACTTTATAAGCTGCACTCTAATGGTGCGTTCACACCAGACGTGAATGAAGCGTTAAGCGCGAGTGATTTACATGTTAAGTCAATGCAAAGACGCAAACAGACATCCTGCGGTGTGAATAGAACGTTTTGGCCGTTTGACGCATAATTCGCACGAGCGAATACACGAGCTTGCTCTAGTAGTGACGTGATTACGACGTAGCGAGAGGAGGCAGAAATCCGAAACAACAATGGAGGACAAAATCATCTTCGCTGTACAATACATCTTTATAGAAACAGGAATAAAAAGGATCTTGCTTGGAAGAAAGTGAGTGAGGAGGTCGGACAATCTGGTAAGTTGTAAAAAAAATTGAGCTATATATATATATATAGAGAGAGAGACTACAAGCTAGCTAAAGCCGGCAAATTGAGCTTATTCGCCATATTTTACAACTACTTTCCTGCTGACGAGTTGATGTGTTTATTAAGAGGAAGTGTGCAGAAGCGAGACTGGAGCCGCCTGGCAGAAGCCCCTCTCATGATGCGAATTCACATCTGTTGTGAAGTGAATTTCATGCGCGAATGAAGCGAGTAAACTCAAAACGTTCAAGCGTCCAACTACGCGCAAATAGCGCAATTTATTCACGCAAGTCGCGTCTGGTGTGAATGCCCCATAACACACACACATTGCTGAGTATTGTTTTGTTTAGTCGTGCCCTGCCCTGCCTTTTTGTTTTTGATCGTTTGCTGCCTGTCTTGACCATTGCCTGTGTTTTGGATTACTCTCTTGCCTTGCACGTGGATCTCCAATTCCGTTGCCCCACTCCATACATTACACATACACATGCACATGCAAACACACACACGTATATAAATATATACACACGTAAAAATACAGAATATTTCTGAATACACAAAGAATATATGAACTGATTTTATAAAACAGGCCAAAAGTATAAAGTCAATAAACATTTACATACAGATTATGAAAGATTTAAAAATTAATAAAATTCTACATGAACAAAACAAGCTGAAGCTTAACAACAAACTTTTTAAATATGTAAGTCCCCTCCAAGTATTGTAAATATGTGAAATATATCAACTTTTATCTGAAGGCGAGTAGATTTCTCACTACAGTTGGTCATGTTGATTTTAAATGCTGCCCGTGAGCTAAACAAAGAATGTATGAACAAAGTCACCAGATCTAAATATTCACAATAATCACCCTTTCAACATGAAACCAAGAAATGAGACCTAAACTTTCACTGCCTCTCCCCACAGCCTCTCAAATGTTTGTATCCTCCAGGATACAAAAACCTTTTTAGGGTTAACATGCTGCTCTTTATATCAGAAATGGAACATCATTAACATTTACTTTTTAAGTAATTTAGCAGGTGATTTTATCCAATTATCCTGCAAGGATTCTTTATTAAACTTAAAAGGTTTCTTTATTAGATATATTAGAGACCTGGAATGACTAGAACACTTTTTGCTTCAACATTGTTTCATTATTAAACTTTTTTTTTAATTTTTTTAAATTTATTTATTAACAGATACAGTATTACTTTAAGGAGCTCAATGTTTCTGCCTTATATTAATACACTGCTTAAATTAATACATTGTTAGCAAATTGTGTGATTTGTATATGTACATTTCTGAAATTACATAATTTGGACTCTCTGATCACCTCTGATAACAGGTCACTCTAAATTGTAATGTTGACATTTCTGTAAAGCAGCTTTGAAATGTGTATTGTGAAAAGCACTATACAAATAAATGTAAATTGAATTGAACAGTTAACACAAATACGTAACACTAACTAAAACCAAAATGCTATTAACAGTTATGTTTTTAAATGTTAACAAAAGTTAAGATCCATAATAATTTGAGGGAAGTGTTACCTTGTATGTCTCAGGATAATGTCTGTGGAACAGGACACTGATGTCAAATCTGCTATCAAGTTGAGCGCCGATGAGAGATCTGATATTAGATCCGCCTGTACGCAGACTCAGCTTTTGGGTGTGGACTTCTTAAAACATAAAGTGAAAGTACATGAAGTTAAAGCCTCATAAGGATTACACATTGTGTTAACAAGGAAACACATGAGTTTGTCTATTCTTTGCATCTCTCTTTTGCATCTATATTAAAGTTGTGTTTGACCGTTGCAAATCATGACAGAGTATGGGTCATATGTATTACTTATGGAGGTTTTTGTCTGCATAGAGGATTACGAGGTGGCCTCCTTCGGCTATCGACAACATTCAGACAAACTGTTCTGTGCATTTCCACTGTAGAAAAGATGGAACACATCGGTTCAACTTTGGCCCTGAAACTTGCTGGTCTTGAACGGAGTCAGGGCTCAGGACATTCTACAAGAGCACACGATATTGATGTGCAGTTATATCTGCACATGACTCGCCCGTGAGTCAGGCGAGACAAGTAATAAAGAATAACATTCCAATTAGGGATGTAACGATGCACTCCAAGCCAGTTGAAAATCGATAAATATATGTGACAAGTCAGGTCGGTTGGAATGTTAAACCAAACGCGATACACATTTAATCATGAGGGGGTGCTGAAGCTGTATACTCCCAGCCAATATTGGTACGTGGGGCACATATGGGTATGAAATGGGCAGAAAAATGGACCCCATATAGGATTGTCCGCAGGTTCCATAATGGCCCCATGCCAGTTGCCCACATGGATTTCATGCAGGATTTCACTTGCCACTAGGTGGGCCAACTGGGCAACATGTGCAAGACCCATCCGGGTCCCAGCTTTAAGTTTTATGTGGTGACTACATGGGCTTGAAATATGGGTTGTAAGTGGGATTGTCCATGGTATCCATGTTGGCAATTTCCCATGTATATTATATTCAGGATTTCACTGGGTGTTCGGTAGGGCCCAACTATATAACATGAAAAAACCCATCTGGGTCCCATTTTCAAGCTCTAGGTGGGCACTACATGGACTGGAATCTGTTTTCCATAATGGACCCATGCCAGTTGCCAACATGAATTTCAAACAGGATTACACCGGGTGATAGGTTGGGCCCAGTTCACTGTATGACTTCCACTTATATATGGGTTATATCCCATGAATATTTCACACACATGGATTTCACACTGGACCTAGAAACATTTACATTGAAGCTACAAATAAAGCCCCAACTTCTGCTACATCCAGCAATATAAATACAAATACAACACAGATATTTGCAAAAATACAAAAGGTCAAAAATAAAATCATGTAAAAATGTGCACCCACCCCTGGTCTGACCAGAATGACCAAAATAAAAGGCTTTGAACAATTTAAAATAAGATAAATGCTTATTGGTGGAGAGGAGAGAGTGATTAAGCCAATCAGTATATGGGGATGATTAGGAGGCCATGAGGCACATTGGGCCAGGATGCTGGGGTAAAGTCCTACTCTTTTTCGAAGGACATCCTGGGATTTTTAATGACCACAGAGAGTCAGGACCTTGGTTTAACGTCTTATCCAAAGGACAGGAGTATATGCATTTGAATTCGTTCATTTAAAAATAGGCATTTCAAGCTTTCCATAGATATACATATCTCATGTCTGTGAGGCAAGTATATACTGAGTAGGACTGGGTATTGACACAATTTTCACGATTCGATTCGATTACTATTCACAAATCATTCGATTTTATTACGATTTCGATTCGATTCTGATTATTTTGGATGTAGTGTTTCAGTTACAGTACATGGCAAATTTTCTAGAGGAAAAAAAATCTCAACTAATTCTGTAAACTACACATGAGAGTCAGTTGGTACTACTATAGTAATATTGAAGGTTAAATTAATTTATTTATATACAAACACTTAAATTACACTCAATTATGTTTTTATTATAAATAAAGTTTAGAATTACATAATCATATTTCTACTCCAGTTCGTTTTTGAAATATAAACATTTAAATCGCGGCTGTCATAACTGATTTATTCAAACATGCATTAAATATTGAAGAACATTAAAAATTATAATGAATATGTAATGTAATGTACTGCATAGCTATATTTATCAGAATGTTGCTTTCTAGAGTACACTTTTCTAGCTGAATAATGTCACTGAATATGTTTTTTCTGAGGTAAATGTGACGTTACGTGACATTGTTTACAAGCTGCTTTATTGAAGTCTTTCTGAGGTTGAAACACTGAGCTATTACACGAGACATAATACGGATTTCGGTAAGTTGTACTGTATATTTTAACATACCTTCAGATGTTTATTCATGTTTATTTTGCGCTGTAACTGGTATTAAAGCAGAGGAGATGATGTTCACGTGCGCTCGTGCTGCCACTTCTCTTTAACTGAGGTGCTACAGCGATCTGTCACGTCACATTAAACAGCGCCAAAACGGTATTTATTTTTTGAATCTCATAATAAGATGGAGGTCATTTGAAATCTGAGACTTTGCTTCATATCAAAAGTAACAAAGCACAAAGATTATTGCGATTTATTGGATGGAAGGCGCTACATATTCTGCTCATTCATCAACTGAAAACAGACTAGACTAATCGATTCTTGGGATTTAAGAATCGATATCGGTTCGTAAAAATAAGAATCGATTAAAATCGAGAAATCGATATTTTTTTACCCAGCCCTAATACTGAGTTTCGATTCATTTTTGTGACATGTTCAAATTCACAAGATGCCAGAAAGCGCATCCTGTTTGTTTTCATTATTTTACAAAAGCACAACATTTTGTTTTTATTGTAAGTTTACGGATTCGAATGTTGGATTATTGATATCTGTATGACCAAAAATGACGGAGTATATTAATTTAAAGGGTTAGTTCACCAAAAAATGAAATTTCTGTCATTAATTACTCACAATTACTCATGTCATTCCAAACCCGTAAGACCTTCATTCATCTTTGGAACACAAATTAACATATTTTTGATGAAATCCAATAGGATTTTTATTTTATCTTTTCCATAGGAGTAACTTGTATAAGGTTGTCAGTTCACCTCTGCCTGAACTTTCCACACTCAGGGTGGATGAAGTCTACCGTGATCTTCCAAGGGATCCGGCTCCACTGATAACAACTATGACTATGGACATTAATGATCCTCTGGTTGACTCTGAGTTTTGGGAAAGTGCAAAAAGAAAGTGTTTTATCCTATCACCTTCCAGCAAAGAGAGTGTCTGTCCACTCACAAATGCTCCTTCTCCCCACAGCTGCCACTTCATGGTTACAGGCTGGGACCCTAGAGTACAAAAGAGCAGAGTTCCTGCATTGAGTGGCACCAACTAAGGCAGCCCCGCAGCACCTTCTCCAAATTCAGAGAGGTCTGTCACACCAGGAGACAGAGCTCTGACTACAGACATGAGGAATGAAGCCTTCCTGTGGCTGCCATTCCATTTGGGTGGACAGTCATAAGGACATGAACATCACTCATGTCGTGCCATTTGACCAACAACTGTGATTCTTTTTCTTTGAATTCTCCCTCACCCTTTGTCATGTTGGCATCCCTTTCCTGTTTTCACTCTCAATCCTATAAGCTCCAGTGCCAAGAGATGAGAGGTGCTGAAAAAGTGTGGGACTGCTGTACCAGTTGTCTACATAAAGGACATGACCCTTTCTTAGGTAAGGTGCTAGTAGTGTCGTTACAACAGACCCAGAAATCCCAAGTCCTTGGTAGTGTTGGATGTCACTGGTAGATCCGGAGTAAATGATCATGTCCTGCACATAACCAGTGAGCGCATCACACAAAACAAAAAACCCAATCTGTGCCTTTTAGTTGGAATGAACCGACGAATTGCCAGTCTGCCCTTCCACTTCACCAGAGAATCATCTACACTGAGATCCCTGTATGGCACAAATATGTGAGGAGGTGAGAGCAGTGAATATTTTTCAGATTTTTTTCAGAGGGTCATTGAAAATTGCTGTTGCATTGTTTGCTAAGTGAAGACAGCGGAGGAACAAAAGGAAGTGGTCCTTCGAAAATAAAGACATAAAATGGTGTCAAGAGCATGGGGTCTGTGCTCCAGTGATCCCCATTAGGAAAACTGACTCTAAAAATAGAACACTGGAAAACATATTTCTAAAGAATAATGAAGATTAGGTCTCATTCACGGCAGAAGTGTGAAAGGTTTGTCGAGTGAGAACAAGAGAACATGAATTGGACAGTTCTCCTCGCCAGACAATAGACTGCAAATGGGTGTTTACAGGGCAATAAAATATTTTATTAGCCTTCTCTAAAAACTCACAACACCATCATAGGAAATGCTTCATCAAATTCATAGTTTTAGAGATGTCACACTTATATTTGAAATGAAGCATGACCACATTCATGGCTTTAATTTAATTGAGGTTAGAAGTTGCTATATCACATACACATGATCTTTTTATACATTTAAAAAAAATAATTCTGAGTCTTGCACTGTAAACTCTCAAGTGTTAGCTTTGTAAATATATGTTAGTTATGTGTCTGTTCAGAATGACTTATGAGCAGCAACTTTTTTATTTTGGGTATGTCATTTATGTCCCATTTGCCAAAATGCATGAATGTGGCATTTAAGAGTTGTGCAGAACATTTGGCTAGTAGATCTCAGTTGTTGCAACATTATAAACTGAAACACCCTCATTTTGGTCAAATTATCCATTACCCGTGTACTTACATTGACTGTCTGTGCACTTTTAAAATGTGGAATGCCTTAATTGTGCACCAAAATAAATTCCACTTCACAGAGGTTAGGCCTAATTAGAACCTGCAATTTTTACGTCATATTTGTGCTTGTAATGACTTGACCTCGGAAAAGGATTACTTCAAATATATTATCACAAATCTCAAGCGTAATGAGACTGTCAGTTTTATGTTTGTAGGATATGACTTTCAAACAAATATTCATGGAACTTGGAAGTCTCATTGAAATCAAAAACATTGCTCTCACACACAGATGAATTTTAAACCTGAAGTCGTCACTGTAAGAAAAGAGAATCTTCTTCAGCAGTTGAAGCACTTACTGAGAATCAAGATCAGGATGAGGGTGTGGATGTTAACCTATCTTCACATTCTACAACAGAGGGACTACAACTGAAATTGAGCGAAGACTTGCTGCTGCTCTATTGAAATTGGAGTGTTTGACACATGTGCCAATTGCTGCAATTGATGAGTTTTAGGAGAACTTCATTATTTGGTTTCGGCTGCACCAGTCCCCTATATGTACAGATCATGTCCATGAAATATTCCGTCAACAAAATATACAAGTTGATGAATCCATAATTGAAAAAAATTGTAAAAGTGTTTTGGTTTCCTGTGTAAAAGATAATTGAATAGGGTGGTTCTCTTAGCAGTGATTATCAGCACAAATTGTATTACAAGGAGAATTTCTATGTTGTTTATCCAATGTAATATATACTTGATGCCCTAAAAAAAAACCAACTTTCAGTATGTCCGAAACCTCAATTCCTTACAACAGCTGTTAAGTAAACAGGACATTTTTGACAAAGTTTTTGAAAGACATTCAATAGAGCAGGAAATTGGAGTGTCACATGAATACGTGTCCTTGAGAGATGGTTCATATTTTAGGAAGAATGATTTTCTTTCTGAGCCAAGAATAGGATTAGGACTTAATGTGGACAATTTTGAGACATGTAACACTCTGGGCACGTCTAGAAAGAGACAAGATTGTGTCGATTATTGGGTTTTGGCTAACTTTCCTCTCGGGTCTCATTCTACTTTAACATCAATTTATTTGTCAGTTTTGTGCAAGACTGATGATAAGGTTATACAAGATCTAAAGATCCTAGAGGAAGTTGGTGTGTACGTCCCTCTGTTCATGTGTAGGGTACAGTACAATCTGTTGTGGCAGACAATCTAGGTGCTCACAGCCTTGCTGGTTTTGTTGAGAATTTCTCAGGAGATTATTGCTGCAGGTGTTGTACAGCAAAGAGTTATGATTTTCAGGTACATTGTGTTGCATCTGGTGCTTTCAACCTGATAACAAAAGATCTTCATGATACTCATGTGAAGCAAGCACAGCAATCACGATAAAGAAAACTTGTCTCATTTTCATGTGATTACTCTGTATCCTCCAGATGTGGCTCATGACATATTTGAGGGTATTGTCCCAGTAGAGCTGGCTCACTGCTTATAACAAGACTCTTCACATTAGATGAATTGACCATTTTGTATTTTCCTTACAAGTGGAGAGACAAGACCAATAGACCTCATGGTATACCTTCAGTAGAAAATCAGTGAATGGAAATGACCATGAAAATTGGAGCTTGCTCAGGTTGTTGCTATTTTTGATTGGACACCTAGTGCCGGAAGATAAGCCAGCATGGCTTGTACTTATGGAGCTTGTTACTGCCTCTGTCCATAGTGATGAGTCTATTGCTTATCTGGAAAGCAAAATATCTAAGTACAGGCAAAGATACCGACAGTTGTTCCTTGGCATTAAGCCTCTCCCTAAACACCATTACCTGGAACACTATCCATATTTAATAAGGTGTTTTGGTCCACTTATGAGGCAGTGTACAGTTAGATTCGAGGCCAAACACAGCTTCTTTAAGCAGGTTGTTAGGCACACAAAATGTTTAAAATATCTGCCTTTCTTATTAGCCTCAAGGCATCAGATGATGATTGCATATCATTTGTGTTCTCCATGTCTTAGCAAGTCTGAGCTTGAAGTTTCTTCTCAGTCTAGTGTTCCGAGGAATACTCAATCAAAAATAGCTCTGGCTATTAAACAGAAGTACCCTGACATGCAGGAGGTTCAACTTGTTCAGTCTGTGACAAGTAAGGGCATTACATACAGGACTGGAATGATAGTTTCCCACAATTCAGTTGGTGGATTGCCTGACTTTGCCCTGACATGCATGAGGTTCAACTTGCTCAGTCTGTGAGTAAACTTTAAGTAAACTTTTATTTATATAGCACCTTTCACAGATATAAAATCACAAAGTGCTTCACAGAGTGCAACAATATTAATAAAAGAACAATGAAACAGATAAAACTATGATAAATAAAATTAAAACCACAAAAATAGTAAAACATAAAAGCCCAATCAACTAAAAGCCTGTCTAAATAAAAGTGTCTTCAGCTGCCTTTTAAAAGAATCAACAGAATCGTCCACTCGCAGTGACAGGGGCAGGGCGTTCCAGAGTCTGGGGGCGACTGCTTGGAAGGACTTGGACTGTGACAAGTAAGGGCATTACATACAGGACTGGAATGATAGTTTCCCACAATTCAGTTGGTGGATTGCCTGACTTTGCCCTGACATGCATGAGGTTCAACTTGCTCAGTCTGTGACAAGTAAGGGCATTACATAAGGACTGGAATGATAGTTTCCCACAGTTCAGTTGGTGGATTGCCTGACTTTGCTGAAATTTCACGAATTTGCCTTTTACACAGTAGTGTACACTTTATTGTGAAGGAACTTTGTGGTTGGTACAAAGAGCATTACAGAGCCTTTGAGCTCCCAGTAGTAACTACTACTCTCTCTTACTACTTCTTGAGCTTAAAACATCTCTTAATGTCTCATTCATCTTTGGTTTAAAATACCAACTATCAAACTACCGCACTCGCCTAAGAAGACTCAGACTTCTAGAGGTGGAAGTCAACTCATTAAAGCTCAAGCCCGCTGGAAAGCAGAATGCAGCCTAAAAAGGCAAGGAGAGCAGAAAATGAACTTCTGTCCCACATATCCTACTGGAGAAATTTCAGAGAGCCTTGAGGACAAAGGGAAATCTCTGCTTTCTGATGTGAAGAAGAGAAACACCAGAGAGACCATAAAACAAAAAATGGAAAAGACATTTACATACAGAAGACACGAGGTAGTTTGTGATGCCCCAATGGCTGAGGACTTGTTGTCAAGGTGGCCTGCCCTTTTCAGTGTCAGTGAGGCACGTTATTGATCTTTAGCATATAATTTGTGAACTGGAGAATAGAATACAGTAGTTATATTGCTTTGTCCGACTTACTGTAGTAGCTTTTAATCAATTCTATGTATAGATGTGAACATCTTTGTTTTGTTTTTTGCATCAATGGCTGATGTAAGGTTCACCACATGTAGCTTCACACACAAGAAACTAATGCCATGTCTATCTATCTATCATAACATCTATCTGTTCATAACATTAATGTTGAAAGTAACCTAATTAAACTTTGAAATTAACTAGTTTAAACAATGATAGTGGCCAAAACTGTGTGCTATGCACTTGTTACTGTGTTGTAGTTTTTGTGTAGGTAAAGATGACGTTCGGGAATTGAACAAGTCAAGTTTGTGTTGAAAGATTTTCATGAGAGATGTTTCATACGTTTTGCTTGTGATGGAAACTGGCAAAAATGCCAGAGGAAACGCTGAAAGTATAAAAAAGCTTGTGTTTTCCTTCTTGATTGAGGTGAAGTCCGTCGTCTTTGTAAAGGTTTTGGACTATTTTTCCATTTTTGAGAAGTCCAGTGTTGAATCAAGCTGTTGCATTGTTTGATTGTAGTTTTCATCATGGAGTCGTCGTTCAGTCGTGGTAAAATAGCGCTGAGTGCGAAATACAGAATGTGTGGATTGACCAATGAGATTCTTGATATGAGAGTTTTCATTCGCTGGACGACAGTCGATGCAGACGCTCCACTTGTGATGTCGTTTGTTCCTATGTGGAGAATCACTATTGTGTAGTTGTGTAGTTTCTCAAAGTGTTGAACGGATCTCACGAGAGTTGTGTCTGGATGAACCCAGCATTGAGCATTTGGAAAGTAGTCCTCAATATCCAGACACATTGAGTCTGTGAGGAAGCAGACCTGTAGACCTGTGAGAGAGAAGAAATGCTTGTTTTTACTGTGTTCAGTTTATGAATTATGATTATATTGTGTGTTTATTAATATTGCATGTATTATTTGCTTACCTTGAGGTATGATGTATGTTCTTCTGTTGATTGTAGTTGTAGAGAGAGTAAAATGCACCCGTTACAAAAGATCCAAACTTTTGAACAGGATGAAGATGTACAAATTTGTCTTAATTTATTGAAATATCATTGCTTTTCATTTAGTACTGCCCTCCGGAAGCAACAGAAGATACTTGCATGTTTCCCGGAAGAAAAAATAAGTATAATTTACCTTGATATTCAAATTCAAAAGTTTTCACCCCCCGACTCTTAATGCATCGTGTTTCCTTCTGAAGCATCAGTGAATGTTTGAACCTTTTTTAATAGTTGTGTTTGAGTCCCTCAGTTGTCCTCAGTGTGAAAAGACGGATCTCAAAATCATACAGTCACTGTTGTAAAGGGATCAAATATGCAAAAAATGCTTAAAAACTGAAGAATCTGCAGGACCTGGAGATTTTTTTCTGAAGAACAGAGCTCAGTTTAACTGCTCAGAGCAAACAAGAGACTCATGAACAACCATCACAAAACAAAAAAACAGTTGTAGATCATCCAGGTAACCACACACAATATTAAGAATCAATACTTCATAAACTTTTGAATTGGGTCATATTTATAAATTCAGCTATTTTTTTTTTTTTTTTGTGGATTATATATAAAATATCTTACTTGGGACAGTACTAAACAAAAAATAACATGCATTTTGTATGATCTCTCATATTTTGTTAAAATTTTTCACATTTTCACAGATTCTGCAAGTGGTTCACATACTTTTTCTTACAACTGTATATATATTACATTTTGAATTTGACTGGATGTAACTGTGCGAGAGTATTTTGGAACTAAAATAAATAGAGGGAAGAGCAGGGATAATTGTTTATTTATTTATTCAGGAAAAAAAAAGCTTTGAAATTTTCCCTTAAACATAATTAAAATATTTGAATTCATTATTCAATACTCAAGTCAATCACATTTTACATAAAGCCCAATAAATACAATTACAGCAGGAAATATAGACATCAGTGTGTCATATAGATGCTCCTATTCAGTGTTTCTAACTATGTGCTAACTTAAAACGTATGATATGCATTTACTTTCATGCTAAAAGTACTTTCTAAGAAAAAAGATGTACATGAGATAAGAAAAAAAATACATTTTTAACATTAACAGTGTAAAGAAAGAACATCTGTTGCTTTGATATTACTACATGTTTTAGAAATGTCTGTTTCTATCTATATGTATCACAACAAAAGGATATTGATGGGACCGCTATATCAAGCTTTTAAATGTTGTTTCTGTTTCTTGTTGTAAAACAGTTGTGATAAATCAATACAGTATCATTTGTCTATCATGCATTGTCACCTAAAATAAACCCACATTTCAGAAAAATCTTATGAAAGTTAACAACTTAAGATAAAACTTCCACCAAACAAACATATAAAAAAAAAAAACACAGACAAATAAAAGTTATAAATAGACAAATAAACAAGTAATAAAAAATAACGTGAAAAAATGACATTTGTCATAAAACTAACAAAAACAGTCAATTAAAATGTGTTACTCTTTAATGTATTTGATTCTTCTGTTAATCGTGTCATTTCTCTTGGGTGTTTTATTGCTCTGTCAGGCTCTCCAGCTGTTCAGACTCTCTGGAGACATCTAGAAAATCCATAATACAGGATGTTGTTAATTTTACGTGAACATTTCTGATGATTGAGACGAGGCCGTCATTGTGAATAATCAGTCAGTATTTCTTTACTTGTTTCTGTGGTGTAATATGACATTCTCTCTTACCCATCAATGTGATTTTGCTGCTTTGGGACAGTGAGAGTTTTATTGATTTCTTTAGCTCTGATTCAAGTTCATTCTTTATGCAGATCTTCACAAAGAACAAGAAAAGCTTCAGTTTAGTCATTGTACAAATTAATACATGTTTGTCTTAATACATGTGATTGTGAGAGTAATACCTTTAAGTTATTGAACTTTTTAAGCACTTCATTTTTTGCCTTGTTGAACATGTCTTGTTTTTTCTCATCGACTGTGATTATTAACAGTTCTTGCATTTTCTTCCAGGATCCGGTTCCTGTTATTGCTACAGCTTCTAAAATAAGCAACACTCAGTATTTAATCATTTTCTTTCTCATTGAGAAAGCACATTTTGTGTCACCTAATCGATTGACTTCACAGAATTAGTCCTGTTACACTTGGCATCCCATTCAGTAAGTGATAGCTCACAAATTGCCACTTGAGTTGAACTCACATCCTTACCAGTAGGTCATTAAATCCTTGACCTAAGTTACTGCACTGAGCACATACTTTCACAGACAAGGCTTGAGCCTAGTCCCAGACTAACATGCATGTCTGAGCTGCTTTAACTGAATCTTGCACTGATATATCTTAAAATATGTCAGTTTCACTCTTTTGTCTCGGGATGCACACCAGTAATGTTTTTTTCTAAGGCACGTTTATAAAAAGCTACTTAAATATCCTAATTGAACTAAGGCCTAATCCTGGCTTAATCTATACCTTGTCTGTGAAACCAGGCCTTAACGTTATCTTACTTTCATAGCAAGACGCCATTTCATTCTCAATAGTTTTTTGGATTGACGAGTAGATGTCCTTCTTCATTTCAACAACTTCTCTGTTGAGCGATGCCTTCAGTTTAGTTTCCTTTCAAAAAGTGGAAAAAAGCCACAAATAAGTCAGAAATATCATGAAACATCCAGAGGCTGGATGGCTGGAGGCTACTTTAGTCCTAAATGAATGGTTTGTTCTGTACATTTCAACACCAACTGGTTTATAAAACCAGCCTGTTTAATTGTAAAATGGACACAGAGTTTACATATTTTTCAATGAAAGTAAAGACAGGCACAGAGGAAAAGGCCCAGATTACAGATAACTGAACTCACCTCTGTTTTGATGAATTTCTGAATGTGATTTAATGTGGGAGATCTGAAAGAAGCAGAATCACTCTGGATGACACTGAACTTGTCAATCTCTTCCTGCACTGACTTCCCTGTTTGTCCACTCACTCTGAAGCCAAGAGAATACAAAATAGAGCTTCATAAAAAAAGGAGAAAAAAAAAAGTGATACCTGCATAGGCTCCAGAAGAATGACCAGAAAACCCTTGTGAGGTGGTTAGCTTTTTTTCTCAGTAACAATGCGTTAGAAAAAAGAAAGACATAAACCAAACAACAAAGGGATGCATAATGATAATGAGGGGGAAATGCATTTCAATTTATTCAAAATCTATTCAATCACACAAGGTACCTTTTATATTTTATGATAATTTCTGAAGGGAAAATAAACGTTGTTAATAAAGTGTAAACAGTTTATTACTGGGCTACAATTAAGACATCTTGCTTTGTGAAGGTTCATTTTCCCACTCATACAGATTTAAAGGATTGTGTAACTGTAAGTAACCATATAAAACTAAATATTAACTAATTTCTGTTTTCTATATACAGAACCTATGCAGCTCTCATGTGACAAATGAACAAAAGACTTAAACCAGAAGACACAGTGGGGATTTGGGAGTTAAAACTAATCATTTCTGTTTTCTGTAGAGTGAATGTTGCTGTCACGAATGACCCATCGCTAGAGGGAAAGCCAGTACAAGCCCAATCATATTTTTGTTCTTGCCTGGACATCATAGGAAACAAACATAAGGATGTTTCCTTCACAAAACATTTGGCCTCAAATTAATCTGGCATTGCCACTAAACCCAATCTGTATTTTCCTGGGCAACGGAGTGATTTGCTGGTTTACTGCTCTAAATGCAGTCTGCAGTTGGTCCATGTTTACAATCATTAATCATGCTCCAGTTTAATGCTAATTGTAAACATAACAACAACAGCCTTGTCTTAATTATATACACTTATCTATATCTATAATGCTGAAGCCCTAAACATCCTTAGTCACTGATCAAGCATTGTAGATTATTTTCATTTTATTCTATTCTAAACTGAACAAAGGGGCACTAGTGGAATGAAGAATCGGCTCTTACGGAAAAATCTGTTTGAAATCTTCTTCAAGACATTCATGCAGGTTTTCGGCCAATGTCTTGTTCAGGTCTAGGAGTTCATTCTTAGATTTCGAGAAATAGCGCCCACCATACCTGCACAAAGCTCTGAGGGTTTGATGAAGTACATTCTGAGTGACAGCATAAAAAAAAAAAAAATAAAAAAAAAAAGGTTAAAAAGGCAAGAAAATTGTGACTGATTATTCACAACACTTGAATCACACTCACTTGAATCACAGCTTTTGTGGAAGCAACACATAATTTGACTGATTTTTCCACTCCCTTTGAGAGACACTGTTCCAGAAAACTATAAATGGTGTTAAAACGACTGTCCAATTCATTTAGTGCCTTCATCAGGCTCTCCTCAAACTCCATGCAGACTTTGTCTTTCATTTTAACCTAAAACATCCATAAAACAGCAGTGAATTACAGAATAATGTATATTGGCAGCATTCTGAAGACATGCATGTGAAATATCAGCAATTCTGACTGATACCATTTCCTTGTCTGTGTCTGACTGGACACTTTGGATCAAGGACAAAACTCCCTTCACTTCATTGACATAATCTCTAGTCAGTTCTCTGGTAATGTCCTCGTTAAGAATCCTCAGATCATCCTGCAGCTTTGGGATTTCTACAGGTTTAAACCATTTCCAAACACAAGGGCAAGATTTGGATGTGATCAGAGCTTTGTCTGGTTCATAAAGTATTCAACTTTAGATTAAAAAAATGTATTTTTCTCATGAATAATGTGGTAAAATTGTAATAGGGGTACTTTACCCGTTTCATTAGGCTCCAGATTACATTTAGGGTCAAAGAATGCTTTGGAACTTACAGTAAAAACTTGAAAATCATTGTCAGTTCTGAATATTTTCTGAAAAAAAAAAAAAAAAATTAAAAAAAAAAAAATTTAATTAATTAATTAATTAATTAAATCAAATAGTCGTATTAAAGAAACCCACATGTGAGTAAAAATCATTCAAAATACTGATAACTATAAAGAAAATTGGGAAATACAAAAACCTTAATATGGGATTGTTCAAACTTTTCTTTGACCCTCTTCTTGGCATGTTCATTTCTATGAAGTATGCATACTTTTTCCTAAACATGAAGAATAATTGAATACACCAATATATGAGAATAAGTTGTTTAATACAGAAGTATTGTAAAATCGTATTTAGTGGTTGATTATGTATGATACTGTATAGCAGATATTTCTCTCAGTAAATTAATTAAATTGCAGTTACAATGATATGAAAGATCTCACTGACCAGTAAATTTACTGGGAACAATGTATGCTATAACATTTCTATTTTTCCAAACCTTGTCTCCTGTGAGTTGATCTGTAGAAAGCCTTGCAGATCTAAAAAGAAATGTTCAAAAGAAATGTCACAAATTGTTATTTCTGAAATTCTGAACTTTGCATCATAACAAGATTAAAACAGATGTTGCTGTTACTAATATCATGTTTATACGTCCCCTTCACTTCATATATAAATTTAACCAAATACCTCACATAGGCTGTTAGATTGATCTCATCAGTCTTTGTACAGATGAAGTTAATGCGTCTGCATTCTCCTTCTGGTCCCAGTTCTGTAGTACAGTGCTTTAAAATCCCCCAGGGTTCTTTGTCAGTGATTGCTCGATTGATATCACTTACAATCCAAACAATAGAGCACTCTCTCAGTGTCTACAAGATTGAAATAGTGATTTAGATGACATGGTTGTATTAGCATAGATTGTGTTTCTATAATGATTTGAAACATGTAGTAATATATTTACAGATTTCCACTTGTCATCTCTAATCTTACTGCAGTCTCCAGTTCCAGGAATATCAACAAGCGCAACGTGTTTCAGAAGTTCATGACAACCTGGAATCTTGATCGTCACACTCTTCACAAGCGGCCAGTACCAGTCACCAGGACTGGACTCACTGTGTTGAATGTAACTTGCAACAACATTGGTGAATTCAGAGACCTGTGGAGAAATTGTTAACTTCACTGCCAAACAAGAATTCAGAATACATTATTATACATTTAATATTGTAATGAAAGCTTTGGTGTTAAACATATTTACTCTCATAAAAACTTACATCACTTTTTGAGATTTTCTTACTGAAGGACAAAAAGGTTTCAATCTCAGCAAATTTGACTTCTTTCTTGAGCTCTTCTAAAGTTTTCTTCTCTGCATCATCTCCAAACAGTGCAGTGATCTTTTCTACAGCATTGTCAAATAATTCATGAGTCTCGTCTTCATCTGACAAAACTGTGAAAAGATCTTTGAGCTCCTTCTCCCACTCCTGCAGAGGTACAATATAAAAAATAAGGCTTTCTTTCTTTCTTTCTTTTTTTTTTGCTTGTTTTATATGAAATACATATTATTGTTAATATGTATTTCATTTTTCCAGGAGCTCTTTGCTTCTACCTTCAATTAAATTGCTAACAGTGATTGTAAATTAATTGCCTAAATTATTACATTATTAGCTAACTGCATTCTCCAAATTGTAATGTTGACATGCATTCTCTGTAAAGCTGCTTTGAAACGATATGTATTGTGAAAACCGCTATACAAATAAATGTGAATTGAATTGAATTGTTTTATTTGTTTATTTGTTAACATATTAATAAAGAACTCTCAGTAAAGGCATGATAAGACAAACAAGGAAACCTCTTTAGAGAAGAGTTCAAACTCTGCTATGTAGTTGGAGTCCTCCAGATTGGCTTCCACCCGAGTAACAACAGCTGTACAGGCACCAAAGCAACCAGATGGCAGTAGATCCTTTTCCCCCAAGACTGCATTCAGTAGGGAGCTCTTTCCTTCTCCTGATTTACCAAAAATCCCAAAGGTTGCTTTCTTCCTGCTGACTTTATCCATTTGATTTATCTTTGAAATGATGTCTCGAATCATAGAAGCTTCATATGAGTTATCAGTGGCTTTACTGATGGTGTTCTTCACATTCTCCATGATCTTCATAACTGTGTGCAGTGAAGAAGGGAAACACAGTGGGTAGGGTTTTGAAATATTGAAAACTTTGTTTTATTTATAAAACTTCACTCAGACAACTAATATGTAACAGATGAACGTAGTCCAGTTAGCCCCTGCTGATAGGTGCCGTAACTACACCAGTATATAAGCAAACCTCATCTTTCTCCATTGACAGCCATTCAAAAGCAGTCAAGGAACATAAATGACAGATATTTTGTTGTACTATTGTTATCTCAGTATATTTTCCTGTTGCTATGACAAATCAGGTACATTTAGCAATATAGCAAGTGTTGAAAGTGTTTCTAAGGATACTGATTTTTAGAAGGTAGACTGAGATGGCGAACAGGAACATGGTTTGTGTAACATTAGCAACGCATTATTATTATTATATTATTATTGATAACATAGTCAAGCAAAAGGCTTGTCATATGAATTATTTGTCTGACGTTATAGAGAGCGATACATAAAACGCATTACCATTCTGATACACTGACTTGTAGACGAGCCTGTGAGTGAATGGAGACGGGACTAATTTGCATATTTTCTCTGTAGCTGCTTTGTCTCTAAATTAAATTAAGGTGGACAGATTCAGATTTTACTTGCCTGTTGTCAGCGGTGACTCTATGCTCAAGTCGGATGGTTCATGATCACGCTTTCGTTTTGTACCTGTGAGAAAATTAATTCCACTCATTATATTTCCTCAGTCACTGGCTCTAAAGCAAACATACAATTATGTTTTTGTTTTTTTTAGAAACTTTCATACCTTGGCTAGCCATTGTGAGATTGATGGTCCTGAAGGGGAAAAAACATATACTCAGATCAAGCACATGGTCTAAATCTTTTAACCAAGTTTCTGTACCCCACTGTTAACCCTAACAAGAAATTAGTTGAAAAATGAATGCTTGTTTGGCAATGAGTTTTACAATATATTAGCTACGTTTTTAAAAATATTTAACCTTTCATAACCTAAAGTAAAATTCTGTTAAACAATAAGTATAATGTCTATATGAATATATCAGCCTACTGTATCATAATTAATATTCAAACGTCCAGGGCCAGTTTATTTTTTTTATTTATTTTTTTTATGTTAATGTAAATGTCAAATAAGATACAACAAGCTTATATGAGCCATAAAAGCCTAATATATGAAATATGATACTGAGCAAACACACACACACACACATATACAGTTAGGTCCATATATATTTGGACACATGCACAATTTTCATATAATTCCTAAACCCTTCCTTCAATTTGGAAGTAAATACCCTCAAATTAGATCAGAGAATTTGAATGTGTTTTTGTTGAATATATTTCATACACACACACACAAGTTTGCATGTGTTTGCATGAATTATTTTGTTGAGAATCATTTCATACTGTTACATGTGCCCTGGGTCTGTGTTAATCAACTTGGTTATATGGACTTATATGGACACAATTCCCCATCTAGGAACCAATCACACACTCACACCTGTTTCCCATCAGTGACACTTTATAAGCTGCACTCTAACACACACACATTGCTTTTTTTTATGAAAGATATATCCAGGTTAAAATTGGAACAACATTGTCCAGTAGATACAGAGTAGAAAATGGGACTCCACAGGGTAGCGTGATCAGCCCATTAATTTTTTTCTGTTATGATTAATGATGTGTTTTATGAATTAAAATATGATATTGGTAAATCATAGTTTGCTGATGATATTGTTCTTTGGAAAAATGGTAAGAATCTAATATTAATACAAGAGAAGATGCAAAAAGCAATAAGAAAGATTGAAAAATGGTCTTATTCTTTAGGGTTTTAAATTTTCAGTAGGAAAGACAAAGATGATGGTTTTTACTAGAAAGGTTAATGAAGCAAAGATATTGATGTATGGGAGACAAATAGCGCAGGTAAACTCCTTTCGGTTTTTAGGGTTTATATTTGACTCTAAACTGACTTGGAGTGATCATATAAAGAAAATAGAGGAAAAATGCAAGATGATTTTAAATATAATGAGATGGCAGAGGAGCTTGTACCGTTGCAAAGTTCTATGCCTTCCACTCTGATTATCGCGATTATCACTTCCAAACCCAGTAATTCCCTCACCAGAGCCTGTTCACGTGATGGCTGCATTAGAGTCCGTTCTAGAGGTCGACCGATATATCGGTCTGCCGATATTTGTCTTTTTTTAATATATCGGCATCGGCCGATATCCGTGTTTAGTAGCGCCGATTTAAAGCCAGGCACGTCCGCGGGCAGCCCTGTGTTATTGGTGCGGTGGAATGTGCTGCTGCCGCATGTGAATTGAAACTTTTGGAAGATTCAACAACAGTCCTGGGAGATAAAGGTAGCCTAAGGCTTAAATTCTGATATTTCAAAGTCCTATGGCCATATATTTACTATATATTACTAGTAAACTATGAAGTGTTGCTTCACTTAGTGAAAGAAACAACGGATAGCATAGAACTGTCGGGAACTGGTATGATGCTACAGCTGGTTGAAGGTTCGCTTACTTGTAGTTAACTTTAAGGATTAAGGATAAGGATATTTAAGGATATCTTTAAGGATATTATTATTACTATTAGGTAAGCTACTTTTATTATTAAATTAATATTATAATAAATTTGCCCCGCAATAATTTCACAGCGCATCACCGCATAACTGACGTGCTGTGACGTGCAGCTCCTCTTTGAAAATGTTTTAAACATTTTTTAGGTCTATTATACAATGAATTAGACCTATAATTAAAATTATTAACAGTCTATGATATTTCCTAACACTGCAGTCATAAATGAAAATTAAGAGCAGCTTTAGGCTACTTCAAGCACCAACTTAAAAAAAACACAAAAAAAAAAACAAGCTGTTTAACACGAAATACTATTCTTCTCATTTGTTTCACTATATGTACGGGCAACAAGAGAAATAATGGAATAAATTAAGACAGTTATATACCGTTATCAGCATATTATGTTGAAATTCGTCTCTGAGAGAAAATGCTCCGTTAATGCAGCGTCAGGCAGCTCCGTCACTTTTACTTTCACTTTGAATACTGACCGAGGTTAAGCTTTTACCGGCATAACTTTTCCACAAAGTTTGCACGTTGTTTCTTGTGTGATATCCATTGGCTCCTCTTCTTGGTTGAACCCCCGCGGATTTGCGCTACGCCACTGCGCAGAAGTGTATGACATTTGTTCGGAAGCATGGTTTGATGCAGATAATAGCCGGGTTTCCATCCAACTTTGCATTAATAAAAATTCAGCTCAAGAATATGCGCATCTGCGTGTGTTTCCATCAACTGTGTAATGCGAAATGGACATCAGCCTAATAAAATGATGTGTTCCGACCAATGACTAATATTATATATATATATATATATATATATATATATATATATATAATGTCGCACAGTTATTATCCTCATTAAACCTGTCTAACGTTAACCGTCAAGAATGTCAGAAATCACTAAGAGTTTAGCACTGTCCTTGCATACAAGGCTGTGCAACATGACAAAGTTTTTAATTGATTTTTATTTATAAAGTTGTATTTTATTTAAATGTATATTTAAGTTTACATTTATGTTCCAACAAACTTGAAAAATTCAGCTTGATAAATCCTCTAAAACTTTATGTAAATCAAGTCAGTGTTCAATAAATGATGCTAAGTTTAGAAATGTTGTGCATCCACTTATTATTAGTGTGACATTTTAGCATGCAAATGAAGGTGAAAACTTCAAGATATCGGCCCTAAAAATCGGCAGCACATATCGGCCATCGGCTGACCCTGACCTCTAAACATCGGCATCAGCGTCGGTTATAGAAAAACCCATATCGGTCGATCTCTAGTCCGTTCCTGTATTTGCAGCCATTCCTGAGCCTCGTCACGTGTCAGCAGATCTTCCAGTGCCTCGTCACGTGTCAGCAGAGCTTCCAGAGCCCTCAGCCGAGATGGCTGCCACGCCTGAGCCCTCAGAGATTGCAGCATTGGCTGTTATGGCCACAGCCATTTGGCGCGTGTGGGCTGCGCACACATCAGCTCCAGTTCCAGAGCCCGCTCCAGTTCATGAATCTGCTCCTGAGCTTGCTTCAATCTATGAGTCTATTCCTGAGTCCACCTTTGTCCATGAGTGCAGTCCAGTGTCTGTTTCCTGTCCGTCTTGACACGACCACAGAGGTCGTCCCTGAGTTTCCTGTCTGCCTTGACACGACCACGGAGGTCGTCCCTGAGTTCCCTGTCTGCCTTGACACGACTATGGAAGTGGTCTCTGAGTTTCCTGTCTGCCTCGACATGACCGCAGATGTCATACCAGAACTTTTTGTTTGTCCCGACGCAACCGCAGAGGTTGTTCCTGAACTGTCTGCTCACCACTATATGACCAGAGCGGACGTTCCGGTCAAAGCCCTGGAGGGGTTTCTAAGCTCCCTGCCTGTACTGTCATAGCCCTAGTTGCCAATGCTAACCTCTCTGTGCTTTATGTTTCAGTTTCTCCTGTTTAGCCATGTTGGTTCCCAGTGGTACCTGAGCTGCTGTGGTGGTCATCTGCTCTGCCGTGGGGGTCTTCAAGCCTGTCTGAGCTACAGTGGTGGTCATCTGCTCTGCTGTGGGGGTCTTCAAGTCCATCTGACCTGCAGTGGTGGTCGTCTGCTTCGCCGTGGGGGTCTTCAAGCTTGTCTGAGCTGCAGTGGTGGTCATCTGCTCCGCCGTGGGGGTCTTTAAGCCCATCTGAACTGCTTTGGTGGCCGTCTGCTCTGCCGTGGGGGTCTTCAAGTCTATTGCCCTGGTCGTCTGTCCAGTCTTCTTCGCCCTGGTCGTCTGTCCAGCCTTCTTCGCCCTGGTCGTCTGCCCTGTTTCAGTTTCCAGGCCGCCTTCCTCCCCACGGACCTGGACCTCCATCCCGCCCCCTGTTCCGCCTCCACTCCATCTCCCTCCTGGACTGTTTAGGAGTGTCTGGAAGCCACTCCTTTGAGGTGGAGCTCTGTTACGTGTGCCCTGGGTCTGTGTTAATCAACTTGGTTATATGAACTCCATTTCCCACAATTCCCCATCTAGGAACTAATCACACACTCACACCTGTTTCCCATCAGTGACACTTTATAAGCTGCACTCTAATGGTGCGTTCACGCTTCTGAAGTGTGCAGAAGCGAGACTGGAGCCGCCTGGCAGAAGCCCCTCTCATGATGCGAATTCACATCTGTTGTGAAGTGAATTTCATGCGCGAATGAAGCAAGTAAACTCAAAACGTTCAAGCGTCCAACTACGCGCGAATAGCGCAATTTATTCACGCAAGTCGCGTCTGGTGTGAATGCCCCATAACACACACACATTGCTGAGTATTGTTTTGTTTAGTCGTGCCCTGCCCTGCCTTTTTGTTTTTGATCGTTTGCTGCCTGTCTTGACCATTGCCTGTGTTTTGGATTACTCTCTTGCCTTGACAGGTCACTCTAAATTGTAATGTTGACATTTCTGTAAAGCAGCTTTGAAATGTGTATTGTGAAAAGCACTATACAAATAAATGTAAATTGAATTGAACAGTTAACACAAATACGTAACACTAACTAAAACCAAAATGCTATTAACAGTTATGTTTTTAAATGTTAACAAAAGTTAAGATCCATAATAATTTGAGGGAAGTGTTACCTTGTATGTCTCAGGATAATGTCTGTGGAACAGGACACTGATGTCAAATCTGCTATCAAGTTGAGCGCCGATGAGAGATCTGATATTAGATCCGCCTGTACGCAGACTCAGCTTTTGGGTGTGGACTTCTTAAAACATAAAGTGAAAGTACATGAAGTTAAAGCCTCATAAGGATTACACATTGTGTTAACAAGGAAACACATGAGTTTGTCTATTCTTTGCATCTCTCTTTTGCATCTATATTAAAGTTGTGTTTGACCGTTGCAAATCATGACAGAGTATGGGTCATATGTATTACGAGGATTACGAGGTGGCCTCCTTCGGCTATCGACAACATTCAGACAAACTGTTCTGTGCATTTCCACTGTAGAAAAGATGGAACACATCGGTTCAACTTTGGCCCTGAAACTTGCTGGTCTTGAACGGAGTCAGGGCTCAGGACATTCTACAAGAGCGCACGATATTGATGTGCAGTTATATCTGCACATGACTCGCCCGTGAGTCAGGCGAGACAAGTAATAAAGAATAACATTCCAATTAGGGATGTAACGATGCACTCCAAGCCAGTTGAAAATCGATAAATATATGTGACAAGTCAGGTCGGTTGGAATGTTAAACCAAACGCGATACACATTTAATCATGAGGGGGTGCTGAAGCTGTATACTCCCAGCCAATATTGGTACGTGGGGCACATATGGGTATGAAATGGGCAGAAAAATGGACCCCATATAGGATTGTCCGCAGGTTCCATAATGGCCCCATGCCAGTTGCCCACATGGATTTCATGCAGGATTTCACTTGCCACTAGGTGGGCCAACTGGGCAACATGTGCAAGACCCATCCGGGTCCCAGCTTTAAGTTTTATGTGGTGACTACATGGGCTTGAAATATGGGTTGTAAGTGGGATTGTCCATGGTATCCATGTTGGCAATTTCCCATGTATATTATATTCAGGATTTCACTGGGTGTTCGGTAGGGCCCAACTATATAACATGAAAAAACCCATCTGGGTCCCATTTTCAAGCTCTAGGTGGGCACTACATGGACTGGAATCTGTTTTCCATAATGGACCCATGCCAGTTGCCAACATGAATTTCAAACAGGATTACACCGGGTGATAGGTTGGGCCCAGTTCACTGTATGACTTCCACTTATATATGGGTTATATCCCATGAATATTTCACACACATGGATTTCACACTGGACCTAGAAACATTTACATTGAAGCTACAAATAAAGCCCCAACTTCTGCTACATCCAGCAATATAAATACAAATACAACACAGATATTTGCAAAAATACAAAAGGTCAAAAATAAAATCATGTAAAAATGTGCACCCACCCCTGGTCTGACCAGAATGACCAAAATAAAAGGCTTTGAACAATTTAAAATAAGATAAATGCTTATTGGTGGAGAGGAGAGAGTGATTAAGCCAATCAGTATATGGGGATGATTAGGAGGCCATGAGGCACATTGGGCCAGGATGCTGGGGTAAAGTCCTACTCTTTTTCGAAGGACATCCTGGGATTTTTAATGACCACAGAGAGTCAGGACCTTGGTTTAACGTCTTATCCAAAGGACAGGAGTATATGCATTTGAATTCGTTCATTTAAAAATAGGCATTTCAAGCTTTCCATAGATATACATATCTCATGTCTGTGAGGCAAGTATATACTGAGTAGGACTGGGTATTGACACAATTTTCACGATTCGATTCGATTACTATTCACAAATCATTCGATTTTATTACGATTTCGATTCGATTCTGATTATTTTGGATGTAGTGTTTCAGTTACAGTACATGGCAAATTTTCTAGAGGAAAAAAAATCTCAACTAATTCTGTAAACTACACATGAGAGTCAGTTGGTACTACTATAGTAATATTGAAGGTTAAATTAATTTATTTATATACAAACACTTAAATTACACTCAATTATGTTTTTATTATAAATAAAGTTTAGAATTACATAATCATATTTCTACTCCAGTTCGTTTTTGAAATATAAACATTTAAATCGCGGCTGTCATAACTGATTTATTCAAACATGCATTAAATATTGAAGAACATTAAAAATTATAATGAATATGTAATGTAATGTACTGCATAGCTATATTTATCAGAATGTTGCTTTCTAGAGTACACTTTTCTAGCTGAATAATGTCACTGAATATGTTTTTTCTGAGGTAAATTTGACGTTACGTGACATTGTTTACAAGCTGCTTTATTGAAGTCTTTCTGAGGTTGAAACACTGAGCTATTACACGAGACATAATACGGATTTCGGTAAGTTGTACTGTATATTTTAACATACCTTCAGATGTTTATTCATGTTTATTTCGCGCTGTAACTGGTATTAAAGCAGAGGAGATGATGTTCACGTGCGCTCGTGCTGCCACTTCTCTTTAACTGAGGTGCTACAGCGATCTGTCACGTCACATTAAACAGCGCCAAAACGGTATTTATTTTTTGAATCTCATAATAAGATGGAGGTCATTTGAAATCTGAGACTTTGCTTCATATCAAAAGTAACAAAGCACAAAGATTATTGCGATTTATTGGATGGAAGGCGCTACATATTCTGCTCATTCATCAACTGAAAACAGACTAGACTAATCGATTCTTGGGATTTAAGAATCGATATCGGTTCGTAAAAATAAGAATCGATTAAAATCGAGAAATCGATATTTTTTTACCCAGCCCTAATACTGAGTTTCGATTCATTTTTGTGACATGTTCAAATTCACAAGATGCCAGAAAGCGCATCCTGTTTGTTTTCATTATTTTACAAAAGCACAACATTTTGTTTTTATTGTAAGTTTACGGATTCGAATGTTGGATTATTGATATCTGTATGACCAAAAATGACGGAGTATATTAATTTAAAGGGTTAGTTCACCAAAAAATGAAATTTCTGTCATTAATTACTCACAATTACTCATGTCATTCCAAACCCGTAAGACCTTCATTCATCTTTGGAACACAAATTAACATATTTTTGATGAAACCCAATAGGATTTTTTTTTTTTTTAATTTTTTATCCTACATAGAATTTTTATTTTATCTTTTCCATAGGAGTAACTTGTATAAGGTTGTCAGTTCACCTCTGCCTGAACTTTCCACACTCAGGGTGGATGAAGTCTACCGTGATCTTCCAAGGGATCCGGCTCCACTGATAACAACTATGACTATGGACATTAATGATCCTCTGGTTGACTCTGAGTTTTGGGAAAGTGCAAAAAGAAAGTGTTTTATCCTATCACCTTCCAGCAAAGAGAGTGTCTGTCCACTCACAAATGCTCCTTCTCCCCACAGCTGCCACTTCATGGTTACAGGCTGGGACCCTAGAGTACAAAAGAGCAGAGTTCCTGCATTGAGTGGCACCAACTAAGGCAGCCCCGCAGCACCTTCTCCAAATTCAGAGAGGTCTGTCACACCAGGAGACAGAGCTCTGACTACAGACATGAGGAATGAAGCCTTCCTGTGGCTGCCATTCCATTTGGGTGGACAGTCATAAGGACATGAACATCACTCATGTCGTGCCATTTGACCAACAACTGTGATTCTTTTTCTTTGAATTCTCCCTCACCCTTTGTCATGTTGGCATCCCTTTCCTGTTTTCACTCTCAATCCTATAAGCTCCAGTGCCAAGAGATGAGAGGTGCTGAAAAAGTGTGGGACTGCTGTACCAGTTGTCTACATAAAGGACATGACCCTTTCTTAGGTAAGGTGCTAGTAGTGTCGTTACAACAGACCCAGAAATCCCAAGTCCTTGGTAGTGTTGGATGTCACTGGTAGATCCGGAGTAAATGATCATGTCCTGCACATAACCAGTGAGCGCATCACACAAAACAAAAAACCCAATCTGTGCCTTTTAGTTGGAATGAACCGACGAATTGCCAGTCTGCCCTTCCACTTCACCAGAGAATCATCTACACTGAGATCCCTGTATGGCACAAATATGTGAGGAGGTGAGAGCAGTGAATATTTTTCAGATTTTTTTCAGAGGGTCATTGAAAATTGCTGTTGCATTGTTTGCTAAGTGAAGACAGCGGAGGAACAAAAGGAAGTGGTCCTTCGAAAATAAAGACATAAAATGGTGTCAAGAGCATGGGGTCTGTGCTCCAGTGATCCCCATTAGGAAAACTGACTCTAAAAATAGAACACTGGAAAACATATTTCTAAAGAATAATGAAGATTAGGTCTCATTCACGGCAGAAGTGTGAAAGGTTTGTCGAGTGAGAACAAGAGAACATGAATTGGACAGTTCTCCTCGCCAGACAATAGACTGCAAATGGGTGTTTACAGGGCAATAAAATATTTTATTAGCCTTCTCTAAAAACTCACAACACCATCATAGGAAATGCTTCATCAAATTCATAGTTTTAGAGATGTCACACTTATATTTGAAATGAAGCATGACCACATTCATGGCTTTAATTTAATTGAGGTTAGAAGTTGCTATATCACATACACATGATCTTTTTATACATTTAAAAAAAAATAATTCTGAGTCTTGCACTGTAAACTCTCAAGTGTTAGCTTTGTAAATATATGTTAGTTATGTGTCTGTTCAGAATGACTTATGAGCAGCAACTTTTTTATTTTGGGTATGTCATTTATGTCCCATTTGCCAAAATGCATGAATGTGGCATTTAAGAGTTGTGCAGAACATTTGGCTAGTAGATCTCAGTTGTTGCAACATTATAAACTGAAACACCCTCATTTTGGTCAAATTATCCATTACCCGTGTACTTACATTGACTGTCTGTGCACTTTTAAAATGTGGAATGCCTTAATTGTGCACCAAAATAAATTCCACTTCACAGAGGTTAGGCCTAATTAGAACCTGCAATTTTTACGTCATATTTGTGCTTGTAATGACTTGACCTCGGAAAAGGATTACTTCAAATATATTATCACAAATCTCAAGCGTAATGAGACTGTCAGTTTTATGTTTGTAGGATATGACTTTCAAACAAATATTCATGGAACTTGGAAGTCTCATTGAAATCAAAAACATTGCTCTCACACACAGATGAATTTTAAACCTGAAGTCGTCACTGTAAGAAAAGAGAATCTTCTTCAGCAGTTGAAGCACTTACTGAGAATCAAGATCAGGATGAGAGTGTTCATGTTAATCTATCTTCACATTCTGCAACAGAGGGACTACAACTGAAATTGAGCGAAGACTTGCTGCTGCTCTATTGAAATTGGAGTGTTTGACACATGTGCCAATTGCTGCAATTGATGAGTTTTAGGAGAACTTCATTATTTGGTTTCGGCTGCACCAGTCCCCTATATGTACAGATCATGTCCATGAAATATTCCGTCAACAAAATATACAAGTTGATGAATCCATAATTGAAAAAAATTGTAAAAGTGTTTTGGTTTCCTGTGTAAAAGATAATTGAATAGGGTGGTTCTCTTAGCAGTGATTATCAGCACAAATTGTATTACAAGGAGAATTTCTATGTTGTTTATCCAATGTAATATATACTTGATGCCCTAAAAAACCCCCAACTTTCAGTATGTCCGAAACCTCAATTCCTTACAACAGCTGTTAAGTAAACAGGACATTTTTGACAAAGTTTTTGAAAGACATTCAATAGAGCAGGAAATTGGAGTGTCACATGAATACGTGTCCTTGAGAGATGGTTCATATTTTAGGAAGAATGATTTTCTTTCTGAGCCAAGAATAGGATTAGGACTTAATGTGGACAATTTTGAGACATGTAACACTCTGTGCACGTCTAGAAAGAGACAAGATTGTGTCGATTATTGGGTTTTGGCTAACTTTCCTCTCGGGTCTCATTCTACTTTAACATCAATTTATTTGTCAGTTTTGTGCAAGACTGATGATAAGGTTATACAAGATCTAAAGATCCTAGAGGAAGTTGGTGTGTACGTCCCTCTGTTCATGTGTAAAGGGCACAGTACAATCTGTTGTGGCAGACAATCTAGGTGCTCACAGCCTTGCTGGTTTTGTTGAGAATTTCTCAGGAGATTATTGCTGCAGGTGTTGTACAGCAAAGAGTTATGATTTTCAGGTACATTGTGTTGCATCTGGTGCTTTCAACCTGATAACAAAAGATCTTCATGATACTCATGTGAAGCAAGCACAGCAATCACGATAAAGAAAACTTGTCTCATTTTCATGTGATTACTCTGTATCCTCCAGATGTGGCTCATGACATATTTGAGGGTATTGTCCCAGTAGAGCTGGCTCACTGCTTATAACAAGACTCTTCTCATTAGATGAATTGACCATTTTGTATTTTCCTTACAAGTGGAGAGACAAGACCAATAGACCTCATGGTATACCTTCAGTAGAAAATCAGTGAATGGAAATGACCATGAAAATTGGAGCTTGCTCAGGTTGTTGCTATTTTTGATTGGACACCTAGTGCCGGAAGATGAGCCAGCATGGCTTGTACTTATGGAGCTTGTTACTACCTCTGTCCGTAGTGATGAGTCCATTGCTTATCTGGAAAGCAAAATATCTAAGTACAGGCAAAGATACCGACAGTTGTTCCTTGGCATTAAGTCTCTCCCTAAACACCATTACCTGGAACACTATCCATATTTAATAAGGTGTTTTGGTCCACTTATGAGGCAGTGTACAGTTAGATTCGAGGCCAAACACAGCTTCTTTAAGCAGGTTGTTAGGCACACAAAATGTTTAAAATATCTGCCTTTCTTATTAGCCTCAAGGCATCAGATGATGATTGCATATCATTTGTGTTCTCCATGTCTTAGCAAGTCTGAGCTTGAAGTTTCTTCTCAGTCTAGTGTTCCGAGGAATACTCAATCAAAAATAGCTCTGGCTATTAAACAGAAGTACCCTGACATGCAGGAGGTTCAACTTGTTCAGTCTGTGACAAGTAAGGGCATTACATACAGGACTGGAATGATAGTTTCCCACAATTCAGTTGGTGGATTGCCTGACTTTGCCCTGACATGCATGAGGTTCAACTTGCTCAGTCTGTGACAAGTAAGGGCATTACATAAGGACTGGAATGATAGTTTCCCACAGTTCAGTTGGTGGATTGCCTGACTTTGCTGAAATTTCACGAATTTGCCTTTTACACAGTAGTGTACACTTTATTGTAAAGGAACTTTGTGGTTGGTACAAAGAGCATTACAGAGCCTTTGAGCTCCCAGTAGTAACTACTACTCTCTCTTACTACTTCTTGAGCTTAAAACATCTCTTAATGTCTCATTCATCTTTGGTTTAAAATACCAACTATCAAACTACCGCACTCGCCTAAGAAGACTCAGACTTCTAGAGGTGGAAGTCAACTCATTAAAGCTCAAGCCCGCTGGAAAGCAGAATGCAGCCTAAAAAGGCAAGGAGAGCAGAAAATGAACTTCTGTCCCACATATCCTACTGGAGAAATTTCAGAGAGCCTTGAGGACAAAGGGAAATCTCTGCTTTCTGATGTGAAGAAGAGAAACACCAGAGAGACCATAAAACAAAAAATGGAAAAGACATTTACATACAGAAGACACGAGGTAGTTTGTGATGCCCCAATGGCTGAGGACTTGTCAAGGTGGCCTGCCCTTTTCAGTGTCGTTATTGATCTTTAGCATATAATTTGTGAACTGGAGAATAGAATACAGTAGTTATATTGCTTTGTCCGACTTACTGTAGTAGCTTTTAATCAATTCTAT
Organism: Ctenopharyngodon idella; assembly: GCF_019924925.1. Classification (NCBI taxonomy): domain Eukaryota; kingdom Metazoa; phylum Chordata; class Actinopteri; order Cypriniformes; family Xenocyprididae; genus Ctenopharyngodon; species Ctenopharyngodon idella. The sequence goes on from NC_067223.1 coordinate 20,711,008, forward strand.
GTATAGATGTGAACATCTTTGTTTTGTTTTTTGCATCAATGGCTGATGTAAGGTTCACCACATGTAGCTTCACACACAAGAAACTAATGCCATGTCTATCTATCTATCATAACATCTATCTGTTCATAACATTAATGTTGAAAGTAACCTAATTAAACTTTGAAATTAACTAGTTTAAACAATGATAGTGGCCAAAACTGTGTGCTATGCACTTGTTACTGTGTTGTAGTTTTTGTGTAGGTAAAGATGACGTTCGGGAATTGAACAAGTCAAGTTTGTGTTGAAAGATTTTCATGAGAGATGTTTCATATGTTTTGCTTGTGATGGAAACTGGCAAAAATGCCAGAGGAAACGCTGAAAGTATGAAAAAAGCTTGTGTTTTCCTTCTTGATTGAGGTGAAGTCCGTCGTCTTTGTAAAGGTTTTGGACTATTTTTCCATTTTTGATAAGTCCAGTGTTGAATCAAGCTGTTGCATTGTTTGATTGTAGTTTTCATCATGGAGTCGTCGTTCAGTCGTGGTAAAATAGCGCTGAGTGCGAAATACAGAATGTGTGGATTGACCAGTGAGATTCTTGATATGAGAGTTTTCATTCGCTGGACGACAGTCGATGCAGACGCTCCACTTGTGATGTCGTTTGTTCCTATGTGGAGAATCACTATTGTGTAGTTTCTCAAAGTGTTGAACGGATCTCACGAGAGTTGTGTCTGGATGAACCCAGCATTGAGCATTTGGAAAGTAGTCCTCAATATCCAGACACATTGAGTCTGTGAGGAAGCAGACCTGTAGACCTGTGAGAGAGAAGAAATGCTTGTTTTTACTGTGTTCAGTTTATGAATTATGATTATATTGTGTGTTTATTAATATTGCATGTATTATTTGCTTACCTTGAGGTATGATGTATGTTCTTCTGTTGATTGTAGTTGTAGAGAGAGTAAAATGCACCCGTTACAAAAGATCCAAACTTTTGAACAAATGTACAAATTTGTCTTAATTTATTGAAATATCATTGCTTTTCATTTAGTACTGCCCTCCGGAAGCAACAGAAGATACTTGCATGTTTCCCGGAAGAAAAAATAAGTATAATTTACCTTGATATTCAAATTCAAAAGTTTTCACCCCCCGACTCTTAATGCATCGTGTTTCCTTCTGAAGCATCAGTGAATGTTTGAACCTTTTTTAATAGTTGTGTTTGAGTCCCTCAGTTGTCCTCAGTGTGAAAAGACGGATCTCAAAATCATACAGTCACTGTTGTAAAGGGATCAAATATGCAAAAAATGCTTAAAAACTGAAGAATCTGCAGGACCTGGAGATTTTTTTCTGAAGAACAGAGCTCAGTTTAACTGCTCAGAGCAAACAAGAGACTCATGAACAACCATCACAAAACAAAAAAACAGTTGTAGATCATCCAGGTAACCACACACAATATTAAGAATCAATACTTCATAAACTTTTGAATTGGGTCATATTTATAAATTCAGCTATTTTTTTTTTTTTTTTTTTCTTGTGGATTATGTGTAAACATCTTTTATATAAAATATCTTACTCGGGACAGTACTAAACAAAAAATAACATGCTTTTTCTTATGATCTCTCATATTTTGTTAAAATTTTTCACATTTTCACAGATTCTGCAAGTGGTTCACATACTTTTTCTTACAACTGTATATATATTACATTTTGAATTTGACTGGATGTAACTGTGCGAGAGTATTTTGGAACTAAAATAAATAGAGGGAAGAGCAGGGATAATTGTTTATTTATTTATTCAGGGAAAAAAAGCTTTGAAACTTTCCCTTAAACATAATTACAATATTTGAATTCATTATTCAACACTCAAGTCAATCACATTTTACATAAAGCCCAATAAATACAATTACAGCAGGAAATATAGACATCAGTGTGTCATATAGATGCTCCTATTCAGTGTTTCTAACTATGTGCTAACTTAAAACGTTTGATATGCATTTACTTTCATGCTAAAAGTACTTTCTAAGAAAAAAGATGTACATGAGATAAGAAAAAAAATACATTTTTAACATTAACAGTGTAAAGAAAGAACATCTGTTGCTTTGATATTACTACATGTTTTAGAAATGTCTGTTTCTATCTATATGTATCACAACAAAAGGATATTGATGGGACCGCTATATCAAGCTTTTAAATGTTTCTGTTTCTTGTTGTAAAACAGTTGTGATAAATCAATACAGTATCATTTGTCTATCATGCATTGTCACCTAAAATAAACCCACTTTTCAGAGAAATCTTATGAAAGTTAACAACTTAAGATAAAACTTCCACCAAACAAACATATAAAAAAATATAACACAGACAAATAAAGTTATAAATAGACAAATAAACAAGTAATAAAAAATAACATGAAAAGATTTGTCGTAAAACTAATAAAAACAGTCATTTAAAACGTGTTACTCTTTAATGTGTTTGTTTCTTCTGTTATTGAATCATTTCTCTTGGGTGTTTTATTGCTCTGTCAGGCTCTCCAGCTGTTCAGACTCTCTGGAGACATCTAGAAAAGCCATAATACAGGATGTTGTTAATTTCACATGAACATTTCTGATGATTGAGACGAGGCCGTCATTGTGAATAATCAGTCAGTATTTCTTTACTTGTTTCTGTGGTGTAATATGACATTCTCTCTTACCCATCAATGTGATTTTGCTGCTTTGGGACAGTGAGAGTTTTATTGACATCTTTAGCTCTGATTCAAGTTCATTCTTTATGTAGAGCTTCACAAAGAACAAGAAAAGCTTCAGTTTAGTCACTGTACAAATTAATACATGTTTGTCTTAATACATGTGATTGTGAGAGTAATACCTTTAAGTTATTGAACTTTTTAAGCACTTCATTTTTTGCCTTGTTGAACATGTCTTGTTTTTTCTCATTGACTGTGGTTATTAACAGTTCTTGCATTTTCTTCCAGGATCCGGGTCCTGTTATTGCTGCCGCTTCTAAAATAAGCAACACTCAGTGTCCATTCATTGTCTTTCTCATGGAGACACATCAGAACAAAGAAATGTGTTTGCAATAAAACTAGAGAACATAGTTGTGAAAATAGTGAAAATGATAGCAAGTAAAAGCTACTTGTCTGACTGACTCATCTGAAACAAATACTGTTGATGAAATTCAACTGGCAACTTTGTGTGAACAAAATGCATTAAAGTGTAACTGCTTTTGCCATCAAGCACATTTTGTGTCACCTAATCGATTGACTTCACAGAATTAGTCCTGTTACACTTGGCATCCCATTCAGTAAGTGACAGCTCACAAATTGCCACTTGAGTTGAACTCACATCCTTACCAGCAGGTCATTAAATCCTTGACCTAAGTTACTGCACTGAGCACATACTTTCACAGACAAGGCTTAATCCTAGTCCCAGACTAACATGCATGTCTAAGCTGCTTTAACTGAATCTTGCACTGATATATCCTAAAATATGTCAGTTTCACTCTTTTGTCTCGGGATGCACACCAGTAACGTTTTTTTCTAGGGCACGTTTATAAAAACCTACTTAAATATCCTAATTGAACTAAGGCCTAATCCTGGCTTAAGCTAAACCTTGTCTGTGAAACCAGGCCTTAATGTTATCTTACTTTCATAGCAAGACGCCATTTCATTCTCAATAGTTTTTTGGATTGATGAGTAGATGTGCTTCTTTGTTTCAACAACTTCTCTGTTGAGCGATGCCTTCAGTTTAGTTTCCTTTCAAAAAGTGGAAAAAAGCCACAAATAAGTCAGAAATATCATGAAACATCCAGAGGCTGGATGGCTGGAGGCTACTTTAGTCCTAAATGAATGGTTTGTTCTGTACATTTCAACACCAACTGCTTTATAAAACCAGCCTGTTTAATTGTAAAATGGAAACAGAGTTTACATATTTTTCAATGAAAGTAAAGACAGATACAGAGGAAAAGGCCCAGATTACAGATAACTGAACTCACCTCTGTTTTGATGAATTTCTGAATGTGATTTAATGTGGGAGATCTGAAAGAAGCAGAATCACTCTGGATGACACTGAACTTGTCAATCTCTTCCTGCACCGACTTCCCTGTTTGTCCACTCACTCTGAAGCCAAGAGAATACAAAATAGAGCTTCATAAAAAAAGGAGAAAAAAAAAAGTGATACCTGCATAGGCTCCAGAAGAATGACCAGAAAACCCTGTGAGGTGGTTAGCTTTTTTTCTCAGTAACAATGTGTTAGAAAAAAGAAAGACATAAACCAAACAACAAAGGGATGCATAATGAGGGGGAAATGCATTTCAATTTATTCAAAATCTATTCAATCACACAAGGTACCTTTTATATTTTATGATAATTTCTGAAGGGAAAATAAACGTTGTTAATAAAGTGTAAACAGTTTATTACTGGGCTACAATTAAGACATCTTGCTTTGTGAAGGTTCATTTTCCCACTCATACAGATTTAAAGGATTGTGTAACTGTAAGTAACCATATAAAACTAAATATTAACTAATTTCTTTTTCTATATACAGAACCTATGCAGCTCTCATGTGACAAATGAACAAAAGACTTGAACCAGAAGACACAGTGGGGATTTGGGAGTTAAAACTAATCATTTCTGTTTTCTGTAGAGTGAATGTTGCTGTCACGAATGACCCATCGCTAGAGGGAAAGCCAGTACAAGCCCAATCATATTTTTGTTCTTGCCTGGACATCATAGGAAACAAACATAAGGATGTTTACTTCACAAAACATTTGGCCTCAAATTAATCTGGCATTGCCACTAAACCCAATCTGTATTTTCCCGGGCAACGGAGTGATTTGCTGGTTTACTGCTCTAAATGCAATCTGCAGTTGGTCCATGTTTAAAATCATTAATCATGCTCCAGTTTAATGCTAATTGTAAACATAACAACAACAGCCTTGTCTTAATTATACACACTTATCTATATCTATAATGCTGAAGCCCTAAACATCCTTAGTCACTGATCAAGCATTGTAGATTATTTTCATTTTATTCTATTCTAAACTGAACAAAGGGGCACTAGTGAAATGAAGAATCAGCTCTTACGGAAAAATCTGTTTGAAATCTTCTTCAAGACATTCATGCAGGTTTTCGGCCAATGCCTTGTTCAGGTCTAGGAGTTCATTCTTAGATTTCGAGAAATAGCGCCCACCATACCTGCACAAAGCTCTGAGGGTTTGATGAAGTACATTCTGAGTGACAGCATAAAAAAATAAAATAAAAAAAAGGTTAAAAAGGCAAGAAAATTGTGACTGATTATTCACAACACTTGAATCACACTCACTTGAATCACAGCTTTTGTGGAAGCAACACATAATTCGACAGATTTTTCCACTCCCTTTGAGAGACACTGTTCCAGAACACTATAAATGGTGTTAAAACGACTGTCCAATTCATTTAGTGCCTTCATCAGGCTCTCCTCAAACTCCATGCAGACTTTGTCTTTCATTTTAACCTAAAACATCCATAAAACAGCAGTGAATTACAGAATAATGTATATTGGCAGCATTCTGAAGACATGCATGTAAAATATCAGCAATTCTGACTGATACCATTTCCTTGTCTGTGTCCGGCTGGACACTTTGGATCAAGGACAAAACTCCCTTCGCTTCATTGACATAATCTCTGGTCAGTTCTCTGGTAATGTCCTCATTAAGAATCCTCAGATCATCCTGCAGCTTTGGGATTTCTACAGGTATAAACCATTTCCAAACACAAGGGCAAGATTTGGATGTGATTGGGGCTTTGACTGGTTCAAAAAGTATTTAACTTTAGATTAACTGAAAATGTATTTTTGTCATGAATAATGTGGTAAAATGGTAATAGGGATACTTTACCTGTTTCACTATGATCCAGATTAAATTTAGGGTCAAAGAATGCTTTGGAACTCACAGTAAAAACTTGAAAATCATTGTCAGTTCTGAATATTTTCTGGAAAAAAAAAAAAAAAAAAAAAAAAAATTATTAATTAATTAATTAAATCAAATAGTCGTATTAAAGAAACCCACATGTGAGTAAAAATCATTCAAAATACTGATAACTATAAAGAAAATTGGGAAATACAAAAACCTTAATATGGGATTGTTCAAACTTTTCTTTGACCCTCTTCTTGGCATGTTCATTTCTATGAAGTATGCATACTTTTTCCTAAACATGAAGAATAATTGAATACACCAAGATATGAGAATAAGTTGTTTAATACAGAAGTATTGTAAAATCGTATTTAGTGGTTGATTATGCAATATACTGTAGAGCAGATATTTCTCTCAGTAAATTAATTAATTAAAATTGCAGTTACAATGATATGAAAGATCTCACTGACCAGTAAATTTACTGGGAACAATGTTTGCTATAACATTTCTATTTTTCCAAACCTTGTCTCCTGTGAGTTGATCTGTAGAAAGCCTTGCAGATCTAAAAAGAAATGTTCAAAAGAAATGTCACAAATTGTTATTTCTGAAATCCTGAACTTTGCATCATAACAAGATTAAAACAGATGTTGCTGTTACTAATATCATGTTTATACGTCCCCTTCACTTCATATGTAAATTTAACCAAATACCTCACATAGGCTGTTAGATTGATCTCATCAGTCTTTGTACAGATGAAGTTAATGCGTCTGCATTCTCCTTCTGGTCCCAGTTCTGTAGTACAGTGCTTTAAAATCCCCCAGGGTTCTTTGTCAGTGATTGCTCGATTGATATCACTTACAATCCAAACAATAGAGCACTCTCTCAGTGTCTACAAGATTGAAACGGTGATTTAGATGACATGGTTGTAGTAGCATAGATTGTGTTTCTATAATGATTTGAAACGTGTAGTAAAATATTTACAGATTTCCACTTGTCATCTCTAATCTTACTGCAGTCTCCAGTTCCAGGAATATCAACAAGCACAACGTGTTTCAGAAGTTCATGACAACCTGGAATCTTGATCGTCACACTCTTCACAAGCGGCCAGTACCAGTCACCGGGACTGGACTCACTGGGTTGAATGTAACTTGCAACAACATTGCTGAATTTAGAGACCTGTGGAGAAATTGTTAACTTCACTGCCAAACAAGAATTCAGAATACATTATTATACATTTAATACTGTAATGAAACCTTTAGTGTTAAACATATTTACTATCATAAAAACTTACATCACTTTTTGAGATTTTCTTACTGAAGGACAAAAAGGTTTCAATCTCAGCAAATTTGACTTCTTTCTTGAGCTCTTCTAAAGTTTTCTTCTCTGCATCATCTCCAAACAGCGCAGTGATCTTTTCTACAGCATTGTCAAATAATTCATGAGTCTCGTCTTCATCTGACAAAACTGTGAAAAGATCTTTGAGCTCTTTCTCCCACTCCTGCAGAGGTACAATATAAAAAATAAGGCTTTCTTTCTTTCTTTTTTTTTTGCTTGTTTTATATGAAATACATATTATTGTTAATATGTATTTCATTTTTCCAGGATCTCTTTGCTTCTACCTTCAATTAAATTGCTAACAGTGATTGTAAATTAATTGCCTAAATTATTACATTATTAGCTAACTGCATTCTCCAAATTGTAATGTTGACATGCATTCTCTGTAAAGCTGCTTTGAAACGATATGTATTGTGAAAACCGCTATACAAATAAATGTGAATTGAATTGAATTGTTTTATTTGTTTATTTGTTAACATATTAATAAAGAACTCTCAGTAAAGGCATGATAAGACAAACAAGGAAACCTCTTTAGAGAAGAGTTCAAACTCTGCTATGTAGTTGGAGTCCTCCAGATTGGCTTCCACCCGAGTAACAACAGCTGTACAGGCACCAAAGCAACCAGATGGCAGTAGATCCTTTTCCCCCAAGACTGCATTCAGTAGAGAGCTCTTTCCTTCTCCTGATTTACCAAAAATCCCAAAGGTTGCTTTCTTCCTGCTGACTTTATCCATTTGATTTATCTTTGAAATGATGTCTCGAATCATAGAAGCTTCATATGAGTTATCAGTGGCTCTACTGATGGTGTTCTTCACATTCTCCATGATCTTCATAACTGTGTGCAGTGAAGAAGGGAAACACAGTGGGTAGGGTTTTGAAATATTGAAAACTTTGTTTTATTTATAAAACTTAACTCAGACAACTAATATGTAACAGATGAACGTAGTCCAGTTAGCCCCTGCTGATAGGTGCCGTAACTACACCAGTACATAAGCAAACCTCATCTTTCTCCATTGACAGCCATTCAAAAGCAGTCAAGAAACATAAATGACAGATATTTTGTTGTACTATTGTTATCTCAGTATATTTTCCTGTTGCTATGACAAATCAGGTACATTTAGCAATATAGCAAGTGTTGAAAGTGTTTCTAAGGATACTGATTTTTAGAAGGCAGACTGAGATGGCGAACAGGAACATGGTTTGTGTAACATTAGCAACGCATTATTATTATTATATTATTATTGATAACATAGTCAAGCAAAAGGCTTGTCATATGAATTATTTGTCTGACGTTATAGAGAGCGATACATAAAACGCATTACCATTCTGATACACTAACTTGTAGACGAGCCTGTGAGTGAATGGAGGCGGGACTAATTTGCATATTTTCTCTGTAGCTGCTTTGTCTCAAAATTAAATTAAGGTGGACAGATTCAGATTTTACTTGCCTGTTGTCAGCGGTGACTCTATGCTCAAGTCGGATGGTTCATGATCACGCTTTCGTTTTGTACCTGTGAGAAAATTAATTCCACTCATTATATTTCCTCAGTCACTGGCTGTAAAGCAAACATACAATTATGTTTTTGTTTTTTTTAGAAACTTTCATACCTTGGCTAGCCATTGTGAGATTGATGGTCCTGAAGGGGAAAAAACATATACTCAGATCAAGCACATGGTCTAAATCTTTTAACCAAGTTTCTGTACCCCACTGTTAACCCTAACAAGAAATTAGTTGAAAAATGAATGCTTGTTTGGCAATGAGTTTTACAATATATTAGCTACGTTTTTAAAAATATTTAACCTTTCATAACTTAAAGTAAAATTCTGTTAAACAATAAGTATAATGTCTATATGAATATATCAGCCTACTGTATCATAATTAATATTCAAACGTCCAGGGCCAGTTTATTTTTTTTTATTATTTTTTTTATGTTAATGTAAATGTCAAATAAGATACAACAAGCTTATATGAGCCATAAAAGCCTAATATATGAAATATGATACTGAGCAAACACACACACACACACACACATATACAGTTAGGTCCATATATATTTGGACACATGCACAATTTTCATATAATTCCTAAACCCTTCCTTCAATTTGGAAGTAAATACCCTCAAATTAGATCAGAGAATTTGAATGTGTTTTTGTTGAATATATTTCATACACACACACACAAGTTTGCATGTGTTTGCATGAATTATTTTGTTGAGAATCATTTCATACTGTTACATGTGCCCTGGGTCTGTGTTAATCAACTTGGTTATATGGACTTATATGGACACAATTCCCCATCTAGGAACCAATCACACACTCACACCTGTTTCCCATCAGTGACACTTTATAAGCTGCACTCTAACACACACACATTGCTTTTTTTTTATGAAAGATATATCCAGGTTAAAATTGGAACAACATTGTCCAGTAGATACAGAGTAGAAAATGGGACTCCACAGGGTAGCGTGATCAGCCCATTAATTTTTTTCTGTTATGATTAATGATGTGTTTTATGAATTAAAATATGATATTGGTAAATCATAGTTTGCTGATGATATTGTTCTTTGGAAAAATGGTAAGAATCTAATATTAATACAAGAGAAGATGCAAAAAGCAGTAAGAAAGATTGAAAAATGGTCTTATTCTTTAGGGTTTTAAATTTTCAGTAGGAAAGACAAAGATGATGGTTTTTACTAGAAAGGTTAATGAAGCAAAGATATTGATGTATGGGAGACAAATAGCGCAGGTAAACTCCTTTCGGTTTTTAGGGTTTGTATTTGACTCTAAACTGACTTGGAGTGATCATATAAAGAAAATAGAGGAAAAATGCAAGATGATTTTAAATATAATGAGATGGCAGAGGAGCTTGTACCGTTGCAAAGTTCTATGCCTTCCACTCTGATTATCGCGATTATCACTTCCAAACCCAGTAATTCCCTCACCAGAGCCTGTTCACGTGATGGCTGCATTAGAGTCCGTTCTAGAGGTCGACCGATATATCGGTCGGCCGATATATCGGGCCGATATTTGTCTTTTTTTAATATATCGGCATCGGCCGATATCCTTGTTTAGTAGCGCCGATTTAAAGCCAGGCACGTCCGCGGGCAGCCCTGTGTTATTGGTGCGGTGGAATGTGCTGCTGCCGCATGTGATTTGAAACTTTTGAAAGATTCAACAACAGTACTGGGAGATAAAGGTAGCCTAAGACTTAAATTCTGATATTTCAAAGCCCTATGGCCATATATTTACTATATATTAGGCTACTAGTAAACTATGAAGTGTTGCTTCACTTAGTGAAAGAAACAACGGATAGCATAGAACTGTCGGGAACTGGCATAATGCTACAGCTGGTTGAAGGTTCGCTTACTTGTAGTTAACTTTAAGGATTAAGGATAAGGATATTTAAGGATATCTTTAAGGATATTATTATTACTATTAGGTAAGCTACTTTTATTATTAAATTAATATTATAATAAATTTGCCCCGCAATAATTTCACAGCGCATCACCGCATAACTGACGTGCTGTGACGTGCAGCTCCTCTTTGAAAATGTTTTAAACATTTTTTAGGTCTATTATACAATGAATTAGACCTATAATTAAAATTATTAACAGTCTATGATATTTCCTAACACTGCAGTCATACATGAAAATTAAGAGCAACTTTAGGCTACTTCAAGCACCAACTTAAAAAAAACACAAAAAAAAAAACAAGCTGTTTAACACGAAATACTATTCTTCTCATTTGTTTCACTATATGTACGGGCAACAAGAGAAATAATGGAATAAATTAAGACAGTTATATACCGTTATCAGCATATTATGTTGAAATTCGTCTCTGAGAGAAAATGCTCCGTTAATGCAGCATCAGGCAGCTCCGTCACTTTTACTTTCACTTTGAATACTGACCGAGGTTAAGCTTTTACCGGCATAACTTTTCCACAAAGTTTGCACGTTGTTTCTTGTGTGATATCCATTGGCTCCTCTTCTTGGTTGAACCCCCGCGGATTTGCGCTACGCCACTGCGCAGAAGTGTATGACATTTGTTCGGAAGCATGGTTTGATGCAGATAATAGCCGGGTTTCCATCCAACTTTGCATTAATAAAAATTCAGCTCAAGAATATGCGCATCTGCGTGTGTTTCCATCAACTGTGTAATGCGAAATGGACATCAGCCTAATAAAATGATGTGTTCCGACCAATGACTAATATATATATATATATATATATATATATATATATATATATATATACACAGGTGCTGGTCATATAATTAGAATATCATCAAAAAGTTGATTTATTTCACTAATTCCATTCAAAAAGTGAAACTTGTATATTATATTCATTCATTACACACAGACTGATATATTTCAAATGTTTATTTCTTTTAATTTTGATGATTATAACTGACAACTAAGGAAAATCCCAAATTCAGTATCTCAGAAAATTAGAATATTACTAATGACCAATACAAAGAAAGTATTTTTAGAAATCTTGGCCAACTGAAAAGTATGAACATGAAAAGTATGAGCATGTACAGCACTCATTACTTAGTTGGGGCTCCTTTTGCCTGAATTACTGCAGCAATGCGGCGTGGCATGGAGTCGATCAGTCTGTGGCACTGCTCAGGTGTTATTAGAGCCCAGGTTGCTCTGATAGTGGCCTTCAGCTCTTCTGCATTGTTGGGTCTGGCATATCGCATCTTCCTCTTCACAATACCCCATAGATTTTCTATGGGGTTAAGGTCAGGTGAGTTTGCTGGCCAATTAAGAACAGGGATACCATGGTCCTTAAACCAGGTACTGGTAGCTTTGGCACTGTGTGCAGGTGCCAAGTCCTGTTGGAAAATGAAATCTGCATCTCCATAAAGTTGGTCAGCAGCAGGAAGCATGAAGTGCTCTAAAACTTCCTGGTATACGGCTACGTTGACCTTGGACCTCAGAAAACACAGTGGACCAACACCAGCAGATGACATGGCACCCCAAACCATCACTGACTGTGGAAACTTTACACTGGACCTCAAGCAATGTGGATTGTGTGCCTCTCCTCTCTTCCTCCAGACTCTGGGACCTTGATTTCCAAAGGAAATGCAAAATTTACTTTCATCAGAGAACATAACTTTGGACCACTCAGCAGCAGTCCAGTCCTTTTTGTCTTTAGCCCAGGCGAGACGCTTCTGACGCTGTCTGTTGTTCAAGAGTGGCTTGACACGACAGCTGAAACCCATGTCTTGCATACGTCTGTGCGTAGTGGTTCTTGAAGCACTGACTCCAGCTGCAGTCCACTCTTTGTGAATCTCCCCCACATTTTTGAATGGGTTTTGTTTCACAATCCTCTCCAGGGTGCGGTTATCCCTATTGCTTGTACACTTTTTTCTACCACATCTTTTCCTTCCCTTCGCCTCTCTATTAATGTGCTTGGACACAGAGCTCTGTGAACAGCCAGCCTCTTTTGCAATGACCTTTTGTGTCTTGCCCTCCTTGTGCAAGGTGTCAATGGTCGTCTTTTGGACAACTGTCAAGTCAGCAGTCTTCCCCATGATTGTGTAGCCTACAGAACTAGACTGAGAGACCATTTAAAGGCCTTTGCAGGTGTTTTGAGTTAATTAGCTGATTAGAGTGTGGCACCAGGTGTCTTCAAAGTTGAACCTTTTCACAATATTCTAATTTTCTGAGATACTGAATTTGGGATTTTCCTTAGTTGTCAGTTATAATCATCAAAATTAAAAGAAATAAACATTTGAAATATATCAGTCTGTGTGTAATGAATGAATATAATATACAAGTTTCACTTTTTGAATGGAATTAGTGAAATAAATCAACTTTTTGATGATATTCTAATTATATGACCAGCACCTGTATATGTCGCACAGTTATTATCCTCATTAAACCTGTCTAACGTTAACCGTCAAGAATGTCAGAAATCACTAAGAGTTTAGCACTGTCCTTGCATACAAGGCTGTGCAACATGACAAAGTTTTTAATTGATTTTTATTTATAAAGTTGTATTTTATTTAAATGTATATTTAAGTTTACATTTATGTTCCAACAAACTTGAAAAATTCAGCTTGATAAATCCTCTAAAACTTTATGTAAATCAAGTCAGTGTTCAATAAATGATGCTAAGTTTAGAAATGTTGTGCATCCACTTATTATTAGTGTGACATTTTAGCATGCAAATGAAAGGGAAAACTTCAAGATATCGGCCCTAAAAATCGGCAGCACATATCGGCCATCGGCTGACCCTGACCTCTAAACATCGGCATCGGCGTCGGTTATAGAAAAACCCATATCGGTCGATCTCTAGTCCGTTCCTGTATTTGCAGCCATTCCTGAGCCTCGTCACGTGTCAGCAGATCTTCCAGTGCCTCGTCACGTGTCAGCAGAGCTTCCAGAGCCCTCAGCCGAGATGGCTGCCACGCCTGAGCCCTCAGAGATTGCAGCATTGGCTGTTATGGCCACAGCCATTTGGCGCGTGTGGGCTGCGCACACATCAGCTCCAGTTCCAGAGCCCGCTCCAGTTCATGAATCTGCTCCTGAGCTTGCTTCAATCTATGAGTCTATTCCTGAGTCCACCTTTGTCCATGAGTGCAGTCCAGTGTCTGTTTCCTGTCCGTCTTGACACGACCACAGAGGTCGTCCCTGAGTTTCCTGTCTGCCTTGACACGACTATGGAAGTGGTCTCTGAGTTTCCTGTCTGCCTCGACATGACCGCAGATGTCATACCAGAACTTTTTGTTTGTCCCGACGCAACCGCAGAGGTTGTTCCTGAACTGTCTGCTCACCACTATATGACCAGAGCGGACGTTCCGGTCAAAGCCCTGGAGGGGTTTCTAAGCTCCCTGCCTGTACTGTCATAGCCCTAGTTGCCAATGCTAACCTCTCTGTGCTTTATGTTTCAGTTTCTCCTGTTTAGCCATGTTGGTTCCCAGTGGTACCTGAGCTGCTGTGGTGGTCATCTGCTCTGCCGTGGGGGTCTTCAAGTCCATCTGACCTGCAGTGGTGGTCGTCTGCTCCGCCGTGGGGGTTTTCAAGCCCGTCTGAACTGCTTTGGTGGTCGTCTGCTTCGCCGTGGGGGTCTTCAAGCTTGTCTGAGCTGCAGTGGTGGTCATCTGCTCCGCCGTGGGGGTCTTTAAGCCCATCTGAACTGCTTTGGTGGCCGTCTGCTCTGCCGTGGGGGTCTTCAAGTCTATTGCCCTGGTCGTCTGTCCAGTCTTCTTCGCCCTGGTCGTCTGTCCAGCCTTCTTCGCCCTGGTCGTCTGCCCTGTTTCAGTTTCCAGGCCGCCTTCCTCCCCACGGACCTGGACCTCCATCCCGCCCCCTGTTCCGCCTCCACTCCATCTCCCTCCTGGACTGTTTAGGAGTGTCTGGAAGCCACTCCTTTGAGGTGGAGCTCTGTTACGTGTGCCCTGGGTCTGTGTTAATCAACTTGGTTATATGAACTCCATTTCCCACAATTCCCCATCTAGGAACTAATCACACACTCACACCTGTTTCCCATCAGTGACACTTTATAAGCTGCACTCTAATGGTGCGTTCACACCAGACGTGAATGAAGCGTTAAGCGCGAGTGATTTACATGTTAAGTCAATGCAAAGACGCAAACAGACATCCTGCGGTGTGAATAGAACGTTTTGGCCGTTTGACGCATAATTCGCACGAGCGAATACACGAGCTTGCTCTAGTAGTGACGTGATTACGACGTAGCGAGAGGAGGCAGAAATCCGAAACAACAATGGAGGACAAAATCATCTTCGCTGTACAATACATCTTTATAGAAACAGGAATAAAAAGGATCTTGCTTGGAAGAAAGTGAGTGAGGAGGTCGGACAATCTGGTAAGTTGTAAAAAAAATTGAGCTATATATATATATATAGAGAGAGACTACAAGCTAGCTAAAGCCGGCAAATTGAGCTTATTCGCCATATTTTACAACTACTTTCCTGCTGACGAGTTGATGTGTTTATTAAGAGGAAGTGTGCAGAAGCGAGACTGGAGCCGCCTGGCAGAAGCCCCTCTCATGATGCGAATTCACATCTGTTGTGAAGTGAATTTCATGCGCGAATGAAGCGAGTAAACTCAAAACGTTCAAGCGTCCAACTACGCGCAAATAGCGCAATTTATTCACGCAAGTCGCGTCTGGTGTGAATGCCCCATAACACACACACATTGCTGAGTATTGTTTTGTTTAGTCGTGCCCTGCCCTGCCTTTTTGTTTTTGATCGTTTGCTGCCTGTCTTGACCATTGCCTGTGTTTTGGATTACTCTCTTGCCTTGCACGTGGATCTCCAATTCCGTTGCCCCACTCCATACATTACACATACACATGCACATGCAAACACACACACGTATATAAATATATACACACGTAAAAATACAGAATATTTCTGAATACACAAAGAATATATGAACTGATTTTATAAAACAGGCCAAAAGTATAAAGTCAATAAACATTTACATACAGATTATGAAAGATTTAAAAATTAATAAAATTCTACATGAACAAAACAAGCTGAAGCTTAACAACAAACTTTTTAAATATGTAAGTCCCCTCCAAGTATTGTAAATATGTGAAATATATCAACTTTTATCTGAAGGCGAGTAGATTTCTCACTACAGTTGGTCATGTTGATTTTAAATGCTGCCCGTGAGCTAAACAAAGAATGTATGAACAAAGTCACCAGATCTAAATATTCACAATAATCACCCTTTCAACATGAAACCAAGAAATGAGACCTAAACTTTCACTGCCTCTCCCCACAGCCTCTCAAATGTTTGTATCCTCCAGGATACAAAAACCTTTTTAGGGTTAACATGCTGCTCTTTATATCAGAAATGGAACATCATTAACATTTACTTTTTAAGTAATTTAGCAGGTGATTTTATCCAATTATCCTGCAAGGATTCTTTATTAAACTTAAAAGGTTTCTTTATTAGATATATTAGAGACCTGGAATGACTAGAACACTTTTTGCTTCAACATTGTTTCATTATTAAACTTTTTTTTTAATTTTTTTAAATTTATTTATTAACAGATACAGTATTACTTTAAGGAGCTCAATGTTTCTGCCTTATATTAATACACTGCTTAAATTAATACATTGTTAGCAAATTGTGTGATTTGTATATGTACATTTCTGAAATTACATAATTTGGACTCTCTGATCACCTCTGATAACAGGTCACTCTAAATTGTAATGTTGACATTTCTGTAAAGCAGCTTTGAAATGTGTATTGTGAAAAGCACTATACAAATAAATGTAAATTGAATTGAACAGTTAACACAAATACGTAACACTAACTAAAACCAAAATGCTATTAACAGTTATGTTTTTAAATGTTAACAAAAGTTAAGATCCATAATAATTTGAGGGAAGTGTTACCTTGTATGTCTCAGGATAATGTCTGTGGAACAGGACACTGATGTCAAATCTGCTATCAAGTTGAGCGCCGATGAGAGATCTGATATTAGATCCGCCTGTACGCAGACTCAGCTTTTGGGTGTGGACTTCTTAAAACATAAAGTGAAAGTACATGAAGTTAAAGCCTCATAAGGATTACACATTGTGTTAACAAGGAAACACATGAGTTTGTCTATTCTTTGCATCTCTCTTTTGCATCTATATTAAAGTTGTGTTTGACCGTTGCAAATCATGACAGAGTATGGGTCATATGTATTACTTATGGAGGTTTTTGTCTGCATAGAGGATTACGAGGTGGCCTCCTTCGGCTATCGACAACATTCAGACAAACTGTTCTGTGCATTTCCACTGTAGAAAAGATGGAACACATCGGTTCAACTTTGGCCCTGAAACTTGCTGGTCTTGAACGGAGTCAGGGCTCAGGACATTCTACAAGAGCGCACGATATTGATGTGCAGTTATATCTGCACATGACTCGCCCGTGAGTCAGGCGAGACAAGTAATAAAGAATAACATTCCAATTAGGGATGTAACGATGCACTCCAAGCCAGTTGAAAATCGATAAATATATGTGACAAGTCAGGTCGGTTGGAATGTTAAACCAAACGCGATACACATTTAATCATGAGGGGGTGCTGAAGCTGTATACTCCCAGCCAATATTGGTACGTGGGGCACATATGGGTATGAAATGGGCAGAAAAATGGACCCCATATAGGATTGTCCGCAGGTTCCATAATGGCCCCATGCCAGTTGCCCACATGGATTTCATGCAGGATTTCACTTGCCACTAGGTGGGCCAACTGGGCAACATGTGCAAGACCCATCCGGGTCCCAGCTTTAAGTTTTATGTGGTGACTACATGGGCTTGAAATATGGGTTGTAAGTGGGATTGTCCATGGTATCCATGTTGGCAATTTCCCATGTATATTATATTCAGGATTTCACTGGGTGTTCGGTAGGGCCCAACTATATAACATGAAAAAACCCATCTGGGTCCCATTTTCAAGCTCTAGGTGGGCACTACATGGACTGGAATCTGTTTTCCATAATGGACCCATGCCAGTTGCCAACATGAATTTCAAACAGGATTACACCGGGTGATAGGTTGGGCCCAGTTCACTGTATGACTTCCACTTATATATGGGTTATATCCCATGAATATTTCACACACATGGATTTCACACTGGACCTAGAAACATTTACATTGAAGCTACAAATAAAGCCCCAACTTCTGCTACATCCAGCAATATAAATACAAATACAACACAGATATTTGCAAAAATACAAAAGGTCAAAAATAAAATCATGTAAAAATGTGCACCCACCCCTGGTCTGACCAGAATGACCAAAATAAAAGGCTTTGAACAATTTAAAATAAGATAAATGCTTATTGGTGGAGAGGAGAGAGTGATTAAGCCAATCAGTATATGGGGATGATTAGGAGGCCATGAGGCACATTGGGCCAGGATGCTGGGGTAAAGTCCTACTCTTTTTCGAAGGACATCCTGGGATTTTTAATGACCACAGAGAGTCAGGACCTTGGTTTAACGTCTTATCCAAAGGACAGGAGTATATGCATTTGAATTCGTTCATTTAAAAATAGGCATTTCAAGCTTTCCATAGATATACATATCTCATGTCTGTGAGGCAAGTATATACTGAGTAGGACTGGGTATTGACACAATTTTCACGATTCGATTCGATTACTATTCACAAATCATTCGATTTTATTACGATTTCGATTCGATTCTGATTATTTTGGATGTAGTGTTTCAGTTACAGTACATGGCAAATTTTCTAGAGGAAAAAAAATCTCAACTAATTCTGTAAACTACACATGAGAGTCAGTTGGTACTACTATAGTAATATTGAAGGTTAAATTAATTTATTTATATACAAACACTTAAATTACACTCAATTATGTTTTTATTATAAATAAAGTTTAGAATTACATAATCATATTTCTACTCCAGTTCGTTTTTGAAATATAAACATTTAAATCGCGGCTGTCATAACTGATTTATTCAAACATGCATTAAATATTGAAGAACATTAAAAATTATAATGAATATGTAATGTAATGTACTGCATAGCTATATTTATCAGAATGTTGCTTTCTAGAGTACACTTTTCTAGCTGAATAATGTCACTGAATATGTTTTTTCTGAGGTAAATTTGACGTTACGTGACATTGTTTACAAGCTGCTTTATTGAAGTCTTTCTGAGGTTGAAACACTGAGCTATTACACGAGACATAATACGGATTTCGGTAAGTTGTACTGTATATTTTAACATACCTTCAGATGTTTATTCATGTTTATTTTGCGCTGTAACTGGTATTAAAGCAGAGGAGATGATGTTCACGTGCGCTCGTGCTGCCACTTCTCTTTAACTGAGGTGCTACAGCGATCTGTCACGTCACATTAAACAGCGCCAAAACGGTATTTATTTTTTGAATCTCATAATAAGATGGAGGTCATTTGAAATCTGAGACTTTGCTTCATATCAAAAGTAACAAAGCACAAAGATTATTGCGATTTATTGGATGGAAGGCGCTACATATTCTGCTCATTCATCAACTGAAAACAGACTAGACTAATCGATTCTTGGGATTTAAGAATCGATATCGGTTCGTAAAAATAAGAATCGATTAAAATCGAGAAATCGATATTTTTTTACCCAGCCCTAATACTGAGTTTCGATTCATTTTTGTGACATGTTCAAATTCACAAGATGCCAGAAAGCGCATCCTGTTTGTTTTCATTATTTTACAAAAGCACAACATTTTGTTTTTATTGTAAGTTTACGGATTCGAATGTTGGATTATTGATATCTGTATGACCAAAAATGACGGAGTATATTAATTTAAAGGGTTAGTTCACCAAAAAATGAAATTTCTGTCATTAATTACTCACAATTACTCATGTCATTCCAAACCCGTAAGACCTTCATTCATCTTTGGAACACAAATTAACATATTTTTGATGAAATCCAATAGGATTTTTATTTTATCTTTTCCATAGGAGTAACTTGTATAAGGTTGTCAGTTCACCTCTGCCTGAACTTTCCACACTCAGGGTGGATGAAGTCTACCGTGATCTTCCAAGGGATCCGGCTCCACTGATAACAACTATGACTATGGACATTAATGATCCTCTGGTTGACTCTGAGTTTTGGGAAAGTGCAAAAAGAAAGTGTTTTATCCTATCACCTTCCAGCAAAGAGAGTGTCTGTCCACTCACAAATGCTCCTTCTCCCCACAGCTGCCACTTCATGGTTACAGGCTGGGACCCTAGAGTACAAAAGAGCAGAGTTCCTGCATTGAGTGGCACCAACTAAGGCAGCCCCGCAGCACCTTCTCCAAATTCAGAGAGGTCTGTCACACCAGGAGACAGAGCTCTGACTACAGACATGAGGAATGAAGCCTTCCTGTGGCTGCCATTCCATTTGGGTGGACAGTCATAAGGACATGAACATCACTCATGTCGTGCCATTTGACCAACAACTGTGATTCTTTTTCTTTGAATTCTCCCTCACCCTTTGTCATGTTGGCATCCCTTTCCTGTTTTCACTCTCAATCCTATAAGCTCCAGTGCCAAGAGATGAGAGGTGCTGAAAAAGTGTGGGACTGCTGTACCAGTTGTCTACATAAAGGACATGACCCTTTCTTAGGTAAGGTGCTAGTAGTGTCGTTACAACAGACCCAGAAATCCCAAGTCCTTGGTAGTGTTGGATGTCACTGGTAGATCCGGAGTAAATGATCATGTCCTGCACATAACCAGTGAGCGCATCACACAAAACAAAAAACCCAATCTGTGCCTTTTAGTTGGAATGAACCGACGAATTGCCAGTCTGCCCTTCCACTTCACCAGAGAATCATCTACACTGAGATCCCTGTATGGCACAAATATGTGAGGAGGTGAGAGCAGTGAATATTTTTCAGATTTTTTTCAGAGGGTCATTGAAAATTGCTGTTGCATTGTTTGCTAAGTGAAGACAGCGGAGGAACAAAAGGAAGTGGTCCTTCGAAAATAAAGACATAAAATGGTGTCAAGAGCATGGGGTCTGTGCTCCAGTGATCCCCATTAGGAAAACTGACTCTAAAAATAGAACACTGGAAAACATATTTCTAAAGAATAATGAAGATTAGGTCTCATTCACGGCAGAAGTGTGAAAGGTTTGTCGAGTGAGAACAAGAGAACATGAATTGGACAGTTCTCCTCGCCAGACAATAGACTGCAAATGGGTGTTTACAGGGCAATAAAATATTTTATTAGCCTTCTCTAAAAACTCACAACACCATCATAGGAAATGCTTCATCAAATTCATAGTTTTAGAGATGTCACACTTATATTTGAAATGAAGCATGACCACATTCATGGCTTTAATTTAATTGAGGTTAGAAGTTGCTATATCACATACACATGATCTTTTTATACATTTAAAAAAAATAATTCTGAGTCTTGCACTGTAAACTCTCAAGTGTTAGCTTTGTAAATATATGTTAGTTATGTGTCTGTTCAGAATGACTTATGAGCAGCAACTTTTTTATTTTGGGTATGTCATTTATGTCCCATTTGCCAAAATGCATGAATGTGGCATTTAAGAGTTGTGCAGAACATTTGGCTAGTAGATCTCAGTTGTTGCAACATTATAAACTGAAACACCCTCATTTTGGTCAAATTATCCATTACCCGTGTACTTACATTGACTGTCTGTGCACTTTTAAAATGTGGAATGCCTTAATTGTGCACCAAAATAAATTCCACTTCACAGAGGTTAGGCCTAATTAGAACCTGCAATTTTTACGTCATATTTGTGCTTGTAATGACTTGACCTCGGAAAAGGATTACTTCAAATATATTATCACAAATCTCAAGCGTAATGAGACTGTCAGTTTTATGTTTGTAGGATATGACTTTCAAACAAATATTCATGGAACTTGGAAGTCTCATTGAAATCAAAAACATTGCTCTCACACACAGATGAATTTTAAACCTGAAGTCGTCACTGTAAGAAAAGAGAATCTTCTTCAGCAGTTGAAGCACTTACTGAGAATCAAGATCAGGATGAGGGTGTGGATGTTAACCTATCTTCACATTCTACAACAGAGGGACTACAACTGAAATTGAGCGAAGACTTGCTGCTGCTCTATTGAAATTGGAGTGTTTGACACATGTGCCAATTGCTGCAATTGATGAGTTTTAGGAGAACTTCATTATTTGGTTTCGGCTGCACCAGTCCCCTATATGTACAGATCATGTCCATGAAATATTCCGTCAACAAAATATACAAGTTGATGAATCCATAATTGAAAAAAATTGTAAAAGTGTTTTGGTTTCCTGTGTAAAAGATAATTGAATAGGGTGGTTCTCTTAGCAGTGATTATCAGCACAAATTGTATTACAAGGAGAATTTCT
This sequence comes from Ctenopharyngodon idella, assembly GCF_019924925.1. Taxonomy (NCBI): domain Eukaryota; kingdom Metazoa; phylum Chordata; class Actinopteri; order Cypriniformes; family Xenocyprididae; genus Ctenopharyngodon; species Ctenopharyngodon idella. The sequence goes on from NC_067223.1 coordinate 20,733,039, forward strand.
ATGTTGTTTATCCAATGTAATATATACTTGATGCCCTAAAAAAAAACCAACTTTCAGTATGTCCGAAACCTCAATTCCTTACAACAGCTGTTAAGTAAACAGGACATTTTTGACAAAGTTTTTGAAAGACATTCAATAGAGCAGGAAATTGGAGTGTCACATGAATACGTGTCCTTGAGAGATGGTTCATATTTTAGGAAGAATGATTTTCTTTCTGAGCCAAGAATAGGATTAGGACTTAATGTGGACAATTTTGAGACATGTAACACTCTGGGCACGTCTAGAAAGAGACAAGATTGTGTCGATTATTGGGTTTTGGCTAACTTTCCTCTCGGGTCTCATTCTACTTTAACATCAATTTATTTGTCAGTTTTGTGCAAGACTGATGATAAGGTTATACAAGATCTAAAGATCCTAGAGGAAGTTGGTGTGTACGTCCCTCTGTTCATGTGTAGGGTACAGTACAATCTGTTGTGGCAGACAATCTAGGTGCTCACAGCCTTGCTGGTTTTGTTGAGAATTTCTCAGGAGATTATTGCTGCAGGTGTTGTACAGCAAAGAGTTATGATTTTCAGGTACATTGTGTTGCATCTGGTGCTTTCAACCTGATAACAAAAGATCTTCATGATACTCATGTGAAGCAAGCACAGCAATCACGATAAAGAAAACTTGTCTCATTTTCATGTGATTACTCTGTATCCTCCAGATGTGGCTCATGACATATTTGAGGGTATTGTCCCAGTAGAGCTGGCTCACTGCTTATAACAAGACTCTTCACATTAGATGAATTGACCATTTTGTATTTTCCTTACAAGTGGAGAGACAAGACCAATAGACCTCATGGTATACCTTCAGTAGAAAATCAGTGAATGGAAATGACCATGAAAATTGGAGCTTGCTCAGGTTGTTGCTATTTTTGATTGGACACCTAGTGCCGGAAGATAAGCCAGCATGGCTTGTACTTATGGAGCTTGTTACTGCCTCTGTCCATAGTGATGAGTCCATTGCTTATCTGGAAAGCAAAATATCTAAGTACAGGCAAAGATACCGACAGTTGTTCCTTGGCATTAAGTCTCTCCCTAAACACCATTACCTGGAACACTATCCATATTTAATAAGGTGTTTTGGTCCACTTATGAGGCAGTGTACAGTTAGATTCGAGGCCAAACACAGCTTCTTTAAGCAGGTTGTTAGGCACACAAAATGTTTAAAATATCTGCCTTTCTTATTAGCCTCAAGGCATCAGATGATGATTGCATATCATTTGTGTTCTCCATGTCTTAGCAAGTCTGAGCTTGAAGTTTCTTCTCAGTCTAGTGTTCCGAGGAATACTCAATCAAAAATAGCTCTGGCTATTAAACAGAAGTACCCTGACATGCAGGAGGTTCAACTTGTTCAGTCTGTGACAAGTAAGGGCATTACATACAGGACTGGAATGATAGTTTCCCACAATTCAGTTGGTGGATTGCCTGACTTTGCCCTGACATGCATGAGGTTCAACTTGCTCAGTCTGTGAGTAAACTTTAAGTAAACTTTTATTTATATAGCACCTTTCACAGATATAAAATCACAAAGTGCTTCACAGAGTGCAACAATATTAATAAAAGAACAATGAAACAGATAAAACTATGATAAATAAAATTAAAACCACAAAAATAGTAAAACATAAAAGCCCAATCAACTAAAAGCCTGTCTAAATAAAAGTGTCTTCAGCTGCCTTTTAAAAGAATCAACAGAATCGTCCACTCGCAGTGACAGGGGCAGGGCGTTCCAGAGTCTGGGGGCGACTGCTTGGAAGGACTTGGACTGTGACAAGTAAGGGCATTACATACAGGACTGGAATGATAGTTTCCCACAATTCAGTTGGTGGATTGCCTGACTTTGCCCTGACATGCATGAGGTTCAACTTGCTCAGTCTGTGACAAGTAAGGGCATTACATAAGGACTGGAATGATAGTTTCCCACAGTTCAGTTGGTGGATTGCCTGACTTTGCTGAAATTTCACGAATTTGCCTTTTACACAGTAGTGTACACTTTATTGTAAAGGAACTTTGTGGTTGGTACAAAGAGCATTACAGAGCCTTTGAGCTCCCAGTAGTAACTACTACTCTCACTTACTACTTCTTGAGCTTAAAACATCTCTTAATGTCTCATTCATCTTTGGTTTAAAATACCAACTATCAAACTACCGCACTCGCCTAAGAAGACTCAGACTTCTAGAGGTGGAAGTCAACTCATTAAAGCTCAAGCCCGCTGGAAAGCAGAATGCAGCCTAAAAAGGCAAGGAGAGCAGAAAATGAACTTCTGTCCCACATATCCTACTGGAGAAATTTCAGAGAGCCTTGAGGACAAAGGGAAATCTCTGCTCTCTGATGTGAAGAAGAGAAACACCAGAGAAACCATAAAACAAAAAATGGAAAAGACATTTACATACAGAAGGCACGAGGTAGTTTGTGATGCCCCAATGGCTGAGGACTTGTCAAGGTGGCCTGCCCTTTTCAGTGTCAGTGAGGCACGTTATTGATCTTTAGCATATAATTTGTGAACTGGAGAATAGAATACAGTAGTTATATTGCTTTGTCCGACTTACTGTAGTAGCTTTTAATCAATTCTATGTATAGATGTGAACATCTTTGTTTTGTTTTTTGCATCAATGGCTGATGTAAGGTTCACCACATGTAGCTTCACACACAAGAAACTAATGCCATGTCTATCTATCTATCATAACATCTATCTGTTCATAACATTAATGTTGAAAGTAACCTAATTAAACTTTGAAATTAACTAGTTTAAACAATGATAGTGGCCAAAACTGTGTGCTATGCACTTGTTACTGTGTTGTAGTTTTTGTGTAGGTAAAGATGACGTTCGGGAATTGAACAAGTCAAGTTTGTGTTGAAAGATTTTCATGAGAGATGTTTCATATGTTTTGCTTGTGATGGAAACTGGCAAAAATGCCAGAGGAAACGCTGAAAGTATGAAAAAAGCTTGTGTTTTCCTTCTTGATTGAGGTGAAGTCCGTCGTCTTTGTAAAGGTTTTGGACTATTTTTCCATTTTTGAGAAGTCCAGTGTTGAATCAAGCTGTTGCATTGTTTGATTGTAGTTTTCATCATGGAGTCGTCGTTCAGTCGTGGTAAAATAGCGCTGAGTGCGAAATACAGAATGTGTGGATTGACCAATGAGATTCTTGATATGAGAGTTTTCATTCGCTGGACGACAGTCGATGCAGACGCTCCACTTGTGATGTCGTTTGTTCCTATGTGGAGAATCACTATTGTGTAGTTGTGTAGTTTCTCAAAGTGTTGAACGGATCTCACGAGAGTTGTGTCTGGATGAACCCAGCATTGAGCATTTGGAAAGTAGTCCTCAATATCCAGACACATTGAGTCTGTGAGGAAGCAGACCTGTAGACCTGTGAGAGAGAAGAAATGCTTGTTTTTACTGTGTTCAGTTTATGAATTATGATTATATTGTGTGTTTATTAATATTGCATGTATTATTTGCTTACCTTGAGGTATGATGTATGTTCTTCTGTTGATTGTAGTTGTAGAGAGAGTAAAATGCACCCGTTACAAAAGATCCAAACTTTTGAACAGGATGAAGATGTACAAATTTGTCTTAATTTATTGAAATATCATTGCTTTTCATTTAGTACTGCCCTCCGGAAGCAACAGAAGATACTTGCATGTTTCCCGGAAGAAAAAATAAGTATAATTTACCTTGATATTCAAATTCAAAAGTTTTCACCCCCCAACTCTTAATGCATCGTGTTTCCTTCTGAAGCATCAGTGAATGTTTGACCCTTTTTTAATAGTTGTGTTTGAGTCCCTCGGTTGTCCTCAGTGTGAAAAGACGGATCTCAAAATCATACAGTCACTGTTGTAAAGGGATCAAATATGCAAAAAATGCTTAAAAACGGAAGAATCTGCAGGACCTGGAGATTTTTTCTGAAGAACAGAGCTCAGGTTAACTGCTCAGAACAAACAAGAGACTCATGAACAACCATCACACAACAAAAAAACAGTCGTAGATCATCCAGGTAACCACACACAGTATTAAGAATCAATACTTCATAAACTTTTGAATTGGGTCATATTTATAAATTCAGCTATTTTTTTTTTTTCTTGTGGATTATATATAAAATATCTTACTTGGGACAGTACTAAACAAAAAATAACATGCATTTTGTATGATCTCTCATATTTTGTTAAAATTTTTCACATTTTCACAGATTCTGCAAGTCGTTCACATACTTTTTCTTACAACTGTATATATATTACATTTTGAATTTGACTGGATGTAACTGTGCGAGAGTATTTTGGAACTAAAATAAATAGAGGGAAGAGCAGGGATAATTGTTTATTTATTTATTCAGGAAAAAAAAAGCTTTGAAATTTTCCCTTAAACATAATTAAAATATTTGAATTCATTATTCAATACTCAAGTCAATCACATTTTACATAAAGCCCAATAAATACAATTACAGCAGGAAATATAGACATCAGTGTGTCATATAGATTACTTTTTATTATTCCTCTTTTTTGTCCTTTCAGGATCTTGATAGGCACTTGTGACCATCATCTTTGAAAGAGCAGCTGAACTGGGTTTTAGCTCTCTATCTGATTATATATTTTAAGTGCTTGTCTCATGTTCATGTTTTGTTTATATGGTAAGCACAGCTCTGTCTGTTTGATGAGTGCTGTGAGTGAGCCGCTGCTGTTTCAGACTTCCTGCTCCTATTCAGTGTTTCTAACTATGTGCTAACTTAAAACGTATGATATGCATTTACTTTCATGCTAAAAGTACTTTCTAAGAAAAAAGATGTACATGAGATAAGAAAAAAAAATACATTTTTAACATTAACAGTGTAAAGAAAGAACATCTGTTGCTTTGATATTACTACATGTTTTAGAAATGTCTGTTTCTATCTATATGTATCACAACAAAAGGATATTGATGGGACCGCTATATCAAGCTTTTAAATGTTGTTTCTGTTTCTTGCTGTAAAACAGTTGTGATAAATCAATACAGTATCATTTGTCTATCATGCATTGTCACCTAAAATAAACCCACTTTTCAGAGAAATCTTATGAAAGTTAACAACTTAAGATAAAACTTCCACCAAACAAACATATAAAAAAAATAACACAGACAAATAAATGCTATAAATAGACAAATAAACAAGTAATAAAAAATAACATGAAAAGATTTGTCATAAAACTAATAAAAACAGTCATTTAAAATGTGTTACTCTTTAATGTATTTGATTCTTCTGTTAATTGAATCATTTCTCTTGGGCGTTTTATTGCTCTGACAGGCTCTCCAGCTGTTCAATCTCTCTGGAGACATCTAGAAAAGCCATAATACAGGATGTTGTTAATTTTACATGAACATTTCTGATGATTGAGACGAGGCCGTCATTGTGAATAATCAGTCAGTATTTCTTTACTTGTTTCTGTGGTGTAATATGACATTCTCTCTTACCCATCAATGTGATTTTGCTGCTTTGGGACAGTGAGAGTTTTATTGATTTCTTTAGCTCTGATTCAAGTTCATTCTTTATGCAGATCTTCACAAAGAACAAGAAAAGCTTCAGTTTAGTCATTGTACAAATTAATACATGTTTGTCTTAATACATGTGATTGTGAGAGTAATACCTTTAAGTTATTGAACTTTTTAAGCACTTCATTTTTTGCCTTGTTGAACATGTCTTGTTTTTTCTCATCGACTGTGATTATTAACAGTTCTTGCATTTTCTTCCAGGATCCGGTTCCTGTTATTGCTACAGCTTCTAAAATAAGCAACACTCAGTATTTAATCATTTTCTTTCTCATTGAGAAAGCACATTTTGTGTCACCTAATCGATTGACTTCACAGAATTAGTCCTGTTACACTTGGCATCCCATTCAGTAAGTGATAGCTCACAAATTGCCACTTGAGTTGAACTCACGTCCTTACCAGCAGGTCTTTAAATCCTTGACCTAAGTTACTGCACTGAGCACATACTTTCACAGACAAGGCTTGAGCCTAGTCCCAGACTAAAATGCATGTCTGAGCTGCTTTAACTGAATCTTGCACTGATATATCTTAAAATATGTCAGTTTCACTCTTTTGTCTCAGGATGCACACCAGTAATGTTTTTTTCTAAGGCACGTTTATAAAAAGCTACTTAAATATCCTAATTGAACTAAAGTCTAATCCTGGCTTAAGCTAAACCTTGTCTGTGAAACCAGGCCTTAACGTTATCTTACTTTCATAGCAAGACGCCATTTCATTCTCAATAGTATTTTGGATTGATGAGTAGATGTGCTTCTTTGTTTCAACAACTTCTCTGTTGAGCGATGCCTTCAGTTTAGTTTCCTTTCAAAAAGTGGAAAAAAGCCACAAATAAGTCAGAAATATCATGAAACATCCAGAGGCTGGATGGCTGGAGGCTACTTTAGTCCTAAATGAATGGTTTGTTCTGTACATTTCAACACCAACTGGTTTATGAAACCAGCCTGTTTAATTGTAAAATGGAAACAGAGTTTACATATTTTTCAATGAAAGTAAAGACAGGCACAGAGGAAAAGGCCCAGATTACAGATAACTGAACTCACCTCTGTTTTGATGAATTTCTGAATGTGATTTAATGTTGGAGATCTGAAAGAAGCAGAATCACTCTGGATGACACTGAACTTGTCAATCTCTTCCTGCACTGACTTCCCTGTTTGTCCACTCACTCTGAAGCCAAGAGAAAACAAAATAGAGCTTCATACAAAAAAAAAAAAAAAAAAGTGATACCTGCATAGGCTCCAGAAGAATGACCAGAAAACCCTTGTGAGGTGGTTATCTTTTTTTCCTCAGTAACAATGTGTTAGAAAAAAGAAAGACATAAACCAAACAACAAAGGGATGCATAATGAGGGGGAAATGCATTTCAGTTTACAAACCTGATTCCAAAAAGGTTGGGACACTATACAAATTGTGAATAAAAAAGGAATGCAATAATGTGGAAGTTTCAAATTTCAATATTTTATTCAGAATACAACATAGATGACATATCAAATGTTTAAACTGAGAAAATGTGTCATTTTAAGGGAAAAAAGTTGATTTTAAATTTCATGGCATCAACACATCTCAAAAAAGTTGGGACAAGGCCATGTTGTTACAATACAGAAGGATCGGAGACAGAAGATGGCAGAGATGGTAGTTTTATTAGATAACAGCAGAGTAAACAGACGTGCAGATGAGTATACAGTGAACTTTGCAGATGAATGGTGAGATGAGAGTAGATGATACTGTCCTTTTGTGTTGAATAGGTGAGGATCCTGGAAGACGGCGGAGAACACACTTTGCTGGAGACTGGAGACACTCACACACAGACTGGGAACACGAGGAGAGACTAGAAGACGCTGGAGACAAGTGAGTAGATCGCTGGGAGTCCTTGAGGTAAGCATGTAGGTAAGTCTAGATGCGAACGAGACCGGACAGTGACTGAATGTGTGTGAGTGTCCTTTGTACTGATGGTGATGAGCGTGCTGATGAGGTGCAGGTGCGTGTGATCAGTACTCGGGAGATGGAGTGTGCTGTGATTGGTGGGTGTTGGAGCCTGGCGTGTCTGTGACACGTTTACCACTGTGTGGCATCCCCTCTTCTTTTTATAACAGTCTGCAAACGTCTGGGGACTGAGGAGACAAGTTGCTCAAGTTCAGGAATAGGAATGTTGTCCCATTCTTGTCTAATACAGGCTTCTAGTTGCTCGACTGTCTTAGGTCTTCTTTGTCGCATCTTCCTCTTTATGGATGTGCCAAATGTTTTCTATGGGTGAAAGATCTGGACTGCAGGCTGGCCATTTCAGTACCCGGATCCTTCTTCTACACAGCCATGATGTTGTAATTGATGCAGTATGTGGTCTGGCATTGTCATGTTGGAAAATGCAAGGTCTTTCCTGAAAGAGACGACGTCTGGATGGGAGCATATGTTGTTCTAGAACTTGGATATACCTTTCAGCATTGATGGTGCCTTTCCAGATGTGTAAGCTGCCCATGCCACACGCACTCATGCAACCCCATACCATCAGAGATGCAGGCTTCTGAACGGAGTGCTGATAACAACTTGGGTTGTCCTTGTCCTCTTTAGTCCGGATGACATGGCGTCCAAGTTTTCCAAAAAGAACTTCAAACTTTGATTCGTCTGACCACAGAACAGTTTTCCACTTTGCCACAGTCCATTTTAAATGAGCCTTGGCCCAGAGAAAACGCCTGCGCTTCTGGATCATGTTTAGATATGGCTTCTTTTTTGACCTATAGAGTTTAAGCCGGCAACGGCGAATGACACAGTGGATTGTGTTCACCGACAATGTTTTCTGGAAGTATTCCTGATTCCTTTTTATACCCAATCATGTTGCCAGTTGACCTAATAAGTTGCAAATTGGTCCTCCAGCTGTTCCTTATATGTACATTTAACTTTTCCGGCCTCTTATTGCTACCTGTCCCAACTTTTTTGGAATGTGTAGCTCTCATGAAATCCAAAATGAGCCAATATTTGGCATGACATTTCAAAATGTCTCACTTTCAACATTTGATATGTTATCTATATTCTATTGTGAATAAAATATAAGTTTATGAGATTTGAAAATTATTGCATTCCTTTTTTATTCACAATTTGTACAGTGTCCCAACTTTTTTGGAATCGGGTTTGTATTCAAAATCTATTCAATCACACAAGGTACCTTTTATATTTTATGATAATTTCTGATGGGAAAATAAACGTTGTTAATAAACTGTAAACAGTTTATTACTGGGCTACAATTAAGACATCTTGCTTTGTGAAGGTTCATTTTCCCACTCATACAGATTTAAAGGATTGTGTAACTGTAAGTAACCATATAAAACTAAATATTAACTAATTTCTGTTTTCTATATACAGAACCTATGCAGCTCTCATGTGACAAATGAACAAAAGACTTAAACCAGAAGACACAGTGGGGATTTGGGAGGTGAAACTAATCATTTCTGTTTTCTGTAGAGTGAATGTTGCTGTCACGAATGACCCATCGCTAGAGGGAAAGCCAGTACAAGCCCAATCATATTTTTGTTCTTGCCTGGACATCATAGGAAACAAACATAAGGATGTTTACTTCACAAAACATTTGGATTCAAATTAATCTGGCATTGCCACTAAACCCAATCTGTATTTTCCTGGGCAACAGAGTCATTTGCTGGTTTTCTGTTCTAAATGCAGTCTGCAGTTGGTCCATGTTTAAAATCATTAATCATGCTCCAATTTAATGTTAGTTGTAAACGTAATGTCAACAGCCTCATCTTAATTTTACAGGTGCTGGTCATATAATTAGAATATCATCAAAAAGCTGATTTATTTCACTAATTCCATTCAAAAAGTGAAACTTGTATATTATATTCATTCATTACACACAGACTGATATATTTCAAATGTTTATTTCTTTTAATTTTGGTGATTATAACTGACAACTAAGGAAAATCCCAAATTCAGTATCTCAGAAAATTAGAATATTGTGAAAAGGTTCAATATTGAAGACACCTGGTGCCACACTCTAATCAGCTAATTAACTCAAAACACCTGCAAAGGCCTTTAAATGGTCTCTCAGTCTAGTTCTGTAGGCTACACAATCATGGGGAAGACTGCTGACTTGACAGTTGTCCAAAAGACAACCATTGACACCTTGCACAAGGAGGGCAAGACACAAAAGGTCATTGCAAAAGAGGCTGGCTGTTCACAGAGCTCTGTGTCCAAGCACATTAATAGAGAGGCGAAGGGAAGGAAAAGATGTGGTAGAAAAAAGTGTACAAGCAATAGGGATAACCGCACCCTGGAGAGGATTGTGAAACAAAACCCATTCAAAAATGTGGGGGAGATTCACAAAGAGTGGACTGCAGCTGGAGTCAGTGCTTCAAGAACCACTACGCACAGACGTATGCAAGACATGGGTTTCAGCTGTCGTATTCCTTGTGTCAAGCCACTCTTGAACAACAGACGGCGTCAGAAGCGTCTCGCCTGGGCTAAAGACAAAAAGGACTGGACTACTGCAGAGTGGTCCAAAGTTATGTTCTCTGATGAAAGTAAACTTTGCATTTCCTTTGGAAATCAGGGTCCCAGAGTCTGGAGGAAGAGAGGAGAGGCACACAATCCACGTTGCTTGAGGTCCAGTGTAAAGTTTCCACAGTCAGTGATGGTTTGGGGTGCCATGTCATCTGCTGGTGTTGGTCCACTGTGTTTTCTGAGGTCCAAGGTCAACGCAGCCGTATACCAGGAAGTTTTAGAGCACTTCATGCTTCCTGCTGCTGACCAACTTTATGGAGATGCAGATTTTATTTTCCAACAGGATTTGGCACCTGCACACAGTGCCAAAGCTACCAGTACCTGGTTTAAGGACCATGGTATCCCTGTTCTTAATTGGCCAGCAAACTCGCCTGACCTTAACCCCATAGAAAATCTATGGGGTATTGTGAAGAGGAAGATGTGATAGAGATGCCAGACCCAACAATTCAGAAGAGCTGAAGGCCACTATCAGAGCAACCTGGGCTCTTATAACACCTGAGCAGTGCCACAGACTGATCGACTCCATGCCACGCCGCATTACTGCAGTAATTCAGGCAAAAGGAGCCCCAACTAAGTATTGAGTGCTGTACATGCTCATACTTTTCATGTTCATACTTTTCAGTTGGCCAAGATTTCTAAAAATCCTTTCTTTGTATTGATCTTAAGTAATATTGTAATTTTCTGAAATACTGAATTTGGGATTTTCCTTAGTTGTCAGTTATAATCATCAAAATTAAAAGAAATAAACATTTGAAATATATCAGTCTGTGTGTAATGAATGAATATAATATACAAGTTTCACTTTTTGAATGGAATTAGTGAAATAAATCAACTTTTTGATGATATTCTAATTATATGACCAGCACCTGTATGCACTTATCTATATCTATAATGCTGAAGCCTTAAACATCCTTAGTCACTGATCATTGTAGATTATTTTCATTTTATTCTATTCTAAACTGAACGAAGGGGCACTAGTGAAATGAAGAATCAGCTCTTACGGAAAAATCTGTTTGAAATCTTCTTCAAGACATTCATGCAGGTTTTCGGCCAATGTCTTGTTCAGGTCTAGGAGTTCATTCTTGGATTTTGAGAAATAGCGCCCACCATACCTGCACAAAGCTCTGAGGGTTTGATGAAGTACATTCTGAGTGACAGCAAAAAAAAAAAAAAAAAAAAAAAGGTTAAAAAGGCAAGAAAATTGTGACTGAATATTTACAACACTTGAATCACACTCACTTGAATCACAGTATTTGTGGAAGCAACACATAATTCGACAGATTTTTCCACTCCCTTTGAGAGACACTGTTCCAGAACACTATAAATGGTGTTAAAACGACTGTCCAATTCATTTAGTGCCTTCATCAGGCTCTCCTCAAACTCCATGGAGACTTTGTCTTTCATTTTAACCTAAAACATCCATGAAACAGCAGTGAATTACATAATAATGTATATTGGCAGCATTCTGAAGACATGCATGTAAAATATCAGCAACTCTGACTCATACCGTTTCCTTGTCTGTGTCCGATTGGACACTTTGGATCAAGGACAAAACTCCCTTTGCTTCATTGACATAATCTCTAGTCAGTTCTCTGGTAATGTCCTCGTTAAGAATCCCCAGATCATCCTGCAGCTTTGGGATTTCTACAGGTATAAACCATTTCCAAACACAAGGGCAAGATTTGGATGTGATCAGAGCTTTGTCTGGTTCATAAAGTATTCAACTTTAGATTAAAAAATGTATTTTTCTCTTGAATAATGTGGTAAAATGGTAATAGGGATACTTTACCCGTTTCATTAGGTTCCAGATTACATTTAGGGTCAAAGAATGCTTTGGAACTTACAGTAAAAACTTGAAAATCATTGTCAGTTCTGAATATTTTCTAAAAAAAATAAATAAAAAATAAATAAATAAATAAATCAAATAGTTGTATTAAAAAAAAAACGTGTGAGTAAAATTCATTCAAAATACTGATAACAATAAAGAGAATTAGGAAATACAAAAACCTTAATATGGGATTGTTCAAACTTTCCTTTGACCCTCTTCTTGGCATGTTCATTTCTATGAAGTATGCATACTGTTTTATCCTGATCCTGAAGAATGATTAAATACACCAATATATGCGTGTAAGTTGTTTTTTATAGAAGTATTGTAAAAATCTGCTGTAGTGGTTGATTATGCACTATACTGAATAGCAGATATTACTCTCAGTAAATTAATTAAATTGCAGTTACAATGATATGAAAGATCTCACTGACCAGTAAATTTACTCAGAGAACAATGTTTGCTATAACAATAAATTTTCCAAACCTTGTCTCCTGTGAGTTGATCTGTAGTAAGCCTTGCCGATCTAAAAAGAAATGTTGAAAGGAAATAAGTCGCAAATTGTTTTTCTTGAAATTCTGATCTTTGCAGTACAAGACTAAAACACATGCTGTATTAAGAGGTGCTGTATGTTACTAATATCAGGATTCTTATAAGATTCTTCCCCTTCACTTCATATGTAATTTTAACCAAATACCTCACATAGGCTGGTACATTGATCTCATCAGTCTTTGTACAGATGAAGTTAATGCGTCTGCATTCTCCTCCTGGTCCCAGTTCTGTAGTACAGTGCTTTAAAATCCCCCAGGGGTCTTTGTCAGTGATTGCTCGATTGATATCACTTACAATCCAAACAATAGAGCACTCTCTCAGTGTCTACAAGATTGAAATAGTGATTTAGATGACATGGTTGTAGTAGCATAATTGATTGTGTTTCTATAATGATTTGAAACGTGTAGTAAAATATTTACAGATTTCCACTTGTCATCTCTAATCTTACTGCAGTCTCCAGTTCCAGGAATATCAACAAACGCAATGTGTTTCAGGAGTTCATGACAACCTGGAATCTTGATCGTCACACTCTTCACAAGCGGCCAGTACCAGTCACCAGGACTGGACTCACTGTGTTGAATGTAACTTGCAACAACATTGGTAAATTCAGAGACCTGTGGAGAAATTGTTAACTTCACTGCCAAACAAGAATTCAGAATACATTATTATACATTTGATACTGTAATGAAACCTTTAGTGTTAAACATATTTACTATCATAAAAACTTACATCACTTTTTGAGATTTTCTTACTGAAGGACAAAAAGGTTTCAATCTCAGCAAATTTGTCATCTTTCTTGAGCTCTTCTAAAGTTTTCTTCTCTGCATCATCTCCAAACAGCGCAGTAATCTTTTCTACAGCATTGTCAAACAATTCATCATCCCTGTCCTCACTTTCATCTGACAAAACTGTGAAAAGATCATTGAGCTCTTTCTCCCACTCCTGCAGAGGTACAATATAGAAAATAAGGATTTTTTTTCTTTCTTTTTTTCTTTTTTTTGGTTTGTTTTTATTTGTTAACATATTAATAAAGAACTCTGACTAAAGGCATGGTAAGCTAAAAATGAGGAAACCTCTTTAGAGAAGAGTTCGATCTCTGCTATGTAGTTGGAGTCCTCCAGATTGGTTTCCACCTGAGTAACAACAGCTGTACAGGCACCAAAGCAACCAGATGGCAGTAGATCCTTTTTCCCTAAGACTGCATTCAATAGGGAGCTCTTCCCTTCTCCTGATTTTCCAAAAATCCCAATGGTTGCTTTCTTCCTGCTGACTTTATCCATTTGATTTATCTTTGAAATGATGTCTCGAATCATAGAAGCTTCATATGAGTTATCAGTGGCTCTATTTATGGTGTTCTTCACATTCTCCATGATCTTCATAGCTGTGTGCAGTGAAGAAGGGAATCACAGTGGGGAGGGTTTTAAAATAATTTTTTCCTAATTTTATTTTTTAACTTTGTTTTATTCAACTAATATGTAACAGATGAACGTAATCCAGTTAGCCCCTGCTGATAGGTGCCGTAACTACACCAGTATATAAGCAAAACTCATCTTTCTCCATTGACAGCTATTCAAAATCAGTCAAGAAACATATGAATCACAGATATTTAAAGGTGGGGTATCCATTTTTCAAAAATATTGTTTGGAAGTTAGTCAGGCCGACACCAACAACAAACATGTAAGCAAACAGCATTAGGTGGTGTATGATGGTCGAGGAGACAGAATGAGCAAGAGAATCAAAAGAATATCACTGGAATGAAGGTTTATGACTGGGCAAGCGCTTTAGGACCCGCGTTATTATTAGAAAAGCTTTCCAGTGCTGGAGAGAGCTAAGCGGGAAGGCCTGAAAACAGACGCGGAGGCTGCTTTGATCTCGCTTCTCATGTGAGTAACACTGGGTTTGATTGTCTTTAGCTGCTGTGCTGTTGGCGATTAACAACGAACACTTTGTATTTACTCTTGTGTACTGTACGCTCATTTTTTGTGCTTCCTTGTCGTTCGTTCATCAACTGCGCTTTATTTTTCATGAAGCATTTTGTCACGCGTCAGCTGTGATAAACAGACATCCACTCTTGCATTGCGAGTGTAACAGTGGCCAGATAGTGAGAGTTTTGCAGTTAAACGGCTGCACACTGATGCCTGCTAGAGAATGCTGTGTTTAGCATCATTGAACTCACCTCACCGGCCAGCTGCGATCAGGCCGGGGTTCAAGACCAACTCGGAGCAGGGTGGTTAGGATTGGAGTGTGAGTTTTGGAGGTGGAGCAATGAAGGGGTGGGTTTGATTGGGTTGATTTCAAATATCAACAATGTCCAACAGCGTAGTTGAAAAAATGGCTTACCCCACCTTTAATTGTACTATTGTAGATGTTTTACAAGTGCGCAATCTTGGAAACAGTTTGAAATACTTATGTTTTCCTCAGTGTCACCACTCTGTATACAAACACATGAAGATGAAGATTCCGAAAGTCTTTAATTAAACCAGAAGCAAATTGAACTGAAACATAGAGAACTTCAAGACCCTCCTGTGGTGAAAATCAAGTTTTTAATGTAGTTAGAAACAAACAATGTGCAAATTCATAAGTCAGCACCATTGCTGAGTATTTTTTCTTCAAAACTGAAGTAAACCAAAGACAGTATCTAAAACGTGGTTTGATTTCATCAGTGTTTCGTATGTCACAAACAACCTTGTAACCAATCACAATGCGTCGGCAAGCTTTAGCACATCATTACTGTGTTGGAAAGCAGGAGGGTCTTAAGAGAAGCCAGGTTATCCCGATATATTTTTCTGTTGCTATGAAAAATCGGGTACATTTAGCAATATAGCGGGTGAATTATGTACATGATGTATATTAAGATGTTGTGATGAACTTTATGTCTTTCTTCACTGAAGTTCTATGATGTTTGAAGCATTTCTAAGAATATTGATTTTTAGAAGGCAGACTGAGATTTGAGAGGCTGAACGGGAACATGGTTTGTGTAACATTAGCAACATATTATTAGCAGCCGTTTGATAAAGTAGTCAAGCAAAAGGCTAATCATATTAATTACGATGTGTCTGACGTTGTAGAGATATACATAAAACGCATTACCATTCTGATGACTGACTTGTAGACAAGCCTGTATGAGTGAGTGGAGGCAGGAGTAATTTGCATATTTGCTCTGTACTTTGTCTCTAAATTAAAATAAAAGTGGACAGATTCAGGTTTTACTTGCCCATATTCGGTGGTGAGTCCATGCTCGAGTTGGATGATTCACTATCACGCCTTCTTTTTGTACCTATGAGAGAATTCATTTCACTCGTTATATTTCATCAATCAGTGGCTGTAAAGCAAACAATAATGTTTTTTTTTAGAAACTTTTTCATACCTTGGCTAGCCATTGTGAGATTGGTGATCCTGAAGGGGAAAAAACATACACTCAGATCAAGCACATGGTCTAAATCAGGGGTGCCCAACCCTGTTCCTGGAGATCTACCTTCCTGCAGAGTTCAGCCAGAGATCGTATTATTACAGGGAGATAAGAGGGTCTGTATCTCTTACCATTGGAGAAAGCGTAACTTAATCACATGTGGCACCTCTCAGCCTATCGTGTAATGGCAGTGACATCAGTCGCAACATTCCCTGGTCTCCTTCCTTGTGTACCGCCAGAGGCGGAGCGTTGGCATTAGCCGATACGCTTTTTTGGCTAAAGGTTGCAGGCTTGCCTTCCAGTGGCTTTGGTTCAGCTCAACACACCTGTCTATAATTATCAAGTGCTCCTGAAGATCTTAATTAGCTGATTCAGGTGTGTTTTATTAGGGTTGAAGCTAAACTTTGTTGGTAGGTAGATCTCCAGGAACAGGGTTGGGCACCCCCAACTTTATGTACCCCATTGTTAACCCTAAAAAGGAAGACCATAGAGAGACAGAGTCATAGGGAATGAAATCATGAGAATCACGCCTTCTCAGTTGTCCAAAAAAAAAGAAAGCTCTGACTTCCTGGCTTTGCACCACGTGCAATGCTCCTGGGAAAACTAAAGTAGCGTAAAGTAACGTTATGATAATCTTCATTTAATTGGCATAAGTATCAATATGTAAATCTTGGGACTGTTAATAAGCCTGACATGGCTGATTTGTTTTGATTTTAACAGTTGTTAGCGTTTCTTCCACTCAATCGAACATACTTTTTATTCCAAATATAACTTGTATAACGCTACTAACATTACCATTTTGCTAACGAATACTACTTTAGTTGAGCTCTACACTATATTGTCATAACGTAATTGAACAGTTTGCTTTTACACACGCAAGCATTATGCAATTTCATAATGACAGGGTTTAAAATGAACACTCGTAAATTATGGGTAAAAATCAGGTTATGTTTTACAAATGATGTTCACTCAATTTGCTGTGAAGTTTATGTAATCTGCGCAGATTTAGTGCACATATTCAATTCATAAGTTAACATTAATATTAAAAATAGCCGAATTGAGCAGCACCTGCTAACACAACCATCACTAAACAACAAATAAAGTCATGCTGGTTTGTTTGCTTTGAAGAGAATAGCGCAGACCCAAGAAACACAATAATGTGGGGTAAACAACCCCAGTGTAAAAAGGAAAGAACCACCTTGTAACAATGATCTGCCGCATTTTAGCAGGCCAGATATAAACACTGATTTTGCACCAGCGATTAAAATGAGTAAATGACCTTTGAAACTAATGTTACGCTTCAAATAAAGATTTTATTACATTGTTATGCCAGTAGGTGGAGACCAGTGACTTTTAAAATGTACTTGATAGAGATTTGTTCAATAGATTTGTTAATTTCAAATGATTTTTACACAATGAATTAATTTAAAGTAATAAATATTTTTTTTTATAAAATTTTAGACATTTATAAATAGATTTATAACATTTTGTCAGAACCTCAAGTAAATTACATGTTATTTTGTTTAGCTGTCTAAAATGCATGGGAGAGTCCTGGGAGAACCGTGATCTGTATTAAAAAAAAATCCAGATTATCCAGAATCATAAATTATGTCTAAAAGAAAATATAATATATTTGGCATTTTTCTCACCTTTTTCTCCTGTGTTTGCATCGCTGAACAGTAAGTATAATGTCTTTTTATGAGTATATCAGCCTACTGTATCATATTTAATACTGAAACTTCTAGGGCCTATAAATTATCAATATGACCTTTTGTACACAATCTACTTCATTCCTTCTGTCCTCTGATTGATAATTCATTCTTTGTTTTTATTAAGTAAAGTTGTCTTGTGCTGTGAAATCTTTAATAGTTTTTATAAAGTAAATGTAAGAAGAACATTTATTGGACTGAAGCAACTTGGGTTTACTTGAATAATTATACATAATTTTTTAATGTTAAAATTCATGTTAAAGTAAATGTCAAATATGACACAGGCTTTTGGGGAACATTTATTTGTTGTATTGCAATGAATTGCATATATTAGCCATAAAAGCCTGATGTATGAAATATGATACTCAAAACACACATACCTACACACAGGTTTGTTTTTGTGAATTGTGAGGACATTCCATAGGCATAATGGTTTTTATACTGTACAAACCGTATTTTCTATTGCCCTACACCAACCCTACCCCTAAACCTACCCATCACAGGAAACTGTGCACATTTTTACTTTCTCAAAAAAACTCATTCTGTATGATTTATAAGCCTTTTGAAAAATGGGGACATGGGGTAATGTCCTCATAAGTCACCCTCTCCTTGTAATACCCATGTCATTATACAAATTTGTGTCCTGATATGTCACAAAAACACTCTTTCTCTCTCACACACACACACACACATTTATATATACATTTATATACATATATATTATTTATTTTATTTTTTTGCATGTTTTTTGAGTATTGTATTTCATACACACACACACACACACATAATTTTGCATGTGTTTGCGTTGAGTATCATATTTCATACACGCTCACAAACACACAAGTTTGCATGTGTTTTTGTGTGAGCTTAAAAAAAAAAAGCCTGAAAAGTCCATGTATTGTTGACCTAAAACTGAATTCAGTATAGCTAACTAAATGAATATTAATGACTAAATGATTGAGTATAATTTTGTATTGAAAGTGTTGAACCAAATTTATAAAACAGGCCAGAGTATAGTCAATAAACATTTACATACAAATTATAAAAAATTAAATTAATAAAATTAAAAATGAACATAATAAGCTAATGCTTAACAACTTTTTAATCATGTAAGTTCCCTCCAAGTATTGTAAATATGTGGAATAGATCAATATCCACTTTTATCAGAAGGTGAGTAGATTTCCCACTACAGGTGGTCATGTTGATTTTAAATGCTGCCCCTGAACTAAACAAAGAATGTATGAACAAAGTCACCAGATCTAAATATTCACAACAAACACTCTTTCAACATGAAACCACAAAATGAGACCTAAACTTTCACTGCCTCTCCCCACAGCCTCTCAAATGTTTGTATCCTCCAGGATACAAAAACCTTTTTAGGGTTAACATGCTGCTCTTATATCAGAAATGGAACATCATTAACATTTACTTTTTAATTTATTTAACAGGTGATTTTATCTAATTATCCTGTAAGGATTCTTTATTAAAGAAAAAGGATTCTTTATTAGATATATAGGGGAGACCTGGAATGACTGTAACACTTTTTGCTTCAACATCGTTTCATTATTAAACTTTTTTTTCTTTCTATCTTTTATTTATTAACAGATACAGTTTTACTTCAATAAGTTCATTGTTTCTGCCTTAAATTAATACATTGTTAGCTAACTGCATGACTTGTATATGTATTCTGAAATTACATAATTTGGACACAGTCACCTCTGATAACAGATCACTCTAAACTGTAATGTAGATATGCATTTTAGGTTAGGTTCTTTGAAACAATATGTATTATGATAAGCACTATACAAATAAATGTGAATTAAACAGTTAACACCACTTATGTAACACTAACTAAAACCAAAATGCTATTAACAGTTATGTTTTTAAATGTTAACAAAAGTTAAGATCCCTAATAATTTGAGGGAAGTGTTACCTTGTATGTCTCAGGATAATGTCTGTGGAACAGGACACTGATGTCAAATCTGCTATCAAGTTGAGCACCGATGAGAGATCTGATATTAGACCTGCCTGTACACAGACTCGGCTTTTGGGTGTGGACTTCTTAAAACATAAAGTGAAAGTACATGAAGTTAAAGCCTCATAACCATTATGCATTGTGTTAACAAGGAAACACATGAGTTTGCCTATTCTTTGCATCTCTCTTTTGCATCTACATTAAAGTTGTGTTTGACCGTTAATGCAAATCATGACAGAGTATGAGTCATATGGATTACTTATGGAGGTTTTTCCTGCATAGAGGATTACGACGTGGCCGCCTCCGGCTATCGACAAAACTCAGACAAACTGGTCTGTGCATTTCCACTGTAGAAAAGGTGGAACAGATTGGTTTAACTTCAGCCCTAAAACTTGCTGGTCTTGAACGGTGCCGGGGCGCAGGACATTCTACAAGAGCACACGATATTGATGTGCAGTTATATCTGCACATGACTCGCCCGTGAGTCAGGCGAGACAAGTAATAAAGAATAACATTCCAATTAGGAATGTAACGATGCACTCTGAGCCAGTTGAAAATCGATAAAAATATGTGACATGTCAAGTCAGTTGAAATGTTAAATGAAAGCGATATACATTTAATCATGAGGGGGTGCTGAAGCTGTATACTCCCAGCCAATATTGGTACGTGGGACCCATATGGGTATGAAATGGGCAGAAAAATGGACCCCATGTAGGATTGTCCGCAGGTTCCATAATGGCCCCATGCCAGTTGCCCACATGGATTTCATGCAGGATTTCACTTGCCACTAGGTGGGCCCCAACTGGGCAACATGTGCAAGACCCATCCGGGTCCCAGCTTTAAGTTTTATGTGGGTACATGGTGACTACATGGGCTTGAAATTTGGGTTGTAAGTGGGATTGTCCATGGTTTCCATGTTGGCAATTTCCCATGTATATTATATTCAGGATTTCACTGGGTGTTCGGTAGGGCCCAACTATATAACATGAAAAAACCCATTTGGGTCCCATCTTCAAGCTCTACGTGGGCGCTACAGGGACTGGAATCTGTTTTCCATAATGGACCCATGCCAGTTGCCAACATGAATTTCAAACAGGATTACACCGGGTGATAGGTTGGGCCCAATTCACTCTATGACTTCTACTTATATATGGGTTATATCCCATGAATATTGCACACACATAGATTTCACACTGAACCTAGACACATTTACATTCAAGCTACAAATAAAGCCCCAACTTCTGCTACATCCAGCAATATAAATACAAATACAACACAGATATTTGCAAAAATACAAAAGGTCAAAAATAAATTAATGTAAAAATGTGCACAGGAGCACAGTTATGGCTGTGGCCCACCCACCACTGGTCTGACCAGAATAAAAGGCTTTGAACAATTCAAAATAAGAAATGCTTATTGGTGGAGAGGAGACAGAGTGATTAAGCCAATCAGTATATGGGGATGATTAGGAGGCCATGAGGCACATTGGGCCAGGACGCTGGGGTAAACCCCTACTCTTTTTCGAAGGACATCCTGGGATTTTTAATGACCACATAGAGTCAGGACCTCGGTTAATGTCTCATCTGAAGGACAGGAGTATATGCATTTGAATTCGTTCATTTAAAAATAGACATTTCAAGCTTTCCATAGATATATATTTCTCATGTCTGTGAGGCAAGTATATACTGAGTTTCGATTCATTTTTGTGACATGCTCAAGTTCACAAGACACCAGAAAGCGCATCCTGTTTGTTTTCATTATTTTACAAAAGCACAACATTTTATTTTTATTGTGAGTTTACGGATTTGAATGTTGGATTATTGATATCTGTATGACCAAAAATGACAGAGTTTTTTTTTTTTTTTTAAGTTATATTTATGTGCCTTTTTTGCTTATCTGGAAAGCAAAATATCTATGTACAGGCAAAGATACCGACAGTTGTTCCTTGGCATTAAGCCTCTCCCTAAACACCATTACCTGGAACACTATCCATATTTAATAAGGTGTTTTGGTCCACTTCTGAGGCAGTGTACAGTTAGATTCGAGGCCAAACACAGCTTCTTTAAGCAGGTTGTTAGGCACACAAAATGTTTCAAATATCTGCCTTTCTTATTAGCCTCAAAGCCTCAGATGATGATTGCATATCATTTGTGTTCTCCATGTCTTAGCAAGTCTGAGCTTGAGGTTTCTTCTTGGTACAATGTTCTGAGGGATACTCAATAAAAAAATAGCTCTGGCTGTTAAACAGAAGTACCCTGACATGCAGGAGGTTCAACTTACTCACTCTGTTACAAGTAAGGGCATTACACACAGGACTGGAATGATAGTTTCCCACAATTCAGTTGGTGGATTGCCTGATTTTGCTGAAATTTCACAAATTTGCCCTTTACACAGTAGTGTACACTTTATTGTAAAGGAACTTTGTGGTTGGTACAAAGAGCATTATAGATCCTTTGAGCTTACTACTGATACCAGTAGTAACTACTTCTCTCTCTTACTACTTCTTGAGTTTAAAAAAATCTCTCTGGTTGCACTCTGTGAACTGGCTGACAGTTGTCCGCTAGTGGACTACATCGTTGGATCAGCCCATATGGTTACTTTGAAATGGCACATCCAAATAAGAGGTAGAGGTTTGTGATACTAACAAAAAAATAAATAAATAAAATAAAATTTAAAAAACTCAATATTTTCTGTCATCATCTATTTATCATTATTAATGAAATATGTTGCTGAGTGTGTTATTTAGTGGGTACCTTCGGAGATTTAGTCTCCTGAGATATTCTGAGGTATTGTCTAATGAAATTGTAATACAGTCAGCTCTGTTTGCTGTTACTAAATCTGTGACCAGACCTTGTCAGTGATGAACTAATAATCCAAACATGAATCCTCACCTGTATTGTGAACTTACACAACCTCTGAGGAAAATAATCATCATTAACAGTTCAAACATCACTGTGCAGCCCTAATTCTGCAGGTCTTCCAAAGCAATTTGAATGCTATTCTATACTAATAACTAATACTTGACCTTTTTCTTTATTACATTTATACAGATTATGAGGCATTATGTCAACTCCTGCAATTCTGAGGATCATCCAAATTGATGGCAGCTCCCAGAGACTGACTTTGCCTAATGGGCTACCTGAGTCTGGACCTGGACGCTTAATCTTTAATATTTGGCCACTTTACGATAGAAATGCTACAGCCACTGTTATTTCTTTAACAATAACATGTGGATATCAAAACATGCAAGTTCAGAGCAAGGGTTTAAATGTTTATTTAACTGCTTTTTACCTCAACAAAAAAATATTGCCATGTTTTAATATTTCGTCACAGCCCTAATTTTCATATTAGAGGAAAACCATATAATTTACACAAAAAAAACGGCTTAAAGATTCATCTTGTTATTACTGAATCACCAATTAATCATGAATTATGTCAAGCACGTAACTGATTGATAACAAGTATCATTGTGCAACCCATTCACAGGTCTGACACCATCGCCTGACTCAAAAAAATATATTGACTTGAAACATTTGCAGTTAGATTCATTTACCTGCCTGCACCATATGTGCAGAGTACGTAAAGTGCAAAGAAATGTGGATTCTGATTTCAGTTTACTTTATCTTAGGGTGTACTCACACTACGCACTCTGAACCGTGTCCGAGCACGTTTGACCCCCAAAGCCCGGTTCGTTTGACTAGTGTCCAAACTGTGCCCGGGCATGGTTCATTTAGCCGGCCCTGGCCTGCTTGGAAGAGGTGGTGTGAGCAGTGTGAGTGTGAGCGCAGTGTGAGCGCAAACCGTGCCTGAGCACGGAATAGCTGCTACTTTTGTGCGTACTACTGTCATCATTACGATGGCAAACATCTTTTTTACTACTCTGATAGTACACTACCCTGCTGAAAAATCCAGCTAAAACCAGCCTAAGCTGGTCAGGCTGGTTTTAGCTGGTCTGCCAGCCTGGTTAAGACCAGCTTAAACCAGCTGAACACCAGCTAACCCAGGCTGGGAGACCAGCTATTTCCAGCTTAAACCAGCTAAGACCAGCCAACCAGCTTAGGCTGGTTTTAGCTGGATTTTTCAGCTGGGTAATCAATCGCGGGGACAATCGCGCTCGGGCTCGGTTCAAGGCAACCGTGCCTAGTGTGAGTACACCCTTATAGTAGCTGATCTGAATTGAAAAGAAACTCTCATTAAGACCCATCCACATTCTTTTAATCTGCTCAGGCACAACAAGAATCATACTTATATTAACATGTTGTCATTTATCTTTCAGTACATTCGAAATATGATGTGCTTGGTGAGCTGGGACGGGGATCCTTTGGCTGTGTCAAAATGGGAATTCGGAAGTCTGATCACAGAAAGGTAGACCTTCCTTTCTTTTTTTGTGAGTACAGTGATTGCGGATCAGTGTAGATCTGTGTCCACTGTTTTGATAAAGTTGAAAGAATTACAAGTTGGTGACTTATGCTCTCCATCTTTTGAACCACAGGTCACCATCAATTTATAAATAAAACTGGGTATGAAGAAGTGGATTATCTCGTAAGTATAGTAAATTTGAAGCACCAAACAGAACTTTCAAAGATGTATCCACAGCAGTATAGATAATATATGAATACAAATAATATTAAAATAACAAGATTATAGAGACATCCAGCTAACCTGCTGTTGAACACTTTTTCTCTAGCCTGGCTATTCCTACCAAATCATTTTAGAAGTGGTTCTGATGCAGCTGATGAAGGAACCTCCCAGCCCCCGTGTTATACAAATACTTGAGTGGTTTGAAGACTCCGAATAGACTATTCTGGTTATGGAGTATCCTGAACCTTTCATTAACTATATTTTAAGATAAATGTGGCCATGACTAACCAGCTTTCTCATTAAAATTCATATAGAATGCAAGGAGATTAAATAACCTAGAAAAGGAGACAGTCTAAGATATAGAGGTAGATTATTCCAGCGCTTTGGAAATTACAGTTCCCATGGGTCCTTGAAATCCTTGAAAGTTTGTGAATCTGAAATGAAAGGGAAAAAAAACAAAGCCCTCCAAAGTTTAAAAAATAAACATACATAGATACTGTCAGGACACAGACGGAGGCAGAGAGGTAAGTGTAACAAGTTTATTGAACAGAGGCATGAACACAGGCAGACAGTGGATGCAGGTGAGTATTGGAACAAGCACTTTGAAACAGTCACTTAGCTGGTAGAATAACTGGGTAATGTCTTTGCAGATGCTGGAGAACACAGAGGACAAAGGAATGGAGACGTAAGACGACAGGATGGGAACACGGTGATCTCAGGTGAGTGGACGGTAAGGAGTCCAGGTACGTAGACGAGACCAGGCAAATGAGTGAGGGAAGTGAATGGCTTTATATAGTCCATGGGTGATGAGGTGCAGGTGATTAGTACTCAGGAGATTGTGAACGAGTGGGTGGCATGTCAAGATCCGTTGACGATGCTTGGATGTTGATGGGCATTGGCTGTGACTCCGTGACAGATACAGGTCCTTGAAAGTGCTTGAATTTCTGTTTGTTATGGAAGAAGTTTTCTGGAAAAAATTCAATATTATTCCCTCCAGTCTGCTAATGTGTTATTTCGCCAACACTTCATGGCCTATGCATACTAGCTTGCTTGATTAACGTTACTTGATTAACGTTTCACGTACAGGTATGAAATTCGGCGACACATGTAACAGCCCAATACCTACAAAAAAGTTCCTGGGTGCAAAATCTGAAAACCCAACAGGAAGTGACATATTTTGAATATTCTCTGCAAATTTTTTGCATTTTTTGCCATTTCCAGACGTTGTACTTCAACGAAGTCCTCCTAGAGATCTTATCAGATCAACATCATATATGGTCAGTCTAATCTAAAGGCCTTAGCTATGTTAAATTGCGAAGATCTATAGTTTTCACTGAAGGGCGTGTCCGTGGCGGCCTGACAAAGTTTGATGTTTCTCCATGAAACGAAAAGTTGTTGTAACTTGGGCATACAATGTCAGATCTGCCCCAAACTTCACGTTCGATAATAGTCCTGGCCTAAAGACATCTACATGGCAATATTCAGTTACAGTCAAAGCGCCACCTGTTGGCAGCAGGAAGTGTGGCACGTCGAAATGACTTTGCCATATTTCAACTGTATTTACCTACTTACATGCATGTTGCCCACTGTTCACTGTTTTCCTAAGGCCAACGGGTGACGGTGGCCCCAGGTGCGAGAGCCCTTTCATCGCTGCTTTCAGCTTTAATTTTAAATTTGTATCTATGCAGGTGGAGATGTACTATTCACCTGCCAAAACAATAACGCTCTCATTTGTGATTCTATCACAAATAGATTCTATACATCATATAAATAAATTTAGGACTAAAATTAATTTTTTTTTTTTGCAAAATAGCTATCAAATAAGGCCATAGCCATGAAATTGTTATAAGTAACAGAAATAAGCACAAATGTCAGGGCATGTCAAAATATCGAGGGCCCAGAAAACACCTCAGACCCCAGAGCTTTTAAACATCTATAAGCAAATCAGAATTAAGCATTTAGTGTATACATGGGACAAATCTTTCAATGAATCAAGTGCATGGTCAATTTCAACTCAAAGGTACTTAATAAGGTAATTTTATATAATAAAATGATATGTGACACTACAATAAAAACTAAATGACTGAGGCCCGGTTTCACAAACAGGACTTAGCCTAAGCCAAGATTAGGCCTTAGTTCAATTAGGGCATTTAAGTAGCTTATATAAATGTGCCTTAGAAAACATTTACATTACTGGTGTGCATCTTGAGACAAAACAATGCTGCTGACATATTTTAAGGTATGTCAGAGCAAGTTGCTTTCATTTAAAAAAAGCTCAAACATGCATTTTAGTCTGGCACTAGTCTTAAGCCTTGTCTGTGAAACCAGGGGGTGAGATTTCCATCAAAGCAAATAGATTTTGAGAAAAGCACAGACACACTGCAAAATCCTCAGTATTAAATTAACACTGCTCAAAGTCCATCCTGAGTCCATATTGTCTCAATCTACAGTGATAAAGTAACACTTAAGCAGTGTTGCAGTTAATGAGATATTTTAGTGATTAAGTATTCAATAAAACAAGTATATTTCAATTAAAAATTGGCAGTGACCACTTTGGCATTTATTTAAATATCATACAAGCAGGCAACTTTAGCAGGTCTTCTTTATAAATCTCTTTCTTTAGCAATGTAAAAATTGTCAGTGAAACATTATTGAAATATTTAAAAATGTTTAGGGTCAAGAGTTCAATTAAAAGAAACATTAAATCACCATAATGATTACCATTATGAAACCAATAAAACATCTAGAGCTAAACCTCTTTTAATTCTCAAGAAGAATGTTTGTAGAAGTATGAAAGAAATAAAGTCAAACTGGTTAGTAATGAGTGAAGATGGTAATGCTGCTCATCCTGTGCTGAGATTTAATGTCTTTTATTTTCAGTTAATTTTATCTAAAGCTGTGTGTCTGTGCAGTAAGTCAGTTGTAGTTGTTGTGTTTCTGCTCATGTCTTCTCTTTTTGTTCTTGTTGTTCCTCTTTCCTGCAATGATTCACTAATGCTCAATCATCCCTTAATCATTTAATTATCTCAAAAACGGCAACATTGCTTAGTATTACTTTAATGTCGGGTACACCCTACATGATTTTCAAAGTCAATAGATCACATTACACAGCATTTCAGTAGGAAGAACTGCCAACAACTCTGGTCTACAAACTATGTTTCATAACCAAACACGCGAGAATTGATACAGGAAATAACACAAGTTCATGCGCGAGACTGGATTTCTTCTTGCTAAAATGATGCATGCAAGCTTGTGATCCAAGTTTTCTGTGCGCTGATTTGCAGCAAAAAAAAAAAAAAAAAAAAAGAACTATCCCTTTCCTTGTATCTTGCTCTGTCATTGGCTGTAGGTTGTCACTGATGTAATTTCCAGTCAAAACACATTTCACACTGCATGACTCGAGTTGGAGGCAGGTCCAGATATTTAGCATGCTAAATAAACCACAGGCATCAGTGGCGCATCAGCCTCTCTTTTGAGTCTTTGATAGTACACACTACATGATTGTCACTCATGTGAATGAGCAAGTGAAAAATGGGGCTAATCGTGCAGTGTACCTGGCGTAACACTTTCTAGCGTGGACTTATGTAAACACTGAACACTGTTAATTTAACTCTTTTGCTGTGTACACATTGCCACCATGACACAGTTATTACTTTCTATATGAGGATTTATTGCATGATTTCATTGTAACATGTTATTTCAATGACTGAAGTTCTAAATCAGTACAGTTTCACTAATGAATTACAACAAACAGTAAACCCAGGATAGAGCGGTTGAGTGAATGTGGTCTGGACTGTGTGGATGAGGCTCATTGTGTCTCCAGAGACGCTGTAGAAGGACAGAGTTCCTGCACTGTGATCCACATACACTCCTATTATACCGCATCTGATGGGCCTTACAGCGAGTTTAGTCTCTATGCTATTGTGCGTTAAAAAATAACTAGAGGAAGAGCAGAACAAACTCCAGGACTGATAATTACGTCCAAACAAACACTCAATATCCCATCCCTTCCTTCTGATGCTCTTATATGACACTGATATATGCACACAGCTTCCATACCACTCAATCTCCCAGTAACAGCGTCCACACACACTCTCTCTACACAACACCTGAAGACGCACATCAAATCTGTCTGGATGATCAGGATACGGCTGCTCTCTGTAAGCGTTAGTAACCACTCTGTTATCCTCAGACAGACGGAGGAGTTTATGCACTGTGTTCAGATCCAGATTGAGCTGATGGGAATCTGATGGAGATAAAACACATCAGAATCAGGAATTTATGAATCTGATCTTTTATTGTAGCTGAACTCTTCATGTTCAGTATATTAGTAGTGTCTCAGTACAGTTTACCAGATATCCTGTGAAAATCATCATTTATATGATCAACTATAAAACTCTTCTGTCATGTTTTCTTTCTCGTTCTACAGGAAGAACATGAACACACTCAGTGATTTTTCTGCTTGTTTTCTTAGTGACTTACATTGTAGGAAGTCGTTCCTGGTTCTGGGAACAATGTTGGTGAAAGTGACTGTGGAAATCAACAGACATGAAGAATGTGATTATCATGTCAAGAGAAAATGATCCTGCATCCGTTCTTAAGACATTTCTAATATGATCTTCTACATGATATGAAATGATGGAGGATCATTTCTGAGAGCAGATGAATCTCCAGGGGCCTCATGTATAAAACTTTATGTAGATTTCATCCTTTGCAAAATTCCCTTTATAAAACCCAGTCAGCGGAAGGTAGTGCTTACAATGCTTTTACTATTCATATCCTCAACTACATAACATTTTCATATTCATATTCCCATCCACGTGATACCTTGTTTAACGATACAAGACATTAGAAAAATATGAGATACGCACTATAAATGCCATTTGTGTAGTCACATTACATTGCTTAAAAATCATTTATTGTCCTTGTCTTGTTTTAGAATATATCAAAATTTTAGAGAAGAGTTATAAATAGTATTTAATTGTTTTAAACGGATCAAATTTATGCAATGTTGCCTATAATGTAAACATATGTTTTAGGATGTTTATACAGTATATTTTTAATGGAAACAGATAGGTTTGGGTTTTTTTTTGTTTTTTGTTTTTGTTTTTTGCACTGTAAATATAATTGTCTGACTCAGCGTGTCACTGACAAAACATTAAAAAAAAAAAATTACAGTTTCCTTTAGATTCTATCCTTTAAATACAATAGCATTTTTCATAATGTTGGGAAGATCACAGAAGAAGTTATCATTAGGATGCTGACTGTTTGATCACTGAACTAATGTGTCCGCCACAATATCAGAGTCAAATGCACATCTGTGTTTCCATTGTCTCAGGTTTCATTGGTTCATTGGTTTAATTGTGCACAGGTGTCCCTTGTTTTGTCATTATTCTGTATATTTAAGCCCTCATGTTTGCTCTGCATCCTTGTCAAGTATTGTCAGTGTAACCACTTTGGGTGAGCTCCTTGTTTTTTTTGTGCCAAGCCATGCATGCCATGCCATGCCAT
Organism: Ctenopharyngodon idella; assembly: GCF_019924925.1. NCBI lineage: Eukaryota > Metazoa > Chordata > Actinopteri > Cypriniformes > Xenocyprididae > Ctenopharyngodon > Ctenopharyngodon idella. The sequence continues at coordinate 20,762,663 of NC_067223.1, forward strand.
GCCATGCCATGCCATGCCAAGCCAAGTCTTTACGTTTGATTGTTTGTAGAAATAAAACTGCACCTGGGTTCGTCGAGACTTGCCTCCAGTGGACTATCCTTACACTTTGTCATTAAGACACTGAAACGTAGCATGACACAGGCAAAGTGTTCAAAAACAGCGCATCCACTACAAATATTTCTAAATTCATATAATTTTTGTTCAACTTCTGGATAATGACTCTGTCATTTTAGTGCTTAACTCCATTAGAGTGAAATATTCATCTAAATGTGTATATCAAAATGAAAACGGAGTTTAAAATCATTCTGCTTACTTCATTACTTCTCTCCCTCCAGTAAAAGATGCACGGTCTAGACTCTAGAGTGTCTGTATTGTGCACACATATTTTTGCTAAGTACCGAAATGTGTGGGGAAAACGTCTCAGGTTACGTAAAAATGTAAATGTAAAAATGGTTCCCTGAGAACAGGGAGCAAGACACTGCGTTTGATATGCTTTGGGGAACGTCACCATGTGAACCAGTGTCTGAAAGCAATTATCAAATCTCACCAATCCTATTGGCTGGCGACAGCCTATGACGTCATAATAGACGTGACCCGGAAGTATAAAAGGAACGCCTAGAGAAGCAGTCAGTATCTATTTCATATGAAGGGACTGCTCAGCAGGCAACCCCGATGTATGGCAGGTAACGCAGTGTCTCGTTCCCTGTTCTCAGGGAACCATGGTTACATACGTAACCTGAGACATTCCCTTTCAAAAGGGAACTCAACACTGCGTTTGACATGCTTTGGGGAACGATATACCCACACCGCCATGCTTGAGGGGAGTGCATGCCAACAAATGGCTAGACAAACGTCAGAACTAGCAGTTTCAACTGAAATGCCAGAACCACTCCCCCTACGGGTCACACATAGGCTGTCAGTGACAGCATTCCCTATGGCCAACAGCACAAGCTATAAGCCTCTAAGAGGCCTTCCAAAAGAAGGCCTACCAAGGCCGCTCAAAGGCTTCTGGGACCAAACTTCCTTTCAAAGAAAGAGGGTACCTCTAAGGGAATGTAGCCGGGGGGCCCGAAGGAACCCTAGCCAGTCACTTGTCAGGGGAAAAAAGTCAACCCTGATTGCCACCAGGGAGGCTGACCTGGTCAAATTAAAGTAACCAAGTCTTGGCCAACAACCTGTCTGTACACAGAGTCTCAATTCACATTCTTCAGAGAAGATATCCAGTAAGAGGGACTGCAAAGAGGCAGTAACCATCTCAGACTAGATCGTAGAGACGGGCATCCTGGAGAGCAGGACTCAGCTTAGCGCTTTTTACCCTTACCAGTGAAGGGAGTAAAACTCTGCTCAATCCTAGGATCTACTCAGTGCTTGATTATTTGCACTGAGGAGGCTGTGCACTCTAAAGGAACCCAACACAGGGGAGTACAGCAGCCTAGGGGCTGATCCTCAACAGGGAGGCCTCAGAGAGGCCTTCAACCACTGACCAGACTTAGGGAGCTAAGTACTGTCTGCAGAATAACCCTCTAAACGAGGGGAGTACTAGGCTCAACCTAGCAGATAAACTATACTGTAGGCACAAAATCATGGAGGCTCCCAGAGAGCCTACAACATGAACTAATTCTACACAATGTAGAATATATCACCGCAGCCTTGCAAAGGCCAGCCATGTGAAAACTACATGCTTAATCTGCTAAAGACACCCAGATGTGGGGGATTCGCTTACAGGGCAGCCTGTGAAGGCCACACACCTAAAGCAGCTCAATTGCTGAAAATGCAAGAGCCCACAAAACATGGGAACTCGTTCTGATTGCAGCCGAGTTTAGCTAGCAGATAAGACTGTAGAGTGCCCACATAACAGTCTACCTCAACACATTCCAACAAGCAGTGTACTCAGTAAAAACACTTTTTACTCTTTAAGCAAGAGTACAAACTTACGCCATCATGCTCTGAAGGAGGCCCAAACAGGGCCTGCAACTCCAGAAAGACACGTGGCGTCAGCTAGTGGCAGTGTCTAAGCTCTAAGGGAGCCATACATGAGAACCAAACTATCCAGTGAGGTTTACTATTTAACTCAACCTGAGCTTAATTCTATTCACACATTCCAACAGGCAATGTACTCAGTAAAATACTTTTTACTCTTTAAGTAAGAGGAGTACAAAATTACACCATATGCTCTGAAGGAGGCCAAAAACGGCCTACTACTTCAAATGATCACGGGCATAAACCTGTGGCAGTGCTAGTATTAAGTGAGCAAACTCTGACTAAACATCTACCAACAAAACTTGTGATACAGCAAGCTATTGTGCTCTGAAGGAAGCCCAAACAAGAGCCTTCTACTCCAAACAACAATCAACATCTTGTGGCAGTGTTCAAACTCTAAAGGGAGCTACATAAGAACCAAACTGAAAAGTGAGGTTCACTAAGCAAACTCAACCTGAGTTATGCATTCCAACAGGCAATATACTCAGTAAAAACACTTTTTACCCTTACAGAAAGGAGAGTAAACTTAGTCACCATGCTCTGAAGGAGGCCAGAAAAAGGCCTACTACTACAGAAACAGGTACTAACCTGTGGCAGCAATAGTTATTGGGCTCACACTGTGTAGGGCAAAATAGAACCAGAGCATTAACAACCCTGAGAGACAGGGGAATGCTTTACTTTTCATTCATTCTACCCTGAGACAATATCAAGGGTGGGTACTCTTCACCAAAGACAGAAACATCTGCACTGAACCCTAGGGAACAGGAGCTTAAAGAAAGCTAACACTGTTACACTCAAGCTTGAATCCTAATTCAGGCGGTTCAGAGGAATAGAACGAAAAAGTTCTAGAGAAGTGGGGCCACAGCAACACAAAGATTTACTTATTCACATAGTGATAAGGGGCCTACCATCTGAGACAACGGCACCAGGGAAACTTTAGCAAGTCTGCTACCTTAGCTGCTATCTATCTTGCACCTACACCAAAAAGGGGGAAATGGGCCTTGGCCTAAAAAACTATATAAGAGGAGGCCAGAACTAGGAAAAATTACACTCACCTGACAGGGGTAGTAATAAAGGGTGAAATGCTTCAGTATATCACCTAAACCCTAGTTCCAGCCTAGGCCAGCTATAGCTGTGGGCTCATAGGTCCACACATAAGCATAGATCTGCCTGGGGCTCAAAACTCAGCCTCTGAGAAAACTCTGAGAAATATGAGGAAACTCTGAGGAATCTTTGGTTCTTTCGAGCCTGAAAGTGCCCCTTTACTACCAAGCCAGAAGGCAAGCCATCAGAAAAATTTCATCATGGGTCCAGCCCTTGGCCTGATTGTAAGAAGCACCTGGGTAAGATTTTATCATTACTCAGGAGGCAGAAGAAGAAAGGAGAGGGCAGATGTAACTACCCTCGTGGAGGAAAAATCAATCACTGACACTGCTGGCGTCTGTAATTGGTTACCTCCCTCAAATCCTTGAAGTTTCAGAAGGCTCACCTTCTCACCTTCAACAGCCATCTCCTGTTCTCTTGGGCTTGAAGCCAGAAGAGCACTCGCTGCTGGATCCGATGATATCAAAGAAAGAACATCATCATCCAGGAGCTCACCCTCGTCAGCCACTGGGGGTTGCGAGAGATTTACACCTCTCTCAAACTCCTCAGCAAGCTCCATCTGCGAGCCCCATGATTTCAGTCGCCGCTCTGCCTCAGCACGGGCGGGACCAGAACCACAAGGCACAGAGGCCGGCCCCTCTTCCCTCGAGAAGAGGGTCAAACGAGAGCGGAGATTGTGTGTGTCATCAGGTGTCAAAAACCTGGGACACGGATCCACACACTTCCTGAAACGTTTGTAGACATAATGTCTTACCAGATTTGAAGAATCACAATCAAACAAAGCAGTCCCTGAAGACGAAAAAGATACTGACTGCTTTTCTAGGCACTCCTTTTATACTTCTGGGTCACGTCTATTATGATGTCATAGGCTGTCGCCGGCCAATAGGATTGGTGAGATTTGATAATTGCTTTCAGACAATGGTTCACGTGGTGATGTTCCCCAAAGCGTGTTAAACGCAGTGTTGAGTTCCCTTTCGAAAGGGAATTGTGTGGGCACGTTTCAGTGCCTTTTTTTGTGTGTACAAAACATCAGGCCCCAGGACTTTACCTCTGTCAGAGATCTTCTTGAGCTCCTCTTTGCAGAAACCCTCCAGTTTTTCTCTCAGCTGAAGGACAGATTCTCTCACAACATCAAAAGTGGAGAGAGAACTGAAGGGATCGTCATTTATGTCTGTAGATTCAGGAGGAGCCGAGAGAGACTGGAAACTCTACAGAAAGCAGAAAACAAAGCTCATCACCTCCACACTTCAGACAATAACCTGCACTACTGTCAGATTTGAGCAGCTCTTGTTGATCTTTAGTAACTCTCCTCAATCCAGCACTTTCACAGCATCAGCTTCATTCTTCTCATATTCATTATATCACAATAGAGCAACAAATTATAGCATATTTCACTTACACTAAATATGAACTGTCTAGTAAATCCGTATTTTTGGAACTTGGATCCATGTAAACTGTGTTAATCCAACTGTATGGATACCAAAATTGCTGGAAGCAATTACTAAACAAACAGCAAATGCAGGGTTTTCTTATACATTTATTTTATGCATGGCTTGCTTCCTATGGCTCTGCATGAGCTCGCGGCTCCATGTAGTGGTTGTATTCTGTATATCCTTAGGATCTCAAAATGATCACTCATCAAGTGTCAAGATTAGGATGTTGATAACGCAACATGTGCCAATTGTCTTCCAAAATTTGTAATGAGAATTCTCTTTTTTGTCTATACTCTGTTCCAGGTAGCAGGGAAAACTTTTATTTTGAACTTGTGTATAAAATACTCACCACCTACTGGCACCAAATTAACAGCTGATTGGAAGTAGTCACATGGACTTTTTTCCTACCGTACACTAAAGAGACTAAAGTTTCTGTAATGAGTGGACATAGCACTGCTGATCAATTACTATTGATTCCAGTTTCAAATGATACAGTGACTAATCGTATTGGACTAATAGCAGCAAATGTGAAAGAGCAGATAATCAAAATTAAATTGAGGTCATTTTTGACGAAAGCACCGAGATTGCCGGAGAAGCACAATTATTGGTTTACGTAAGATTTGTCAATGAAGGACAAATTGCGGAAGATTTACTGCTCTGTTGCCCTCTTCCCGAAACATGCAACAGTTGAGCAATTTTTTGCCACATTGGATTCATTTCTACATGACATTGAATGGAAGAACTGTGAGGGAATTTGGTCCGACGGACAGTGGATTGGTGACAGGAGGGCCTGGGGCAGGCAGGCCATTTGCGGCTAAGAAAATGCCACTCAGTATGAAACAAGTGAAGGATGAAGTAATCCGCACATCCTAGTTCACTTTGCATTACGTTTTGACGTGAACCTGGAGGCTTGCCATAGCTGCAGCCATGCTCCGTCACTGCTGAAAACAACACAAAACTTTTGTCAGGTTACGGGTTGTGTGGCTTCAGGAGACGCTTCTTGATATTGGGAAAGAGGATTGCATTTAAATCCAACTATTCTCAACACATAAGAACATAAACATGTTTCTTTTGTTTTCTCAAAAACTGCAGGAAAGAGGCTTGAGGTGTGCGATATCACGATTTTAGATTGTGAATGAATAAAATGTCTCCAAAATCTGCTTTTGAAGAAATAATTGCGCTACAGTGCATTGTATCTTTTGCAGTTCTGGTGCCTCCTTTAGGGGTGGGACAAAATATCGATATGGCGATATATCATCGTCCTTCTCTGTGCGATATGAGAATCGATACGCTGTACCAAATATCTATTTTAATTAATAAAATAAGGCACTCTAAATAGTAGCATCGCTATTTCAAGGCCGCGCTCAACACATGAATGAAGGAAACGTGAACAAAAGTTAACTAGCGTAAGAAAAAGAGGTTTTTAATGGGATGGCGGACAGCAGTGTGATTAAAATAATAGCTGCCCCAGCCACGTTTAAGTTCAAAGTCTGGACGCACTTTTACACCATTGATGTGACAAACGTAGACATTCTAGGATTTGACGTTCTTCACTGAGTGCTTACACAGATACTCTACATGGGAGTGTTTGAAATCAGGGGTCTAGCAGCAGATTCGTCTATCAGCGGGTATATTAGGAATCGGCTGATAGACACCTACTTTCAAACACTCCCATGTGAATCTGTAAGCGTGTCAAAGCGTGATGAATGATGAGTGTCAAAGGGTCTGTTTACACCTGGTCACTTCATGCATTTTCTCTGATTGGATAGCTGGTCTAAATGCCCTCAGAAATGCATTTGAGATGAATGTAAATCCGAACACTCAAACCACTTCAGGAGGTGGTCTGGGACGCATTCCAGTCAAAACTGTCTCTGCATCAGTCTATGCATCTGGTTGTTGAAACCACGTATGTAAATTTTACTTCTCCCAAAAATAATAAAAAAGAAACCTGTGAGAGCGTGTTATAGGCTAAATAACATGTTAGATACGACAGCGCTACTGCATCACGCATCACCGCAGCTGAGTATCTCTTCAGCAAGCTGACGCGCAAACTGCCGTATATGAAAGTGAAAGTAAGTCACAGATGCTTGACACACAGTTATCTTAATTAAAAATAATGAGACCTTACCAGTGCTGTTGCCGCTCTCTCTCCTGTTGCAGTCTTTGATTTTGAAATTACCTGATGGTCAATTAAATACACCTCATATTTGTTGCTTCAGTGACGTGAACTCAATTAAATCTGCATATAGAGTGGGAACTGAAGATCGGATTTATCCGTTTTGCGGATAAAGAGAGAAAACCTGCACCTAACCTGTTCACTGGCATTTTGTTTTCATAGTTAGATATTGTGATGTATCATTATAGGATTGTCTATTAATATATCGATTATCGCAGAATCGCTGTATCATATTATCGTTATCGTGAGCCATGTATCGTGATCGTATCGTATCGTGAGGTACCCTGCGATTCCCACCCCTAGCCTCCATCCCAAAATACTGTACAATGCGACATACACTATATTGCCAAAAGTATTGGGACACCCCTCTAAATCACTGAATTCAGGTGTTCCAATCACTTCCATGGCCACAGGTGTATAAAATCAAGCACCTAGGCATGCAAACTGCTTCTACAAACATTTGCGAAAGAATGGGTCACTCTTAGGAGCTCAGTGAATTCAAGCGTGGTACCATGATAGGTTGCCACCTGTGCAATAAATAAAATTTCCTCACTACTGAATATTCCACGGTTAACTGTTAGTGGTATCATAACAAAGTGGAAGCAATTGGGAACAACAGCAACTCAGCCACGAAGTGATAGGCCACATAAAATCACAGAGTGGGGTCAGCGCATGCTGAGGCGCACAGTGTAGAGAAGTCGCCAACTTTCTGCAGAGTCAATAGCTACAGGGCTCCAAACTTCGTGTGGCCTTCAGATTAGCTCAAGAACAGTGCGTAAAGAGCTTCATGGAATGGGTTTCCATGGCCGAGCAGCTGCATCCAAGCCTTACATCACCAAGTGCAATTCAAAGTGTCAGATGCAGTGGTGTAAAGCACACCGCCACTGGACTCTAGAGCAGTGGAGACGTGTTCTCTGGAGTGACGAATCACGCTTCTCTGTCCGGCATTCCGATGGATGAGTCTGGGTTTGGCGGTTGCCAGGAGAACAGTACTTGACTGACTGCATTGTGCCAAGTGTAAAGTTTGGTGGAGGGGGGATTATGGTGTGGGGTTGTTTTTCAGGGTTTAGGCTTGGCCCCTTAGTTCCAGTGAAAGGAACTCTTAATGCTTCAGCATACCAAGAAATTTTAAACAATTTCACGCTCCCAACTTTGTGGGAACAGTTTGGGGATGGCCCCTTCCTGTTCCAACATGACTGTGCACCAGTGCACAAAGCAAGGTCCATAAAGACATGGATAAGCGAGTTTGGTGTGGAGGAACTTGACTGACCTGCACAGAGTCCTGACCTCAACCCGATAGAACACCTTTGGGATGAATTAGAGCGGAGACTGAGAGCCAGGCCTTCTTGCCAACATCACTGCCTGACCTCACAAATGCACTTCTAGAAAAATGGTCAAAAATTCCCATAAACACACTCCTAAACCTTGAGGACAGCCTTCCCAGAAGAGTTGAGGCTGTTATAGCTGCAAACCCCTATGGATTAAGAAAGGGATATCATTAAAGTTCATGTGCACGTAGGCAGGCGTCCCAAAATTTTTGGCAATATAGTGTACATTCACATCACACGTTACCGCAGTGGTAGAGTTACACTCACGTGACGCTGCAGTTATTCGCAGTGCATGAGTTATGCCGTGCTTGAGCTCTTAAAGTGACTGCAGCCTAATAATAAACAAACTGCTGCTAGTCCTTAATGTTAAAACAACAAGAGAAAATCACTCACTGCTCTTCACTGAAGAACTTCAGTAGCTTTAATAAGAATCAATGTGTAATTTATACAGTGAAGTCTATGTATTTTTACATTTGTTTATTCAATTTCTTTCTAGAATGTTGCTGTTAAATACACACCTACTGTGGCCAAACAAAAAGCAGTTTATTTCATTTGCGTATTATGCTGTGTATTTGTAATGTGTATTTTTGTTCTTATTTTTAATAACAAAGGTAAAGTAAAGAAAAAGATTTTTATCTTCGCCCATTATAGCCTACATGTCAGTCAACAAAAGGACTGAGGTCACTTTTGGCTGGTTCCCTTTCTGAGTGGGAACTGGGTTTGGTTCTTGTAAAATGAACTATATGTGAAAACACCCACAATGATTAAACCTGGGGGTGTATCTTATTCCAATGTACATATTATGTTTTTTTTTAACAACCAGATAATATGTCTCTCAAAAGTTGCAATGTGGTCTGGTTTTGTTTTCGTAGTAAACATGAGATATTAATACATGTTCAACACATTGTGTACATTTGGTTTTAAAATGTTTTTAAAATCTTGTCTTGCAACATTACCTAATTGCAACCAAAATACAGCATTGTGAAAAGTTGTAAAAAAAAAAAAAAAAAAAATTGTGTTTGTTGAATGCTTCCATCACGTTAATGGATTTCACATTGTTGTAAAAAAAAATTAGTAAGGTTTTGAGCTGTTGCTGTCTGGAAGCTCAATACATCTTCCAGAAGAAAGAGCTCAGAAAAATGTTTACTAAGATTTCCAGAGCTGAACTGCATTTATAAGTGTCTCTTTCAATAGAAGATTATCAAATGAGAGTCTGACTGATGATTATATAATAACCGAACACACAGATCAACACTTCTTTAACGGCTCATTCTGCTCTCATGAAATATTTCTCTGTGAGTCTCTTGCTCAAGTCCACTATGATCCTGTTCTTCTACAGGTGCTGGTCATATAATTAGAATATCATCAAAAAGTTGATTTATTTCATTAATTCCATTCAAAAAGTGAAACTTGTATATTATATACATTCATTACACACAGACTGATATATTTCAAATGTTTATTTCTTTTAATTTTGATGATTATAACTGACAACTAAGGAAAATCCCAAATTCAGTATCTCAGAAAATTAGAATATTACTTAAGACCAACACAAAGAAAGGATTTTTAGAAATCTTGGCCAACTGAAAAGTATGAACATGAAAAGTATGAGCATGTACAGCACTCAATACTTAGTTGGGGCTCCTTTTGCCTGAATTACTGCAGCAATGCGGCGTGGCATGGAGTCGATCAGTCTGTGGCACTGCTCAGGTGTTATAAGAGCCCAGGTTGCTCTGATAGTGGCCTTCAGCTCTTCTGCATTGTTGGGTCTGGCATATCGCATCTTCCTCTTCACAATACCCCATAGATTTTCTATGGGGTTAAGGTCAGGCGACTAGTGTGGCACCAGAACAGGGATACCATGGCCCTTAAACCAGGTACTGGTAGCTTTGGCACTATGTGCAGGTGCCAAGTCCTGTTGGAAAATGAAATCTGCATCTCCATAAAGTTGGTCAGCAGCAGGAAGCATGAAGTGCTCTAAAACTTCCTGGTATACGGCTGCGTTGACCTTGGACCTCAGAAAACACAGTGGACCAACACCAGCAGATGACATGGCACCCCAAACCATCACTGACTGTGGAAACTTTACACTGGACCTCAAGCAACGTGGATTGTGTGCCTCTCCTCTCTTCCTCCAGACTCTGGGACCCTGATTTCCAAAGGAAATGCAAAATTTACTTTCATCAGAGAACATAAATTTGGACCACTCAGCAGCAGTCCAGTCCTTTTTGTCTTTAGCCCAGGTGAGGCGCTTCTGACGCTGTCTGTTGTTCAAGAGTGGCTTGACACAAGGAACGCAACAGCTGAAACCCATGTCTTGCATACGTCTGTGCGTGGTGGTTCTTGAAGCACTGACTCCAGCTGCAGTCCACTCTTTGTGAATCTCCCCCACATTTTTGAACGGGTTTTGTTTCACAATCCTCTCCAGGGTGCGGTTATCCCTATTGCTTGTACACTTTTTTCTACCACATCTTTTCCTTCCCTTCGCCTCTCTATTAATGTGCTTGGACACAGAGCTCTGTGAACAGCCAGCCTCTTTTGCAATGAACTTTTGTGTCTTGCCCTCCTTGTGCAAGGTGTCAATGGTCGTCTTTTGGACAACTGTCAAGTCAGCAGTCTTCCCCATGATTGTGTAGCATACAGAACTAGACTGAGAGACCATTTAAAGGCCTTTGCAGGTGTTTTGAGTTAATTAGCTGATTAGAGTGTGGCACCAGGTGTCTTCAATATTGAACCTTTTCACAATATTCTAATTTTCTGAGATACTGAATTTGGGATTTTCCTTAGTTGTCAGTTATAATCATCAAAATTAAAAGAAACATTTGAAATATATCAGTCTGTGTGTAATGAATGAATATAATATACAAGTTTCACTTTTTGAATGGAATTAGTGAAATAAATCAACTTTTTGATGATATTCTAATTATATGACCAGCACCTCTAGATCTCTGTTACCTGCAGGAAATGGATGTGATCCTGTGTGTGTGAAAGCTGCTCCAGCTCAGCGTCTGTCCTTCTCAGATCATTGATCTCCTGCTCCAGTCGCTCTAGTCGTCCTTCAGCTCGACTCACTGCAGTCTTTTCCTGATCTCTGATCCGCTGTGTGACCTCAGAGCGGCTTCTCTCAATGGAGCGGATGAGCTCAGTGAAGATCCTCTCACTGTCCTCCACTGCTGTCTGTGCAGAGCGCTGTTAGGACACACAACACAATCACACAGTGGCTTCAGTGAGTCCTGACTGAGACTTCTCAAACTTCTCTTCTTCTAAAGACTCACCTTATGAGACTCCACAGCCTCTCTCAGCTGCTGAAGATCTTTCTCTCTCTGCTGAATCCTCTGCTGGAACAACCTCTGTGTCTCCTTCAGCTGGTGCTAAATGACAAACCAATAACAGTGACAGTAATACAACCACAAAATCATCATGTGAACAGCTGATATGAATCAAATATTGAAGGTGAGATCTAGAATGGAAATGTTCAAAGGTTCAAACTAGAGATGCACTGATACAACTTTTTTCAGAATTAGTCTGAATACTTACTTTAATTTTTGTCACTTTCCGATACTGGGTACGGATACCCGTTTCTTTGTTTGGACAGTGGACACAAACACTGTACACACTCTGTGTGGTATCAGTTTTTGGTATCCGAGCATTTTAATGAGTATGAGTACACGAGCGCAGTATCAGTGCATCCCTAGTTCAAAACATGGATTCATAGTTTCCTGAAATTAGATTATGAATGAACATATAGCATAAGTGTTGTAGGGGTGTGCAATATTGACAAAAAAATATACATTTCTATATATTTATAAATTTGGCAACCGTAAGCATGAAAGTTGAAATTTTGTCTCCTCTTTTTTCTGACAAAAACAAAGAGGAATTTTGGTCAATTTTTTTATTTTTTAACTACATTTTAGTCTCGTCTTTTTCGTCAATGATACTGCATGTTAATATAGTCACATTTATCGTTTAATGATGTTGGTGTTGTCTCGTCATGGTCTCGTCTTGTATGGTATGTTTACGCAACAAAGATGTACTAAAAACAGACGATTGTTGTCAAAACGATCCCCGTTCACATGGATCTGCAAAAATGACTAAAAAGGCTGTATTATGCAGGCTAGGCCAGTAGTTGGCAATGTCACTTTGTCAAGAAACACCCCGCGAATACTTAATATGCAGTTTTCACAAATTGACATTTTTGTTGTTTACATGGAGACGGTAAAGTCATCGTTTTCAGAACCTTTCACTTTGAAACTCATTTTCAAAAGCTTGCGTTTTCAGGCCCCCAAAACACCGATGTCATGTAAATGAATGGCCAAAACACCCGTGTAAACACCCTTAATCGTGGAAAAAAAGGTTGTCGATGAACACTTTTCATCATAGATTTTGTTAATAAAATTAAAACTACAAGTGCATCTATATTATTTCATCTATGTCTAGTTGTAGATTCATACCTGTTTCTCTGTCCTCTGTGCTGCAGCTGATACAGTGTCGTGGTTTTTATGTTCATCCATACACAGCACACATATACACTTCTGGTCAGTGCGGCAGAAAACCTCAAGGATCTTGTCGTGTTTTGGGCAGATCATCTCCTGCAGTCGTCCGGTGGCTTCAGTCAGATTGTGTCTCTTTCCTTTAAACCAACTCTCATGTTGTTCGAGGTGATTCTGACAGTAAGAGTTCAGACACACCAGACAGGACTTGACGGCTTTGTGTTTTCTTCCAGTACAGATGTCACACTGCACATCTCCAGCTCCAGCGTAACAGTCAGCAGGAAGTTTAGTCTTCTTCAGTTTCTCCACCAGTTCAGCCAGCATGGTGTTTTTAGCTAAACCAGGTCTTGGACTGAAGGTCTGTCTGCACTGAGGACAGCTGTAGACTCTCATCTGATCCTCCTGATCCCAGCAGTCTGTAATACAGATCTTACAGTAACTGTGTCCACAGGGAATGGTCACTGGATCCTTCAGGAGATCCAGACACACTGAACACTTGAACTGATTCTGATCCACTGAAATTCTGGCTTCTGCCATTTTACAGCTCAACTACACTTCACTTTCTCTTTCTCTGAACACGTGAGTTCCTGTTTCCTGATTCTGTGTTTGAGTGACGTGTAGCAAACAATTTTCTCTGCCAGCCTAAAGGTCACAGATAATAAAACGTCCACTAGATGTCAGCCTAAAACAGACACTCAAAGAATATATGTAATAGATAAGCAGACAACACAATAAAAACTACAACAAGTTACAAGTTACAGTTCCTTCATTCCCAAAGAAAGTTTTAATTTTGTTTATCATGAAATATTAAGTCATGTCAATGGTAAATATGGACAATTATTGCTGCATGTCTTGGACATACATTTTCACACATTACCTCAAAGTTTGTAGTTTCTCCTCATGGTGTCTTTCCTTTAGGAAATGTTTCTCATTTAGTGAGTGAATTGGTATGTAGGTACTTATTAAGAGAGAAGAACCTCAGCACACTTAAAATCCTTTTGTCTGTGGTATGTATGCACTCTGTTTTATTGCCAATGCAATTGTATTGTGTAGTCATACTTCATGTTTGAAGCAGTGGATTAGCAACTGGAGTCATATTTAAATGAATGGCTGAGGACTTGTTGTCAAGGTGGCCTGCCCTTTTCAATTAAAGCAGATGTATATGACTAATACTACATAGTAAATTTCAATCGATTCCTCACATAAATTGGTTCTAAGGTTTGGGAAAGCCTGAATATATCAATTTATCATTGTCAGTTTTATTGTTTTACTGTTTTTGAAGGTCAGTGCTCCATTACTATTGCTCGATTGCATGGAAAAACATACATACTTGGAAATATTGTTAAACTTCCAGTGGATTAAAGTTGGGCTGAGGAATTGTTAATTGTTAATTAAATCAGCTTCATGCGGGCTAGCTTCAGAATCATAGCACAAAACTGGGAACATAAATCACCTTTTTTGGGGGGGAAAACTGGGTGACAAGTTTTCCCCAATCTTCCCCATCTTGGTCTTTCCTCTTTTTCATGCTTTTCTTTCCTCTTTGGTATCCTCCTTTTGCCTGCGCCATCTCTCGCCATCTACCTTATGTACGACAAATCAGAACTGTGCACTGCCGCATTTCTGTATAACCCATTTATTATAGCATTCATAGTTGTTCAACTGCAGCCACTGATCGAATGGTAAAACATTTGAGCAACTTCACTAGATGACAGAGTGGACAATTTTTATACTGACTGAAAATTGACTCTACTTATCAGAACAATACTGGATATCCTCCTCATCCATGTTGATTTTTCTGAGATTATTATCTTTCCAAAAGCTCACAATTGTTGTCTAAACAGTAAAACTGATGTACAGAGGAGATGTGACTTCTGAGGTAATATAGTGTTTTCTCAAGTAAAGAATGAAGTCGTAGAATTCCACTGTCAGAAAGTCCCAGGTCCTGGTCTGTAAGTAACAAAAAGTAATAAAACAAAATAATTCAAAGCATCTATTAACTTATTTACTAGCAGAAAGCAGCAGTTATGGCTAATCACCAGAGGTTCAATTAAAGAGCATGATATTATGGACGTATTGATAAACTCAGTAATCTGGAGAGAAGATCTCAAAGAAAGAGCATAGGACACCCCCTTGCCCAAACTTCTTTCTCTCCTTGCTTATCTACGATTTCCCCTCTTCCTACTCCTTCTACCCCGAATCAAGTCACTGAAAATTTACCAAGAATGTCTATATATCACATCTGATGTACGTTGTGAATCTATTATTTTTCCCTTTTATGTTTGGTATCATTTTAAATGTTTTAGTGTGATTGGTAAAATGGTCTCAATTTTACAGCTGTGTATTCTATTATGTATTATGTGAAAAACTGAAAGACTGAAAACTTGGGAGAATTCAGTTCTTGTGTTGTGGGTGGTGTCCTTGATGGGGGATATCAGTGGATATTTGATAATCATTGCTCCTCTCCTGCAAAACCAGGTGCAGCCCTTTGTGGCACATGAAATGGCCCAACACAATTCTCAAAAATTTTTGTGGTAAATATATACAGGTTTTAAGATCTGCTCTGGGTATTTAAGGGAACCTGGCAAAACATTCAGTACGCAAGTTCAGCACGCAGCGAACCTAATCCAGTGGGCGCAAATCACAGAAGTCCCTGAAAAAAATCATTCTTTCTTTCTGACTCAATAATCACCAATAGAGGTTTAAGATCAGAGTGATCAAAGAACTACAGAACCTTGTTAAAGTGACTTGTGACAGATTTTCCAATGTGGACATTTTGGTATCAATTTTTCCAGAGCCTCCCATTTGCAGAACAGCAGATGATAGAGGATTTGAACGTATATATTCAGAAGAACTGTCCCTCCCTTCCGAATACTTTGTGTTGGAAAAAGACGGGATCAATTGGGGGCCCGTCACCGCAAAGTCGATTCTGCTGTATTGGACCAAGTCTTTAAACTTAAAAAATGATCTGAATTTGTGTAAAACATTTATCTTGATACCTGACCAGCGTTCTATACTAAAGTTCAAGGTGTCTTTATTAGTAGCCGAGGGTAAATTTGTTGAGCAGACAGGAGATTCAGCTATCCATCCTCACAGTTCTTTTCATAAATTTGACAGCCTTTCACACCAACACCAGTTTTGATGATGGTGTGGAGGCTGTTAAGAAATTCTTCATAAAATACCCAGACCCCAAACAGCCAG
Source organism: Ctenopharyngodon idella (assembly GCF_019924925.1). Lineage (NCBI taxonomy): Eukaryota > Metazoa > Chordata > Actinopteri > Cypriniformes > Xenocyprididae > Ctenopharyngodon > Ctenopharyngodon idella. Next base: position 20,778,372 of record NC_067223.1, read on the forward strand.
AGAACAATTGACTAAAAACGATTTCGAATTCGACTCCATTTTATTTGCAAACAAAAGGAACGGCAATTGGGTAAAAGGTTTGCAGCATCATGCGCCAACATCTTCATGGCGCAGTGGGAAGAGTCGGCTTTAGCGTCCCACCCTCTTAAGCCTTTCTCGTATTTCCAGTTCCTCGATGACATTTGGGGTGAGTGGACTCACTCTAAAGAGGAATTTTTGGCTTTTACTCAATACCTTCACAACCATCAGAAGTCCATCAAGTATATGCTTGATCTGAAAGAGGTCAATTTTCTAGACGTGAAACCGGTTGCTTGGACTTTCTCCTGAAACATACATTTTGGGGAATTGTGAAATCTCAACTTCTCAGATTTCACTGCATCTGCTCCGAAACTTTTTTTTCTACATGCTACAAAAGTGTGGTCCAACTACCCAAACAGACTCCAAAAGCAAAAGACTTTGTTGCATGAACTTGGCAATATTCTTTTATTTTTCATTTGAAACTTGCAAGAAAAAAATGCCGTGGGCTCAGAGACACCTATATGAGAGAGAGAAGGACTGAAAAAGACAGTAAGAGAAGTGGAAGTGAAGAAGGACACAGAACAAGATGAATTTTTTTTGATATAATGAGTTGTATTGAAGTATTTGTGGCAGAAAGACCCAGAAGTGGGAATTATCCACAAATACTTCAAGAAAAAGAACAGGCCATCAGGCAGGGATCAAGTGCAGGCACAAGCAAACAGGTGCAGAAACAATTGCAGAATAGTTCCCTATTGTGACTTATGAAAAAATATAAATGTATTATTATAAAAAAAAAATTAAAAAAATTCATGACCTTTCCGAGACATCATATTGTAAAATGCAAATTCCAGGTATCCCAGCAGTCAGGTCCTCAGCAGCCAGACTCCAAGAACCAGCAGCCAGGTAGAAATCACAATATAGCAATTCTGCCCGAAATTAGACTTTGACTACCGTGTAATTTCATTTAATACTTTTTTTTTTTTACATTTAAGAGCTCAGGTGTGTGCCCAATACACTGTAAAATAACAGTATGACTTTTTGTAAAGCTGCTTTCAAACAATGTGTATTGTGAAAAGAGCTATACAAATAAATTTGACTTGACAGGTCCCTGAGTCACAGGTCCAAAATGTGAGCTACCAAGTCCCCAACATAAGCATCCAGGTCCCGAGCAGGCAGGTCCTTAACAGCCAGGTCCAGTGCAGCCAGGTCACCAGCATCAGCAGGCAGGTCTCAAGCAGCCAGTTAGTGGTGGTGAGATGAAGCCTCATGAAGCATTGAAGCTTTTCAGCCAAGTGGTTCACAAAAGGTTTAATTTCTCAAGGCTTCATTTGCTCACAATACCACCTGGTGGTCAAAGAGTGTAAAACAGATACATTACAGATGACCTGATGTGATCTGTGATACACTGTATTTTGGCTTTTTAGAAGTAACAGTGAAGAAAAAAAATCAATTTCCACATAGACTAATCTATTTATAATGTGTATTTCCTGGTGGTATATGATGATTGTATAACTTAACTGTGTAATAAACACATTGGCTTGAAATGAATGGGGCTATCAAATGTGTGTAAATCAATTCTTTGATCATAATAGGCAGTAGGGGAGATATTATAATTCTAAAACCACACATTTTGAGGGAATCCCATGGGTTTATATATGTCAAAATGTCGCACCAAGATTCAAACCACTTCCTGAAACAGTCAGGTGGAAGCAAGGTTTCGGACGTCATCAATGGTGCCATTGGTTTAAAGCAATACAAGCCTCGATATGCGCTTTACTGAAAGCTTCTGGGATTTCTCGACACACACTCCGAAGCCTCGGCACAGAATGCAACATCACTACAGCCAGGTCCCCAACAGCCAGGTCCCCAACATCCAGGCCCCCAACAGCCAGGTCCCCAACATCCAGGTCCCCAACAGCCAGGTCCCCAACATCCAGGTCCCCAACAGCCTAGTCCCCAACAGCCAGGTCCCCAACAGCCTAGTCCCCAACAGCCAGGTTGGCAGCACCAGCAGCCAGGTCCCAAGTCACCACATCCCTGTATCAGTCACCAGCAGCCAGGGCACCACTGGATCTTAAAAAAAAGAAAAGAAAATCAAGTGCCATGGATGAATTTGAAAGCGAAATAATGTCCATTGTAAAAGAAAAGAGAAAAGAGGATGATGTAAGCAGCTTTCTCAATTGCATTCACCCAGCTCTCTCCCGTCTACCCAGGGAAACCAGGAGTTTGCTTTAAATAAAGATAATGCATTTTATACACGGACTGAGTACTCTGAAGAGGTAGTTGGCATCCACCACTGCCAGAAAAACAATAGAGAACTGTCCCTTGTAGTTATAATAAAGGGACCCAGAATCAGCAGGAGCTTTCATTGTAATTTCATTGTTTTTGCCTCACCCTGATATAGTGTGGTAAGTGTCACCAGTTGCCAAGTTGAGATTAAAAAAAAAAGATTACATCGGTTACCTACATCAGTTGACTTTTAACCCATGGACTGTGTCAGATGTGTAACCCTTAAAATGATAAAGCAGCGTTGTGTGTGTGTGTGTCCTTCTCCCGCAGCAGCACACAGAGAAGCGAAAAGGTGTGTTTGCTCCTCTTAATAAAATTAACAGCTTTTACAACAGAATCCATCATGTCTGCAAATCGGTGCAAATTCACCACTCATCTCTTTCGCAGCCAGAGACATGCAATGAGTCCACAGCACATTTGGGGCTACTTGTTTGACAAGCGCTATTAGTCCACTTTTTAATCTGGCCATGGATCTTGCACCATCAGTATACATTTTGCCCAGGGTATGTCATTTTCTTGGAAAACTCATCAATTACTTTGAAAATTTCAAAGCTTGTTGTGCGTTCAGGCAGCTTTTTACAAAACAAATTCTTCCTGCATTTCATTTTCATCTGCAAAGTGTACAAATGCCAAAAGCTGCTCATAGTTGTGACATTTGTAGTCTCATCCAGCTGTAATGCAAAGGCCTCTGCTAACTTATATTTCTCTACCAATTGCGCCCTCACATCAGATGCCATTTCATCAATCTGCAGAGCAATGGTTGTATCTGACAATGGAGTGGTTTCAGTTTATTGAAACACCCATCATTAATAGTTTAATAGTATTTAATAAATTGTTGATTACATCCACCATCCTTGAAGTGGGTGAAGTTTGGGGAACTCTTCCTCTGTGAATAAGTAGCACATGAAATGTTGAACATAATTTACAGCAGGTAATGGTAAGAACTGCAATATTTCATATAGCTTTTTGAATACTGCATACAAATATAACAAATCAACAGCAATATACGCACTTATTTTGCAGTTCTCTGCCACTGATACCACTTTCTTCTCTAGCCCTGCCTGAGATAGTTCCAGCTCAAACTGTGAGGTCTGAGCACTTGATCCGGACTGTCCGGGTAAACCGACCTCTCTTTGAGGTATGAGACTCTCACTTATGCTTCACCTGTCAATTCTAGCATAGGAATTACAGCTTTATTTACAGACTCCATGACATTGATGTCTTGCCTAATTGGAACAATTTTTTTTATTATTATTATTATTTTTTTTTAATCAGAGCCAAGGACCCAAGCTTTCTCCTGCTCCAAAACCCTCTCAATCATCTTTTGCCTTGAACCTCACCTGGTGGTGTAATGAGCTGATGAGAAGGCAGGCCAAGCTCAGCCTGTATAGATGCAAGATCCCTTCTCTTTTTCCAGCTGAAGGAAAATACACTTACAACGTTCTTGTACACTGAAACTGCACGGTCAATTGTGTGATCTGTCACACCATGTTCTCTTAAAATAAAAAGCAAGAAAATACATTTAAATGAAATAGCAGTTCTTTCTTTCATATGACAAAGACAATATTCAGTTTATTAAGAGCATTCTTCTACATAAATTTAGATAACAAATGTATGCATTCAGGTGCTTTGTTGTCGGAATGAACAGGAATAATGGAGGATGTCAGGTTTATTCTTGCCTATTTATTGTGAAAATCTTATTAAAACCAAAATTAAATGTAGTGTCCCCTGAACTGACAACCATATAAACATTTATGATGATATCCAGATAGTTCGCTTGCTGACAATTCTGTAATTTCGGTCAAATGCAGGCTACTTTCGCTGTGTATAAAATGTACAATATGCTTCAAATGAATATTTATATATGTAAATATTGTTTTGGATTTTGATGTTGATATTGCTATTTACTTGTTTCAATGTTGTTATTTGCTTGCTTTTAAGTTAAGGCCATATATGCTTGAATTATTATGAAATTAAGTAACTGCAATACTTCCTTTGTTTGTTATAAGATAAGATGACTAAGCAACAGTTGTGAGAGTTAGGTTTATGAGTTTGATGATTGTAGCCAACCACAAAGGTCAACAATAAGGATAAAGAGAGTGTGTTGCAACCTCAAGTGGAGGTGAGCCAGACGAAGACTTCGGTGAAGAAGAGGAAGAGTGCTAGAAGACGACGACGACAGCGTAGACGACAAAGGAAGGACATCCGGCTTAGTAAGCAAGAGATACAGAGACTGATACACCTACAGCAGGAAGATTGGATCATAGGCATTGATCAATTGATGAGTAATATGAAGTTGGAATGTCCCAAAAATTAGTATAAAAGTCTGAGGAGTAGAAGGACATCTTATACCCTAACGAGGGGCGATTAACAGCATCTCCAATATTGCTGGGTAAAGCTATGATATAGAGCTTTTTAGCTTAAGCTGATTTAAGTTTTATTTTGTTTTATTTTGCATTAACTGCTTTGTATTGTAATCAATAAAAGAGATATTTTATTGTTACATTTGCCTTCCGTGAGACTTTACTTATAACTATAAACTGAGCCTCGATAAAGAACAACCACAAGGTAGTCTTCTACGTCATTCCTGAAGGACTTCAACCTGCCGGCAGGTGAGTATCTTATGGTTTACACTAGATTTGACTTTCCTTACCCTACCTGAATAATCCTAGGGTTAAAAGGTGTACTATAAATGGTCACACCGACTAACAATATGCACAAAACGATCTAGCTGTTGTAGTGGAAAAAACTAAATTTAAAAATAAGAATTACTCTTCAGTGAAAATTATTTTAAAAATAATTTGAATTGCAAGGTGATAGACCTTTATTCACACGAGTCATGATACGAGCCATGGTGAAAATGGCATCATCATTAGGCTATAGCACAAACATACCATTTTAAAGCTGCAGACAGTAACTTTTGGCGCTCTGGAGGTTAATAAATAGAACTGCATGCGTCTTGCAGAAGAACATTGTAGCCGGAGCTACTTCTCTCTGTTTATGTCTATGAAGGTTCAAGCACATACTGTGCTACTCCGCAGCGATTCCTACCAGACCGGTCTAAAATAGTCAGAATATAAACTTTTATTATAAGTGTACCATAATGATTCAGGGTAAGACAAAAACACGGTTTGGAAAATGGATTCATGTTGTACATTCTTATTTTATAATTTTTTGTAAATTTTGAACACACAAAAAAGTTACGGACAGCAGCTTTAATGATTTTGTTACATCCACCAGCTGGAGTGCCCATGATCTTCATCACTCCTTCCATCTTTATCTCATCGGCCCTGTCCCAAATGGCACCCTAAACCCTCACGGTCTTCCTCTGAATCCGCACTTTCACAGCGTAATGCCGCTTTGACTGTTGGGTAAAGTCCTCTGCGTAGCTTGCAAACTTGCGGGCTCAGCTGAAGTGCGTGCTCACAAGCACCCTTCTTTAAGCTTAAATGCCGAATGGGACACCCTACGGTCTTGTAGCGGTCTTGCAGTGGCCATTGTAAGTCCACAAGACAGAAAGTGCACATGAAGTGTGCCATTTGGGACAGGGCCATAATGGACTGCATTTCCCAAAGCCTGGACTCATTATGCCTGATTACTTTTAGCTGTTTCTCATTACCCTTGTTAACTCTGCCTATATAAGCCCTGTGTTTTTCACTTATTCTTTGCAAAGTCTTGTATGTTGTTACAGCAGAGGAGCAAAAGGCAGTGGTCCTTCAAAAATGGAGACGAAAAAAGGTGTCAAGAGCATGGGGTCTGTGCTTCAGTAATCACATAGTGACGTTTTATTTTTTAGGGCATCCTGAAAGTAATTATTGAGGTTCTTGCAAGGGTTGTGGGTGGAAGTGAAGAACAGGTACTTCGCCGTGGACATGCCCGGCAGCTGATGCGGAGGAACCGCTGCACCCAATTGTACTCCCTGTTGGTCGACACGATCTGGGCCAGGCTGAATGCCTGGTTGGTCTTGTGCTGGGTAACCTGTGGACACATCAAAAACACACAAACCACTCAGAAGAGGCGAGAGGGGTTTCGGAGAGGAAACAAACGAAGCCACAGATGATTAACATGTAGTGCCGTATTGTCGTCACAGTCATCTTGGCCTGTCGGAGGGAGCTGACCCAACTGTGAGAAGACAAATGCTCAGTGGGTTAAAGAAGTGATAAAATTTTTTTGGCACCGAGCCAACAAAGGGAAAAGTTACAAGTGAAGTCAGCAAGCTAGCTCTTTCCCCCAGACATGAAGGCAATTAATTTTTAATGTGGTAGATATGACAGCAGACATTCTCCTTGTCCATACTGTGGTTGGTCTTTGTCCTGCAGGTGCTGACTGGTGGAGGGCTTCTTGCTGTTGGTGTGGGGCTTCTATCTCAAAGTCATCTCGCTGTCAGAGGGCTGCTGAGTCGCAGAGGGCTCCTCGGGTGAAGAGGGCTGACTGCTGAACCTCACGTCCTCTTCTGCAGGGGCATCGCCCTCATCAGCTGAGGAGAGGAGCTTTTGGGCCACCTGTCCCATTCTGACTGCACCCAAGTCACTGGACCTCTTCTTCAGCAGCTGGTACCGCCTTGTGACCATCCGCAGCATCTCGGTGAGGGTATCGACATGTTTATTTAGGTCTGCTACCTGCGTCCTGAGAAGTTCCTTTTGCTTCTTACAGCCTATGTTGTCACATTCTTCCTCTCTAGCTCTTCTGGGTCTTGGGGGAAAGACAGATCTTCGTGCATCCCTAGCTGCTCCTCTAGGTCTTAAGTCGAGACCACCTTGGTGATGACTGCCCTCCTCTTGCACCACATGAGTGCATCATCCTGTGCCACCACCAAGATCTTGCCGTGTGCGCGAATGTGGTGGTCAAGTCTGTTGGAAAACTTTCCACACGCCAGAATTGGCAGAGCCTTGATCCTGCCTGACTCTATGGCCAAGAGCACCTTCCTTTCTTCTTTGTTTGCTGTTTTGTGTGCGATAACTTTGTGCTGGCTGAGGCAGGTGTACATCCTCGGGCACAACGGTCATGTTTCTACAGGCATGTTTGTAGAAAAAAGGTGACCAGTGGTTTTTAGACTAAGTGGTTGACTAGTGCGGAATAACTGGGTTTCTGGTCTGGGTTTTGGAATGAAATGTAGCTACCCCAGCGGAGCTGAAAAAAGAAGATATGTACAAATTGTGGCTTAACTCGCAAAAGTCACTTCTTTTTTTCCAACAAAGTCAATGTTGCTCCCACAGAAACTGCAGCAGCCCCTCTCCCACATCTGCAAAACACAGGGATGAGTTTATTCACGGCCCCGGGAAATTATGACAATGTGCCGGTGAGTATACAGTGTAGCCCGTGAACATGAACAGCACACAGACGCGAATAGCACACAGGGAGTTTTAACGATCGTGACGATCGTGCTTTCTGGCCGAAACACCTGTCAGATAATGAGTGCTGTGAGCATATTAAGAGAGGGCCCATTTAAATAAAATAAAATTTCCCTGTGAACAATAATGGCCGACGATTCACAAACAGTAATTACTTCATTAATATGAAAAATGGTGGAAATGTTGGGGCCCCATACCTGGAATCGCTTAATCCCCCCCAAATCACTAAGTCCGCCTCTGGTTGCCATATTTGGTCGATGATTTCCAGCCCAAAAGCTCATCAAAACCCGCCCACTCCAAGAAAAACAATGGGGTGTTTTTACAATGGGGACATTTTGTTGCAACAGCTCGAGTTAGCTTGATTTCAAACTTTCAATTGAATTTTTTCAGGAAACAATACAATAAGAACATGTGAGGCTTTAAGTGAAATGTATTTTATTGCTTCACAAATCTATTAACCAAGTCAAGTTTGTGTTGAAATATTTTCATGAGAGATGTTTCATATGTTTTGCACGTGGTAACTGGCAAAAATGCCAGAGGAAACGCTGAAAGTATGAAAAAAGCTTGTGTTTTCCTTCTTGATTGAGGTGAAGTCCGTCGTCTTTGTAAAGGTTTTGGACTATTTTTCCATTTTTGAGAAATGGTTTTGTAGTGTTTAGAAACAGAATATTTCTTGTTTGTGAAGTCCAGTGTTGAATCAAGCTGTTGCATTGTTTGATTGTAGTTTTCATCATGGAGTCATCATTCAATCGTGGTAAAATAGCGCTGATTGCGAAATACAGAATGTGTGGATTGACCAATGAGATTCTTGATATGAGAGTTTTCATTCGCTGGACGACAGTCGACTCCACTTGTGATGTCGTTTGTTCCTATGTGGAGAATCACTATTGTGTAGTTGTGTAGTTTCTCAAAGTAACCCAATAAATACTTTATTATAAACATTTGTTAGGCACTTTATTTCAACTTTTCAAATATTTTCTTCGTTTTTATTAAATATAAATGCTTTTCCGATCTGATTTGTGAAGGAAAAGGGAGAAGAGTGAGTTTGGCAAAAGGCGGATTAGAACCTGCATCAATCGCGTCAAAAGCTTCATTCACGTGCCATACGCCCTATAGCCTATACCACAAAAAACGTTAAGCAGAACTCATCTTTTTAGTATTTAACTGAAAACGTTCGATGGCTACATTACAGCCTATGCACATTAAATTGGACATCTGTTGCTATTTTAAGCATTAAGTGAGGTAAATTCCCTGTTATGGGTTGACACATGACAGCGTATAAAGATATAAGTTCACTCTCCTTTTCTTCGCTCCACTGCCGCTGAGAGGCCACCATCTTGTTTGAATTCCTTCTTAAATCTCCAAGCCGGTCATGTGATCGGCTGCTAGCATTCTGATTGGAGGATCTCAAAAAAATGCCCACGATGGATCTAAAGTATCCAGATATAAATTTGTCGCTTATTCTCAATGGGAAAGTGCACAAGCAACATTGCTCGGCAACATTGAAGTTGCCCCGTGTATCATCACCTTCAGGATGCCTAGTTAATCACCTGTGAAATTGAGCCAAATTTTACTATTAAAAAAACAGACAATACCAGATGTTTTGAGTTGTTGTGTAGGTGAGAACAATTGACCCTTCGCAAAGACCCGCCCCCCTTAGCGTTGCTTTGTCCGACAAGCCATGGCGCTGTCATGCCACACACAATGTAAAATACATCGCGGAGCAAAGAGGACACTGACAACACGTCGACAGACAAGACAGAGCAGGTTACTTATGACATTAAACAAAGTCACAGCTTTCAAATGGTGTAATTTTTGTTTAAGAAATCCAAACAATAAAAACCTTTTTGTGGCTCTTTAATGTGTCGTGACAGATTGCTGTACTAGTTAATGTATAGCATCAAATAAACATGAATGAACATGAGAAGGAATGTTGTTTAAAACACGGAAAGACGTAAATACACACCATTTTTCAAGTTCAAGTCCACTGAGGTTAATCTTCTAACTCCTGACTGCTTTGTCGGACAAAATGGCGGATTCGGCGTTATGATTGGTTAGATGGCTTGTCAATCAAACTCCTGGCGAAGGGTCAATTGGAAAATACTTTTACAACATTTTCACCAGCAGTGGGTTAGGGTCAAGGGCAATTTTTTTTTTGTACAGTTGCTAACAAGTGTTTACCAATACTTAAAGTACTTTTCCTCATTTTTTTCTGCACAGCAACACACCTACATTACACAGTTGGGCAAATAATTAATTTTCTGGCCAAAACCACAATTTGTTGAATAAATACAATTTCAAAACGCTAAAAACATTTTTTTTTTTTTTCAAAATACAGCAAATCCAACTCAAAATTGAATCAACCTGTCTAAATGCTAGCACTAGTTTTCCATCTAACATTAGCATATAGTCAATCATAGCGCAATGACTGTCAGAATACTAATAGTTGATGGCATTACGAAAAATGCATAACTCGCCATGTTTTAGTTTTAACTGCAGACAATATGAAATCCACTGTTTTTATAATTCAGTTTCCTTTTACTGTAAGCCATTCTACATTTTTGGTAGTGTTGAATGTGTGCATTCTTGGCAACAGTGTCTAAAAGTGAACAAGGCATTACGGTGTTTATTCTTAGTGATTTAAAAAAAAAAAAAACAGTGTGCACACAATAATCCAAAAAAATACTTTATCCATTTGAATGAATGATTCAGCAGTGAAGTAAACTGCTGCTGATGTTTGCAGGTTTCCAACTGGGGTGCTTCCTCTCACAGGCTGGCTCTGCCATTTTTTAGTATATTGGCAGTGGTCGCAGATCTGACTGAATGACACAAATGTCCCAAGTTGACATCGCAGTTATGCTTGCACAAAGGACATGTTTCGAAAAGCTCTGTGTAAGAGCCATTTGTTTTATTTTGTGTAGTTTTTATTTCATGCCACTTGAGGGTGCATAATGTATTTATGTCAGGGGTGCCCAACCTTGTTCCTGGAGATCCTAGGCGTTTCTCAATACCAAGTATGCGAAGTTCGGACTAGCGTCCTTGGTAGTTCGGACTTGGCAAGTTCGACTCAGGAGAACGGACTCCCGAGGACGGGAGGACGCAAGTCCGGTGATTCTGAAAAACATTAAACATTAATAGCCTCACAAATGTGGTTTAGGCAACACATTCATTGATTATCTTTACTGCGTGTATAGCATTTATAACAAAATGAAATATAAAACACTCCAACCCTGCCTGTTTTACATTTTAAAAAGTATTAAACATATTAATATGTGGTTCAGGCAGTATGTGCATACTCTGATTATCTTCACTGTAATAAAATGAAATGTAACATAAAACACAACCCTGTCTCTTTTGGTTAAATGTTAGTTTTAATGATAATAGCCATTATAAAAGTATAAGCAAAAAGTATAAGAAGCAAATAATTCAGTCAAACTTACAAGTCAGTGCTTTAGTAGGTTACAACGGTAAATTTAAAGAGCCTAAATATATAAAGTTATGAAACGTCACTTTGCCCTCAGCCAAAACGATTTTCCAAGAAGCAAATTATAGATTTATGAGACCAAAGATCGCCCGTTAGATATACACAAGACAAATTATGTCATGTTTAACCACTACAGAGACATAGAGCCAGCGGCAAATGTCAGAAGGACTAGCCGAGGTAAAGCTGTACTTGGCTGGGTACATGAGCGCCGAGCGCTCAGTGATCACCTGGATCTCACAACTACAAAAACGTCAGCGCTATCTTTAGCAATAAACCACACATTTGAGCTTTAAACCTGTGCATTGTTGCCTGGAAAACTCTTAAAACTACATATGACATAAAAACAGTAATATGTTTAAATTACACGGGTTTTCTGTTAGTGTGAGATGCATTCTGGGATACCTGGCTGTCTCAAGTCTACAAAAGTCACCTCTCGATGCATCCTCGATAAAAGGGGCGGATCAAGAACACATCCAGGGATTTTAACTGTACTTGGCTAGATGTGAACTTTGAATTGGAACAGTGCTTGGACAGCGACTGATGACGTTTCACAAGTCCACAAGAACAAAAGTACAGACAAGAACGCATATTGAGAAACGGCTCTACCTTCCTGCAGAGTTCAGCTCCAGTCCTGCTCAACACACCTGTCTGTAATTATCAAGTGCTCCTGAAGATCTTAATTAGCTGATTCAGGTGTGTTTTATCAGGGTTGAGCTAAACTTTGCAGGTAGGTAGATCTCCAGGAACAGGGTTGGGCACCCTTGATTCATGTTGTCAAATCTACACGGAGTATGTGCGCGAAGAAGGTCAAACAATCTTTGTCAATTTTTTGAGTTTACAACTTAAAGTCAAAAAGTTTGACCGCAATGGGAGCTGGTTTTGATGTACTGAGCTTTAAGTCTACAGGGCATCCTGAAAGTATTCACAGCGCTTCATCTTTTCCACATTTTGTCATGTTACAGCCTTATTCCAAAATGGATTAAATTTATTACTTTCCTCAAATTTACACAAACAATAGCCCATAATTACAACAAGAAGTTGGTTTGAAATCTTTGCAAATTTATTAAACATTAAAAACAAAAAAAACACATGTACATAAGTATTCACAGCCTTTGCTCAATGTTGAAGCACCTTTGGCACCAAATACAGCCTCAAGTCTTTTTGAGTATGAGGGTACAAGCTTGGCACACCAATTTTTGGGCAGTTTCTCCCATTCTTCTTTGCAAGACTTCTCAAGCTCCATCAGGTTGGATGGGGAGCGTTGGTGCACAGCCATTTTCAGATCTCTCCAGAGATGTTCAATCAAGTTCCAAGTCTGTGCTCTGGCTGGGCCACTCAAGGACATTCACAGAGTAGTCCCGTAGCCACTCCTTTGCTATCTTGGCTGTGTGCTTAGGGTTGTTGTCCTGTTGGAAGATAAACCTTCGCCCCAGGCTGAGAACCTGCTCCAGAGCGCTCTGGACTTCATTAAGGATGTCTCTGTACATTGCTGCGTTCATCTTTCCCTCGATCCTGACTAGTCTCCCAGTTCCTGCCGCTGAAAAACATCCCCACAGCATGCTGCTGCCACCACGATGCTTCACTGTAGGGATGGTATTGGCCAGGTGATTTCCTCCAGAGATGACGCTTACTATTCAGGCCAAAGAGTTCAATCTTTGTTTCATCAGACCAGAGAATTTGGTTTCTCATGGTCTGAGTCCTTCAGATGCCTTCTGGCAAACTCCAGGTGGGCTGTCATGTGCTTTTTACTGAGGAGTGGCTTCCGTATGGCCACTCTACCATACAGGCCTGATTGGTGGAGTTCTGCAGACATGGTTGTTCTTCTGGAAGGTTCTCCTCTCTCCACAGAGAAATGCTGGAGCTCTGTCAGAGTGACCATCGGGTTCTTGGTCACCTCCCTGACTAAGGCCCTTCTCCCCTGATCACTCAGTTTGGCCGGGTGGCCCGCTCTAGGAAGAGTCCTGGTGGTTCCAAACTTCTTCTATTTGCGGATGATGGAAGCCACTGTGCTCATTGGGACCTTCAATGCTGCAGAAATTTTTCGGTACCCTTCCCCAGATTTGTGCCTCGAAACAATCTTGTCTCGGAGGTCTACAGACAATTCTTTGGACTTCATATCTTGGTTTGTGCTCTGACATGCACTGTTAACTGTGAGACCTTATATAGACAGGTGTGTGCCTTTCCGAATCATGTCCAATCAACTGAATTTACCACAGGTGGACTCCAATCAAGTTGTAGAAACATCTCAAGGATGATCAGTGGAAACAGGATGCACCTGAGCTTAATTTTGAGCGTAATGGCAAAGGCTGTGAATACTTATGTACATGTGATTTTTTTTATTTTTTATAAATTTGCAAACATTACAAATAAACCTCTTTCATGTTGTCATTATGAGGTATTGTTTGTAGAATTTTGAGGAAAATAATGAATTTAATCCATTTTGGAATAAGGCTATAACATAAAAAGTGAGTGAATACTTTCCGGATGCGCTGTAGTTCACCTAGTTGTAACAAAGTCCCTCGATAAAACTTAACATGAGCTCTAACATACCATACATTAAAGGACAGTAAAGACGCTAACAAAACAAAAATTAGGTAAAGCTTGACTCGAAGATTCTATGTCGCATATAAGGGAGTGCCATCTTGACTATGACTGATTGATTAGACTTCTCTCTAACCAATATCTGAAACTTCATTAAGAACCAGAATCTGAAAGGATATTGAGATACTTCTAATACTTCTTGAGTTATAGGCACACCATCTTCATGAGAAAAAAAAAAAAAAAACGGAAAGTGCTTTTTCCCCCATTTTTGAACTATCACAATAAGCATTAAGTGCATTTATGAATTGACTCACCTGCCTGTGTGTAAAAAAAAAATGAAGCCATAACCTCCCCCCTTAATATTTTGACCCCCCTCAACAAAACAGTGAATTACACAATAATTACTCATCCATATATATATTAATTTTTTTTTCTTTTTACCCAGGGGCCTCTGGTTGAGTTTACACAGAATTACCCATTTATGTTTACCTGTGTATGCATTCACTAAGAATGAATCAAATAATGCAGTGCAATGTTCATTTTTCCATTCAGTTTGTCTTTATTCACATGGCAGCATTTCACTGGAAAACAGAAGTTTAATTAATATTTTGATTCTAAAGTATCAATTTATGAAATGGAGCAATGTCTCTATACAAAGGAAATTAGAGGGTGTCTACTGCAACTCACTGAAAGATAGATGTGACAAACAGAGTGGAGTGTTGTAGCTGATCATATGATGATCTGATCTGGATCACATACATTCAACTGCCACTTTATTAGGTACAACTTGCTAGTACCAGTTCTTTGCCTTCAGAACTGCCGTAATTCTTTGTGGCATAGATTCAAAATGTGCTGGAGATTTTGGTCCATAGTGACATTATAGTATCATGCAGCTGTTGCAGATTTGTTGTCTGCACATCCATCATGTGAATCTCCCATTCCACCACATTCCAAAGCTGCTCTATTGGATTGAGATCTGGAGACTGTGGAGGCCATTTGAGTAGTGAACTCATTTTCATGTTCAAGAAACCAGTTTGAGGTGACCTGAGCTTTGTGACACGATGCGTTATCCTGCTGGAAGTAGTCATCAGAAGATGGGTTCACTGTGGTCATAAAGGGATGGACATGGTGAGCAACAATATTCAGGTAGGCTGTGGCAATTAAACAATGCTCAATTGGTACCAAGTGCCCCAAAGTGTGCAAAGAAATTATCCTCCATACCATCAGACCACCACCACAAGCCTGAACCGTTGATACAAGGCAAGATGGATCCATGCTTTCATTTTGTTTGCGCCAAATTCTGTCCCTATCATGTGAATGTCACAGCAGAAATCAAGACTCATTAGACCAGGCAACATTTTTCCAGTCATCCAATGTTGTTGAACCCATCCAAAATGTAGCCAAATGAAAATCCCAGTAGATCAGCAGTTTCTGAAATACTCAGACCAGCCCGTCTAGCACCAACAACCATTCCACATTTGAAGTCACTAAAATCATCTTTCTTCCCCATTCTGATGCTCAGTTTGAACTTCATCAGATCGTCTTGACCATGTCTACATGCCTAAATGCAATGAATTGCTGCCATGTGATTGGATGATTAGATATTTGCATTAACAAGTGTACTTAATAAAGTGGCCGGTGAGTATATAAAGGTCATGTAAACGGTCTCATCCCAAAAAATAAACAAATAAACATTGAGCAGAAAATCCGATTTGGCCCACATTCATCTGCTGTGTGAACGTAGCCGGTATTTCACACAGATACGTATTTTCTGGTGCCATTTTAAATTGTAGAGCCATTTGAAACTCTTTCCACATGAAGAACACGAATAGGGTCTGAAATCTGTGTGACTTCTCAGGTGTATCCTTAAGTGTAATGGCGAAAGAAATTTTTTCTTACACTGGTCACACTTCAATTTCTTTCCTCCAGAAGGAATTTGCAAATGTCGTTTCATGTCTCTCTTATATGTGAAACTTTTCTCACGCTGAAGACATGTGAAAGGCCTTTTTCCATTGTGAAGTCTCATGTGAGTTTTAAGCTTTGCTTTACTTGTAAAACTCTTTCTACATTTATTGCACTTGAAAGACTTCTTTCCAGTGTGAGTTTTTAAATGATTATTAAAACGATTGATGCCTCTGATACTTTTTCCGCACTGACGACATTTAAAACAGTTCTCTCTTATGTGCATCCTCATCACGTGCCTATTAAGATTTATTTGACCTCTGAAACTTTTTCCACACTGAACACATTTGAACGGCTTCTCTCCAGTGTGAACTCTCATGTGGGTCTCAAGCTCCACTTTATGTATGAAACTCTTTCCACACTGACTACATACGAACGGCTTTTTTCCAGTGTGAGCGTTCATGTGATACCTAAGGATAAGCTCCTGTGAGAAGCTCTTCCCGCAGAGTTTGCAAGTAAAAGGTTTCTCTCCGGTGTGAATCCTCATGTGCTTTTTAAGGTTTCCCTTTTCACTGAAACTCTTTCCACACTGTTGGCAGGTGAAAGGCTTTTCTCCGGTGTGAACTCTCATGTGGGCTTTAAGGTTTCCTTTTTGAGTGAAACCCTTTCCACACTGTTGGCAGGTAAAAGAGTTTTCTGCATTGTGAACTCTCATGTGGGTTTTAAGGTTTCCTGTTTGAGTGAAAATCTTTCCACACTGTTGGCAGGTGAGAGAGTTTGCGTGAATTCTCATGTGGGTTAGAAGGTTTTCCTTTTCACTGAAATACTTTCCACACAGTTGGCAGGTGAGAGAGCTCTCTCCAGTGTGAATTCTCATGTGGATTTTAATTTTTCCTTTTTGAGCAAAACTTTTTCCACATTGTTCACAGGTGTAAGGCTTCTCTCCAGTGTGAATTCTCATGTGAACATTAAGGGTTCCTTTTTGATTGAAACTCCTTCCACACTGGTTGCAGGTGTGAGGCTTCTCTCCAGTGTGAAGTCTTATGTGGACTTCAAGGTTTCCACGCTGATCAAAACTCCTTCCACACTGTTGACAGGTGAAATTACTTTTATTTCCTGTCTTTTTAGCTCTTTTTTGTGAGGTCTTTTCAATCTGTGTAGACTTATTTCTAGTCATGAAATCATGATGTTTTTCATCATGATCTTTCTCTTCTATTTCATTCAGTTCTTGATCCTCCTCTTTCAGCGCCATCAGGTCTAAAGTGAAAAAGACAAATACCAGTTGACAACAGTTTAATACCACAAAGCAAAAGACATCAAAATAGTTAAAAGAAAGCATCAAAACCAAAAACATGTATGCTATATCTTATCCAGGATTTTTCCTGGGTGAAAAATTGTCTTTGATGGTGGTGTACAAACAAGTACATCACACACACAGTACAAAGTACCCAACCTATGTGAACTACAAGCCCAGTTCTGACAATAAATCCAAAATAAATGCAAAGAAACTGTATGTAATATCCTATTTCTCCATGAAATAAAAAAAATATTCATTGTTTTATGATCTGTACAGGCAATGTGCTTAGGGCCATTTTATATTTAAAAATCTGTAAATTTATATGTAAAAAGTCACTGAGTGACTGATCTGGAAAGTTAGGAATAAAATGATAAAGTAACGTTACATAGAAAAAGTTGCAGGGCTATTATTTTTATTATTAATTCACAGATCATTTGACATAGAGTTAAACAATAAGAAAGCATACATACAAAAAGCAAGCAAAGGTCGATGCCATCATAATCACTGAAACTGTCAATTACTACAAGAGGTACACAAATCTGCACTTGTGAAAACTCCCGTTATAATCAATGAAGCCGTCTACGTTATAATGAAAGGATACGTGAGAGGGCAGAACTCGTACTGAACAATCTCAGCGGTGTCGGGGGGGATTAACTCGTTGTGACTCGTTAGTGTTACAAGGTCTCAGGTGTGAATGGGAAGCAGGTGTGTTAAATTTGGTGTTATCGCTCTCACTCTCATACTGGTCACTGGAAGTTCAACATGGCACCTCATGGCAAAGAACTCTGAGGATCTGAAAAAAAGAATTGTTGCTCTACATAAAGATGGCGTAGGCTATAACAAAATTGCCAAGACCCTGAAACTGAGCTGCAGCACGGTGGCCAAGACCATACAGCGGTTTAACAGGACAGGTTCCACTCAGAACAGGCCTTGCCATGGTCAACCAAAGAAGTTGAGTGCACATGCTCAGCGTCATATCCAGAGGTTGTGTTTGGAAAAAGACGTATGAGTGCTGCCAGCATTGCTGCAGAGGTTGAAGGGGTGGGGGGTCAGCCTGTCAGTGCTCAGACCATACGCCGCACACTGCATCAAATTGATCTGCATGGCTGTCGTCCCATAAGGAAGCCTCTTCTAAAGATGATGCACAAGAAAGCCTGCAAACAGTTTGCTGAAGGCAAGCAGATTAGGGACATGGATTACTGGAACCATGTCCTGTTGTCGGATGAGACCAAAGAAACTTATTTGGTTCAGATGGTGTCAAGCGTGTGTGGCAGCAACCAGGTGAGGAATACAAAGACAAGTGTGTCTTGCCTACAGTCAAGCATGGTGGTGGGAGTGTCATGGTCTGGGGCTGCATGAGTGCTGCCGGCACTGGGGAGCTACAGTTCATTGAGGGAACCATGAATGCCAACATGTACTGTGACATACTGAGGCAGAGCATGATCCCCCTCCCTTCGGAGATTGGGCCACAGGGCAGTATTCCAACATGATAACGACCCCAAACACACCTTCAAGATGACCACTGCCTTGCTAAAGAAGCTGAGGGTAAAGGTGATGGACTGGCCAAGCATGTCTCCAGACCTAAACCCTATTGAGCATCTGTGGGGCATCCTCAAACAGGAAGGTGGAGGAGCGCAAGGTCTCTAACATCCACCAGCTCCGTGATGTCGTCATGGAGGAGTGG
The DNA here is from genome assembly GCF_019924925.1 of Ctenopharyngodon idella. Taxonomy (NCBI): domain Eukaryota; kingdom Metazoa; phylum Chordata; class Actinopteri; order Cypriniformes; family Xenocyprididae; genus Ctenopharyngodon; species Ctenopharyngodon idella. The sequence continues at coordinate 20,796,938 of NC_067223.1, forward strand.
AAGAGGACTCCAGTGGCAACCTGTGAAGCTCTGGTGAACTCCATGCCCAAAAATAATGGTGGCCACACAAAATATTGACACTCTGGGCCCAATTTGGACATTTTCACTTAGGGGTGTACTCACTTTTGTGGCCAGCGGTTTAGACATTAATGGCTGTGTGTTGAGTTATTTTGAGGGGACAGAAAATTTACACTGTTATACAAGCTGTACACTCACTACTCTACATTGTAGCAAAATGTCATTTCTTCAGTGTTGTCACTTGTAAAGATATAATAAAATATTTACAAAAATGTGAGGGGTGTACTCACTTCTGTGAGATACTGTATATATGCTTAATATATGAAATAATTTACACAGCAAAATTACAACTGCAATAAATAATGTTAAGAGATTAATATTTGAAATACATTTTTGAATATGGAAATACTGGAAAAACTGCATACTTTGGGGGGTTAATAAAGGCCTTCTGAAGCGAAGCATTTGTATAAAAAAAAAAAAAAAAAATCCATATTTAATCAAGTTATGAAGTCAAATATCTAGCTTCCGCCATGACGCTTTCCATATTCAAATTATTTATTTAAATTGCCGCGTTAGTTCCGTAAGTTGAATAGGGAAGATGTAGGACTTACAGCGTAAGCTTTTTGAAGAATACGGAAGGCGGTCTGGCGGAAGCACTTTCAAGGCGAGCATTTCTTTATAAAGCATATTCATTTTTAATTTTTTAAAAAATGACTGATCATTTTGCTAGATAAGACCCTTATTCCTCATCTGGTATCATTTAAAGCCCTCTGAAGCTGCACTGAAACTGCAATTTTGTATTTACTGACAGATGAATCAATTATCAAAATAATCATTAGTTGAACCCCTAAAAAAAGTAGATCAAGAATCAATGAGGTGCCTAAAGATTCACCTTGTCACATTTAGAAAAAAAGAAAAAAAGAAAGAAATCCTGTATAGAAAAAAAAGATGCATTAAAAAAAGTTGCTTCTGAATCGTAATTGAATCCTGAGGTGCCAAGAGATTCTTACCCAACTGCCCAAGAGGCGACACACTATATGTCAAATAAAAATACTTTAAATAGGATACTCACAGGACATTTTAAAAAAAATATATATCATTCCTGTATTTTAAATGACTGACTCTGTAAGAATGAAACCAACCTATTTGTTCCTCAGTATCTTCTTGTTTCAAACTAAACACTTCTTCAATCTTCATTTCTTCACTCTCCTCTTTAATCAATGCCATCTTGTGTGTCACGTGGACCTCAGCTGCTTCACCAGGAGTTTTTCTGTGTTCGGACACTCTGTCCTATTTAAGATGAGAATAATTAACAGAAAGAAAAATAAATCCAAACTAAATCTCTGGGTCTGTCTTAATCAGCTCCTAGTTCAGTGCACTGGTAAGTGAGTCAGTGAGAGTTAAAGGTAGGGTAGGCAATTTTTTTTAAACACTTTGTTTTTCTGGTTGAAACTCTCTTCACATCCTGATAGCAATCAGTTATAAAAATGGTCTAAATATTAAAACATGTACATAAATCTTCTGTTGAAATCTCAGGACCAAAAAAATGTGGTCCGAATGCAATGATAGGATGTCCTAACTGCCTGTCAACATATGTATTTTCATACATCCGTGCACCCTGTTCGCACATCCCTAAATGTAACACCATCTCTCATGATGCTTTGCGGACTCTGCTGTGTGAGTTTGTGTATTTTGAAAGTAAATTGTGGCTTTGGAAAGGCTCTGAAGGGAGATTGGGATCTAAAGGCACTTTTTCTCTACATGGTATGCCTCAGCTCGCTTTACTTTGCTTTTCCACTGCAGTTAGTACCGCTTCAAAGTGGGTGGGATTATAGACTGATCATTATAATTGCGCAGCCTCTACTACTGTGACATCATTGTAGACGCTACCAATGAGAGGAACTTCTGCGCCTCGTCTACTGACCATGATATAGCCGTTTATTTTTTCAAGTTGCGTGCGACGGTCGTTTAAAGAAAGTTGTTTAAAAACAGTTGTGCGAACAAATGATACTGCTGTTGCTGACTATTTAGATCTAGCAGGTTTGGCGTCTCATGTCACAAAACCAATGACGCGGGTAGTGACGATTCTCTCTGACCAATCAGTGATCTGCAGTGTTTAAACGTCACATTTTAGTATCGGTATGGCTCGCTTGGAACCTCAATCGAGGTGGTACTAAAAAAAGTACCAGGTACTAGGTACTATAAACAGTGGAAAACCCCCCAAAATTGAGCCATACCATGCAGCGGAAAAGCGCTATTATGCTTTCAAAGCTAGCTTGCTAATGCTAGCCTCTCTGAAATTCCCTACCCTACCTTTAATGGCCTTAAATGACCAGATTAGCCAAAAAAAACACACAAAAATAAAACTAGAACACAAATTATACAGATTATTATACAGTATTTCATATTTAGGCATTTATGATTAATATTTGATATTTATTGATTTGCAGATAATATTTAATACATTACACTCATGAAAAAATTTGCTATTAGTTTGTAAAAGTTGTCATTACACCTGTGTTCTCGCTGCACTTAATGAAACATCCTATATGACATTAATCTGATATATACAAAATAAAAATATCACAAATTATATCTGCACAACGTGATGCAAATGTACAAGTAAACTTGAACTAAGTTAGGTGCTATTCAGAACGTGTGACTCGTATTGTGCAGCATTAATTCTTCACCAAATGCATCCTATATGAGATAAATCAGATATAGATAGGCCTACACAAAATAAACACTATATTACAACTTACATTTGCAGAAAACAAAAGGTTGTGAATGCACACGCAAACTCATAGTGCATGAAAGCAGTGTGAACATTACTACTGTTTAATTTGTACAGTCTTTACACGATAATAATGTTATGGGATGTATAACCTTGTCTAAATCTAAAGCTCTTAACGCGATATGTTGCTTGTATTCTTTTCTTGCATTTCTTTAATAAATAATGTGATCAGACTGAAGTATTGCACATACACATACAGTAGGATTGTGTGCTCCACTTTAAATCATCAAATATGCACTGGAATAACAAAACCATTGTTTTTTTTTTTGTTTTTTTTTCACCATATTACCAATTATTGATTGTAAACTGTGGATGATGTGTTACTATAGACTTCAATTTATAACGTTAATATCTATATTTCATATAATTTATGCTGTTTTTTGTTTTTTTTTAACACCATATTACATAAATGTTCTGTCGCTGTAACTATTTTACTGGATCCATTCTGACTATCTTTATTTGTTTGTTTTGGATTATACCTGTGTCTCTTTGTTGCTATAAAAATACAGAAAACAGACTGACTGCCAGTGTCTCACTTTTTAATTTGTATTTGCTGATTTTCTCCCGTTTTTAATGATGGTCAATTAAAACATTATTTAGCTTTTTTGGTATTTCAAAGTGCACGAGCTGTGTTTGTGACAGAAAAAGCCATTTCCACAACGAAAAACCTTTATGAACATTTCATATGCATTAAATTATATCACATTTGGGACGTCTCCACAGTTATTAAGCAAGTAAATATGAGCATCTCGTCTGTTACTTTTGTGTGGATGCACTTTACTCACAAAAACAGCACTAATAAATGTTAGATGCAGCATTACAATGTACACAGATTAACAATCCATTAATTTTACAACGCTTCCAAAAACTATAACATTGTCTGAACGGTTTGTATCAATTTAAACACTTTAAATGCTTAGAAACACAAACCTTTCTTCAGCCGAATCACAACAGAGGCAGGACCGCGGCACAGCCATCTTCTTCCAATGATCTTTTATGGCGGATGGCAAACCAACTTTTGGTGCATTTACCGCCACCAACTGGACTGGAGTGTGAAGCACTAATAGACAGCTCATTAAAAAAAAAAAAAAACTAAATTCTACTGACTATTCCTATTTCTTTAATATATTTTATAATAGCACCATAAATTCTATCTTGTTTTGCATGTTCTTTCAAAAGGCTTGTCAACACCCATTTTTTTAAAACTTCATTAATGAGTTTTAACCTTACTTTTTCATTTTTTTTTTTTACATTAAAACATGCTCTATTGTTTCTGCCTGCTTACAATAAATACATTGTTTAATATAGGAAAACATGAAAAAAACACTTCTTCCATTTCCTACTCGCTGCTGAATGTTATATATAAATCTGCCCTTGCTATCACAGTTCCACACTTCTTGCCATTTGTTATTTATGAATTCTTTAGTTTTCCCTTTAACCTCATTTTTGCTAAGAGTCACTTGTACATCTATTTCTTAGCTAGCTTACCAACCACTTCATTAGATAGTGGATGGATGTCTATCCGTTGTAATCACTTTGATGTCAATGCCTTCATCCAAGAGCCTCTCCAGCCCTTTCCTGAACCCCATTGGTTCCATTGCTATGGAACTCGTGGCCTGGGACACCTAGAGGGAACAAGTTTACAGATTATGACATTTTAGACAAAACTCTTTAGTAAATTGATTCTAGTGTTGTGTCCATTTGTTTACCTGAACCAGATCAAAAACAACTATCTGATTGGAGGAGTCATCCATGAAGAAATAGGTTGTATATTTGCATAAATGGCCTGGGCTGTCACTTCTCCCATCTCCGCAGAGCTGCACTCCCTCACCATCCTGAGTCTGGCAGATTAGTCGCGCTTTTATGATGTATTCCTGCTTCTTGTATGCTGCTTCAATCACCGGAATGAGGTAGCTTGCCTGTATGTTGTAGTATGATGTTTTTTGGGGCAGCTGCAAGTTTAAGAGCCCAGCCCAGTCAGATGCTATACTTATGCCAATTAAAGGAAGGTTATCATAACACTACTTTACGAGATTCTTACGTTAAGGCATGCGGGCAGACCTAGTGGAGATGACTCTCATCCGTTGTGCACTCTTCCCAGGAGCGTTGCATGTGGTGTGAAGCCAGGAGGTCAGAGGTTTTTTTTTTTTGGGCAACTGAGAAGGCATGATCCTCCCCTCGTAGGTGACCTATTTCGATCTCAAAAAGGTGAATTTTTGAAAGGAGTTTACATCTATGCTTTTAGCAAACTCCAGGTGGGCTGTCATGTGCCTTATACTGAGTGGCTTCTGTCTGGCCACTCTACCATACAGGCCTGAATGGTGGAGTGCTGCAGAGATGGTTGTTCTTCTGGAAGGTTCTCCTCTCTCCACAGAAATGCTGGAGCTCTGTCAGAGTGACCATCGGGTTCTTGGTCACCTCCCTGACTAAGGCCCTTCTCCCTCGATCGCTCAGTTTGGCCAGGTGGCCTGCTCTAGGAAGAGTCCTGGTGGTTCCAAACTTCTTCCATTTATGGATGATGGAGGCCACTGTGCTCACTGGGACCTTCAACGCTGCAGAAATTTTTCTGTACCCTTCCCCAGATCTGTGCCTCGATACAATCCTGTCTCGGAGGTCTACAGACAATTCCTTGGACTTCATGGCTTATATTGTGCTCTGACATGCACTGTTAACTGTGGGACCTTATATAGACAGGTGTGTGCCTTTCTAAATCATGTCCACTCAACTGAATTTACCACAGGGGGACTCCAATCAAGTTGTAGAAACATCTCAAGGATGATCAGTGGAAACAGGATACACCTGAGCTCAATTTTAAGCGTCATGGCAAAGGCTGTGTATACTTATGTCCATGTGATTTTTTTTATATTTTTTTTTCTAATAAATTTTGCAAAGATTTCAAACAAACTTCTTTCACGATGTCATTATGGGGTATTGTTTGTAGAATTTTAAGGAAAATGAATTTAATCCATTTTGGTTATAACATTACAAAAAGTGAGTGAATACTTTCCGGATGCACTGTAGTTCACCTAGTTACAAAGTCCCTCGATAAAACTTAACATGAGCTCTAACATACCATACATTAAAGGACAGTAAACTACTGTAGGTAAAGCTTGACTTGGAGCGCTATTCTATGTCGCACACAGGGGAGCGCCATCTTGCCTATGACTGAATGATTAGACTCCTCCCGAACCAATATCTGAAACTACATTAAGAACCAGAATCTGAAAGGATATTGAGATACTTCTAATACTTCTTGAGTTAAAACACGGAAAGTGCTTTTTTCCCCCATTTTTTAATCACAATAAGCTTATAGTGCATTTATGAATTGACTCACCTGCCTGTGTGCAAAAATAAAATGAAGCCATAACCTCCCCCCTTAATATTTTGACCCCCCTCAACAAAAGAGTGAATTACACAATATTTACTCATCCATAGTTTGTTTTCTTTTTCATTCAATTATGTAGTTCTTCCACAAGAAAAAAAAAAAACCATCAACATTTTTTTTTTTTTTTTTACCCAGGGGCCTCTGGTTGAGTTTACAAAGAATTACCCATTTATGTTTACCTGTGTATGCGTTCACGAAAAATGAATTCAAATAATGCACATTTTTCCATTCAGTTTGTCTTTATTCACATGGCAGCGTTTCACTGCAAAACAGAAGTTTAATATTTTGATTCGATAGTATAAATATATGAAATGGAGCAATGTCTCTATACAAAGGAAATTAGAGGGTGTCTACTGCAACTCACTGAAAGATAGATGTGACAAACAGAGTTGAGTGTTGTAGCTGATCATATGATGATCTGATCTGGATCACATACATTCAACTGTCACTTTATTAGGTACAACTTGCTAGTACCAGTTCTTTGCCTTCAGAACTGCCGTAATTCTTTGTGGCATAGATTCAAAATGTGCTGGAGATTTTGGTCCATAGTGACATTATAGTATCATGCAGCTGTTGCAGATTTGTTGTCTGCACATCCATCATGTGAATCTCCCATTCCACCACATTCCAAAGCTGCTCTATTGGATTGAGATCTGGAGACTGTGGAGGCCATTTGAGTAGTGAACTCATTTTCATGTTTAAGAAACCAGTTTGAGGTGACCTGAGCTTTGTGACACGATGCGTTATCCTGCTGGAAGTAGTCATCAGAAGATGGGTTCACTGTGGTCATAAAGGGATGGACATGGTGAGCAACAATACTCAGGTAGGCTGTGGCAATTAAACAATACTCAGTTGGTACCAAGTGCCCCAAAGTGTGCAAAGAAATTATCCTCCATACCATCAGACCACCACCACAAGCCTGAACCGTTGATACAAGGCAAGATGGATCCATGCTTTCATTTTGTTTGCGCCAAATTATGACCCAATCATGTGAATGTCACAGCAGAAATCGAGACTCATTAGACCAGGCAACATTTTTTCCAATCATCCAATGTTGTTGAACCCATCCAAATTGTAGCCGGTTTCTTGTTCTAAGCTGTCAGGGGTGGCACTCTGTGTGATCTTCTGCAGCTGTTGCCCATCTGCTTCAAGGTTCGAAGTGTTTTGTGTTTAGAGTTGCAAAAACCTCACCTGACACAGTCTTGCCATCATCCTCTGACATCAACAAGGCCTTTTCACCCACAGAACTGTCACTCACTAGATATTTTCTTTTTCTGAGCATTCTCTGTAAATCCTAGAGATGGTTATACATGAAAATTCCAGTAGATCAGCAGTTTTTGAAATACTTAGACCAGCCTATCTAGCACCAAAAACCATTCCACGTTCAAAGTCACTAAAATCATCTTTCTTCCCCATTCTGATGCTCAGTTTGAACTTCAGTAGATCGTCTTGACCATGTCTACATGCATTCATTTGCTGTCATGTGACAGGATGATTAGATATTTGCATTAACAAGTAGTAACAAGTGTACTTAATAAAGTGGCCGGTGAGTATATAAAGGTCATGTGAACGGTCTCATCCCAAAAAATAAACAAATAAACATTAAGCAGAAAATCCTATTTGGCCCACATTCATCTGCTGTGTGAACGTAGCCGGTATTTCACACAGATACGTATTTTCTGGTGCCATTTTAAATTGTAGGGCCATTTGAAACTCTTTCCACATGAAGAACACGAATAGGGTTTCAAATCTGTGTGACTTTTCAGGTGTATCTTTAAGTGTAATGGCGAAAGAAATTTTTTCTTACACTGATCACACTTCAATTTCTTTCCTCCAGAGGGCATTTTCAAATGTCGTTTCATGTCTCTCTTACGTGTGAAACTTTTCTCACGCTTAAGACATGTGAAAGGCCTTTTTCCGTTGCGAAATCTCATGTGAGTTTTAAGCTTTCCTTCATTTATAAAATACTTTCCACAGTGTTGGCACATGAAAGACTTCTTTCCAGTGTGAGTTTTTAAATGATTATTAAAACGATTAATGCCTCTGATACTTTTTCCGCACTGACGACATTTAAAACAGTTCTCTCTTGTGTGAATCCTCATCACGTGCCTATTAAGGTTTATTTGACCTCTGAAACTTTTTCCACACTGAACACATTTGAACGGCTTCTCTCCAGTGTGAACTCTCATGTGGGTCTCAAGCTCCACTTTATGTATGAAACTCTTTCCACACTGAGTACATACAAACGGCTTTTTTCCAGTGTGAGCGTTCATGTGATACCTAAGGTGAAGCTCCTGTGAGAAGCTCTTCCCGCAGAGTTTGCAGGTATAAGGCCTCTCTCCAGTGTGAATTTTCATGTGCTTTGAAAGGTTTCCCTTTTCACTGAAACTCTTTCCACACTGTTGGCAGGTGAAAGGCTTTTCTCCAGTGTGAATTCTCATGTGGATTTTAAGGCCTCCTTTTTGAGTGAAACTCTTTCCACATTGTTGGCAGGTGAAAGAGTTTTCTGCATTGTGAATTCTCATGTGGGTTTTAAGGTTTCCTGTTTGAGTGAAAATCTTTCCACACTGTTGGCAGGTAAGAGAGTCCGTGTGAATTCTCATGTGGGTTAGAAGGTTTTCCTTTTCACTGAAATACTTTCCACACAGTTGGCAGGTGAGAGAGCTCTCTCCAGTGTGAATTCTCATGTGGATTTTAATTTTTCCTTTTTGAGTGAAACTTTTTCCACATTGTTCACAGGTGTAAGGCTTCTCTCCAGTGTGAATTCTCATGTGAACATTAAGGTTTCCTTTTTCATTGAAACTCCTTCCACACTGGTTGCAGGTGTGAGGCCTCTCTCCAGTGTGAAGTCTCATGTGGACTTTAAGGTTTCCGCGCTGATCAAAACTCTTTCCACATTGTTGACAGGTGAATTTATTTTTATTTCCTGTCTTTTTAGCTCTTTTTTGTGAGATCTTTTCAATCTGTGCAGACTTTTTTCCAGCCAAGAAATCATGATGTTTTTCATTATGATCTTTCTCTTCTATTTCATTCAGCTCTTGACCCTCCTCTTTCAGCACCATCAGGTCTAAAGTGAAAAAGACATTTGACAAGTTAACAACAGTTTAATGCCACAAAGCAAAAGACATCAGAATAGTTAACAAAAAAAGCATCAAAACCAAAAACATGTGTGCTATATCTAATCCAGGATTTTTCCTGGGTCAAAAATTGTCTTCGATGGTGGTGGACAAACACATACAGTACAAAGTATCCTACCTATGTGAACTGCGAGCCCAGTTCTGACAATAAATCCAAAATAAATGCAAAGAAACAGTATGTAATATCACCTTAATAATACTGCCTTTAAAAAGTCACTGAGTGACTGATTTGAAAAGAAATAAAATGAACAAAGTAACGTTACATAGAAAAAGTTGCAGGGATATAACTTTGTATTTACTCTCCAAGACTAAATTCACAGATCATTTGACATACAGTTTGACAAACAATCAGAAAGTATACATACAGAAAGCAAGTAAAGATCGATACCATTATAAATCAGTGAAGCTGTCTACGTTATAATGAAAGGATCCGTGAGAGGGCAGAACTCGTGCTGAACAATCTCAGTGCTGTCGAGGGGATTAACTTAAACATCTGGGGCCGTATTCACAAAACATCTTAAGGCTAAAAGTAGCTCCTAAATCGCCGATTTAGGAGAAACTCTTAAAAAAAAAAAAAAGGGTGTGTCAGTCCTAATTTTAGGAGTCCTAAATTTTTGCTCTAAGAGTATTTCACAAAGCATTTTAGCGCTAAAACTAGCTCCTAAATCTGTTAAACGTTAGGAGTAGTCAAGAGGACTCCTAAGTCACTAAGATCAAATCACAAAGTCCTAATCCTCCCAAAGACACTGTACACCATGAGGCAATAGCGATAGAGCCTTAGGTGCTGAACCTTTTCTTCATAAATGCAATACATTTTGATTTATAGATCTGAATCTACGATGAGACGCCAAAAATAAATCTTTAACAAATAAATAAATATTGTCCGATTACCTGTGGCAGTGGTTTTCATGAGTTCACACTTACAAATGATTGAATAGAGTAAAAAATATATATAAGCGTATTTGGTGTGCTGTCCAAGGACATCGAGGGCTACAAGCTTGGAATTTAGCCCAAACCCAAAGTTCTCCCCGTATCACCAGCCGAGAGTGAGGAGTGGGGTGGCGGAGGGATGCAGAAAACTGTCGAGGTAATTACAGGTTAGTCAGCTCTCGTCTGTGTATATATATACCTCCTCTCGAGCTGATTAGATAGACCGTTTGAATGTGTTCCTCCCAAACTTTGTTGCTTGAATTCTGCAATCTCTTGAGATGCAGACACCTAAGAGGTGGACAATTAACTGTATATACTAGTTTAATTAGTGACACTTAGCCTACATTTTAAAACCTTTATTTGAATATGGCAACATTTTTATTAAAAAAAATATTTCTTTGAATAGGGCAACATTTGTATTTTAAAACCTTTATTTTAATATGGAAACATGACACCTCATTCTACAATATTTCTATGATTAAATCGCTGACTCCTCCCTCATCAGCCAATCACTGTGTGCATAGTCAATGGCAGTGAGGTCAACCTCACCCTTACTCTTAGCTTAAGACTTCAGTCTATTCCTTAGTAAAAGTTTGGCTCAGCAGCTTTGTGAATAGGTTTTAAGAGAAAACTCTTAGCTAAGAACTTTTACTGATATTTAGGAGAACTCTTAGTGGTAAGATAAAAGGTTTTGTGAATACGGCCCCTGATTGACAATAGCGTTCACATGCTCAACATATGTCTAAATGCTCCAAAAACATGAAAAATAGATTATATAATATAGATTAGTATATTTTCAGTACAGGAAAATCTCTATTATTACATGTTAAGTCAATGCAAAGACGCAATAGACATCCTGCGGCGCGATTCGCGAATCGAGCGTTTGACGCGCATAACGCGTGATTCGTGCAAGTTGAAAAATCTGAACATTGACGAATATTCGCGCCACATTAACCAATCAGGAGCTTGCTCTAGTAGTGACATGATTACGACGTAGCGAGCAAAGGCAGAAATCCGAAACAACAATGGATGGTCTATGCCGTTTTTCAGCCTTCCATAGCACATAAAGCGCAGCTACCCTCTCAACAAAATCCATGTCAGCCATTTCGCAACGAGACTGGAGCTGCCTGGCAGAAGCCCCTCCCATGACGTGAATTCGCGTCTGTTAAGTGAATTTCACACGCAAATGAAGAGTAAACTCAAAATGTTCAAGCATCCAACTACGCGCAATTTATTTGCGCAAGTCGCGTCTGATGTGAACGCCCCATTACAAAGCAAAAACAAACACTTGTTTTTGATCCATTAATGCATCGCTACCTTATTGTATGCAATCTCACTATTTGAAACACCTGTCAGAGGATGAATAAGGCCAAAGTCCACCTTTCTCCAGTTCTCGTAGCTCTCTTGAGAAAAATGCTTGCCACACACAAACAGTTTTGATGTGTCGGTAGTTGATGGCCCACCAACCGCCCGCAGGCAGTCTAGCCCTGGCAGCATTGTGGGGAAAGCAATGCAACACACCCGAACTTTTACACCATGAAAACAAACACTTGCGACCCATAAACGCCTCTCTCATCTACTGCGCGATCGACATGTCTGTCATTTGAAAGAACCATGTGTTGTCCTGAATAATTAAGAGACGTGTCTTCTCATAGGATAAGAAAACTCAGTCTCATTAATTATGAGACACCGACGCGTCATCAAAGTGTTATAGTGCACCGCCCCGTCCGGTGTAGATTTTAAACCCGGAAGATGAAAATAGCAGAAAAAAAAAAAACTCAAAATCAACCGCTTTCCCTCTACAATTAAATCTAAAAGATGCTAACATTGTGTTCAATGATGTTCAACACAAATACATCTGTTAAAATCTCAGAAAAGGTAGATCAAGAATCGGTGCCTAAAGATTCACCTAGTGTCACATTCAGAAAAAAAAGAAATCCTGTATAGAAAAAAAAAAAAATGCATCAAGATGTAGCAATAATCATTTTATCATCACAGCCCTCTGAATCGTAATCGAATCCTGAGGTGCCAAGCGATTCTTACCCAACTGCACAAGAGGCGACACACTATATGTCATATAAAAATACTTTAAATAGGACACTCGTATGACATTTTTTAAAAATATATCATTCCTGTATTTTAAACAAGTTAATCTTTGAGAATAAAACCAACCTATTTGTTCCTCGGTATCTTCTTGTTTCAAACTGAATACTTCTTCAATCTTCATTTCTTCACTCTCCTCTTTAATCAACGCCATCTTGTGTGTCACGTGGATCTCAGCTGCTTCACCAGGAGTTTTTCTGTGTTCGGACACTCTGTCCTATTTAAGATTAAAATAATTAACAGAAAGAAAAATAAATCCAAACTAAATCTCTGGATCTGTCTCAATCAGCTCCTAGTTCAGTGTACTGGTAAGGGAGTCAGTGAGAGTTAAAGGTAGGGTAGGCAATTTTTTGTTTTTCTGGTTCAAACTCTCTTCACATTCTGATAGCAATCAGTTATAAAAGTGGTCTAAATATTAAAACATGTACATAAATCTTCTGTTGAAGTCTCAGAACCAAAAAAAAAAAAAAGTTCATCCAATCATTGCATTCGGTCTTCAACTAAGTTACGTGTGACTCAGAATGTGTGACTCCTGTTTTGGACGCGCTCTTCCTGGAGCAACACGCTGAAACATGTATAAATAACTCACAATGTTTTATTACAATATTGTTCTCTTTATAATTTAACATGACAGTTCCAATCAGTCATTATTAGTTGCGCATGAAGGCTGAAGGCGATGATCACCACCACGCTTTACTACAGCATTAATTCAAAACCAAATGCATCCTATATGAGATAAATCAGATATAGATAGGCCTACACAAAATAAACACAATATTACAACTTACATTTGCACAAAGCAAAAGGCTGTGAATGCACACGCAAACTCATAGTCATGAAGAAGGTGTAACTCTAGCTGTGGTCTCAAATATATACCCGGCGCACTTGCTTCATTTTTCCTTGTATCTGCTTTACATGTTTCGCAGTTGAGCAGCACGCACATGAACCTGCTTAATCGATGATCATTAAGTTATCGATCAAATGTATTATTGGCAATTAATCAATCGCCGATTAATCGTCAACATCCCTAGTTGTTATACTTGATGATTGGATCATAAAGTGAAGTAAGTGCATGAAAGCAATGTGAACATTACTGTTGTTTAATTTGTACAGTCTTTACACATAATTAATAGTTTATGGGATGTATAACCTTGTTTAAAGTCTAAAGCTCTTAATGTGATGTTTGTATTCTTTTCTTGCATTTCTTTAGTAAATAATGTGATCAGGCTTGTGTGCTCCACTTTAAATGATCAAATATCCACCGGAATAACAACCATTTTTTTCTTTGTTTTTATCATGTTTCCAGTTAATGATTGTAAACCGTGGATGATGTGTTTAGATCGAGGTGCAAAACTTAGTTACTAGAGGTCCATAGCTTCAATTTATAATGTTAATATCTATATTTCATATAATTTATACTGTGTTTTTTTTACCATAATACATAAATGTTCTGTCGCTGTAACTATTTTACTGGATCCATTAAGGATTATCTTCTAACTATTTGTTTTGGATTATACCTGTATCTTTTGGTTGCTATAAAAAATATAGAAAACAGACTGACTGCCAGTGTCACTTTTTAATTTGTAATTTTTTATTTTCTCTCGTTTTTCTCAATATGGTCAATTAAAACATTATTTAGCTTTTTTGGTGTTTCAAAGTGCACGAGCTGTGTTTGTGACAGAAAAAGCCATTTCCACAACGAAAAACCTTATGAACATTTCATGTGCATTGAATTATATCACATTTGGGACGTCTCCACAGTTATTAAGCAAGTAAATATGACCATCTCGTCTGTTACTTTTGTGTGGATGCGCTTTATTCACAAAAACAGCACTAATAAATGTTAGATGCAGCATTACAATGTACACAGATTAACAATCCATTAATTTTACAACGCTTCCAAAAACTATAACATTGTCTGAACAGTTTGTATCAATTTAAACACTTTAAATGCTTAGAAACACAAACCTTTCTTCAGCCGAATCACAACAGAGGCAGGAGCGCGGCACAGCCATCTTCTTCTTCTACGGCGGCTGGCAACCAGCGTAATAGGTGCATTACCGCCACCTTCTGCTCCGGAGTGTGGAGCAGACAGATTTACATTCTACTTATCAGCCCCGTCTCCCTAATAAAATCAAAGAAAGCTTCACTATTAATTTCACTTGATTATTTTATTAAAACCTTAAAATTTAATTCTTGAATTCCATTTTTCTTTATTTCTTCTATCATATTGTTCCTTTCTTGTTCATACTTAATACATTCAAGAATCACATGAGGTATTGTTTCTTCAACATGACAGTGTTCACATAACCAGTCTGGATGTTTCGCTTATAATTTTAAGTGTGCAATTTAAATTTGAATGTCCTAACATTATTCTATTATAAATAAACTCTTATTTCCTGATTGACATTTTATCTTTCGATTTACTTTATTATTTAAACTGTAAAGAAATCTACCCTTTTCCCCATTATTCCTTTATGCTTCTTCCTCTTCTAATGACGTTTTATGGCGGTTGGCAAACCAACTTTCCGTGCATTACCGCCACCAACTGGACTGGAGTGTGGAGCACTAATTAATTAAAAAATAATAAGAATAAATTCTCCAGTCTAATCCTATTTCTTTAATATATTTTATGATTGCACCATATTTACCTTGTTCTGCATGGTCTTTCAAAAGGCTTTGCATATTAAATGATCCAACGCCCATGTTTCGTACTTCCTTAATGAGTTTAAATCTTTCCTTTTAATTGTTTTTTTTTTTTTTTTACATTTTATTAAAACATGCTCTATTATTTCTGCCTGATCACAATAATTTCATTGACCGGTTTCATTTTTTTGAAACAGAGTCTTGGTGTGTGCGGAACACACTAAGCCGACGGTCGGCCGTCGGGCAGTTTTTGTTCGTCGGCCGACTAAGTTTTCTCAGTGTGTTCTGCACCGTTGGCTGAAGTTGGTCCTCGCCGGCTTTTTTCCAGCCGATTCGACATGTTGAATCGGTGTCGGAGCTCGTCGGTCAGTCGGGCCATCTGATCATTCTGATTGGCTGTTCAGCTACTGCCACCTGCTGGTACGGAAAGACGTTTCATCTTACTCAGGCGCAGAACGGACGTGCTACTTGGCCGTTGGCTGTCAAGCGTCGGTTTGGTGTGTCAGGGCAACTTTGGACCCAGACGCTGCCGACATGAGCCAACCCCACAGTCTGCTTTCGTCGCCACTGGTTCGTTGGCATCGGCTTGGTGTGTTTCTGCATTTAAATAGAGCATTACCTCCATCTACTGTGGGTAATAGATCAGAGACTTGCATCTTTACTTCCCAGACCAGTCAGGACCTGCACTCTGTTTCTTTGCAGTAGTGATATTCGATCCTTGAACAAATTGTTCTTTTGAGCCGGTTCTCAGGAAGTAACTGGTCAAGCCCGTTCACTAATCGAACTGAATCAAACGTTAATTCCAGGTTGATGATGCAAGACGCACAGCCGAAGTAGCACATAGGACTCAAAAAAAAAAAACAAATGAGCCGGTCCAACTGACTATTGAAGTTTGCAGAGGATTACCGTGGAGTCTAAAGAGTGAGTTCATGATACAATGCAAGCCTGAGGCCCGTAGCTACTGGAAATAGGCTTATTATGACTACTGTTAATAAGCTAACAAGCTCCTGGCCCACAAAGTGTTGACCGAGCAGACATCCTTTAAGAAGATCCTGCAGCAAATAAACCTGCCATACAGATTAGGAAAAAAAGCGGTAACGACAATGGGAAAAGCCAGGATCCAATAGGCAGCCCAGCTAAAGCTCTCCATGGACGCAAGTCATCACTGGCTGGATAAGCCAGACAAAATCTTTCCCAAGCATCACCTCCATGGGATCCAGATAAGAGGTGGAGTGCTGTCAACAAAGTTGAGGAGAGTAAGGGGAAGACAAAACCCAGCAATGGATACCATCTGCAGAGGAGCATGCAACACAAAAGAGACTTTAAACCACATTTTGCAAAGATGTGAAGTGACCCACGATGCAAGGTGTGCCATCGAAAGCAGAGTGCGGGGTTGGCTCATGTCGGCAGCGTCTGGGTCCAAAGTTGCCCTGACACACCAAACCGACGCTCGACAGCCAACGGCCTGATCACAGAACACAGCCGGGCAATGATGGTAATGGATGTGTCTGTGGTAGCTGGGTACAAGATGAAGGGGACCTGGAAACAAAATATTTAGATGTCTCTCAAAGTAATACTGCAGCAATCCTAGCTTGGAGCCCCAATAAAGCATCTCCCCATCATAATTTCGAGCCGTGGGCTCCTGTATAGACCATCTGGAAGGGGACTATGGACACTGGCTGATCTCTGCCTATTGACTGTGGCTGGCTCACTTAAATGCTATGACCTATATGAGAGGAACATCGAAAATCACAAAATAAACTGGTGAAAGCGCAAAGTAGTGAAAGCCCCTAACAAACTCACCAATAGCGTTCCTTAGGACACCTCAAGCGCTATGTGAATACCATCTTCCACAATAGAAGACTTGATAACGAGGGTGAATAACCATAGCAACTTACTATCTGAAACTGAACAAGTCTAAATACATCTGCCTGTCTGTCTATCCATCAAATAAATAAATAGTTTTATTAGCAAAGTTCAGGAGGAATACGTTCAGATGATTTATCCAACCAGCATGAGAGGATGCCTATATATACACAAAATTATGTTCCTTCACAGTTTTCTGCATTCCTCCGCCACCCCCCAACTCCTCACTCTTGGCTGGTTCCTATTACACTGCATGTTCTGTAGGTCTTCCTTATTCGGAAAACAAATAAGGTGAATTATCCCAGACAGCAAAATAGTGTGGCCCAGATCCGGCCCACTTCTGGTACATGTAGATTACACGCGGACCAGATGTGGGCTGGATCTGGGCCGACACTATGTTGCTGCCAGAATTTGATGAATTAAATAAAAGAAAAATTATAAATGTCCAGGAACATAATTTTCTAGCTGTGTGGTGTGAGGATGACACACACTCACGTTCCTATTCTGGATCTTCAGCTGAAGAGTGGAGAAAAAGTTCTGGATGTGTTGTTGTGGTGGGATGAGGCACTGACTGACCTCTATGTAGGTTCTTACCCACCTTCATTCCTGCATCCTCAATAATGGGCAAGGAAAATTTCACTCGTCAGCATACACATCTGTGAAGATAATGCACAACACTACTTCTGCTATGCCATTTGAGTAAAACATGCATTTTGGAGCTGAACCTAACCACTTCCTGAGCAGCAAATCAATGGTCTACGCAATCCCAGAAAACATCTTCTCTGGTAATGCAGATGATCTGATTTCCAATCCGTTTAAAACCCATAAATCGACGCGTTATAGAAATTAGATCAGTTGACCTGTAAAATGTAAATATTGATCAGAGTTTAGATATCGAAAAGCATCAGAATGGAGAGATTAGTTGCTTTTTTATTGTTTACAGTGCTTGATTCTCAGTACTATAAACATCTCAAGTATACTGGTCTCAGCTGTCTTTTTCCTTTTATAGGAGTCTATCACCTATGAGGAAGTCGACAAAGCAGACATGAATGCTTCTTGAATTTTTCCAAAAATTTCAGTCACTGTGGAGAGAGAGCCATGATTTTCAATGTCATGGCTACTGCCATGCTAAGAGAAGAAGAGTGTGTTACATTAGATTGGATGTCAGACTGAAATTCAGAACATCATATAATTTCCAGCAGAAGAGGGAACAAAGATTGCTCTGTTCTTCAAGACATTTTATACACAGTACACTTGTGTACTTTCTTCAATATGTTCTAATATCTTCTTAAATCTGGTGTAAGGTCTATATTGTTAGGACATGTGATTTTCACTCTAAATTGTATTTATTATTGTCATTTAGTCCTGGTTTACTGAACAAAAGCACACTAAGGAAGAAATTCAAGTGATTCGAGTGTCAGAAATAGAAGATGGGCTCTGCCTTTGACAAAAGACTTTAAAGAATACATGATGTCCCCTGATGTGTACACAGTATCACTTGATGATATGTTGGCAAAACTGCCAGTTAAATTGTATGTTGTGCACTTCAAGAAGAGGATCACAAAACAGCAGAAATAGTTTAAAACCAACCAAACCACAATCAGAATAACTTATAAGTTATTGATTATTTGAGCCGTTTATGATATTTAAAATGAAACAATCAAAATATATGTCCTAATTAGGACTAGATGAGAAATCAATCTCTTTAATAAACCGAAAGTGAGGACGCCACAATTTCCAAAACTTATTTAAACACTTCCTGAGGGGAAGTCTTATCTTTTCTAACTTAAAACAGTAAAGAACATCTGATAACCAGCGAGCGTGTGATGGAGGCATTTTCGATTCCAATTTATTAATATTAATCTTCTAGCCAACAGAGTGACAAAGGTTCAAAAGATTAAAAGGATGGTGCTGTGAGGCAAATTGAGAACAATGCAGTGATTCGGTTCAATTCTTGTCCCCGTGAAAAATGTTAGGATCATATGAAGCTCTTCTTCATCTTCCTCGTCTCTCACTTGTTTTACTTCTCCTCACCTTCACCCATCACATCCTCTTCATATCTGTATACTCCAGATGTCCTGTAAAATAATTAAGATCAATTATATATTTTAGGAAATCTGCAGATCTTTCTGTGGAGTTCAGCGAGTGTGAATTGTGTCTGTTTTCACTCATTAGTGAGCGATTTGAATCACTCTACATTATCAGCAAATCACACAAAAATACACCTTGACATCCGTGACTTACTATTGCTTTACAAAAATGTGAACATTTTTAGAAATGCTTTTTGGTATTTAAAGAATTTATCCTTACATTTATACTTTATCTTAATTGCTTCTTTTTATCTTCTACTGATTCTAGGAAAATCATTTTTAGACATTATATAGCTATTTCCAGACAATTTATAAATTGGAATAAAACTGACAATAATAATAATGACTCTCCAATATGAACTCTGCTTTATGAACTCAAACACTCTTTTTTAACATGTTTTTGTAATCACGTTTGTCACTACTTTAATACAGGGATATCTGGAATACATGGTTTCTGCCCCCAAACATTACAGTTGTACAAAATCTCACACTCTTTTATTAGTTGTTCCAAATATTTTTGTGCACATCATTGGACAACCTTTAATTATTTCACCAAATTATTCTGACATCTAATTTATTATAATGTTATGTACACTTCTACATACTTTTAATCTTAAACACAGCAGCGCGTGAACGGGACCTTTATTTTGTCCCGACGATGTGGCGTCACAAGGCTGCGCCGCGCTCCTGTTGTAATTCGACTGAAAGGTCTGTGTTTTAAATGTTAAAATCTGTACAAACGGTTAAATCCATTTTGTATTTTACAAGCGATGTAGAATTAATTATTTATTCAGTGTAACATAGTAATGCTTTATTCATCATCTATGAACGTTGCTTTTTAAGAGTAAAGCGTGTCCACACGCGAGTAACACAAAAGGTGCGTTTCATTTCTTCGCTATATCGTGAATCAGTTTATCATAAACATGAATTCGGTCACTCACTGCCAAGTAGCGATGGAGAAACGGAGCTTTTTAAACTCCGAGTCAATTGAACCAAATGCTTCGCAAAATGATTCAGTGATTCGATTCGCTCGAATCACCGCGCGCTGATGAGACATGCTGGTCAAAACAGTGTAAATGCAACGAGAAGAACAAACACAAACATGTGAAGAGAATTTTGCAAACCAACTGCTAATGTTAGATACCAATATACATCAAACCTATACACTTTCAATATAAATTGTGTTCTTTTATTAATTTGAACTGCTAATTTTTGAGTGTTTTTGCCTAATCGGGTCATTTAGACCATTTACTCTGACTCTGACAGACTCTCTTACTAGTGCGCTCAACTACTAAACTAGAGCTGATTGAGACACACCCAGATATTAGTTTGGATTTATTTATTTCTGTTAATTATTATCATCTTAAACATGACAGACTGTCAAACCATACGTCCAAACGGAAAAACTCCTGAGATCCACGTGACACACTATTATAAAGATGGCGTTCATTAAAGAGGAGAGTGAAGAAATGAAGATTGAAGAAACATTCAGTGTGAAACAAGAAGAAACTGAGAAACAAACAGGTTGGTTTTATTCTCAAAGCTGAACTCAGTCATTTGATCCTTATTAAAATTTCCAGCTTGACAGAAATGAATATTTTTTTTAATGTCATATGAGTGTCACATTAACAACACCTGTCAGTCACTAGTTCCGATTATTGGTCAGGAATATGTAGTCTTGTCCACCACAAGAATTTAGGAGTCAAAATCACATTATCTGACACGGTGACTATCATAACAGACACAAATATTGTGTAGTCTGAATTCTGGGATAAGAATTCATAAGAGATTTGTGATGCAGTTGAACGGTTGACAATACATAGTATAACATACCTAGACATAAATTATTTTAATGTCTCTGCATTGAATCAAGAATATAGCTGTGATCTGCACTCAAACTTTTAGACACTTTATTTCATATTTTATCTCATTATTCACAGGGGAATAAAAACAGACATTTTGGCTCACAGGCCTTCCTTCCTCAGTGTGTCTAATGCTCTAATCCCTCCACCTGCTATTTAAACAATTAATTAATTATAAATCAATCAATCAATCAATCTCATTAACCCTAAAAGGGGCGACTTATCCTGGGGGATACAAACATTTGAGAGGCAGGGAAAGTTTGGGTCTCATTTTGTGGTTTCATGTTGAAAGGGTGTTTTAGATATTTAGATCTGGTTACTTTGTTCATTTTGTGTGTGTGTAGCTTACGGGCAGCATTTAAAATCAACGTGACCACCTGTAGTGGGAAATCTACTCACCTTCTGATAAAAGTTGATACATTTCACATATTTACAATACTTGGAGGGGACTTGCATATTTAAAAAGTTGTTGGATTTAGCAGGGTTAGCTTATTACATTTGTTAATTTTATGAACTTAATTTTTACATTTTTCATAATTTGTCTGTAAATGTTTCTGAAAAAAGAATACTTGTTACGAATGACGAATGCATCCACTAACAATTTATATGCAACAAAAGACATAATATTCATGAAGTTCAAAGTACAAAGCACAATCCCACACCAAGCAAGATAACAGAAGATCCTACAATTAAAAAAAATCATAAATTAGTCAATTAGACCAAAAAACCTTACACATCAATTCAGTAAATACACAGTAGTGAAAAAAACTTAATGCTTGAAGTCATCAGAAATCCATCGTCATTGGTTTTCACACTTAGAATATTTAATTTATTTTGTGATATTTGTAAAAATAAAAATCATTTAATGCAGCTTTCTCTACATCACATTATAGAAAAACAGAAAACTCTAATTCCTCATTCATACCATTAGGAGCCAGTGATTTCAAGTTATAGATCCAAAATGCTTCTCGTTTCGATAATTCTTTATTTATATCACCACCTCTTGATCCTAAAACTTCCTCTATCCTTATACATTCCATTTGTTTGATGTTATGTCCCAGCTCGTTGAAATGTCTAGCGAATGGAGAAGTTATATCTTGATATCCTGATTTGTTCATTAAGCTGTAATTTCAATTGTCGTGATGATTTTCTAATATACTGTATATCTTTTGACAAGGACTCTTTAACATATAGAGTGGTGCAGGTGATACAAGATTTAATTCTGAAGCACTTGCTTGTCATTGGACAAATAAATTGATTACATTTTATCAAGTTCTGGCAATAGTTCCCTGATGGTTTCCCTGTTGATCTGAATATTGTGTTGATCGTCACCATTGTTGAATTTTGTATGATGAGTGTTAACTGGGGTTAACTTGCATATCTCTCTTTTCACCCCAGACATGATGCCACTGAAAGAGGAGAGTCAAGAACCGAATGAAACAGAGAAAGATCAGTATGATTTCATAATTAGAAAAAAATCTTTTAGTTGCTCCGAGAATGAAAAGACTTCTGCACAAAAAAGAGCTCAAAAGACAGGAACCAGAAGTTATTTCACCTGCCAACAGTGTGGAAAGAGTTTCACTCAACATGGAAGTCTTAATGTCCACATGAGAATTCACACCGAAGAGAAGCGTTTCGCCTGCAAACAGTGTGGAAAGAGATTTCATCAAAAAGGAAACCTTAAAGTCCACATGAGAATTCACACTGGAGAGAGCTTTTTCACTTGCCAACAGTGTGGAAAGAGTTTCAACAGAAAAGAAAACCTAAAAGTCCACATGAGAATTCACACTGGAGAAAAGCCTTTCACATGCAAACAGTGTGGAAAGAGTTTCAGTCGAAAAGAAAGCCTTGAAAGCCACATGATAATTCACACTGGAATGATGCCTTACGCATGCTCTCAGTGTGGAAAGAGTTTCACGCACAAACAAACTCTTATTGCCCACATTAGAATTCACACTGGAGAGAACCCTTACATATGCTCTCAGTGCGGAAAGAGTTTCGATCACTTTGGAAACCTTAAAGTCCACATGATAATTCACACTGGAGAAAACCCTTTCACCTGCCAACAGTGTGGAAAGAGTTTCAATCGAAAAGGAAATCTTCAAGTCCACATGAGAATTCACACTGGAGAGAGCCCTTTCACCTGCAAACAGTGTGGAAAGAGTTTCACTCAAAATGGAAGCCTTAACATTCACATGAGACTTCATACTGGAGAGAAACCATTCACGTGTCTTCAATGTGAAAAGAGTTTCACATATCAAAGAGACCTGAAACTGCATTTGAAAACTCATTCTGAAAATTAATTGCAGTGTTCCTCAGTGTGGTAAAGAGGTTTACATAAACATAGCAATAAAACACGCACACAAAACGATCGCTTTATATGATGAACATATGAAATTTAAGCTTTTATTCACATATAAACATTGATTAGCAAACATAAACAAGCTCACCCGAAACTGCTTGATGGGTGCAAGCTTACCTTATTGGTACTTGCACTTCTAGCAAGTATGCATGACCTTCCATTTATCATAATTCTGTGCTTTGATTTAATATTTATTAGTAAAAGCCATCATATAAAGCGATCGTGTCTCTTCAGAAAATTTGGATGAAACCATTCAATTCATATGGATTAGTTTTACAATCTCTTTATGAACTTTTTGAAGCATCAAAGTGGTAGTTGCGTAGCTGTCAATTGAGGAACAGAAATCAGATTTGCTCAGATTTTATAAAAAATATCTTCATTTGTGTTCTTAAGATGAACAAAAGTCTTACAGTTGACATCTTGATAGTATAAATGAAGCGGTTTCATACTGATTGCGTGTTTGTTGTGGAGTACCACAAGGCTCAGTATTAGGACCATTGCATTACTGGGTGGTAGTCCTGCAAGCTTAATAAACTTCAGCTATTCTAACATGCAGCAGCAAGAGTGCTTACTAGAACCAAGATTATATTATATATTATAGCCTTAAACTGCTGATCTTAGTTACCTTGCTAATAAATAGTGTTTTCACTATAGTTTGGATATAAATATACACTGCAGAATTGATGTTATGGCCCATTCAAATGATCGCTGGACGGTTCATTTGCTTGGTCGTAAAAGTAGTGATTCATTCAAAATTCCTTATAAATGAATTAATAATTCCATTTGCGCTAAATTGACCTGAAAGGGGACAGTTTCTGAAGTCCTGAGGAACCGGCTTGCGTAAGAAGCAGACTCTGAAGGTCCACGGAGATCTGTATGTCGTATTCCACCTCTGGCACCTGGGTGGATGAAAGCGCTTAAGCTTGTTTGGGTGTTATCTTCCAACACATTGGGAATGCCATCAGAGACTGCTTTTGTCCCATCTTCAGTTTCCTGTGACACAAACACAATAACAACATATTTTAGTTTAAAATTAAAGTTGTTTTATTCTCAAAAAAGTAAAAAGCAAGTGGTAAACCGCGTTTCAACCACAGGAACTTTACCCAGGAACTAGGAACTTTGGGGTGGTACTCGGTGTGTTTCGACCGCAGGAACCAGGGTCTAAATGATGTTCCGGGTAAAAAATTCTCGCTCTGAAAGTACCTGCTTGCTAGGTAGTACTTTTTCAAAGTTCCGGAGCTTTCGGGGTGGGACTTGCGTGCTGAACATGCTGATTGGTTGACTCCACGCAGCATTTTATTTCAACCATCGTTTTTTAAAGACTGCATGCACCGCAACAGAAAGAGTTGTTTGCTATTCGAATCAACAATGGAGTTTAAAAAATACAACTGATGGACTGATGATGAGGTTCAGGCTTTATTAAGCTTATTTGCAGAGGACGAAATCTTACAAACAACATGAGGCTTAGTTGTGTGTGGTTGTGATGAAGAGGCATGAACAAAGTTGAGACTTAACAAAACTGACTTTATTTTAAGTCAAGAATACATAAAGTCTTACTAACCCACATAACACAAATTTTAAAGTGAGTGTCGAGAAGGGAAGCCATGTCAAGCAGCTCCTGGGTGGACTGGTCTGTATATTTCCAAAGACTATAGAATAACACAAGACGAGTCTCTCGTATTGTTTTGAATGGGAGAAAGTGTAAAGTGCAATATGGCGGAATAAGTCCCGCCTTCAAAATAAGAGACAATCGCCGACTGGTAAAGTCATCGCGTCACTGCAGCGGCCGTTAGAAGCACCGGTTTCTATAGAAACAGTCAGACGCGCGCCTCCGAAACGAGGCACAAGAGACGCGCATTTAGGTCTGCGCACGCGCATTAGCTTGATCCAGCCTAAAAAATACAGTTTTTTCGTCATGATTCGAGCGTTTGGAAAAAAAATTACGAGACAGATGTTGTCAGATTTCATTGGTGATTTCAAATATGAAATTTAATCAAAAGCTTGGCAAACAGCTTTGGAGAATTTGATGTTTCCCATTCAAAGAGATAGGAGTTGCACTTGCATGCCCGAGAGGCATTTCAAAGATGGCTGCCGAGTGAAATGACTTGTCTTAAAGGGACTTTGATATTTCTCATTCAAACAGTCAAGAATGCTCACCTTAATCATCATGTGGCTTAAGAACCTGCTCATTGGAAAGATTAAGCACAGGTTTCAAGTATAAAAACTTACATACTGTTCCCCAGACAAGGCATCTGTGAATGTTTTATTTAAGGCATAATGCTTTATTCACATATTCGAGAAAATCCCTGTCCTGCCATGTTGGAGCTAAATGTCTGGTCTTTTTGTCAGCTTGCAGGACTTGTGTTAGAGCTTTCTCCTGCTCTAATGCCCTTTCGATCATTTGTTGCCTGGAGGCCCATCATGTTGTAGCAGCAATGAGTTTATGACCAGGCAAGCCAAGTTGTGCCTGAGCGATGGCCAGTTCACGCTGTCTTTTCCAAGTTTGAGAAGGCAATCTCTTGCAAACCCCAACTGCATGACCAAACTTGGGGCACCTTCACACCTCTCTCTGTTTAGATACATTGGAAAAGGGGTATGTGTAAGAATGCTGTAATATTAGCAGTTGTCGCTGTAGTTGTAGTTTTTCTCTTCTTTCTGTTCCTCTTTCTTTCAGTGATTCTTGTTAACAGCAGGTGTTCATCACTAATGCTAAATCATCACTCGATTAATCACTTAATTAACTTCAACGCTGCTTCAGTGTTACTTTTTTACACTCATAAACAGCAGTATTAGTTTAACACTGGGGATTTTGTTTTTGGATAAAGCTTAACACTTTTCTTTTATTAATATTATAATTCATGAATATTCTTCTTCATGGATCTTTTTCATTCATTTATTCTGCCAGTACAGCCTCTTTAAAATTATAATGGCCTCTGTTGTCAACAAAAGGATTGAGAAGTTGGATAATTTGTTCTTTCTCCACCCACAACTTGTCCTCCATTGTGGGCAGAATATAGACAAAGCCCAGTGCATTATTTCTCCTTGGAAATTGCATTTCAAACCCATCAAGATCTGAATCAGTGACAAGGCCAACAAACTCCCTACTGGACTTCTTCCCTTAGTAAGTGATCAGCAGGCAATTGCCTGTCTTTTATGTTGCCCAATGGCTCACATGGGTGACCTTAATTAAACAGTCAAATGAGTATCATTGAAAAAGTCCATAATGATACAAAAACATTTTAATAAATAGTCATACCTTAAGGACTAAAAAGATGTCCCAGAAGATGGCAAGCATGAAGGCCAAATAAAGTCACAAATCTAAATTAGATGTGAGACATGCTTTGCAACCTTTTTGTCATAAAGTGCCATTTATACCCATATGTATAAATACACAAACATATTTTTAATATTAAATTTCACATATGTGTCAATTCGGCGAAACAGGGCTAAGGCCACTCAATGGACAGCTCTGCAGACAGTGGATTTGTGTATATTTTGGAGGTGGGACACAACCAATGCCACCTGTCCCAAGTGCCAGTGCTACAGCTGATGATGATACAGCAGGTGAGTTTTCAGCAATCCCAGCTCAATATATTTATATGGATAATAATCCATGCCTTTTGTGAGATTTTTTTCTTTATTTTCATCTTTAATAGCTGAGGTTAAAGCTGATTCTTCCCAGTCTGCCATAAATTTATTGGCATAAAAGGGCGCAAATTTCTTGCCCATTGCTGTCCCCTTGGTCTGCAAATAAAATTTAGAATCAAATTAGACGTAATTTCTTGTAAGATTGATCTCTCATAATTTGAGAATATATTGATCTGGCTTTTTGGGGTCTGGGTACTTTTCCATAAACTTCTTTACAGCTTTGAGGCCTACCTCAGTTTCTATATTTGTAAATATAAGCTATCTATATCTATGGTGAAGAGAAATGCATCTTTAGGTATTTTTAATTTTAGATATGAAATCATAGGTATCCTTTAAATAGCTAAGGTGACGTATAGATATGCGGTTCAAAAAATATTCTATATATTCAGCTGTGAAATATGTCTCACTGGTATAATCTGATACTATATTTCTCAGGGGATGCTCCATTTTTCAGGCTCTTTATGAATTTTAGCCAATAAATAAAATCTTCTAGGCCTGGGGGGGCTATCTCCTAATAAATAATCTTTTTGAGCCCCACTAATAATTTTTTTTTATCAAGCATTTCATCTATTATCTCTTCTACCATAATTCTAGTTTATGGATATATTGGTTCCTCTAGGGTGCAGTAGTGTTTATTCACTGCTAACTGTCTCTGTCCTTCCTAAATATATTGAGTTTTATCCATAATAACCGTTGCGTTCCCCTTATCAGCAGGTTTGATAATAAATTCCCTGTTTCTTTTTAACTAAGAGAGCTTTTCTTTTACCTCTTGTGAGGTTTTTAGGCCCCAGTTTAGGTGTTTGTGTAGTTGTCCGCTCTAATTATTTGTGTAATCTGCTTTGGGAGGCTGGATCTGAAGCTCTTGAGAAGGGAATTTTTTGTTTTTGACTCTTTTTACCCTCAAAGAATGTTTCTAAATTAATTCTGCGGTGGTAGGCCTGCATATCCTTTAACAACTGAAATTTTTTTGAGTTTTAACTCCCATAGGTGTGGGGATGAAAGATAGGCCACATTGTTCTTTAGATAATAATTCACAATGAGTTTATTTTGTTCCTGTTTTGGACTCTCAAAAAATCAACAGTGTTGTAGCATGGCGATTTGTGAAGGAGAGGCCGATTTCGTCCAAGAGTTGTACAGAGCCAGACCTCTCAGAAATCCATTCTGAGGAGCCTGAGTAAACCCCAAGACTATGATGAACCTCATTTCATGAGCCTTGTTGAAACATTTAAAAGATTGTCTCAGCAAAAAAAAGCTAAAGCGCGGACGAAAATAGAGTGAATTCTCTATGAAGCAGAGTTTGAGTGAGTAGAGGGGGTTATAGTCAGTGGAGACAGGGTGACTGACACAAACACATTTTCATGGTCTAATTAATGTAGTCTTTGTCCGATTTAAAAAAAAAATATATATATATATATATTTATATAATGTTGAATTTTTAATGCATCTGATTGTGTTTTTAAAACAACTGAACAGATTAATAAATTATTCAGTTTTATTAAAAATGTAATGCAGAGACATTGGGCAGGAGAGATGGTTTCACAGCGGAAGCTCCGTTTTCCACATTTTTAAACAAGACATGTGAACGGCCCCCAAGCCTGGTTTATAAACGCCACGTCCACATGAGCTCAAAGGTGTGCACGGCTAAAATGACATCATTGCATTGTGGGCAGATATGCGTATTAAGTGCGCAAGGCGCCATTTTGTGTGACTGTGTGCACGAATTTTGACGCGTGGCTCCGCTTCCGAAGATACGGGGCAACCTCTAACTGTATCAGCACCCATTTTGCGCTTGTCTAAATTGCTTATACTTTCAAAATACGCCTTTTATTAATTTTAATTTTCATCCATTTTTTTAATGAAAATAAAGGTCCATGTTTAATAAAAAAGAAAATAGTGTTCATGAAATTGTTTAATGAAATCAGAAAATATCTAAAAGACTATACATATATTCTCTTATCCATTTATTATTTTGTTCTTATGTCACTCAAGGTTTACTGGGTTTTTGATGATACTTTGATTCTTTTGTAGTGTGGGTTTGGTGAAGTGTACTGAAAACAAACATCTTCATGTGTGTCGTCCAAAATGACCAACAACCTAATCAGTTTATACGTAAAGAAATGTTAGCATGCCGGACAGAGATGAACAGCTTCAATTGAACTATAATACAATCAGGGATTGTAGCATTTTGGTTATTTTTATATAACAAATAAAATATGTGTGCGCTTTGGATGATTGCGCATACAAAACTTCTCACACAGCGAGTGAGTACCGATTTGAGTTCTCTTTTGTGTATTCTTGCACTTGAATATTTAAATTGGCAAAGCTTAAAAACATGTGCAAATTTATCCACTTTTGCCAAAACCTGCACTCTGAATTTTTACCAATCTTCTTGTGGGCCTCTTCCCTCTCTAATGAATCGGTCTGTCACAGGTGAGGCTCCCTCTCCGCTTCCTCCGGATCATCAGAGGGAGCTCTCACCAGAATATTGACTGTTGCTTTTGGACTCCATCTCCCATAAACCCTCATACCTGGGACTGATTGCGCACACACCTGCAGCTCATCACACACACGCTATTTAAGCAAGACACACACCACCACCATCGTGAAGTCTTGATTTGCTATGGTGGTCATTTCTGAGCGTTTTCTTTGTGGATTGTTATACTGTGTTTGATCTTGGTCTGTTTTCCTGTTGCCTGATTCTCTGCTGCCTACCCTGACTATTGCCTGTTCTTTGGATTGTGATTGTACTCTGCCTGCTCTGACCCTTTGCCTGTTTTCCTGGACTGTGTATGTTTGCCGCCTGCCTCGACCTAAGCCTGCCCCTGTTTACGATTCAGTTTCGTCTCCGCTATTGCCATTGCTGTGTAACGACCCTGTACTGTTTGACTCTGGTTATAATAAAGCTGCAGATGGATCCTCACTCCGCTGACTATGCGTTACACGGTCAATGTTGGCAGTGGAGGATGGTGGCCAGCAACACTCCTCTTCCTCTGGCCCAGTAAACTAGTGTCTTGGTATAATGGCGACAGGCCGGGAATCCTGAAATTCCACAACAGCAAAGGACAGCATTTTGCTAAACAAATTAATTCCGTATTGTCAGCAGTCATGTAGCAGAGGCAAGGCTACAAAAGCTTCATTTTTTGGTAAAAGGACTATTTTCTTTGTGAATTCTCTTACAGGTATAACTTGCAGTTCCACTCTCAGGTCCATGTATTCCATGTACAAGTCTGATTCCAAGAGCTGAAGAGTCAATAGGATAATCAAACTGTTTCTATGTTTGTAAAGCCCCAAGGAAGGAACTTTAAATGCGTGCCTCCAGATTAACTGTACAATATATTATTTTCAAGGCCAATCTTTCCCTCAAAACAAATGTCACCTGTTCCACAAGAAATACATACCGTATAGTAATGTTTGTATTATTTACATGCTTCAAATCCCTGAGGTACAGGACCAGAGAGGTTTTTTTTTTATGATGATTGACACTATTCTCCTGTCTATTTGCCTTCACTTTCTGTTTTTCATGTACACGTTTTAAAACTTGGTGAACTGGATCTTTTTTTGTACCATTTTACCTAAAAATTTCTCAAATGGAAAACATGAAGCTAGATCAAGAGGTCCACATTTCCTTGCATTCTGTGTTATTTACATTGTAAACAATAAACTAATCCCTAAGCCAACCGTCATAAAAAAAATCTTTAGGACTTTTTTGGTTGCAAGAGCATTTCTCGATTGCAATCATCAGGAAAATTCAGGCATTCAGGGCAGTCAAAAACACATCTCCATGAGAAGGGAGTAGGCTTTGACATGATCTACCTGGCGGACCTTAGAGTGCAGTATGTTGGTCCCCAGAGAGTTAATAATCGAAATTGAAATGTGACAGCCCTCAACACAATTAAGCCTTTGGGAACTCTATACTGGCACTTAATTTGCTAGTTTAGACCATGCTTGTGGTAAAGTTGAGTAGCAAATATGGCCAAGAAAGAGCTCTCAAATGCTGTAGGAGAAGCGATTGTTTTATATATAAAATAAAATACTCCTGTAACCCCAGCTGACAGTACTTTACTTTTAATCTTACAGTCTTTACTGTAATCTACTTAATACATACTACATGTTACTGTAATAATACCATGCACTGAATTACAGTATATTTATATTTTGTAATGTTAAAGGTACACTATGTATCTTTTGGAACTCTAGCAGTTATTTAAAGGTGCAGTAGTTGATCTGGGAAAATGCTAACTTTAGAGTGCTAGCACTAAAAGCATACGATCCCACCCACCCTGCAAATCGCCATCCAAAGCCACACCTCCTCCAAAACACATGAACGCGCACATACCAGAAACAATGTTATTGGATTACATCATGTGTCATTTGCCGGTGAGAAAACTTTGGAAACATATAAATATTTCCCAAATAGATGCTAGGGTGCTGCTGTCATTGAGCTAATTCGTAAAGCTACACAAACTACATAAGCTACATTATGCGTTAAACACAAAAAATCGAATCATATCATGTACCTACCTGTTCAAAAGAAATACTGCAACTATGGCATCATCTTTCAGATCCTTTGACTCCTGCAGTTGTCTCCAGCGTGGAAAATCAACACCGATATTAATTCTGGTTTTAGCTCTTTTTTGATCCAGACGTTTTTTTCATTGTAGCCTTCTCTTTTTTCGTAGATCCTTTGCTACTTTTTGTCAGTTCAGAAGGAAAGTTAAGGCCCCGATATACTCACAGTGAGGTTCTTTGTTTAGGGGTGAAACGAAGTTCGAAATATGTGAGCAGCAATATACTGTTATCGAACATCTGACTCTGCCCACACTGCTGAGAGCTACAGTTAGATGAATATGTAAATATGTGCTGCATGCTTTCCTCTCAGTAACTAAATAATAAACAACAAAAATAAGAAAACAGCAGGCTTCTTTTTTTTATAGAAAGCAAAAGCATCTGATCATAACAACATGGGTATGTTAGCGCGAACTCTGCAAATTAGCACTCCAGTAAAGTCATGTCACGTTTATTTATATGGCATTTTATTCAATAGATTGCTTAAAAGCAAGCAGATTTACAGTATCAAACATGAAAAACAGTGTCAGTGCCTCATTTTCTACTATAAAGCACTTATCCAGTGTGTTCAGTTTTCACCCGTGGAGATCTTACCACGACGGACTCAAAAGACGAAATGAGTCAGAGAAGAGTTCCACGTGAAAGAAGGCGGAGCCTCAGCACACACCTCCTATTACGCTATTATCACGGACCAATGGTAGTACGAATGTGTTTTGCAGTTGGAGCAAAATTTTCATGAGAGTTCACTTTGACAAGCCGTTTCGAATTCCCACAACACATCAGTTCGTTCTTCAATTTCTTTTGAAGTATATTGGGCCTTTAGGTTATTTCTGTTTGCCTGCCAAATTTGCTTTGTCTACACAGTGAGTTGAGTTAAGATGAATTCATGATGCATTGGCTCATTATATAAATTTTTAACAAAAAAAGTTGCATAGTGTACCTTTAATAATGTAATGTTATATAAACCTATGACCACAACTGTAAGTTTCTTTTTCCCTCATCTGATGAATTGAAATGTTTTCTGCTTGTGTGTTTGAGTGACGTGTGTAAAACAGGTTCGTCTACAAGTTTAAGTAGGTTCCTCATTCCTGCAGAGTGTAATTCCATGCTCCAAATTCAAGTTTTGTGCTAATACAAGAACTATCTGTTGTCACATCTAACATATTAATTTCTAGCATGTCTTATCACAAACATCTTTTCTGCACTTTATGAAACATTTCCATGAATGCCTCTGAACAAAGAAAACAAATATTCTTATCTATATACTAGATTTAATAATATTATTAGTATTGTTTTATTTTTACAATTTAGCCTTTGCTCAAAACTTTGTTGAAGCACCTTTGGCATACATCCATCTTTGGCATTACAGCCTCAGGTCTTTTTGGGTATGATGCTACAAGCTTGGAACATCTATTTTTGGGCAGTTTCTCCCATTCTTCTTTGCAGGACCTCTCAAGCTCCATCAGGTTGGATGGGGAGCGTCGATGCACAGCCATTTTCAGATCTCTCCAGAGATGTTCAATCGGGTTCAGGTCTGGGCTCTGGCTGGGCCACTCAAGGACGTTCACAGAGTTGTCCCGTAGCCACTCCTTTGTTATCTTGGCTGTGTGCTTAGAGTGGTTGTCCTGTTGGAAGATGAACCTTCACCCCAGTCTGAGGTCCAGAGCGCTCTGGAGCAGGTTTTCATCAAGGATGTCTCTGTACATTGCTGCATTCATCATTCCCTTCATCCTGACTAGTCTCCCAGTTCCTGCCGCTAAAAAACATCCCCACAGCATGATGCTGCCACCACCATGCTTCACTGTAGGGATGGTACTGGCCTGGTGATGAGCACTGCCTGGTTTCCTCCAGAGATGATGCTTGCTATTCAGGCCAAAGAGTTCAATCTTTGTTTCATCAGACCAGAGAATTTAGTTTCTCATGGTCTGAGAGTCCTTCAGATGCCTTTCGGCAAACTCCAGGTGGGCTGTCATGTGCCTTATACTGAGGAGTGGCTTCCGTGTGGCCACTCTACCATACAGGCCTGATTGATGGAGTGCTGCAGAGATGGTTGTTTTTCTCCATAGAGAAACGCTGGAGCTCTGACAGAGTGACCATTGGGTTCTTGGTCACCTCCCTGACTAAGGCCCTCCTCGATCGCTCAGTTTGGCTGGGCAGCCCGCTCTAGAAAGAGTCCTAGTGGTTCCAAATTTCTTCTATTTACAGATGGAGGCCAGTGTGCTCATTGGGACCTTCAATGCTGCAGAAATTTTTCTGTACCCTTCCCCAGATCTGTGCCTCGATACAATCCTGTCTCGTCGGTCTACAGACAATTCCTAGGACTTCATGGCTTATATTGTGCTCTGACATGCACTGTTAACTGTGGGACCTTATATAGACAGATGTGTTCCTTTCCAAATTATGTCCACTCAACTGAATTTACCACAGGTGGACTCCAATCAAGTTGTAGAAACATTTCAAGGATGATAAGTGGAAACAGGATGCACCTCAGCTCAATTTTGAGTGTCATGGCAAAGGCTGTGAATTCTTATGTACATGTGATTTTTTTCATTTATTTAAAATAAATTTGCAAAGATTTCAAACAAACTTCTTTCATGTTGTCATTATGGGGTATTGTTTGTAGAATTTTGACGAAAATAATTAATTTAATCAATTTTGGAATAAGGCTGTAACATAACAAAATGTGGAAAAAGTGAAGAGCTCTTAATACTTTCCGGATGCACTGTATATGAAGCCCGGTTGAAGTATATTTAAATTGGATTGTTAATACTTCTTTCAGATTATTTTCTAACATTTTATAAACACTGCCCAGCCAAAATTATAATAATAATAATAAAATAAAAAAGTTGCTGTTTGGATTTAAATAGGCAAATGTTTAAGTTTCTATGATTGGATCATTATTGCTGTGATTATTATGTTTCTAGCATGTTATGTGTTTGGCAACAGTTCTTCTAACCCTAATTGATGGAGTGTGTAGATTTTAATTTCTTAAACAACCATGTAGGAATACAAATCATGGCCATATTCCAGGATGATCATAGATTTTGTTCTCTGCCTTTTTGGGGATACAATGGATCTCATTGAGATCATCTGATCTGTACAACTGCCTTCAAGCTTTGTACACAAATGTCCCTTTTGAAGGGTTTTCAATCAGCAGAGCATGAAGTAAATGGCTCAGTGTTTTGCATCTTTATTCTGTGGCCTGTTTGAAGAACAGTTTGTGTACAATAAAGCATTTAATCCATTCATTTAATTTATTGTGTTGTGACAATATTTTTTTTAGAAATTAATTTTTGACAATACATTTTTTAGATGTTAATGTTAATCTCACTGAAACTGGGCTTGATATCCACTGACTATTACACACCATTGGTGTGACAACTTTTCCTTCCTTTTTAATGAAAACCTATGACCACAACTGTAAGTTTCTCTTTTCCTCAACTGATGAGTTGAAATGTTTCCTGGTTCTTTGTTTGAGTGATGTGTGTAAAACCGGTTCATCTACAAGTTTGTAAACAATGATGTATTGTGTATTCTTTCACAATTTAAGCCTGATGAATCTTGACATTGTCATCCTGGAATATGGCCATGATGTGTTTTCCTACATGTTTGTTTAAGATATGAAAAGCTACACCCTCCATCAATTAGGGTTAGAAGCAGTGGCAGCTGGTCCCCTTTAAGTTAGAGAAGTAGGCTACTTCAGATAAATTAAATCTAAATAAATTAAAAAATAAATTAAATTCTGTTAAAAATAAATTAAATCTTTATTGCACAATAATTATGAAATAACATTATTTAGTCATAATATCCGACTGGTAGTTATGTTAGCAGCTATTAAAAAAATAATAATAATAATAATTTTCGTTTTGTGTCTGGGGTGCCGGACAAAAGGGTGTCTATGTAGGTCCATAAAGTTTTGAAGCACATGTGACTTGAGGCTGAGCTCCAATTGGCTTGTTTCAGATTGTCCTTATGGTCTTATAAGTATTTTGGAGATCACAGTATTTGCAAACTTGAGCTTTATTAAACTTTATGAAACTATAAGAAAATGTGTTTCCTGGTTCTTTGTTTGAGTGACGTGTAAAACCGGTTCATCTACAAGTTCGTAAACAATGATGTATTATTTATTCTTTCACAATCTGAGCCTGATAAATCACAACATTGTTGTCCTGGAATATGGCAATGATGTGTTTTCCTACATGGTTGTTTAAGAAAATAAAAGCTACACACTCCATCAATTATAGGGTTAGAAGCGGTGGCCCCTTCAAGTTTGCCAGAGAAGAAAGCTACTAAGTATTCTGGAGATCACAGTTTTTGCAAACTTATTAAATTGGGCTTTATTGAACTTTATGAAACTATAATAAAATTAGAGCTCAGCCTCAAGTCACATGCTTTTCAAAAATTTACGGACCTACATACACTGTAAAAAATGATGTGTTGGATTTACTTAAAATACATATGCACTATTTTTGCATCACACTTTTTAAGTAAATCCAACTTGAAGCAAATTTATGTAAAACTAACAAGAAATCCTTTGTTATAGGTACTTAAATATATTTGTTTACTCAACATTCTTTACTTAAAAACACAAGTTGAATTTACCAAGTAATAGCAAGTTGTGTTAACTTAACATTTAAGCTAATTTACATTAAAAAAAAGACAGTCAATTGAGTTGAACAAACTTAAAATTAATTAATTGTAGACCTTACTGTACTGCTCTAGAACATTCAATGTCTTAAAATAAGTACAAAATATACAATAAACACAAAACAGCATTTTACCTAATTTTTGGACAGCATTTCAACAAAAGGTTTTCACACAATTAGTACAATTAGTAAAATCAGTACAAAAATAAAGCATTTTAGGTTTTCTGACAGAGATTGCAATACTATTCTGGAAACAGCAACTTAAATAGTCTAAAACCAAAAATCATGACTGTAGTACTTCTGAAAAAAGTGACAATTTGACCAAAAGAAAGTTACAGTCTCTAAAGGATCGTCCATGAAGCCACCTTTGTGATAATCCTCAGTGTGTGTGCTGTTTCAGTTCCTTTAGGTCACCATGGCTATCCTAAAGAAAAGCATAGCAAATGTGTATTTACTTACAACATTACGTGGTAGTTTCAGATTGTTTTACAGTGGGAAAAATATAATGTATTTATATAACACAAAATGAGATAGAATGTTTTGAAATAACAAGAAATCACCTTTATATTTAATAAATAAAATAAATGTTAGTTTATCGTTTTATTTCGGTTTTATTTTATTTTACTCTAAACAACTGTCACGGGTGGTTGCAGGCAAACAGACGAAGATGAAGAAGAAGGTGCCAACACAAAGCTTTAATAACAATAATCCAAATGACAGGCGAACAGGATGCAACACACTTAACTTAGGGGCTGTTTACACAAAACCGTTTTCAACAAAAAATGGAAAACTTTTTTAGCTGTTATGGCCGTTCATTTACACAACAGCATTTTGGTGGCCTGAAAACACAAACTTTTGAAAATGGGTTTCAAAAGTTTTTGAAAACGATACAATTGTCATCTCCGTATAAACTGCAAAAACAAGAATCTGTGAAAACAGTGATAGCACGCACATGCGTATTACGTGTTTAGTCTATCCTACCTTACTTTTCAACGCAAAGGTAAGGTGTTTTCTGCAAGTGCTCTGTAATAGAATGCGTATGTGCAGGCGATTAGTTTCTTTTCAAAGTGACATTGCCAACTACTTGTCTGGCATACATAATACAGTTTTTTTTTTTTTTTTTTTTTTGCCATTTTTGCAAACCCGTGTGAATGGGGATAGTTTTATTAACACTGTCATCTGTAGAAAGAAAAAACTTTACGTTTTTAGTACATCGTTGTCGTGTAAATATACCCTTAAACGCGACCGAACAAACACTGAGTGAACAAGAGCAACTTAAATATGTAATGGTGATGAACTAAATGATGAATTGTCCATGGTAACAGATGAGTGGTGAGAAACTAAGACAAAGGAGATGTGACGGATGAAAACAAACTAAAAAGTTTGTGAAAACTGAACATAACTGTGGCAACAACAGGCTAGTAGGACTGTAAAATGTATTAATGTGATTTATGCTAATTTGCAAATAGGTTGTTTTGCTATTAAATGTGCGTAGGATAATACAAATATATGGAAAATTAGGGGAAAAAAGTATATAACAGTTACTGTATAGGGCTTATGTCTCTCTTAGTTCATGAAGCTCTCTCCTAACAAGCTGATGATCTGAATCAGGGGTGTTAAATAAGGGAGGCATGCAAAAATGTGCAGAGCAGGGGGTCCCCAAGACCAGGTTTAAATACAACTGCCTTATGTATAGCATTCAATGTATTCCAGACACTCACCTGATAATGCCTGATGAGATTATCAGCATTGTCAGAGATGTACACCATTAAACACTGAATCAACTTCTCGGTGTATTTCCGCAGACAGCATTGGACTGAAAAGTACAAGTACATGAAACAAAAAAGTTGATTTTCATGTTCCTTACACAAGCTTTTATACTGTATCTTAACTGACTGAGAAAAAAAATATGATGCCTTTAAAAGCAGACAAATCACCCAAAATGCAGAAAATATGCCAGGTTCACCTTTTATTTTGGCAAAGCCAATTTGTCAAAAACAATTAATAGTCAAGTGTGAAATTAACAAAATTGTATACCTCCAAAAACAGGATGCACCATATCCTTCTATTGTTGCACCACAAATGTTCGCACTGGAGAGACAGATAGAGAAAAACAACAGTATCAAACAACATAAAAAATGCTTTTTCAATTTTTATTATGTATTATTTTTGGAGCTGTGTGAAAACTCAATGCATTAATGCATATGCATTAGTGCAAACTCGATACTTTTACCTTAAGCAGTCTTCGTGAATACAAACACTGCATAAGCACTCAATACGTTCGATGGAAGCATGCACATTTATAAATATATATAATGTTATATAATCGCGTGCAAACCGGTTTCCTGAATCACATGCAAAACTTGAGATAGAAATAGTTGCAAAGTATTCATAAGTAACATGTTTCTGATTGTTGAATAATTCATATCAATTAAAAATACAAGTTTAACAAATCCCCAGTGACTACAAATGCAATAAACGAGTGGACATTAAACGACACACTTATATTTTATTTCGTTAATATAAAGCGAAGCTTTAGCTTACCTCCTTTCACCATCGTCACCACACTGCGCTTCAGAAAACGTTGCGTTGTGCTTCCAGTTTACGAATACACCCCACTAACACAATAAATGAGTGTTAATGAATGTTAAAAAAGTCAAAATCTAATGTTTTACTTTGTTAATATAAAGCTAAGCTTTAGCTTACCTCTTATCTCCATCTTCACCACATCGAACTTCAGAAAATGTTGTGTTGCACTTCCGGTTAAGGAATACACCCCACTAACACAATAAACGTGTTTATGAATGTTTAAATAGTCAAACTCTAATATTTTATTTAGTTTTCTTTAAAGACAGCTTACCTGACAGAGTACTCGCTGTCTTCACCACATCACGCTTCAAAATGGCTCCAGCTTCGCTCATTGGCTGGATAGAATATTTGCATATCACGCAGCTCACAAATACGTAAAATTTTATGTTAGGTTTACTTAATTTTAACCAAGTTTTAATGCTGGTTGATGTTACTTTTAATTACCTTTTAATTTACATTTTTGTGTTGCATACACTAGAAAATGTTAAGTAGAGCTTGAAATGTTATGAATATATATATTTTTGAGTTTATTCTATTTATCTTGATAATTAATAGATGTTGAGCCAACGAATCACTTTTTACAGTGTAGACACCCCTTTGTTCGGTGCCCCACACACAAAACGATTTAGATTTTTTGATTTTTAATTGGTGCTAATATGACTACCAGTCGAATTCACTAAACCAGCTGTTCACTAAATCTGATCAGATTTCAATCGGATATGCACAAAAATATAAATAAAAAAAAATCCTTTGACTTCTGGAGGCACTTCTGGAGACTCAGTATGTGAGCACATTCCCTTCTTTTACAGACCTTTGTACACAGTTAAATGCATAATTTTAATAATAGAAAAACTTGACTATATTATACTTATTTAATTTTTATTCTGAATAATAAAAATATTCCACACTGTACAGT
This sequence comes from Ctenopharyngodon idella, assembly GCF_019924925.1. Taxonomy (NCBI): domain Eukaryota; kingdom Metazoa; phylum Chordata; class Actinopteri; order Cypriniformes; family Xenocyprididae; genus Ctenopharyngodon; species Ctenopharyngodon idella. The sequence goes on from NC_067223.1 coordinate 20,836,496, forward strand.
TTTGGGCATTTATTTAATAAACATTTTAACTTAATTCACTGAACTCATGTTAAGGTCCTCTTTCTTTCACTTAACTCTGTAAATTACTCAAATAAAATGTTTGAATTACAAAATCATAGAATAGCTTTTTCCAGCATTCCTGTCATACTTTTAGACTTTAGGCTTTATGACAAATGCCACTTTGATGCATAATGAAACATTCTTTGTCAGAGGCAGGTGCATAACAGTATGTAATTGATTTAAGTTGCATGTAACTTGACACTAAACAAAGAATGTTTTTTGTTCAGCCAAATTTTCTCCACCTATATAAAAGCTCACACACATTACCTCGTATTTGTGTCCATGGTGAAGTGACTATAAACTGAGTTAAGTTAGACACACATACCTGGACCAGAATGAAGGTTTTAGTTGTCCACATTTGGCTTCTCTTACTGCTCCTGTGCCTAAGAAACAGGATCCTGGCTGCAGGTAAGACAGACAACGCTCCTAAACTAACTTAATATGTATACATGCTCTGTGACAAACTACAGGGAACAAAAATAAATAAATAAAAACACAACATAACAAGTGGTGCATTATTTTCTATCTACAACCAAAGTAAAACCTCAGTGTCTGTAAAGAGCAACTGTGATTACTATTATTTATTTATTTATTTTTGCCATTGACACACAATAGTAGCAATAATCTTTCTCAAAGGTGTCTGGGTAGGATGACCACCTGGCTATTGATCTGTTGCAGGACAGTAGATGTGATTTTGCGGGACACGTGTGAGACAGATAAATTATGTTATGTAAATATTGATGTACATTCGTTGGCAAACTTGGCATAGGCTATGCGCCTATTAATGTTTCTGCTGGTGGTGCCCACACTATAATGTTGCGCTTCTGACAACATTAAATCCTGGAGAGAAGACGATTCTAGATTCACGAGTGCACATAAAGGAGGACAAAGTTTGAGCAAGCACATGTAATATTTGAGTGAGAGAGCGCGCGTCCAGTTTTGCTCGAGAAGGGAATCCGCCTGTGAGCGGAGAGATTCCTGCTCGTGCATTTGATGCACTCTCGACATTTTTCATTATACTAACACCATAGAAACCGCCTTAAATGAACTATTATCGTGAGTAGAAAGTCATGTCTGAAAGTTGCAATCAAGTTTTTTTATTGGTTAAAATGGAAAATATCTTGCGTTTTTCCATAGGTGCTCGACTTTTTCCGAGCATCCACGGCATCGGCGCATATTCGTTTGAAATATTTGCCATGAGAATGGATGATTACAAGCTTTAAATCATCAATTTGGGCAGCTTTGAGCAGCTCTTGAGGTTCTTATCCAGTATGTAAGATGAAATCCTTGCTGGTGTAGCTGTGTTTACCGACTTTTACCAACCGATGAGCCCCGCACTTATTCCTTTGCGCTGTCCACTCAGTTGTTATCAGCGGGAAAACCTCTCTCTATGATTGCGTTGGTTGGTTATTTTCACAGCTAGAAAATGATGGCTGCACAAATAGATTTTTCAATGCCAGTCACAGTTTTTATTAAATTTCTTGTTGTGATTTTGTAATTTCAGGTATGAAAAAATAATAATAATACAGACATAACTGAAATGCGGGACACTACATGCATCTTGCGGGACAAAGCTCCCAGTTTCGGGACTGTCCCACAAAATGCGGGACGGGTGGTCACCCTATGTCTGGGGTCTGGGGATTTTTGGGGCCCTGGAGAAGTTTTGACATGCCCTAGCATTTGTGCTTTTTTCAGTTGCTTACAGACACATTAATGGCTAAAGTCTCTTTACACTGTATTCAGCACGAACTGAACAACATGTATGTACATGTTTGAATTTTTGAGAGAGTAACATTTGTGTGGTTACTGAAAAAAACAAAAAATTTACATCACTGAAATAAGGCCACAAAACGCATAGTAAATATGTGTCCACAAGACTTTTGAGAACTCAGTTTAGTAGCCTAGAGATTTTGCTTTAAAATGATAAGAAAATAATCCTGACTACTTATTCACATAAAACAATATATTGATTTACATTTTGTAAGACACTTTTTGTTTAGAAAGACAATATGCGTGGAGGCGTGAATAATCCTGAATAATGCTGTAATTCACATCTAAAGATGCAAAGACCTGCATAATGAGCCACATAATGAACCTCTTTCATAATGAACCTCTTTCATTCAGGTATGTGAGTATCTAGGGGCATATCTAGAGGGGTGGCACCGGCACCTGGAATATGACTGCCCCACCCCAGCGTTCTGACGTAGAACCTGGAAGTGCTGCAATGTAAATAGCGGAGCAGAATGACAAGGGAGAGATTTGTTGAATAAAGTTATTTTATTTAATTTTTTTTTTGCACAAAAAAAGTATTCTCGTCGCTTCATAAAATTAAGGTTGAACCACTGTAGTCACGTGGACTATTTTAATGATGTCTTTAATACCTTTCTGGAGTTCTCAGTCCCAAAGACAGAATTTCATCAGTGACAGGTGCAAAAGCAAACATTTGTCATAGTATATGGGTTGCATCAGTGCATTGAGTGGATGTGTTTGAATGCCTGTCTGTAGTCCAGATTGGTCTACTATCGAAACTGTTTGTCCCATCATGAAAGGAGAATAAGACAATGATGACCACAGACTGTTCAGCAACTGTTTTATATCAGGTGAGACTGATATAAACACAACTCTTTGACATGTCCTCTGTGTCAGCCTCTTGGGTTTAATGTCTTTCAGGTCAGTGTTCAGTGCCCACAGCGCTCTGCTGTCCTGGAAGTTTGGGATGTAACCGTGGTGGGTGTTACTGTGACGAGATCTGCATGACTTCTGGTGACTGCTGTCCTGACTACTATCAGACATGCAATCAATGTAAGACTAAAATTTAATATTCTCAACACAAAACATCCATCCAGGAAGTCTTAATAAATTAAAAAAAAAACCTGTTAAAAATCACAACACTTTAATGTCACAGAAGCTAATTCTACATAATTTTCCTCATCCCTACCATCACCAGCGAATTCACAACCTTCCTTACCATCCTCACCATCTCCACCAACATCGACCTCACCAGACTCACCAATTTTGGGACCATCTTCATCATCCTCGTCAGCTTCAAAATCCTCCGCACCAACAACATCATCCTCACCATCGCCAACCCCTCCAACATCTTCATCATCAGGTGACTGATTTAACCATTTCAAAAATGTATTTCATTGGCTGTATCCCACATTGTACGTTACCCTGTTACTGCATGGTTTTTACTTGAGATAACTAGGGCCGTTGATTTAACATGTTAATTTGGTGCAAATCAATTATGGAAAAAATAATGTGATAAAATTATTAACACATTTAACACACCCATCCCCGGCCCAGACCTGTATGTCATCTTACATTGCATGCAGTTGTTGACGAACATGATGCAGGACGACGACTGACTGCGTGATGAAGCCTATTAGAATGTAGTTATATGCCCCTAAAATTCAAGATATGAGGGCAAAATTGCCCATGTATAAGTTTTTGACTACTATTTATATCATATGATATGCAGTAGTTCAGTAATATCACACAAGCAAGAGTGCAGTTTTTTCAGAATACCTGCACGATTACAAATGTGATATTGATTTTATACAACAGTCAAAGTCCCTTTAAGACAAGTCATTTCACTCGGCGGCCATCTTTGAAACGCCTCTCGGGCATCCTGGGCATCATGCAGCTCCTATCTCTTTGAATGGGGAATCATCAAATTCTCCAAAGCTGTTTGCCAAGCTTTCGATTAAATTTCATATTTGAAATCACCAATGAAATCTGACAACAACTGTCTCATACATTTTTTTTCCAAACGCTCAAATCATGACAAAAAAACAGTATTTAGGCTGGATCAAACTAAAGCGCATGCGCAGACCTAAATGCGCGTCTCTTGTGCCTCATTTCGGAGGCGCGGGTCTGACTGTTTCTATAGAAACCGGTGCTTCTAACGGCCGCTGCAGTGACGCGATGACTTTACAGGTCGGCGATTGGCTCTTATTTTGAAGGCGGGACTTATTCCGCCATATTGAGCGTTACACTTTCTCCAATTCAAAACAATACGAGTGACACGTCTTGTGTTATTCTATAGTCTTTGCAACAGTTCAATAAAGAAGTTAATACTGTTACGTTTTAGACAGTATTTTTTTTCCCAACAAAAATATTTCCAAACTTGAAAATGAGTAAATCATGGGGGTAATTTTCATTTTAAAGTTAAATAATCCTTTAATGGCAGTCTAATAGTAAAACAGAGCAAACAGTTACAAAATAAACAGGGGGTGCTCAAGAAATGTAGCCTATATTTTTTGCATGTTTCTGTGATGGGTAGGTTTAGGGGTTGGGTAAAGGGTTGGGTTAGGCGATAGAAAATATCATTATCCTGATATAAATTCAGTGGAAGTCTATACAATGTCCTCAGTAATATAGTGAAACAAACATGTGGTCTTGGTAAAGCCTACATTATGGGGATGGCAAAACCAGAAATCTTTGACCTTGTGGGGACGTTTTTTGGTCTTCATAAGGAAAAAAGCTTATAAATCAAACAGAATGTTTTTTTTTTTTTTTTTTAAATGTAATAATGCAGAAAGCTTTCTGTGAGGGTTGTGCTTAGGGGTAATTTTAGGGTTAGGAGATAGAATATTTTATTTATCCTTTATTTTACCAGGAATAATCCCATTGATATGTAAATCTCTTCTACCAGGGGAGTCCTGTATACATATACAGTTTATACAGTATAAATATCAGGCTATGTAAAATCCCCATAACAACATGGAAACCCAGTGTGTGTGTGTGTGTGTGTGTGTTGAAAATTGAGGGGGATTTTTGTATTAAAAATTTAAATAGTATTGTAATGATGGGTCAACAGTGTGTGGATCCATTAGCAGCTTTATTAAACACAGCAGCAGTACAGACAAGGGCAGAGCAATACCGTAGTCAGGGACAGGCAGGGGTCGAGGCTGGCAGCAGGGATCAGAGACGGGTCACAGGCAGAGATCAAGACAGGCGGCAAACAATCACAGTCCAGAGGACAGGCAAAGTTCAGGGCAGGCGGCAGAGGTTCACAGATAATAAACAGTCCGGATAATAACAAGATATCAGTCCACAGAAATAACGCTCGGAAATGACTACCGTAGCAAATCAAGACTTCGCGAAGATGTGGTGTGTGTGCGTGTCTTAAATAGTGTGTGCGTGATGTGGTGCAGGTGAAAGTGCGATCAGTCCCAGGAATGAGGGCCTATGGGAAATGGAGTCCGAATGGCAGGGAGTCAATATTCCGGAGATGGCTCCCTCCGGCGGTCCGGAGGATGAGCCGTGGGAGCCATATTCACGACAAGTATTTTAAGGAACACAAACTTTAAAATTCTACTATCTATTATTTTGAAAGTCTATTATTGTGGTATAAATTTAAATACAACAAGGAGAGGTATTTGTGGGGAAAAATAAATAAACAAAAACAATTAACAAAAATGAACAAATCAATTAATTAAGGTAATAAATTCCAAAGCTGTGAAGTTGACCTGAAATCTGTCAAAAGATGTTTCTTTTTCTTTATGCTGTATATTTGGATCAACAAGTATTGATTTTCCCATGTCTTGATAATTTTAGGATCTGTACACAACTCTTTGACATGTCCTCTGTGTCAGCCTCTTGGGTTTAATGTCTTTCAGGTCAGTGTTCAGTGCCCACAGCGCTCTGCTGTCCTGGAAGTTTGGGATGTAACCGTGGTGGGTGTTACTGTGACGAGATCTGCATGACTGCTGGTGACTGCTGTCCTGACTACTATCAGACATGCAATCAATGTAAGACTAAAATGTAATATTCTCAACACAAAACATCCATCCAGGAAGTCTTAATAAATTTTAAAAAAAAAACTGTTAAAAATCACAACACTTTAATGTCACAGAAGCTAATTCTACATAATTTTCCTCATCCCTACCATCACCAGCGAATTCACAACCTTCCATACCATCCTCACCATCTCCACCAACATCGACCTCACCAGACTCACCAATTTTGGGACCATCTTCATCATCCTCGTCAGCTTCAAAATCCTCCGCACCAACAACATCATCCTCACCATCGCCAACCCCTCCAACATCTTCATCATCAGGTGACTGATTTAACCATTTCAAAAATGTATTTCATTGGCTGTATCCCACATTGTACATGTTACCCTGTTACTGCATGGTTTTTACTTGAGATAACTAGGGCCGTTGATTTAACATGTTAATTTGGTGCAAATCAATTATGAAAAAAAAAAATAATGTGATAAAATTATTAACACATTTAACACACCCATCCCCGGCCCAGACCTGTATGTCATCTTACATTGCATGCAGTTGCTGACGAACATGATGCAGGACGACGACTGACTGCGTGATGAAGCCTATTAGAATGTAGTTATATGCCCCTAAAATTCAAGATATGAGGGCAAAATTGCCCATGTATAAGTTTTTGACTACTATTTATATCATATGATATGCAGTAGTTCAGTAATATCACACAAGCAAGAGTGCAGTTTTTTCAGAATATCTGCACGATTACAAATGTGACATTGATTTTATACAACAGTTCAATACTGTTACGTTTTAGACACAGTATTTTTTTTTTGCCAACAAAAATATTTCCAAACTTGAAAATGAGTAAATCATGGGGTAATTTTCATTTTAAAGTTAAATAATCCTTTAATGGCAGTCTAATAGTAAAACAGAGCAAACAGTTACAAAATAAACAGGGGGTGCTCAAGAAATGTACATAATTAACATAAACCTAAACAAATTTAAATACCTACTTCATATAAATATTTAGTGTTACATTTTAATTATTAAAATTATGGCTCTTACAATGAATATTCAATATTACTTGATTTTATTTTAAGGCTTTACTTAACTCCAATTCTATTTCTAGAAAAGTTTTTTTTTGTAAAATGCAATGAAACCAAGAATCTATGATTTGTTAATTCTCTTTATTTTAACCAACAAAAGTACAAAGAAAAGATTTCCAATGTTTTCGCTGACCAACTTAATTATACTTTGTAAATATAAACCAATTTTGATTTTGATGGCTACAACACACTCAGGCAAAATAAAGGTGAAAATGTTATTGTACAAGAAAAACTGTTTTGAAACAGTCCACAATAAGCAGGTGAATTGGTAAAAGGTGAGGGTATCGTGTTTGGATATAAAAGGAGCGTCCACCAAAGGCTTAGTCTTTGCAAGCGCAGATGGGTCATTGCTCACATTTCATGAGAGAATTGTCAAACAATTCAAAAATCACATTTCTCAAATCAAGATTGCAAAGAACTTGGGTCATTCACCATCTACCATACATAATATTGTGAAAAGATTCAGGGAATTCAGAGAAATCTCAGTCTGTGTAGGGCCAGGCAGAAAACCTCTGTTGAATGTGCATGACCTTTGAGTCCTCAGATGGCACTGCATGAGAAACCATCATGCTAATGTGGTAAATACAGCCACATGGACTCAGCAGTACTTTGGAAAACTGTTGTCACTTAACAGTCTGACGCTGCATCAAGAAATCCAACTTGAATCTCTGTTACACAAGGAGAAAGTACACATCTGTTCAATGCAGAGATTCTCTGGGTCCGAGCTCATCTCAGATGGTCTAAAAGACAGTGGAAATGTGTGCTGTGGTCAGATGAGTCCACGTTACAGCTGGACATCAGTCTCATAGATGAAAGAGACCATCCAAAATTTCATCAGTGACAGGTGCAAAAAGAAAACATCTGTCATGGTATATGGGTTGCATCAGTGCAAGGTACCATTGACATGGAGGTGTATATTGAGATTGAACACAGATATATACTGCCATCAAGATGACATCTTTCCTGGGAAGCAAGACAATGCCAGGCCTCATTCTGCATGTTCTGGTTTCGTAGACACTTTACACCATAAAGTGGATGTGTTTGTCTGCCTGCCTGCAGTCCAGATTGGTCTCCTTTTTGAAAATGTTTGTCCCAAGGATAAAAACTGCAAAACAGCAACAATTAGTATCCTCGATTCCCAAATGATTAAAAAGTAAAATTAAAAAATGTGATGTGACAGTGGTAAACGTGCCTCTGTCCCAACTTTTTTTAGAGTGTGTTGCAGCCATCCAAATCAAAATTTGTTTATATTTACAAAATACGCATAAGTTGGTCAGCGAAAATCTTTTCTTTGTACTTTTGTCAGTTAAATAAAAGTTAAGGAGAATTAGCAAATCACAAATTCTTGTTTTTTTTTTTGTTTTTTTTTGCATTTTACAAAATGTGCTAACTGTGTGTGTTTGTGTGTGTGTGTGTGTACAGGTTTGATTATACTTGTGAGGGCCAAATGTCCTCACTTAGTAAAATATGACAACCAACTAGTGAGGACATGGCCAAACCATGTTTTTATTTAAATATATATTTTTTGCATGTTTCTGTGATGGGTAGGTTTAGGGGTTGGGTAAAGGGTTGGGTTAGGCGATAGAAAATATCATTATCCTGATATAAATTCAGTGGAAGTCTATACAATGTCCTCAGTAATATAGTGAAACAAACATGTGGTCTTGGTAAAGCCTACATTATGGGGATAACAAAACCAGAAATCTTTGACCTTGTGGGGACATTTTTTGGTCTTCATAAGGAAAAAAGCTTATAAATCAAACAGAATGTTTTTTTTTTTTTTTTTAAATGTAATAATGCAGAAAGCTTTCTGTGAGGGTTTTGCTTAGGGGTAAGTTTAGGGTTAGGAGATAGAATATTTTATTTATCCTTTATTTTACCAGGAATAATCCCATTGATATGTAAATCTCTTCTACCAGGGAGTGCTGTATACATATACAGGTTATACAGTATAAATATCAGGCTATGTAAAATCCCCATAAAACATGGAAACCCAATGTGTGTGTGTGTGTGTGTTGAAAATTGAGGGTGTTTTTTGTATTAAAAATTTAAATAGTATTTTAAGGAACACAAACTTTAAAATTCTACTATCTATTATTTTGAAAGTCTATTATTGTGGTATAAATTTAAATACAACAAGGAGAGGTATTTGTGGGGAAAAATAAATAGAACAAAAACAATTAACAAAAATGAACAAATCAATTAATTAAGGTAATAAATTCCAAAGCTGTGAAGTTGACCTGAAATCTGTCAAAAGATGTTTCTTTTTCTTTATGCTGTATATTTGGATCAACAAGTATTGATTTTCCCATGTCTTGATAATTTTAGGATCTGTACACAACTCTTTGACATGTCCTCTGTGTCAGCCTCTTGGGTTTAATGTCTTTCAGGTCAGTGTTCAGTGCCCACAGCGCTCTGCTGTCCTGGAAGTTTGGGATGTAACCGTGGTGGGTGTTACTGTGACGAGATCTGCATGACTGCTGGTGACTGCTGTCCTGACTACTATCAGACATGCAATCAATGTAAGACTAAAATGTAATATTCTCAACACAAAACATCCATCCAGGAAGTCTTAATAAATTAAAAAAAAAAAAAAAAACTGTTAAAAATCACAACACTTTAATGTCACAGAAGCTAATTCTACATAATTTTCCTCATCCCTACCATCACCAGCGAATTCACAACCTTCCTTACCATCCTCACCATCTCCACCAACATTGACCTCACCAGACTCACCAATTTTGGGACCATCTTCATCATCCTCGTCACCTTCACAATCCTCCGCACCAACAACATCATCCTCACCATCGCCAACCCCTCCAACATCTTCATCATCAGGTGACTGATTTAACCATTTCAAAAATGTATTTCATTGGCTGTATCTAGGGCTGTTGATTTAACGTGTTAATTTGGTGCAAATCAATTATGGGGGGACATTTTTTTTTAAACTATTAACACATTTAACACACCCTGCTGCATTGCATGCAGTCGCTGATGAACATGATGCAGGACGACAACTGATGAAGTCTATTACAATATAGTTATATGCCCCTAAAATTCAAGATATGTTTTATTAACAAAGTTCAGGAGGAGCAACGTTCAAATGATCTACCCAATCAGTATAAGAGGAGGCCTATAAATATGTAGCTGACTGACCAATGTTGCTCGATTGTTTTTCTGCATCCCTCCACCACCCCATCTCCTCACACTTGCCTGGTTACTATCCTAACCAAAGATACGGGGGGAGTACTCTGGGTTCGGGCCAAATACCAAATCTCCTCGGACAACACGCCAAATACGCATTCTTTTACTCTATCTGAATATTTGTAAGTGTGAACTCGTGAAATGAGCGCAAAATTGCCCCAGGAGGGGTTTTTGTCTTACATTTATATCATATGATATAGTTCAGCAATATCACACAAGCTGTTTTCCGAATATCTGCACAATTACAAATGTGATATTGATTTTATACAACAGTTAAAGGTGCAGTAGGATATCCCAGTTCCGGCTGACCTAATTTATGCAGCGTAACAATCCTTTAACGTATTTGAAAATATAAATTGATAATGTGTTACGTGTATTCCAGGTTAAAGAGATGTATTTTTTGTCAAGATTTACTGACAGAGTGTGTCTGCTTCCCGAACAACGCTAGGAAGATTGTTCCAGAGTTTAGGTGCTAAATAGGAAAAGGATCTACTCCCTTGATTGATTTTTTTTTTTTAGATCTTGGTTGATTTTGATATTCTAGGTATTATCAACTGGCCAGAATACTGAGATCGCAATAGTCGTGAAGGACTATAATGCGTTAACAGCTCGCTCAAGTACTGGGGAGCTAAACCATTTAGTGCTTTAAAAGTAATTAGCAAGATTTTAAAATTTATACAGTGTTTAATATTGAGCCAATGCAGTGTTGACATAACCGGGCTAATGTGGTCATACTTCCTGCTTCTAGTAAGAACTCTAGCTACTGTAGCTTGTTTATTAAGCGTGCAGGGCAACCACCCAGTAGAACATTACAGTAATCTAGCCTTGAGGTCATGATTGCATGAACTAACTGTTCTGCATTTGTCATTGAGAGCATATGCCATAGTTTAGATATATCAAAGAGCACACCCAGGTTCCTAGCTGACGACGAAGACTTAACAGAGCAGCCATCAAGTGTTAGATTCTAGGTTATTTCGTGCAGAGGTTTTTGGTCAAATAATTAGAATCTCTGTTTTTTTCTGAATTTAGTAGGAAATTACTTGTCATCTAATTTTTTATATCAGCTATGCATTTCGTTAATTTTGTGAATTGGTAAGTTTCGTCAGGGCGCAAAGAAATATAGAGCTGAGCATCATCAGCGTAACAGTGAAAACTAACGCCATGCTGCCTAATGATATCTCTCAAGGGTAGCATGTACAAAGTGAACAGCAACGGGCCTAGTACTGAGCCTTGTGGTACTCCACACTGAACTTGTGATCATTATGACATCTCTTCGTTTACTGCTACAAACTGTTAATGAAGCAGGACCAAACTGTTTTCAATGTGTAAATACAACGGTAATAGCATCAGCCATTCTGATGTACTGATATATTTTAACACGTATGGATAGGTCAAGATCCAAATCACTGCATGCTTCCATGTCTTTTTGTGCAATGGTTTTCTTCTTGTCTGTTTTAGTTTGTGATAACTGCACTGAAAATGAGGCTTGCCAGGAGAGAGGTGGCGTCTATGGCTGTGGTTGCTTGCAAGGACAAAGACCAAATCCTGAAATCTTTGGTTAGTGCTCTCACACTTGTTGTTCTTGTATCTGTATTTGTATCAGTATTGTCAATACTGGCCATAATGTTGATTTGTTGACTTTATTAAAAGAATATTAAACATATTTATATTAAAATAATTAATCAGATATATACCTTAGATAATATTTTTTAATCGATTTACAGCACTATTATGCATGTTTGATATTTAACTATTGTTTATTGAATAAAAAAAATACATTTGTTGTTTTTCATCAGAATGTCACCCAATTTTCTCCATTTGATTTTAATGGTTTGTATAGAGAAACTCAGGGTTAATTGTAAGGTGTGGTCAGTTGTAACACAATCAGTTTAAATTAAATATTGAAACCACTGTCATACATAGTCTCTTGAGGAAATCTGATCACTGTAAAAATGTACTGATTTACAGGGCAAAAACAGGTAAAATTCTTACATCTGTGGTTTAAAGTTGAATTTGAGATCGCATTTTTTAAAAGCTGCCAGTCAGCGCTAGAATTTTTGATCATTTTCACAAAACTGTCATGGCCCCCTGAATATTTTTTTGTATGAATATCTGAACATACGATATATCGAAAGAACAGAGACTGCTTAAAAAAAATATATATATATATATATCTTCATGTATTCACTTGAATGTGGGCAAGTTTCATGAAAAAGATACATTGTTACAGTGAAAACATGGATTGCCAGAAATTTCCGTCAATGATGGGGAAAGAGTTAATAGATGTTAAATCACAAAACATGGGTCTCCAATCCTCTGTTCAGTCTCTCAGATTGTTTAAAGGATTGTTAACTGCTAGTGATAACCCAACACTGATTTTCACAATAAAATTGCCACCTAAATCTTAATGTGATCTCAAATTAAATTTTAAACCACACATATAGATATATGTATCTTTGAAATCCTCTATCTGCTCAGATGCTGTGGAGTCTTGTGCCAGCAGCACTGGCTCCATATCTCTCTCCCGATGCCAGCTCTTTGAATCTGGTTTTTATCCTGAGACGCTGCACCTAAATGACCCAAGCTGCAAAGGAACTCTTGAGAATGGCAGACTTCTGTTTTATTTTGACAATGAAGGCCACATATGTGGTACCACTCTGACGGTAATGATCTTTTCATTTCTATTTCATCACTAAAACTACTAATGAGATGCCTATCCATGCATATGTGTAATGTGTAACTGACATTTGTTCACCTCCTCATAGAGCAACAGTACTCACTTCATCTACCAAAACTCCATTCAGTCTAACCCGAGGAACACTGAACAGAGCATCATTTCAAGAGATATATGGATGAACATGACATTTTCTTGTGCGTACCCTCTGATCCAGACCCTATCTATGCCCATGGGTTTCCGAGCCGAAGGCGGGTAAGGGTACTCAGTGTCTTCTGAATAACAATGTGTAGTATTCAGACAATCTATAATTTTTTTAGGTAACATTTTACATTAAGGTTCCATGTTAACATTAATTAACTACATTACTTAACATGAGCTAACAATGATAATTACTTCTAAAGCATTTATTAATCTTAGTTAATGTTAATTTTTACTAATACATTATTAAAATCAAAAGTTGTTAAAGTTATGTAATGGACCTGAATTAATATGAAATAAGAATGAACAGCTGTAATTTTATGAACTAACGTTAAAGATTAATAAATTATGTAACAAATGTATTGCTCATTGTGGGTTGATGATTTAGGACTTTACAGAGAATTTCCACCTAATGCAAAATGGGTTAAAAGTGTTGATAAGGTTACAGTGAAAGTAGGTTTACATTCCTACTAAGGCTCAGGGCTAAAAAAAATTGAAAGGCTGGTGGTTTGAATCTCATAAGGCTATCACCATTACAATTTCCTTAAGTCATGGCTGCTGATATTTTTTTGTTTTTGCCTACAGTGTGATAAGTAATGAACTTCCTGCTGGCCAGGGCACATACCAAATCCGCATGATGCCCTACCATGATGCACAGTTTACTAGCCCATACTTGGAGGAGCAAGTGCAAGTGAACCAGCAGATGTATGTGGCTGTTGAGGTGGAAGGAGTGGATAGAAATCAAATCGCAACAGTTCTGGACAACTGCTGGGCCACACCAGTTAATGATCCTGAATATCATGTTCGCTGGAATCTCATTAGTAGAGAGTGAGTGACTTGATGGTTTAAATAGTTCTATGATTACAATCTCAGAAAGTGAATACAATGTATAAAAATAGTCCATCATTAATAGGTAACTATGCATGAAGTAATGCATTAAAGGTATGGGGGTATGACGGTCGAGGAGACAGAACGAGCAAGAGGGAGATATGAAGAAAAACAGAAAGAGAGATATAGAAAGAGAGATGAGACACAATACAAAAGAGCCCAAAAGAATATCACTGGAATGAAGGTTTATGACTGGGCAAGCGCTTTAGGACCCACGTTTATATTAGAAAATCTTTCCAGCGCTGGAGAGAGCTAAGTGGGAAGGCCTGAAAACAGACGCGGAGGCTGCTTTGATTCCTTCATGTGAGTAAAACTGGGTTTGAGTGTCATTGATTATCTGGAGCTGCTGTGCTGTTGGTGACTAACAACGAACACTTGTTTGTATTTACTCTTGTGTACTGTATAGGGCTGTAACGATTCCTCGATTAAATTCGAATATTTCAATTTGCCCGCGTCGAGTAACTGGTAAAATACCGGAAGTGGCGCTTTCCACGAACGAGAATCCATGAAACGCATTATTATCTGGCGCGATTACTTGAGGATAATCGAGAATAATCGAACGATTACTCGATTACCAAAATAATCGTTAGCTACAGCCCTAGTACTGTACTTTGATTTTTTGTGTTTTCTTGTCGTTCGTTCATCAACTGCACTTCATTTTTCGTGAAGCATTTTGTTGCGCGTCAGCTGTGATAAACAGACATCCACTTCATCTCACAGATAGTGAGAGTTCTGCAGTTAAACCACTGCGCACTGACGGCCGCAAGAGAATGAGGTGCTTAGTGTCATTGTCAGTGCACTAGCCTCGCATGCCAGCAGCGATCGGGCCGGGGTTCGAGACTGACTCGGAGCAGGGTGGTTTGGACTGGAGGGTGAGTTTTGGAGGCGGAGCAATGAAGAGAGGGGTGGGTTTGTTTGGGTTGACTTCAAATATCAACAACGTCCAACAGCGTTTTTGAAAAATGGCTTACCCCACCTTTAAAAATTAGTACTACATTAACACTGTAATTACTACTTTTAACTAATATGGAAAGAAGATGAACTAATCAAGTAATAGTGAATTTAGGGCTAAAATAGTTCCTTATTAGGTAATCATTAATCACTGATTGAGATTAGCCTCCTTAGACTATTAACTACCCCTGACCAATTATAAAGAATTACCAATTAATTACTATTGACAACGTGAGCAATTATCTATTTTTTAGTCTGAATATGGTTATAAAATGCATCTTCAGAAAAAGTTGTGCCTCATATCTATTTAAGGAAATGTATTCATGTTACATACCATAAAAAACAACCATTGCTTTAAAAAAAAAAAAAAAAAAAAAATGGTCGTACAGTCACCTAGGTCACACTTGAACTAGTCTCAGCCTCAGACGTCATGCCCACGGACCGTTGGCTGAATGTCTGAGGCATATGGCACACTTATCTGTAAACACTTAAGGAGTTTGAAGTCATCATCTGGTTGGTTGAATTCTACAGGATGTTCGGGAGACGCGTGTCACGTTCTTTAATGGTCCGCCTGGAAACAAATGCCATGACGCCAAACCCCCTCGTGGAAGAAGAACGCCGTCATGTCTAGTCATGTTGAGAATGAGCACTTACCAGGATTACCTATCAATGATGGTCCATTATTCTAAAGTGTTGCCGCCAAGTTCGCCTATGCCTAGAAACAGCCCTGTTGACAAAGTACATCATAAACAAGACATTCAAATTTTGTCATGCTCTAATTTTCCTTTTATTAACTTCCTTTCTAAAACTTTCCTCACTTCCTAGATGTCCAAACCCTGAAGATACCACAGTGGAAGTTCTTCAGAATGGTATTGATACAACGAGCCATTTCTCCTTCAGGATGTTCACCTTCTCAGGAATTTCTGACCACGTCTTCCTGCACTGTGAGGTTCATCTTTGCCTTGTACAGAACGGCCGATGTGCACTGGTAAGTTTAGACAGTAAATCTTAACTACAATGCTGCATTACTGACAATAGCCTTCAAGCAAATTGTGAACTTTTTACGACAGGTCTTTCTAAAAGAAAACAAACTCAACAGCTTTTGCATTGTAGAAAGCATGAACCCCGTCATGAAATTTAATTTTTCTTGTCTGTCATTTTCAGTCATGCAACCATGGATATAGAAGTAGAAGGCACAGATCTTTGGACTTCCTCCACTCTGCAGCAATCTCCATGGGTCTGAAAGCTCAGTAAACCTGATAAATGAAAGATCCTACAAATTTAATCAAAATACTCTGTTAAAAAAAGAAATATAAATGTTTTAAAGAACTTCCTTGTCTTTAAACATCTAGATTTCAAAGAGAAATATTGCAGATATTTTAAATAAACATATCACTTATGAAAATTAACTAGTTGGTGAAAAAGGATTTTGGAGGAACTACATTTAACCCAGAGAAAACAAATTAATTCTTTTAAAAATAACTCTGTATACATGTTTTGCTTTATAGTTATAGATGAAGTGTTATTCAAAACAGTATATACAAAACTATATTGTTGGGTGTATATGGGTTAAATTTGGGTGGATATTTACTATAAATGGAATTAAATGAAATAATTAGCTGTCTCTCTTTCTCTTTGTTCAAGGAGTAATCTTGGAACACATTATACCAAACTAACCTTTAATAAAACTCTTAGCAATGAAGAAAAAACTTTGTGACTTTTTTTTTAGTTTTAGTTTCATGTGTTTTGACTGAATTAAATATTTAAGTGCTACTTACAGAGTACATAACATTGCAGGGAATGAACATGTCACTCTCTTAAAATGTAACTGGTAGTTCTGACAGAGTAAGAACAATAGTATTTACTGTACTTGTGTGCTCATTAAAAATAAGTTACACCCATCCAGAGATAAATATGAGCTGTTCCACTCAATGTAGTATAAATGTGTCGGCAAGGCAGGCAAGACACGACAGGACAAGACACCCAAACAGGGAAACATCCACAACTGACACACACAATTACATACACACACGTACACACACCACCTCCCTGTAGAAATCTATGAAGTCTACACAATAAAGACAACAATTACATGTTCCCAAAAGCTAAAGAATAAAAATATGATTTAAAATGTAGATTTAAAAATGTCCAATGAAGGAGCAGACCTCACATGATAGGGGAGACCATTCCGAAGCCTGGCCCTAGCCACAGAAAAGGCCCGATCACTCTTTGATTTGTAGCGACACCGTGACGCAGTTAAGAGCAAGTGATTAGAAGGTCTAAGTGCCCTAGCAGGACAGTATGACACAAGAAGATCATTTCTTGAAAGAGGATTCTTCAACTTTGCAATAGATCTTAAATGAAAAAAGTTTCCTCTAATATCAGCGCTAATTTGTTTATCAAAAAATAGTGAAGAGTCAAAGATCACTCCAAGGTTTTTGATTTGTTTGCGTACATTGGTTGAGAGAGGACCTAACTGGGCTTCAAGATCAGGGGAGTAATTTGCAGGACAACCTAAAATTAAAACCTCTGTTTTATCCTCATTTAGCTGCAATAATTTGTCATCCACCTCTTGATCCACATCAAATGAATCAGTGGTGTCAAGCTTTACTGGAAGGTAAAACTGAGAATTGTTTGCATAACATTGATATGAAATGTTGTATTTCTGAAAAATGTGGGCCAAGGGAAGCATATAAATGGAAAACAATAAAGGTCCCAAAATGGATCCCTGGGGCACACCACACAAAACAGGTGCAGATGATGAGGAAAAATTCCCTAAATTTACAGAAAAAGTCCTATTCTTAAGGAAAGAAGCAAACCATTGTAATACATTGTCTTTGACACCTACCATACATTATAGTCATTCAAGAAAAATGATATGGTCAATAGTATCAAAACCAGCACTATACAAGAACCTGAATCCAGAGCAAGCAATCCTCAAGTGAGCTGACTCAGTTTATTAAATTATTTTAACCATTTTAATTTAAGTACTCCATTCAGACAAACAAAATCAATTGTATTAAATCCCCAATTAATGTAATATCTTTTACAGTTATGCACTTCAACCAAATAAAGTTGAAATTTGATTTTATTTATTGCCCCAATATTCTGTGGAGAAATTGAGATGGAATAAATAGATATTTCTGATAGTTAGATCTCTCTGCAATCAAACAATTCATTTTGATCTACAAATTTGTAATGAGTTTAAAATATTCTAAAGTTCTTTACAATCTTTTGTAATATAAAAAAACAAGAATTTTGACTTTATCCTTGACTGAGAATATCAGTGCTTTGAAGATTATTGAACTGAGAGCAGTTCACACTTGCTTACATTTAGATATAAGCCAGAAGCTCTTGAAAAACGGTATGGCATTGATAACTTTTGGAATCTCTGATTCATCCCATAAATCAACAATATGTTTTTCTGTGTATATTTCTATTAGTTTTAGCATGCAGACAGGACTTTTATTTTGGTGTGGTAGTGTGACGTCTAAAAACTGCGTCGCGCTCCTGATGCATCTGATGTGATTCGATTGAAGAAAGGTTTGTGTTTTATTCATTTAAAGTGTTTAAATTAATGCAACCATTTTAGACAGTTTATAGACAACTGTGAAATGGTTATTACTATTATTATTGCTGTTGAATGTAGCACTGTAATGTATATAATAACACGAATGAACGTTGTTTTTGTAAGTAAAGCTTTTTCACACATGAGTAACTGAAAAAGGTTCGTCTCATTTCGCAATGTCAATTGAACCAAATGTAAACAAACACACATGTGAAACTAATATAACAAACTAGCTGCTGATGTTTATCTGTGTAATGTATTAAATGTAACAGAATATTATAAAATACACAGTTTGTATAATTTGTGTTCTATTTGTAATTCTAATTTCGAGTGTTTTTAATCTAATCAGATAATTTAAGTTCATTAACTCTGACTCTCTTCCCAGTGTGCTGAACTACTGAACTAGAGCTGATTGAGACACACCCAGAGATTTAGTGTGGATTTATTTTTCTTTCTGTTAATTATTCTCATCTTAAACAGGAAAAACACAAAGAAAAACTCTCGATGAAGCGACTGAGATCCACGTGACACACTATTATAAAGATGGCTTTTATTAAGGAGAAGAATGAAGACATGAGGATTGAAGAAACATTCAGTGTGAAACAAGAAGAAACTGAGGAACAAACAGGTCGGTTTCATTCTCAAAGCTGAACTCAGTCATTTGATTCTTATTAAAATGTCCAGCTCTACAGAAATGAGTGATACTTTTGAATAATATCATATGATATTATTCTTAATTAAAGTGGTTTTATTTATTCGGGTCACTTCATGTGGTCATTTCACAGTGAGCGCTTTAGCGTTTTTTTACCGGCCGCTGATATTTGAAGAATGTTTAACTTTGGGTAAAACGCAACACTCATCACTGTCACTTTTTACCCAGCCATCCAATCACAGTGGACAAAAATTACACTGACCATTTGGCACATCCTGCTTGTACAACAGATGACAAGGAGCATAATAACAGAATAAAATTTAAAACAAGAGCCAGGTCAAATACTTTACATTGTATTGACATTTTTATATATTCGCTAAAACCTAGCGTAAGCTCATTCAGAAATACTGGTTCGTTTGCAGAAACCGTTAAACGCCACTTACCTTTGTCAGCAAAAGCCTCTAAGTTCACAGAAGAACCAATTGGTAGACTCAAATCATGTGATTTCAAGATGAATGATGGTGTGCGTATGATCCGGCATTCAATTGCAGATCTGGAAGTTTTTATCATGTTTTGTCCATCGTTATAGTGCCAATGACAGGATTTTGCGAGTAGCAAGTAAACACAACAGTGTTCCTTTTGCTGCTATAAAACTGACAGAAATGGACGTTTTACTATGTCTTGTTGTCCAAAGAGTTAGACTTGGAGTTTTTTGCACAAAAAAATGGGCTGTTTTTCAGCAAAAGACAGTAAAATTGGTTAAATACCAATTAATTGACTAAAGTGACATTTTTGAAGATGAGGCATTTCAATAACTGACTAATAACCTTTTCATTACCATTAAAATGAAATTACTGAATCTAAACATAGGAGCTTGGTAAAATGTGCTCGTTTAAAAGAACGCCATGTTTTTAGAATGCCATGTCATTTGTGAGATGCTGCAAAAGACGCAAGACTCCAGCACAATGGTTTTTGTCTGTCTAGCGTGTTTACATAGAATGCATTTTTCCATTCCAGTGTGCTCCTTTTCCATTGTTTTTCTGTGTGAACGGACCCTTAGAGGTTTTTGCAATGTAACTCTTCAAATATCTAGCCCCACACTCTTACCTCGGCAAAGGTAAGACCTGCTTGCTTTGCAGTGTTGTGTAAAATGTACACTGCTGTTTTTCTGTAGAACTCTTGCCGCAATTGAACTGTGTTGTCCAAAGTTTACGACTACATTGTAGTTGGTCACCAGGTTTGCACACATCTCAGGAGGGATTTTGGTCCACTCCTCTTTACAGATCCTCTCTAAATCCTTAATGTTTCTTGGCTGCCGCTTGGCAACTCAAAGTTTCAGCTCCCTCCACAGATTTTAGATAGGATTAAGGTCTGGAGACTGGCTAGGCCACTCCATGACCTTAATGTGCTTCTTCTTGAGCCACTCATTTGTTGCCTTGGCGGAATGTTTTGGGTCATTGTCATGCTGGAACACCCATCCACGACCCATCTTCAGTGTTCTGCCTGAGGGAAGGAGGTTCTCGTCCAAGATTTTTATAGTACATAGCCCTGTTCATTGGCCCCTCAATGGGGTGAAGTCGTCCTGTACCCTTAGCAGAGAAACAGCCCCAAAGCATAATGTTTCCACCTCCATGCTTGACTGTAGGGATGGTGTTCTTGGGGTCATAGTCAGCATTTCTCTCCCTCCAAACACGGCGAGTTGAGTTGATGCCAAAGAGCTAAATTTTGGTCTCATCTGACCACAGCGCTTTCTCCCAAGCCTTCTTTGAATCATTTAGATGTTCATTGGCAAATTTCAGATGGGCCTGTACATGTGCCTTTTTGAGCATGGCGACCATGCGGGCACTGCAGGATTTCAATCCATGGTGGTGTAGTGTTACCAATGGTTTTCTTGGTGACTGTGGTCCCAACTGCCTTGAGATCATTTACAAGCTCCTCCCGTGTAGTTCTGGGCTGATCCCTCACCTTTCTCATCATTTTTACCCCATGAGGCGAGATCTTGCATGGAGCTCCAAACCGAGGGCGATTGATGGTTATTTTGTATTTCTTCCACTTTCGAATAATCACACCAACAGTTGTCTTCTTCCAAGCTTCTTGCTGATGGTCTTGTAGCCCATTCCAGCCTTGTGCAGGTCTACAATCTTGTCCCTGATGTCCTTTGACAGTCATTCATCCGTTGTCCAAATGACCTCCGCTTTAACAAATTTGAGTATTGAGGGTTTTGAACATGCCAATTATCAAATGATGCTATATCATCTTACTATGCTCAGGTGGTTGTAGGGGGTTTCTTTACTGATCTCTATTAGCCTATGTGTTAGCATTTGTTAAAGCCACACATAATGGGCATTCTAATTGGATATGTTTGAGCTTTTTGGCTCAGGCACACATAAGCCGCTTTTCCACCATCGGGCCGAACGGTTCTTATTGCGTAACCGTTCTATTCCGTGCCGATCCGGGCCAGCTGGTACGGTTGCGGTTTCATTTTCCACTGTGGGGCTGATAACGGCCGCTCTTTGAATGTAATACAAAAGCGTCAGTCATTTTATTATTAATTTGTTTATGTCACTCAAATAGAGTGCTTAGCCAGCTACAGAGAAACTGGTAGCCACGCAACAGATAAGTGACCAATCCTGAGTAGCAACGTCACTTCACGGATTCTACCAGCACGATTCAGCACGGTTAGACTGCCGTGCCGTACCAGGCTCAAGTGGAAACACAACTGGAACCGTTCCTTACCATTCTAAGAACCGTTCGGCTGGACGGTGGAAAAGCGGCTATAGTCATAGGCCAATAGAGTTAAGCCATTCAGCAAAGCAGGCCCATCGTCAACTTGCCTCCTGCCATACACTTGGCTTGCTTTGTTCAAATTTCATGTCACCTGCTCTCTTACTTGCTCACAGCAGCATGTCGTGTATGTTTTAGCAGTAGCAAGTCCAGCGTAGCAGATCTATTCTGCCAAGAACAAACATATCAACATCGTAGTACCCATTACCATGCCAAACACAGTGAGAGTTGTCATGACAGAAATACAAAGTTCTGTCATGAAACTCTAGATGGCACAGGCTAATAGGTCCTTTAACTCAACCTGCTCGTAATCACATCATTATCTATAGGACACGGATGATTGTTTCCTGCTGTATCAGTAGCCAATGAGCTTGTGTGCTCAAACTTCAAAATACTTTGGTAGCATTGCCTTAGCAGTGCAGCGTGCTTCAGAAACCCTCCTCCTTCCCCAGCTTCACCTGTATAGATCTGCTACGGTAATTCATGTACACTATATTGTACAGCAGCATGTCTTGCTCATGGCAGCGTGTCGTGTATGTATTGGTAGTAACAAGTCCCGTACTTGCTCTGCAGCAGTAGCAATAACCTACAGCAGCAGTAGCAATAACCTACAGCAGCAGTGTAGCAGATCTATTCCGCCATGACCAAACATATCAACATATTCATACCCATTACCATGCCAAACACTCCGGAAGTTGTCATGACAGAAATCTATTAGGCAGTATATTTGCGAAAGTGCTTTTCTTCCTGTTTTCTTAAAAAAAAAAAAGTTGCATCATAAATGACGCAAGCGTGCTCCGGCCCAGAGCAAAGTGCAATGTGAGGTACAAGGGCATGGTACAAGAAAGCCGTGCCTAGTGTGAATACACCCTTAATGTCTGTTGCTTTGTGCAATTTAAACTGCGGTTAACTTTTATTTGTCTTTTTTGCCTTAGACCTGATGGTGCTGGAAGAGGAGAGTCAAGATCTGAATGACATGAAAGAGAAAGATCTGAATGAGAAACATGATTTCATAACTGAAGAAAAATCTTTTAATTTCTCACAAACTGAAAAGACTTCCACACAAAAAGCTCAAAATACAGAAACTAGCAGTGATTTCATCTGCAAACAGTGTGGAAAGAGTTTCTGTCAGCATAAAAACCTTGAAGTCCACATGGGAGTTCACACAGGAAAGAAGCCTTACACCTGCCAACAGTGTGGAAAAAGTTTCAACCAAAAAGGACACCTTACAGACCACATGAGAATTCACACAGGAGAGAAGCCTTTTACCTGCCAACAATGTGGAAAAAGTTTTAAACGTAAAGACCACCTTAAAGGCCACATGAATGTTCATACTGGAGAGAGCCATTTTACCTGCAAACAATGTGGAAAAAGTTTCAAACGAAAAGGACACCTTAAAGTCCACATGAGCGTTCACACTGGAGAGAAGCCTAACACCTGTCCTCAGTGTGGAAAAACTTTCAAACGAAAAGGACACCTTAAAGACCATATGAGAATTCACACAGGAGAGCTCCCTTTCACCTGCCAACAATGTGGAAAAAGTTTCAAAATAAAAGGAACCCTTAAAGACCACATGAGAATTCACACAGGAGAGAAACGCTACACGTGCCCTCAGTGTGGAAAGAGTTTTGGTCACAAAGGACAATTTAAAGCCCACATAAGAATTCACACAGGAGAGAAACCCTACATATGCCCTCAATGTGGAAAGAGTTTCAACCAACCAGGAACCCTTAACATGCACATGAGAATTCACACTGGAGATAATCCGTTCATATGTGATCAATGTGGAAAGAGTTTTAGATATAAAGGAACCTTTAAGTACCACATGAGTCTTCACTAATGAGAGAACGGTTTTATATGTCATCATTGTGGAATGAGTTACAGAAAAACCTTGGGTTCATGTAATAACTTAAACCGGAGAGAAGCCTTTTCATGTGCCATCAATGGAAAGATTTACAGAAACAAAGCAAACCTTGATGTTCACATAAGAGTTTTTGTTATAGAGAGGTCTTGTACCAGCCCTGATATACTCACTGCAAAGTTCTTTTCCAGTCTTCGCTTAGTAGCAGCGGACTTAATTGAACATCCCGAGTGTTGCATTTAAATGAATATGTAAATATGTGTTGTGCTTTTTCCTTTCGGTAACAAAATAAATGCGGTGGGAAAAGTGCAGTTGTGAAAGCTTCAGATCATAGTGATGTGGATGTTTGCACCAGATCTGCAGCTCAGCTCCCCAGTCACGTCACATACACAATTATACAGATTGCTTTAAATCAAGCAGCTTTATAGTATTAAACATTAAAAAAAACAGAGATAGTGTCACTTATAATAAAATTATAACTTCAATTTCTACTATAGAGCAGCCCTCATTAAAGAAGATGGAGCCCCAGAGCACACCTACCTATTACATAATCACCATAGACCAATAGTAGTTCGACCTGCCAACATTTAGGGTGCGTTCACACTTGTCATATTTGGTTCAATTAAAACGAAACCTGGTGCGATTGCTCTGTTAGTGCGGTTCATTTGAGCATATGTGAACGCTGCCATCCGAACCCTGGCACGCACCAAACAAGCGGACCGAGACCGCTGAAAAGATGGGTCTCGGTCCACTTCCAAACGAACTCTGGTGCGGTTGAATGATATATGAACGCAAAACGGGCCAAAGACATTTAAATGATATAAAAACAGGAAGATGAGACCCTAAAAAGGACAGAATCCTCACGCATATCGGTTTTCTCTCGTTATAGTCATGAGTTTGCCCGTCACAGGCAGCAGATCGTTTGTGTGTGTGACGAATGGATTCCCGCCACTGTTTTGACTCCTTTACACATTTTATAAGCTCTTCACGAGTTCCCAGCTGGCCAAAAATACCATCGTATGCAGACTACGCACACACAACGAGCGCATTTACCTCAGCACACAGCATTGTTTTGGATGTTCGGTAAGTTCCGTCTCAAATTAGGCAATACGTCATAAAATACGACCAATCAGGTTGTGAACGTATCCCTATGCCTTTAGGTTCGGTATCTTTTGGTTCGGTGATAAAAATGCCAATCTGAACGCTAATTGGACCAGGACTAAATGTTTTTTTTTTCTTTTTTGGTCCGGACCAAATGAACCAAACGAACCGAACTACAAGTGTGAACGCACCGGTTCACTTCCGCGATTTGGTACATTTGCGTTCATATCAGATGCGAACCGTACCCCAGACCACCCTTTTTAAGCGGACTCGGGTACGGTTTGTGGGTGCACACCCGAGTTTAGAAGACAGTGTTCACATCATCCAAATGTAATTGAACCTGGGTGCGCACCAAAAGTGCTAATGTTAAAGCACCCTAAATGGCATATAAATCAAAACTAACGTTACTGAATGAAACCCAGGAAGAGCTATAGGACTGTGAAGCTTTAGGGGTCTTGATGGACCTGCTGATACCGATTTTTGCCGATTTAGATTTTCTTTCTAAGCACTATAATTGACAGTACATACAAACAAAAATCTACTTTTCTTCAATGAAAATTTTTTTTTTCATAAACAAGTCAGTAATAAAATAAGAACAAACAAATTGCAAACAACAGCACAAATAAATGCAATAGTATAAAGAGAGATATGCTATAGTGTTCAGGTAAGAAATACTATAGAAATGGAAGTAATCAAATGTAAAATAACACTGGATAGTCTTCCTTGTAAAAATTAAATACAGATTAATGCTTACAATTTACAAAAGTTATTCAGTCAAGAGCAGAGAAAGCACATATCAACATTCTCCTCTAAAAGTGATCGGGCAGACCAAACCGTAAGTCATAGAGATCTGAAACTTTAAGGGCTGGTAATACTCATACCGCCTACAATGTCACCAAGGCTCGTCCCGATCGGCCTGACGGGGGTGCTACAGCAGTGAAAAGTATGAAATCCCTAATAACTCTTAAACCGTTAGGCGTAGGCTCAAGTGTGTTATATCATTGGAATCCTTGGCTCAAGATGGACAAATTTTCCATATTTTGTCCTCATATTTGATCTTGTGCTGGTGAAATTTTCGGGTATTTTTTTGAAAAAACTACTTCATGAACTAATCCTAGGTTTTTGGCCCCATCGGAACCAAACAAGTGCAACAAGATTCTCGGGGGCCAGTTGTTCAAAAGTAATCTGATGGGATTTCAGCTATCGGATTGGATCAAATCTTGAAAATGGGTTCTTGAAAAGGAAAAAAGCATTCTGAAATCAGATTAGATCACAAAATCCAATCTTGGTTTTGATCTGGATAAAATCATCAGTTTGTGTTGTTCAAAACTTTTTAGTAAGATTGGGATACATTTGATCCAGAAAATCTGGATTATACTGATCCCATCAGAAGGGTGGATATCAGGAACAAAAATGTAATAAAACTGGTCAAAAATACAACATTTTTATCATGTAATTGGTATACATGTAATCAATATACATACACACTTTTTTTTAATTTTTTTATTTTGCTCTTGATTAGTTTAACTGTTAAAATACTAAATCAGAAATAGGCATTAGGCTACATATTTAGCCTTTTAGTAACCTGCTGTAAAGTAAAAAGAGATTTTGGGGCCATAAAATAATCCCCAAACAGCTGTAATTATCAAACAAATTTTTTTTAATTTTTTTTTATCACTGTTTGTAAACTACATTGGCACAATCATTAGCGATGGACCAGTCAAAAGTTCATTGCGAGTAAACGCTACGCTGAACTTTTGAGAGAATTTAAACAACTCCTAGTTGTTAATATAATACTACAGTATCTCGAAGGTAATTCCCTGAATTCCTGAATACTTACAATACAGTCCAATACTTCCCTGAAGTATGGTGACGGCGCCCCGTCAAGAAGCTACTATCACTACCTCAATCACACTTTAGCTGTTAATTTTGTTGTCTTTGAGAACATGGGCAGTGATGAAATAAAAGAAATGCTTACATCCTTTACATGCCTTGTTTATGCTTTATACTTGTGACATGAGCTCTTTGTATTCACCTGTAAGGACAGGCTCCTAAAATACATATAAAACTACAATGTTTCATTTTCAGTCAGACTTAATGACTGCAGCGAGACACAGTACGATCTCAATAAAGAATCCAGCTGAAGATTCAGAGTCTCCTGGTCTTCACATCTGTGTTTGCTACAGGTGTAACTGGATATTGTAGGGATTTTGTTCTCAGATCTTTAATTTCACTATTAATATACTTCTATGCCTGGTTTCACAGACAAGGCTTAAGCTAGTCCCAGACTAAAATGCATGTTTGAACTGAAAGCAACTTGTGCTGACATATCTGAAAATTTAAGGCTTTAATCTAGTGAATCATATTCCTTTATACAGAGAAGGGAAATCAATTGTATTAAATCCCCCATTAATGTAATATCCTTTACAGTTATGCACTTTAACCAAATAAAGTTGAAATTTGATTTGATTCATTGCCCCAATATTCTGTGGAGAAATTTAGATGGAATAAATAGATAATTCTAATAGTTAGATCTCTCTGCAATCACATATTTAATTTTAATTTTTAAAGTTTAAAATATTCTAAAGTTCTTTACAATGCTTTGTAATATGAAGACCAAGAATTTTGACTTTATCCTTGACTGAGAATATCAGTGCTTTGAAGATTATTGAACTGAGAGCAGTTCACACTTGCTTACATTTAGATATAAGCCAGAAGCTCTTGAAAAACGGTATGGTATTGATAGCTTTTAGAATCTCTGATTCATCCCATAAATCAACATTTGAATTTATTTTCTGTATGTAGACTTATATTAGTTTAAGCATGCAGACAGGACTTTTATTTTGGTGTGGCTGTGTGACGTCAAAAAACTGCGCCGTGCTCCTGATGCATCCAATATGATTCAACTGAAGAAAGGTTTGTGTTCGTATTTATTTAAAGTGTTTAAATTAATGCAACCATTTCAGACAGTTTATAGACAACTGTGATATTATTATTATTATTGAATGTAGCACTGTAATGTATATAATAACAAGAATGAACGTTGTTTTTGTTAGTAAAGCTTATTCACACATGAGTAACTGAAAAGGCTCTCATTCTCAGTCAATTGAACCAAATGTAAACAAACATGTGAAACTAATATAAAATAACAACAAACAAGCTGCTGATGTTTATCTGTGTAATCTATTAAATGTAACAGAATATTTTATAATAAAAAACAATAGTGTTTGTATAATTAATGTTCTTTTATTGATTTGTAATTCTAGTTTTCTAATGTTTTTAGTCTAATCAGATAATTTAAGTTCATTAACTCTGACTCTGACTCTCTTCCCAGTGTGCTCAACTACTGAACTAGAGCTGATTGAGACACACCCAGAGATTTAGTGTGGATTTATTTTTCTTTGTTATTTATTCTCTTCTTAAAAAGGACAAACACATAAAAACTCCAGGTGAAGCGACTGAGATCCATATGACACACTTTTATAAAGATGCCGTTTATTAAAGAGGAGAATGAAGACATGAAGATTGAAGAAACATTCAGTGTGAAACAAGAAGAAACTGAGGAACAAACAGGTCAGTTTCATTCTCAAAGCTGAACTCAGTAATTTTATCCTTATTAAAATGTCCAGCTAAACAGAAATGAATGATATTTTTGAATAATGTCATATTAAAGTGGTTTTATTTATTCGGGTCACCTCGTGTGGACAGACATGTTGAGATCACATGACCAGACAAATACTAATGCTGCCTTCAACCTGAGAAGATCCCACTTCCATCCGTTATTATGACACATATTAAATTAGGAAAAATAATACAGAAGTAGCCTTTTACAATTTCTTGTGTGACATTAAACCCAAAAATTAACTTCTGATTGGAAAACAATGAAAACCATTAATTTATATCACTTAATTATACAACAGTATCTAACAAAATCTTTATTTTGCATAAAGGAAAGCATGAAATGTGAGTGATCAGATTTATATTTGTTAGTCAACGAATTCCCCCTGTAGTCAATTATTTTATCCCTTAAAATTCATCTCTGATCACCAAAATGACATATTTAAAAACATTTTCCAGTGAATTTTTTTTCTTCATGCCTTAAAATAGCTTTAATGTAACTCTACACCCTTGCCTTATTTAATATACAAGGATCAATGAATATGCAAATTAGCCCCGCCTCCACTCGCTCACGCCAGCTCAGAGAGTATGAGCTGGCATTCAATTGCAGAGCTGCAAGTTTTGTCCATTGTTACAGTGGCAGTGACAGGATTCCGCCAGTAGCAAATAATTGTTCCTTTTGCTGCTGTAAACTGACAGAAACTGATGTTTTACTATGTCTTTTTGTCCAAAGAGGTGGACTTAAATGTTTTTGCACAAAAAAAGTACACAAAGACAGTAAAATTTGTTAAATACCAATGAATTGACTAAAGTGACATTTTTGAAAGTAAGATATTTCAATAAGTGACTAATAACCTTTTCATTGCCAATCAAAGTGAACTTACTGAACCTAAATATAGGAGCTTGGTAAAATATGCTAATTTAAAGTGGAATGGGGAAAAGACGCAAGGTCTCGAAATGCGTTTTTCTAAAAGTCGAGCTGATTTTAACTTGAGCGCCGCGTTTTTAGAACGCCATGTCATGCACGAAACACTGCAAAAGACATCAGCGCAATGGTTTTGCATGTCCGTCTAACGAAAAACAATGGAAAAGTAGCACATTGGAATTGAAAAACGTGTTGTGTGTGAACAACCCCTTAGAGGTTTTTGCAACGTAACTCTTTAAATATCCAGCCTACACTCTTACCTCAGCAAAGGTAAGACTTTTGGTAAGACTGCTTTGTAGTGTTGTGTAAAACATGACACAGGCAGCCATGTACATAAACACTGCTGTTTTTCTGTAGAACTCTTGGTGCAGTTGAATTATGTTGTCCAAATTTCATTTCTCATCTCTATTAGCCTTCAACGTGTTGTCATTTGTTAAAGCCACACAAAATGCATATTCTAATTGGATATGTTTGAGCTTTTTGGCTCAGGCACACATAGTCATAGGCCACTAGAGTTAAGCCATTCAGCGTGGTACCCCAGGCACACAGTCATAGGCTAATAGAGTTAAGCCATTTGGCAATTAAGGCCCATCGCCAATTTGCCTCCCGCATGTTGGGGGATTTTCTGACCTACAGTACACTTGGTTTGCATTGTTCAAATTTCATGTCAGCTGCTCTGTTGGGGGGTAATTCATGTACACTATATTGTACAGCAGCAGCATCTCTTAATTGCTCACAGCAGTGTGTTGTGTATATTTTAGCAGTAGCAAGTCCTGTACTTGCTCTGCAGCAGCAATAACCTACAGCAGCAGCAGCAATAAAAGCAGCAGCGTAGCTATTCCACTAAGACCAAACACATCAACATTGTCGTACACATTACCGTGCCAAACACTCAGAGAGTTGTCATGACAGAAATACAAAGTTCTGTCATGAAACTCTAGATTTCGCAGGCTAATAGGTCCTCTAATTTAACCTGCTCGTAATCACATCGTTATCTATAGGACACGGATGATTGTTTCTTGCTGTATCAGTAGTCAATGAGCTTGTGTGCTCAAACTTCAAAATACTTTGGTAGCATTGCCTTAGCAGTGCAGCGTGCTTCAGAAACCCTCCTCCTTCCCCAGCTCCACCTGTATAGATCTGCTATGGGTAATTTATGTACACTATATTGTAAAGCAGCAGCAGCATCTCTTACTTGCTTATGGCAGCATGTCATGTAAAAGCAGCAGCATAGCAGATCTATTCCACCATGACCAAACATATTTACATTGTCATACCCATTACCATGCCAAACACTCAGAGAGTTGTCATGGCAGAAATCTATTAGGCAGTCTATTAGCGATAGTGCTTTTCTTCCTGTTTTCTTCAAAACTGAGTGCAGGGGAGTGGGGACAATCACGCCAGGGCACGGTAGAAGGAAACCGTGCCTAGTGTGAATACACCCTTAATGTCTATTGCTTTGTGCCATTTAAACTTGGGTTAACTTTTATTTGTCTTTTTTTTGCCTTAGACCTGATGGTGCTGAAAGAGGAGGATCAAGATCTGAATGACATGAAAGAGAAAGATCTATATGAGAAACAGCATGATTTCATAACTGAAGAAAAATCTTTTAATTCCTCACTGACTGAAAAGACTTCCTCACAAAAAAGAGCTCAAAATACAGAAACTAGCAGTGATTTTATCTGCAAACAGTGTGGAAAGAGTTTCTGTCAGCATAAAAACCTTGAAGTCCACATGAGAGTTCACACGGGAAAGAAGCCTTACACCTGCCAACAGTGTGGAAAAAGTTTCAACCAAAAAGGACACCTTACAGACCACATGAGAGTTCACACTGGAGAAAAACCCTACACATGCCCTCAGTGTGGAAAGAGTTTCAGTTACAAAGGACAATTTAAAGCCCACATAAGAATTCACACTGGAGAGAAACCCTACATATGCCATCATTGTGGAAAGAGTTTCAACCAACCAGGAAGCCTTAACATGCACATGAGAATTCACACTGGAGATAATCGGTTCATATGTGATCAATGTGGAAAGAGTTTTAGATACAAAGAAACCTTAAAGTACCACATGGGCCTTCACTTATGAGAGAATGGTTTTGTCATCAGTGTGAAATGAGTTTCAGAAAAACCTTCATGTAAAAACTTTTACGGGAGAGAAGCCTTTCATGTGCCATCAATGGAAAGATTTACAGAAACAAAGCAAACCTTGATGTTCACATAAGAGTTTTTGTTAAAGAGAGGTCTTGTACCAGCCCTGATATACTCACAACAAAGTTCTTTTCCAGTCTTCGCTTAGTAGCAGCGGACTTAATTGAACATCCCAAGTAGCATTTAAATGAATGTGTAAATATGTGTTGTGCTTTTTCCTTTCGGTAACAAAATAAATGCGAGGAAAAAGTGTAGTTGTGAAATCTTCAGATCATAGTGATGTAGATGTTTGCACCAGATCTGCAGCTCAGCTCCCCAGTCACGTCACATACACAATTACACAGATTGCTTTAAATCAAGCAGCTTTACAGTATTAAACATGAAAAAACAGAGATAGTGTCACTTTCAATAGAATTACAACTTTAATTTCTACTATGAACTATGAAGCAGCCCTCAAGTGGATCAAAAACCTTATTGAAATGTAACATTTATTACATTTCTAGAGGTTTACAAAATAGAGCAATTTCAAAAATCACTTATGTATTGACTGAGGGGAAAAACATTTAAATTTTGCTCAGTGTTATTAAAAAATACAGATATATGATTTTGTGATGTCATTACTCACGGAAATACTCATTTTTACATGTGAACTGCAAGCTTAGTACTTACAAAAAATATAAAATAAATGCAATGGAACATGTAAAGTTTTTCATATTTTTCCTTTTTATTAATAAAATAAAACTTAATAACAGATTATAAAAAGTCCTAAGAACTGTTTTATATGTAAAAATGTCACCAATAAATCCAAAGTATGGTTTGAAAAAAGATAATAATAAACTTATTAATAATATTATTAGAGATAAATAAATAATATTATTAGCGATGCACCAGAACTAAGCTGATACAGATACTTTCATATTTGGTACTCGTTGATACTATACCTGTATTTTCATTGCGTTTGTCATTTTTAAATATACTAGAGAAACCAAAAGAATATTCATAGGTTTAATTTGTTTAGCTAATATGTATTTCCTTCAGTTATTTTCATGCTTAATTATGCCTGATAAATGTATTGTACAAGCTTCTGTTACTTTCACTGTTCATTCTATTGCTCTATCATTATATCTTTCATTTAACTCTTTTCCCGCCATTGACAGACATTTCTGGCTTT
This sequence comes from Ctenopharyngodon idella, assembly GCF_019924925.1. Lineage (NCBI taxonomy): Eukaryota > Metazoa > Chordata > Actinopteri > Cypriniformes > Xenocyprididae > Ctenopharyngodon > Ctenopharyngodon idella. The sequence goes on from NC_067223.1 coordinate 20,869,145, forward strand.
CTGTGTTTTCATTGTTATACAGTAGGGGGGGCTATTACGCATCTTCTGAAAGAGTACTGAACCTCCTGATAAAAACACAGGTGAAGAAGAAGCATAGTTCAAGCGCATAGACATTATAATAAACACTAGACCCCCTATTGGCCTCTTTGGACTGTTACGTCAACAAGTCCGCCATATTGTGTGGGGCAAGACTGCTCTGTAAACAAATGCAAGTAAACGGGTGAGCTGCAGTTTTTCTGGATAAAAACAAATTTGTTTACATTTATCAGCCGATTTCAGTGCTTTATAATGTACATGGTGTACAAAAAGATCTAGTTACTTAAAATCTCTGTAGTTAGACATATAAAATATTTAATTTAATAAGAAATAGTCAAAGCTCAGGCTTGTCATGTATTTGGCTGCTTTATTCTTGTATAGAAATTGTGAAAACGCCCATACTGAGATATAATTTAATTTTCACATTAAACGAAATAAAGTTTTCTTATTGTGGAAAAGGCATTTTCTGTCTTTAACCAAAGTCCCTTTAAGACAAGTCATTTCACTCGGCGGCCATCTTTGAAATGCCTCTCGGGCATTCAAGTGCAGCTCCTATCTCTTTGAATGGGGAAACATCAAATTCTCCAAAGCTGTTTGGCCAAGCTTTCGATTCAATTTCATATTTGAAATCACCAATGAAATCTGACAACAACTGTCTCATCAATTTTTTTTTCCAAACGCTCGAATCATGACAAAAAAACTATTTTTTAGGCTGGATCAAGCTAATGCGCATGTGCAGACCTAAATGCGCGTCTCTTGTGCCTCGTTTCGGAGGCGCGCATCTGACTGTTTCTATAGAAACCGGAGCTTCTAACGGCCGCTGCAGTGACGCGATGACTTTACCAGTCGGCGATTGGCTCTTATTTTGAAGGCGGGACTTATTCCGCGTTACACTTTCTCCCATTCAAAACAATACGAGTGGCACGTCTTGTGTTATTCTATAGTCTTTGCTTTAACCCAATTTTAGCTTTTCTTGAAACAAATCATCAAATACACAGGCTGCTTTCTGTATTTTTATAGCACTAAAATGATACAGATATTTATAGATAGATACTCCAAAACATACAACAACAACGATAACTGATGGATCGCTTATGGTAATCCATATATGGTACAACAGTGCAATGCAAATAGTAAATATAAGATAAAGTGAGAATAGTAAATAGTTTGTGTAGTATATAATATTGTCAATAAACAAACAGTATACAGCAAACAAAATAGTAATGAATAGTACAATTCTATAATAGTATAAGTACAATAATATAATAATATATTGATAATAGCATATAGTATAATAATAATACTATAATAATAGCAATAGAATATGTAGTATCATTTACAGAATACAGACAATAATATAACAGCATAACTATAATAGATTGATAATCTCAAGTATTGGTATAATAATAGCAAATACAATGTAATATCAATTGCAAAATAATATAGACAATAATAAAAATAGTAAATTAAATAGTGACTAGTACAATAATAATATAGTATTGGTATAATAATAACAACAAAAGGCTATACATTTTCCATCAATCATCTAAAATCGAGAATCCTTTGAACAGAACTGCTTAGCAGAGCTTTTTTCTTGAGTTGCCACTCTGTTCAGTTTGGCAATGTGGTGCATCCTCAGTTTGTGAAACACAGACACAACAACTAATGACAAGAGAGAAAAATGATGGTTGTCAATTCCAAACTGTGTTTCCTGAATGTGCTCCTTGAGAAAAAACACATCCTCTGAACCAATCTCAGAGTGTCTTAGATCAGTCAGTTTGTCCGAGCTGACGGCTTTCCAGACGGATGACTGTTGAATGAACCGGCACACCACCTACAACATAAACAAGGCTCGCCCTGATCGGCCTGATGGGGGCACTACAGCGGTGTTTTTTATTCTTTTGTCCTCATATTTGATCTCACTCTGGTGAAATTTTTGGGTATTTTGGATTTTTCGAAAAACCTACTTTTTGAACTAATCCTAGGTTTTTGGCCTCATCGGAACCAAACCAGTGCAGCAAGATTCTCAGGGGCCAGTTGTTCAAAAGTAATCTGATTGGACCAAATCTTGAAAATGGGTTGTTCAAAAGGAAAAAAAGGATTTTGAAATCAAATTAGATTACAAAATCCAATCTTGGTTTTGATCTGGATAAAATCATCAGTTTGTGTTGTTTAAAACTTTTTAGTAAGATTGGGATACCTTTGATCCAAATTAATCTGGATTATACTGATCCCATCAGAAGGGTGGATTTCAGGAACAAAAATATAATAAAACTTCAAAACTGGTCAAAAATACGTTTTTATCATGTAATATACATACACATTTTTTATTTTGCTCTTGATTAGTTTGACTTCTAATAAATTAGAAGTAGACATTAGGTTACATATTTAGCCTTTCAGTAACCTACTGTAACGTAAAAAAAAGAACCCCAAACAGCTGTAAATATCAAATAAATTTAAATATTTGATTCAAAGGATTTTTTTAATCATTGTTTGTAAACTACATTGGCATAATCATAAGAGATGAACCAGTCAAAAGTTTTTTGCGAGTGAACCTAAGTTTCTTGGGTGAATGCAAAAGCATTGAAATGTGTTTTTTCCCCCTATATCATATTCTTTCTATCACCATGTCCCTTTAGGGGCTCCGTAGAGCAATAGTAATCCAAATTTGGTAATCTGAAAAAGTGTGGAGCCACTTCTACTAAAACTTCTACTATAACTTGTGAACGGAAATATTTATTCACCAAACTAGGCACACATACACTATATTGCCAAAAGTATTGGGACACCCCTCCAAATCATGGAATTAGGCATGCAGACTACTTCTACAAACATTTGTGAAAGAATGGGTTGCTTTCAGGAGCTCAGTGAATTCAAGCGTGGTACCATGATAGGTTGCCACCTGTGCAATAAGTCCGTGCACAGTTGCCCTGAAGCCACCGGGGTGGTGGTGCCACCGGGCTTGGGCCCGCCATTGCTGCTTGCAGCTATATTTATTCTTCCTCTTCTTCTCAAAAATGGATTGCATTTTTGAGGGCCTAAACGTGCCCGAAAACTCATGAAACTTTGAACACGCATCAGAAGTGATGAAAATTTACGTCTGTTATGGGTCTCAGAATTAGGCGTGGCAAAATGGCTCAATAGCGGCACCTACAAAATTTCAACAAAGTGCCCCTTACGCTATGTTTCACGTACAGGTATGAAGTTCGGTACAAACATGTAACAGCCCAATACCTACAAAAAAGTCTCTTGGAGCAAAAAACTGAAACTGAACAGGAAGTCAGATATTTTTAATTAACTTTACAAAATTTGTGCAATTTTTGCCATTTCCACACGTTGTACTTTAACAAACTCCTCTTAGAGCTTTAATCAGATCAACATCATATTAAGTCATTAAATTGCGAAGATCCAGACTTTTCACCAAAGGACGTGTCCGTGGCGGCCTGACAAAGTTCAGTGTTTCGCCATGAAACAGGAAGCTGTTGTAACTCAGGTATACAATGTCGGATCTGCCCCAAACTTCATATGATTTATTAGAGTCCTGGCCTGAAGTCATCTACTTGACTTGGCAATATTCAGTCATACCTGCGGACAAGAGGAAATTACATGTTTTACACTGTGATTAACTCCTCATAGACATTTAACCAGATCAACATCATATATATAGCCATCACTATTTAAGTCGTAATTTAGTTTTTTTGGCGCACCAAAAATATTCTCGTCATTTTATAATATTAATATTGAACCACTGTACTCACATGAACTGATTTAAATATGTTTTTAGTACATTAATGGATCTTGAGAGAGGAAATGTCATTGCTGGCTATGTAGGCCTCACTGAGCCATCGGATAACAAAAATATCTTAATTTGCGTTCCGAAGATGACTTCACATGTGTAATAAGAGTCCTGGTCTAAAGACATCTATCTGCCAATATTCGGTTAGTCATAGCGCCACCTGCTGGCAACAGGAAATGGCATGCTTTACACTTTAATTCACTCCCAGGAACACATTTCAATATGTCACTAAGTACCAAACATATTAGAAACACATTATATAATGCAACACTTGGCTAAGTGCTAATGTATGTGATTAACGCCACAAAACAGGAAGTTGTTGTAACTCAGGCATACAATGTCCGATCTGCTCCAAACTTTATTTATTTGGTAACATTCCTGGCCTGAAGACATCTACGTGGCAATATTCAGTTACAATCAAAGCGCCACCTGTTGGCAGCAAAAAGTGTGGCCCTTTGAAATGACTTTGCCATTATTCTCCTGTATTTACTCGCTTACATGCTGTTCACTGTTTTCCTGAGGCCAACAGGTGGCGGTGAGCCCGGGTGCGAGGGCCCTTTTATCACTGCTTGCAGCTTTAATTTAATTTCGCAAACTCTGGATTAAACCTGAGTTGACAGAGAAAGTTTATACCGAGCGTTGTGCAACATCTGATCCTGATTTGGGGCCCTGGAGAAGTTTTGACATGCCCTGACATTTGTGCTTTTTTCAGTTGTTCATAAACATATTAATGGAAAAGGTGTCATTACACTGTATTCAGCACGAACTAGGCTACCATAATATGTGAGCAACATATATGTACATGTTTTTATTGTTACGTTTATAATTGTTACGTTTATAAATAATAACGTTTATGCGTGGTTATTGAAAAAAGGCCAAAAAGCAAATATTACATATGTGTTCACAAGACTTCTGGGTATTGGAGGTTGTAGAATAGAATTTTTGCTTCAAAATGATGTAAAAAATTATCCTGCCTACTTGTTCATATAAAACAATAGAGAGATTTCAATTTTCTAAGACACTTTTTGTCAAGAAACACAGTATGCATGGAGGCGCGAATCTTCATGAATAATGCTGTGATTCACACCTGAGAAGACAAAGGATCCGCATAATGACCTGCATAATGACCCGCATAATGAGCCCTTTCAGTCAGGTAGGCTATGTGGAAAAAAAACCCTCTGATAACAGGATCACATCAGCTATTGTATTAAAGTTAATATAATGTCCACTCTTCACAAAAAAAAACAAAACATGATTTTTGTGATCTCATGCATGCGCGTATAATTGCACATCATGTGAAGAAAATTTTGTATAGATCTATTATAGTTTAAATTATAGTACCAGTCAAAAGATTGGACGCATTACTGTTATAATGTTTTTAAAAGAAGTCTCAAGTCTCAAACCAAATAATGGTTTTCTATTTCAATATACTTTAAAATATAATGTATTTCTGTGATGCAAAGCGTCTGAACATTCATGTTACCTTTATGGCATTTCATATAAGCTTTTAGCTTAAAAGCATGCACATTTGGAGAAATAATGATGGATTCTCATATGTTTATGTCAATTTTCTATAAAGAGTAATATTTATTCAATATTTATTGTCATCCCTATGTGCGCTGGATACTGTGTTTTCAATTCATACTTGCAGCCGGAGGGCGCTCTGTGCACATTTAGTCCACAAATGACTCTAATGAAGAACAGGCATACCATGTGACATTCCAGGAACTAACAGAGGCTTCCAGAGATCGCTATAATCATGGCTATAACATGCAGATAAACACTTTTGAAGATAATAAATACATGATTGCGACGATGTATACATGTATTGCCTCAGAATTTGCGTCTGAATAGCGCTCGCTCCGTGGGTGTGGCCGCATTAGCGGATAATGAGCTGACTCACGGACGTCTGACATGTCTCTGTTTTCATACAGATTACATAAACACCATAAACAGAGAATTTTTGTTTTTCATTTGACTTACACGATTTAAAACCTGACATTTCAACGTTTCTTTAGACATAAGTCTCATTTTTGTGTCATTAATATTCACTAAGTTACACTTCATTTTCTGAGAACTATCAGATTGGACTTCGTTCAGAGGGAGATAACAGATCACGCATCGTGTTAGTTTTCTTTATTTTGCAAAAAGCACAACATTTTGTTTTTACTCTGAGTGTACACAAATAAAAGAAGAAATAAAAGAAGACATTCTGTAGTTTCAATTGATATATTACTTATGTCTCTATGACAAATAATGACGGAGTATTTTAAGTCTGTTTTACTGCAATGTGAAAAAAATCCTGCAAAACGCACCGGCGCCTTACCCGACTCCAGAGTGTTAACCAGTTTGGATTTATCTGGATTTGTCAACTCTAAACCTACTCTGAAACTCGGAGTTTGTTCAACTAGCTTCATGCAACAGGCCACTAGCGATGAGTGACTGAATGAACCAGGTTTATATAGGCAGAAACTAACTAGGTAATGAACAACAGCTGAATGTAATCATGGCTAATAAGTCCGAGCAGTGGATTATGGGAAATTGAGTCTGTGATAGTGAGGCAGTAGTCCTGGGTGGAGTGCCCTCTGGTGGCTATCAAGGGCACTCCCGCTGGTAATCAAGACACCCTTGTTGCAGGCTTCCTTATACTATGAGAATATATCATGAAATATGACTTACATTCTTAAAACTTTGACAAACTAAACAAAGAGTGATTATTATAGCTGATTATAATGCAGGTTACTAGGTCCAGACGTACCATATTCCACCTCGTCACTCGGATCACTACTCCCGGCACCACATTTTTGTGAGAAGTTGACCTGCACTCTGGCTCTGTACTTGCAGGCTGGGTTATACTGCACCTCATAATGTTCTTTGTCCTTTACAGTATAATTCTGTAAACACAACAACAGAAAAATATAGGATTAAAAAAAAAAAAAAACCAACAACTTTTTTTTCTGGATCTTGTTTAACATGACATTTTGTACTCCACTACATGGCACAATAATAGCTCTGCTGAGGTCATGCTTGAACTGTGACTTTTAGTGAGAATGCAGAGGACCTGATCCTGTACTATTAAATAAAAATGTAGAGGACATGATTTACCTTATTGCATATGTTGATTGTGTATTGGTAATTGTAGCATTCATTTGCAAACTCATCTAAATCTGATCCATTTGCTTGAAAAATGAGTTTTTGCCTCTCTTGATGGACTGTAAGTTGAGGTTTGTTTAGTTTCACTGCAAAATAAGTCCAAAAAAGAAAAAGATACTTTTTGTTAATGTATCTGTCTATTTAAGGAAACAGAAGAAACTTACATTAGAAAAACTTACATTAATAATACAGTTATTGCAGTATTATTGAAGGTTTTACTCAATGTAATCCCACACATCAATGTGATCAACTTTTTTTTTTTTTTTCCAAATAGTTTGCTGTTATGAAAATGACAACTCTCGATATTCATAGTTTTCAGTCACGTGACTGGCACAGAGACCTGGAGGGCACAACATCCACAGAACCGCAGCACAGGTCCGACGGCATTTATTTTCTAACCTTAACCAATGAAATTAGCTGTATGGCAGAGTTTCTGCTAAACTGTTTTGGGGGGGAAATTATGCGAACCCGAATGGACCCAAACATAAACGGCAATGACATGTCCACAGCCTGTAGCCCCGCAGTAGGTCAGGAAAAATCCCAGTGTCCTACTGAATGATTTGTCCGCTGCTCTATTACTTTCATTTATTTATTTACTTGTTTATTATTACTTTATATTATTGCCTGCCTGATGAATACAAGTTATTTCCAAGTTTGGCTTTCAGTTGTGACCAGTGGATTGGAAAAATTAGTTTAAATTAGTTAAAGACATCACGATAACAAATTTTGATCAGCCTGGGTCCTAAAGGAGACCCGATTTCTGGGAGGGGAGTCCATTTTTCATGACACTGTAATTGAGGAAAAGTGAAAAGGTGCATGTTTACCGTATTTTACTGGACGTTCATCCGTAAACGTGTTGATTACGGAAGCACCATTGTAAGTGCCGTTGAACAGATAGAATATGTCCAACGTGTCCTTGAGAAATTCATCGTGTATGATACATCCTCTGGGCTTCAACGTCTCATCAGGTATACACTTTTTTACTGATTCATAACGAGGTAGCCTGAAACACACGTTTACAACCAGTTCATGTATGCAAGGAACTTAAATGACAAATAAAAAGGGAAATATACAAAGCAAAACAGAAAATGACAAACCAGTAATATAAACTGAGGTTTTCAACATCAACAACAGGATTCCAAGTGCATTTCATCTTGCTGTGGGAATATTCGTAGCTTCTGTTTTCCACCAGCCTCACTGAAATAAATTTGCAGATTTCAAATCAGTGCTCGAGATTAGATTGCAAAAGTGAAACATTTGGAATATGAGATTCATCTGTGGATTATGGAAAAAGTGAATCTTAATGTTTGAGTTCCCTGATGTATCATAGATGCCATTATTCCTAAAAACCAGAAGAACTAACAATAAAAGTAAAATGTGCTGCTATTCACCTGATATTCAGCCTATTTGTTGTCAACCTATATGGGGATTTTTTTTACAGAGCAAAATGGCCAAAATATATGATATCACATAATTTAATTTATAGATAGTAAATAACACATGCTGCAATAAAATTAACATTTGACATATTTACTAAAATAATTTGAATTTTTGAAATTTTAAAATGTAGTCTTATTTTTATTTATTCATTTTTTTATTTAATTTGTAAAAAATGTAACAATTTAAAATATATATAAAAACTTCCTAAAATAGATGAAAAAAAAAAAAGAAAGTACACACTGTAACCAACCAACAATGCACTGGTTGTGTGCACTTGGAATCGCATTTTCTCAAGTAAAGACGAGGCAACGCTAATTTTTCATACAGTTTGGAATGATTATGATTTGTATTAGACATAATGACCAGTTGCAGAAGGGTTTGACATCTTGCTTGATTTGTAAAAATTTGCAGTGTTCATGGAAGTAAGTATGACATTTAATTAGACATCTAAACACTTGTTTAACTGCATATTTGACAAATGCCACTTTTAAAAACAATACAAGGTACTACTGCAGAGGGAGAAAGCAGAGATTCAGTGTGATCTAAAGCGTTGGTTCTTGTTCAGCACAGATTGTTTTATGATCATAGTGTCACAATGTAATGCAGACTTCAAAAAAGGGTTTTTATTGTAGGATGGATGAGTTAAAAACTATAGTGGACTCAATATTTAACCTGCAGCTCTTGATAATAACTTTTCATCTTGTGACTTTCTTCTTTGTTAAAATGAATCAAAGGATTCTGCAATCTGTATCCAATAATACCATAACACAATCAAATACTATACATGCAAAAACAGGATACCATAAATACAGTAAGGTAAGATATAACATTAACCAATTTAATTACCTCAACGTCTTAAGACGGAATAAACTAATAACATACTGCTCATGATCAAAATTGAGTTTGCTGCCACTGGATCAGTATAGAATGACAAAAAAATGGACACAATTTACATTAGATAGTTGGCTATAGTGTTGAGTACCTGAAGGTGGAGCTATGCTAATGTTCGTCGCTTGACTACTGCCGCTTTTTCCACAGTTTTCAAGGTTTGTTGTAACACTGATGCACAGTCCTTTCTCATTGGAGACATTCAATTTACAGCCCAGGGTTTGGAATCTTCTGGAATCATATTTTCCTGAACATTCCTGTTGGTGAAAGAGGATTTTTGTGTTAATTACTGCTGTAAGATATAGTATGTTTGTACTTGTGTTCATTTTGTGTTGCTGTGTTTGTGCATTACTCCATACTGAGTAAAGATGAGTCACTTTCTCATGAAAGCCTCCCCACCCTCCTGTTATTCCTTTCCAAACAATTAAATAAAAAATTTTTCCCCTTAATAACACTTTACAATAAGATTCATTTGGTAACATTAGTTAATGTATTAACTAACATAAACTAACTGATTCAAAAACTTGTGAAAATGAGATCCAGGCAGCCGATGACATTGATGAAAAATTATTTATTTATTGAATTTAAATTTGAAATAACATGAGAACTTCAAATCGATAATGGAAAAATTTAATAAAACCAAAAGGTAGAATAACAATCAAAAATCAAACATCTATGATGATAAAATTCTGGAATCTGAGTAATCTGAAAGAAAGTCATTAGAAGTGGCATCACGAGAGACAGCAAGATGCAAGTCAGGATAAGAGTAAGGGTACCAATTGAAGGAACAAGCCAGTTATATACCTTAAGCATTAGGAAAATCTTACATCACACCCTTCTAGGTCTGTTTGGATAGATAAGAAAGGTCAGCTTGAACCTTTCCGTTGTTTTGGAGAATTTATGGGCATTTATGACATTTTATGGTTTCCTGCTATCAAAACAGTCATTGGGTAATTTTATGGTCCCGTGACTGTTGACATTACCAGATTAAAAAATAGCACCCAAAGAGCGGGTTTAACACCTTTGTTGGAACAACATAATAGCAACGTTAACACATTTCAAATATCCCCTTTCATTGGAATACAAATTTTATTGCAGGAAAAGGTACATCATGTGCACAAGAACATCAGTTCTGAGAATATCTTCGCTTCGGCAGAATATGGCAAGCGTCCAAAGTTAACCACAAGTGTCACCATGACCCATTACCTAGAAACACTTAAAGTTCACTTGGAAAATGATAACACACAAAGTTCTGCAGGTAAAAGAAAATACAAAGATCATCAAATAACAAATGAGTACAATAAGGAGAAAATATGGAGTAGATATGTGATTATATGTGGTTATATGATAGTAATTGAGTACACTGAGTAAGACTATATGAATACTTGAAATAATAAGTAATATTAAAAATCATAAGTCATAAATGATAATAAATGATTAATATAGGATATGAATAAAATGCACAATATGAATATTGACCATTTTGGATTCACCACTAACCATGAACAATACATTTGTTACTGTATTTGTTAATCTTTGTTAATGAAAATACAGCTGTTCATAGTTTATTCATGTTACTTCACAGCGCATTAACTAATGTTAACAAATACAACTCTTGATTTTAATAATCTATTAGTAAATGTTGAAATTAACATTAACAAAGATTAATAAATGCTGTAGAAGTGCAGTTCATTATTAGTTCATGTTAACTAATGAACCTTAAGGAGTTGCCATTTCCTCTTTACTAGGGAACAAGACTTGGCTGAAATGTGTGTAATATTATTCAGGAACTTTTGTGCTTTCATTGAATTACAGTGAAAGCAACTGGTTTCATTTTGAACAAGCAGTGGCTGACCACCTCAAACTACACAAGAGCATAACCAAAGTATTGCATCATGTAGTTGGACAAATCACACAAACTAATTTGCATTTATTCTCTTTCATTATTCCCTTATTTCATATACATACAAAACACACAAACAAAAACAATCACCAAAATTTTCCTCTTCCTCTCACTTCACCAAACCTTGTTATTGTGTATAATGTGTGTGTTGATCAGGGTCTTAGACTTGGAAGCTGGTCTACTTTAATGGTCAAAGTAACATAATGTGACATCAATGTGAATATAAATGACTGGTTTTATGAACAGTTTTTCTAAATGTAAATGTAAATGTAAATTTAAATGTAGCCTTTGTCAAGCTTTACAGTGTCAGTACAACTGGTCATACTCTTTGCTAACCTGATTGGCTCTCCGAGAAGGAAGTGACTTCTGACATTCAGAAGGATGTTTAACTCTGAAAGTCCCTAAAATGCCAGAGGCTAGAGATGCACCGGTTGACTGGCTATAAATCAGAACAAGCTTTTTTTTTTTTTTGCTTTATTTTGGTCCATCTCTATTCCGGACTTCTGCCGAACACAAAACATGTTTTGAAAAAAGTCGTTAAGCAAACAGTTGATGGACCCATTGACTTCCGCAGTGTTTTCAAAAAAGTTGGGACAAGGCCATTTTTACCACTGTGTGGCATCCCCTCTTCTTTTTATAACAGTCTGCAAACGTCTGGGGACTGAGGAGACAAGTTGCTCAAGTTTAGGAATAGGATTGTTGTCCCATTCTTGTCTAATACAGGCTTCTAGTTGCTCAACTGTCTTAGGTCTTCTTTGTCGCATCTTCCTCTTTATGATGCGCCAAATGTTTTCTATGGGTGAAAGATCTGGACTGCAGGCTGGCCATTTCAGTACCCGGATCCTTCTTCTACGCAGCCATGATGTTGTAATTGATGCAGTATGTGGTCTGGCATTGTCATGTTGTAAAATGCAAGGTCTTCCCTGAAAGAGACGACGTCTGGATGGGAGCATATGTTGTTCTAGAACTTGGATATACCTTTCAGCATTGATGGTGCTTTTCCAGATGTGTAAGCTGCCCATGCCACACGCACTCATGCAACCCCATACCATCATAGATGCAGGCTTCTGAACTGAGCGCTGATAACAACTTGGGTTGTCCTTGTCCTCTTTAGTCCGGATGACATGGCATCCCAGTTTTCCAAAAAGAACTTCAAATTTTGATTCGTCTGACCACAGAACAGTTTTCCACTTTGCCACAGTCCATTTTAAATGAGCCTTGGCCCAGAGAAAATGCCTGCGCTTCTGGATCATGTTTAGATATGGCTTCTTTTTTGACCTATAGAGTTTTAGCCGCCAACAGCAAATGGCACGGTGGATTGTGTTCACCGACAATGTTTTCTGGAAGTATTCCTGAGCCCATGTTGTGATTTCCATTACAGTAGCATTCCTGTATGTGATGCAGTGCCGTCTATTTTTCGCCACAGCATTGGGGGAATTGGTGATCCTCTGCCCATCTTGACATCTAGACACTGCCACTCTGAGAGGCTCTTTTTATACCCAATCATGTTGCCAATTGACCTAATAAGTTGCAAACTGGTCCTCCAGCTGTTCCTTTTTTTCTTTTTCTTTTTTAACTTTTCCGGCCTCTTATTGCTAACTTTTTTGGAATGTGTAGCTCTCATGAAATCCAAAATGAGCCAATATTTGGCATGACATTTCAAAATGTCTCACTTTCAACATTTGATATGTTATCTATATTCTATTGTGAATAAAATATAAGTTTATGAGATTTGTAAATTATTGCATTCCTTTTTTATTCACAATTTGTACAGTGTCCCAACTTTTTTGGAATCGGGTTTGTACATTTTTAACACACTCAAATGTATCTAATATGATAAACAGAGCTGCGTTACCTCATACTCATGACCGGAAAAGCGGAAGCGGCGCCGGCGACTGTGGCATAATAAACGTTCCGCTGCTTGTGAGGCGTGTGTTGCGCAATCACTCCAGCGGCCTCGTTCAGCTCCCACAACACTCGGTCCTGCTCTGCTTCATACTACTGTAACGTTAATAATCGCATCCATGAACATGATTTCTTACCGAGTCCTGTCTCAATTCTTTTCCACCGGCCGTTGAGGTAAAGACCACATGTCCCAAGATTCTGCGCTCAAACTTGGCGTCATCAAGCTACGCCTTTGTTTTGAATAGGCCTCTAGTGGACAGAAAATATTACATAGTGCACCTTTAAGGCAAAGGACAAAGAGCTGCCAGGTTTACAGGGCTCATAAATGAAAAATGAAACTTAAAGGTAGGGTTTTATAAACACTTTTTGTTATACTGGTTGAAACTCTCTTCATATCCTGATAGCAAGCAATAATAGAAGTGGTGTAAATATTAAAACATGTACAAATATCCTCTGTGGAAGTCTCAGGACCAAAAAATGTTCATCCAAAGGAATGATACGATGTCCTACCTGCCTGTCAACATATGTATTTCCATACCTCCGTGCACCCTGCTTGCGCAGACATCACGTCATCAGCTTGTTCCGTAAGGCTATGCAAAGTTGTACACAGACAGTCACCGAGTGCCACAAACAAACAGCAGCCGCCTTTCTACAGTCCTGAACCAAAACAACGAGCTTATGTTCCATTCACGCCATGTCGAAACCGAGATGGCAAGCCGTGACGTTCTACCTGGAGCTGCATTTATGTGTTTCTATGTCAACACTATCAACACCGAAATGAACACCGAAATGAACTTAAAACTCCAGTTCAGCGTTTGTTCAGTGCTTCTCATGTTTACAGAGAGAAAAACTTTGCTGAATATAAGTGTGTCAAGGTCACGAACTAAAATTAGCCTTGTTTTGACTCAAGTATGATCATAAAACTGAGTGAAATGTGGGACAACGAAGGCATTTTCTTTATTACTGTTTCACCATTATATGATATCAATCAACGTGAAAAATATTAAATTAAACAGCACTTATTTTAAGTATGCATAGTTTAATGGCATACTATTAATTGAGCGCTCACATGGAATATAAGTAACCTACTTTTTAAATGTTTATCTGTAAAACTGCAGGACTATTTAAAAGGCAAAAAATATGATTCAAAATGGTCCTGTTACTTATGTTACATAACATAACATTAAATAGATAAATATAATGCATCATATATACTATAAGAAGTCTATACGATTTTATTCACCTGAGATCTTCATCTCAAGTGCTATACCCAGATAAACATTTTTTTTGGATGATGCAGCTGTTCAGTAGATTGGTGGACCCTAAAAACATTTTTGACCAATGAATAGCAAACTCCGTCAAACCTTTGTTGTGACGAGGATCAGACTTCAACTGAGAAGACCCAGGTTTATATTCTGTCCCACATGAAAAAAATACTATAGTAATTTGTAATAAATACTATAGTGTTTTGGAACCATACTATAGTAAAGTACTTGAATTAATTTGTTGTGGTAATTCTATAGTTGCTGTGGTAATATAACAACTATAGTAATATAAACAAATGACCCAATACTGTACTAAGTTTTCTACAATTATAGGGTATATTATACTACAGTACACTAGTAAAAACTAAAGTATACTACAGTATTTATTATAGTTTATCAGTCACTATAGTTAATACTACAGAATGCTGTAGCATTCATTAACAAAGTGTTGTAAAAACTTTGGTTCAGTGGTTCAAAAACACTATAGTATTTACTATAAACTACTATAGTATTTTTTAATGTGGGTATTGCATGTTAATTGAAACACCTTACCTCTTTCTCCAACAGTAAATAGCTTAAATAATATTTTAAAAATAATAAAATATAATCACGATCACTCGAAATTGATAAGATCTGAACAAATTAGCGATTTCAATAAAAGTATGTAGAATTTTACATTAAGAGTTCACTTTCTAATGCGACTGTATCCACCGAGAGAAAATTCTTCGAAGAGTGAGCGACGGATCGAGAGCGACTCACCTGCGAATGATGCACATTTACCATGTAGTTCACTATACAGCTACGATCCAGATCATCAGGCTTTTCCCATGTCAAATTAAGCCGAAAAGGTGTTTCCCATATAAAAATCAGATTCTTCGGAGGAGGAGGGAGTTCTAAGGTTTTTAGAAGAGAGAAACAAGAGAAGACCAAGAGGGAAAAAGAGAAAAATATAAAATAAGAACAGCGTTCAACAACAAATTAAACTAAAATTCAAAGGGAGCAAGTTTTGGGAATTATACAGGATACCCCGCAAGAGCTGTCATTGGGAAACTTAAGGGGAAAGCGTTCCTAACAAACACAACAAAACAACAGTAAACCCACCTGATATGTTATCACCTCCGACGAACATAACGGAGACAGGGAAGCATATCATCAAGGATATCCAAAATCGACACATTTCGACAGTTTTGTCGGATAATCTGTGTAAAATTCAAAGTGAAATCCCGTAATACTGTGTTGATATACGCTAAACGCGATATTTTTACTTTACTCTCAAGTGGTCGTACCCGTGCTTGGCATAACTCAACAAGAGTAAAGTACGTCCGTCAGCCTCGAGATGTCGAACGGGCCTGAGCATGCGCATTCCTTTATGTACGATTTTGTGAATGATTTTGTGTATACAGAAATATTAAGCGCTAACTCTAATCATATCGTATTATCTGTTTAGTATTTTAGTTGTCCTAAGACATCAGACAAACCCGAATGGCTTATTTTACAATTTAAATCACGACCGTTTTGAGTTTTTTTTTTTTTTATCGTTTTTTAACGAGATGATTTGCTTTCCAATGCTTGCATTACTTTGTAAAGTGCTAATAAAATGTTTAATGGCAAACTCGTTTCCTTGTTTACCTGTTAATAAAATATGCTGGCCTATTTGTTCTGTAGGCCTATGTTATAGTTTTTAAAGGTTCCTATTTTATAGTAGGCATAAATAAGTGGTATTAAAAATCCAATTATTTATTTATCAACCCCCAAATTGTGTTATAATCTGCGTATGTACGAGTGAAAAAAGATTAAAATCACCACTCACTGTATAGCCATAGCTGCAAAACTACAAAAAAATAAAATAAAATAAAAAATCACGTGCATCTGTAAATCTGTGCAATAACGTTAGGACTTGAAAAATACCAAGCAGAGAAGTGATATGAACATTCATTGCTGAAATACTTGAGCACATAAATAATACTATTTGCTACAGATCGACATAACAACATCTGTTTTAGTAAAAAAAAAAAAATACATCTTTGCATACAAAATAAATGCGAAGATGTATTTTTTTCAGCATTGCAAGGTTTCTATTGTACGCACAAAAAATATGGTGTGGGCTATTGGTTAAATTGGTAATAGTATTCTCGTCGCTTCATAGCATTAAGGTTGAACCACTGTAGTCACATTAACTGTTTTAAATATGTTTTTAGTAGCTTTCTGGGCAATGAAAGTGTAAATTAACTTGCTGTAAATGGACGCCTCACTGAGCCATCGGATTTTATCAAAAATATCTTAATTTGTGTTCTGAAGATGAACGGAGATCTTACGGGTGTGGAATGACATGAGGGTGAGTAATTAACCCTCTGGGGTCTGAGGATTTTCGGGGCCCTGGAGAAGTTTTGACATGCCCTGACATTTGTGCTTTTTTCAGTTGTTCATAAACATATTAATGGAAAAAGTGTCATTACACTGTATTCAGCACAAACTAGGCTACCATAATATGTGAGGAACATGTTTGTGTTTTTGAAGGAATTATCCAGGCAATTATCCTGCCTACTTGTTCATATAAAACAATAGAGAGATTTCAATTTTCTAAGACACTTTTTGTCAAGAAACACAGTATGCATGGAGGCGTGAATCTTCATGAATAATGCTGTGATTCACACCTGAGAAGACAAAAGATCCGCATAATGAGTCCTTTCAGTCAGGTAGGCTATGTGAAAAAACCCTCTGATAACAGGATCACATCAGCTATTGTATTAAAGTTAATATAATGTCCACTCTTGACAAAAAACAAAACAAAACATGATTTTTGTGATCTCATGCATGCAAGATAATTTTGTATAGGCCTATTAAAGTCTGACATGTCTCTGTTTTCATATAGATTACATAAACAGAGAATTTTTGTTTTTGATTTGACTTACACGATTTAAAACCTGACATTTCAACGTTTCTTTAGACATAAGTCTCATTTTTGTGTCATTAGTATTTACTAAGTTATAGTTCATTTTCTGAGAACTATCAGATTGGACTTCGTTCAGAGGGAGACAACAGATCACGCATCATGTTAGTTTTCTTTATTTTGCAAAAAGCACAACATTTTGTTTTTACTTTGAGTGTACACAAATAAAAAGACATTCTATAGTTTCAATTGATATATTACTTATGTCTCTATGACAAAAAATGATGGAGTATTTTAAGCCTGTTTTGCTGCAATGTGAAAAAAATCCTGCAAAACGCACCAGCGCGTTACCCGACTCCAGAGTGTTAACCAGTTTGGATTTATCTGGATTTGTCAACTCTAAACCTACTCTGAAACTCATGCAACAGGCCACTAGCGATGAGTGACTGAATGAACCAGGTTTATATAGGCAGAAACTAACAAGGTAATGAACAACAGCTGAATGTAATCATGGCTAATAAGTCCGGGCAGTGGATTATGGGAAATTGAGTCTGTGATAGTGAGGCAGTAGTCCTGGGTGGAGTGCCCTCTGGTGGCTATCAAGGGCACTCCCGCTGGTAATCATGACACCCTTGTTGCAGGCTTCCTTATACTATGAGAATATACCATGAAATATGACTTACGTTCTTAAAACTTTGACAAACTAAACAAAGAGTGATTATTATAGCTGATTATAATGCAGGTTACTAGGTCCAGACGTACCATATTCCACCTCGTCACTCAGATCACTACTCCCGGCACCACACTTTTGTGAGAAGAAGACCTGCACTCTGGCTCTGTACTTGCAGGCTGGGTTATACTGCACCTCGTGCTGAGACTTTTCTTTTTCCTCTACAGTATAATTCTGTAAACACAACAACAGAAAAATATTGGATAAAAAAACAAACAAACAAACAAAAAAAAAAAACTTTTTTTTTTCTGGATCTTGTTTAACATGACATTTTGTACTCCACTACATGGCACAATAATAGCTCTGCTGAGGTCATGCTTGAACTGTGACTTTTAGTGAGAATGGAGAGGACCTGATCCTGTACTATTAAATAAAAATGTAGAGGACATGATTTACCTTATTGCATATGTTGATTGTGTATTGGTAATTGTAGCATTCCTTTACAAACTCATCTAAATCTAATCCATTTGCTTGAAAAATGAGTTTTTGCCTCTCTTGATGGACTGTAAGTTGAGGTTTGTTTAGTTTCACTGCAAAATAAGTCCAAAAAAGAAAAAGATACTTTTTGTTAATGTATGTATCTGTCTATTTAAGGAAACAGAAGAAACTTGCATTAGAAAAACTTACATTAATAATACAGTTATTGCAGTATTATTGAAGGTTTTACTCAATGTAATCCCACACATCAATGTGATCAACTTTTTTTTTTTTTTTTTTTTTTTTTCAAATAGTTTGCTGTTATGAAAATGACAACTCTCGATATTCATAGTTTTCAGTCACGTGACTGGCGCAGAGACCTGGAGGGCACAACATCCACAGAACTGCAGCACAGGTCCAACGGCATTTATTTTCTAACCTTAACCAATGAAATTAGCTGTATGGCAGAGTTTCTGCTAAACTATTTTGGGGGGAAAATTATGCGAACCCGAATGGACCCGAACATAAACGGCAATGACGTGTCCACAGCCTGTAGCCCCGCAGTAGGTCAGGAAAAATCACAATGTCCTACTGAATGCTTTGTCCGCTGCTCTATTACATTCATTTATTTATTTACTTGTTTATTATTACTTTATATTATTGCCTGCCTGATGAATACAAGTTATTTCCAAGTTTGGCTTTCAATTGTGACCAGTGGATTGGAAAAATAAACGTGATAGCTCGATAAAAATTAAATAGATAGCCTAATAAATCATGGATTCGCTAGTATTGTCTGCATATCCGGAGTAGCTTTTTTTGATGGATCTCATAGCTATAAGATGGATTTCTGTGTGCGAGGTTACAAACGTTTGTTCCTTTTCTACATGCGTTTCTCAAAAATGCACTTAACACGAACACGCAAGTATGCGCTGAAGTGCTGAAATGTTAATCACTCATCACTGTAATTACGTCCTATAACTTTTGGCGTAATGTTATTTACCTGACCATAAGATGATTAAAGTTTATTTTTCTAAATATAAATTCAGGGATACTCACCAATCAAGCAGTGATTTTTTTATCCTCAAACCCAAAGTGATAATGATGACAAATGGAAGGAGCTGGGATGAATTTAGAAGTTTAAAGCAAAAGGAACAATGATATCACTTTCACAACCTTTGTTTTATTATTCTTAAAAGTAATGTAAATTATGTTTGAATTAATAGAGAGTCTAAATGCGGAAGCAACTGTGCACATAGAAGGGCGGATTCAGAGAGAACTTAGAAAAAGTGAGATAATAATGCTGTCATAGAATTGTTTTAAATAATAAAATGTTGTTAAATGCCCAACATAGTTTAAAAATTTTTTGGGTCTTCTCGGGTCCATTCAGAAAAAGCACATTTATTTTAAATTACCCTAGACCAGAGGCCACTAATACCCGACCCGTGGCACTCGTGGCAACCCGCTCGGGTCTCAGGTGGGACCTCGGTTTATTGGATTCAAGTGGACCTGTGAAGACCTCTACCTCCAGGTGGGCATTCCTATACGAGTGTGACGTCAGGTGAAAACAATGAATAATGTGCAGTTGTGGTGAGAAATCGTGTCCCCCCAGGAATCGGGTCTCCTTTAGGACCCCGAGTGATCCTAATGATTCAACGGGCTTTTTATAAGTAGTATTTTTAGTGCCTGATTATAATTCCTGCAAAATCACTTTATGATTTATATCGTATAAAATGCGTTATAATGAGCATTAATGTCTTTCAAATTACATGGTTCATAGTATATAACTGAAGCTATGGGTTGTGAAATTAAGCATTTCTCATTCTTATGTACCAGCATAATATACATCTGTGTGTGTTTTTTGCTTCCAATATCTGTTTCCAGGTTGTTTTATTATTCAATACATAGGCATTCATTTTATATTTCAAGCATGTTGTTTGTGCACTTAATGTAATAAACATCACACAACAGTGAAATAGGTTATAATTAGTTAAAGACATCACGATAACAAATTTTGATCAGCCTGGGTCCTAAAGAAGACCCGATTTCTGGGAGGGGAGTCAATTTTTCATGACACTGTAATTGAGGAAAAGTGAAAAGGTGCATGTTTACCGTATTTTACTGGACGTTCACCCGTGAACGTGTTGATTACGGAAGCACCATTGTAAGTGCCGTTGAACAGATAGAATATGTCCAACGTGTCCTTGAGAAATTCATCGTGTATGATACATCCTCTGGGCTTCAACGTCTCATCAGGTATACACTTTTTTACTGATTCATAACGAGGTAGCCTGAAACACACGTTTACAACCAGTTCATGTATGCAAGGAACTTAAATGACAAATAAAAAGGGAAATATACAAAGCAAAACAGAAAATGACAAACCAGTAATATAAACTGAGGTCTTCAACATCAACAACAGGATTCCAAGTGCATTTCATCTTGCTGTGGGAATATTCGTAGTTTCTGTTTTCCACCAGCCTCACTGAAATAAGTTTGCAGATTTCAAATCAGTGCTCGAGATTAGATTGCAAAAGTGAAACATTTGGAATATGAGATTCATCTGTGGATTATGGAAAAAGTGAATCTTAATGTTTGAGTTCCCTGATGTATCATAGATGCCATTATTCCTAAAAACCAGAAGAACTAACAATAAAAGTAAAATGTGCTGCTATTCACCTGATATTCAGCCTATTTGTTGTCAACCTATATGGGGATTTTTTTTACAGAGCAAAATGGCCAAAATATATGATATCACATAATTTAATTTATAGATAGTAAATAACACATGCTGCAATAAAATTAACATTTATTTGACATATTTACTAAAATAATTTGAATTTTTTAAATTTTAAAATGTAGTCTTATTTTTATTTATTCATTTTTTTATTTAATTTGTAAAAAATGTAACAATTTAAAATATATATAAAAACTTGCTAAAATAGATGAAAAAAAAAAGAAAGTACACACTGTAACCAACCAACAATGCACTGGTTGTGTGCACTTGGAATCGCATTTTCTCAAGTAAAGACGAGGCAACGCTAATTTTTCATACAGTTTGGAATGATTATGATTTGTATTAGACATAATGACCAGTTGCAGAAGGGTTTGAAATCTTGCTTGATTTGTAAAAATTTGCAGTGTTCATGGAAGTAAGTCTGACATTTAATTAGACATCTAAAAACTTGTTTAACTGCATATCTGACAAATGCCACTTTTAAAAACAATACAAGGTACTACTGCAGAGGGAGAAAGCAGAGATTCAGTGTGATCTAAAGCGTTGGTTCTTGTTCAGCACAGATTGTTTTATGATCATAGTGTCACAATGTAATGCAGACTTCAAAAAAGGGTTTTTATTGTAGGATGGATGAGTTAAAAACTATAGTGGACTCAATATTTAACCTGCAGCTCTTGATAATAACTTTTCATCTTGTGACTTTCTTCTTTGTTAAAATGAATCAAAGGATTCTGCAATCTGTATCCAATAATACCATAACACAATCAAATACTATACATGCAAAAACAGGATACCATAAATACAGTAAGGTAAGATAAAACATTAACCAATTTAATTCCCTGAACGTCTTAAGACAGAATAAACTAATAACATACTGCTCATGATCAAAATTGAGTTTGCTGCCTCTGGATCAGTATAGAATGACAAAAAAATGGACACAATTTACATTAGCTAGTTGGCTATAGTGTCAAGTACCTGAAGGTGGAGCTATGCTAATGTTCGTCGCTTGACTACTGCCACTTTTTCCACAGTTTTCAAGGTTTGTTGTAACATTGATGCACAGTCCATTCTCAGTGGAGATATGCAATTTATAGCCCAGGGTATGGAATCTTCTGGAATCATATTTTCCTGAACATTCCTGTTGGTGAAAGAGGATTTTTGTGTTAATTACTACTGTAAGATATAGTATGTTTGTACTTGTGTTCATTTTGTGTTGCTTTGTTTGTGCATTACTCCATACTGAGTAAAGATGAGTCACTTTCTCATGAAAGCCTCCCCACCCTCCTGTTATTCCTTTCCAAACAATTAAATACATTTTTTTTTTTTTTTTTTTTTTTTACAAACATTTCCTCAATAACACTTTACAATAAGATTAATTTGGTAACATTAACTAATGTATTAACTAACATGAACTAACTGATTCAAAAACTTGTGAAAATGAGATCCAGGCAGCCGATGACATTGATGAAAAATTATTTATTTATTGAATTTAAATTTGAAATAACATGAGAACTTCAAATCGATAATGGAAAAATGTAATAAAACCAAAAGGTAGAATAACAATCAAAAATCGAACATCTATGATGATTGTGACGAGTCAGAAGGGTGTTGATCCATTTGCAGTTTATTGAAGTGCTCAGACAAAGACATAAACCAGGTAACAGGCAAAGGGTCGTGGCAGGCGGCAGACAGCATGAACTGAAACAGGCAGGAGGTCGAGGCAGGTGGCAGACAGGAATAAACAGTACACAGGCAAAGTTCGGGGCAGGCAGCAAGAATCACAAAACGGGAAACAGTCCAAGTCAGTAACAATAAATCAAACAGGAAATAACGCTCAGAAATGACAACCGTGGCTAATCAAGACTTCGCAATGAGAGTGAGTGTGAGAGCAGCTTAAATAGTGAGAGTAAGAGAGATGATTGGCTGCAGGTGCGCAGGTGATCAGTCCCAGATATGTGGGTGCATGGGAAATGTAGTCCAATGAGAGCTAATATTCGGGTGACGGCTCCCTCTGGCGGCTCGAGAGATCTGGTGCAGGTGACTTAATCGTGACAGAGCCCCCACCCTGCGAGCGGCTCCTGACGCGAGGAGGCAAGTGATGTCGGGGTCTCCCTCTGGGTCTGGGGGCCGGCTTCTCCGGATGCGTCCTATGAAACTCCTCAGTGAGTGTGGGGTCGAGGATGTCCTTGGCATTGACCCTGGACCGCTCCTCCGGGCCGAAACCCTCCCAGTCGACCAGATATTGTAGGGGCCCGTTGCGACTTCGAGAGTCGAGCAGGTTCCGAACCTGATATACCTCCTTGTCATCGACCAGCAAGGGCGGAGGTCTCTGGTCCTCGGTGCCTGGGGGTTCCTGACCCTCTCCCGGACCGCCAGCAGGTTTCAGCAGGGATACATGAAAAGTGGGAGAAATGCAGTACTTAGCAGGCGATTCTAAACGGAACGACACTGGTGTAATTTTTCTGAGAATTTTGAATGGACTCGCATACCTAGGATTGAGCTTCTTACACGGCAGCCGGAGGCGGAGATCCCTGGTGGACAACCAGACCCACAGGACCAGGGCGGTGATGACGGTTGGCTTGAACCTCCAGTCGCCTTACAGCACGTTGAAGATGAATGTGGGCTCGATTCCAGATCTCTTCACTGTGTCGTAACCATTCGTTGACAGCTGGTAATTCAGACGATTCTCCTGACCAGGGCAACAACGAAGGTTGGAAGCCTAGCACACATTTGAATGGGGTGAGTCCAGTAGTAGGTTTTTGTAGCGAGTTCTGTGCGTATTCAGCCCACATGAGGTATCGACTTCAATCAGATTGGTTGTTCTGGCAGTATGTTCGCAAGAAACGAGTGAGTTCTTGGTTTAAACATTCTGTTTGCCCGTTGGATTGTGGGTGGTAACCGGAGGTAAGACTGACATTGACGTTAAGGAGGCGGAAGAAGGCTGACCACACCAGGGACGTGAATTGTGGACCCCGGTCGGACACTATGTCCTCAGGCAACCCATAAAATCTGAACACGTAGTTACACAGTGCTTCGGCGGTCTCCATAGCTGTGGGGAGCTTGGGCAGAGGGATTAAGCGGCATGACTTGGAGAAACGATCGACTACAGTTAATATTGTGGTGTTACCATGTGAGTTGGGGAGGTCTGTGACAAAGTCAATTGCGATGTGTGACCAGGGACGCTGTGGTATGGGCAATGGTTGGAGCAAACCGGCTGGAACTTGGTGCGAAGATTTGGAAGTGTTGCAGATGGTACAGTTGGTTATGAAGTGTGCGGTGTCCTCGGGCATTGTTGACCACCAGTATCTGTTCTTTAATAAGTGAAGAGTAGCTGTGATACCTGGGTGACCGGCGCTTGGGTTGTCATGGATATTATGCAGCAGCTTATTTCTGAGTGGTTCTGGGACATAAGTGCGTTCTGGTGGACATTCGGGCAGGGGTTGTGTTTGAGCGTTGGTGATATTGAGCTCTGTAGTAACATCCCACTGGACAGGTGCGACTAGCAGATTCTTGGGAATAATGGTCTCTGGAGTATTGATCGGTTCACTCCCCTCATGAATTCTGGACAGGGCGTCGGCTTTGGTGTTCTTGGAGCCCGGTCGGTAAGTGACAGTGAAGAGGAAGCGAGTGAAGAAGAGCGCCCACCTGGCCTGACGAGGACTCAGACGTTTTGCGGATTTCAAATACTCTAGATTCTTATGATCTGTCAGAATTATGATTTGCCTTAAATCTTGATATTATACAATCTAGGTCAAATCAAAAACAACTGCTCATGCTACGTGTGTAGCATCTTTGTTTGTTTGTATTGTGATTAAATTCAGTGATTGCCTCTAATTTCAAATGGCTACAGATATTTTTGTTTCAAGTTTCATGTGTACTGGCGAAAACTCAAAACACATCTCATAAAAGCTTGTTTGATTTCAAGTATGCTATTAGTAACCTTTTTTCCCACATTGCTCCAACATTAGGGGTGTAACGATATATCGCAGTACGATATTTCACGATGCAAATATGTTACGATATGCATCATAGAGTGGTGGCGATACTTTTACAATATGTCGGCAGTCTAATCCTATTGGTTGAGCTGCCAACATGACCTACTCTGCAACAGTGTCGCGTGTGCTTTCACCACAGTTGCAGAATTCGCTTGAACTGAACATTAGTAGGACAACATGAGTTCGGCCGAAACTGAAATTGAAGATGCCCCGTCTTCTAACGAGCTTATGTTGCATTCACGCCATGTCGAAACCGAGATGGCAAGCCGTGACTACCTGGAGCTGTATTTATGTGTTTCTGTGTCAACACTATCAACACCGAAATGAATCTGCAGCAGTCAGGTGATACAACTAGAGCTCTGTAAGTTGTTTACATTCATTATTATTTTAATGTTATGTGCTTCGAGACATGAAGTAATTTAACACCTTCTATAGTCTTGTGACGCTTTGCAGAATTTGCCTGCCTTCCTTGTGCGTTCATGTGTTTTGAAGGAGGCGTGGCTTTGGAGAGCGCTCTGAAGGGAGGGTGGAATCTGCCTTTAACACACGTAATATATGAGTAAATGACAAACCCAATGTTGACTTTGAGTTTAGATTAGATCAGACCTGATTTTGTTTTATTGACTTAAACTCCAGTTCAGCGTTTGTTCAGTGCTTCTCATGTTTACAGAGAGAAAAACTTTGCTGCATATATGTGTGTTAAGGTCACATACTAAGATTAGCCTTGTTTTGACTCAAGTATGATCATAAAACTGAGTGAAATGTGGAACAACGAAGACATTTTCTTTATTACTGTTTCACCATTATATGATATCAATCAACGTGAAAAATATTAAATTAAACAGCACTTATTTTAAGTATGCATAGTTTAATGGCATACTATTAATTGAGCGCTCACATGGAATATAAGTAGCCTACTTTTTAAATGTTTATCTGTAAAACTGCAGGACTATTTAAAAGGCAAAAAATATGATTCAAAATGGTCCTGTTACTTATGTTACATAACATAACATTAAATAGATAAATATAATGCATCATATATACTATAAAAAGTCTATACGATTTTATTCACCTGAGATCTTCATCTCAAGTGCTATACCCAGAAAAAACTTTTTTTGGATGATGCAGCTGTTCAGTAGATTGGTGGACCCTAAAAACATTTTTGACCAATGAATAGCAAACTCCGTCAAACCTTTGTTGTGACAAGGATCAGACTTCAACTGAGAAGACCCAGGTTTATATTCTGTCCCACATGAAAAAAATACTATAGTAATGTGTAATAAATACTATAGTGTTTTGGAACCATACTATAGTAAAGTACTTGAATTTGTTGTGGTAATTCTATAGTTGCTGTGGTAATATAACAACTATAGTAATATAAACAAATTACCCAATACTGTACTAAGTTTTCTACAACTATAGGGTATATTATACTACAGTACACTAGTAAAAACTAAAGTATACTACAGTATTTATTATAGTTTATCAGTCACTATAGTTAATACTACAGTATGCTGTAGCATTTATTAACAAAGTGTTGTAAATACTTTGGTTCAGTGGTTCAAAAACACTATAGTATTTACTATAAACTACTATAGTATTTTTTAATGTGGGTACTGCATGTTAATTGAAACACCTTACCTCTTTCTCCAACAGTAAATAGCTTAAATAATATTTTAAAAATAATAAAATATAATCACGATCACTCGAAATTGATAAGATCTGAACAAATTAGCGATTTCAATAAAAGTATGTAGAATTTTACATTAAGAGTTCACTTTCTAATGCGACTGTATCCACCGAGAGAAAATTCTTCGGATCGAGAGCGACTCACCTGCGAATGATGCACATTTACCATGTAGTTCACTATACAGCTACGATCCAGATCATCAGGCTTTTCCCATGTCAAACTAAGCCGAAAAGGTGTTTCCCATATAAAAATCAGATTCTTCGGAGGAGGAGGGAGTTCTAAGGTTTTTAGAAGAGAGAAACAAGAGAAGACCAAGAGGGAAAAAGAGAAAAATATAAAATAAGAACAGCGTTCAACAACAAATTAAACTAAAATTCAAAGGGAGCAAGTTTTGGGAATTATACAGGATACCCCGCAAGAGCTGTCATTGGGAAACTTAAGGGGAAAGCGTTCCTAACAAACACAACAAAACAACAGTAAACCCACCTGATATGTTATCACCTCCGACGAACATAACGGAGACAGAGAAGCATATCATCAAGGATATCCAAAATCGACACATTTCGACAGTTTTGTCGGATAATCTGTGTAAAATTCAAAGTGAAATCCCGTAATACTGTGTTGATATACTAAACGCGATATTTTTATATTTATATTTACTCTCAAGTGGTCGTACCCGTGCTTGGCTTAACTCAACAAGAGTAAAGTACGTCCGTCAGCCTCGCGCTCAAAACAGAAGTGCGACTGCCGTAGGGATGGGCAGATCGATATGAAGTATCGATATATCGATACTGACGTTGAGTATTTAAAGTATCGATACTCAAATTAAAATATCGATACTAAGGTGTGTTTTTTTTTACCAGTTATTTTGTTTATTTAACAATAAATTTAATGCATACAATATGCATTGAATTGGACAAATAACCTATGTTAGCGAATAATTTATAGTAGAAGTATTTTCCTGCTCATCTGAACAGGCAAATGCCGATGATACTCAATTATATATTTCAGCACAACCAGATGAAAACTCTAAATTATCCAATCTGACAGAGTGTGTTAAAGAAGTAAAACATTGGATGACTAGTAATTTTCTTCTATTAAATTCAGATAAGACTGAAGTATTACTTATTGGGCCAAAAACCTGTACACAGAATCTCTCAGACTACAATTTGCATTTAGAAGGATGTACTGTTACTCCATCCTCGACAGTTAAAGACCTGGGTGTTATATTAGACAGCAACTTGTCCTTTGAAAATCATATTTCATATGTTACAAAAACAGCCTTCTTCCACCTCAGAAACATTGCTAAGATACGGAATATGTTATCTGTTTCTGATGCAGAAAAGTTAGTTCATGCTTTCATGACATCTAGACTAGATTACTGTAATGCATTACTAGCTGGTTGTCCTGCTTCCTCAATAAACAAGCTACAATTGGTACAAAATGCAGCTGCTAGAGTTCTTACCAGGTCAAGAAAATATGATCATATAACACCAATTTTATCATCTCTTCACTGGTTACCTTTTAAGTTCCGTATCGATTATAAAGTACTGCTAATGACCTATAAGGCTCTAAATGGTTTAGCTCCTGTGTACTTAACCGACCTTTTATCGCCCTACAATCCTTCACGCTCTTTAAGATCACAAAACTCTGGACTTCTGGTTGTACCTAGGATAGCTAAGTCCTCTAAAGGAGGGAGAGCGTTTTCACATTTGGCTCCTAAACTCTGGAATAGCCTTCCTGATAATGTTCGGGGCTCAGACTCGCTCACCCAGTTTAAATCTAGATTAAAGACACATCTCTTCAGCCAAGCCAACTCCTGCGATGACTTCAGAAGATGCAACATCTGGATCAACACGCACATTCACATTCTATAAATCCTAATTATTGTTAATATGTAATTCATTTTTCCAGGAGCTCTTTGCTTCTACCTCCAATTAAATTGCTAACAGTGATTGTATGTTAATCGCCTAAATTATTACATTATTAGCTAACTGCAGTCTCCAAATTGTAATGTTGATATGCATTCTCTGTAAAGCTGCTTTGAAACGATATGTATCGTGAAAAGCGCTATACAAATAAATGTGAATTGAATTGAATTGAAAATGCTGCGAGTCAGAACCAATCAATCACAGAGAGCGTTCGCGCACTGCCGACACTACATTCAAACAGGGCTGCGTTTAGTATCGCAAGAAACCATTGATGCTTTTGGGAAACGCAGCCCAGAACAGTGCTTAACAGAAGACAGAAAGATATAATATTAGTTATTTCACAATAAACAAAATGAAATAGTAGCCTACATAGTTTGTGCAATTACATTTATTTAAATTGAAGGTTAAAAGTTCATATTGATGTTCTGTCAGAATACAAATGTTTCATTTTATGGGTGCAACAGCCTGTCATTGGCAGCTTATGAAAATGAACCATTACTACAGTGACCATAGTTCAGCTAGGCATATAGTAGGCTTATTTCTAGATTTTCCATGGTTTACCAAGTAAACATTTTAACGACGTGTAAACAAAAATATAATCTAATAAACTGCAATTAAGGCATATTGAATGTTAAAATGCCTTTCAAATATAATGTTAAGTGGGTATCATAACCCATTTTACTCTTAGTAATTCAATAATTGAATAAATGTTAAAACCCTGACAGCAACATAGTGTCGGCACAGATCCGGCCCGCATCTGGTCCGTGTATAATCCACATGTACCAGATGTGGGCCGGGTCTGGGCCAGACTATGTTGCCGTCTGGGAATCTATAAGTTCATATTAGAGGTATCATATCGGTATCGATATCGGCGATAATGGCCTTGAAAGTATCGGTATCGAAAACAAAATAAGTGGTATCGCCCATCCCTAGCGACTGGAGCTTCTTGGACTGTCAGACTGATGCAAGTACCCCAGAGTGCAGCCTGGACGATGGGGCGGGGCGACACATTGGGGCGGAATGACACGTGTCGCCCTGCCAACCCAAATATCATTGGTTTGTAATACAGCAAATTTTATTGGTAGACACTTCGAACGAGCCTGATCATGCGCATTCCTTTATGTACGATTTTGTGAATGATTTTGTGTATACAGAAATATTAAGTGCTAACTCTAATCATATCTTATTATCTGTTTAGTATTTTAGTTAGGATATATTGGGTAATGTTTGGGTACTGTTTTACATTTAGCGCTTCATTCATTTGACTTCTTCATATTTCCATATGTATTTAAATAGCCCTAAGACATCGGACAAACCTGAACGCAAACAGACAATTTTACATTTTAAATCACGACCGTTTTGGGTTTTTTTTTATCGTTTTATTTATTTTTTATAATTTCATTTTTGGGTGAACTAACCTTTTAAGTTCTAAGGTGGCACCAGCCCCTGATTTGGCAGTGCTGTGAGGACTGACAGAAAAGCACTGAGCTTGAGTAAAGATGCAGATAATATTAACTTTTTTTATTATCATTAATAAATATTAAAAATATATACTAGGGTGTGGAAATGGCTAATAAGCCAATAAGGGCTCCTCTGCAGCATCTACTACAGTGGTAATTTATTCTTTTTTATTTCTAAATAAGTGTTTGCTTTCCTACATTGTGAAACTTTTAGTTTTACAAATGGGGACAAACTATGAAGTATGAACAAATAATGTTTTGGACATCACATTAAAAATAACATTCAAACTGGGCAATATTTAAAGCTTTGAAGTGCTGGGAAAAGTTGTGCGAAGCACTTAAAAGCACTCGAAAACATTAGACCATTTCTGCCATAAGTCATTTCTGTTAGTGTCACAATGTTTCTCATGGTTTCCAGATTACATGTGCGCTGGGAAGAAACCGCTTGAATTCACTACAGAATTAATAACATCACTGCGAAATCTTGTGAGAAGCATTTAGGGTAAATTCGTTGCAGAATTCTCTGTTAAACCACAGATCAGATCAAACAGTTTCCAGAGAGGCATCGTTTGATCTGATATCTGTGGTTTAACAGAGAGTTCTGTGACGAATATGAATGTTTCTCACAAGATTTCACAGTGATTAAATTCTGCGGTGAATTCCAGTGGTTTCCTTTCAGCGCTCGTGTAGAAATGTTGTTGTGTGATCGAGATCAGCCCGCTGCTCTGAACTCCAGTCGCAACCGGTTGTCTATTATTGGTCCGAGCTGCTCAGCTCAAACGAGTTGACTAAATGCATGTTGCGGTGACGTCACGGGACGTGTCCAAGCCCAAAATCTGCGGAAAATCTGCAGCAATTAAGAAAAAATGCAAGATCCTCCGATTACTGCGGAGTTTACTTGATTTTGCAATAAATTCAGCGATCGCAGAATCGCGAAATCGTGGAGGGACTGATTAATTGCAAAGCAGTCTGAAGTGCTGCTGCGCGAGCCTGTAGAGTGCGCAACAGCGCCGCTTTTCCCGCGGTTAGATCAGCACATTACACTTGAAATGTGCGCATCTTCCACACAGGACAGCAGTCCTGACTGGATATCTTCCCAAATCGTCCCTCTCTATCATTATCTCTTGTTTTTCTAAGGATTATTATTATTAGGGCCCAAGCCACTGGTGGTGCAGGGCCCTCTTGATCCCCTAAGGATTATTAGGGCCCAAGCCACTGGTGGCGCAGGGCCCTCTTGTTTTTCTAAGGATTATTAGGGCCCAAGCCAAAGGTGAAGGCCCTATTGTTTTCTTTAGGATTATTAGGGCCCAAGCCACTGGTGGCGCAGGGCCCTCTTGTTTTTCTAAGGATTATTAGGGCCCAAGCCAAAGGTGAAGGCCCTATTGTTTTCTTTAGGATTATTAGGGCCCAAGCCACTGGTGGCGCAGGGCCCTCTTGTTTTTCTAAGGATTATTAGGGCCCAAGCCAAAGGTGAAGGCCCTATTGTTTTCTTTAGGATTATTAGGGCCCAAGCCACTGGTGGTGCAGGGCCCTCTTGTTTTTCTAAGGATTATTAGGGCCCAAGCCATGTAAAGGGCAAAGGCCCTATTGTTTTCTTTAGGATTATTATTAGGGCCCAAGCTGAAGGTGAAGGCCCTATTGTTTTCTTTAGGATTATTATTAGGGCTCAAGCCGAAGGTGAAGGCCCTATTGTTTTCTTTAGGATTATTAGGGCCCAAGCCACTGGTGGTGCAGGGCCCTCTTGGTTTTCTAAGGATTATTAGGGCCCAAGCCATGTAAAGGGCAAAGGCCCTATTGTTTTCTTTAGGATTATTATTAGGGCCCAAGGCGAAGGCTCTATTGTTTTCTTTAGGATTATTAGGGCTCGAGCACCGATGGTGTGAGGACCCTATTGTAATTGCTCGGCCAATTCTTCTTCTTCTTTTCCGAAATGAATCACATTTTTGAGGGCCTAAACATGCTCGAAAACTCATGAAACTTTGCACACGTGTCAGAAGTGGTGAAAATTTACGTCTGATATGGGTTTCAGAATAGGTTGTTTGCAATCACGTGGTTCTGGTGACGAGCGAAATTAATGTGGAGGGCAAGCAGTGAAAATTAGAATGGAAGAGATGGGGAAAAGTCTGTACTGTGCTGGTTTAGAAAGGTATAAACAGAAAATCACAACATATTTTGGACGTGAACCTTATGTTATGAAGAGGAGCGATTTTTCTACTGAATTGAAAGACTTGACTGCCATCGAGGAGGTAGATAGAGAATGTGAAGCTGCCGTCACGTTCTGGTCTGGGTTTGTTTATGTCGTGCTGCCTTTCTACAGTGACGTTAAGGGCAGTATTTTTGATTTTCTTTTGTGATTGTGAAAAATGAATTGAGAATTGCAACAGGAGCTCACATCATCGTTCAGGGAAAAAACTGGACGGTGTTTTTCGCCTTTTCTACGTGTAAAAACACTAAGGGAAGCAGGTTGAGGTGGTGACTGGGAGACGCCGTATATATAATCTAATAATGTCACTGATTGAACCCACTCCCTATCACTCAATAAAATAATCACAAAGCTGAGTGTTTTTGAAAGTGTTGTATTTTGTTTGGTTTAATAATTAACATTACATTTGCGAGTATGACCCTCACTTGGCTTGTGAATGAGTATAACTTGTACGCAGCCGCTTCAAAACTGTTCACAAGCTTCTATGGGTTTGATTTTGGTTGTCATTTGTTGAAATAAATACAAAAAACAAAACAAAAAAAATACAGTGTGTCGGTGTCTGTCATAGACTGTAAAAAAAGGGTGTCTGTCCGCTGAATGCCCATCCGATTCACCTCCGTGGTCACACGGAGGGGTGACACCTTTAATGGTTTAGAAAATATATATATAAAAAAACTTAAGATAAACACTGGACTTAGATTTACACTGGATTTACACTTACAAAATTTTGAGCTGCAAAAGATAACTTTGCACTCATTTCAAAGTGACCTATGATGTCCTATGACATGATATTAATCTAAATTTAAATGATCTCATGGATGTGGCTGTTGTGGTTCACAGTCATAGGTGCAGAGAAACAGGAAGTGTGTTATAACTTCTGCACACATTAATTGATTTTGATGAAACTTCGGCTGTGTGTTCATTGTACAAGGCTGATCACATGGATGTGACTATTGTGAGTCAAAGTTATAGCGTCACCAACTGGCAGCAGGAAGTGTGTCACTTTCAACTTGCTTTGAGATCACCCTCTTATTTTTACCTGATTTGCTTCAGACTTTATCAGAATAATGTCAACTTGGCAGATGTAAACCTGTGAAAAGAATCGTGATATTGTTGCCATGGCAAAGCATCAAACTTTAATATTCGTTTTGGATGCTTTTGAGACTCTTAGCATGCTTCAAATTGCATGAAACTCGAAACACGTCAGGATTGTTATCCAGTAGACATGGGCAAACCTTAGAAATGGGCGGGGAGGAGGGGCTCTATAGCGCCACCTTATAGTGCAGTAAATGTGGAGTGAATTTGAAATAGTCCTGTGATGTTTAATCGTTTTAAATGCCTATTGCCGGCTGTGCACATTTGCCCTGAAGCCACCGGGGTGGCGGTGCCACCGGGCTTGGGCCCGTCATCGCTGCTTGCAGCTATAGTTGGCTGTTGTTTTGTTTTTAGGGCCCAAGGTGCAGGGCCCTATTGTTTTTTTAAGGAGAATTATTTTTTTTTCAACCATCCGGGGCTTTTGGGGGTCCTTAACATGCTCAAAAACTCTTGAAAATTGGCACACACTTTGGAATCTGCGGCCATTAGGACGCCACAGAAGCTGGGACCCAGGCTTGGCAGGGGGGCTCGACAGCACCCCCTTGAACGGAGTCCAAAAACTTGGTCCGTATATCAAACACGCTTGCATGTATTCGTATGAAACTTGCTACACATATAGACCTCATTGGGCCTAACAACTTTCGTGCTCTAAGTTATACGCCAGCTCAACAGGAAGTCAGCTATTATGGGTTGTTTGAAAAACACATGCTCTGGAATTTGATATACTCCTCCTAGGCGATTAATCTGATCACCACCAAACTCGGTCAGCATGAAGTCAAGACATTGATGATGAAAAATTGCCAACGGATTTTTGATATCTCGAACAGTTTGGCCGTTTACAAATTTATGGTGAGAAAAGGGAGACAGGAAATTTATCATACATTGATTGATTTTTATGAAGCTTCGGCTGTGTGTTTGTTGTATGAGGCTGATCACATGGATGTGACTACTGTGAGTCAAAGTTATAGCGCCACCAACTGGCAGCAGGAAGTGTGTCACTTTCAAAATGCTTTGAGATCAATGCTTTGAGGCTGTTGTGGATCATATGGGCATCAGTTGCTGCAGTAAATGTGGTGTGAATTTGACATAGACCTTTTATGTTTAACCATTTTAAATGCCATTGCCCACCGTGCACAGTTGCCCTAAAGCCACCGGGGTGGTGGTGCCACTGGGCTTAGGCCCGTCATCGCTGCTTGCAGCTATATTTTAGTCTTGTTACTTTTAATGTAAATGATTGTGGCTGAATTCGAAATCGCCCCTATACCCTCATTCACTATTCCCTACATTAGTTCACTAATGCAGTTCACTTGAAGGAGTGAGTGAATTCTGCCGCTTTTGCATAATTTGTGCTCGCTGTTTAATAATCATTTGAAACTTAGCAAACTGGCAGCTCCAGTAGTAAGATGAAAGGATTTTTCTTAAATTCTGTTATGGAAATTATGTATAAACCATAGATAAACAATTTAATAATCAATTAAAAATGAATGTATACCTCTATACCACTTGTCAGCCAACTGTTCTGGCAGTGTACTCTATTTTCAGAATTGGTAAAGCTAATACAAAATGTGGATGAGAATCCTTTGTAATATGAAGACCAAGAATTTTGACTTTATCCTTAACTGACAAT
Organism: Ctenopharyngodon idella; assembly: GCF_019924925.1. Taxonomy (NCBI): domain Eukaryota; kingdom Metazoa; phylum Chordata; class Actinopteri; order Cypriniformes; family Xenocyprididae; genus Ctenopharyngodon; species Ctenopharyngodon idella. The sequence goes on from NC_067223.1 coordinate 20,904,303, forward strand.
ATCAGTGCTTTGTATTGGTATTATTGAATTGAGAGCAGTTCACTCTTGCTTAGATATAAGCCAGAAACTCTTGAAAAACGGTATGGTATTGATAACTTTTAGAATCTCTGATTCATCCTGTAAATCAATATTTGAATGTTTTTCTGTATGTAGATTTCTATTAGTTTAAGCATGCAGACAGGACTTTTATTTTGGTGTGGCTGTGTGACGTCAAAAAACTGCGCCGTGCTCCTGATGCATCCAATATGATTCAACTGAAGAAAGGTTTGTGTTCATATTTATTTAAAGTGTTTAAATTAATGTAACTATTTCAGACAGTTTATAGACAACTGTGAATGTGTGTATATAATAACAAGATTAAACAGTAAAGCGTATTCACACATGAGTAACAGAAAAAGGTTTGTCTCATTTAATGAATCAGTTTTCGGACCTTTTAGAAACTCTGAGTCAATTGAACCAAATGAAAACAAACTAACTGCTGATGTTTATCTGTGTAGTAATGTAACCTAAAGAACATTTAATAATATAAAATATAGACTTTGTATAATTTGTGTTCTTTTATTGATTTGTAATTCTAGTTTTCTAGTGTTTTTTGTCTGATCAGGTGATTTAAGTCCATTAACTCTGACTCTCTCACCAGTGCGCTGAACTAGAGCTGATTGAGACACACCCAGAGATTTAGTGTGGATTTATTTTTCTTTATATTAATTATTCTCACCTTAAACAGGACAAACACAAAGAAAAACTCCTGATGAAGCGACTGAGATCCACATGACACACTATTATAAAGATGACATTTAATAAAGAGAAGAATGAAGACATGAAGATTGAAGAAACATTCAGTGTGGAACATGAAGATACTGAGGAACAAACAGGTTGGTTTCATTCTCGAAGCTGAACTCAGTTGTAAATGATATTTTTGAATAATGTCATATGAGTGTCTTAATTAAAGTGATTTTATTTATTCGGGTCATCTCATGTGCACAGACATGTTGAGATCACATGACCAGATAAATACTATGTTGCCCTCAACCTGAGAAGATCCCCCTTCCATTCGTTATTATGACACATATTAAATGAGAAAAAATAATACAGAAGTAGCCTTTTACAATTTCTTGTGACATTAAACCCAAAAATCCACTTCTGATTGGAAAACAATGAAAACCCTTAATTTATATCACTTAATTATACAACAGTATCTAACAAAATCTTAATTTTGCTTAAATCAGAGCATGAAATATCAGATTTACATTTGGGTGGTTGACATATAAGCCTGATTTTTTTTTTTTTTTTTTAAACTTCAAATATTAGGCATAAAAATTGTGTTGTACTGACTCTTGAATTTCCAAAAATATATGTGGTCTTTTAGATTTTGTATTGGAAATTGGATTTATTCATCAATTTGTTGCATTCGTGCCTAAAATTGTCATATGGTGTGACATAAAAGTTATTCTATATAAAATAAAAATGGGATATACTCTCCCTAAGTAACTAACTTCACCATAAATCTTTATTATTTCTATCTTCAGACTTAACTTTTTTTTTTTTTGTGCAGATCCATTAGATTTTGTATTATTTTTCTAAATCATCATGCAAAGTAAGACATCTCTCCTCAGCCTTTCCAGATATTTTAGATTAATTCTGACAAGCCCTGTTATAAATCTAACAAAATGCTTGTGACTCTTGCTGATACTATTTCTCTTTTGTTCTATTGACTTTTTTATGATTTATAACTAAAAAGGTCTTTTTATTGTCAGAATTCTGAATGTCACATCAAATGATTTAGTGTCACACTATATAACAAATTTTTTAAATTGTATTTATAAAACTTAGAAATATGAGTAAATCAAACACCATCTCATGTCAACAAACTTTAACATGAACATTTTAAAAGTAGAGGAGAGTGTGTGTTGTAACAGCAATTATAATTGTTAAACAATAAAAGTACATTATAAATTTACAATTAGTTGAATGTTTTAGATTTAAAATTCATAAACATTTATAGTATTAGTAATAACAGATTCACATGGGATCTTTAAACATCAGTGGAAGCTGAAAGACGAAAACATTTCAGACCATATTAAACTTCAGTCAGTCAATCTGAGAGAGCTTGGCAGATCTGTGAAGAGGTTCTGGCTCAGATATTGTTCAAACTATTTGATCACAGCTGTAAAATATGCAGTATGGGTTATTTAGCCAGATAAAGATATTCTTGTCACCAGCTTGCTTCATGCAATTAATCTCTGCCTCGTTGTAACATATCTTCATGATCTGGGCCACATATAGCCTATCATTGTAGTTGACAATGACTAACTTTCCAACAGTGTGGCTGGAGTCATCATCGGAATCAGTGCATTCTGCTTCAGCTGGGTGGGTTGCTTCTTTTGGTTGCACACAGGTAACATCTTGGAGAAGATCACTTTGCTGTTCCACATTGCCAGCTTTAGAAGCAGAGACATCAATGTGAAGTTTCTTTGGCTGATAATAAAGACACATCTCTAGTACTTGCAAAAGCAACTCAGGTGTCTGTATAGTATTTCCCCAGGTGAAAAGGAGAGCACTTGGTGTGTGTTACTTATTCCAACCACTGGGCACACTGTTGAAGGAAGCAAGCAAGCTATCTATGGTAGAGATTTCATCTTCTTCAACCCATTTAATGGTCATCCTTTCTGTGTTTTGGCAAAGATAATTGAACAAATCTTTAGGTGTTTGAAGATCTCCACCTCCATGGACATACTTGTCAGCAATGCGCTTGAGAGCTCCGCTTACTCCATCAGGAGCCCCTTTGCCATGTGACCTCTCAGAAAAGTTCCATTTTGAAACCCCAAGAGTATGGAATGCTTCTAAGAAGAAAGCAGTTTGCACTATTACGATACTGGGTTGCAGGACCATCACTTAGGATGTGGAGTGTATCAATTTCATGATCACTCTTGGCCTTAAAATCTTCTATAACTGGCTTGATGTGAGCCCACACTGCCCTTTCATCATGTCTCAGAGACTGTGATAGAGTTGCATAGCTCTGTGACCCACCCATACCATAGGCCACCCCTGCGTGTAGCGTTGCTTGTTGCCTGTTGCCTCCAAAGTGAAAGGCTTGAATTCAGAGTTAAGCTTGCAAGCATAGTTTTCACTAAAATCAATATGAAGGACCATTTCATTGTTTTGCACGTTCTCCTTGAGATGTCTGAACTCTTTAACTTGGTGAATCCAATTGTAATGATGACTAGCCAGTTCCTCAAGGTCTTTCTGGAACACTTTTAGCAGTTCTTCAATTGATCCCGCTTTGGTTCTTTTAACCCAGTTCTTGTAGTTTTTTCTCTGACTGTAATAGGCTCTCTCTTCCACTGTTCCCATGTGACCCTCTCAGCAATCGCATGATTTTGGTGGAGTGATGTAGAATGGTTTGTATCTGGTGAACTGCCTGTAAGACATTTTGTGCAGTTTATTACTCTTATCATTGAAGACTTTGTGAAGGTCTTGAAGTGTGCTTGTAAGGATTCTTCTTTGTTTCTTCTCTTTTCTTCCAATTGTGTCTTTTTTCCAGGAAGCAAAATGCTGTTCTCATCCAATTGCAGAAAAGCCTCAACCCTTTTTTTCTTCTCACTTGACATTTTTTTAGCTGCTCGGGGGTGAAACTTCTCACTTATAGTGCGAGCAGGCTTTTGCTCTATTTTCCGTTCACGTTTTTTCCTGTATCTTTCTGCTTTGGAGTGTCCTTCTTTCAGTTTTTTCATAAGTACCTGATTCTGCCTTTTAACTTTCTTAAAGGGTTAGTTCACTTTCATATAAAATTTTCCTGATAATTTACTCACCTCCATGTCATCCAAGATGTTCATGTCTTTCTTTTGTCAGTCGAAAAGAAATTAAGGTTTTTGATAAAAACATTCCAGGATTTTTCTTCTTATAGTGGACTTCAGTGGCCTCCAGACGGTTGAAGGTCAAAATGACAGTTTCAGTGCAGCTTCAAAAGGCTTTAAAGGATACCAGACGAGGAATAAGGGTCTTATCTAGCGAAACGATCGGTAATTTTTAAAAAAAAAATGTAAATGTATATGCTTTATATAAACAAAAGTTCGCCTTCCAAGTGCCTCCGCCAAAACTGTATTTTCGTATTCTTCAAAAAGCTTACGCTGTATGTCCTACGCCTTCCCTATTCTACTTACGGAACGAACGCAGCATTTTTTCCATAAGGATATATATATATATATTTTATATATAAAATATATATATTTTATATATAAAATATATATATATATATATATATATATATATATATATAATATATATGTGCCTGACCAGCTCTCATATGCATCTGGGCCAACCTTCGCACCAGCATTATCTTTTTTGGGGACTTTCACTACCACAGACTCAAACTGTTCATAAAACTCTTCAATTTCTTCATCTGTGTAGACAGAGGTTGGGGCATAGACTTGTATGATGGTCATGGTGTGCAGCTGATGATGCTGCCCTCGATGTCTTTCCTTACAAGGAAGGCCACTACATGTTGGTGTTTCTTCTCTTCTCCAGAGAACCACAGCTTATGTCCATCTTCTGTTATCTTCCCAAAGCTTGTGAGTCTGACTTCGCACAGTCCGATAATGTCTCAGCGCTAGTGCTTTAGTGCATGGATTAGCTCTTGTATTCTTCTAAATGCCTGAAGAGTACGGATGTTCCATGTGCTGACTGCCATTCGTTCTATTGGCAGTTTGATGGTGGTTTTCCCTCCAGTAGCTAACTTGGCACGCCGACCCTGAAGGGAGTTAGTGGGATGTGTGGTCATTGGTAATCCGGTCCTCGACCAATCCAGCATGGCATTGTTTTTCTTCTGCTTCATCATGTCCTTTCAGTAGGCTAGGGGAACTCGGTGATGCCCATCTCCTCTCAGAGTGCTTTGGACACAGTTTAACGTTTTGCCTGGGACGTCAATGTAATCCCCAAACTGTAACCCCAAACTGGTTTAGCAATTGTAAAACATTATTCCAAAAGAGTGTGAATTAATCCATATGCAAAAACAATATAAAAGGAAAATGTAGAGATGGGAAACTTGAATACATTTATCCATTTCTCAAGTGTACTTGTTTGTTTGAAAGAGTGAGAGTGCAACTCTCTAAAATTCCTTTCGGTCATAAAACAGTCTTATCTTGCTGATGTGTTTTTGCTGCTAAGGTGACCAGTTTGGGGATTACGGAGTTGAAGAACTCTAACTCATAGTTTGCTTGTTGGGTGAAGGGTATTGTGGATTGTTTATTAACTATAGTAAATAATTGTGTCTGATCTGTCTCAGTCACTTTAGCACCTGTGGCGCACTTTCAGAGTTCGTCTAAGGGTGTACTCACACTAGGCAATCTGAACCGCGCCCAAGCGTGTTTGACCTCCAAAGTCTAGTTGACTAGTGTGGTCGCCTTCACCATGCCTGTGTGCTGTTTGTTTAACCGTCTACACTGCAATTAATTGGAAATCGCTGCACGGCATGAATGATAAATCCTATTAGGCAGTCTATTAGCGAAAGTGCTTTCTTCCTGTTTTCTTCAAAACAAAAAGTTGCATCATAAATTATGTAAGCGTGCTCCGGCCTGGAGTATTAAGTGCAATGTGAGTGCGGGCCATCGGGGGAGCGGGGACAATCTCGTCAGGGTACAGTACAAGGAAACCATGCCTAGTGTAAATTCACCCTTAATGTCTGTTGCTTTGTGCCATTTAAACTGGGGTTAACCTTTATTTGTCTTTTTTTGCCTTAGACCTGATGGCGCTGAGTCAAGATCTAAATGACATGAAAGAGAAAGATCTGTATAAGAAACAGCATGATTTCATAACTGAAGAAAAATCTTTTAGTTGCTCACAGACTCAAAAGACTTCCTCACAAAAAAGAGCTCAAAATACAGAAACTAGCAGTGATTTCATCTGCAAACAGTGTGGAAAGAGTTTCTGTCAGCATAAAAACCTTGAAGTCCACATGGGAATTCAAACTGGAAAGAAGCCTTACACCTGCCAACAGTGTGGAAAAAGTTTCAACCAAAAAGGACACCTTAAAGACCACATTAGAGTTCACACTGGAGAGAAGCCTTTTACCTGCCAACAATGTGGAAAAAGTTTTAAACGAAAAGGAACCCTTAAAGACCACATGACCGTTCATACTGGAGAGAAGCATTTCACTTGCCAGCAATGTGGAAAAAGTTTCAACCAAAAAGGAAGACTTAATTACCACATGAGAGTTCACACTGGAGAGAAGTCTTACACCTGCCCTCAGTGTGGAAAAAGTTTCAAACGAAAAGGACACTTTAAAGATCACTTGAGAATTCACACAGGAGAGCTCCCTTTCACCTGCCAACAATGTGGAAAAAGTTTCAAACTAAAAGGAACCCTTAAAGACCACATGAGAATTCACACAGGAGAGAAACCCTACACATGCCCTCAGTGTGGAAAGAGTTTTAGTCGCAAAGGACAATTTAAAGATCACATAAGAATTCACACTGGAGAGAAGCCTTTCACCTGCCAACAATGTGGGAAAAGTTTCAACCAAAAAGCAGCCCTTAACACGCACATGAGAACTCACACTGGAGAGAAGCCTTACACCTGCCCTCAGTGTGGGAAAAAGTTTCAAACTAAAAGCACACCTTAAAGACCACATGAGAATTCACACAGGAGAGAAACCCTACACATGTCCTCAGTGTGGAAAAAGTTTCAACCAACCAGGAACCCTTAACATGCACATGAGAATTCACACTGGAGAGAATCCGTTCATATGTGATCAATGTGGAAAGGGTTTTAGATATAAAGTAACCTTAAAGTACCACATGAGTCTTCACTAATGAGAGAACGGTTTTATATGTCATCACTGTGGAATGAGTTACAGAAAAGCCTTGGGTTCATGTAATAACTTATACCAGAGAGAAGCCTTTCATGTGTCATCAATGGAAAGATTTACAGAAACAAAGCAAACCTTGATGTTCACATAAGAGTTTTTGTTATAGAGAGGTCTTGTACCAGCCCTGATATACTCACTGCAAAGTTCTTTTCCAGTCTTCGCTTAGTAGCAGCGGACTTAAGTGAACATCTCTTGTGGCATTTAAATGAATGTGTAAATATGTGCTGTGCTTTTTCTTTTCAGTAACAAAATAAATGTGGTGGGAAAAGTGCAGTTGTGAAAGCTTCAGATCATAGTGATGTGGATGTTTGCACCAGATCTGCAATTCAGCTCTCCAGTCACGTCACATACACAATTACACAGATTGCTTTAAATCAAGCAGCTTTACAGTATTAAACATTAAAAAAACAGAGATAGTGTCACTTTCAATAGAATTACAACTTCAATTTCTACTATGAAGCAGCCCTCATTAAAGAAGATGGAGCCCCAGAGGACACCTACCTATTACATAATCACCATAGACCAATAGTAGTTCGACCCACCAGTGTCTACCCACCAGAACATTTCAGGAAAGTTCATTTTGGGAAGCTGTTTCGAACTCCGAACAAACTTCGTTTTGGCCTGATTTTGTTGTAAAAGACGTCACACCAGTTTGTTCTTCAATTTCTCTTGAAGTTTATTGAAAACCTTTTTGAAATGTAACATTTATTACATTTCTAGAGGTTTACAAAATAGTGTATTGACTGGAGTAAAACATTTAAATTTTGCTCAGTGTTATTAAAAAAAATACAGATACACATGAGACTCAGAGGCCAGTTGTTCAAAAGTAATCTGATCGGATTGGATCAAATCTTGAAAATGGGTTCTTCAAAAGGAAAAAAGGATTCTGAAATCAGATTAGATCACAAAATCCAATCTTGGTTTTGGTCTGGATAAAATCATCTGTTTGTGTTGTTCAGAACTTTTTAGTAAGATTGGGATATCTCTGATCCAAAAAAATCTGGATTGTACTGATCCCATCAGAAGGGTGGATTTCAGGAACAAAAATGTAATAAAACAACATTTTTACCATGCAATATACATACATAGACACATTTTTTATTTTGCTCTTGATTAGTTTAATTGTTAATGTAATGAATTAGAAGTAGACATTAGGCTAAATATTTAGCCTTTCATTAACCTACTGTAAAGTAAAAAAGAGATTTTGGTGCCATAAAATATCAGGTTTAAAGTTTCTCGGGTGAACGCTACACTGAACTTTTCTGAGAGAATGCAAAAGCATTGACCATCTCATATTCTTTCTTTTCACCCTGTCACTTTAGGGGCTCCGTAGAGTACTAGTAATCCAGATTTGGTAATCTGAAAAAGTGTGTATCTGGATCAGGGTGATCCAATCCAAAAACCAGCACAAAAGTAAAATGGATTACCTGATCCTGGATAGCAAAACATTTCTAAATCCAGATCATTCTGATCCAGATTAAACTTTTTGAACAACTGACCTGAATGAGTCTGAATGTCAATAATTATCAAAAAAAGTTGGTAAGGTCATGTAGTCTCGTTACTTTTAATGTAGATGATTGTGGCTGAATTCGAAATCGCCCCTATACCATCATTCACTATTCCCTACAGTGAAAAGTGAAAAGGAGTGAGTGAATTCGGACACTGAGTGCACAGGAAGGGCTGCCGCTTTTTCATAATTTGTGCTCGCTGTTTAATAATCATTTGAAACTTAGCAAACTGGCAGCTCCAGTAGTAAGATGAAAGGATTTATCTTGAATTCTGTAATGGAAATTATGTATAAACCTTAGATATACACTAATAGATAATAAATCAAATGTAATAATCAGTAAAAATGAACGTATACCTCTATAGCACTTGTTAGCCAGCTGTTCTGGCAGTGTACTCTATTTTCAGAATTGGTAAAGCTAATACAAAATGTGGATGAGTGGAAAAGTATTTATAATATTTACAATCTGTAGAGACCCACAATGTGGGGTAAAGGGACGCGGGCAGTGATGAAATAAAAAATGCTTACATCCTTTACATGCCTTGTTTATGCTTTATACTTGTGACATGAGCTCTTTGTATTCACCTGTAAGGACAGGCTCCTAAAATGCAGATTAAACAAAAAGTTTCATTTTTAGTCAGGCTTGATGACTGCAGCGAGACACAGTACGATCTCAATAAAGAATCCAGCTGAAGATTCAGAGTCTCCTGGTCTTCACATCTGTGTTTGCTACAGGTGTAACTGGATATTGTAGGGATTTTGTTCTCAGATCTTTAATTTCACTATTAATATACTTCTATGCCTGATTTCACAGACAAGGCTTAAGCTAGTCTCAGACTAAAATGCATGTTTGAACTGAAAGCAACTTGCTCTGACATATCTGAAAATTTGTCAGTGGTGTTGTTTTGTCTCAATATCTCAGACGTTACTTAAATGTCCTAATTGAACTAAGGCCTACTCCTGGCTTAATCACCTTGTCTGTGAAACCGGCCCCTAGAGATCATATTTCTAATAAACTGGTTATTGAATCTTTTATTTAGAAACTTAACACCATTCACTCATAATAAGTGTAGATGAGGAGTATCAACTGAATGAAACGACAATTGAAGAAACTGGGCTATGGCTTTAATCTAGTGAATCATATTTCTTTATACAGCAAAAAAATATTTTTAAATATTGTATGTAGATTCCTATTAGTGTTAGCGTGCAGACGGGACTTTTATTTTGGTGTGGCGGTGAGACGTCAAAAACCTGCGTCGCTCTCCGGCATCTGATGTGATTCGACTGAAGAAAGGTTTGTGTTTGTATTCATTTAAAGTGTTTACATTAATGCAACCATTTCACAGTTTATAGACAACTGTTAGTGTATATAATAACACGAATGAACGTTGTTTTTGTTAGTAAAGCTTATTCACACATGAGTAACAGAAAAGGTTCGTCTCATTCTCAGTCAATTGAACCAAATGTAAACAAACAAACGCTACATGACAACTGCTGATGTTTATCTGTGTAATGTATTAAATGATTAATAATTTACTTAAGATTTAATAATACAAAATATAATTAAATGTAGAGTTTGTATAATTAGTGTTCTTTTATTGATTTGTAATTCTAGTTTTCTAATGTTTTTAGTCTAATCAGATAATTTAAGTTCATTAACTCTGACTCTGACTCTCTTCCCAGTGTGCAACTACTGAACTAGAGCTGATTGAGACACACAGAGATTTAGTGTGGATTTATTTTTCTTTCTGGTAATTATTCTCATCTTAATCAGGACAAACACACAGAAAAACTCCTGGTGAAGCGACTGAGATCCACGTGACACACTATTATAAAGATGGCATTTATTAAGGAGAAGAATGAAGACATGAGGATTGAAGAAACAGTCAGTGTGAAACAAGAAGAAACTGAGGAACAAACAGGTTTGTTTCATTCTCAAAGCTGAAATCAGTCATTTGATCCTTATTAAAATGTCCAGCTCTACAGAAATGAATGATGTTTTTGAATAATGTCATATTAAAGTGGTTTTATTTATTCGGGTGACTTCGTGTGAACAGACATGTTGAGATCACATGACCAGACAAATACTAATGCTGCCCTCAACCTGAGAAGATCCCACTTCCATCCGTTATTATGACGCGTTAAATTAGGAAAAATAATACAGAAGTAGCCTTTTACAATTTCTTGTGACATTAAACCCAAAAATCAACTTCTGATTGGAAAACAATAAAAACCATTAATTTATATCAATTATACAACAGTATCTAACAAAATCTGGAGAAAAGTTAGTGAGGGAAGAGTCTTAAAATGTGTGTAAAAATGAGTCCTTGACGTGGGAGAGTGACCGCTAGTATTTACTCCTGTGCAGTAGCAGAATCTTTGAAGCACTGTTTCATGAGTAAAATTTTTAAATATGCCTTTTAGACGATCGAAGATTAGTTTTAAGGGATAAAATTGACTACAGGAGGACTTTAAGACACCTAAATTTGCTTTAAAAAGCTTGCAGAAAATATATATATTTTTTTGTAAATCACCTTCAATCTGATAGTTTACTGCAGGACATAGCAAGTGCTGACAAAATAAATACGTTAAACAAGATATATGATGTATACTTAACTTGATGAAAGGCATGCAATTAATTGTGATTTAAACATTTTAATCTATTGATAGCCCTAGTAAGAATATTTGGATCAAGTAAATGATTTAAGGGATTCCTGATGGAATCTGTCTTAAACGTCCTGCCAACACTCGTCCAGTGTAGTTTAGTGAGAGCGTCAATATCAGTGGTCTCAATCTCCGCTACTGGAGGGCCACGGTCCTGCAGATTTTAGCTCCATCCACCTTTAACTCACCTGCCTGGAAGTTTCTAGTAACCGTGGAGAACTTGATTAGCTGGATCAGGTGTATTTAAATAGGGTTGGAGCTAAACTCTGCAGGACAGTGGCCCTCCAGGAGATGAGTTTGAGACCACTGGTCTATAGTAGGATAATACTCCCTTGGCCATAGACAGTAAAATCCTAATACTTATGCAACACCTTGTACGAGCATGTAGCTGTGATCAGCATGATTAGGGACTCCATTTAGGTGCAAACCAATGAACAACCTAAAGTGTGATACAAACAAAGTAGTAACTACACTAAACACTTTAACTTTTCTAACTTAATACACAAGCATACAGTTTGAGTTTGATGTAGCAAGAAGGTTTAGACTGAAGCAGGGCAAAGAATAAAAGAATTAAGTTATGCTAGTATTTGATATTCATATATATACACACACCTTAGGAGGTGAGTGAGCGAATAAGGAGTTGTATTTTCAGAAGGAAAGTTTGCGTTCCTTTTGTCTTTTAGTGGGTGTTTTGCATAAATTTGATTGGGTGTTGAGGGAAGAACTTTTTCTTTTAATAGTAATATGTAACCAAGTTAGCAAAATATAATGTAAACAAACATACAGAAAATTAAAATTGCAGCTCATAGAGACTAAACATGATATACATGTAATCTTTGTTAACTACGGTAAGCAATTCAAACAGTTGTCCTCTACAAGGATCTGTCTGTGGCTGTCTTCAGGAGGGTCGGCATGGTCATGTCTGTCCATTCTTTGATGTTATCAGTCCAGCTTTTCCTCTGTCGGCCTCGTCTGTGACTGCCTTCCACAGTTCCTTGCAGGATGGTCTTGGACAGGCTGTCGTGTCTGGTAACGTGGCTGAACCATGCCAGTTTCTGCCTTTTGACTGTAGCCAGGAGTGGTTCTTGAGGACCCACGAGTTGACCATACTTCGCACGTATTCATTGGTCTTATGGTCTTTGTAGATGATGCAGAGCAATTTCCTCAGGCTTTTGGTCTCAAAAGTCTGGATTTGTCTTTCAGTCTTTGTCAACAGTGTCCGTGTCTCGCATCCGTAGAGAAAAATGGAGACGACAAGTGATTTAAAAAGTTGTACTTGTTGCACAAGCTGATGTCGCTCATCCACATTCTTGTTGAGTCTGGCCATGGCAGCTGTAGCTGTGGCGAGCCGAATACGAATCTCTTGTGAACAGGTACCATCCTTTGACAGGGTCACCCCCAAATATTTGAAGTTTATGACTTCTTCTAGCTGTTTCCCATTCATTGTGATGTTGGCCCTTGTATCAGTTGTATTATTCACCGTAACTTTTTACTTCTCTGTGCTGACCTCCATGCCATACGCACCTGCCCTGTGCACAAGCTTGTCTGTTAGGTCTTATAGTTCTGTGTTGTTGCCACCTATGGCCAGGTACACACTGCAGCTAAATTCGGTTGTCAGTTCACCTTTTAGTCCTTAATCGAGCTTAAACAACAAGCCCAAAACACTTATAATGGGTGACTATGGCAACACAGAAAGAGTGCCACGCGCTGTGTGAAACTGGCTATTGTAACCTTCACATACAAGATTGGAGGGTTTAACTCAAGAGGTCAAAGTAAACAATTCACCAGGCAGACTTTCAGTGAAGCAAAACTTAACATTCTTTATACTTCATAAGGTATAGGAGAGGGGAATATGGAGAAAACTGTAACTCAGGTATTTCTTCTTTCTCAAGTTGCTTCTTGTGGCATCAAATTACATCTGGAGGGAAGGCAGAAGAGATTAATGATTAGTCAAGGTGGTTCAGACTACTCACATCCTTCACTAGGCCTCTACCCTCATGAGCTTGTCTCGGTTAGGACTGGTCCAATGCCTGGGCTGTGGAACATTCAGCACTCTGTGTCTGCTCACCTCCCCTGCTTCTGCTCTACTGTGGCTTCTTTGTTCTCTTCTATGTGGCTGCTGATTGGGCCCAACAGCCTGCAGTTGAGGCTCCCTGTCAGAGGGGAAACTGTGCACACCTGTGTTGGAGGAGCTATCCCTGGTCCTGAACATCACTGGGTAGCTCTGATGGTGCTTTCCATGGTCCTGAAGGTGACCTGCTTCCTTCTGGCCATCACACTATACAAGCATAAACTCCATAAACTCTGAGAGTTGTGTTCCGTACACACATGTAATGATAATTTAGGGGATTCACTCCCGCATTTAAATGCGGTTGTCACTCCTGAAACTTACAGTGTGTACGTGGCCCATGAGATCTATGTTTGTATTGATGTATGATGTTCCTGGAGTGTTTCTTGGATAATTCTCTCCAAGAATAGGTTGAACAGCATAGGTGAGAGGATGCACCATTGCCTTACATCAACTTTTGTTAGGAAGGGCTGTCCTATCTTGTTTAGTAGGACAGTGCTGTTGGAATGCTCATAAAGGCCCTGAATGACCTGGACTAATCCTTCATCTATGTTAAAAGGTTATGGTTTATCCTAAGAGACTATCGTGCCACACTCTCTCAAACGTCTTTTTAAAGTCTATGAAGTTGTGGAACAGGTCTCTTTGGTGTTGGAGGTGTTTCTCAATGAGGACTCTGCAGTTGAAGATGTCCTCCACTGTGTTCCGTCTTGCTTTGAACCCAGCTTGTTCTTCAGACAAAAGTTCCTCTGATTTGTCCTTTAGTCTGTTGAGGATGACACGGTGCATTACTTTGCTTGGATGGCTAATCAGGCTAATGGTCCGATGGTTCTGGCACTGTGTGTTGTTTCCATTTTTTGGTAACTGTATAACCAGTGACTGTGTCCATATCATTGGCCATTTCTTCTGCTGCCATATCATTTGACAGAGTCTGGTCAGAGCTTTAGCTGTTTGTTCTCCTCCACTTTTCACAAGTTCTGCAGGGACGCTGTCAACTCTGGGAGACTTGCCTGGCTTGAGTCATCTCATTGCTTCCTCAACCTCATCCCTCAATACTGGTGGACTTTCAGCCACGTCACTAGTGCAGGTCCAGTGGTCTTGCAGCATGGAGGTGTCTGGGTTCAGCGAGAAGTTGTATAGCTCATCACAGTATTCCGTCCACCTCTTTATGACATCGTCTCTATCTGTCAGGAGCTTGCCATTCTTGTCTTCTATTACAGAACCTCTGGGCCGGCCGTTCTTGGAGAGGACATTTACTGTAGGCCTGCTTACTGTTACCTGATTCCATGCCCCCGTCGATGGCATCAAATTGCTGTTCTATCCACTCTTCCTCTTCCTGACTTTTCTGGTGGCAGACTTGTACTTCATCCTGTTCTCGTCACTCGAATGCTTCTTTCTTCTCAGCTCTCTTCTCTTGTCACAGAGCTCCAAGACCTTCATCTGTGACCCATGATTGAATTTTCTTGCGTTGCCTGCCCAGAACCTCTTGAGCTGTGGTGTATAGCACATCACTGATGGAGCTTGCAAGTGTGTCTACATCACTGTCCAGTAAGTTAAGGGCTGCAAACTTTCCTCCGACTAAGGCCTGGAAGATTTCTGCGACATCTGGGTCTTTAAGCTTTTCAAGGTTGAAGTGAATGCGAGGATTTTTGGAGCGTCATTTGGAGTTCAGCTTCAGGCTGAATGTCATCATGACAAGGTCATGGTCACTGCCTATGTCAGCCACCGGAAAAGTCCTTGTGCGGGCCTTGTTGATGCTAGACTTGAAGTGTTGGGGTGCAAGATTTGGTTGTGGATCTGCCCATTTGGTGAGTGCCATGTTACAGTTCTGGACAGCTTGTTGGGGAGTGTTGGCCAGGGTGAGTTGATGGCTTCTGGCAAACTCCAGAAATCTCATGCCACAGTCTTTAGTTTCTCCGAGGCCGAATCGCCCTACTGTGCCTGACCAGCTCTCATATGCTTCTGGGCCAACCTTTGCATTCCAGTCACCTTTGCATCAGCATTATCTTTTTTGGGGACTTTCGCTACCACAGACTCAAGCTGTTCATAAAACTTTTCAATTTCTCATCTGTGTAGTCAGAGGTTGGGGCATAGACTTGTACGATGGTCATGTTGTGTGGTTTGACAGAGATCCTGATGGATATGATCCTGCTGGAAATGGGTGTGCAGCTGATGATGCTGCCCTTGATGTCTTTTCTTACAAGGAAGGCCACTACATGTTGGTGTTTCTTCTGTTGGTGTTTTTCCTCCAGTAGCTAACTTGGCACGCCCACCTTGAAGGGAGTCAGTGGGATGCATGGTCGTTGGTAATCCGGTCCTCGACCAATCTGTCATGGCATTCTTTTTCTTCTGCTTCATCATGTCCTTTCAGTGGGCTAAGGGAACTCGGTGGCGCCCATCTCCTCTCAGAGTGCTTTGGACGCAGTTTAATGTCTTGCCGGGGACGTCAATGTAATCCCCAAACTGTAACCCCAAACTGGTTTAGCAATCCTAAAACATTATTTCAAAAGAGTGTGAATTAATTCATATACAAAAACAATACAAAAAGAAAATCTAGAGATGGGAAACTTGAATACGTTTATCCAAGTTTATTTTATTGCAACTTTCTAAAATTCCTTTCGGTCATAAAATAGTCTGATCTTGCTAATGTGTTTTCGCTGCTATGGTAACCGGTTTGGGGATTACGGAGTTGAAGAAATCTAACCATGAAGAACTCTAACTCTGACCGTGTTTGACCTCAAGTCTGGTTTGTTTGACTAGTGTGGTCGCTTCGTATCATTCCTCGGCACATTTTGCTCAACCATCCACACTGCAATCAAGTGAAAATCGCTGCACGGCATGAATGATAAATCTATTAGGCAGTCTGTTAGCGAAAGTGCGTTTTTCCTGTTTTCTTCAAAACAAAAAGTTGCATTGTAAATAACTTAAGCATGCTCCAAAGCGTTAAGTGCAATGTGAGTGCGGGCCAGCGGGGGTGTGAGAACAATCTCGTCAGGGTACAGTACAAGGAAACCATGCCTAATGTGAATACACCCTTAATGTCTGTTGCTTTGTGCCATTTAAACTGGGGATAACTTTTATTTGCATTTTTTGCCTTAGGCCTCATGGTGCTGGGTCAAGATCTGAATGACATGAAAGAGAAAGATCTGTATGAGAAACAGCAGAATTTCATAACTGAAGAAAAATCTTTTAGTTGCTCACAGACTGAAAAGACTTCCTCACAAAAAAGAGCTCAAAAGACAGAAACTAGCAGTCATTTCCTCTGCAAACAGTGTGGAAAGTGTTTCAGTCAGCAAAAAAACCTTGAAGTCCACATCGGAGTTCACAACGGAGAGGGCCTTTATGCCTGCCCACGGTGTGGAATAAATTTCACTCGAAAAGGAAACTTAAAAAGGCACATGGGAATTCACACTAGAGAGAAGTCTTACACCTGCCAACAGTGTGGGAAAGTTTTTAGCCTAAAAAGAAGTCTTAATTGCCACATGAACGTTCATACTGGAGAGAAGCATTTCAGCTGCCAACAGTGTGGAAAAAGTTTCAACCAAAAAGGACGACTTAATTACCACATGAAAATTCACACTGAAGAGATGCCTTTCACCTGCCCTCAGTGTGGAAAAAGTTTCAAACTAAAAGGAACCCTTAAAGACCACTTGAGAATTCACACAGGAGAGCTCCCTTTCTCCTGCCAACAATGTGGAAAAAGTTTCAAACTAAAAGCGCACCTTAAAGACCATATGAGAATTCACACAGGAGAGAAACCCTACACGTGCCCTCAGTGTGGAAAGAGTTTCAGTCGCAAAGGACAATTTAAAGACCACATAAGAATTCACACTGGAGAGAAGCCTTTCACCTGCCAACAATGTGGAAAAAGTTTCAACCAAAAAGCAATCCTTAACACACACATGAGAATTCACACTGGAGAGAAGCCTTACACCTGCCCTCAGTGTGGAAGGAGTTTCAGACTAAAAGGACACCTTAAAGACCACATGAGAATTCACACAAAAAGTTTCAACCAATCAGGAACCCTTAACATGCACATGGGAATTCACACTGGGGAGAATCCGTTCATATGTGATCTATGTGGAAAGAGTTTTAAATATAAAGGAACCTTAAAGTACCACGTGAGCCTTCACTCAAGGTTCACATAAGAGTTTTTGTTATAGAGAGGTCTTGTACCAGCCCTGATATACTCACTGCAAAGTTCTTTTCCAGTCTTTGCTTAGTAGCAGCGGACTTAAGTGAACATCTCATGTGGCATTTAAATGAATGTGTAAATATGTGCTGTGCATTTTTCCTTTCGGTAACAAAATAAATGCGAGGAAAAAGTGCAGTTGTGAAAGCTTCAGATCATAGTGATGTGGATGTTTGCACCAGATCTGCAGTTCAGCTCCCCAGTCACGTCACACACACAATTATACAGATTGCTTTAAATCAAGCAGCTTTACAGTATTAAACATGGAAAAAACAGAGATAGTGTCACTTTAAATAGAAT
This sequence comes from Ctenopharyngodon idella, assembly GCF_019924925.1. Taxonomy (NCBI): domain Eukaryota; kingdom Metazoa; phylum Chordata; class Actinopteri; order Cypriniformes; family Xenocyprididae; genus Ctenopharyngodon; species Ctenopharyngodon idella. The sequence continues at coordinate 20,921,896 of NC_067223.1, forward strand.
TACAACTTCAATTCCTACTAAGAAGCAGCCCTCATTAAAGAAGGTGGAGCCTCAGAATGGAACATGTAAATGTTTTTCATATTAATTTTTTTCTATTCATCAATAAAATAAAAATTAATCACAGATAATAAAAAGGTAAAAACAACGTAAGGTTTGGGGGAAAGAAAAAAAACGATGGTTATTCTGAAGAGGAACTAAAATGAAAGTGCACAGTAATTAATATAATATTATTAGAGATGCACCGATACCACTTTTTCCAGAACTATTCTGATACTGATACTTTGATATTTGGTACTCATCGATACGATACCTGTATTATCATTGCATTTGTAATTTTTAAATATATTAGATGGAGAAACCAAAATAATATGAATCCTATTCATTGGTTTAATTTGTTTAGCAAATATGCATTTCCTTCAGTTATTTTCATGCTTAATTATGCCTTATAAATGTATTGTACAAGCTTCTGTTACTTTCTGTTCTGTTCATTTTCTCTTTCATTTAAAGGGTTAGTTCACCCAAAAATGAAAATAATGTCATTTATTACTCACACTCATGTAGTTCTACACTTGTAAGACCTTCTTCATCAACACAATTTAAGATATTTTTTGATAAAATCCGATTGCTCAGTGAGGCCTCCATAGACAGCAAGTTAATTTACACTTTCAAACGCCCAGAGAGGTACTAAAACATATTTCAAACAGTTCATGTGAGTATAGTGGTTCTACCTTGATATTATAAAGCGACGAGAATACTTTTTGTTTTGGTACCTTTCTGGGTATTTGAAAGTGTCGATGATCTTGCTATCTATGGAGGCCCCACTGAGTCATCGGATTTCATTAAAAATATCTTAATTTGTGTTCCGAAGATGAACGAAGGTCTTACGGGTGTGGATGACATAAGGGTGAGTAATGACATTGTTTTCATGTTTAGGTGAACTAACCCTTTAACTCTTTTCCTGCCTTTGACAGAAATTTTTTATTGTTTATGAGAAAACGCTTCCCCGCCATTGATGGAAAGTTTTGGCTTTCTGTGTTTTCACTGTTATACGCTAGGGGGTACTATTGCGCATCTTCTGAAAGAGTACTGAATCTCCTGATCAAAACACAGGTGAAGAAGCAGAAACAAGCGATAACCTATGTAAGCATACGCATATGTAAAATACATGATCATCAAGATTAAACGGCATATAAATCAAAACTGCCTAATGTTACTGAATGAAATGTCGACCCAGGATGAGCTATAGGACTGTGAAACTTTGGGGGTCTTGATGGACCTGCATTATTTAGAAACTTAACACCATTCTCTCTCAATAAGTGGAGTAACAATTGAAGAAACCAAGCTATGACTTTAATCTAGTGAATCATAAACTTTTTTTTGCTGTATGAAGGAATAACTGCTCATATAAAAGAACATTATTAGTAAGATCAAAGACTAATCATATGTTCATTTCTATCCAATCCTTTGTTACTCTTCAGTATGTACCCGTTATTGTGGGGAGTAAAATTATGTTTGTAAATCAATGTCCAACCTTAATTAATGGAAATCTTAGAGCTTAATAGGGAACTTGTTTATATTATAGTCACATTTTTTTTTTTTAAGATAATCAAAGGAAACGTAAGCTAAAGTTAATTAACAATTTAGAATAAATTATTTTAACCATTTTAATTTAAGTACTCCATTCAGAATTTAATTATATTAAATACCAAATACATTACCAAATTTAATTTTATTGCCCCGATATTCTGTGGAGAAATTGAGATGGAATAAATACATATTTCTATTAGTTAGATCTCTCTGCAATTACACATTTAATTTTGATCTACAAATTCTTTTAATGAGTTTAAAATATTTTAAAGTTCTTTACAATCCTTTGTAATATGAAGACCAAGAATTTTGACTTTATCCTTGACTGAGAATATCAGTGCTTTGTAGATTATTGAACTGAGAGCAGTTCACACTTGCTTACATTTAGATATAAGCCAGAAGCTCTTGAAAAACGGTATGGTATCGATAACTTTTGGAATCTCTGATTCATCCCATAAATCAACAATATGAATGTTTTTCTGTTTGAAGATTTCTATTAGTTTTAGCGTTCGTCCGGGACTTTTATTTTGGTGTGGCTGTGTGACGTCAAAAAACTGCGTCGCGCTGCTGCTGCATCTGATGTGATTCGACTGAAGAAAGGTTTGTGTTTGTAGTCATTCAAAGTGTTTAAATTGAGACAGTTTGCAGACAACTGTGAATTTGTGTATATAATAACAAGATTAAACAGTAAATCGTATTCACACATGAGTAACAGAAAAGGTTCGTCTCATTTAGTGAATCAGATTTCGGAGCTTTTCGAAACTCCGAGTCAATTGAACCAAATGTAAACAAACAGACATGTGAAATGAATAATATAACTAATTAACTGCTGATGTTAATCTGTGTAATCTAATAAATGTAGACTACAGAAAATGTAATAAATCATAATATGATTAAATATAGAGTTTGTATAATTTGTTCCTTTATTGATTTGCAATTCTAGTTTTCTAATGTTTTTAGTCTAATCAGATGATTAAAGTCCATTAACTCTCACTCTGACTCTCTTACCAGTGTGCTCAACTACTGAACTAGAGCTAATTGAGACACACAGAGATTTAGTGTGGATTTATTTTTCTTTCTGTTAATTAAACAGGACAAACACACAGAAAAACTCCTGATGAAGCGACTGAGATCCACATGACACACTATTATAAAGATGACATTTAATAAAGAGAAAAATGAAGACATGAAGATTGAAGAAACATTCAGTGTGAAACAAGAAGAAATTGAGACACAAACAGGTTGGTTTCACTCTCTTAAACTGAACTCAGTCATAAACTCGCGCATTAATCATTCGCTTTAGTTGAAACATGAGGCCATTTTATTGGGATATTTCGTCCCTGCGTTTTAATTCCACTGTAGCTAATTTGTGGCTACCTTTTAGCCTATTTTTTTTTTTTCATTTCTTTGTTTTTCAAATCATAAGAATGAATTAATAGCCTACAATGAATAAAATCTGAGACTTTGCTTCATATCAAAAGTAACAAAGCACAAAGATAATTGCGATTTATTGGATGGGAGGTGCAGTACATATTCTGCTCATTCATAAACTGAAAACAGACTAATCGATTCTTGGGATTTAGGAATCGATATCGGTTCGTAAAAATGAGAATCGATTAAAATCCGGAAATCGATATTTTTTACCCAGCCCTATTGAACAGCCAATGTCCAGTGTGGATTTTGAGTAGGGAAAAGTTCTCTTTGTCTGGTCTTGCGGCTCAATTTGCATAATTTATGATGGTTTCAGAATTGGTAACTTTTACTCCAAAAGACCTTAGAAATAGACTAATGCATGGTATCGTAACAGAACACACATAGTTAATTAAAGCATCCTGAGAGGATTCATTTAAGACTAAACATGACAGTGTGAAAAAGACATAAAGACAGAGATACAGTCTTGCACTCGCATCTAAATGTTTGGGGGTACAACTCACACAAGTATCGTCATAACTAAACTTATATAGTATGGATACATGCATGCACACTTGAATACAACAACGGGTACACTTTGGCATAGTCATATTTTGAGGCTACATGTAAATACAGTCTCCATGTGTGTGTGTGTCTGTATGTGTGTGTGTGTGATGTGTATTGGGGTTTTGGTCAGTATCTGTGGGCACATGGCCATTAACCCAACATGGGGTGAACAAGGGTGCCTCTTTTGAAGTCCCCGGAGCTGGTGAGGATGTCTTCTGCTTAGCTTCAATGAGGCAACAAAGATGCCAATGGGGCAATCTGACCCAGACTTGTCGGAGCCATGGTCTGTGAGTTATACGAAGGAGGTCAAACGTTAAAAAGCTTTCTTTAATTTAAAGTTGTGTTGATGAACCTGATCCTGCGCAGACGCTACAACAGTAAATTGCAAACGACTTTTCTCCAGTGTTCTGACGTATTTCCTGGTGAAACTGAATATTGAATAGAGGGCAGGGTTTTACTTTAGCGCTCCTTCTCTCCATCTCTGGCTCATAGACTAACGGTTGAAGGGGAGTGGTTTAAACGTTTTCAACACAAGCCGTCAAACTGACGTCATCAGAGAAGGAACACAATTTCAGACCGGAAGTAACTTTTCAGATTTTGATTAAAGATTACCACGACAACATTTTTTTTTTCTGTATATTGACTTGCAAAAATTAATTGTTCACCACAAGACTAGTAATATGTGCTAACAAAGTAAATGGGTCAATTTTGATTTCATGATGACTTTAAGCATCACAATTTTTGGTAACGTATTACAATAAGGTTCATTAGTTAAATATTAGTTAATGTAACTAACATGAACTAACCGTGAGCAATACTTTTGTTACTGTATTAACTAATCTTCATTAATGTTAGTTAATGAAAATACAGTTGTTCATTGTTTGTTCATGTTAGTTCCCAGTTCCTACGCCCCATGACTCTTGGCACGGATTATGGGTGTAACTTCCGTTAAGCTGAAAATTATCAGTGAAAGCCTCGCTCTATGAATGCAATAATACTTTTTTTTTTTTAACTGGGTACTATGAGATGTAGCATCTGGACCAATCAGACATGCACAAATTCCCCCTTTGAAGTTCAACTTAATTTTATTTAATTTTATTTTCTATATAGCGCCAGATCACAACAGAAGTCATTTAAGGTTACCTTTCCTATAGAACAGGTCTATACCTTTTTCTTTCATTAAACAAACTAAATAGCCTCTATCGCAGATGCCCACGCACTCACACGCAGTTCGACAGTTTCTGTCGATGGATACGCATTCTGGCTTCCCCTAAACTTGGTTCAATGCGAGTGCCAAGTGCTCTATATGAGCAGTCATTTTACGGCATCATCACCGGATGTTGATTGGGCGCGAGCGCAGGTGAGACCTGAACAGCACACATTGCTATCTGTGTTTAACCCTCTGGTCCTCTTCGTTAGGAGTCACACTTGGCTTCTTCGTGTTCAAAAATGACCGAAGCTTTAAAATGTAACTCCCAATGTAACTGAAGATAGGTTAGTGCCATCTGGTGGGAGTAAAATAAAAGGAACTTTTGTAATGCCATGTTGTAACCACTAGATTCCTATATAGTTCTATATAAAGTGGCTTATAAATGTAAGAACAAATCAGCTCAAATGAAATAATTAATTTATAGGGAATTATAAAGAGTCATTTAGTTTACGACTGAGTAACTGAATCGTCCAGTGTTCATTTGCTCAGGCAGTAATAAGCTCTTGTAGCAGATATGAATATTCAACTATCGTGAAAACACTAATTAGTAGCTCGGTAACAAGATTGACAGTTTAAGACATTAAATTTACAAGCACAAACACAAGACACTTTCTTTTAAAATCTACAGGAGACTTTATTGATTATTCTAACACAAACTAATCTAACACAAAACCCGCACTCACACACACAAACATTCATACACGTTGCAGAAAGAAAGGAAATGAGAATGAGTTTTAAGAGATGTAATGAAATGAGCATTTTCTAGCAAAGTATGCACTTCAAAAGACCTGACCTGAACAAACCATGAATCATTAATTTAGTGCACCAGTTCAGCTTTAGAATCTGGAGGTACTTGCTTGTCGACTTTAAAATGGGGATCTCCTTGTCGGTGTCCTTGGCTTGGAGAGAAGGGTTTTTCTGAATCAATGATTTGTTGCAGGATCTTTCAGGTCCAGATTGTGGTTAGGTAACATCCTGGCTGATATGGACTCCCAGGTATTTGAAACTCTGCACCACCTTCACTCTCTCACCATTGATGTCTATGGGGCAATGGGCAGAGGGTTTCAGCCCTCTGAAGTCCAGGATCTTCTCCGTCATCTTTGTTGCATTGAGGATCAAGTTGTTATTTCGGCTCCAGCTCTCTTAGTTCTTGACCTCTGCTCTGTAGGCTGATTCGTTGTTTTTGGTTATTCTGCCTACAACGATTGTGTCGTCTGCAAACTTGATGATGGTGTTCGTCTCATAAGAGGATTTGAAGTCGTGCGTGTTAAAATTGCAGATCATAGATACTAAACATGCTATACATGTGATCTTTGTTAACTACAGTGAGCAATTCTAAAACACTGTTTCAAAAGAGTGTGAATTGATTCATAGGCAAAAACAATAAAAAAGGAAAATCTAGAGATGGGAAACTTGGATACGTTTATCAATTTCTCAAGTGTATTTGTTTGAAAGTGAAGTGAGAGTGCAACTCTCTAAAATTCTTTTCGGTCACAAATTCCTTCGGTCTTATCTTGCTGATGTGTTTTTGCTGCTATAGTAACCAGTACCTGGTTTGGGGTTACAGTTTGGGGATTACGGAGTTGAAGAACTGTAAGTTTGTTTGTTGGGTAAGGCGTATTAGGGCTGGACGATTAATCAAATTCAGAACCTCTAACCAACGTAATTTTCCCATATCAGTTATTTAATCCTGTTAATACTTTCCCCTTAAAAACATACTACCACGTATGTTGTTGACTCTGCCCCGTTCAGTCAGCGGCATGGAAGCAACAAGGAGGCGAACTCAAAAGCTGAGTCAGCACACACAGACAGTGTGCGAGCGGCGAGCCCCGAAGTGAAATCACTTTCACTTGCATCTTCACTAAACTTTGTCAACTGTATGTGTTTTAAGGCTTGCCATTTTGGACAATTAAGCCATTTTAGACCATTGGATGTGTATCATTATATTGAGCTACTGCGCTGATGCATTGTGGTACACTAACACTCATACAGATAGTAGCTACACAACACGTGAAGATCGCGTGCACAGATAGGAGTGCAGAAACTCGTCGATGCTGTCCTAAGATTTATCACTTAAGTAGCTTAGAAACTCAAAAGATATATATTTTTCTACTTTTGAAGTAACTACTTACAACCCACAGCTTCACAATTAATAGTGAGATGGTATGACTAATTCACAACCACTCTCAACCACTCTCTCATTAATGCATTCAAATAAATGTACTGGTACTGTGCTAATTTATCTGTATCTGATTTACAATGAGCAGAAATATCACAAGCCAAAAATAACAGTTCACTTTCACTAGTTATGTCGGAGCACTCTTTCATTAGGAAAAAATATCCCATATTTAATATTAAAGCATATTTACAGTACAAACATTGTCTGTGAACTATGAGGGCAAAAAATAAATAAAAATCGTTCATTATACAAGGAAACCATGCCTAGTGTGAATACACCCTTAATGTCTGTTGCTTTGTGCCATTCAAACTGGGGTTAATCTTTGTCTTTTTTGCCTTAGACCTGATGGCGCTGGAAGAGGACAGTCAAGATCTGAATGACATGAAAGAGAAAGATCTGAATGAGAAACAACATGATTTCATAACTGAAGAAAAATCTTTTAGTTGCTCACAGACTGAAAAGACTTCCTCACAAAAAAGAGAGACTAGAAGTCATTTCATCTGTAAACAGTGTGGTAAGAGTTTCAACCGAAAAGGAAACCTTAAAGTCCACATGAACGTTCACACTGGAGAGAGCCGTTATGCCTGCCAACAGTGTGGAATAAGTTTCACTCGAAAAGGAAACTTGAAAAGGCACATGGGAATTCACACTAGAGAGAAGTCTTACACCTGTCAACAGTGTGGGAAAGTTTTTAACCTAAAAAGAAGTCTTAACTGCCACATGAGCGTTCATACTGGAGAGAAGCATTTCACCTGCCCTCAGTGTGGAAAAAGTTTCAACCGAAAAGGAAGACTTAATTACCACATGAAAATTCACACTGAAGAGAAGCCTTTCACCTGCCCTCAGTGTGGAAAAAGTTTCAAACTAAAAGGACACCTTCAAGTCCACATGAGAATTCACACAGGAGAGCTCCCTTTCTCATGCCAACAATGTGGGAAAAGTTTCAAACTAAAAGCACACCTTAAAGACCATATGAGAATTCACACAGGAGAGAAACCCTACACGTGCCCTCAGTGTGGAAAGAGTTTCAGTCGCAAAGGACCCTTTAAAGACCACATAAGAATTCACACTGGAGAGAAACCTTTCACCTGCCAACAATGTGGGAAAAGTTTCAAGCAAAAAGCAATCCTTAACACACACATGAGAATTCACACTGGAGAGAAGCCTTACACCTGCCCTCAGTGTGGAAGGAGTTTCAAACTAAAAGGACACCTTAAAGACCACATGAGAATTCACACAGGAGAGAAACCCTACACGTGCCCTCAGTGTGGAAAGAGTTTCAGTCGCAAAGGTCCGTTTAAAGACCACATGAGAATTCACACTGGAGAGCTCCCTTTCTGCTGCCAACAATGTGGAAAATGTTTCAACCAATCAGGAACCCTTAACATGCACATGAGAATTCACACTGGAGAGAAGCCTTACACCTGCCCTCAGTGTGGAAGGAGTTTCAGACTAAAAGGCCACCTTAAAGGCCACATGAGAACTCACACAAAAAGTTTAAACCAATCAGGAACCCTTAACATGCACATGAGAATTCACACTGGGGAGAATCCGTTCATATGTGATCTATGTGGAAAGAGTTTTAAATATAAAGGAACCTTAAAGTACCACGTGAGCCTTCACTCAAGGTTCACATAAGAGTTTTTGTTATAGAGAGGTCTTGTACCAGCCCTGATATACTCACTGCAAAGTTCTTTTCCAGTCTTTGCTTTGTGCCAGCGGACTTAAGTGAATATCTCTTGTGGCATTTAAATGAATGTGTAAATATGTGCTGTGCATTTTCCTTTCAGTAACAAAATAAATGCGAGGAAAAAGTGCAGTTGTGAAAGCTTCAGATCATAGTGATGTGGATATGTTTGCACCAGATCTGCAATTCAGCTTCCCAGTCACAGTAGATTGTTTTAAATCAAGCAGCTTTACAGTATTAAACATGAAAAAGTGATTGTGTCACTTTCAATAGAATTACAACTTCAATTTCTACTATAGAGCAGCCCTCATTAAAGAAGATGAAGCCCCAGAGCACACCTACCTATTACATAATCACCACGGACCAATGGTAGGTCTACTGTTGTAGACTTGTATTTGGCTGAGCAGTCTATTGGGTGGCTCGCCAATGTATTTGATTTCTCTAATACATAAGTAAGCTTGACCAGAGTTCTTGTGGGGAGAAGAATTTATTGAAGGTAGTAGTGTAGCATAGTTCTTCAGCAGCAATGTCAGCATGTCGGCCTTCAAAATATCTTAACCAAAAGTTCTGTCTGTAGGACAGAACTTTATACATGAAGACAAAAGGGCTACAAACAATAGAACACTGTTAGGACCTCCCACAGGAGATCGATCTACCCTGCAATCTACTCTGAGCAATGCTGTTTCTTTGTCATTCACACCCATCAGTTTCTGTGGGCCATACATCTGTATGGGCCATTTGGTTCACAAAGTGATCGGCAGACCGAACTGTAAGTCTTAGCGGGAAAACGGGAAGAAACCAATAACAAAGGGGAGAAACACAGCAAGCAATAACAAAAGGGGAGGGAACAACAATCCAAGCACGTAACAGTCAATAATTATCAAAAAAAGTTGAAATTTCAATTCACAGTCTCTAAAGGCCACCAAAATGTTTGAAGTGGGCGGAGCCAATTCTACTAAAATGGCTTTAACTTGTTTATTTACCAAACTAGGCACACATATGTAAGAGCTCATTCTGTGGATTGTGTGAAAAAGCATGCAGCGACTGGCCACTTGGTGGCGCTATATCATGGAAATAACATAGAAATGGCTATAACTACACAACCCTAAGTGTGATTGACTTGAAATTGGCATGCAGTGTCTTTGCCTAAGGTACCAAGACTGCCTTTGAGGACATTAGCAAAAGACATTTCAAAAAAGTAATCTGATTACGTAACTCAAGTTACTTGTAATGCGTTACCCCAACACTGACGGTAGAGCAGTAGTCAAGATTGTACAACAGACAATATGAGCCGAATAACTTTTTCTATATTTGGTTGACTGCATTTTTAGAGATTCCCATTCTGAATCTCAAGCTGCAGTCTGGTCCCCAAGCTCTCTGTGATCTTCACATTGGAGACAACCTAGAAATCACCCATCTTTATAGCGACATGCTGCCACGAGGAAGAGAAAATTTTCATTCTTCTCAATAAACAACTGTTAAGGTACTCATTACACTTCTCATTACAAAAATATTTTAGTCACTCTATAACAGTCTCTATCTACACTATATTGCCAAAAGTATTGGGACACCCCTCCAAATCATTGAATTCAGGTGTTCCAATCAATTCCATGGCCACAGGTGTATAAAATGGTAGTATGACTGTGCACCAGTGCACAAAGCAAGGTCCATAACGACATGGATGAGCAAGTTTGGTGTGGAGGAACTTGTCTGGCCTGCACAGAGTCCTGACCTCAACCCGATAGAACACCTTTGGGATGAATTAGAGCGGAGACTGTGAGCCAGGCCTTCTCGCCAACATCACTGCCTGACCTCACAAATGCGCTTCTAGAAGAATGGTCAAAAATTCACATAAACACACTCCTAAACCTTGTGGAAAGCCTTCCCAGAAGAGTTGAAGCTGTTATAGCTGCAAAGGGTGGGCCAACTCCATATTAAACCTGACAGATTAAGAATGGGATGTCATTAAAGTTCATGTGCACGTAAAGGCAGGCGTCCCAAAACTTTTGGCAATATAGTGTGTTTTTTTTTGTAGGTCTACTCATTTTATATCATTCTCCTTGTTTGGAGACTTTAGTGAGGGGTTCATGTTTGTTATGAGGTGTTTTTATTCCCTCTCTTTGTACACTGACCATATTAACGCTGAATAAACATGTCCAAAAGAAAAAAGAAGAAAAATACATTTAATCAAATGTGTAAATGTAGAAAAGGTTGAACTCTCTGACAGAACCTATAAGTGAGTAATAATTAACAAAGGTAAAAACACAGCTCATATTATGATATCATAAAACAAGCCAATGTCAAACTTATCCTTAGTGCATAAATACACTTTCCCAAAATCTAGGGCATTCTTGCTTGTCAAAAGTTGTAAATCAGGTTAATAATTATATTTTATGTTTTTATACATGTCATTAAATTTAAGTTGACAAGTTTTATGCATTTATTCAGTTTTACATCTGTTGATACAGGATGTTGTTATAAAATAATATTTAAAGGAATTTTGTGGATTCAACACAATTTGAACTCCATCAGCAACATTTGTGGCATGATATCAATCACCACAGAAAAAATGTCAACTCGTTCTTTAGTTAGAAAATTGTCAAGCACTTACAATTGATGTAAATGGGCCAAGCAGTAAACATTTAAACGCACACTGTTTCAATAGTTTAGCCACAAGGCTTAAACATTATATATGTAAACATATCTTACTAATTTTCTCTGTGCAAATTTACAACCATTGTTTCCTCTTTTTTTTTTTTTTTTTGCCATAATATAAAGCTGATAAACCTGGTAACTGCTGTAAGATATGCACATGGATACCAGAGAGTGGAGTGACCATCTATACCAGAGGTCAGAAATATATCAGAGGTCAAGATAATCACTGGCACGTGACAATAACTAATGTATTTAATTTAAATAAATTCACTCAAACTCACACATGGACGTACATTTTGAGGTAATCATTCCTTACAGTCACACAGTCTGTTTTATTTAGTTAGGTGCTATAAATATTATTAAAGTGTGAGATTTTAACCTGCGCTAGCGTGCAGATCAGACAATCCTTTCACAGGTGCAAGCTTCCATGATTATCCCTCCGTGTCCCATAAGGACAGCTGACCTATATAGATTTAAAAAAAAAAAAAACTTTGAGTCAAACATAGTGCCACAAATATTGTGAATAGAGCTAAACATCTGCTGAGCCTGGAACATTCCTTTAATTATGGTTAACAATTAGCTTGAGTTACTTTCATCATCCGGAGTAATATAAATCATGTGCAAAAGACAGTAAACCAGGACACTATAAAAGGAACAATGAGAGGCTGTGGGGATGACAGAGCAAGAGCTGGAAACAAACCTCAGTGAAGAATGAAGGCTTTAGTATGTATACTGCTGCTGTTGGAAACCTTTGTGTTTGTCGTCCAGCAGCAGGTAGATGGAGGACTCAATGAGAATGAGATCAGTCAACAGATCAGCTCTGAGGACGGAAGACAGAATCCACCTCAAACAGACACTTTGAGAGCTGAAGCTTCAACTGACAGCCAACAATACTGCAATCTGGGCATCCCTGACATCCATGCAGCACTGAGAGAACTGACCGCCACCGTTACAGAGCAGAAAGCAAACATCAGAGCTCTAGAGACGCGACTGAGGGAAGCTGAGTAAGCTGCAGAACAACAGACATTTATCCTGGAAGAGCTGAACAAGAAAAATGATGGTACCTCATCAAAACATTCACTCTTTTATCAATGATCCTCAAAGTAAAACACCAATACAATACATTACATAGTGTAAATGTTAGTGTAAAGTTTAGTGTATACTGTGTAATTTGTGTTATCTATTACAATAATCAGTGTAAATGTCATTTAACAGAATCTTTATTCCTTCACAGAAATTTCAAATCTTACTCTGAGTCAAGTGGAGGAGTTGAGAAAGGAAAATAGAGGTGAAAGTGTGCTTGAATGATGTTAAAATCAGTGTATACATTCTCAACATAATAGAGTAATATATCACAATATTGCTAATGTTTTTCATTAACAGACAGAGAAATAGCTTTTTCAGCTGGACTGATGCAATCGAGCAGTGGTCATATTGGTCCTTTTACCACTGAAATCACACTAACCTACAGGAAAGTTTTCACAAACATAGGGAACGCCTACAACCCAGTTACAGGTAATTATCAATGAAATGGAGTCATAAAACCTTCTGCTCCATTCAGACCTCTCTGCATTGTGTAATGTGTTTAAGAGAATTAAATGATCTGTCATCTTTCAAAACTATTACACAGTGTGTTTGGTAATTGAGCAATAATACAGGAAACAGCTGATTCTGTATCTCTTGTTATTTGATTCAGGTATTTTCACAGCCCCACTGAAAGGAGCGTACATGTTCAGAGTCTCTGTATATGGTCATGGTGGAGCTACAGCGACTGCCTCCATTTATAAGAATGGAGAGAAGGTGGTTGTAGCACATGATATTCAGGCTCAGGATCGGTTAAACGCCTCAAATGGAGTTGTGTTGATCCTGGAGGTTGGAGATGTTGTCTATGTGAGACTTTGGTCTGGCAGGAGGATATATGGTGATAGCCAGAATAACTTCAACACTTTCAGTGGTTTTCTACTGTTTCCATTAAGATAACAGGAGCTTTGCAGAATGTGATTCCAATAATTCTGAACCTTCAGCGTATGAATTAAGATGAAAATCATGAAGAATCATTAACATATGAACCTGTATTAATGAGAACCAATGTGTGTTTGAAATTTGAAATAGATTACTGTATAAAAGTCTGTACAAACGTCTGAGCTGTCTATACATGTAACTTTGTATGAAGAGTTTCAGCACTGACACAGACATGAATATCACGTTACTCAAATAGTAAATATAGAATGTTAAAGTATTACATTTTAAGTGTAGTTTGTTACTGATTCTTGATCTGTATCTCTTTATCCTACATAAATAAATGAGAGAATATTGTGTCATTTTATTTTCCTCATATTTTCATGAATATTTCCCCAACAATGCTTGCTTTGAAACACTCATGATATCATATTTATCAATCAAATTTTTTATTTATAATTAGGACAGCACAGATTATGTACTATGTTAGATGTACAATAGTCACACATGACAAACAAAATGCATATAAATATTTTTTTTTCTATTTTACCAAAAAAAAAAGAGGCTAGTCCAATGCTATACAGCTTTAATAAAATGATCATTTAGGGTGGGAAATATGACCAAAATCTTTTAAGTAAACCACAGCAATAAGCAACTGCCTAAATATGAGTAAAAGTTCTCAAATAATTAAGGGTGCTTTCATATTAGCACTTTTTTGTGCGCAACCGGGTTCGATTGACGTCAGAGTTCGGTACGTTTGGATGATAGTCTAATGAACTCGGGTGCCCACCAGAGTCCACTTAAAAAGGGTGGTCTGGGGTGCGGTTCAAGTGAACCCCGGTACGGTTCGCTGCTGATATTATGAACGCAATCGTACCAAATCGCGAAAGTTAGATGTATGGGCTGACGAAAACATAAACACAGTTGTCCCAAAACCTCATTCGATGTAGAATGACTGAATAAAAGCCTTTACGGTTATAATAGTCTGCAGGGCTGTCAGGTGGACATAAAATACTAATGTGGGTACCATCTACAGCCCCTCTACATTGTGGGAAACCCCAATGGTCACGAAAACCTTGAATGATGACCTTGAATTCATCTTCAGAAGGTGTTTTGATGTACACCTGGAGCCATTCCTGTACAATGACTGATGTTACATGTTTTGTTACCATAAAAGCAGTGGACAATCCAATCCCAAATAAATGTGAAAGTGACCTGAATTCCAGGTTTGTAGCCAGCCTCCAGATACACACTGAAACTTGCTGTTCCACAGACAATGGTCTTCTAAATCTGATGATATGTCTTTCAAGATGTGGCCTGTCGGCCTTAAAAGGTTAGTTTACCCAAAAATGAAATTTCTGTCATTAATTCATCACCCTCATGTCATCAGACACCCATAAGACCTTCGTTCATCTTCAGAACACAAATTAAGATATTTTTGATGAAATCCAAGAGTTTTTTTTTTTTTTACATAATTACTGTCATTCAAGGTCCAGAAAGGTAGTAAAAACATAGTTAAAGGGATAGTTCACCCAAAAATGAAAATGTGATGTTTATCTGCTTATCCCCAGGGCGTCCAAGATGTAGGTGACTTTGTTTCTTCAGTAGAACACAAATGATGATTTTTAACTCCAACCGTTGCGGTCTGTCAGTTGTATAATGCTTGTCAATGGGAACTCCATCTATAAGAGTCAAAAAAACATGCACAGACAAATCCAAATTAAACCCTGCGGCTCGTGACGACACATTGATGTCCTAAGACACGAATCGATCGGTTTGTGCGAGAAACCGAACAGTATTTATATCATTTTTTACCTCTAAAACACCATGTCCAACTGCTCTGCAGATCCGGTTAGTGAGGTCTGATCGCGCTCTGACAACGGAAGTGATGTCTCGCACTCATTGAAGTATAAGCGTGAGAGATCACTTCCGTCATCAGAGCTCGTTTTTTGACCTCACTAACTGGATGCTGAATGCAGTTGGACATAGTGGTGTATTAGAGGTAAAACAATGATATAAATATTGTTCGGTTTCTCGATTGTTTCGTGTCTTAGGACATCAATGTGTCGTCACGAGCCGCAGGGTTTAATTTGGATTTGTCTTCGCATGTTTTTTTGACACTTATAGATGGTGTTACCGTTTCAATGCATTATACGACTGACAGACCGCAACGGTTGGAGTTAAAAATCATCATTTGTGTTCTACTGAAGAAACAAAGTCACCTACATCTTGGATACCCTGGGGGTAAGCAGATAAACATCAAATTTTCATTTTTGGGTGAACTATCCCTTTAAAACCGTCGACGTGATTAACTAAACTATCCCCTGTGGCAAGAACGCTTTGTTTTTAGTTAAAAAGGTGTCATTCAAGTTAATATTTAACGATTTTTACAACGGAAGGGATTCTATCAAAAACCTACTTTAGGTCGGCGCCGACATGTAGCGTAAATGCTCTTCGGGCGACCCGAGTTCGAGTCCCGGCTCGTGGTCCTTTCCCGGTCCCGTCCCCCTCTCTCTCTCTCACTTCGCTTCCTGTCTAATCACTGTCCTATCATAATAAAGGCCTAATAAAAAAGTTAAAAAAAAACCTACTTTAGCTTGATAATAACTTTTTCCTAGAGCTGCTGTAAAGCCAAAACAATCTCTGTCCATTCATTTTCCTATTAAGAATATGAAGATGACTTGACTTGATGGACATCTGTTGGGTCAAAACAAAGTGAACATTGCTGGCTGTGATGTTGGACATTACCTAATAGGAGACCCTGCTCACCCCCTGCAGAGTAATGAAACTCTTGTCAGACACCGGCAGATTGACCCCCCAACAACAGACATACAGATTAAGCAGTGCAAGGTCTGTAGCGGAGATGAGCTTTGAGAGGCTGAAAGGACGATTGCGCTGTCTCCTGAAGAGAAATGATTGGAGCCTGGAACTTGTAAAGAAGATGGTGCTGACCTGCTGTGTGCTCCATAATGTCTGTGAGGAACATGGAGACAGTTTCAGTGTGGATCACCTCTATCGTCTACACTGAGGTCAAACATGTTCAGCCAGTACCTGAGCATGGACAAGGCAGTACTGCTGGTGGATGACTCTGCTTCCTCCATTTTCTTCCTCATGCAGGTCAGTTATATGTTAACTGAAGGTTTGTAATTTAGCCTGATGGTTGTATTACTACAGTGAGTGAATTTCTTTAATGCTTGTTCCAACAGCGTTCAGTCCACTCACACTATTTACACTTTACAAGTCAAACTACACACATTGCACAATCTACTTTATGCATAATACACAGTACACATAAACATTGTTTATTGTTGTATGTGTACTGTGTATTATTGTTATGTTTAAACTGTGTAAGTGGACTGCACACTGCTGGATCAAGTGAAGTGAAGCGTAAGGATTTGAGCGAGTTTGACAAGGGCCAAATTGTGATGGCGAGACGACTGGGTCAGAGCATCTCCAAAACTGCAGCTCTTGTGGGGTGTTCCCGGTCTGCAGTGGTCAGTATCTATCAAAAGTGGTCCAAGGAAGGAACAGTGGTGAACCGGCGACAGGGTCATGGGCGGTCAAGGCTCACTAATGCACGTGGGGAGCGAATCCAACAGACGAGCTACTGTAGCTCAAATTGCTCAAGAAGTTAATGCTGGTTCTGATAGAAAGGTGTCAGAATACGTTGCGTATGGGGCTGCATAGCCGCATACCAGTCAGGGTGCCCATGCTGACCCCTGTTCACCGCCGAAAGCACCAACAGTGGGCACGTAAGCATAAGAACTGGACCACGGCGCAATGGAAGAAGGTGGCCTGGTCTGATGAATCATGTTTTCTTTTACATCACCTGGATGGCCGGGTGCGTGTGCGTCACTTACCTGGGGAAGACATGGCACCAAGATCCACTATGCGGAGAAGACAAGCCGGCAGAGGCAGTGTGATGCTCTGTGCAATGTTCTGCTGGGAAACCTTGGGTCCTGCCATCCATGTGGATGTTACTTTGACACGCACCACCTACCTAAGCATTGTTGCAGACCATGTACACCCTTTCATGGAAACGGTATTCCCTGGTGGCTGTGGCCTCTTTCAGCAGGATAATGCTCCTGCCACAAAGCAAAAATGGTTCAGGAATGGTTTGAGGAGCACAACAATGAGTTTGAGGTGTTGGCTTGACCTCCAAATTCCCCAGATCTCAATCCAATCGAGCATCTGTGAGATGTGCTGAACAAACAAGTCCGTCCATGGAGGCTCCACCTCACAACTTACAGGACTTAAAGGATCTGCTGCTAACATCTTGGTGCAGATACCACAGCACACCTTCAGGGGTCTAGTGGAGTCCATGCCTCGACAGGTCAGGGCTGTTTTGGCAGCAAAAGGGGACCAACACAATATTAAGAAGGTGATCATAATGTTTTGCCTGATCAGTGTATATAAATATATGTGCGTATGTGAAAATTCAATTTTTATTATACACATTATATGTATTTATAGGTCCAAACGACAATCACCTGATCTACACCTATATAAAGGGTAATTAGTGTGTCTCAACTTGTTTTTAAGATGCATGGCACACTTGGCATTGCTCGAAGACATTGCGCTGCGAGCTCTCAGGAGAGAGCACATCTCTAGAGAGAGCATGGACATGTTTGCTGGGAGTGAAGAATGGCTGTTCAGTCGCTTTAGGTTGCTGAGAGAAGTCCTTGTTGATTCATGCAACTCTGGAACCACACCTAAGCCATTTCACTAACCGCTCTCGCCCCATAGCACCACATCTCCAAGATCTAGCTACCATTGGGTTTCTTGCCACAGGAACATTCCAAAGGGAAATAGGAGACCGAGCAGGAATTTCTCAACCCTCCATAAGCCGTGCCATTCACAAAGTGGTAAAAGCTATTACAAGGCTTATGTAATTTCCCTACGGTGTGGCACACCAGATGGTAGTTAAGACAGGTTTCCACGAGATGAGTGGCATACATAATACCATTGGTGCAATAGACTGTACCCATGTGCATATCAAAGCACCATCCACAAATGCAGTTAACTATGTGACCAGAAAAAAAATCATTCCATCAAAGTTCAAATAGTCTGCGATGCCATAATAAACGTTGTTGCACGCTGGCCTGGAGGAACTCACGATTCCTTCATTTTACAGAACAGTTATTTAGGACAGCGCTTGGAAGCTGGAGCTGCTGGAGAGGGATGGCTTCTTGGTGAGTAGACGTACGCTCCCAGAATATTTTATTCATTTTATTATATTTTATTTATGATCTCAGTCCCTTAATTTTCCTACTATCACTGTGAAGCTGCTTTGAAACATTCTGTATTGTGAAAAGCACTATATAAATGAAGATGACTTGACTTGACATACAGATGCATTTATTTGACTGCTAAGCAATGCTAGCAATTTATTCAAAGAATCATAGGCCAGCTGCCACGTCCTTAACGGCAATAATGAGGGCATCTTGACTTTTTTTTTCTTCTCACACTACTTTCTAGTTCCTTTTGGATTTCCCTCATTGACCAGATGGCGAGGAGAGCGTTGGTCTCTTCTGCAGACCACTGCTGAACTACAGCAGAAATGAATAAGAGTGTTTATTAGACGTGGCAGGTAAAGCAAACAGGCAGGTGAGTATATCAGTCGAAGCAGCAATGCAATAATGAATGGTAATACTGACAGTTCTTTGTAGGTGCCCCATACCAGCTTCAAAACCTACCTTATCAGCATATGCTGGAGTTGAGGAGATTGTGGACATAAGCAGCCGAGCACACACTTCGGTGATAATGGTGAAGCATGGAAGGAGACCGGGGAATGAAGATGCTGGAGACACAGACGATCAGGGAGATGCTGGAGGCACGGAGGATCAGGAGAGACAATGGAGCGACAATACATGCAGGTAAGTAGAGTAGGTAAGTGAGTCCTTCTTCAAACGAGACCAGACAAAGTGCCAGAGTAAAGTGTGTGCTTAAATGCTGCTTGTGCGATGAGGTGATGATGATCAGGTGCGGGTGATTGCTGAGTGTGAGCAGGTGAGCAGAAGGAGGGATGATGGGAAATGAAGATCAGGGAAGGTGAGAGAGATGGTGACCGTGGCACTGGGCACCTGCAGTGGAAGACCGAAGCCCGTTTCCCAATTGGGTTTTGGCTCCAGCACTGGCATCAGTGGAAAAGTGGTATCAGTTATTAATATTTCAATAGTTCTCTATTTGCATGTGTTTTTAATTTATTTGTATGAGAGCCTGGCCAAAAATTATATCCGCATAATTTGGCATGTTACAATGCATTATCACGAATAAAATAATTGACTACAAACATAACTAAGCAATATATTTATTTTTGACATATTTTTATAATATTTGAATAAAGGGTGAAGATGTCAATCTACTGTATTCAAATATAATTTTATTGAAAAATGTTCAAATTTGGGATGGGAGAAAAAAATATTTTCCAAAGCTTTTGTGTTCTCTTGCAAAACCCATTGTGAGATCTGACAAACACTTCCTGTTTATTTTCCTGCTGACAGTGGTTCAGAAAGCTCTGTACGTTTACAATGGAGCAGTTCATAGATACGAGACCGGTGTGGCACTCAGGTGACACTCATTATCAATCGCACCACCGTCCTGCTTGCCACACTGACATTCTTCGGCGTATGGTTCTTGTGCTCACTCCCAGAGGTTTTGCAACTCAGGGCACAGGTAGAGACATGGCTATCAGTTCCTCAATACGTTCCTCTTATAAAAATATTCTTTGCCACCAGATTCAAAGTGTAGAGTGTTGTGGGTATACCAGTGATAGTGGTTGATCTCACAAAATCACCTGTACAACCTCTCTGAGTCCATCCATTACAGCACGTGGTCCTTCTGGCTTGACAGTGTACTTAAAAAAAAAAAAAAAAACTAGCTGCTGGGAACAGGCAAACTCCAAAATATCTTAATCAACATGTGTGTCATTTAGACATTTGCAACAGTTTATTTTTTAATAACACCACCACAAGGTATGCTCTACTTTGTGGCATTATGGCAAGTTGTCAAAAACGACCAGAAAGAACCATATTTCTTTCCTTGTTCATCACTTAAAAATGTATGTCAAGTATAGTGATTTTACTGTAAATTTTCTGATAATCCGAGACTCCAAACTTTGATTAAATGTATGAAAACATAACTCACAGCAAAAATAATCCCTATTTATCATTTAAAAGACTAAATATTTAACGATACTCAAAGTGAAAACATTCACGAGGTATTAATGTCAGCATGAAATATAAGTTATGATAGTAATTTCTTCCCAATTGTGACATCTGAGTGAAACGGCTTCTGGAACAAGAACAAATGTTGGGCGGGGCTTGATTTTGTCCATGGGGAATTGATTGGATGGTTGTGGTTTGCTATTGGTGGATCTCATGTGAGTGACAGGTTGCCCCGCCCTCACGCCAGTAAACACATCATCAGAGAGGAGATGTTGCTGCAAGAGGGAGAGGAAGTTATTTTGATTCAAGATTACAAGCGCACATGAATTTAACGAAATGCTGTGCATGGATAAATAATTTTAATACTGCAATATTCAATAATAAAAAAAAGGTGAATTGGATTTCATTTTGACTTTAAGGAACAATAATTCTGTCTTGCTTCTAACATATAGTGTTTCTGAGACTGATTAAACACAATGTGTGTAGGAACTAAACTAGAAACTTAGCAGCAGTGAGGCTCTTCAGGACCAGGAATGAGGAAACTGCTTTACAGACACACCTGTTTTACACACGTCACTCAAACACAGAACCAGGAAACAGGACTCACATGAGTTCAGAGAAAGAGAAACTGAAGTGTAGTTGAGCTGTTGTGTGTTTCTGTCTCTGTATTCATGCTGTAAAATGGCAGAAGCCAGAATATCTCAAGACGAGTTCATGTGTTCAGTGTGTCTGGATCTCCTGAAGGATCCAGTGACCATCCACTGTGGACACAGTTACTGTAAGATCTGTATTACAGGCTGCTGGGATCAGGAGGATCAGAAGAGAGTCTACAGCTGTCCTCAGTGCAGACAGACCTTCAGACCAAGACCTGCTTTAGGTAAAAACACCATTCTGGCTGAAATGGTGGAGAAACTGAAGAAGACTAAACTTCCTGCTGACTGTTACGCTGGAGCTGGAGACGTGCAGTGTGACGTCTGTACTGGAAGAAAACACAAAGCCGTCAAGTCCTGTCTGGTGTGTCTGAACTCTTACTGTCAGATTCACCTTGAACAACATGAGAGTTGGTTTAAAGGAAAGAGACACAATCTGACTGAAGCCACTGGACGACTGCAGGAGATGATCTGCCCGAAACACGACAAGATCCTTGAGGTTTTCTGCCGCACTGACCAGAAGTGTATATGTCTGCTGTGTACGATGGATGAACATAAAAACCACAACACTGTATCAGCTGCAGCACAGAGGACAGAGAAACAGGTATGAACTTGAAGATGTCACGTTATGATCATTTACAGGATTATAATTTTGTTTATGGGGTCTACTAGAATACATTTAAATCGTTTAATGTCTGTTTGCACTCTTCTGCTTAGAGTGTGTGTGTTATAAATGTATTGCACCTTACCATATCCGGCAGAGGGGAGGTGGAGGGATGCCGGAAGAATTGTCACTGGGACGGCACAATGACTGCTGATTATATACACTCGTAATGATGATTGACAGGAATGAATGATTGGGCTCCTTAATAGGACCCCTTTAAACCAGAAGTTCACATTCATCATTTACTCATGTTATTCCAAACTGGTATGACTTTCTTTTCTGAGGAACACAAAAGAAGGTATTTTAACCCTTTCAAGTTGTTTGGTAGGGTTTCAAGAAAAATCCTCCTCACTCATCCAGAAACAATCTCCAGCATATTCATTTGTCAGACAAGACTGGAACTTCAAACGGGACCAGCTTCTATGGTCAGATGAAAAAAAAAAAAAAAAAAAAAGCTTTTTGGCAGCAAACCCACCAGATGGGTTTGGTGCACACAGGGATAAAAAGTACCCCATGTCCACGGTGAAATATACTGCTGGATCTTTAATGTTGTGGGCCTATTTTTCTGCTGGAGGTCCTGGACATCTTGTTCAGATACATGGTATCATGGATTCTATCAAATACCAACAGATAAAAAATCAAAACCTGAACGCTTCTGCTAGAAATCGTATAATGGGCCGTGATTGGATCTTCTATCAGTACAGTGGCGGCTGGTGCTAAAATGTTTTGGGGGGGCAGAAAAAAAAAAAAAAAAAAAAGAATTAGAGATGCAGAATAGGCTAATTGTTAAATAATGTCATGTAATGTATCATTACTGCTTATCTAAAACATGGAAAATTCAGTATTTAAAGCATGCCATAGGGCTGGGCGATATGGCCCAAAAATCATATCTCTATTTTTGGGCTGAATGGCGATGTATAATCTCGGTATCTGGTACATTTTTCTATCTGAACTAAAAAAAAATATATATATATATATATATATATATATATATATTTAATTAAAAACAAAAAAAACAAATTCACATCCTGCCCAATAATTTCCTACAATGTTCATATTGAAGGCTATGAAAACAAACATGAATGTAACCTTGTAGTCTATGTTATATTATTTGCAAAAGGGGGGTCAAATTACATGAGGCCTATATTCTAACATTGTGACACTACAATCTAAAAACAAAATAATGCTTTTTAAAGCAGAAGTTACATTCACTAAACTAAAAATGAAAATAAAAAAGCACAGACTAATTATTAGGCTATTTTGATTACCCTACAATACAGTTACTGCTATCATAAAAATACACTTATTGGTAGGATCGAAATTCTACATATGGCACATTTATGTTCGCAAACAAAAACAAATAATCAACAACAAATATTTTAGGTAAATGTATATTTTAGTCACAGCTCCGTCTGTTTGGCGCGCATGCACACGGTGGCGCTCGTTCACGGAAGTTTGTGCTTCTACTCCTGTCACAGCAAAATGGAAATATTTTCTCGACTTTCTAACATTTACAGATGGAGAAAATGTCTGTGAAATGTAAGTTATGCACTGAGGAAATTATTGGATGTCACTTTAGCTTAAAGATTATTAATAGAGACGTTCCCACCAATCGCTGCACAAGTTAAGGTTACGTATGATGACGAAGGCACGTTAGTGCTAGCCCTCCCAGAACCCATAGAGAATGCATTGCAGTGCCTGCAGTTCGAAAAAAAAGTTTTTTGAATGGAAGTCTGTGAGAGCACTCGGGGCAATTCAGAGTGAAATCACCCAAAAAGAGGCGGTACTCCACAGAACGTGATTGGCACTGATTGGACTATATCCAGAGGCAGAACAAACAGCCTAGCAGTGACAGCTAGCGTAACACTGTGGTTGAAAAAATCCCTCCTTTTCTCACTTTGGTGGTGCGTTGCCATATTGCCCTAATGAAGAAACCGCCCCTGCATCAGTACAGTGATCCAAAACAAACATCAAAATCAACACAAAAATGTGTCACTGAGCACAAAACCAAGCTTCTGCCATGGCCATCCCAGTCCCCTGACCTGAACCCTGAAGAAAATGAGTGGAGTGAACTGAAGAGAAGAAGCACCAACATGGAGCTGGGAATCTGAAGGATCTGTAGAGATTCCTCATGAAGGAATGATCTCTGATCTCATGTCAGGTGTTCTCCACACTCATCAGGCATTAAAGGAGAAGACTCAGAGCTGTTATCTTGAGAAAAGGATGTTTCAATAATTGGGTTTTGAAATTGCAGATGACTCGTCCATCCACCATGTTTGTAGTTGTTTTTCAGTTATAATCAAATCCACATCCATCGCACAGTGGGTTGTGGTCAATATTATCCGTTAGAGTGTGCACCGATCTTCACTTCGGACTCTAAACAGTAATAGTAGATCATCCGGGTATCTTTCGAATACTTGTACTATGATTTGGGACACAGTAATTCTAATTCTGAATATTATTATTGCATATTATACCATAATATGCAAATTGAGACATTTCTGGGTGAACTATCCCTATAAAACTAGACATTGATGAAATAATGCTGACACTTGTGACTGAACCTACAACCTTATCATGTAAGATGTTTAACCCCTCAATCTCAGCACTTCACTGATACTGGATTCATATCTGTTTACTTGATGATTTATGTGATGTTTCTCCTGTTATTGGTTTGTCCTTTAGCACCAGCTGAAGGAGACGCAGAGGTCGTTCCAGCAGAGGATCCAGCAGAGAGAGAAAGATCTTCAGCAGCTGAGAGAGGCTGTGGAGTCTCATAAGGTGAGTCTGGAGAAGAAGAGAAGTTTGAGAAGTCTCAGTCAGGACTCACTGAAGCCACTGTGTGATTGTGATGTGTGTCCTAACAGCGCTCTGCACAGACAGCAGTGGAGGACAGTGAGAGGATCTTCACTAAGCTCATCCGCTCCATTGAGAGAAGCCGCTCTGAGGCCACACAGCGGATCAGAGATCAGGAAAAGACTGCAGTGAGTCGAGCTGAAGGACGACTGGAGCGACTGGAGCAGGAGATCAATGATCTGAGGAGGAGAGACGCTGAGCTGGAGCAGCTTTCACACACACAGGATCACATCCATTTCCTGCAGGTAACAGAGATCTAGAAGAACAGGATCATAGTGGACTTGAGCAAGAGACTCACAGAGAAACATTTCATGAGAGCAGAATGAGCCGTTGACTGAAGTGTTGATCTGTGTGTTCGGTTATTATATAATCATCAGTCAGACTCTCATTTGATCTTCTTCTTTTGAAAGAGACGCACTTACAAACGCAGTTCAGCTCTGGAAATTGCTTCATTTTTCTGAAAGATATATTGAGTTTCCAGACTGCAAACAGTTTAAAACTTCACTAATATTTAAACACATTAATGAATTTGGCTGTATATTAGTGATGCTTCAGCGTATTTAAACCACACAAAACCTGACCTTTTGAGCAGTTAGTGGCTCTTAGGACACGATCACAAGTTATAAATAAAGGTCAATCTACTCGTTGCCTTTGAACTGCTTTTCCTGATCAAATCTACTCAACCCTGTCATGTGACTCCATTGATGCTCTTGATCTGTTACATTTATGTTATTGTCAGATGTTTGATCATCAAGTGTTTTCTTAGAAAGTTCACATATAGTGTAAGTGTCAAACATACTTACAGCTTTAACATGATATAATGAACATGAGAAGAATGAAGCTGATGCTGTGAAAGTGCTGGATTGAGGAGAGTTACTAAAGATCAACAAGAGCTGCTCAAATCTGACAGTAGTGCAGGTTATGGTCTGAAGTGTGGAGGTGATGAGCTTTGATTTCTGTTTTCTGTAGAGTTTCCAGTCTCTCTCAGCTCCTCCTAAATCTACAGATGTAAATGACGATCCCTTCAGTTCTCTCTCCTCTTTTGATGTTGTGAGAGAATCTGTCCGTCAGCTGAGAGACAAACTGGAGGATTTCTGCAAAGAGGAGCTGAAGAAGATCTCTGACAGAGGTAAAGTCCTGGAGATTCATCTGCTCTCAGAAATGATCCTCCATCATCTCATATCATGTAGAAGATCATATTAGAAATGTCTTAGGAACGGATGCAGGGATCATTTTCTCTTGACATGATAATCACACTCTTCATGTCTGTTGATTTCCACAGTCACTTTCACCAACATTGTTTCCAGAACCAGGAACGACTTCCTACAATGTAAGTCACTAAGAAAACAAGCAGAGAAACTCAAAGTGTGATCATGTTCTTCTGTAGAAGGTAAAGAATACATGACAGAAGAGTTTTATGAGTTTTAATGTGAATTAGTGTTTCTCAACGGGTCGTTCAGAGAACATCAGCGGTCGCTGGAAGCAATATCTTCAAAAGGTGTTGAGGAGTTCTTGGAGGCGTTTAAGCACATAAATGCCAAAGATTTACAAGATGAAACTTGTAATTACTTGCAAAATAAATTTTGGTAAGACTTAAAGCCCTTATGTATAATGCATCATAAAGGTATTTATAATGTTTATTATATATTATTTATGAAAAAATGTAATTATAACCAAAGTTAAAATGCATTTTAATATTTGCAGATTCTGAAATTGGTTGTTTGTGTTTTAATGCATTATACTTTATAAAAGTCAACAATGAAATCCAGCTAATTGAGTAATCCACATATAAAGAACAGACCCCAGAACAGACTGTTTCATTTCCATCACCACGACTGTTTACTTCAGTGTTTCTGTCAGCTTTCTGTAGCGCAGCTGCTGAACTTCCAGTGAAAACAACTTCTGCGTTTAGCATTCAGACACAATATAACACTGTTTTTCTATATGTTTTTTCTCGTTTTCATTGGAAAAAAAATATTATGAATGCTTCCTGTTTGCTGATTGGCTGCAGTTTGTGATAATCTACGTAATTAAGATTTCAGTGCCAAATTTGAAAGCATTTATTTAACATTCATAAATTTTTATTCACTTGGCTTTTTTTGGTCCTTGGGAAACTAATGATAATATTTAAACTATCCAGTCAAATCTGTTATGTGGCATTCAGTGACATTCATATATAATATAAAATTCATGATATACAGGTGAATAATAATAGTAATCACACAAAATGAAATATTATAAAGAAAATATATATATATCATGACCGATAAAAGTTTGGGTTGGTAAGTTTTTTTAATGTTTTTGAAATAAGTCTCTTCTGTTATTTGATCCAAAATACAGTAATAAAACAGTAATATTGTGAAATATCACTATGATTTTAAAGAACCATTTTCTTGGGTTGGGTAAATGACCTAGATGATGGATAATAATAATGCTTTGCACAAGATATCAGACAGATTGATCATTCCTGATTCTGATGTGTTTTATCTCCATCAGATTCCCATCAGCTCAATCTGGATCTGAACACAGTGAATAAACACCTCCA
The DNA here is from genome assembly GCF_019924925.1 of Ctenopharyngodon idella. Classification (NCBI taxonomy): domain Eukaryota; kingdom Metazoa; phylum Chordata; class Actinopteri; order Cypriniformes; family Xenocyprididae; genus Ctenopharyngodon; species Ctenopharyngodon idella. Next base: position 20,949,031 of record NC_067223.1, read on the forward strand.
TCTGTCTGAGAGGAACAGAGTGATTACTGTCACTGACACAGTCCAGCCGTATCCTCATCATCCAGACAGATTTGATTTTTATTCTCAGGTGTTGTGTAGAGAGAGTGTGTGTGGACGCTGTTACTGGGAGATTGAGTGGAGTGGGAATGATGTGTTTATATCAGTGTCATATAAGAGCATCAGCAGGAAGGGACGGGGTGTTGAGTGTGTGTTTGGATGTAATAATCAGTCCTGGAGTTTGATCTGCTCTCCCTCCAGTTACTCATTCAGTCACAATAACATAGTGACTAAACTCCCTGTAGAGCCCATCATCAGTAGAATAGGAGTGTTTGTGGATCACAGTGCAGGAACTCTGTCCTTCTACAGCGTCTCTGGAGACACAATGAGCCTCATCCACACAGTCCAGACCACATTCACTCAACCGCTCTATCCTGGGTTTGGTGTTTATATTGGATCATCAGTGAAACTGTGTTGATGAATCAGAATAGACTGTAGAGAGATTCTACCCATAATGCTTTGAGCTCATGATGAATCAGTAACAGTGAGATGTTATAGAGTCTCTTATTTTCTCTTCATTACATTAATACTACAGCTGAACTTCTGTCAGTGAAATAACATGTCAGAATAAATGTGTGTAATGAATCCTCATATAGACAGTGAGATCAGTGTGTGTGTGTGTGTGTGTGTGTGAGAGAGAGCATTTTTGTGACACATCAGGACACAAATTTGTATAATGTCATGGGTATGACATAGGTATTACAAGAAGAGGGTGACTTATGAGGACATTACCCCATGTCCCCATTTTTCAAAAGGCTTATAAATCATACAGAATTAGTTTTTTTTTTTTTTTTTGAGAAAGTAAAAATGTGCACAGTTTCCTGTGATGGGTAGGTTTAGATGTAGGGGTAGGTGGATAAAAAATACAGTTTGTACAGTATAAAAACCATTACGCCTAAGGAATGTCCCCACAATTCACAAAAACAAACCTTTACATTAAAAGGAAGCAATAATATCAGAGTGTAAATAATTACATTTATTAAAATGATTAAATGGATGCTGCCTTATTGGGAGAATAAAAACCCTCCCCACACCTTCCCCTAACCCTACCAAATAAACACTTTTAATATTATTAAACACTCATTCACAGTTTATTTCCACTTTTAGAACATTATTTAATTTTTTATTGAAAATAAATGCAAGCTTGGCAAAGGGTGGATAAAGAAGCACATTCACTCTCTGGGACTGGTACACTTTAAAATGTTCTAATATGTACCATTTAGGTACTAAAATGTACACTTTTGGTACCAATATGTACCTTTGAGGTACTAATATGAACTCTTTAGATACAAAGATGTACCTTTTGAAAGGGTACTGCCCCAGTGAGAGCTTTTGTACCATGATAAAAGCTTCAGCAATTATCGTTAAATTAAATATTGATATCGTCACATGCCACATACAGTTTAAACTTAAAGGATTAGTCCACTTTTAAATAAACTTTTCCTGATAATTTACTTACCCCCATGTCATCCAAGATGTTCATGTCTTTCTTTCTTCAGTCGAAAAGAAATTAAGGTTTTTGATGAAAACATTCCAGGATTATTCTCCTTATAGTGGAGTTCAATGGACTCCAAACTTTTGAAGGTCAAAATGACAGTTTCAGTGCAGCTTCAAAGGGCTTTAAACAATACCAGACGAGGAATAAGGGTCTTATCTAGCGAAACAATCAGTCATTTTCGAAAAAAATGTAAATGTATATGCTTTATATAAACAAATGATCACCTTCCAAGTGCTTCCGCCAAAACCGCACTTTAGTATTCTTCAAAAAGCTTATGCTGTATGTCCTACGCCTTCCCTATTCAACTTACAGAAAAAATGGAACTGGTGCCACGTTCGTTCCATAAGTAGAACAGGAATTCCATTAGAGTTATGCTCATCTTTGCTCGCTCCTTTTAGGTTATCTTGAATAAAACAGCTAATTTTTCATTAAGCACATACAAAAGACCTAAACCGGAAGCGATCTAACTTGTTTTGCCGAAAACGGAAGTTAGATTGCGCATAACACTCTTTACAGACATAATTAACTGTGGTTTGAATTTTAATTTAACATTCAAATTTGATCCAAATACAATGCTTTTAGTTTTTGTCAAATTTAGAACCTTTGTTCTTTAACATTAATGACAGACAGCATTAGTGGCTGCTGTAACTTTAAGATCTGCCGCTGTTCGGTTGTTAAGTCTGACGTCACGCGGCAGCGCTTTCGGGTCCAAACGCTCTTTCTCATACCACAAGAAAACAACAAACAGTGCTAATATACCCACACAATGTGGTGTAATACTACCAAAAAATTATAATCATAACCTTTATCTCCATACCAAAATCCCAGATAGTCAGACAGTGATTCATCTTATAAATCGTTAAAATATTAATGTCTGAGGCACTGTGAGCACGGAGACTGTTGTGTAGACTGTATATAAAATGTTTAACTTTTTAAAAATTTAAATAGCGCTCATAGAGACGGCATTCTCAAGTGAAACGAGTCGAGTCTTGGACCCAGAAATGGCGTTCCTTAACAAACAGGTTGCACATGACGCGGATTTCACACGCGTCCCCTTTTCTCACAACTCTTTACGTTTATTTAAGACTTATTTAACTGCTCTTATGAGTATACTCGACAAACTTGACATTTTGGCATAATTGTGTGTGTTATTATTCGTTCAAGCATGAAGACAACTTGATTCTGGCGCGTGTCTTTCTGTGCATTGTGTGTGTGAGAACATTCACAGACAGCGCGTTCTTGTTTGTCTTGTCGCGCTTAAATAGTTTAAAGGCCTACTGAAGAGTGTTGGAACGCACATTATTCAATGTGTTGACGTAATTTCAACTGAAACAGGAAGACAGGGCGATGTATCGAACAGCCCCGCCCCTTTTTTTTAAATAGCCAATAGCAATATGCGAATGAAGCGTTAAGCGTGAGTGATTTACATGTTAAGTCAATGCAAAGACGTGAATAGACATCCTGCGGCGCGATTTGCGCAAATTGAGCGTTTGGGGTGTTTGACGCGCGTAATATGTGATTCACGCGAATCGCGCAAGTTGAAAAATCTGAACTTTGGCAAAAATTCGCGCCGCGTTAACCAATCAGGAGCTTGCTCTAGTAATGACGTGATTACGACGTACCGAGTGGAAGCAGAAATCCGAAACAACAATGGAGGACAAAATCATCATCGCTGTACATCTTTGTACTTTTATAGAAACAGGAATAAAAAGGATCTTGCTTGAAAGAAAGTGAGTGAGGAGGTCGGACAATCTGGTAAGTTGTAAAAAAAAAAACTCTTTACTCAATTTGACCTATATATACACATATTGAGACTACAAGCTAGCTAAAGCCGGCAAATTGAGCTTATTCGCCATATTTTACAACTACTTTCCCGCTGACAAGTTGATGTGTTTATTCAGAGGAAGTGTGCAGAAAGAAGTGGAAGAGTCTGAGGGACACATATTTAAAGGAGAGGGAGAGCCCCTATCATGACGTGAATTCGCATCTGTTGTGAAGTGAATTTCACACGCGAATGAAGCGAGTAAACTCAAAATGTTCAAGCGTCCAACTACGCGCGAATAGCGTGATTTATTCACACAAGTCGCGTCTGGTGTGAACACCCCATTAGATTCTGTAAAACCTCTGTTTCCTTTTAATATCTATCTGTTTCTCCTCATAATGTCCTTTATATCGCTTATATACAGCATTCTGTGCAGAATTCAAATGGGTCCGATAACTTTTGTGGTCTGCGCCGACTCGCGCATATGATCCGCTCTGTGCTCTCGTGTCTCTGGACCGGAGCAGACTGTGCTCGCGCTGCGGCGGTTCATGTGACACTAACACGGACTTCATTCGCGTTAAAGGAAAGCATATTTACACTGTCTGAATCGTTCCCTATCCTCTATATAGTGCACTATGTGCCATTCACCATGTAGAAACTAGTAAATGTGTGAACAAATGACCGAATTCAGCCGCAGCTTCAGTGTAGGAGGGGGCGGGACTTCAGATTCTAGAGAGCATTTGATTGGACCGAAGTTTTGACGAGAAACTTCGGCCTAGAAAATCGCAACTTTTCCATTTTCCGTCGGTCTTAGTACACGATGTAACTACAGAAGAGTCAAGTTTGGTCATTTTTGAGCGTGATGCTAACGGTCTAATCAGATTCAATGAACTATGCTAAGCTATGCTAAAAGTGGTACCGCCAGACCCGGAGATCGGCTGAATGGATTCGAAAACAGTAAAACTTAACTGTTTAACTCCAGGGGAGTTGGAAAATGAGCCTATTTTCAAAAAAGTGGAGTGTTCCTTTAAGGCTACTTCATACTAAAAGCTAAAAAACTTAAATTTTGATTTCAGGGGGACTTCAAAAGCATTTGCACGAAGAAGAGTGTGATCACAAAATGTAACTTGCCAAAGGATTATAGAAAAAACGGATGCTGTGTGAAATCTTTTTACCACATTGAACTAAAAAAAAACCAAAAAACACATTAACGTTGACAGCACTACTATAACCAATGTGTTTTATGTGAATGCGAGTCAAGACGGTTGTGACAATATTTTAATGTGTATTGGACCATAAGCACAACAAGCCATGAAAAAGAGGTGGCCTATGTCTTCGCACTGGGAATGAAGCACGGGAAATAAAATCATGCACAACCCCCACCCAAAATTCAGACCAACTTTTCTTATGATTCACATTTTTATTATAAATTTGTGTTATTTGTTGTTATTGAAGACATCAGAGATTTATGGTACATAATAAATTATTTTTTTTACACACATTTTAGCTATTTAAAAATGTTTGAAGGAGTTTTTACACAGCTCCCCGGTTGTGAAACGCTGCATTAGAATACATGTGGCATGACTGGAGTCATAAAGTCTGATTTCTTTCTTTTTTTTATTACTATTTTACGACAAACTGCAAGTAATGAATAATTTGTTTTGTTTTTTAAATTGAAATTGAATTTATTTTGAAATAATCTGGATGGAATGAGGTACTTGTCTCAGACAAAAGTGAGTGTCTAAGTACAGTAACAAAGCACTTATTTTTCATCTTGCTGTTAAAGATTCCACAAAAGACTTAACATTTTTTCCCCTTATTATTAGCGACCATTATTATTGGTGGCCATTAAGTGAAATATATCTTTGCTGTGACATACTGTTAATGAACATTCAGACACTCACATGTTTAAACAGCAGTTAAGAAAGCATCTGCTCATAGTGATGTGAATATGTTTGCACAAGCTCTGCGATTTACCGCCATCATGTCGACAGATGAGGTAATTATAATCAAACTATAACATAAATACTAAAATAATACTATAATAATGTAATTTTAAAGTATAATGAGACTACAGACTATATAGATCTGGCTATGAGAAACTATAGTTTGAAGTAATCCTTTTTTGTTTGAAACATTGTCATTACAGTACGGAATAGCTCTTTCAGCATTATCCTGAACACTAACTATGTTTCCATCCAAAGTTACGAATTTAACCTAAGCGTGAAATAAAAAAACATCACATAAAATGTTTATGAATTAAGCAGCATTTCCAATAATAATTGGATTTTGATGCAATCGGGGAAGCCACCGTGGTTCTTTTTTCATACATTATAAATGACTTGTGTTTCAGAGCACAAGGATAAAACAATAAAAGCTGCATTGTTATCTTGTGTTTAAAGGAAGATGTTTGGGAACACACATTTTGCAAAGTGACAGAAACGCCCATTACACACTGCTGTATCTATGATGTGCATCGCATCTAGTTCCCTGAAACCTGTGATTATATGATTCCGATCAGGACAGATTGATCTCAATTCAAAACATAATGAAATAGTTACTAAACCACTTAAGATTTCAGTTAAGCCATCATGAAGATGAATTCATGAAAAGGTCATGAGATGTGATGTGGGATTGGTATGGGTGGAAAAACTGAAGGAGCTTAGCTTTTAATTCTATAACAAGTCTGACCGGCTTTTTCCACATTGTCAATACTTTTATGATAGTATCAGTAGGAAAGATTCATTGAAAATATGACTATATAATCAAACTGACCTAAAGCTACATTCCACTCAATTATTTTATAGTCTCATGATTTGCTGTAAAACGGTTATAAAACGGGTGTTTTTCCCCCCAAATTAAAATATATTAAAATCAAAACAATTATGAATTTTACATAAAACTATAATAATCTAAATAAAGAATAATAATCATAAACTATTTTATTATTTTTGTATTATATCGAAATGGTCTTCTGTTATATACTGTTGTTTCTTTTGCTTCTATATTCTGTGAATTTTTTTGTTCTTTTTCATTTTCTATTTATTGTATTTTATTTTATTTATTTTTGCTGATGTGTCTGTGAATAGTGTGTTCTTATAAGACTTTGGGGCTGTTTACATGACACTTTTCAACTTAAAACAACGTTTTGGGGGCCTGAAAATGCAAATTTTTGAAAACGGGTTTCAGAGTGCAAGTTTTTGAAAACTATACCATGTAAATCGTCTATCGTCTCCATGTAAACTACAAAAACGTGAATTTGTGAAAACAGTGACGTCATGCGTATGCTTTTAATGTGTACAGTCTATAGGTACGTATTACTTTTTTGTGACGTTGTTAATAGGGTTGTATACATGTGTATATTTGTTGAGAAACCTAATAAATAAAAAAGTCTATAGGCGCGTAATTTCTTTACAAAGTGACGTCGCCATCTACTGGCTTGGCGTGAATATAGCATTATTATTTATTTTATTTTTTTTGCCATTTTTGCAGATACACGTGAATGGGATTGCTTTGTTATGTGAAACTTTTCAAAAACGTTAAAGAAAATATTTGACCATCTTTAGTACATCATTGTCGTGTAAACGCACCCAAAATTCTCCAGTGATTTAAAAAAAAAAAAAAAAAAAACGAATTAAACATGAGGATAGGAGTTTCTCTTGCTCCAACTTAAGTGTTACACTAACTACATAGTAGAAGAATAGGTGCGTAGTTTCTTTACAAAGTGACATCGCCATCTACTGGCTTGGCGTGAATACAGCATTTTTTTTTTTTTTTTTTTGGCATTTTTGCGGATACACATGAACGGGATTGTTTTGTTATGTGAAGCTTTTCAAAAATGTTAAAGAAAATATTTGACCATCTTTAGTACATCATTGTCGTGTAAACGCACCCTAAATTCTCCAGTGAATTAAAAAAAAAAAAAAAACGAATTAAACATGAGGATAGGAAAGGTTGAATAGGTGTTAAAGACAAAAAATTTTTTTTACAAGACAGACCCCCAGTTTCTCTTGCTCCAACTTAAGTGTTACACTAACTACATAGTAGAAGAATTTTGAAGACAAATCGTCTGGATTTTAGCAATAATTATTTATAAAAAAACATTTTTTTTTTTTTTTAAATGTATTTATGTAATTATTATACCCTTAATCCTTTACACATGTACAATTTTAGTTCAACAATTATTATTAAGCACTTTGCTTAAATCATTATAAATATGTACAGATAATATGTAATATAAATATGCTTTAGAATTAATAGAAAGCTTTAAAAATGACTACATGTAGGGCTTACATGTTAAAGTATGTGTTACTACTAACTACTACTAACTTCACTTGCACTTATATAGTAAGATGTTTTCATTTAGTTGTCCTCATTATAAATATATACAGATAATATGTAATATAAATAAGCTTTATAATTAATAGAAAGCTTTAAAAATGACAGTAAAAGGCAGATTGTTGCTCTTGGTTGAATTTCAAGTTCATCTCAGCAATATTGCCCTTAAAGTGGTAGTTCACCCAAAAATGAAAATTCTGTCATTATTTACTCACCTCATGTCGTTCCACACCCATAAGACCTTCGTTCATCTTCAGAACACAAATTAAGATATTTTTGTTGAAATCGGATGGCTCCGTGAGGCCTGCATAGCCAGCAATGACATTTCCTCTCTCAAGATCCATTAATGTACTAAAAACATATTTAAATCAGTTCATGTGAGTACAGTGGTTCAATATTATAAAGCGACGTGAATATTTTTGGTGCGCCAAAAAAAACTAAATAATGACTTATTTAGTGATGGCCGATTTCAAAACTCTGCTTCAGGAAGATTCGGAGCGTTATGAATCAGCGTGTCGAATCATGATTCGGATCGCGTGTCAAACCGCCAAACTGCTGAAATCACGTGACTTTGGCGCTCCGAACCGCTGATTCGACACAAAAGATTCATAACGCTCCGAAGCTTCATAAAGCCATGTTTTGAAATCGGCCATCACTAGTTATTTCGTTTTTTTGGTTGCACCAAAAATATTCTCGTCACTTTATAATATTAATATTGAACCACTGTACTCACATGAACTGATTTAAAGATGTTTTTAGTACATTAATGGATCTTGAGAGAGAAAGTGTCATTGCTGGCTAAGTAGGCGTCACTGAGCCATCGGATTTCAACAAAAATATCTTAATTTGCGTTCCGAAGATTAACAAAGGTCTTACGGGTATGGAACGGCATGAGGGTGAGTAATAAATGACATTTTCATTTTTGGGTGAACAAACACTTTACAGAAAAAATGCATTGTTAACATGCATATTTTATTTAATAGTCAAGAGGTTTCTGGCAAACCTGTTCTCTTCATTGCAAGTCAAATATGCAAATATGGTTACTGAGGCTAACATCTAGTGCCCTGTACCATTCTTTAAATTGGTGGCTATTGTTCATGATCAATGCTTTATCTCTATGATAATGAAGTGGATTGAGGCTGAAGATACTCCAGAGTCTGGGCAGGTTCTTATAACCATAATTTCCATACTTTAAGTTTGTGACCCGACTGCTTTGTCTCCACCTCTAAGCACTTCCCCTTAAAATGTAAATTAAACTATAGAGTAGTTTGTTAGACTTGCACAGGCTGTAATACAGAAACTTCTAATCTTAATCCTCAATTTAAGATTGTAAAAAGTTCAAATTCTTAAGTTAAATTGCAATGGTGATACTAATCAGATATAAGATAAGATTCTAAGTTAGGATGTTTCTGTAATACAGCCCTTGATGACTGCAGAGCCACATTCTCGATCAAGAATCCTGCTGAAGATACATGCTCTTTGTGCCTCATTTCCTACATTACCGTGACTAAAATTAGAAATTTATACCATATGGGAAAACCACTTTAACACGTTGACAATGTGAACATTTTGTTAAGCAGAATTGTATTATGGCTGACATGTTTTGGTGAAAAATAGTCAGGCAGTGTTTGTACCCAAAAACCAGAAAAAAAGTACAACTAATTGCTTGATAGCCTTTATTTAAAAGCTTTAATTGCTGAAACACATTGTAAAAAGAGATTACAGTTAAATATCATTAAATTGTTTCTCTGTTATTTTGCAATAGATAAATCTTCAGTTCACAATGGAAAAGTGATGTGTAGGTGTTGATAACTGGTCCGTCTAGTTGAATTAAGTAGAAAATTTTTTTTTTTACTTATCTATTCACACATTTCCTTGAAGCAAAAAGCTTGTTTTGGCTTTTATTATATAGCTAATTTCAGCCAACCAAAAATGTTTACTCAGTCATACTTTCAGGCATAACATACGCTGTCAGATAAACAATAGAGTCTTCATTCTCCAGTGAAACTATGCCCCTATTAAAAACAGCATGATGATGGATTTTCAGGTGGAGGGTCATGGGCGTTATCAGCAGTGACACATCACTAACCTGACCAGTGACTTCAAGGAAGTACTTTAATTGAGATGCACACCTACTCGTATCTTTTTGTGAGAAAGTCTTGACATTTGATCTCCATCCTTTTGCCTCTTCGAGTGTGAATGAACAAGTCAGTCGTCTCTAGTCTCGCACTCAGGTAAGAGCAGTTTTTGAGATTATTCAATTTAAGTATGATGTTTTTCAGACACAGGTTGAGAGTAAATGTATTCTGGCTGGGCAGTGTTAGAAAAAGACAAAAATAAGATTTATTTTTCAGATACGATAAAAAAAAAAAAAAAATTCAGGGCTCAACAGTAAGGATGACCTGATGGTCCAGGGCCACTTTACGTCTATGTCTTACACTTGTTGATTATGTTTTTTAAACATAAACATTCGATTTTGTGTAATATATAGAACATTGCTGTCATTGTGCTGGATAAATTACTTACAAATTGTAGTCGATTACTGAGCAGATTACACATTGAAAATTGTAGTTAGTAACGTAATCCATTACATGACACATTTTAGGTAAAATAATCTACTACTACTTTTGGATTACTTTTGATGTTACTTTTAATTCTAATAAACTAGTTTATCACATACATTAGATAATCTAGTAGTATAGTGATATAAAATTATGTTGAAAATTTGTCATCAACAAAATGAAACGTTACATCGCGTCAGGGTTTCGTGAAGGAACTGCAGTTTGTAAGTTGATAAATAGGAAATAATTAATTAAACCATAGAAATGTAAATTAAAAAAAAAAAAAAAATCTAAATAAAACACAAAAAAGATGAAATATTTTATATGCCGTGTGGCCTTTTGACTTTCTGAACATACATAAGAAATGTTATCGAAAGGGCGATTTGAAAGATAGAAAATAAGGATTAGTGAGAATCAAGAAAATAATTAATAATTTATTGCCATTCTGTGCATATATATAGTACTTATGTAATCAATAAAAATGTAACTATAATCTGAATATGAGTATTTCAAAACGTAATATAATCTATTTATAAGTATAATTTTTGGAATCTGATTACGCAATCCAGATGTAATCAGTTACTATGCACTGATTTGAATATCTAGCTTAGTTTTTGTCAAAATTTCAAGAATATGATAGTCTTTAAAACAACACTGGAACAAAACAATGGTTTGAAAATGATAAACAAATGACCATATGACATTGTTTTCCAACAATGAGCATTTTTATGCTTATGCTAATGACAAATAGACAGGGAATAAACCTCTCACTCCTAAAAATAAAGGTACTTTATCTGTTTCCATAAAGAAACTTTAACATCCATTGAGCAAAAGGTTCTGTATAGTGGAAAAAGGTCCTTTAATTTATGTTCTTCAGACTAAAAATTGTCTTACTGGGAAAAAAAAGAAACCCTGTTCACTGAAAGGCTCTTTGGGGAACCAAAAATGGTTCTACTATGGCATCATTGCCAAAAAAAAAAAAAAAACTCTTGGCACATTTACAGGTGTACAGGTCTGACTGGGCCAGCATGAAATAATCTTTATTAATGATCTTTGACTGTTTTCACATTTACTGCAGTTTATATGCTTACACAAAATAAAAATTAATCAGCTATGACTAATTAGTTAGATTTCTTTTTTTTTTTTTTTTCATATCTCAACATTCTTAAATCGCCTTATTTTGTGAAAATGTTTTTTACGATTAAGTGACTTTACATTTAAAATGTAAAGTGAAAAATAATGAGGAAAAATATCTACCAATGGGGTAAGAAAACTCTTCTTTTCCCTTTAAAATGAGTTTGTTTTTTCTTACCCCATTGGCAGACATTTTTTCTTGTTTTAAACATAAAGTCTCTTAATGTTAATCAATTTTTCAGAAAACAAGACTCATATTTTGAGTACTTCAATAAATTTATCTTGATTTAGGTATGTTTCAACGTGGAAAACAAGACAAAAATACTGAGGTAGAAAATCTTTTGCAGTGTATGCACTTATATGCCTGTGTGTTCTTGTTTCTGTCCAAGGATTTCGCAATAAACAGGATGACTTCTCAACAGCCCAGGCCCTTTGTCATGGCACACACCTCCAACCAGTGGAGCTCTGGAATCTGTGACTTCTGCCAGAACGTACCTGAGTGTGAGTCTCTCTTTCTCTCTCTGTTTTGTTGATTTTGGTGTGTCTATGTGGGTGAAGTGTCACTTTTGTAACTATTCAATAGTATTGCTAAATCTAGCTGTGACATAATCATTGAACATGACTGAAATGTGTGTATAAAGGGCTCCCCGGAGGAGTGCCAGAATCATTTAAGTAAGGGATAATGTGTAATCGGTTTATTTAGGTATAATTACTGGTTGACTGTACAATAATCAAGCCTGTCATTGTTTTGGGCACGATATCTTCTCGAACAAGAAGAACTGTAGGGCAGGACGTGATACCCACGAATGAATCATTTGTAATAAATATTACAATTATTTAAAAAGAAAAGAAAGAATTGTCAATTTTGATTCCATGGCGACTTTAAACGGTTTTTCCGATGCGATAATTCCGATAACACGTGAAGGCAGCAGAAATCAAGTGTAACAACAGACAATGAAAGTGGTGTTGATGAATGCAGCAGTTGATCGTTCAGAATCAAGTGTTTCCAGAGTACAACTCTTTCACATCTTGATTCATTCTCATCCCTAACTAGGTTGTTTCTCATTTTGGTGCTTTCCCTGTTTTGCCTGTTCGACGGCTCGCAAGCATGGCGAGTGTCTGTGTCTGCCTCTGCTCGATGGATTTGGATGCATTCCTCCAATAACAATGGCCATGCGGGTATCTGTGCGCAGACGCTATGGAATCCAGGTTTGGATAAACAGGACTCTGTGTTTAAAAGCCAGCTCTCTTCAAGCTGGATAACTTATCATGTTTCTCTCTCTCTCTCTCTCTAGGGTACTATCTGTAATGACTGTGCTTACTCCACTTTCTGTGGTGTCTGCGTCTGGTGTCAGATGTCTCGAGAAATGAATGTCCGTGAGCAAAATGTCACACTCGTCAACAATCGAGCAAAATGAAGGCCCTAACCAACAACTTCCTCATTATTCTCAGTATTTTGTACTAGTAACAAATGAAATGACCCTCATTCTTCTCAGGCTCTGTTTACACTAGTGCGTTTTCATTTAAGTTTTGCTACGGTTACGTCTGTCGTTTACACTACGCCGGCGTTTTCAAACCTCGAAAACACTGCAGACCCTGTTTTAGTTTGAAAACGCTGGGGTTGGGTTTCAGTATAAACGGACCAAAACGATGAAAACGATGGCGTGGCTGCCCACATTCGCTCTGCGTGTCCTTGATGACCGTGTAAACAATAACATGGAGACTGAACTGCAATCTTTGCTGGCTTTGTTGTCATTTTCAGCAGTCATTGTACAGTTAAATTGTGTTTTTTTTTAACACTGCAGCTACCTACACGCGCAAGAGGCAACTGTTTACACTTGTACGTGCATGAACAGTCATGTGACATGCGTTTTTGGTCGTTTCTGAAACTCTAGTGCAGACGAGGATCGTTTTCGTTTTAAAACGAAAACGTACTAGTGTAAACGGGGCCTCAGTGACATTAGATCTGCATCATTGTACTTGTTCCATTAACACATGACAGTTAAGGCAAAACCATACTTTTTAGGTCAATTTTTAGATTTTGTCCTATTTTAAGTCTTCTTTCAGACTAGTGGAAAGAAAATATGCAAAATACACATTTAAGTGTTTATTTTATGGCATTTTATCAATTTGCATCTGTAAATTTCATTTACAATAAAGGCTTTAAAGGCTGTTTTCTCTAAATGATTTTATTCTCATATAGTCAGAAATCTCCACTTCAGCAGTTTTGTTCCTTTTTATATTCAGAAGGTCTTTTTTTCATATAACATTCATATGATTTATATAACATTTTATTCCTAAAAATGTTTTTATTTTTATGGTTTAATTATTTTTCTGGCTGTTGACATTTTCTGATTTATGAACTGATGAAAAGAGAAATCACTCTGTAAAAAACTTTAACTTCTAATGTGTCAAGAAAATGAAACCTGGCTTTAGAATTCAAAATTCTGTTTAGAATTGTATGTAAATGAATGCATATTTAATTAGATAATGCCTCATTTGCGTATTTAAAGAAAAAAAAATCAGAAAACTTGTAATACAAAACTATTGTTTTAATGTACTGTGATTAATCAGCTGGTGAAAGTATGGTGATATCTATTAGTTTATTGCCTAAATAAAAGCAGTTTGATGGTCATCTGGTATGTCTATATTTTAGTATCCATTAATAAAACTTTCTATGAAACTTTACTTAGAGGGACAGTTCACCCAAAAATGAAAAATCTGTCATCATTTACTCACTCTCATGTCGTTCCAAACCCCTTAAGACTTTCATTCATCTTCGAAACACAAATGAAATGTGAGAGATTTCTGTTCCTCCATTGAAAATCTATTCACTCAAAATGCTGATAGTTCAAAACATTCATAAAGAGATTGTAAAATTAATTGAGAAGACAAAAAAAGGATTGCTTTATATAATGAACAGATGGAATTTAGGCTTATATTCACATATAAATTTGGATCTGCGAACGTACATAGAGCACTCAAATATAGTAAATGTAAAGGTGCGTTCACACGTTGTAATTACGAGATTTCAACTTGTAAAAAGTGTTCACGTCCTCGTAAAGTTCGTAATTACAACTTGTATGCTTGGAAATTTCTGAGAACTCCTATTTGTACCACCTGACTGCTTGATTTATATGGATTTATTTTACAATCTCTTTATGAACATTTTAAATCATCAGACTTGCAATGGAGGGACCAAAATCTCTCAGATTTCATTCCAAATATCTTACTTTGAGGATGAACGAAAGTCTTAAGGCTTTGAAAAGACACAATTGAGTAATTGATTTTTGGATGAACTATCCAATTCAATTTTGTACAGCTGCTTTGTGAATATTACTATAAAATGTGTTAAACAATTCAAGTCTCCTGCACTAAAATGTGAATTCCAGAGTTTTTAGAATAACCACACCACTCCAAAGGGCACAGAAGAACAAATATCCACACTGCACCATTTGGGGTGGTCACATCCTGACATTTGGTGATTGGCTGGGAGCAGAGAACCATCTCAGACAATGGGATATCATAGTATACAAACCACAAAGGTTAAAAAAGCAGCAACTTTATTTCTTTTTTTGGCGGAGTTTATTATGTTAGGGGTTCACACTCAAAAAAAGGATTTTTTGATGCTGTTCACTTCATTTAAACAATTTATTTTGATTTAACACCATTTTATTAGATTTCTGGTACAGTTGTGATGGCTTCATGTTAAATTGATTTAAAACGGTTACTCTTTGACTTAACTTGATGTTTTCATTTTGAAATAACATGTTTAAATCAAGTAACCCAATCAAACAGGACTTTCTCTTCCCATCATGCTTTGCAAAGGGGCTGAATTGGGAGAGTAAATGTTGAAATAAAGTGTTTTTGTATGCATTTTTAAGCAAGATGAGAAAATAGAGAGACTTTTTAATGTTTAATGTTCTATTATATTGATATTTAAAAGTTTCTGTTATGTTAGTGGTTTTAGGGGTTACCATTGTGGTGAAGTGTGGCGCTTGTGCTTGGGTTGAGGACCTGCTAACAAGAATTCAAATTGTTTTGATAATTAAGCAACCATTTATGTAGTGTTGGATGAAACAAGTATCACTTCTGAACTACCAATACCAAACATCATATGTTTAAAGAAAAGTTCATTTTAGCTTGTTTTGTCATAAAATTAAACAGGAAATATTAATTGTATAATTATTTGAAGGTCAATTTAAATGAATTGACCTTCAAATAATTCAATAAATCAATTTAAACCTTGACTGTGTGTTGGGGCAATGCATGGTGAGAAAATGGCAAGTGAGCTTATGACTGTTCCATTGTCGAATGATACGATAGCTTGCTATGTTTAACATATTGAAAAAGATGTTAAGAGTCAATTGATTGGTTAAATGGAAAGAAATATGTGTTAAAACCGTTTTGTGGCTCTTTAATGTGTCGTGACAGATCGCTGTAGCGCCTCAGCTCAAGCGGCTCGTGAACTGATCATCTCTTCCTACTAGTTAATTTATAGCATCGAATAAACATGAGAAGGAATGTTGTTTCAAACGCGGAAAGATGTAAATACACACCTTTTTTTAAGTTCAAGTCCACCAAGGTTAATCTTCTAACTCCTGACTGCTTTGTTGGACAAAATGGCGGATTCGGCGTTATGATTGGTTAGATCGCTTGTCAATCAAACTCCTGGCGAAGGGTCAATTCTTCTCAGTTGCTGGCATTCATCAGATATTTAATCAGCTGTTACATACATGAAAATAATACCGATCACGTCTTGATGTTTAGGGTGATCTGCGAGTAACCGTATCCACCATCAGGCCACAGATTAAGCTTTTGTGCTCCGAAAAACAAGCGGACCCATCCCACTGAAAGGTAAGCCTAAATTAATTTTATATACAGTAAATATAGTGGAAGCGAATGTAACATTTAGGGCTCGTTCACACAGAATGCGTCTGCATCTAAAAACGTAAGACACATCGCTCAGGAATTGTTTTAAGAAAAAGTTCAGTGCACGTCAGTCTACCGCAGGGGTGTCCAATCCTGCTTCTGGAGGGCCACTGTCCTGCAGAGTTTAGCTCCAACCCCAATTAAACACACCTGAACCAGCTAATCAGGGTCTTAATAGGCATACTAGAAACTTCCTGTCAGGTGTGTTGAGGCAAGTTGGAGCTAAAGTCTGCAGTACAGTGGCCCTCCAGGACCAAGTTTGGACACCCCTGGTCTAGTGTGTTTACATAGAAAAACAATGGAAAAGGGAGGCCACAAGTTCTTGTCAATGTTAGTTTAGGGAGTTACTGACTTAAAGGTTTGAGAACCAGCGCTCTAGGCAAAGGTATTCCTAATGTTTTGGCAGAGAGTGGATGCCCGAAGGGATTCTAGGAGGAGCCGCATGTCAACGAGCCTGACATTTATGAGGCAGAAATACGCTATTCACTAACCAGACATTCAGTGTTTGGAGAAGATCCCTTCTCTTTAGAGAGACAAAAAGCATGTGTGGAACGCCACTCTGCTGAACCGCACCCAGATACATGTTACAACCATACTGTGAATGGTGACTTCTTGTGCTTCAAACAACCTCTGCTGGATCTTATCAACACAACCAGAAGATACAACATGAACAATAAAATAACAGAAAAAGCAGAGACATTAACAAATTTCTTTGGAGTTTAGTCAACAGAAATTATGTCTCTCAGAATAGACAATGACAGAAATTATTATATATTTTAGAAAGGCCTGTGGCTTCATAGTGTTATGTTCAAAAAGTCATAGTCTAGGGGAAAAATAGAAATGAACAATAAAATTAGGGGAGGCGTCTCCAGATCCAGAGTCACGACATTACACGTTTTTGTTGTTCAAAAAATGAAAGCCATAAACGGAGCCTAAAAACAGACACGATCTGAATACCTGGACAAGATAATGGAGCTGTTTTGTCCCATAAGTCCAGATGCCCACGAGAAGCTGAATGAAAGGCAGCAGGCCGCCTTCAGCTACATGATGGATCAGCTGAAAATCAAAGGTGAGAGTGCTTTAAGTGTCTTAACTGTTTGACAGGAAAACATCCTAATTTATTAAGTAAAAACTAACAAATCTTTAAAAGAAATCAGCCGATCCAAAAGTTACTCATTAAATAAAAATAATCCCATGAAAACTTGTTTCTGTCTTTAAGGCAACTGGCTGAATATAAAGGGTTAGTTCACCCAAAAATAAAAATTCTATCATTTATTACTCACGCTCGTGCCATTCCACACCCGTAAGACCTGCGTTGATCTTCAGAACACAAATTAAGATATTTTTGTTGAAATCCGACGGCTCCGTGAGGCCTACATAGGGAGCAATGACATTTCCTCTCTCAAGATCCATAAAGGTACTAAAAACATATTTAAATCAGTTCATGTGAGTACAGTGGTTTATAAAGCGACGAGAATATTTTTGGTGCGCCAAAAAAAACAAAATAACAACTTATACAGTGTCGGCCGATTTCAAAACACTGCTTCATGAAGCTTCGGAGCGTTATGAATCAGCGTGTCGAATCAGTGACTCGGAGCGCCAAAGTCACGTGATTTCAGCAGTTTGGCAGTTTGACACGCAATCCGAATCATGATTCGATACGCTGAAACAGTGTTTTGAAATCGGCCATCACTAAATAAGTCGTTTTTTTGTTTTTCTGGTGCACCAAAAATATTCTCGTCGCTTTATAATATTAATATTGAGCCACTGTACTCACATGAACTGATTTAAATTTGTTTTTAGTACATTAATGGATCTTGAGAGAGGAAATGTCATTGCTCCCTATGTAGGCCTCACGGAGCCATCGGATTTCAACAAAAATATCTTAATTTGTGTTCTGAAGATTAACAAAGGTCTTACGGGTGTGGAACGGCATGAGAGTGAGTGATTAATGACAGAATTTTCATTTTTGGGTGAACTAACCCTTTAATAGGCACACCGTTAGGTCAAGATATTCGTACTCACAGCGTGACCGGATAGCAACTCTGCTATCCAGTCCCAAGTAGTCACTGGCCAAAGAACCACGTCACCATTCGCTCTCGTCTCTGCAGCACTCCAGTGGACGTCCAGCCCGTCAAAGACCCGTCTCACACGCTGCTATTTCATAGGATTCCGCGAACCGCCAGCTCATCTGCCTTTATTCATCTGCGGGACGCTGTGCACTCACATGGCCATAGGCCGTCTCACTACATGCAACACACTCACTGCTAGACGCAGACATGACCCTCTTACTCGTTCTCTCGTTGGCCAGTTTCAGTTACGACCGCACAGTGCTGCCCCTTTCCGCCGTGGTGCTTGCTCTTATGTGTCCCAGTCACAGCTGTCCTTTTATAAGGGAACATATTTCCACGCCAACTCAATGTCCAATTAGTTCATTTGATGTAATTAGAAAAATAGAGGTGTGGCTTAAGGCCCGTTCACACCAAGAACAATAACTATAAACATAACGATAAAGATATAGTTCTGAAAATCATTCTAAATATAAAAGAATAGGACTGTCCACACCACTAACGATATAGAGAAACGATATCGTTGGGATCACTTTCAGAACGATTTTTTCCTGCTGCTGAACAATATTAAAAAATCTCAGCCAATCAGAATCAGTGTTGCCAAGAAGTGGGCTACTTTTACACTGTTGCTGCAAATTGTTTTTCATGTCCGCGGGTTGAATTGACCCAAAATAACGCAATATTTAGTCCCTGGAATACGAATTTTACCAGGGGAGCCCTGCCAAAAAAACCTAATTTTACCCCCCGGAACGCGATTTTTACCGTGGGACCCCCCTGAAATGTGATTGGGCTAGTTTTGGGCTACTTTTGAGGAGCAATTGGGCGGGTTTTGTTGTGAAAACCTGATCAGAATCCGTTATAATATAAGTAAGGGCTCGCACATTAAAATGGCAGACGACATTGCGGAGAAGTTAATCACTGAGGTCCAGCCAAACCCCCTTTTCAACGATACTTGATTCAACGAAAATTAATATGGAAAACAATCGGTCATACCCCCGGAATACACACACACACATAAACACACACACAGTTGTTCTAAAGAACATGCCCAGACATGTTATTTTAATGGATATAGATATGACTGGTGTATTAGTTTGAATACTGTTTTATTAGCAGATCAGACTGGCAATAAGAGAAGGCAGTTGATAAAGGAGATCAGCTAAAATATTAGAGAAATACAGGTCTAGAGGTCTTTTCTTTGACTCTGAGTCTGAAGAACATCAGCTGCAGCACAGCTTCATGGGACGCCCACAGTGACATCACAGTGCGATTAAATTAGCATGTTCAGAATCTATATTATTCTCAGTCCTGTCTGTCTGCATAACTCAGTTCTGAATCAGTTGAATACAGTAGTCTGACGTCTGCTTGATTGCAAAATTCATTCTACTTGACAACAATATTCAGTCTGCAAGTTTCACTCTGCTTGATTGCATTTTCTGCTCGATTCCATAGTCCGATATATTCAATCTGCAAGATTGTATACAAGACTAGTTGTCTAGACGATTCAGCTGGTTGTCAAGAAACATCAAACCATGCTGATTCGCGATTGTTTGATGCTGTATCGACACTTCTTTAACAGGGTGAACAAACATCCACCTAATACAAAGCAATTGGAGAGCACCAAACAAGACAAAATGATCGGGAAAAAAATGAAGGAGTGGCATTCAACAAAACATCGAGGTAAGTGCATTGTTATTGTATCATCTGAGCATATATTCATTATTTAGGCAGTTAATTATCTCCATTAAATATGTTTTGATGAGTGCACAATTTAAATATTTTGTATTTTTTTATTTTATTTGCTGCTCTAGGCCTTGAAGTCATTCTTGATAAGGAGGAAGATGCTCTGTTCAGGACAAGCCCAGCTTTGAAAGGTATCGTGAAATACGTCAATTTCTGCTTGAGTTGGGGTACTCTGACTCAAGTGCAGACTTGAGTCCAACTTTTAATGGACTTGCACTTGTCACGGATGCATTTTTACCCTGACAGAAAGCTGAATTTGTCGCAATACAGAGGTCAAGTCAGCCATAATTTCCATTACATGATGACTTTAAGATTGTTCAGCAGGATACTATGAGATGATGTGAAATCAAAAATAAAAATAACAAGATGCAGTAGAACTTTTGTTACATTTAAATTGACATTGCTTTTCCAAGTTTTTAAGGTTAAAACAAGTCTAAGATATTGATTTAATGACATACAGTAGTATTTACTTAGCCGTCTTTGACTCGAACTCGATTGGGTAAAGACTCAAACTCGACTAAGGTGGACTCGAACCCAACACTAATTTCTGGTTTGATTTAATGATGAAAGGGCGAGCTTGACATTTAAAGATAAACTGAATTACTGTTTTTCCCAACAGAGCAATCAACCAAATATGAACCTCTTTAATCCTAGTAACCACAATACTGATACAAATATAATTTTTGCTTTCTCTTGCCAGTGTTTGAGACTCCCACCGCCTCTGAGACTCGCACTGCCTCTCTGAATGGCACTGCTCCTGAGATTGACACGGCATCTGAGACCAACACTGCCTCTCAGACTGCCTCTGTGATTGACATGGCGTCTCAGACTGCTACTGCCTCTGAAACTGCCTCTGAGACGGACACGGCATCTGAGACCAACACTGCCTCTGTGATTGACATGGCGTCTCAGACTGCTACTGCTTCTGTGATTGACACGGCGTCTCAGACTGCTACTGCCTCTGAAACTGCCTCTGAGACGGACACGGCATCTGAAACCAACACTGCCTCTGTGATTGACACGGCGTCTCAGACTGCTACTGCCTCTGAGACCAACACCGCCTCTGTGATTGACATGGCGTCTCAGACTGCTACTGCCTCTGAAACTGCCTCTGAGACGGACACGGCATCTGAGACCAACACTGCCTCTCAGACTGCCACTGCCTCTGTGATTGACACGGCGTCTCAGACTGCTACTGCCTCTGAGACGGACATGGCATCTGAGACCATCATTGCCTCTGAAATTGACACTGCCTCTAAAATGACACTGCCTCTGAAACTGACACTGGCTCTGAGACTCACACTGCCACAGAGACTCACACTGCCTGAGAAACTCGCACTGCCTCTCAGACTGACACTGTCTTTCAGACTGAGATTGTCTCAGAGTCTGACACTGCCTCTGAGACTGACAATGCTTCTCAGACTGACACTGTCTCAGAGACTGACACTCCCTCTTAGACTGAGACTGTCTCTCAGACTGACACTGTCTTGGAGACAACACCACCTCTCAAAATGCCTTTTAACTTCCATTTCCTCTGAGACTGACACAGCATCGGACACCGTCACCGCATCAGAGATTGTCACTGCATTGGAGACTGTCACTGTCTCTCAGACTGCCACTGTCTCTCAATTGCCACTGGATTTGATACAGCTGTTGCTTCTCAGACATCCACTGTCTCTGAGACTGTCACTCCCTGAAGACCTGAACCCCTTTTAACATCTGTGTTCGTAGATCAGGGAAGAAGGAGGTCGGAACCGGTGAACGTTCAACAATACTTTAATAAATAAACAAACACAAAACACGCCTGGAGGCGGTGCTGGATAGCTTTTGGTGGATGGCTCGACACTCCTCCGCCTGCCTGGTGGATGGCGACGGCTCCTCTGTGTTTGGTCCCCCGTTCCCTGCTTCTCCCCATTATGGTGGACGGCAGCAGGCTCCAGCTTCAAACGGTGGGGACTCCTCCGCTCCCTTATGGACAGCAGTCACCCCTCCAAAACCCAGGCGGCCGGCAGCGAGTTCGTCCGTCCCCCTGGCAACTCACTTCAGCCCGCCGCCTCAAGCGTCCATGGCGGCAGACTCTGCTCAGCCATGCTCGATGGCACCGCGGATTCCCCACAGCGGCGAGGACTCTTTGACAGTGCGTTCTTCCTTCCTCCTGGCCTTCGGCACCAACGAACGGTGCGGCGCGCAGGTGGCGCTCATTATCAATCACGGCCCTCAGCCTCATCCTGCTTCTTATTCTCTATGCCAGAGGTGCCCGAACTTTTTACAACGATGGGCCAAAAATTAAACTTGATTGAGACAATAAAATAAAAAATAAATTAAAAATTGGCAATTAAATATACTCCTAGATTTCTTTCTTATTCTCTGTACTCTGTTCTCTATGAAAGAGAATTCATGCCACTGAAGTGCACGTAAGGAGCCACGATACATGCAATACACAGCATTTCATGTCTGACATCAGTCCACAATGCTGTCTTACTTAATTTATTAATTAAACCACACTGATTTATTTAGAAACAAAACAAGTGACTGTTCAACCACACTGATTTATTCAGGTATTTGTTCATTTTGTGTTGCTCAAAGGCAATTCTGCTTTGGCTTCACATGGAAGTGTTTTCGTTGGCAATGTTGTGTCTTAATTGTAAATGTAATTATGCTCATTATTAAAGGGTTAATTCACCCAAAAATGAAAATTCTGTCATTAATTACTCACCCTTGTGCCGTTCCACACCCGTAAGGACAATGATCTTTTTGTAACTATACAAAAAAATTCACATTGAGCAAATTTTTGAACCGAGCAGTTTTTAGCAATATAATCCAAATGCACACACTATAAGATTTGTCCGGACAGCGAGACCACACACCTGTCGATTGTAGCAAAGTCCCTTTAAGACAAGTCATTTCACTCAGCAGCCATCTTTGAAACGCCTCTTGGGCATGCAAGTGCAACTCCTATCTCTTTGAATGGGGAAACATCAAATTCTCCAAAGCTGATTAAATTTCATATTTGAAATCACCAATGAAATCTGACAACATCTGTCTCATACATTTTTTTCCAAATGCTCGAATCATGACAAAAAAAATGTATTTTTAAGCGTCTGACTGTTTCTATAGAAACCGGAGCTTCTAACGGCCGCTGCAGTGACACGATGACTTTACCAGTCGGCGATTGGCTCTTATTTAGAAGGCGGGACTTATTCCGCCATATTGCGCGTTACACTTTCTCCCATTCAAAACAGTACGAGTGACATGTCTTGTGTTATTCTATAGTCTTTGATTGTAGTAACATTTCCACAGCGAGACGAGATCTCACAGGATTTGCGATATCAAACATGACTTGAGAAGAAAAACAAATGGAGGACGATTGGCATGGTCAGCTGGTTTTCCTGGCATGAGGTTTGTTTTACGGGAAGAAAAAAAAAGAAAAAAGAATATGGCGATCTTATTTCTCAATACTCTATTTTTCGTGGCATGTTTGTGGCTGCTAAATTTAAGCTATAAAAGCACGGAACACCCGGTAGGTGAAGCTTGCTCGCTCTCATTGGCTATTGCAGGTATTACGTCAGAGGCAGCCTGATCAAGAGCCGTAAATATCAAACATGTTTCAAATTCACAATTTGGGATCATGCAGGCTCCGAACACAATTGGGAGCTATAAAATAATTGTAATTGAGGATTTTTTGAGATGGTCCCCAGTGCAGAACACGAGATCTAGGGTGCGATGTTGGATCCAGATGCAACTCTTCCCACTTTATATAGTTTGAACCACCAGCATAGTTGCAACGTTTGCTCTTAATATAAGTCTACATTTGATTAATAATGTAGTTGAGATTATCGATCAAATGTAGATATTTATAATTTAGTGTATGCCTCTAAGTAATGATCACAGTTAAATATATGTTAAAGTTTTGACAGCATCCATACTTTTTGATAACACCAAGACATGTTTAGCTAGTCAGCTATCCATTACCGGTAGGTCGTTTAATAGCGCTAACCAGATAACAGTTAGCTTGCACGTGTATAACTCTGCAGTGGTGGCCTGTCTAATTTAGCTAGCTAAACTAATTAGCATTGGGAAATACCGCTGGTATGTTCAGATGTTTATAGCTAGGGAAGCTAATGTGTTGTCAGGCAGGTAGCTATCTAGTTAGCTAGCTAACACGCTACCCACTAGCCAGGTTAGTCATTGCTAACTTAGCAAGAAATAACATTTAAAAAACATTTAACGTTGTCCACAGATGCACAGAACAGTGTTGTGGCATAGGCAGATTGCCCTTCAGAGATGCCAGAGCTGTTGCTCTAACTACCATTGCCCGTTCTGCAGACCAAAAGTGTTAAACCCGCCAGTCTAAATAAAAAAATGAATTACACTTCAAATAAAATTTTCTGAAAGATGGTTTTGGTCATTTAAGGTAGTTGTTATCACGCTGATATATGTTCAATTGTTCGTTTTTGTGATAAGCTTGATTTTAGCTAGCAATTTGATGCTATAGAAACGGGGCGTGTCGTTGTGATTGACAGTTGTGATTGACAGCTTCTCTGAGGACTGTCGGAGCTTCGAGGGGAGATTAAAGATATATAACTAACTATTAATTTTCGATTTCTGTGTTATTCGGCAGTAAACTGTACTAACTGATCACTGAGCTTTTTTCAGTAACGTTAAATGTGGGCTTTATAAGCTAATTAATAAATGTCATTAGCTAAGATAACACTCCTGACGTTAGCCATGTCGGGAAAAAGCAGGGGATCGTTATCTGGCAGTTACTAATTATTTTTATGGGTATAAAGTAATAATTAGCAGGACAAAACTAATGATAGCCTACTCTAATTATAGAGCACTGTCTACAGCAATCGATCTCCTGTAACGTTAGTTTAACTTTATTTAAAATGGCAGGACTGTTTCTGACATTTTAGAGTTGTTTCTAGTGGCAAATTATATTGAGTTTATCTACTGAATTTGCTGTTTCAAAAATATTATTGCTCTAGAAACAGAATAGCCTATTATTTTATAGGTAGAATTTTAAATTGTGTATAATTTATATAATCTATTAAAAATGCATCAATGATGACGCAGTCGTCTGGGTGGAAGTTTGATACCGCCTCCGGGATCCACTGGCGGTTCCTTCTGTGCATGCCCAGGCTCCAATCTGACATTTTTGCGTAACATGTCAACGCCCATCATTGTACGTTTTAACCAAGTTTAAAGCTGTTTTATCTGCAAAAGTTGAATTTTAACCGAGAGAATGCAGCGTGACGTTGTATGTTAGCGTGAAAGTTGGCCTGTGTGAAGCGTGAATTTCATCTATGTTTGAATGTTTAGCAGAAGCAGGAAAAAATTCACAATATAACAATTAATAACTGCATGTTTCCAATTTGTGCAGGTATGGTTATGAATTTTGATGTGTTTTTGTAATTTCTTCATTGTATGCGTTAGAAATTGAATTGGTTCATTCATATATCAAATGTTGTAAATGTGGGTGATTGAAAAGGTACACTGTGAGTTGAATTCAAATAATACATGTGTGATACTTTACATACTTGGTGTCAGTGTATATTTTGATATTTAATTGATATTCAGTCACTGTTGACTGCATTAAGTGAAGTCTTTTATATAAAACATTTTCTGCATATAGGTCAAAATCACCACCATAAAGTGCCTTTGAGAATTCACAATTCACAAAAAGATAAGATTTTCTATTTACTTCATATTTGTTGTATTAAGGTGACTTTAGAAATGCATGTTGGTCAAGCTCCAGCACTTTTTAATAAATTAACTGCAAGCAGACAATATACGAGCAAAAATATATCCACCCTGTCATGGACAAATTCAAATTAGAGTAAATACATTTTCAGTGCATATAATGATTATAAAATGTATATTTTTCAGAAATATATTTAGTCCCTTCCTCAACAATACATTTTAGTTAATGGGAAAAGTTTTTTGATAATAATGAAATTACTGCAAAATATTTGTTTCCCTATAAAATATGCAATGGTTGCACTTTCCTTTCTAAATAACATCGAACAACAAATTTATCTGGTCAAACTTTCAAACAAAACTGGCCTCATTTCTTCATAAAAACACAGCTTTTGCTAATTTGTTAGAATAATTTGCTTATTTTCATAAAATATGAAGATGAAAGAGTAGACAACAAAAGGACAATTGTACACGTATATGTAAATGATACTCTAAATATCAAAATTAAACTGCTCACTTGATTTGTTAAAAACCGCGGATTCATTCAATAATGAAACCCCGCTGTGTTGCTCGGAGATGCACAATAGTTCTGCTTTGTTTGGAACTATTTTTGTTGGCGAAATAGAGCAAAAGCAGACAATATTGTGTTGAAAATGTAACACTATATTAACTTAAATATTCAGGAAAACTTGTTGCTCGTTTGATTGCTTATTAACTATATAATATGATGTAAATATAAGACAAAAACCCATACAGGGCGTTTTGCCCACATATCTTGAATTTTAGGTGCATTCTCAATGCATTTTTACAGGCTACATCACACAGTGAGTCATTGCCTTGCATTACGTTTATCACTAAGCGACTGCATTGATGTAAGATGGCGTACAGGTCTGGGCTGGTGCGGGGATCGTTAAGTGTGTTATTCATTTCAACATTTTATTTTTTCCCCACTATTTAAATAAATTGACAGCCCTAGTGAAAACATTACCAGAATGTGGCAAAAACTATGCACATGTCCTCTCCGTCATGTACCAACCATGTCCACCCTGTCATGCACTCTGGTTTAAACCACCCTGAATGAAATTTCATTTGGATTTGGCCAATTAATTTCGATTGTGTGCATGAGTCTTTGGATGCTGCGTCACATTTTGCTGTTTTTTTTTTTTTCATAACGAGTTTGAATCAAGACAACACAACGATCAATTTCAGCTCTGTGAGTTCTACATGAATATCGTTTAACATATTTTGTTCTGATCTAAAACTACATAATGAATAAAAATCACAAAATTACCTTTTATAAGTAACATTTAATGATTTAGTTTTGTTTTAAATGGATTAGGTAAATAGGGTAGCTTAATATTTCTGCAACAAAATAGATCTTCATAGTTAGTTCCTATTAATTGATGCAAATGCACCTATATGATTCTTAAAAATTAATATTTTTACTATGACAAATATTTAATGTTTTAGATAGAAATGTGTACAGTCATGAATTCAATGTTATATCTTTACACAATGTTACATTTTAAGAATGAATTGTGTGTAGTTTTAAAATACTTAATGAAAGAAATGATGCAAATTTTTCTTTTTAAAAGTGTTTATTTTATTATTACTATGTTTTAATAATAAATGTAAAAATGTATTTTTATACACATTTTGGATGGCTAGATACAGTTGTATATATATGTATATGCCCTTCTCAATCCAAGCCATTGGTTTAGTTTACTAGCCCCACCACTTTTAAAAAGCTTAAGGCAATCAGGTCATGCTCGGTCTTGATCAATATTATGAGCAAGGACCATGCCTGGATTTTATGATTAAAGCATTATATTGAACGTTCGCCGGTTTCCCGCCTCCTTCTTCTGTGAACTTTAAACATTGGTAAAGTGGGGCTGAAACCCAGAAGAAAGGAGGAACGCAACTGTGGGAAATCCGCTGTGCCAGCGAGCGCGGCTGAGCAGAGTCTGCCGCAATGGACGCTCGAGGGCTGGAGTAACTTGCCAGGGGAACGGACGAACTCGCTACCAGCCGCCTGGGTTGTGGATGGGCGGCTGCCGTCCGTGAGCGAGTGGAGGAGCCTGAGGCCGTCCGCCATGATGGGGAGGAGCCCTCTTATCATTCATTATTCACCACTTCCAACTGCTTGATGGGGTCCTTCAACTTGAGCGTACTTGAGCAATTTTACTTGACTCCATTTCCTGTAGAACACATGAATAGTCTTGTAAGTATCAGTGTTTATAAATGTGTATGTATATTCTTTCTTCTGCTAAAACATGTCTTTTAAAAACATTTTAATGAGAGTAATGATGACTCAGTTAATGTGGAATTATTTATGTAAAGTTAGACTGAGGCTTTAATACTAGTTACTCTTGACTTGTGGGTGGTTGTGTATTATTAGGTGAGTATTTTTAGATCCCTGTTCTGTAATGTTAGGGTTACACTGAGTTCAACTAAAAGCATTCATGCATCTATTGCTGTTTACCATGTTTCCAATCGTTGTATCGGAGTACGGCCCTCGCTCGAGAGTTGTGGTGTTGGTTGAAACGGCAAACCATCTCTTGCTCCTGGATCCTCCTCCTCTTATCTTCCAGAAACTGGGCATGTTTCTGACGCGCATGATGGACCTCTTGTTCCAGCTTGGCTCTCTGTAGAGTGAGAGCTTCCTCCATTTCCACCTTTTCACGCTCATGACGCAGACGCACTTCTGTCCTCCGAGCCTCCATGAAGTTGTATCTGCGGCCTTTGGCTACTTGATGCTCAATGTGCTGCTCGGTTACCTTCTCTGCAAGGTTTCTCTGCAGTCTGGCCTTGTCAAATGATTGATGGCATTGAACTGAAGGCGTCGTCTTTTCCTGAGCGGGTGGATTTGGACACAGTCCTGCATAAAAAAAATAAAAAAAAAACACGTCACATTTATTTCATGTTAATATGGTTCTCATGAAGGAATGCATGTGATGTGTTTTGAATTCAGATTGCTCACCTCTAACATAGGAAGTGCCAAAGATAGGAGGAAGCTGGACAGACTGCGGTCGGCTGGACATCGTGACCTTTTCACGGACACTAATACTGTTCTGGCGAGTGAGCTCCTGTTGATGATAAGAAAACACCTTAATACTATGCTGAACGAATGAACACAGGCTTAATATTAATAATGATGGTTGAAAAACACATTGATAAGCATCTTACCCTCATTGCCGCAATGCCTTCTGGGCTCCTTTTCGGCGGTGGTTGTGGCCGCAGTCTTGGCCTGTCTGCGGCACACAGAGGTGGTGCAGTCAGAGCAGGACTGACACACGTCAGGGGCCTGAGCGTGCGAAATTTATTGCTATACATTTTCTGATCTGAAATGGTACGCTGATCCAAAATCCTACAACCAAGTAAAACTTTATGATCTGAAACCGTACACAGATCAGAAAGCTGTGATGTGCAATTCAACTGTACTAATACACAGATCAAGATGGATATAGTACACTGAATAAAAAAATGCAGATTCACAATCAGATGCTGATAGGTAATCGTACACTTAGCATTCAAAATTGCACACTGATCACAGCTGTAGACTGATGCAAATAATCGTATATCGACACTAAATCGCATATACACTAAAGGCAAGGAGTCAAAAGTGAGTTTGTCAGTGAGAGCAGCTCTTTAAAGCCTCCCGCGCTGTGACGTCACGAACAGAGTGCATTCCGATGGTAATATGATTATTGTTTTGATTTAAAAATTACTATGACTTGTTTATATGATTCCCACAAGATGATAATGTAGATTAGGCTACTTGTGGTTAATAATGCTAATTAATATCTTGTTGTGTTTACACATTCATAAAAATACATGTAGTTTGTACTTTGTAAATGAATAATCGCTGGAACAACAACAGCAATCAAAAGGCGTCGTGGCCGCCATTTTAAAAGAGCATCGTTCACAAGTTTCTTCACGGCCTAGTGTATTATTTTGTCGTACGTTGAGACCAAAAATCATTTAGTTGACGACTCACCGACGACGTCGTTGTTTTTTCCGTTACATCGATTTCTGATTCGGACTGATATATCCCGTTGCTCGTGTTTCCCGCTGTCCTCGGTAGGCTGAGTTGTACAGGCAAGATGAACGCGAAAAATTAACAGTTTCTCGTTAAACTTTTTTTCCATAGTATATCATTACAAAGAAAACGTTTAGCGCGAGTCGGTCTGTATAAAATCAGTCAGTCAAATACATAAATAATGACATAACAAGTAAATTAATACCCTATAAAATAATACAAATATTAAGAATAACGCCTGATATTTCCAAAGAATCTGAGTGGTCCGGTCCTGACCAAATTCGGTGAGCTGCGCTGATCTAAACGTTTCAAAACACACTTGTCTGTTGTCTTTCCGACCTGTTCGCATACAAACCGCGTGAGAGATCAAACACCTCGTTTATATGTGTGTGTTAAAAGCACAATATGAAATTAAAGTTTAATGATAGTATCTAAGCTACTATATAAAAAAAATAATAGAATACTAATCCAGTGTAATATGACTAGTAGATTTAATCCCTTCATTGGGATGGACATCACATGGATTTTGGTTTAAACCAATACGATTTTATGTTTTTATAATATAAGTAGCCTACTGCTTGGTCACTAATTGGTCCTAATCACAATGAAAGTGTGACCCATAACTTAAAGGGATAGTTCACCCAAAAATGAAAATGTGATGTTTATCTGCTTACCCCCAGTGCATCCAAGATGTAGGTGACTTTGTTTCTTCAGTAGAACACAAATGATGATTTTTAACTGTAAACCGTTGCGGTCTGTCAGTCAAATAACAAGTGTAAATGGGAACTCCATCTATAAGAGTCAAATAAACACGACAGACAAATCCAAATTAAACCCTGCGGCTCGTGACGACACATTGATGTCCTAAGACACGAAATGATCGGTTTGTGTGAGAAACCAAACAGTATTTATATCTTTTTTTTTTACCTCTAAAACATCACTATGTCCAACTGCGTTCAGCATCCGGTTGGTGAGCTGAACGGAGTTGGACATAGTGGTGTAAGCCTACATTACTTTAATTCTTTTTTTTATTATTATTTAGAATAAATGCAATCACTGACAGTGCTATTTTTCAATAATATAATTGTTAAACATTAAAAACAATATTTTCCATTTTAAATGTACAATATATAAACAGTGACAGTGTGCAAGCATCTATATCTAACACAGTTCTGTACTTTCAGCGCAGCATAGAGTCCAGGACTGCAATTAATTTCAGTAATTATTGACAAAAATATTTGCAGTAAATGTACCGTTACATTAAGTTGCACAAGTACATAATGATTATTTGTGGGTTTTCACTGCAAAATAACAAAAAATGCTGCAAAAATTGAGAAAAGCTGCAGGAATTTAGTCATTTTGAGGACAGAAAAAAAGTCCTGTAAAATCCTGGTGGGACTGTTAAAAGCTATATATTAAAATGTAACTAGCCACAGACTAAAGTATTAACTTTGACTATAAAGTATAAAATGCATTATGGCTATTACTGGCTCTTACTATTATTTATTTATTTATGCATATATGTATGCCTATGAGTGTTACATTTATATTCAGTGTTATTTGCTCTGCTCTTTCAGGTGGAGTCTCTCAAAGTTGTATCGTGTTACTTTTCCATATTGGAGGATGGAAATCCATGAGACAAACTAGAATGTAAGACATCCATCAAGTTCTCCAGCAGATCATATCACTAATACTATGTACCAATAGCATATACAGTGCTAACTTTTTTTAAAATCTTTTAAATTATGATTTAAACTTGGCATTTGTTTTTAAGTGTAGTTAAATGCAGTGCATATGCAAAGTATATATCAATTATATAATACTTATTTGGCAGAAACCTTCAAATTGTATGATAAAGATGAAAATGGACTTCTTGAACAACAGTGATATAACCAATATCTTAAATCACGATATGAGTAATTTCATATTACAGTACCAATATATATATATATATATATATATATATATATATATCATGATATAGTTATTTTTTCTTTAAACGAGTCTTCTTTAAACGAATGTCATAATTCTTGTCACCAATTTTTAATTTCACTAAAAAATGAATACTAGTATTAAAAAAAAAAAAATCAAGCTTACTGAAGACAAGTTAAGTGATTAAAAAAGAAACTAATTACAAGCATATAGAGAAAAACACTGCATAGTCTTCACTGTGAAAATTAAAAACACATTTATTCTTATTAAAGTTACAAAAGTGAAGAGCAGTGAGAGATTTACAGTTTTCTTTTTGTTTGCTCAACATTAATGTCACAGACAGCAGCAAGTTTCTTAGGCTGCTGTCACTTTAAGACCGACTGCATGAATCCAGTATACTTTCTTTCTCAGCTGTTTACATTCACTTAAGACATAAATGACTGTGTTTACTTTCTAGGGTGGTTATTTTGACACATAAGTGTGTATATTTAACCGTTCAAGCCCAAAAAGGCAGCAAAAAGCACAGATTCCACAGTTTAAAATCACTTGTTTTTACACACCAATTCTTAAAAACCAAAGGTGGAGTTTCACATTTGTGCTGACAATCATCAGTTATGAGTTACATGAATCAAATATAAATTATACCATATTTTACATTCAACAGTGACGTTTCTTAAAAAGTTGAGTTGCTTGCATTCCTGGATATTACTTCAGCATTCCTCTCATAAAACAGTTAAATATTAATGTTTAGCTGCTACTTTCCACGCACTCTTCCAGCATTGCGCTGGATTTCACACTTGTCTTAATCAGGCTTAAGCTAGTCCCAGACTAAACTGCATGTTTGAGCTGTCTCAACTCAATATAACTTGCACTGACATGTCTTAAAATATGTCAGTGCCACTGTAGCCTACTGAAAATGTGATTTATGTACCCCTTTTACAGTTTAACGGTTATTTTCTATTCTTCATATTATATATATATATATATATATATATATATATATTGTAACGAATGGAGGAAATGATGAGACTCACTTAACAGCTTAGTCTTCTTTTATTAAGATGAGCACCTGTTTGGCCGATGCTCCTGCCACACAGACAGCCAACAAACTTCTGGAACCTTTTCCCTAGAACCCCGCCCACACAACACCACGCAGGCTATTCTTTCAGGAGAACCTCCCACCCCTTAAAGCCCCACACAAGCTGAACCATAACACAGGAAAGAACACATGCACTTAGATTTATCCGAACAGAACATAAAACACTCTTTAGACTTGCTACACTGCTCCCCCTTCACAAAGTTCCTCGACCTCGAGGGAACGAACAAAGTCCCTGAACCGTCTTGGCGGCCTCCTGACTCTCTGAGGCCGCAGCTGGCCTTCTTGGGTAACAGAAGAAGAGCTATTCGAATGCAAGGTTTGCAGCTCAAGAATTGGTGTAGCTACACGTGGGTCTGCCAGAGGACTGGAACAGCTTGACTGGGATCCTGAGCCCTCTGGAGAAGGCACAACTGTAGAGGAGGCTGGAGCTGGGGCCACGGTGGCACTTCCTCTATAAGGTGCCAATCTGTCTCTGTGTATGGCCACCTTCCTACCCTTCGGAGGCAACTGAACTCGGTAAACAACTTCTCTGATTCTCTCCAGAACACTGCATGGCCCAACCCACTGGGAGTCAAGTTTAGGGCACCTGCCCTTCTTTCTCTGAGGGCTGTACACCCACACCAGCTCTCCTGCTGTGAAATGTCGCCCTTTTGCCTTTAGGTCGTAATTTCTCTTTTGCCGGGTCCCTGATTTTAATAACTGCTTCCTTGCAAAATTATGAGCAGCTTCCAATGAGTCCTGAAGTTTCCTAGCATACTCAGGGCCCGGTGGCACATCAGGAGCTTCAGGTGGTCTCCCAAAAGCCAATTCCCCTGGTGTTCTGATCTCCCGTCCCAACATCAAAAGGGCGGGTGTGCAAGAGGTTGAGTCTTGGACGGCGGATCGGCACGCCATTAGGATAAAAGGCAAGTGCGTATCCCAATCTCGCTGATGCTTGGCAGACACAATGGCCAGCTGTTCCGCCAGCGTCCTATTAAACCTCTCAACGAGGCCATCACTTTGGGGATGCAAAGGGGTGGTCCTTGTTTTATGGATCCCTAATTTTTCACACATCACAGAGAAGACACGTGATTCAAAATTCCGGCCTTGGTCGCTGTGTATGGATTCTGCGACCCCGAACCGGCTGAACATGCCATCTACCAATGCGTTCACCACTGTCTCGGCTTCCTGGTCAGGCAGTGCGTAAGCTTCTGGCCATTTAGTGAAATAATCCATAGCCGTCAGCACAAACCTGTTACCCCTCTCTGAACGTGGGAAAGGACCCATTACATCCACCCCCACTCTCTCCATTGGGCCCCCTACGGGGAACTGTTGCAGTGGAGCGATGGACTGGCCAGACGGGCCCTTGCGGGCAGTGCAACTATCACACCGCCGACAAAAATCCTCAACATCTCTCCTCACAAGCCCCCAGTAAAAACTCTGTCTGACACGATTGAGTGTTTTTGAAACCCCAAAGTGCCCAGACCCCACTGTCCCGTGGGCAGCCCTAATCACCCCCTCCCGCAGTGACCTCGGGACCACCACTTTCCACCTCCCCTCTCCAGTGGCGGGGTCTTTCCACTCCCTCTCTAACACCCCGTCTCGCAGGCGCAGTTCATTGAATTTGGCCCATAAATTTTTTGTGGACAAAGAGAGAATGGCCACTTCCTCCCATAGAGGTCGCTGCTGAGTTTGGACCCACTGGATTACTGGCTGCAGGTCCACATCTTCCTCTTGCAGCCGCCTCCAGTCTTCTACTCCCACTGTCCCCACAGTCAAACAGGCCGGCATATCGCCATGCTTACACACCGCAGAAGCACCACTGGCATCCGGGTTCTCCAGCTCTCTGTCCCTGGCCTCCCTTTTGTGACAGTACCTACACTGGTCGGCTAAGCATGGCCGACGAGAAAGAGCATCTGCGTTCGCATGGCCTGACCCTGGGCGGTGCACTACCCTCATGTTGTATGCCTGAAGTTCCTCAATCCAGCGTGCCAGCTGGCCCTCTGGCTCTCTGAATGACATCAGCCACTGGAGAGCTGCATGATCAGTGCGTACAGTGAAAGGTAGCCCGCACAGGTAATACTTAAAGTGTCGGACTGCAAAAAGCACAGCAACAAGTTCCCGTCTGGTGACACAGTATCTGCGTTCGGCCTTGTTGAACGCTTTGCTGTAGTAGGCCACCACTTGCTCTCCGCCAACCCCCACCTGAGAGAGAACTGCCCCCATGCCCACATTGCTGGCATCCGTGTCCAGAATGAAGGGCAGTGCCAGGTCAGCGGGGGCCAATACAGGGGCGGTGACCAGAGCCTTTTTCAGGGCAGCAAACGAGTTTTGACATTCCTCAGTCCAAGTGAAAGACTTGTCCTTCTTCAGCAGGTGGAAAAGTGGATCTGCGATGCTGGAAAAACCACGCACAAACCTCCTGTAATATGAGGCCAACCCCAAAAAACTTTTGAGCTGCTGCGAGGTTGTAGGAGTGGGCCAGTTGCTCACCGCCTGCACCTTCTCTTCCATTGTGCCAATCCCCTGCCCCCCCAGCTTGTGCCCCAAAAACGTCACCTCTCTTCTAAAAAAATGACATTTCTCCGGGTGCAGCTTTAAGCCAGACTCCCCTATTCGAACCAGCACCCGCCTGAGAACCTCCAGCGAGGCCTGAAATGAGCTGCTATGGACGAGAATGTCATCCAGGTACACCAGACACTCTGACCGCGGAATACCCGATAACACCCTGTCCATTAACCTGGCAAAAGTGGCTGGTGCATTGCAGAGGCCGAAGCAGAGCACCCTGAACTGCCATAGCCCCCTACTTGTACAAAAAGCAGTTTTTGGTCTGGCATCGGGAGCAAGTGGTACCTGCCAATAGCCAGTGCGCAGGTCCAGTGAAGTGAACCATGACGACCCAGCTACGAGGTCCAGCGACTCATCCACACGAGGGATGGGGTATGAGTCCTTCCTGGTGACCTCATTAAGGCGCCTATAGTCAACACAAAATCTCCACTGCCCACCCTTCTTAGGCACCATGACCACCGGTGCGGCCCACGCGCTCTCTGACGGCTCAATAATCCCTGCTCGCTGCATGTCCAACAAGGCCTTATCAGCAGCGTCCTGACGAACAAAAGGGAGCCTCCAGGGCCGCAGCCTAATGGGCATGGCGTCCCCAGTCTCAATTTCGTGTTGTGCCAGGTGTGTTCGCCCCACATCCCCCTCCCCAAATGCGAAACAATGTTGGAAATTAACCAACAAATCCCAAAACTGTCCCTGCTGACTCTCATCCAAGCCCTCACAATTTTTCAGCCACAGCTCCCTTAGAGCAACCAACCCCTCCCCCTCCTCGAGAGGCAGAAATGGAACGCTGTTCTCATGCCCATACCTGATGGAGAGGCTCGAGGGTGACTCTAAAGGGGACTGTGAGGCCACACCGGGGATGTCAGCTGGGGTGTGGGGTAAGGGAGTGGGGGACACATCTATTTGTGGTGGACTGGCTTCAGCACTGGGGTGGGTTCGCAAGAGCAGTGTGTGTTGTTCCAAACTAGAGTCCTCAGGAGGAGCTGCTGCATCCAGCAAGCCTGTAAAAGACATATCAATGTTACTTCCAGTGGACATGACAACCTCAGGACCCCCTTCAAAACGGAGCACGCCCTCTCTCAGGTCTAACTGGCAACCTGCACTTCTGAGAAAATCCAGACCAAGAATACAAGGGTCTTGGACTGCAGCCACCCACACTGAATGACATAATGTCTTTCCCCCTACAGTCAGTGCAACCACGCCTTTACCCTTCATTGGCGCCAGTTCACCCGTCACTGTGCGTAGTCGAACCGTGGTGGGTTCCAGACTGGCATTGGTTGGAACTACCTCTGGTCTTATAACAGTGACAGTTGATCCCGTATCCACCAATGCTAAACATGGAATCCCCTCCACCAAAATTGGCACATGACAAAAATCACTAACACATGTTCGTCCCACCACAACCACAGACTCTTTTGGCCCATATTCCCCCTCCCCCAACAGTCTTTGATCGCATTCCCCTTGCCCATCTCTTGAGACTCCAGCTGGTGATGACTCATATTGGGGTTGAGTGTTGGGGGTCCGCACGGCCCCGATCATGCGGACCCCATCCCATTTCCCTGGTTATGAGCTAGCTTCGGACACTGACGAACTAAATGTCCAGTCTGCCCACAACCCCAGCAAACCCTTGGTCGTGTGCGGGGCCGTTGATCAGGTTGCAGTGTCACAGCTCGAATCAATTCAGTTATTTCGGAAACCCAGGCTGGTCTTTCGCTTAGCCCTTCCCCCACGTCAGTAGACCTCACCGACACAGTATTCTGCTGTCTCTCATCCGGAATGCAAGTTCCCCAAATAATCTCTCTCTCCAACGCCATCTCCAAGGCATCCTGCAGGGTTCGAGGGTGGGCCAGTTGTGTCTGTCTGCGGAGCTCCACAGGGGTAAGGGCCTGAATGTATTGGTCTCTCGCAAGCTCACCTTGAACCGATGGTGGCATGTGAGCATATGCTCGCCTGGTCAAACTTTCAATATCATTAGCCAGAACTCTCAATTGCTCTCCTGGTTGTCTGCGTCTATTACTCAGTTCAGAACGCAGGAGCCCTGGCTGCTCAAATTGTCCAAAACGCCGTCTCAGTGCTCCGACAAGCGCATTATAATCATGTCTCTCATCAGGATTAAGCAGTAATAAGCAGTTCAGAGCATCATCTGTAAGACACATAGCCAATTCAAGAGCTTTGCGGTCCTCTGACCAGTTTCCAGCATGAGCCAACAGTTTAAACTGTGCATGAAAAGCTTCCCAGTCAGCTTTACCTGAGAATTTGGGGGTTTTAACTGTCACCGTAGGCGTGGCAGCACGGGCGCCGCCATATTCATTCACGTCTGAAAGCAACGCAGCTCTGAGGCCTCCGCTATGTGTATTTACGTCGGCAAACAGCGCGGTTCCTTGGGCGCCGCCATGTTTGTTTACATCCGAAGACAGCGCGGTTCCGTGGGCGCCGCCATGTCTGTGTACATCCGAGGACAGCGCGGTTGCGTGGGCGCCGCCATGTCTGTTTACATCCGAAGACAGCGCGCCGCCATGTCTGTTTGTTGTCTTCGTAAAAGTTCGGCGGTCCTCGGCGCCACTCGGCTCCGGCAACGAAAGCCCGGCGTCTGCAGCCATCCTCCTAGTGGCCTCCTTCACACGCGCCTTGTGCGATTCAAGGAAGTCTTCCTCTGTTTTAATTTGATCGGCAGCCCACGCCGAAGCGCCCAGAGCCTCACGAAACATCCGGCTTGCTTCTGGCTCGGACTTAATCTTTGCTTGAGTCTGTTTCCGCATTTTGTTGCAGAAACAATAACGACGCAGTTCCGTAGACTAACTGGATTAAATCAGTTCACTTCTGACACCAGTGTAACGAATGGAGGAAATGATGAGACTCACTTAACAGCTTAGTCTTCTTTTATTAAGATGAGCACCTGTTTGGCCGATGCTCCTGCCACACAGACAGCCAACAAACTTCTGGAACCTTTTCCCTAGAACCCCGCCCACACAACACCACGCAGGCTATTCTTTCAGGAGAACCTCCCACCCCTTAAAGCCCCACACAAGCTGAACCATAACACAGGAAAGAACACATGCACTTAGATTTATCCGAACAGAACATAAAACACTCTTTAGACTTGCTACAATATATTGCATATTATTATTATTATTATTATTTTATTATATGTATTAAATATTCTGTTACAAAAAGAAAATGTTCATTATTAATTTACTGTTATATTATAAAATTATTAGTAATCAGTTGTTTGAGTTTAAGTAATGACAATTTTATGCGCGTGCTCGCGTCGGCGCGCACACTTAAAGCGAGAATGTTCGAGATGCGCTTCATTCATGGTGAACTATCGTTGAGGAATCCCGCATCTGTCTCTTTTCTTTCTTTTATTATTTCTCTCCTTTTTCAGGTACGGGAATAAATACATCATATACAATGTTTAACATAATACTGATGATTTGTAGGTGTGAGGAAGTTGTTTTTGTATTCTGTAAAGATAGTTGAGTGCCGAAACGGATATGGCTAATGACTTATAACGTTATCGCGATTAGCGCGTTAGGATGTGAGAAAAGTTAAACTATGTGAGAAATATAGCCATGTCATGTAATTAAAGTGTATATATGTTAAATATTTTATGTTTTAAACTGGTATATGATAAATTGAGCTCCCTCTTACATAAGTTAATTTGAGGTGACGGTTGCAACGGTTTATTTTCAAATCTTCAGCCTACAGAGACGATAGGAAGAGTATTATTAATATGAGTAAATACATTTAAATATCTGTCTTTATTCAAATGT
Organism: Ctenopharyngodon idella; assembly: GCF_019924925.1. NCBI lineage: Eukaryota > Metazoa > Chordata > Actinopteri > Cypriniformes > Xenocyprididae > Ctenopharyngodon > Ctenopharyngodon idella. Next base: position 20,988,212 of record NC_067223.1, read on the forward strand.
CTATTTATTTGATTGTATTGTTACAAAACTGAGTGAAAGATTATTTAATTGAATTATTCATAACTCTAAGAAGACATGTTTATGCATTATCTTTATTGTAAAGAATTACAGCTGGAGAAAAATATAGTTGTAAAGATGCAGTTTAATTTTTGTTAGGTTTCTGGAAAATAAGTTGTGTAAAAAGAAAATACATTCAAGGTGAACTATCGTTGAAGAAGCCTGCATCTGTCTCTTTTCCTTCTTTTATTATTTCTACACCATTGTTTTGTCTCAAGATGCGCACAAGTAATGTTTCTATTAGGGCATTTTTATAAAAGCTTTTTAATTATCCTAATTTAATGAAGGCCTAGTCCTGGCTTAATCTTAAATTAGTGACTGAGGTGGCCTAATATTATCCCAGTGAAGTATTGGAGGGTCTTCAAGAGCGTGTTCCAGTTAATACTATTACATTTTCAATAAAGTTGATGAACAGTGTCCTTTTAAAGTTGGCATAAATCAAAATTGACCCCATTTATCTACTTTTGCTGGTCTTATTGTGAGCGATTCATCCATTCACATTTTTTTATACCTTTTTTTTTTTTTTTTAACCTTTATTTAATCAAAATATTGAATCAAAACATAGTCAAGTCAAGTGACCTTTATTTATTTAGCGCTTTTTACAGTGCAGAAAAATAAAAAACCTTTCATCATTCACTCATGCCATCCCCGATGTATATGACTTTTTTTCTTTGGATAAACACAAACGAAGATTTTTAGGGAAATAAATAATCCATCTTTGTGAGTCCATATAATGCAGTTGAATGGTTGAAAAGCTCAGTTTAAGCTTGAAAAACCACACACAGCGATTGTGATGGTAAACCATACAACACCAGAGGATGAATCAGTGTCTTCTGAAGCCAAACAATTGCTGTCGCTTTAATACAAAGCCCACTTTTCAAAATTCAGTCAACAGCTGATGTGTAAAATCAAGTCCTGCCCTAAAGAGAGAGAGCTGCTTCTCTCAGCTAGCACATTTTAGTTCATATTCATGGTGTCTCAAAATAGCACAGTTGAGTACACTTAGATGTTCCTAAGATTATCTTATTAAAGAAGAACGTTTAGTATATTAAGTACAAAATTAGTGCGTGAAAATAGAGCACTTTAAGTACATTATAGAAATGTACTTTTTTCACCTGGTTGGCTCTGACTCGGCGCATTTGAGCATGTATCGTAAGTATCAAATTACATTCATAATCGGCCTTACAATCGTTAAGTGTGTCCCCGTCTTCAAACACTAGTTGTCGCTGAGACTGGAAGAGTTTGTGTAACCCACATTAAAATATAGTATAAATAAATAAATAAATAAATAGATAACTGCAATAATTCATAATATTCCATAGTTAATGAATTTTTATTTTTAATCCATTTATTTATTAAGAGTTCAGAAAGAAAAAAAAATGCTTCCCCTTAAGAGGTTCTCTCTTTTTAATGGTGGAAACAAGCTTTTATATAAACCCCCTTCTGGAACCTTTATTCTTAAGAGGCTCTATACAGGTGCTGGTCATATAATTAGAATATCGTGAAAAAGTTCATTTTTTTATTGTAAATTATTTTAAAAAATGAAACTTTCATATATTCTAGATTCCCTACATGTAAAGTAAAACATTTCAAAAGTTTTTTTTTGTAAATTTGTTGATTAGAGCGTACAGCTAATGAAAGTCCAAAATCCAGTATCTCAAAATATTAGAATATTTACATTTGAGTTTCATTAAATGACCATCCCTACAGTATAAAATCCGGGTATCTTTTGTTTTTTGAAACCACACTAATGGGGAAGACTGCTGACTTGGCAATGGTCCAGGAGACAATCATTGACACCCTCCACAAAGAGAGTAAGTCACAGAAGGTCATTACTGAATGGGGTGGCTGTTTACAGAGTGAAATATCAAAGCATATTAAATGCAAAGTTGACTGGAAGGAAGAAATTGGGTAGGCAAAGGTGCACAAGCAACAGGGATGACCGCAAGCTTGACAATACTGTCAAGTAAAGCCGATTCAAACACTTGGGAGAGCTTCACAATGAGTAGAATGAAGCCGGAGTCAGCACATCAAGAGTCACCACACTCAGACATCTTCAGGAAAAGGACTACCAAGCCACTTCTGAACCAGAGACAATGTCAGAAGCATCTTACCTGGGCTAAGGAGAAAAAGAACTGGACAGTGAACAGTGGTCGAAAATCCTCTTTTCAGATAAAAGTAAATTTTGCATTTCATGTTGAAATAATGGTCCCAGAGTCTGAAGGAAGACTGGAGAGGCACAGAATCCAAGCTGCTTGAAGTCTAGTGTGAAGTTTCTGAAGTCAATAATGATTTGGGGGGGCCGTGACGTCTGCTGGTGTTGGTCCATTGTGTTTTATCAAGTGCAAAGTCAATGCAGCCATCTTCCAGGAGATTTTGGAGCACTTTATGCTTCCATCTGCTGACAAGCTTTATGGAGATGCTGATTTCCTTTTCCAGCAGGACTTTAGCACCTGCCCACAGTGCAAAAACCACTTCCAAGTGGTTTGCTGACCATGATATTACTGTGCTTTATTGGCCAGCCAATATGCCTGACCTGAATCTATGGGATATTTTCAAGAGAAAGATGAGAAACAGTCGATCCAACAATATACAGATGATCTGAAGGCTCAATAGTGCCTCAGCAGTGCCACAGGCTGATCACTTCCATGCCACACTTCACTGATGCAGTAATTTGTGCTAGGAGCAAGTCATTTGCTGTAATATGTCCTGCTGATCAAGTATTGAGTGCACAAAAGAGCATACTTTAAAGAACTTTAACTTTTCTGTTTTGCGAATCCATTTTTTGATTGATTTTAGGAAATATTCTAATATTTTGAAATACTGGATTTTGGACTTTCATGAGCTGTACGCTCTAATCATCAAAATTTAAAAAAAAAACTTTTGAAATGTTTTACTTTACATGTAGGGAATCTAGAATATATGAAAGTTTCATTTTTAAAAATAATTTATAATAAAAAAATGAACTTTTTGATGATATTCTAATTATATGACCAGCACCTGTATATGAAAGGCCTGACAGGATCCTTTAAGGTTTTTTACAGCACCTTTTCTTCTAAGAGTGTTTTCTGCATGTTTTCTGTTAACCAGCACTGAAGGTCACACCGGGATCATGTCTGTCTTTGAAGAGTCTCTCAAACACCATCAGTCTTCCTCTCTCTGTCTGAAGACACTGTGGTGTTTTCAGTCTTTCAGCTCAGATTAGCAGCAGGTGTGTAAGCATCGTCCTCTCACTGTTTCTCAGACTTGGACACTCAGCGGCACTGCGTGACACGCTGGATCTTGCAGTAGCAGTCGAGGCTGGTGAAGCGGTGTGGCCGGCAGAAGGCACACGACTGGAACGACTCCTGCTCCTTCTTGACGTGTCGAGGGATGAAGAAGAAGTTGCACTGGCCGTAGCAGAAGCGGTTGATGACCGTCCGGCTCCTGCAGTCCTCCTGACTGACCGTCTACCGCAGTGGCTGCATCTTGCACCAGTCGCTCTTCAGGTACTTGTGCCCCATCACCACCAACACTTCCTGGCTGGAGGCCAGCACTTCCTGTTTGTGAACGCACCGATCCGGAATACATTTTGGTGAGTCTTGCCTCATTTTGTTGAATTCTTTTGATTGTATATGCTGTTCATTAAAATATTGTGACACATAAGCCATGGCTTTAAACAGCTCTTTTTTAAGAGCCACCAGTTAATAATAATAATTAGTGCAGTTTACAGCACAACATCTCTGTGTCATCTCTGTTTCTGCTAGATGTGCCGTAAAGAGTGCTGCTTTCAGCCCCCTAGTTGCGGGTGCATCTCTGTGATGACGTTGCAATTAATTGTGAAATGACCCGTCTATTCTCACAATTAATTCTTTAAAAAGTTAGAGCATGAAAAATTGTACATATCCACAGCAGCGACACTTGAATCTGCTGCGGTACAACAAGAGAATGGGGACAAAATACTATATCTGCAGAACCATTAATAGCCACATGAGGGGAGCCTTTGAACACCAATGAATACAACCAAATATCTTATGGAATTCACACATAGAAACTCTTTGAATTAAATGTTTTTTTTTTTTGTTTTGTTTTTTAACACTGTTACACATATAAAGGCTAGTTCCACCCAGTCCTCGCGTCATCAAATCAAGGTTAAACCACTGGAGTCACATGGATTACTTTTAGGATGTCTTTACTACCTTTCTGGGGCTTGAAATTGGTAGTTGTGTAGCTGTCAATGGATGGACAGAAAGATCTCAGATTTCATTAAAAAGATCTGCATTTGTGTTCTGAAGATGAACAAAAGTCTTACAAGTTTGTAATGACTCGAGGGTGAGTAACTGCCAACAATGGAAAGTCCTTTCAGTTTTCGGCCAAAATAAGAGCTTGATGGTTTATTTTCTAAGGGAACATGGTGGCGTTTGCTCACAAAACCTTTGCATTCCCTCGCAAAACTTTTGTATTGTTTGTGAGTGAAAGCTAAATTTCTCGGGGAATGCAAAACATTTGCCAGAGTACGCAAAAGCATCGCCAAATAATTTTTCTTCCTATCTTCACTTTTTTTCCTTCACGTCCCTTTAGGGGCTTCGTAATTTTCCAATATCGTTTAGCTCCAGGAAAGATAGTTTATGATTTAATTTCTATTACTATGTCTATTTCCCTACACCAATGAATTCTTGAAATGTTTTGGTTCTGTACATTTAATGCAGTAATGAAAGCTATAGTCACCCCTGAGTTTTTTCAGCCCATTGATGATGAGAAAGACATTGTTCACGGGGTTAATGTGGGCATCTTGACCGTGAGTGAGGACACATTAGACATGATAGTGTCTTCCCAGAGGATGTCATGGACGTGGCTGTGATACTGGATGAGATTGTGGATCTCCAAGATATTCCAAATGCACTGTTTGGACTCCTTTATGCTTTGAACATTGATTATCCCAAAGAGCTATGATACGCCTTTGAGCTGAGGTTGGTGGGGAGAGCTGCACTGCGAAGATTCAAGGACTAAAAAAGCAGTTAGGAAACACTGGAATCTATAACCTCTTTTTTTGTGGTGTTTATTTTCATTGAGCTCGAGAGCTTACACATTGAGTTAAAATGTCAAAGCTAATTCAGAGATGTTTAACAATCTTCACTATTTCTTTTTGAAAGGAAAGGTCTGAACATAGAACATTTCTATAATGTATGTTGTGGGGTAATTCATTTTATTTAACACCATACTAATATTTGTTTAAAATTTTACACTTTGAAATCTTTAGACATTTGTGCCTCATGTTTTTATTTTGAATTGAAAATGGGTTTTCGGAAAGAAAAGGGAAAACGAGAAAGAGCAGGGGATCGTAACAGCTAAAATGGGACACACACGCACACACACACACACACACACACTGATCTCACTGTCTATATGAGGATTCATTACACACATTTATTCTGACATGTTATTTCACTGACAGAAGTTCAGCTGTAGTATTAATGTAATGAAGAGAAAATAAGAGACTCTATAACATCTCACTGTTACTGATTCATCATGAGCTCAAAGCATTATGGGTAGAATCTCTCTACAGTCTATTCTGATTCATCAACAGTTTCACTGATGATCCATAAAAAAAATAAAACCCAGGATAGAGCGGTTGAGTGAATGTGGTCTGGACTGTGTGGATGAGGCTCATTGTGTTTCTGTAGACGCTGTAGAAGGACAGAGTTCCTGCACTGTGATCCACATACACTCCTATTCTCCTGTTGATGGACTCAAAATCATAATAATCACACACTCCTATTCTACTGATGATGGACTCTACAGAGAGATTAGTCAGTATGTTATTGTGTGTGAATATGAATCTGGAGTCAGAGCAGAACAAACTCCAGGACTGATCATTATATCCAAACCAACACTCATTACCCCGTCCCTTCCTGCTGATGCTCTTATATGACACTGATATAAACACAGCACCTCTCCACTCAATCTCCCAGTAACAGCGTCCACACACACTCTCTCTGCACAACACCTGCTCCCACTGATCAAATCTGTCTGGATGATCAGGATACTGCTGAAGCTCTGAGCCAATGAATGTAATCATTCTGTTCCTTTTAGACAGATGGAGGTTTTCATTCAATGTGTTCAGATCCAGATTGAGCTGATGGGAATCTGATGGAGATAAAAACACATCAGAATCAGGAATTATCAATCTGTCTGATATCCTGTACAAAGCATTATCATTATCCATCATCTATGTCCTTTACCCAACCCAAGAAAATGGTTCATTAATATCATAGTGATATTTCACAATATTACTGTTTTTACTGTATTTTGGATCAAAATGCAGAAGAGACTTATTTCAAAAACATTAAACTTACCAACCCCAAACTTTTTATCTGTCATGAGATATATATTTTTTATTTATAATATTTAATTTAGTGTGTTTACTATTATTATTCACCTATATATCATTTCAAATGGATGTCACTGAATGCAAGTCACTGAATCACATAAAAGATTTGACTGGATAGTTTAAATTTTCCCAAGGATCAAAAAAGCCAAGTGAATAAAATTTATATTTATGAATGCTAAATAAATAAATAAATGCTTTAAAAAAATTTGGCACTGAAACCTTAATTACGTAGATTATCACAAACTGCAGCCAATCAGCAAACAGGAAGCATTCATAAAAAAAATTTCCAATAGAAAACAAGAAAAAACATATTGTGTCTGAATTCTAAACGCAGAAGTTGTTTTCACAGGAAGTTCAGCAGCTGCGCTACAGAAAGCTGACAGAAACACTGAAGTAAACAGTCGTGGTGATGGAAATGAAACAGTCTGTTCTGGGGTCTGTTCTTTATATGTGGATTACTCAATTAGCTGGATTTCATTGTTGACTTTTAGAAAGTATAATGCATTAAAACACATGACAAACAACCAATTTCAGAATCTGCAAATATTATAATGTATTTTAACTTTGGTTATAATTATTTATGAAAAGATATCTATTATATATGTTATAAATACCTTTATGATGCACACAGTTTTTCTGCTTGTTTTCTTAGTGACTTACATTGTAGGAAGTCGTTCCTGGTTCTGGGAACAATGTTGGTGAAAGTGACTGTGGAAATCAACAGACATGAAGAGTGTGATTATCATGTCAAGAGAAAATGATCCCTGCATCCGTTCCTAAGACATTTCTAATATGATCTTCTACATGATATGAGATGATGGAGGATCATTTCTGAGAGCAGATGAATCTCCAGGACTTTACCTCTGTCAGAGATCTTCTTCAGCTCCTCTTTGCAGAAATCCTCCAGTTTGTCTCTCAGCTGACGGACAGATTCTCTCACAACATCAAAAGAGGAGAGAGAACTGAAGGGATCATCATTTACGTCTGTAGATTCAGGAGGAGCTGAGAGAGACTGGAAACTCTACAGAAAACAGGAATCAAAGCTCATCACCTCCACACTTCAGCCAATAACCTGCACTACTGTCAGATTTGAGGAGCTCTTGTTGATCTTTAGTAACTCTCCTCAATCCAGCACTTTCACAGCATCAGATTCATTCTTCTCATGTTCATTATATCATGTTAGAGCTGTAAGTTCTAGTGTTTGACACTTACAATATATGAGAACTTTCTAGGAAAACACTTGAAACACAATGGAGTCACATGACAGGGTTTAGTAGATTTGATCAGGAAAAGCAGTTCAAAGACAACGAGTAGAGAATTTTATTTATAACTTTTGAGCAGTTAGTGGCTCTGAAATTCATAAGGACTCTTAGGACACGATCCCAAGGTCAGGTTTTGTGGTTTAAATATGCTGAAGCATCACTAATATACAGCCTCACTTCCTGTTTGAGGACTTCACTGTCAAATTCATTAATGTGTTACTGAAAATTATTATGAAAGGTTTCAGCAGGTTTAAAGATTATCTGACTTTGGTAAACATTACTCAGAATTTGTAGTAAACAATAAAATAAAAAGATGAAGGGAAATCTAGCTGTGTGAAACTGGCACCATCATGTTCTTGGATTTCACATTGTTGCAAAAAATAAATGAATAAATTAACATTAGTGAAGTTTTGAACTGTTGCTTTCTGGAAGCTCAGTATATCCTTCAGAAAAATGTTTCAGAAATTTTCCAGAGCTGAACTGCATTTGTAAGTGCGTCTCTTTCAAAAGAAGATGATCAGATGAGAGTCTGACTGATGATTATATAATAACCAAACACACAGATCAACACTTCAGTCAACGGCTCATTCTGCTCTCATGAAATGTTTCTCTGTGAGTCTCTTGCTCAAGTCCACTATGATCCTGTTCTTCTAGATCTCTGTTACCTGCAGGAAATGGATGTGATCCTGTGTGTGTGAAAGCTGCTCCAGCTCAGCGTCTCTTCTCCTCAGATCATTGATCTCCTGCTCCAGTCGCTCCAGTCGTCCTTCAGCTCGACTCACTGCAGTCTTTTCCTGATCTCTGATCCGCTGTGTGGCCTCAGAGCGGCTTCTCTCAATGGAGCGGATGAGCTCAGTGAAGATCCTCTTACTGTCCTCCACTGCTGTCTTTGCAGAGCGCTGTTAGGACACACATCACAATCACACAGTGGCTTCAGTGAGTCCTGACTGAGACTTCTCAAACTTCTCTTCTTCTCCAGACTCACCTTATGAGACACCACAGCCTCTCTCAGCTGCTGAAGATCTTTCTCTCTCTGCTGGATCCTCTGCTGGAACGACCTCTGCATCTCTTTCAGCTGATGCTAAAGGACAAACCAATAACAGGAGAAACATCACATAAATCATCAAGTAAACAGATATGAATCCAGTATCAGTGAAGTGCTGAGATTGAGGATTAAAGATCTTGGATGATACGGTTATAGGTTCAATCATAAGTTCCAGCATTATTTCATCAATGTCTAGTTTTATAGGGATAGTTCACCCAGAAATTTAAATTCTTTCATTGTTTACTCATCCTCATGTCTTTACAAACTTGTATGATTTTCTCTTGCAGAACACAAAACAAGATATTCTGAATAATGTCTGTTTCTAGAGCCCAAATCAAATATGGTGACACGTCAATAACATCAAACCTCACTGGCTCATGCATGTTCACATGACTAAACATGCAAATATATTTGACTTTTCCTATCACTTAAGAAGATTTATGTTTTATCTCAATTTGCATATTATGGTCCTAAATAATATTAAAAATTAGAATTACTGTGTCCCAAATCGTAGTATGATTATTTCAAAGATACCCGGATGATCTACTATTACTGTTTAGAGTCAGAAGTGAAGATCGATGCACACTCTAACGGATAATATTGCCCACAACCCACTGTGCGATGGATGTGGATTTGATTATAACTAAAAAACATTAATAAAAAGTGTTAAAAAGCTACAAACATGATGGATGGACGAGTCTGACAATAAAGTAGAAAGGTTTAGATAAATAAGTTTGAGTGAATAATAATCAGTATATAACCTGACGAAAAGATCTTTATTCAATGTTATCCACATTATTTTTCATCTGCAACAGCACTGTGAACTTTTGTAATGATACGTTTGTCATTAACTTTTAAATGCATCATTACACAAACACATGAGGAGCGTCTACTCATGAAAGACCCAATACTGGCAGATCAACCTGCTACTACATTTCTCCCTGAAATGGTAGGAAATTAAATTAAATTGAATGTGACAAGATGATTGACAGGACGGTTTAAACTGTGACAGGATGTGTGTAACTAAGTGATAGAGATGTCCGTTAAAGGCGTACATAGTGCCCTCCACAAATATTGGCACCCTTAGTAAATATGAGCAAAGGTGGCTGTGAAAATAAATCTGCATTGTTTATCCTTTTGATCTTTCATTAAAAAAATTCACAATATTCTAACCTTTCATCGAAGTAAAACAATTGAAAATGGGAGAAAAAGCTCATGAAATAAATGTTTTTCTCCAAAACACATTGGCCACAATTATTGGCACCCAATTACTGCAACATCCTTTTCTCAAGATAACAGCTCTGAGTCTTCTCCTTTAATGCCTGATGAGTTTGGAGAACATCAGAGATCATTCCTTCATACAGAATCTCTCCAGATCCTTCAGATTCCCAGCTCCATGTTGGTACTTCTTCTCTTCAGTTCACTCCACTCATTTTCTTCAGGGTTCAGTTCAGGGGACTGGGACGGCCACGGCAGAAGCTTCATTTTGTGCTCAGTGACACATTTTTGTGTTGATTTTGGTGTTTGTTTTGGATCATTGTCCTGATGGAAGATCCAACCACGGCCCATTATTGGATTTCTAGCAGAAGCGGTCAGGTTTTGATTTTTATCTGTTGGTATTTGATGGAATCCATGATACCATGTATCTGAACAAGATGTCCAGGACCTCCAGCAGAAAAATAGGCCCACAACATTAAAGATCCGGCAGTATATTTAACCGTGGGCATGGGGTACTTTTTATCCCAGTGTGCACCAAACCCATCTGGTGGGTTTGCTGCCAAAAAGCTCTTTTTTTAGTTTCATCTGACCATAGAAGCCGGTCCCATTTGAAGTTCCAGTCGTGTCTGACAACTGAATATGCTGGAAATCTTTTGCTGCACATCAGAACTATATTCTTTGGTTGTTCTCATTGTGATGAATGATTAAGGGAATTTGGCCTTTGTGTTTCCTCGTGTTTAGATACTCCTGTGGAACAGGACGTCATGGCTGGACAATTTCATGTTCATGATCATCCTCATGTGCTAAAAAATGTAAATATGAATGGGAATATACTTCAGAGATATTTTACTCATAAGAATTTCTAGGGGTGCCAATAATTGTGGCCAACATGTATTGGAGAAAAACATTTATTTCATAATGTGAGTTTCACCCCATTTTCAATTGTTTTACTTCGATGAAAGGTTAGATTTTTGTGAATTTTTTTTAATGAAAGATCAAAAGGATAAACAATGCAGATTTATTTTTACAGTCATCTTTTCTCATATTTACTAAGGGTGCCAATAATTGTGGAGGGCACTGTATGATATAGTATGTCCCAAAGCTTGCCTATTCTTCTGCTACACATTCAGAAGTCTGTATTGTTTTTTGTTTTTTCTTCACAAAAACAGTACATACTTTTAGGGCACAGTGTAAGTAGGTGAACTGGGACACAGCATTAGATTACCCCCCTTGGAGTTATATGGATTTCATTTAATGTGCTTTTTGAAGATGGAAGCTTTTTGACCCTAATGACTTTCAATAAATGGAGAAATGAGACATTCCTTAACCTTTTGAGCGGTACGGTCCCACATATGGGATTTAGAATGTTCAGTGACGTCACATAACTGCCGGATTCAAACTGTGCTTTCGCGTTTTGGCTGGCACAGAACCAGAAACGGACACACTCAGCGCTTGTCATTTATCACAACTATGCAGTGTTTTCAACCACATAATGCTCATTTTAGGTTTCAGACATTTAAATACACAAACACTATTAAAATAATACATTTAAACAATAAACGCCATAGAAACAATAATGCGAAACGTTTTAAAATAATGCATAATAATGAGCATAATGGGACCTCTTTAAGTTCATACCTGTTTCTCTGTCCTCTGTGCTGCAGCTGATACAGTGTCGTGGTTTTTATGTTCATCTATTATACATAGCACACATATACACTTCTGGTCAGTGCGGCAGAAAACCTCAAGGATCTTGTCGTGTTTCGGGCAGATCATCTCCTGCAGTCGTCCAGTGGCTTCAGTCAGATTGTGTCTCTTTCCTTTAAACCAACTCTCATGTTCTTCAAGGTGAATCTGACAGTAAGAGTTCAGACACACCAGACAGGACTTGACGGCTTTGTGTTTTCTTCCAGTACAGACGTCACACTGCACATCTCCAGCTCCAGCGTAACAGTCAGCAGGAAGTTTAGTCTTCTTCAGTTTCTCCACCATTTCAGCCAGAATGGTGTTTTTAGCTAAAGCAGGTCTTGGACTGAAGGTCTGTCTGCACTGAGGACAGCTGTAGACTCTCATCTGATCCTCCTGATCCCAGAAGCCTGTAATACAGATGTTGCAGAAACTGTGGCCACAGGAAGTGGCCACAGGATCCTTCAGGAGATCCAGACACACTGAACACATGAACTCATCCTGAGAAATTCTGGCTTCTGCCATTTTATTGTATGAATACAGAGACAGAAACACACAACAGCTCAACTACACTTAAGTTTCTCTTTCTCTGAACTCATGTGATTCCTGTTTCCTGGCTCTGTGTTTGAGTGACGTGTGCAAAACAGGCGTGTCTGTAAAGCAGCTTCCTCATTCCTGGTCAAGGAGAGTCCCATTCCTGCTAAGTTTCTAGTTTAGTTCCTACACACACTGTGTTTAATCAGTCTCAGAAACACTGTAAGTTAGAGAGAAGCAAGACAGAATTGCCGTTTCTTGAAGTCACAATGAAATCAGATTTGCCAAATCTTTTTTTTATTATTGAATATTGCAGTATTTATTATAAATGATTTATTCATGCACATCATTTTGTTAAATTCATGTGCGCTTGTAATCTTGAATCAAAATAACTTCCCCTCCCTCTTGCAGCAACATCTCCTCTCTGATGATGTGTTTACTGGCGTGAGGGCGGGGCAACCTGTCACTCACATGAGATCCACCAATAGCAAACCACAACCATCCAATCAATTCCCCATGGACAAAATCAAGCCCCGCCCTACATTTGTTCTTGTTCCAGAAGCCGTTTCACTCAGTTATATGTCACAATTGGGAAAATATTACTATCATAGCTTATACATGCTGACATTAATATCTCGTGAATGTTTTCACTTTGAGTATCATTAAATATTTAGTCTTTTAAATGATTATAATAATAGGGATTATTTTTGCTGTGAGTTATGTTTTCATACATTTAATCAAAGTTTGGAGTCTCGGATTATCAGAAAATTTACAGTAAAATCAATATACTTGACATACATTTTTAAGTGATGAACAAGGAAAGAAATATAATTCTTTCTGGTTGTTTTTGACAACTTGCCATAAAGTAGAGCCTTCCTTGTGGTGGTGTTATTAAAAAATAAACTGTTGCAAATGTCTAAATGACACACAAGTTGATTAAGATTTTTTGGAGTTTGCCTGTTCCCAGCAGCTAGTTTTTTTTTTTTTTTTTTTTTTTTTTTTTTTTTAAGTACACTGTCAAGCCAGAAGGACCATGTGCTGTAATGGATGGACTTAGAGAGGTTGTACAGGTGATTTTGTGAGATCAACCACTATCACTGAGAGTGTTGTGTACACACAACACTCTAGACTTTGAATCTGGTGGCAAAGAATATTTTTATAAGAGGAACGTATTGAGGAACTGATGTCTCTACCTGTGCCCTGAGTTGCAAAACCTCTGGGAGTGAGCACAAGAACCATACGCCGGAGAATGTCAGTGTGGCAAGCAGGACGGTGGCGCGATTGATAATGAGTGTCACCTGAGTGCAACACCGGTCTCGTATCTATGAACTGCTCCATTGTGAACGTACAGAGCTTTCTGAACCACTGCCAGCAGGAAAATAAACAGGAAGTGTTTGTCAGATCTCACAATGGGTTTTGCAAGAGAACACAAAAGCTTTGAAAAATATTTTTTTCTCCCATCCCAAATTTGAACATTTTTCAATAAAATTATATTCGAATACAGTAGATTGACACCTTCACCCTTTATTCATATATTATAAAAATATGTCAAAGATAATTATATTCTTAGTTGTGTTTGTAGTAGAGATCGACCGATATGGGTTTTTCTATAACCGATGCCGATGTTTAGAGGTCAGGGTCAGCCGATGGCCGATATGTGCTGCCGATTTTTAGGGCCGATATCTTGAAGTTTTCCCCTTCATTTGCATGCTAAAATGTCACACTAATAATGTAATGATGGGCTGACAGCGTGAGGATCCATTTGCAGTTTCTTTATTGTGACAACAAAGCACAAGGCAGACAAGGGCAAGACAGTAGCGGAAACAGGGACAGGCTTGGGTTGAGACAGGCGGCAAAGAGACAGGGTCTTACAACAGGCAGAGTTCAGGGCAGGCGGCAGGCAAACGTAATCCAGGAAACAGGCAGGGTTCAAGGCAGGCGGCAGAGGTTCACAGAAGATAAACAGTCCAATCAATAACAAGGTAACAGTCCACAAGAAAACGCTCAGTAGTGATCACCAGGGCAAATCAAGACTTCGCGGTGAGTGTGTGTGTGTGGCTTAAATAGTGTGGGTGTGATGAGGTGCAGGTGTGTGCGTAATCAGTCCCAGGAATGAGGGACTATGGGAAACGTAGTCCAGAGGGAAGTAACTCAAAACTCAGGTGATGGCTCCCTCAGGTGGCCGGGAGGGGGAGCCGCGGGAGCCGCGGGAGCCGTATTCGTGACAAATAATAAGTGGATGCACAACATTTCTAAACTTAACATCATTTATTGAACACTGACTTGATTTACATAAAAGTTTTAGAGCATTTATCAAGCTGAATTTTTCAAGTTTGTTGGAACATAAATGTAAACTTAAATATACATTTAAATAAAATGAATACAACTTTATAAATAAAAATCAATTAAAAACTTTGTCATGTTGTCATGTCAGCCTTGTATGCAAGGACAGTGCTAAACTCTTAGTGATTTCTGACATTCTTGACGGTTAACATTAGACAGGTTTAATGAGGATAATATCTGTGCGACATATATATATATATATATATATATATATATATATATATAGTCATTGGTCGGAACACATCACTTTATTAGGCTGATGTCCATTTTTATTCGCGTTACACAGTTGATGGAAACACACGCAGATGCGCATATTCTTGAGCTGAATTTTCATTAATGCAAAGTTGGATGGAAACCCGGCTATTATCTGCATCAAACCATGCTTCCGAACAAATGTCATACACTTCTGCGCATATTATAATATTAATTTAATAATAAAAGTAGCTTACCTAATAGTAATAATAATAGACTAGAAGAATGTAACAGGCTTACATTAATTGGAAATGCCAAATCCTCTTAATATTGCCAATATTTGTCGGAGTAACGTAGCCCTCAATCACGCTGCAGTGTTTGTCAGAGCTGCCCCAAGCACAGAGTGAAATTCTCCGACTCCGATACAGGAAAAATAAAACAGAACTTATAACATTGGGGCTAATATGTTAGCAAGCAAGCTGCTGGTAGTTTTGGACTACAGTCCTTAAAGTTAACTACAAGTAAGCGAACCTTCAACCAGCTGTAGCATTATGCCAGTTCCCGACGGTTCTATGCTATCCGTTGTTTCTTTCACTAAGTGAAGCAACACTTCATAGTTTACTAGTAATATATAGTAAATATATGGCCATAGGACTTTGAAATATCAGAATTTAAGCCTTAGGCTACCTTTATCTCCCAGGACTGTTGTTGAATCTTCCAAAAGTTTCAATTCACATGCGGCAGCAGCACATTCCACCGCACCAATAACACAGGGCTGCCCGCGGACGTGCCTGGCTTTAAATTGGCGCTACTAAACACGGATATCGGCCAATGCCGATATATTAAAAAAAGACAAATATCGGCCCGATATATCGGTCGACCTCTAGTTTGTAGTTAATTATTTTATTCGCGATAATGTATTGGAACATGCCAAATTGTGCTGATATAATTTTTGGCCAGGCTCTCATACAAATAAATTAAAAACACATGCAAATAGAGAACCACTGAAATATTAATAACTGATACTGCTTTTCCACTGGGGCCAGTGCTGGAGCCAAAACCCAATTGGGAAACGGGCTTCGGTCTTCCACTGCAGGTGCCCACCTTCCCCGAACTTAATTTCCCATCATCCCTCCTTCTGCTCACGCTCAGCAATCACCCGCACCTGATCATCATCACCTCATCACACAAGCAGCATTTAAGCACACACTTCAGTCTGGCACTTTGTCTGGTCTTGTTTTGAGTAAGGACTCACTTACCTGCTCTACTTACCTGCAGTTATTGTCGCTCCTTCGTCTCCTGATCCTCTGTGTCTCCAGCATCTTCATTCCCCGGTCTCCTTCCATGCTCCACCATTATCACCGAAGTGTGTGCTCGGCTGCTCACGTCCACAACCTCCTCAACTCACCTACAAGAACTGTCAGTATTACCATTCATTATTGCATTGCTGCTTCGACTGATATACTCACCTGCCTGTTTGCTTTAACTGCCACGTCTAATAAACACTCTTATTCACTTCTACATTGTTGTGAGTCTGTGTTCTGTAACACCCAGATCCTGCTTCCAAGCCGGCCCATAGCCTTGCTAGTCTCGAACAAGGGAAACTATGACGTCAGTAGGCGGAGCTTCCACTACAGACCGCAGTGTGAAAGGCGCCGTTTTTAAAAGCTGTTGGAGTTCAGGTAAATTAATTAAAAACAATTTAATATGTAGTTCAGCAGTGGTCTGCAGAAGAGACCAACGCTCTCCTCGCCATCTGGTCAATGAGGGAAATCTAAAAGAAACTAGAAAGTAGTGTGAGGGAAAAAAAAAAAAAAAAAAACGTATATGAGGAGATGGTGGGAGAAACCGTGGGTTTAACCAATCCACCAACCAGGTGGTCAACAAGTTAAAAAAATACAGGGATCAAAAAGAGAGAGGGGGAAAGCGGCAGGGGACGGAGCAAAATGGTACATTTTGATGTCATTGACTCCATTCTGGCACATCGGCCAGCAAGTCAGTCAACCGGCACATTGAATTTATTGAACCCAACAAATTCAATTGTTGAACAAAAATTGCGTTCCGGGAGGTAAAATTTTTGGTGGGGTTCCCCTGTAAAATGTGCATTCCAGAGGCTAAATATCATGTTATTTGGGGTTGTTTCAACCCGTAGCAACAGTGTTAAAGTAGCCCAATTCTGCGGGAAAACCACAGACTTGGCAACACTGATTACGCTGTGTATGGAAAACTTTGCAAAGCAATTATTGACAAGTCATTTGTACGCACAGGAGAACTTCTCACGAAAAATCTCCATCAATTCACAACACGTGCATATACACATGAATTTGTTCTTAACCTTGTTTGATGTTGATGAATTCGGAGCATTCAAAACGTGCGACCTTGTGCGCTTGGTTGTTAATTTACATAATAAACACCCAAACCAGCTCAATATAAGGGCTTTCCACAACACAGCACTTGTCTCGAACAAAACAAGAGCAAATAGAGAAACAGGAGAAAATACAACACGGTAATTTTAATGAATGAATATAATTTTTTATTTAAGCATTGTATTTTTAAGTAATGTGCCTCACAACAACAACAAAACTTCTGGCAGACCATCAACACACATTAGATGGGAATGAAGAAGCTAAGGTCCAGCCGTTAAGGACGTGGCAGCTGGCCTACCAGAAATAAATGATTCTTTGAATGAATTGCTAGCATTGCTTAGCAGTCAAATAAATGCATCTGTATGTCAAGTCAAGTCACCTTCATTTATATAGTGCTTTTTACAATACAGATTGTTTCAAAGCAGCTTCACAGTGATAGTAGGAAAATTAAAGGACAGCAGCTTTACAGCAGCTCTAGGAAAAAGTTATTATCGAGCAAAAGTAGGTTTTTGATTGAATCACTTCTGTTGTAAAATTAATTATTAACTTGAATGACACCTTTTTAAGCTAAAAACAGAAGACTTTTAATGCGTTCTTGCCGTTAATTTTACGCATTTAGTCTATAGGTCTGAGCGTTTGAATGTGTATGTGCTCAGACGCTTAGTCTTTTTTACAGAGTGACATTGCCAAATAACTTGTCTGGCCCACATAACACAGAAAAATTAGTCGTTTCCATGTACCCATGCAAACTAGAATCATTTTGATAACATTTTATCTATACATAGGGAAAGGAAAGGGAAGGAGGCCTTCGTAGGGAATAGTTTAGTTAATCACGTTGACGGTTTTAACTATGTTTTTACTACCTTTCTGGACCCTGAATGACAATAATTATGTAAAAAAACCTTTGATTTCATCAAAAATAATTTGTGTTCTGAAGATGAACGAAGGTCTTATGGGTGTGGAACGACATGAGGGTGAATAATTAATTAATTTAATTCTTGGGTGAACTAACCTTTTAAGAGATCGACAGGTGAGTGCATCATTCACATGATCTAATCTAGACATTTATTTTCTTTTAACACTGATCAACGCATATACATAAGATCTTATCATTTAAATATGGTTGACATGGTAGAACCAATGATGTTTAGATCTCATAATATTTGCACTTAAGTTTAGGTAGGTCCAACAGAAATAGGCCTACTATAGAAATTGTACAAAGTAATCAAATGTAAAATAACTCTGGATAGTTTCACTGTTAATACATTAAACAGGTCAATTCTTACAATTAAAGTTTAAAAGTTATTTAGTGACAGACAGCAGCATGTATGTCTTGAAGAGTGCTTTTTATTAAAAAAAACAGCCGTTAAACATCGAAAACGATCAGAGGGAGTGTTTTCTCTGCTTTAAACATCAATCAGACAGCTAACTTCTCCAATCTCGACCATCGTGATATCAACATCTCGAGGCCACTCAGGTGGTGTTTAAAGGGTTAGTTCACCCAAAAATGAAAATTCTGTCATTTATTACTCACCCTTGTGCCGTTTTACACCCACAAGACCTTATCTTCGGAACACAAATTAAGATATTTTTGTTGAAATCCGATGGCTCCATGAGGCCTACATAGGGAGCAATGACATTTCCTCTCTCAAGATCCATAAAATCCACGAATTATTTAGTGATGGCCGATTTCAAAACACCACTTCAGGAAGCTTTGGAGTGTTATGAATCAGCGTGTCGAATCATGATTCGGATCGCGTGTCAAACCGCCAAACTGCTGAAATCACGTGACTTTGGCGCTCCGAACTGCGGATTCGACACGCTGATTCATAACACTCCAAAGCTTCCTGAAGCAGTGTTTAGAAATCGGCCATCACTAAATAATTCGTTATTTTGTTTTTTTTGGTGCACCAAAAATATTCTCATCGCTTTATAATATTAATATTGAACCACTGTACTCACATGAACTGATTTAAATATGTTTTTAGTACCTTTATGGATCTTGAGAGA
Organism: Ctenopharyngodon idella; assembly: GCF_019924925.1. Classification (NCBI taxonomy): domain Eukaryota; kingdom Metazoa; phylum Chordata; class Actinopteri; order Cypriniformes; family Xenocyprididae; genus Ctenopharyngodon; species Ctenopharyngodon idella. Next base: position 21,007,295 of record NC_067223.1, read on the forward strand.
GGAAATGTCATTGCTCCCTATATAGGCCTCACGGAGCCATCGGATTTCAACTAAAATATCTTAATTTGCGTTCCGAAGATTAACGAAGGTCTTACGGGTCTGGAACGGCACGAGCATGAGTAATAAATGACAGAATTTTCATTTTTGGGTGAACTAACCCTTTAAAGGATTAGTTCACTTTCAAATGAGAACTAGCCCAAGCTTTACTCAACATTATACAAATTTGTGTCCTGATATGTCACAAAAACGCATGTGTGCGCGCGCGCGCACACACACACACACACACACACACACACACACACACACACACACACACACACAAAGATGCCCTGATGCTATATGCACACAATCATATATCTTACATTTTCTCTACATTCTCATTGCATTGCTCTTTGTTACAGTATGTGTTATTTTCAAAATCTTCAATGCTATAGTTCACATATTGTGTGTGAACTCTAGCTCATAAGAACTGCATGGTTAAAATATGACATTTTTTGTTGCTTAAGCCCTGATGTCCATTGTAGTGGACATGAAAAAAAAATCTAATAAAAATGAGTTTGCACAAATCTGCAAAGAAAAATTTGAAAAATAAAAAACCCTTTCATCATTCACTCATGCCATCCCCGATGTATGTGACTTTTTTTCTTTGGATAAACACAAACGAAGACTTTTAGGGAAATAAATAATCCATCTCTGTGAGTCCATATAATGCAGTTGAATGGTTGAAAAGCTCGGTTTAAGCTTGAAAAACCACACAGCGATTGTGATGGTAAACCATACAACACCAGAGGATGAATCAGTGCCTTCTGAATCAAAAAAATTGCTGTGTCGTACATATTTCATGGTGTCTCAAAATAGCACAGTTGAGTACACTTAGATGTTCCTAAGATTATTTTAAGTAGTACTAAAGAAGAACGTTTAGTATATTAAGTACAAAATTAGTGCGCGAAAATAGAGCACTTTAAGTACATTATAGAAATGTACTTTTTTTCACCTGGTTGGCTCTGACTCGGCGCATTTGAGCATGATCTGTCGTAAGTATCAAATTACATTCATAATCGGCCTTACAATCGTTAAGTGTGTCCCCGTCTTCAAACACTAGCTGTAGCTGAGACTGGAAGAGTTTTTGTAACCCACATTAAAATATGGTCTAAATAAATAAACAGATGACTGCAATAATTCATAATATTCCATAGTTAATAAGTAAATGGATTAAAAATAAACATTTAATTAAGAGTTCAGAAAGAAAAAAAAATGCTTCCCCTTAAGAGGTTCTCTCTTTTTAATGGTGCAAACAAGCTTTTATATAACCCCCCTTCTGGAACCTTTATTCTTAAGAGGCTCTATATATGAAAGGCCTGACAGGATCCTTTAAGGTTTTTTATAGCACCTTTTCTTCTAAGAGTGTTTTCTGCGTGTTTTCTGTTAACCAGCACTGAAGGTCACACCGGGATCATGTCTGTCTTTGAAGAGTCTCTCAAACACCATCAGTCTTCCTCTCTCCGTCTGAAGACTCCTGCTCCTTCTTGACGTGTCGAGGGATGAAGAAGAAGTTGCACTGGCCGTAGCAGAAGCGGTTGATGACCGTCCGGCTCCTGCAGTCCTCCTGACTGACCGTCTACCGCAGTGGCTGCATCTTGCACCAGTCGCTCTTCAGGTACTTGTGCCCCATCACCACCAACACTTCCTGGCTGGAGGCCAGCACTTCCTGTTTGTGAACGCACCGGTCCGGAATACATTTTGGTGAGTCTTGCCTCATTTTGTTGAATTCTTTTGATTGTATATGCTGTTCATTAAAATATTGTGACACATAAGCCATGGCTTTAAACGGCTCTTTTTTTAAGAGCCACCAGTTAATAATAATAATTAGTGCAGTTTACAGCACAACATCTCCGTGTCATTTCTGTTTCTGCTAGATGTGCCGTAAAGAGTGCTGCTTTCAGCTCCCTAGTTGTGGGTGCATCTCTGTGATGACGTTGCAATTAATTGTGAAATGACCCATTAATTCTCACAATTAATTCTTTAAAAAGTTAGAGCATGAAAAATTGTACATATCCACAGCAGCGACACTTCTGCTGTGGTACAGCAAGAGAATGGGGACAAAATACTATATCTGCAGAACCATTAATAGCCACAGGAGGGGAGCCTTTGAACACCAATGAATACAACCAAATATCTTATGGAATTCACACATAGAAACGTCTCGGTTACAAAGGTAACCCTCGTTCCCTGAAGGAGGGAACGGAGACGTACGTCGGACAGACCGACGAATAGGAATAGGAATCTCGCTAGAGAGGCCAATATACTTCGAGTGTAACTACAACGAGCCAATGCACATTGGCATGCAATCATATGCATCAGCTGCTCGCCTCGCAGCGCGGGTATATAATGAGCAGCAGGTGCGTTGCATCTTCAGGTTTTCGCTGAGGAGCCGAACCGGATAGGCGGCAGCATCAGCGGGGTACAGCGACTGTGGCGACGGGACGTACGTCTCCGTTCCCTCCTTCAGGGAACGAGGGTTACCTTTGTAACCGAGACGTTCCCATTCAGTCGGTCACGTTCGACGTACGTCGGACAGACCGACGAATAGGAATCCCTACCAAAGCGCCACAGGAGCTGCCCCCTTCCAGCGCTCTGTTGTAAGCCACCTGAACCCCCTTGCCTACGGACGGTGGGACAGTTCTAACACAGAGAGTGTCGATCACTGCTGTTCCCCAAAACCCATTCAGTGAGACTATTGGATAACGCTGGGAAAGCGTACCCTTCCGCTGGGAAGGGAACGCTGCGGAAGCCACATCCTTCCCCGAAGGAGTTATGTGGAGAAGTACATATGGACTAACCCGTAGGCTGTACTACATATGGAAGAACTGGGGTGACTCCAACTCGATGAGAGGTGGGTTCTCCCAGAGGGAAAGACACAGGCTTCGTTTAGGAGCAACCGTGGAACTAGACATATGGGATCCCAGTAGGGTCACACATATAGTACCCAGCCTAAACCCGGTTCTCAAGGATACAACGGAGTATAGGCCTAGCGTCAGACGCTCTGCCACGTCGGCTGCCGAAGGGAGATCGGAGGACTCAACAGGGTCTGCCTTGTAGGGACTCTCTGGAGAAAAAAGCGCATGTAAGCGCAGCAAGCTGACACTAAGCCGGGGCCTCTCCGTGCCTCTGACCTGAGGTGAGAACACGGGAGGAGACCGGCTCGACACGAAGGCTATAGAATCTAGCGAACGTGTTAGGTGTCGCCCAGCCCGCAGCTCTACAGATGTCTGTTAGCGAGGCGCCACGAGCCAGCGCCCAGGAAGATGCAACGCCTCTCGTGGAGTGCGCATGCAACCTGAGCGGGCAGGGCACGCCCTGAGCTTGGTAAGCCAGGGCGACGGCATCCACTATCCAGTGGGCCATCCTCTGCTTGGAGACAGCCTTTCCCTTCTGCTGGCTCACTACCTGGTCCCTGAAGGGAGTGGTAGGAACCTTGGGCACATAGCCAGGCCGGGGTCTCAGTACCACGTGGCCGTCACCCGGCCCGAACTCCAGGCACGATTCGTCGACCGAAAAAGACTGCAGGTCCCCTACCCTCTTGATGGAGGCCAATGCAACCAGCAGCAAAGTCTTCATAGACAAAATCTTTAAGTCTGCTGATTGCAAGGGCTCAAAGGGAGCAATCTGAAGTGCTCTCAGCACCAGAGCAAGGTCCCAAGAGGGTATGGAGGGAGGACGAGGAGGATTCATCCACCTCGTCCCCCTAAGGAACCTGACGACCAGGTCGTGCTGACCAACAGATTTGCCATCTATGTGGTCATGATAAGCGGAGATAGCAGCAGTATGGACTTTGAGGGTGGAGGGGGACAGCCTACGCTCCAACCCCTGCTGCAAGAAGGAAAGCACGACACCGATCGAGCATCTTCGGGGGTCCTCTCGACGAGAAGAACACCACTCGACGAACAGGTTCCACTTCAAGGCGTAAGCCCGTCTCGTAGACGGAGCACGTGCCGAAGTGATGGTGTTAAGTACCTCGGGGGGTAAGTCACCTAGAACCTCCGCGTCCCGTCCAGGGACCAGACATGGAGTTTCCAAAGGTCTGGACGCGGGTGCCAGAGAGTGCCCCGTCTCTGAGAAAGAAGGTCCTTCCTCAGAGGAATGGGCCAGGGAGGGGCTGTCGCGAGGAGTGAAAGTTCTGGGAACCAGGTCCGGTTGGGCCAATAGGGCGCAACTAGCAGGACCTGCTCCTCGTCCTCCCTGACTTTGCACAGGGTCTGTGCAAGTAGGCTCACTGGGGGAAACGCATATTTGCGAAGGCCCCGGGGCCAGCTGTGCGCCAGTGCGTCTGTTCCGAGTGTTCCCCCGGACAGGGAGTAAAACAACCGGCAATGGGAGGTTTCTGGTGAGGCAAACAGGTCTACCTGAGCCTCTCCGAACTCTCTCCAAATCAGCTGGACCACCTGGGGGTGGAGTCGCCATTCTCCTGGCCGCGCAGCTCGTGATAGCTCGTCGGCCACACGGTTGAGCACACCGGGAAATTGAATGGGACGAAGTGACCTCAGATGCTTCTGACTCCAGAGGAGGAGATGGCGGGCGAGTTGCGACATGTGGCAGAGGCATCTGTGAATACCACAGCATGCCGGGACACCTGCTCTAGGGGTACTCCAGCCCGAAGAAACAAGGGGTCCGACCACGGGCTGAAGGCTTGGCGGCACTCCTGAGTGATTGCCACCCGGAATGTACCGCGTTGCCACGCCCATCTCGGGACCCGGCCGTGGAGCCAGTGTTGAAGCGGTCTCATATGAAGCAGACCGAGCGGGTTTACTGCCGCTGCGGCTGCCATATGCCCCAGGAGCCTCTGAAAAAATTTCAGTGGAACCGCTGTCCTGCCGTTGAACGTATTCAGGCAGTTCAACACCGACTGAGCACGTTCCTCTGTGAGGCGTGCTATCTGATCGACCGAATCCAACTCCATACCGAGAAAAGAGATCCTCTGCACCGGGGCGAGTTTGCTCTTTTCCCAGTTGACCTGAAGACCCAACTGGCTGAGGTGTCTGAGCACCAAATCCCTGTGTTCGCACAACTGATCCCGGGACTGTGCCAGAATGAGCCAGTCGTCGAGATGAGGATGCGAACACCCTGTTCTCTCATGGGAACAAGGGCTCCCTCCACGACCTTCGTGAAGATGCGGGGAGACAGGGCCAGCCCGAAGGGTAGGACTCTGTACTGATATGCTCGACCTTCGAACGCAAAACGCAGGAATGGCCTGTGTCGCGGAAGAATCGAAACATGAAAGTACGCGTCCTTCGGGTCGATCGCTGCAAACCAATCCTGGGGACGGATGCACTCGAAAATGCGTTTCTGCGTGAGCATTTTGAACGGTAGCTTGTGAAGGCTCCGATTCAAAACTCGCAGATCCAGGATCGGTCGTAACCCACCGCTTTTCTTGGGTACAATAAAGTAGGGACTGTAGAACCCTGACCTCATATCGGCTGGAGGGCCCGGCTCTATCGCGTCCTTCGCCAGCAGGACAGCGATCTCCGCACGCAAGACATGGGCATCTACATCTTTCACTGTAGTGAAGAGGACGCCCCTGAACTTGGGGGGACGCCGGGCGAACTGAATCGCATAGCCGAGCCTGACGGTCCGAATGAGCCAGCGAGACGGACTGGGGAGCGCTAACCAGGCACTCAGAGACCGAACAAGCGGGACCAAAGGGAGCCCGGGGGCTCCCTTTGTTTTGCGTCACAGTATGGTGTGCAACACTTACCTGGTTCCACGGATGGACAGAGGGAGCAGTCAAGGCTTTGGTTGCCCGCCGCTCGCTGCTGTCCGCTGGCGACAGAAGAGGGGGATGAGAGTGGTGAGGTTCTTGCTCTCCGAGCCCTCTTCGGACCCGGAGATGAAGGAAACTGCTCTTTTATTGAGAATTTGGGTACCGCTGGCTGTTGGGCCAGCGGCGGAACACAAACAGAAGGAAACAAAGGATTCTCCACCCGGCCCTCCTCCGGGGGAAGGAGTGGTGCGGTCACCATCTCCTGAAGAGCAGTTCCCTCCATCTCCGGGTCGCCCGTCCTAGGGCCTCTTGGACTTGGCCTTGCCGCCCTTCTTTTTGGGGGCGGGCTGGACGGGCTGGGCACCCTGACCACGACTGGCTCCACGGCGCCGCTTGGATGACGGCTGCTGCTGGGGCGCGGGAGCGGCGACGAGCAGCCTGAGGAGCCGCGGGCGGTGGAGGTGCAGCAGCTGACCGCCTCGGCAGGATATGACTGATCGCCTCAGACTGCTTCTGTACAGCCGAGAACTGCTGGGCAAAGTTCTCGACCGCGTCGCCGAAGAGGCCGGTCTGGGACACGGGGGAATTAAGAAACCTGACTTTGTCGGTATCCCTCATGTCCGCAAGACACAGCCAGAGATGGCGCTCCTGGACCACTAACGTGGACATCGCACGACCCACAGACCGTGCCGTGACCTTCGTCGCACGAAGCGCGAGGTCCGTCGCGGCACGAAGCTCCTGAAGAACTTGTGGGTCATGACCACCCTCGTGCAGGTCCTTCAGTGCCTTGGCCTGATGGACCTGCAGCAACGCCATAGCATGCAAGGCAGAGGCGGCTTCCCCACAGGCCTGATAAGCCTTGCCGGTAAGATCCGACGAGTACTTACAGGCCCGGGAAGGGAGAGACGGCTCCCCCCGCCAGGTGGAGTTAGGGCACAGTTGCATAGCAACGGCCCGTTCCACAGGGGGTATGCGCGTATAACCCTTAGCCGCCCCGCCATCAAGGGTGGTGAGGGAGGAGGACCCACCGACACGGTTTCGGGCAGTAAAAGGTGCCGTCCATGTGCCAGTGAGCTCTTCATGCACCTCCGGGAAGAAAGGAACTGTTGTGGGGGGCTGAGAACCAGCCCTGGCCACCCCGAGAAACCAATCATCCAGCCTCGAGGGTTCGGGACACGGTGGAGGATTCCACACAAGCCCAACCCTGTCGGCGGCCCGGGCAAGCATAGCCATCATTTCTGGGTCCGAATCGGGCACAGTTGTCACTCCCGAAGGAGGCAGCTGCGCCGAATCATCATCCCCCGAAGTATCAGGCTCACCCTCCGATGCAGCGATCGACATCCTATCATCTTGGGGAGCTCCGAAGGATACGGATGGTACACACCTCTGGGGTCGTCCACCGCGCTCCCCCGGCAGCTCTACTGGCTGCGGAGTGCAGGAGGGATGAGGGTTCCTAGGGGGTTGGTTCCGCCCCTTTGCAGGAACTGGAGTCTAGATCGCAACTCCGAGATGGTCATCTTCCCGCAATGGGTGCATGACTCATCCACAAACGGCGCCTCAGCGTGGCTTAAGCCCAGGCACGCGATACAGCGTTGGTGACCATCCCGCGGTGATAGATAACGACCGCATCCAGAAACACACAAGTAGAACGACATCTTTAAAAAGACGCGAATCTACTTGTGTAAGCTCTTTTAGGGACTCACTCTTCAAGTGCCGAAGCACGCAGGGGAATAGCCGCTGCAACACAGACAGGGAAGAGTGCAGCCTGTCGTGTGCACTCCCTCCTTACAGCCGTCTCAACCAGCTGTAAAAGCAGCTCTTTAGCGCTCCAAGCGCACCGTTTTACCAGCCGTGAGAACGGCTCTGATATTGCTCGTCGGCAAAAAAAAAAGAAACACAAAGGAAGGAGACCAGCCCCGCTGCAGTGCTGTCCGCCTGCACCACCGAAGAGAAGTCCAACAAAGGCTCGTTCCTGTCACACACTCCGTAAACAACCATATGGTTCGGCTCCGAAGCGAAAAGCTGAAGATGCAACGCACCTGCTGCTCATTATATACCCGCGCTGCGAGGCGAGCAGCTGATGCATATGATTGCATGCGTACGTCGAACGTGACCGACTGAATGGGAACTAATGAATGGGAATAAAATGTTTTTTTTTTTTAACACAGTTACACATATAAAGGCTAGTTCCACCCAGTCCTCGCGTCATCAAATCAAGGTTAAACCACTGGAGTCACATGGATTACTTTTAGGATGTCTTTACTACCTAACAACACAGAGGACCACTTGAATGACACAGAGTTTTGTCTCTCTCACTCTCACTTATTGATAAAGTGATACTACATTCATAATAATTTAAACTGTTGCATGAACAATACAATTCAGTATTTACTCCTGAAAATAAATGCAGTGAAAATGCCAATGAATTCTTGAAATGTTTTGGTACTGTACATTTAATGCAGTAATGAAAGCTATAGTCCACCCCTGAGTTTTTTCAGCCCATTGATGATGAGAAAGACATTGTTCACGGGGTTAATGTGGGCATCTTGACCGTGAGTGAGGACACATTAGACATGATAGCGTCTTCCCAGATGATGTCATGGACGTGGCTGTGATACTGGATGAGATTGTGGATCTCCAAGATATTCCAAATGCACTGTTTGGACTCCTTTATGCTTTGAACATTGATTATCCCAAAGAGCTATGATACACCTTTGAGCTGAGGTTGGTGGGGAGAGCTGCACTGCGAAGATTCAAGGACTAAAAAAGCAGTTAGGAAACACTGGAATCTATAACCTCTTTTTTTGTGGTGTTTATTTTCATTGAGCTCGAGAGCTTACACATTGAGTTAAAATGTCAAAGCCAATTCAGAGATGTTTAACAGTCTTCACCATTTCTTTTTGAAAGGAAAGGTCTGAACAAAGAACATTTCTATAATGTATGTTGTGGGGTAATCTTGTTAAATTTATTTTTTTACAGCAAATTAATCCAACTTTAATTGATGATATATGTTGTTACTGCTTTATTTAGAAACTGAGGCAGGCATAAGATGTTTTTCTATTGTTTGTATTTTCAATAAATGTAATTGTGTATATAAATGTGTTTGTGATTTATTAATTTTCCTTTATTTTAGTCTAAATAAGCTCATATTTATTAAAGCAGCTTTGCAGCTACAGTTCTTAAATTGAAGAGTTATGACAACTTCTTTAATTAGCTGAACTTTAAGTTCATCTAACTAAAGTGAAGTTTTCAACTAAATGTAATCAGTCCAGATTGCTTTATACTTTGTCAGATTTCACACATTTTCAAATAAGTAAAACTAAAATAAGCCGTGCAAAAAGGAACAAAATATGAGTTGTCAACAGATTTTCCAGTGTTGGATTAGCTCACATGTAAATATTATTTGAACTACATTGTAAAATTATCTCTCTTTACTGCCTTTAAAATTAAGATTATAAACATGAAAACAAATATATGTCTGTTGCAATAATACATTTGTACTGTAAAAATATATAATTCATTTTATTTAACACCATACTAATATTTGTTTAAAATTTTACACTTTGAAATCTTTAGACATTTGTGCCTCATGTTTTTATTTTGAATTGAAAATGGGTTTCCTGAAAGAAAAGGGAAAATGAGAAAGAGCAGGGGATCGTAACAGCTAAAATGGGACACACACGCACACACACACACATACTGGCATATGTGGTTTATGAGGTCATTGTGACTTTTTGGTGGTTTACGGGGACACACCTTTCCCAACATCCAATTGACATGAAAGTCGTGTCAAAAAATTTCATTTGATCTACAAAAGACAAATCAGGCTTCAAAAAAACAATTTCACTTTCATAACACACAGATATTAAATATGTGACATTTCACAGTCTTGCGGGGTCAGGCCTAATTATGGTTTATGAGACCACCTGGTTTATGAGGCCACTTTTACACACAACACACAAACCTAGCCTCAATCCTGGTTTAAGGGGACTGACAAACATTAATAACATTAGTTTGCTCTGCTACTGAAAGAAGGGTCTTCATGACAATAGCACAGCTCCTGGCTTTCCCCAGCTAAACTCCTGCATAAACAAACAATATATAAAAAAGAAAATCAGTTTCACAATTGATTTGTAGCCTAATTATGCAGTAAAATATTATATATGATCTGGGATTATTAAAAGAAACTGTACCATTTGACATTTTGCTTGGAAGGACAATGTAAATGCTTGGAAATATTTAACATCTTTAATTCCATTCATTATTTCTAGCGTGCCTGCAGTTCAATAATCACACTAAGTTTTGTGCTTTGTTACTTTTAATCAGAAATAAAGTATCAGCTTTCAAATTCTATCAGTTTTATCACAAAATTCAATTTTTTTTTCAGCCACAGAGAGACGTCAGTAAAACCCAGTGTCACATAAAGCTTCATTTTTAATCAGTCATGGGAATGAGCAAGGAGACATGCGCAATACAGACTTGTTAGAAAATGTGTACTCAATGAAATCATGGTGTGGGGTGGCTTCACTTGTTACCATGTCTTGAGCAGTTCAGTTCTATATTGGTAGTTGTAGCCATTGCAGTGTGAATGTCATCTCATCTATCACAGCGAAAGAATGTGTCAGACACGCATTGTCTACGACAGGCATAGTTCTGCCTCTGTAGTTTTAGTTGATGCAACAGGTGTAAATATTTATTGTAAAGCTGGATGTTGCAAAGTCTGAGATCTTTTCGTTTGAACTAATTTAATGTATTCTATTTAAAAGTGTAAGTCAGTTATTGCAACTATTCGTTCATTAAATGAATAAAATCAATGTAAAATCTGCAATTGTGCTGATATTCAAGAAACAACACTACTGGTAGTCTCATGTTGCTTAACTAGGCTATATCAATTAATTAATATTAATGTAAAAACTCAATTTTTAATGCAGTGTTTGTTGTATATATTTCTCAGAACGAATGGTGTGACCGTTACTGTCACATTATACACATTATCCATGATCAACTGAGGCAGTTCAGGTTTTGTATTTTTTTTTTTTTTTTTTTTTTAAATTGCTGATTGTTTTTTTCTTGATGCTTAACAAAACCTTAAAACCATAAAAGAAAATAAAACATCAACATTATTAGTAGGAGAGTAAAAAACATGTTTAATAAAAAATTTCATCTTTTTGATTTGGTAAAAAAAAAAAAAAATATTTCACTCACAGGAATTAAAAAACATTACTTTTAAAAACAGTAAATCATTTAAGAACGTTACTTGTAAAAACAATAAGATTACATCTAGTGCTGTCAAAAGACTAATCATGATTAATCGCATCCAAAATAAGTTTTTGTTTACATAATGAGTGCATACTGTGTATATTTATTAAGTGTATATGTATGTATGTGTACATATATATATATATATATATATATATATATATACACAAACCCGATTCCAAAAAAGTTGGGACACTGTACAAATTGTGAATAAAAAAGGAATGCAATAATTTACAAATCTCATAAACTTATATTTTATTCACAATAGAATATAGATAACATATCAAATGTTGAAAGTGAGACATTTTGAAATGTCATGCCAAATATTGGCTCATTTTGGATTTCATGAGAGCTACACATTCCAAAAAAGTTGGGACAGTTAGCAATAAGAGGCCGGAAAAGTTAAATGTACATATAAGGAACAGCTGGAGGACCAATTTGCAACTTATTAGGTCAGCTGGCAACATGATTGGGTATAAAAAGAGCCTCTCAGAGTGGCAGTGTCTCTCAGAAGTCAAGATGGGCAGAGGATCACCAATTCCCCCAATGCTGCAGCGAAAAATAGTGGAGCAATATCAGAAAGGAGTTTCTCAGAGAAAAATTGCAAAGAGTTTGAAGTTATCATCATCTACAGTGCATAATATCATCCAAAGATTCAGAGAATCTGGAACAATCTCTGTGCGTAAGGGTCAAGGCCGGAAAACCATACTGGATGCCCGTGATCTTCGGGCCCTTAGACGGCACTGCATCACATACAGGAATGCTACTGTAATGGAAATCACAACATGGACTCAGGAATACTTCCAGAAAACATTGTCGGTGAACACAATCCACCGTGCCATTCGCCATTGCCGGCTAAAACTCTATAGGTCAAAAAAGAAGCCATATCTAAACATGATTCAGAAGCGCAGGCATTTTCTCTGGGCCAAGGCTCATTTAAAATGGACTGTGGCAAAGTGGAAAACTGTTCTGTGGTCAGACGAATCAAAATTTGAAGTTCTTTTTGGAAAACTGGGATGCCATGTCATCCGGACTAAAGAGGACAAGGACAACCCAAGTTGTTATCAGCGCTCAGTTCAGAAGCCTGCATCTCTGATGGTATGGGGTTGCATGAGTGCGTGTGGCATGGGCAGCTTACACATCTGGAAAGGCACCATCAATGCTGAAAGGTATATCCAAGTTCTAGAACAACATATGCTCCCATCCAGACGTTGTCTCTTTCAGAGAAGACCTTGCATTTTCCAACATGACAATGCCAGACCACATACTGCATCAATTACAACATCATGGCTGCGTAGAAGAAGGATCCGGGTACTGAAATGGCCAGCCTGCAGTCCAGATCTTTCACCCATAGAAAACATTTGGCGCATCATAAAGAGGAAGATGCGACAAAGAAGACCTAAGACAGTTGAGCAACTAGAAGCCTGTATTAGACAAGAATGGGACAACATTCCTATTCCTAAACTTGAGCAACTTTTTGCATTCCTTTTTTATTCAAATTTGTACAGTGTCCCAACTTTTTTTGGAATCGGGTTTGTATATATATATACGTGTGTGTGTGTGTGTGTGTGTGTGTGTATATATACCTGTATGTATATGTATATATATGTATGTGTGTATATACATGTATGTATATATACATACATATACACACACACACACACTTACCACAATAAATACAATAGGTAAATTCTAGTAAAGGAGGTCTTTCTATTTTATGTTGGTGCAGGATGATGTTTTCTCACCGTCGCGATAGGAACAGCTTGCACAAATCTTATCACACTTTTGGAGCGCACTGGAGAACGCGCGCAGAGTATACAGCCATTCGCGCGCCACGCATGCACAATTAAATAAACTGGGCTTCGGTCATGTTGCGCAGATAATTGGTCCGTTCCGTTCGTACAGGAACTTTGCGCGTTGAACTATTATAAGCACCATGTATAATAGCCTCCTCCATTAATTGTATATAGAGGGACAAGCTATCCCTTACTTCTCAGCGTGAGAAATACAAGGTGTGGCGTGTGAGCGTGTGAAATGGTTGAAATGCGTGTCTCACGGTGAATGTGTGAGACTTGAGAGCCCTGTGTATATATATATGTATATATAAACGCATGTATATAAGAAAAATGTTTATATATTTATATATAATACAAATCATAATATTATAAATATATTAATGTATATACATGTAAATATTTTCAATATATATACTGTATATGCGTGTGTATAAAATATGTAAAAACTTATTTTGGAATACGGTTAATTGAGATTCATTTTTTGATAGCACTTTATATTACATTGCATTCAAAACATTACTATATAACAATAGCAAAACTTTACTGCTAAAAATGTTTAAAGGTTACCCCTTGGTTACAGACAAACTCTCTTATATTTTGAACCGTCCGGTGTTGTAGGACTGGATTCTCTGAATTTTGCAGACCTCACAGTCCCTCATCAATGCCAAGCGGCCTTTACTTATGTGTTGTCTGAAGTGTCGCATAACAGATTTTTTCCATGGCCTTTTGGCTGTCCGTTTTCCTCTGCTTGGGACTGAAAAGAAACAATAAATTGTTAGCATTACTGCCTACCATTTTTTGTGCTTTTTTGTTTAACCAGACCTGCTTCCCTGGCTGAACTAACACAAAGATTTGTGTAATTAAGTAATGTTTACTCAAATTGAGAATGACTGTTTGTATTTAAGAACAGGTAAGCCAACTCAAAATTAAATGGGATTGTATGTCTATATGGCTTCTTCAAATGTAAAATTATGGCCCGGTTTCATAGACTGGGCTTAGCCTAAACCAGAATTAGGCCACAGTTCAATTAGGACACTTAAGTAATTTTTATAAACATGCCTTGGAAAAAAGCATTACTGTTGTGCATCTAAAGACAAAACAAAGACACTGACATGTTTTACAATCAGACAATGCAAGTTTCTTTCAGCTGAAATAGCTCAGATTTACATTTTAGTCTTAACACTAGGCTTAAGCCTTGTCTGTGAAACTGGGGGTATACCTATAAACAGAATTGAGAACTAGGAAATTTTAAGTGTTTTTTTCACCATTTTTCTTTATAATTCTTTTTATTTATATGTCTAGGTCAGAGGTCACCAACTGGCGGACTCGAGTCTGAATCCGGACCGCAAAATATGTCCATGTGGACCGTTAATGCTTTTGACATATCTGTTAAGGGAATAGATTTTTCACCAAAGATTTATATTACAACTGTGGCATACTGTGCTATAGTTACTATCTGTATAGGCTGCTTTTACCTGTAATTATATCCTTATTGTAACAAATTCTATAAATATAAGACAATTACAAGAACTATAGTTTTTCAAAAGGCCAAGTACAAGTTAGGACAAATTAAGACAAGAGCACAATTGATTTTCCCCATGTGTAAAATGTGTTCTGCTAATAATTACAGATATTAGGAAAAACCTAGCAGATGACAGGAAATTAACATTTTCAATATAAGAACCGTTTAAGTAATGTTCTTTAAGTAAATTTCTGTCAAAATGCTTAAGATTTTAGATGCTTAAATATAAAATACATGCAGCTATGTTAACCAACTTTGTATGTGGATGTAACCACAAAGAAGACCATTTTGCAAAAATAAACAAATAAGCGCACAAATAAATCTCATGAGGGAGCATGCCCTGTGACCCCGCTAAACCCCCCAATGTTCAAACCAAAACTACACCCAACCCCTTCATTTTTTTTTAGAATTTTGATTTTACAATTCCTAGATGAAATCACTTGCCTGTGATCAAAAATAGTGAGAGCTGTTGTTGGGGAATATAGCCAAATTCATGCTAAATTATTATTGATGCAGTCAAAAACTCTCCCAACTGCTTTAGCTTAGTTTGGCTATCTGAAACTAAGGAAAGTACTAGAGATGTATTTCATTATTTTATTTCAAATTCTACTGTATTAATACTCTTTCAGCAATGTTAAGACTACATCCCTTAAAGCAGAGCTCTCTGGCTATCATTTCAGTAATATTTAATTTACTGGCAATGCATACATTAATCATTGCATTTATCTGTTTCAAAGATGTCAGAGAAAAAGCAAAAGAGTATTATTTCATTCTGGGCACCAAAGGGTCAGCCCCCTAAAAAGGTTGCTAGATCAGAGGAGGAGACAGTGGAAGAGGTGGAGGCAGAGACGGTGGAGACGATAGTAAGAGTGACAGTTGGGGAGAAAGTAGAAGAGACCATAGAGGAGACAGTGGACAAGACAGGGAAGAAGAAGAAAGCATTAAGTGGAGCAGCCACCAGGTGTACTTTAAAAAGAGAGTGGTCAACCAAATGGCCATTCATTACCATAGGCACCAGCAGCTCCTACAACTGGTGCTCTGTTTGCAGACAGGTGAACAGGCATATAAAACATAAAGGTCATCAGGCCAAAGAACAGGCACTTCAGTCAACAAGCAGCATAATTTCTATTTGTGCTGGTCAATTATGAACAACACTGTGGGTAAAATTAAACTGCTAGCAAAAACTTGAGAGAATTTGGTAAGGGCAGAGGGGCCGCTGCTGCAAATATTTCAGTGGCTCCTCCCCTAACAGATGTAATCTCACTCCAAATTTTAATAAAACTTGAGAGCTCTGATTTATATATATATATATATATATATATAAGTGTGTGTGTGTATATGTATGTATATATACATACATGTATATACACACATACATATATATACATATACATACAGGTATATATATACACACACACACGTATATATATATATACAAACCCGATTCCAAAAAAAGTTGGGACACTGTACAAATTTGAATAAAAAAGGAATGCAAAAAGTTGCTCAAGTTTAGGAATAGGAATGTTGTCCCATTCTTGTCTAATACAGGCTTCTAGTTGCTCAACTGTCTTAGGTCTTCTTTGTCGCATCTTCCTCTTTATGATGCGCCAAATGTTTTCTATGGGTGAAAGATCTGGACTGCAGGCTGGCCATTTCAGTACCTGGATCCTTCTTCTACGCAGCCATGATGTTGTAATTGATGCAGTATGTGGTCTGGCATTGTCATGTTGGAAAATGCAAGGTCTTCCCTGAAAGAGACAACGTCTGGATGGGAGCATATGTTGTTCTAGAACTTGGATATACCTTTCAGCATTGATGGTGCCTTTCCAGATGTGTAAGCTGCCCATGCCACACGCACTCATGCAACCCCATACCATCAGAGATGCAGGCTTCTGAACTGAGCGCTGATAACAACTTGGGTTGTCCTTGTCCTCTTTAGTCCGGATGACATGGCATCCCAGTTTTCCAAAAAGAACTTCAAATTTTGATTCGTCTGACCACAGAACAGTTTTCCACTTTGCCACAGTCCATTTTAAATGAGCCTTGGCCCAGAGAAAATGCCTGCGCTTCTGGATCATGTTTAGATATGGCTTCTTTTTTGACCTATAGAGTTTTAGCCGGCAATGGCGAATGGCACGGTGGATTGTGTTCACCGACAATGTTTTCTGGAAGTATTCCTGAGTCCATGTTGTGATTTCCATTACAGTAGCATTCCTGTATGTGATGCAGTGCTGTCTAAGGGCCGAAGATCACGGGCATCCAGTATGGTTTTCCGGCCTTGACCCTTACGCACAGAGATTGTTCCAGATTCTCTGAATCTTTGGATGATATTATGCACTGTAGATCATCATTTCTACAGTATAGACCTGTTAAGATTATTGTCACAGACACGCCAGGCTCCAACACCAACCAATCGCAGCACACTCCCTCTCCTGAGTACTAACCACTCACACCTGCACGCAATCACCTCAGCAATCAACCCACACATAAAAGACACTCACACACAGTCACTCACCGTCCGGTCTCGTTCACAACTAAGGACTCTTCCTGAATGCTTACCTCAAGGACTCCTGTTGTTACTTACCTGTCTCCTATGTTCCCAAGTTACCTCATGTGTCTCCATCGTGTGTGTGAGTGTCATCTGTCTTCAGCTTCTCTACTGCTCCAGCGATCACCAGCTATACTCCACCTGCAAGTCACAAAAGGACAGTATCATTATTCATTCATCTATCACTCTGCATTACTGCACCATTACTTACCTGTGTTCGACAAATCCTCTGCTTGTGTCTAAATAAATACCTGAACTGTGATCGTCTGTCTCCGTGCCATCTGTACTGTAACAGAAGACCGGACCAACACGGTAGACGCAAGTATGAGTCATTCCGATCGATTCCAAGACCTGGTCGATGCATTACGTCAAACACTCACCGTGCACCCACACCAGCTCCACCTGCCATCACTTCCGCAAACACCACCATTACTCCTTCACCGCTGCTGTATGCCAGTCCCATGGCCAAACCGGCGCCCTATTCTGGTTCGGCGTAGGATTGCAACGGTTTCCTCCTACAATGCTCACTGGTCCTGGAGATGCAACCTAACATGTTCCCCACCGAACAGTCTAAAGTGGCGTTCCTGATCACACAACTGAGCGGCAAGGCACTTCTATGGGCAGATTCCATCTGGTCCCAAAATCATCCAGCTATTCAGTCCTACTCCAGTTTCGTCGATCATTTCAAAGAGGTGTTTGGAAAGCCCTCCTGGGATTCTTCTATTGGTGAGAAGCTTTATCTAAGCAAGGAATCTAAAGCAAGGAAAAATGTCTGTTAACGAATATGCTCTTCAATTCAGAACACTTGCTGCCAAGATCGGATGGAACGAACAAGTGCTGCTTACTTCATATTGTCAAGGATTGGATCCACAAGTGTGGTTGCATCTCGCTGCATACGAGGATTCCATCGGGCTTGAAAGATTTATCCAACTCTCCATCCGTTTCGCCACTCGTATGCAGTTGTGTTTAGAAGATCCCCAGGATTCCCAGGGCCAGTCGCAGCTCAACACCATCCTCTACCGGCCAGACTCCGTCAGCCCTCCAGAACCAGCCCATGAACCAATGCAAGTGGATTCATCACATCTGACTCCCGCTAAACAGCAGAGAAGGCAGACCCAGAATCTATGTCTGTACTGTGGTGCTCCTGGGCACGTAATCTCTGCATGCCCCATTCGTCCTCCTTGTCTTATGGTGAGTGCAATCTTCCCTTCTACTAATAGGATGAAACCACTCACCACTATTGTTAAGCTTACTGCTGCTATTGTCTCTATTCCAGTTACCGCACTCCTCGATTCTGGGTCAGCAGGCAGTTTCATCTCCGGTGCCCTCTGCCGTCAGCTCAAACTCAAGACCACGGCTACGCCTGCTACGTATCAGATCCACTCATTAACTGGAAAACCTGTAAGCAGACGGCAAGTCGGAGTGTCGGCCCACTACTACTTCAAATCGGTGTACTTCATGTAGAGAAGATCTCATTGCTGGTTCTGGAGGAATCCACCGCTGACGTGATTTTAGGGCGTCCATGGTTTGAGCAGCATAATCCCATCCTCTCCTGGAAGACCGGTGAAGTCCTGAAGTGGGGCGACACTTGTTTTAAAGACTGTTTCTCTGAATTCCCTGTTCCACGTTCTCCAAGCTCTAATCATCTTCCTGTCTGTGCTACATCCATTGAGAGTCCATTAGAGAAACGATATGTGGATATACCATCCTGTTACGCTCCCTTCAGTGACATTTCTGCCCTAAGAGAGCTTCAAAGCTGCCTCCACACTGGCCATGGGACTGCGCCATCGATCTGCTTCCGGGTGAGTCATTGTCCAGGGGAAAGAGTTATCCCCTGTCCATCCCGGAGGAGAAGGCCATGGAGGAATACATCGAAGAGGCCCTGGCTCAAGGCTACATCCGTCCATCAACTTCCCCTGCTGCTTCCAGCTTCTTCTTCGTTGCAAAAAAGGACGGAGACTTGCAGCCTTGTATTGACTACAGAGCTCTCAACAATATAACCGTCAAGTTCAGATACCCCCTTCCTCTCATCCCAGCGGCCCTGGAACATCTCCGTGGTGCCACTGTTTTCACCAAGTTGGACCTCTGCAACGCGTATAACCTAATCCGGATACGCGAAGGGGACGAGTGGAAGACCGCCTTCATCACGCCCACAGGTCACTACGAATATTTGGTCATGCCCTCTGGCCTTGTCAACTCCCCCTCCGTATTCCAGGACTTCATACACGAGGTGCTCCGGGAGTTTCTCCACAAGTTCGTCTTGGTTTACATCGATGATATCCTGATTTACTCCCGGAGCATGGCCGAACATTGCCACCATGTTGTAGAGGTCCTGAAACGCCTGAGGGAGCTCCAGCTGTTCCTCAAAGCCGAAAAGTGTTCCTTCCATCAACCCTCAGTGCAGTTCCTTGGCTATAACATCGACAGCAGTGGCATCCGGATGGACGAGGGGAAGGTGGCAGCCATCAAGAACTGGCCAACTCCCACCACTGTGAAGGAACTCCACCGTTTCCTCAGCTTTGCGAACTTCTATAGACGGTTTATTCAGAACTACAGCTCCATGTCTAATCCTCTTACCAGTCTCCTAAGAAACAAGCCCAAGTCTCTGTCCTGGACAACATCTGCCGAAGAAGCATTCAACACCTTAAAAGAAGCTCTCACCACCGCTCCTCTCCTGGTCCATCCTGATCCCGGCAAGCCCTTCATAGTGGAAGTGGATGCCTCCACAACAGGAGTAGGAGTGGTCCTGTCACAGCAGCAGGGGAATCCGAGCCGCCTCCATCCATGTGCCTTCTTCTCCCGCAAGCTCAACCCGACGGAGTTGAACTACAACATCGGCAACCGAGAACTGCTAGCTGTGAAGTTTGCCCTCGAGGAGAGGCATTGGCTGGAGGGAGCCAGACATCCTTTCCTGGTGCTCGCAGATGACAAAAACCTGGAATATCTTCGAGCCGCCAAGAGACTTAATCCACGACAGGCCCGCTGGGCTCTTTTCTACACCCGCTTCAATTTCACCATTTCCTACAGACCTGTATCCAGAAACACCAAGGCTGATGCTTTATCTCGACTTTACACTCCTGAAGAAAGCACAGAGGAACCCGAAACCATCCTTCGTGAGAAGGTAATTGTCAGCCCCATTACTTGGTCTGAGGAGACCCTTCCCTCTACCAATGCCTCCACCAACACTCCGCCGGGTTGCCCGCCAGGCTTGCAATACATCACCAGAGACCGGCGCACCCCACTTATCCACTCTGCCCATACATCACTTGGCACTGGCCACCCGGGGGTCAATGAAACCCTCTGGTTGCTAAAAGATCCCTTCTGGTGGCCCAACATGGCATCTGATGTCAGAAGGTACATGCAGGGATGTAGGGATTGCGCCATCTCCAAGAGTCCACGCCACCGACCATCAGGCAAACTCCTTCCTCTGCCCGTTCCCAACCGTCTATGGTCACACCTAGGAGTGGATTTCATTACGGATCTTCCTGCTTCCAGAGACTGTACATGTATATTTGTGGTAGTAGACAGATTTTCTAAATCTTGTCGTCTGATTCCTTTGAAGGGACTACCAACTGCTATGGAGACTGCTGAACTGATGTTCAACCACATATTTCGCTACTTTGGAATCCCTGAAGACATCGTCTCCAACTGAGGACCTCAGTTCATTTCAAGAGTTTGGAAGGCTTTCTTCTCACTCCTAGGTGTGGCTGTCAACCTGTCATCGGGATACCATCCTCAGACAAACGGGCAGACGGAGAGGAAGATCCAGGAGATCAGTCGCTACCTCTGTACTTTCTGTCACGGCCACCAGGACTCTTGGAACCAGTACCTGGGTTGGGCTGAGTACGCACAAAACTCCCTACGCCAACCATCCACCAGCCTTACACCTTTCCAGTGCGTACTCGGATACCAACCCCCACTGTTCCCCTGTGGAACCATGGTCAGGGGTCAACCATCGAATGTACCAGCGGTCGACTACTGGTTCTGAGAGAGTGAGAGGGTCTGGGACTCAGCACATCACCAGCTGCAACGTGCCCTACGTCGGCGTAGACTGACAGCCGATCTTCGTCGCTCCGAAGCACCCGTCTATCAACTTGGACAGAAGGTCTGGCCGTCTACAAGGGACTACAAGCTGAGTCCCAGGTTCATTGGCCCATTCACCATCCTGGAGCAGATCAACCCGGTCACCTACAAACTCCAACTCCCACCTGAGTATCGCATTCACCCTACATTCCACGTGTCACTTATCAAGTCTCACCATCCCTCTGTTTCTCCCTCCACAGAGCCTGGCATTGACAAAATATAACACTTACCCATGTCTTTTGTTTTTTATCTTTTGAATGGAAACAGTACACGTGCCATGTAGTACTACAAACTGTAAAAAAATAAAATAAAATAAAAATGTGATAAGAAAAATTAAAAAAAAAATTCTTCACACAGCCAACCTTTTAAATAAAAAAATCTGTAACATAACAATGAATAATAATTGGTACAATTTTGGATTTGTGTAATAACTGGCCATAAAATGAGCCTAAATGCTGGCAAAATACATGATTTAGTTGATCTGTGCTCTGCTGGGTAATCCAGAACTGTATTTGTAGCTCTATTTACTTCGGTAACACTAAAACCAGTTTGAGAAATACTAATAATATAAACCTATGGCAATATATATATATATATATAAACACATTTTTTTCTGTGATACAACCCCCTGACCACTGGCTAGTAATTTTTTTTGTTAACTTGCCAGACTGTTTGTAGTATGTCTAGACAATACATTTCTAACATTAATCAGAGTATTTATAATGCAACTTAAGTAAAACATGGTTACCAGGGTTTGAAATGAAACAATTTGGCTACAAAATTTTTTAGGTTACTGGCCATTCAGAACATCTACTAGCCAAAACAAAGTCACAAAAATAGAGGAAAAAAAATTGCCGCACCACACAGTGTATTGCACATTAAATATATTCACTGAATCTCATGATAATTTTTATACTAACCTTTACATCTCAGCCCCCACCACTTCAGCGGTGAAAATGGTCCATAGCAGACTGAACATTTCGCAAGTGAAGTCATCTCCTCTTTGCTAATCTGATGTGTCTTACAACCTTAAGAAAATGCACATTGAATTAATCTGAAATCTAATTTAAAATCATATTTTCACATTTCTTTATTTGCCAATAAACAAACAATAAGATGAAAATGACAAACTATTTCAGTGCAAAACAAAGGTCCACTAGTGTGAACACTTCTGTCCACACTCACTGCCAAGAATTATACTTCGAAAGGCTTGCACACACTGATCAGAATGTGAAAAAGTGAAGGATTCTCTGGGCTTTACATTTGCATATCAAAATAATAGCAAATTTTGAATGCTAATATTTGAGATTTTAAATCGATTATAAACAGATTCTCAATAATGTTTACAGGAATCCACAAATGTTCACAAATCTAAAATCTTTTACACATTTACACATCTTAATATGGACACATGGGTTGATTTACAGATTCATAACTATACACTTACAAATAATTGTTACAATAATACAACCATACAGTTGTGCTCAAAAGTATTCATACCCTTGATAAATATGATCAAAGGAGGCTGTGAAAATAAATCTGCATTGTTAATCCTTTCGATCTTTTAAAAAATTCACAAAAATCTAACCTTTCATTGAACAAACAATTGAAAATGGGGGAAAATCTCATTAGGATTTTTTTTTTTTTTTTTTCTTCTAAAATACATGTTGGACACGATTATTGACACTCCTAGAAATTCTTATGAGTAAAATATCTCTGAAGTATATTCCCATTCATATTTAATTTTGAGCACACGGGTAATAATGAACATAAAATTATCCAGCCTTGGCTTCCTGTCGCACAGGATTATAAATATGAGGGAAAACAAAGGCCAAATTCCCATAATCATCCCTCATAATGAGTAAAACCAAAGAATATGTTTCTGATGTGCTGCAAAAAAATAACTGAGCTTCACAAATTAGAAAGTGGCTGTAAGAAAAGAGCTAAAGCAATGAAAATTCCCATTTCCACTATCAGGGCAATAATTAAGAGATTCCAGTCAACATAAAATATTACAAATTTGCCTGGAAGAGGACGTGTTTCTATATTGTCCTAATGCACGGTGAGGAGAGTTTGAGTGGAGTGGAGTTTGAGACTCTCCAAGAACCACAGCTGTAGAACTGCAGAAACTGCAGAGTCTTGGGGTCAAAAAAAATTATCAAACAGCCCCTACAATACCACATGTTGTTTGGGGGGGTTTCAAGAAAAAAAAAAAAAATCTCTCATCCAAAAACAATCTCCAGCATATTCAGTTGTCAGACAGGACAGGAACTTCAAACAGGACTGGCTTCTATGATCAGATGAAACTAAAAAATGAGCTTTTCAGCTGCAAACACTCAAGATGGGTTTGGTGAACACAGAGATTAAAAGTACCCCATGTGTACAATGAAATATACTGCTGTATTTTTGATGTTGAGGGCCTATATTTCTGCTGGAGGTCCTGGACATCTTGTTTAGACACATGGCATCATTGATTCTATCAAATACCAACAGAAAAAAAAAAGACTGTCCATGCTAGAAATCTTATAATGGGCCATTGTTGGATCTTCCAACAGGACAATGATCCACAAACAAACATCAAAATAAAAAAATGGGTCACTGAGCACAAAACAAATATTCCGACATGGCCGTTCCAGTTCTCTGACCTGAACCCTATAGAAAATGAGTGAGGTGAACTGAAGAGAAGAAGCCCCAACATAGAGCTGTGAATCTGAAGGGTCTGGAGTGATTCTGTATGAAGGAATGGTCTCTGATCTCGTCAGGTGTTCTCCAAACTCTTCAGGCATTACCGGAGAAAACTCAAGAGCTGTTATCTTGAGAAAAGTAGGTTACAAAAAGTATTGAATAAAGGGTATGATTAATTGTGGTCAATGTGTATTAGAGAAAAATATTTATTTCATAATGAGATTTTTCCCTCCATTTTAAGTTCTTATTTTCCGCTGAAAGGTTAGGTTTTTGTAAATTTTTAAAATAAAAGATCAAGAGGATTAATGATCCATATTTATTTTCACAGCCTTCTTTAATCATATTTACCAAGGGTATGAATAATTTTGAGCACAAATTTAGCTAGATTTGTTTGGGCATGCGTTCTACTTAAATGAATATGGAAGCATTAGCGCCACTCAAAACACTGCCAATTACATACTCCCCAAAATTTATGAGCAAGATAAATGTTGTCTGACTTTGGGACGCTAACTGGAACCCTTTTACAATAATATTCTAATTATACTTTATAGCAACTATAGAAACTATTCAATGGAAAATTGCAATGCATTAGGGGCATGCTGAATCTAATACCTTGTGGGTGAACCTATGATGAACCTTTTCATGGTAAAGAGGACATATGATGCTTTTCATGTCTTTCTTATACTTGTATGTCATCTGCAAAGTTATAAAAGCTTATAGTGTCCCACAAATATATTTAGTCAATATAACAGAGGACATTCATTCATACATTCCTAAAGATTTCATGGCACGAGAT
Source organism: Ctenopharyngodon idella (assembly GCF_019924925.1). Taxonomy (NCBI): domain Eukaryota; kingdom Metazoa; phylum Chordata; class Actinopteri; order Cypriniformes; family Xenocyprididae; genus Ctenopharyngodon; species Ctenopharyngodon idella. The sequence goes on from NC_067223.1 coordinate 21,031,742, forward strand.
CTTGCCACACCCCTAATGACTAGTTTAAATCCTATTTTAGGTTTATTTTAGGATATACATCAAAAAGACTGGCATGCTGCTAGCACAATTTAATTATTTTAGTGTGAGTCAGAAATTGACTCAAAACCAGACAAATATTACACAGAGCATGCCTGGTCTAAGGGGCATTACATTTCTGACATGCTTGAGGTGTTCACACAATCAAAATGTACTTGGTCAGCTGGCCATACTGTGGATTGGAAAGTTACAATAATGAACAATATGTGAACATTAAAGAATGTTAATCTATTCTGTTACACCCAATAAACATAATAATGAACTTTTAAAACAGCATCATATGACCCCTTTAAAAGCAAAAGAAAACACAACTGTTTTAATTGGTTCAGTTGATTTTTACCTCTAGATGTCTCTCTCCTCCTCATTCCTAATGTCTTCTCTTCCCTCTTTCTCTTCCTTCCTCTCTCTTTTTCAATAGATTAAACATTATAAGGAAAAAGAAAACAATTGTGGTAATGAGTAATACACACGTTGGTATTGTCATTGTCTTACTCTGTTATTATTTAATTTGATATAAGGTCGATATCAAGACTGCAGACCGGTTATGTCTAGAGATGACAGTATTTGATAAAAAAATAAAAATAATAAAAAAGATTTGCTTTTTTTTTTAATACTGTCATCTCTAGTCATAAATTTAAACTTTGATGGATACCATTGGGATAAGTACACAAGTCAACAAAATATCTAACCTTATCCAATCCGTGTATCATTCGTTCATTCATTTATTGATTTAGTGTGAAAGTGGGAGAAAAAAAGCTCCTTTTTCGTTTTTTCAAGAATTCGGCTTAAATTTTTAACTTAAAAAAAGTTACGTTCAAAAATTTTTCAATCAAGGGTAGAAAAATTAATAAACAGCTTGAATATTCGATTTCTACAATTAGGCAGGAATTAAACGCCCCTTTCTGCTGATTGGTCAGCCGAAAATCAAACCATGCCTTCATCAGTTCTTCCACAGTTTCACGCAGCAGGTGTCCTCTGCTATAAAGGACATCTAATAAATAGAATTTTGTGGAAAGGTTTATTTATTTCAGTAATTCAACTCAAATTGTGAAACTAGTGTATTAAATAAATTTTATGCACAACACCAAAGACTTAAACTACTTCAGTCTGTGTGCATAAAATTTATTTAATACACTAGTTTCACAATTTGAGTTGAATTACTGAAATAAATAAACCTTTCCACAAAATTCTATTTATTAGATGTCCTTTATAGCAGAGGACACCTGCTGCGTGAAACTGTGGAAGAACTGATGAAGGCATGGTTTGATTTTCGGCTGACCAATCAGCAGAAAGGGGCGTTTAATTCCTGCCTAATTGTAGAAATCGAATATTCAAGCTGTTTATTAATTTTTCTACCCTTGAGCAAGAGAATAGTCCTCGAAATGATAAATGACCTTCAAGGGCATATTGTCACATGTGACAATTTTTTTTACGTCTTATGCTCTTGGCACAGAGCTCCTGCAGAAAAGAATAAGGATGGTAGGAACGGTTCGAAAGAACAAGCCAGAGCTGCTAAGTGCACTGACGAACCCACGAGGCCGGGACAAATTTTCATCTCTGTTTGCCTACACAGAGACACACACCATCGTGTCCTACTGTCCGAAAAAAAATAAAAATGTCCTTCTCATGAGCACTGTTCACAAAGATCAGGAAGTGAGTGAACGAGAAGATGATATTATATTACAACAGGACCAAAAGTGGAGTGGACAATCTTGACAAGGTATTTGCTACTTTGTATTTTTTTATTGCTGATAATAATAACAATTATTATTGGAATTAAAATAAGAAAAGTATTTTATACAATTAGGAAATAAAAAGATATATATATATATATATATATATATATATATATATATGTGTGTGTGTGTGTGTGTGTGTATATAAAATAGTATATTATAATATTTAATAATTGCTACTCTAAGCTAAATGGCACGTAAAGTGAATTTAACTGGATGACAGCAGTAATACTAAATGTTTGTGTATGCTTGTGTGTGATATTCCAGATTGTTGCAACATACACCTGTGGGAGGAAGACGGCTCGCTGGCCCATGGCCGTATTTATTAACATGATTGATGTCTCGGCCTACAATGCTTTTGTCATCTGGAGGGAAATAAATCCGACCTGGAGACAGGGGGATAGCTACAGGAGGAGGCTTTTTCTGGAGGAGCTAGGAAGAGCGCTCGTGTCCCCTTTCATAAAAACAAGGCGGCACATTCCTCGCACACAAGCCTCTCTGCATCTTATGAGGAAAGTGCAGGAATCTGAGGAAGCAGTTTCCTCCAAGGCTGGTCCCTCCCAGGCTGGTCCCTCCCAAGCTGGTCCCTCCACGGCTGGTCCCTCCCAAGCTGGTCCCTCCACGGCTGGTCCCTCCCAAGCTGGTCCTTCCCAAGCTGGTCCCTCCACGGCTGGTCCCTCCCAAGCTGGTCCTTCCCAAGCTGGTCCCTCCACGGCTGGTCACTCAGCCAAAAGAAAAAGATGCCAGTGGTGCTTGCCGAGGGATGTGAAAACAAGCATCATTTGCACAAAGTGCAATCATCCAATTTGCAAGAGACACTCAGTTGTGATCTGTGACATGTGCAACAAACACTAATTACAGTTAGTATGTAAATATGCAGATAATATGTAAATATAGTTAGGATATTTAAAACACTTTTTTTTTTTTTTTTTTTTTCTATTTTCCATTTACTGTTTTATAATTATTATACTTTTGCTGTTATTTTAGTTTTTTGTTCATAATTGCTGTTGCCTTTTGAAGATGAGTTACTGTTCATTGAATAGTACAAAAAACAGATTTAATGAAAATGTTTATTATAAAAGGTTTATAAAAAATGTTATGATGAATGAATTGCATTTTTATTAAATTAGAATTAAAACAATGGGTAACAAAATGCTTTCCATTTGTTCTCTTTCTAACGCAATGCTCAGGTTTGACTGTATTATAAAGTAAAACTGGCACTTCAAATTACCATTTAAACCAAACAAACAAACAAAAAACTTGACAAAAGTAGTCTTTGAGAATCTCCAAATATATATTCAAATCAACAACCTAAAAAAAAGGAGAAAATATGTGCAAAAACAACTAAGGAATTCACAAGCCTTTCTATAGAGAGCTGTACATCAATCTAGTGGTTAACTATGGTATTGCATGAAATTATTGCTCACTACTCCCACCAGCTGGCACCAATCTGACTTAAAAAAATGGATTTTAAAGGCCTAGTCTCTATTTTAACCTGAAATACAGCATTAATTGAAAAATAATGAAAATTATATAAAAACATTTTTTTTTTTTTCAAATGGGGAAAAATAGATCATAATTATTGCATAAATATTAATTATTACAATAAAATTCTCTCAAAATTTAAAAGAAAAAAGAAAAAATATTATTGAATAAAAATATATTACATTGATTTTACTGGGGGGAAAAAATATTTGATTTCAGGGGTCCGGTCACTTTTGACCGCGAAGGTCCTGAGTGTGACTCCTAAATGAAGAACCCCAGAGGGGTAAACAGGGTTTGCTTGCATTGTCAGCTTACAGGTGTGCATGTAAACATGCTCATTTTCATTTTTACCTTTTTAACTGTTATAGGGGTACATTTTGCCCGATCTGCCTGAAATTTTGCATGCTTGTTTAGAGTCCCATGTTCTTACTAATTTTCAAGAAGATCTGAGCATTTCTTGAAGAGATATAGGCTTTTGGGGACACTTGGTCTAGGGCACATTTTGAAATGACCCTGTTATAGCCATCCAAATGCAAAAGCTCAACTTTTTTTGAAAATTATTAATCTAGAGAGTCCTGAGATTTGTACTGCATCATTTTTATTCAGATTGAGTGAAAAACCCAGGACTAGTTTGCAACAGTAGGTAATTTAAATATTTTAGAATATTTAATGAACGATTTGATTGACAGCAGTGGTTCTTGAGGCAAAGTTGTTCAGAATGAGCAGATCTAACAAATTAAATGAATATTATGATCATAGATGGAAAAGACAATTTACAGCCAATACAGGCAATTTACCATAGAAAATATATGGTTTTTAAAGCTTTTTAACAGTTATAGGGCCACCTATGTTTCGATCTCCACCTTTTATGGGTGTCCTCAGAGTGTGTCCATACATCTGTGTGTCAGATTTGGTGAAAATATCTTTAACTAAAGTTATAGACACATATATAAATATATATATAAATATATTATATATAAAAAAGTTGAACTTTTACCCTTTGGATATAACCGGGTCATTTAATAAATAGGCGTGGCAAAATGTACTCAAAAGCCTATAAATCCTGTATATAACCAGGGCAAGAATAATATTTGATATTTGATCCCATGAAAATAAGTCGACCACACCCAAAATTATATACTTTTTCAGCCAAAACAGACAATTTACCATTGAAAATGACCTGGTTATATCCAAAGGGTAAAAGTTAAACTTTTTTTTGATAATTATTCATCTAAATAATTATTGGCCATGTTTTTTGAGAATACGCCAATGTCCTCATAGACTATCATGGCACCTTGAACCAAGACACTGCATACCAATTTTCAAGTCAGTCGGACTAACGGTCAGGTGGTCAAAGCCGTTTTCATGCTTTTTTCCTGTTATAGCACCACCTACTGTCCGATCCACGTGATTTTTTTTTAACGTGACCAAAGATTGAGCCCATACACATGTGTATCGAGTTTGGTGAAAATATCTCATTCTATTCAAGAGTTATAGACATTTTAGTAAAAGTGGCCTCGCCCATTTGAATGTTTTGTCGGCCCAAGCGACCGTGAAGCAAAATTTCAACTTTTTTTTTGATAATTATTGATATTCAGTCTCCAGAGAACATTTCTGCACTGTTTGGTTCCGATCGGGTGAAAAACCTAGGACTAGTTCGCAAAAGTAGGTTTTGGACAAAATTTAAAATGGCGGAAAATTTTCTCATGCAGAAATAAAATCGACTTGAGCCAAGGATTACAATGATATAAGACACTTGAGTCTACGACAAACGGTCAATGAGTTATGAGTGATTTTGAACTCTTGATTGCTGTAGCGCCACCTATTGGCTGATTGGGGTCATACTCTGTCAACCTCTCCCTAAATTGAGACCTATCATCTGGCCAAGTTTCAAGTCTCTAGGCCTTACGGTTTGGTCTGCACGATTCATTTTACAGCAGGATAACAATAAAAATCCTTACAATTACAATACGGTTTCAGCACTACATGCTTGAACCCCTAAAAATCACTCACTACCTTTGACTGAATCGCTTTTGTAGCTTTAAAAAAGATTAATCTGTATTCAATTTATAATTTATGCAGTGAATACAGTGTTTAACTGCACAGATATAGAGATTATTCAGGAAATTATTCAATTTCTGTATATTTACTTGTTAGACCAACTGCTTAAAGCACTGTTTACAAGGTTACATGGGTCCAAAATAATGAAAACAATAACTTTTTTGTGCATTTTAACACAACAGTTAAAAATCTGAACCGTCCCGCCTGGTAAAAAACCCTGATATTGTCATGCTGGGTTGTAGGAAGAACAGGAGGATGAAGATCAGGTTCAAAAAAGGCTTTAATAATCCACACGAGCAAACAACAAAAGCATTAACGTGACCAGACAAATGAGAAGTGCAAACATAGCAACTTAAATAGCAAGGAAACAAAGGTAATTAATGACACACAGCTGAACTGAAAACTAATCATATCTCTAACCATGACAACACAAGAGTGGCGGAAAAATTTAATGTGTTTCACTAGTTTACTTTGAACTGCACAGAACGGCCCAGTGGATAACGGAACAAAAGCTTAAAGGAGCCGCGTTTATTCCCGGTCACCATTATTAAACAGCGTTGCGATATCAGTGAGAAGCGTTTCAATTCGACACACACCTCTCGTTTACAAACTACAAATCACTCGATGATTAAACTAGTTTTAAATCAGATGAAACAGCCTCAACATCCCCAATAAGACTTATTAGGAAAACAGGAGAAACACTTTCCCGTAAATGAAAATAGAAGACTTTTAAATCCCAAAATCACCACCCTTACAAACATTTACCATGAATGAACTGTAGTAATTTACCATGGTTTGTGGTAATGTGGAATATTTATATGGAAAACTATGTTATAGCCATTCACTAATAAAACAGTTTGATAAAAGTTTTATTCTCCTGGCTAATCCCTTTGTGAGAAGAAAGGGCTTTAATTTCATTTCTCATGTCTTGGCTTGAGGTTGAGGTTGAGCAAGTCAAACTGATATTACACAACCAGCTGCCAACTCTCACACATTCAGCATGAGACTCACGCAACAAATGAACATTAGAAGGCATGTTGAAAGATACAGTACAACTTACTGAAATGTATCATGTCTGATGTAATCGCTCAATCAGTTTCAACTGTGGAAAACGTCAAAAAAACAGCTTGTAAACAATAAGCCACGTTATATTTACCTTAGTTAGCAAGAAAAAAATTAACTAGAGAGGAGAATTTGCTGAATTTATGTACTATATTACATAATTATGTTTACTCTATTATTAAAAATATTATAATGTCATTATTATGAAAACCTAATTATTAATTTTAACCTTAATAATAATACCAGCTGACAGGCTCCCTGTGTGTTTACAGCATTAGTTGAGAGATTTTTTTTGCTAACACTTTACAATAAGGTTCATTAGTTAAACATTAGTTAATGTATTAACTAACATGAACTAATCATGAGCAATAAATTTGTTACTGTATTTACTAATCTTTGTTAATATTGAAAATAATGAAAATTAATGAAAATACAGTTGTTCATTGTTTGTTCATGTTAGTTCAGAGTGCATTAACTGTTAACAAGATTTTAATAATGTATCAGTAAATGTTGAAATGAACATTAACAAAGAATAAATGCTGTGTAAGTGCAGTTCATTATTAGTTCTTGTTAACTAATGAACCTTATTGTAAAGTGTTACCATTTTTTTCCTTGAGAAAAATTAACATGTAGCTACTGTACCTGATATTTATCCAAATTAATCAATATTAAATTTGAGTCAAGCACTAATAAAACAGGAAGCTACCACTCATTGTAAACTTTGTAACAAGTTGTCTCTAAACTTAATGAAATTCTGTTTAGTTACCAGATGTTTTGGCAATCACAATACACTTGTGATGCATGTTTTTTTCTTTCTTTTTTTTCTTTTTCTGCTTTGCTCTGCATCTGCTCAGACAACCACACAGAAAATGTGTATTTATTGTGTATGTGTGTGTGTGTGTGTATATATATATATAGTTACGTTCCATTACATAATTTGTGTATGTTTTGGATGTCTTTGTGGTGTTCTCTCCTTCTTTGCTTTCTCTCTTTTTCTCTCTCTTTCTCTGCTAAGCAGCGCTCCAAATCATCCGCAGCTGATTCCAATTAGCGACAGCGTGGCTTACATGCTACACGGAGTGCCGCAGATATAAAGCAGCAGAGAGACACAGCTCGAGAGAGATCCCTCATCCGCTATCCCAGCACCGTGGTTGTTCTATTTGCTATTAAGCAATTTGTGAAATGTAAATCTAAAGTGTGATTACAACGACGTTACTGTTGATGTGTGAGTCTGGCTCTGTCAACCTGTGTAGGGAGATGGGCGCCGATTTATTTGGGTTTATACCCCTTCTAAACTTTTCACCTGTTTTTCTTTAGTCAGGGAGAGAGGTAAGAATATTGTCTTTAATTTTATTTTAGTTTTGCGCAGGGAAGTTACTTTGTTAACCTTAAGTAAGATTTTGTTTTGTTTGTTGTTTTCGGCATTTGCTCTCTCCCGACGCCTTGGTTATTTAAGTTTTTCTTGACATTTGTATATACTTTAGACACACTCTTTGGCTTTTGTTAAGTCCTGAAAAATAAAACTAATACAAGTATATTTTTGGTTCGGTGTTCTTTTATATTGTGTTAAATGGAGGGGAATTGTGTGAACCTTTGTGAGAATTATTAACTGAAAAGGTGAAAAGAGCTGGGATAGAGGAAAAGGTGATTTCTCATTCATTTGTTCATTTAATTTATTTAAAACCACTTTTTTTTAAAACTTTTGTTACGTTCTCAATAATCCCTAGACACCATGAGTGCGTAACAATAAATAAATATTTTTTTATATATATATATATATATAATAATTTTGGATGCAATATTCCTAACATATTCCTGCATAAATCACATCACACTGAGTGTTGAACAGTACTTTGAGCAGTACTTTGTGTGTTTTTAGCAGATGGTCAAAGGTCAGAGCTGTTTTCAAGGCTTATCTGAGCATAATAAATGAGCCTAATATTTTGACATTTTTCTCCAAAACTCCAGGGGTTGTTAACATGTTTACACCAGAAACCGCAAACCGAGAGCTTTAATTTGGTATATAACTTGCCTGTGTTTTGGTATCATGATGAGAACAAGTACGGTGGATTTCATTAGTGATGTTTTGCCTATAGCATGCACCAATAATAATAAAAATATGAATAAGTATGGTGGATTACAATACTAATGCATTGCCTCTGGCAAGCAGCACTAATGAAACAGTTTGATAAAAATTTTCATCTCCATTTCTTGCCTAACTCCTTCGTGAGAAGAAAGAGCTGTATTTTCAGTCATGCTGAAATTACCCAAATGATTTCTGCCCAGAAAACCACACATAAACTGAGACAGGTTGAAGAAAAAAAAAAAGTCTGTTTCCTTCCTTTTTTTTTCTCATTCATGTGTTGTTCAAAAAGGGCACATTCCTGCTACAGGATGATCTGCTTATAGAATCACGCCTGAGCCTTTTACAACCTTTCTCTATATATTCAGACTAAAACAAAACATCCCCAAATGGAGGCATGAGCTAACATTGTGAATTTGCATTAAGATCCCAGACCTGGGTAGTTTACACCTTTTGGTGACAGAAGGTAATTTGCATGAAAGACCTTAGCAGAGGATCCCCCCTCCTCCGTAAGCAAGATATCTTTTAGAATCTTTATTACCTTTTGTTTTACTTCTGTGGAGATGAGACCACTGTACCACTCACACTGAGACATTTCAAATGATACCAATCATGTGTTGTATGATAATTATTCACATTAAACCACATGGATTTTTGGGTGAATTTCAGATAATCTCAGCATTAGTATTATTTAGGGGTGTGACGAGATCTCGTGCCACGATGGGTGAAATTAGGATAGAATATGCCACCACTACATTTACTTTACTCCTCCACTGTCATTTTGCTTTTTATATAAATAAGTAGGATAATGGTTGAAAAACCATTTAATTAAGTTGGATAACAGTCACTTTAATTCCATCCAGCTCATACAACACGAGCTGCAGAGTTGTTCATAGTGCAGTAGGAATCAGTTCACTGATCACGTGACGAGAATTCGTTGCACAACAGAGCCCAAGCGTCTGACAAACGTCTGATCTTGTAGAATGTGCGCTCAGCGCCGCTGCTCCCTATTCAAAGAGTATGCGCAATCGCGAAAGTACTGTGTCATTGATTTTTATTTATACTATTTTTATTTCTATGATCAATTTGTGGAAAGGAGTTCAGTTAGAAGATCAAAAGTTGTAGAAGCTCATAAATCATGTACAGTTCTGAGGTCTGAAGACATTCATATGAAATCATACAGCAGAAGTCAGTTGAGTTTGTGGCAAAACCTTTTACAGTGCTTGAGTATTGTCTTTTACTGCATATGATAATTCATACTTAGAAAGTAGAACGAAATGACATTCATTACAAGATGATTTGTTAAAACATTTCAAAGTGCACCTGCAGACTGTTTTTCTAGTCATGTATTTCGTCATTGAGGATTTCTTAAAAATACTGTGTAAAAATCTTGTCTTGTTCTTGTTAACTCAATCTCGTGTCTCATATCTGAGGTCCATTCCATGGCTGTGGCATATTAGCGGAGGTGGAAAGTAACTAATTACAAATACTTTCGTTACAGTACTTGAGTACATTTTTCATTTTTTTCTACTTTCTTGAGTATAATTAAATTGTGGTACTTTTACTTTTACTTGAGTTGAATAAAAAAAGTATTCAACTTCGCTACATTTATTTTTCACCAAAAGTACAAAATACTTTGACTAAAGCTGCGTTTACACTGGCACAAAGAATCAGATTTTTTGCTCACATCTGACACAGATCGGAATTTGTTGCATACATGTACACACTTAACACAGAAGGAGACCTATAATACATTATTTTACAAAATTCTAAACTGTGATAACAAGCTATGTCGATTAGCATTGCATTATAAATATACTGTGCATCATTCTTATGAATATACCCGAAATGGCTTGAAGAACACAGATAAACAGATATATCACAGTCGTGTGTTTATTGTCTTCATGTTTCAACAGTCAAAGCATCTCTATCTGCATGTTATTCAGCTGTAGCGATTATAAGGGATTTCCTGGAATGTCATATGTTGAATACTTCTATGAGTCTCACTTGTGGACCTTTGGCATGAGGGCGCCCTCCGGCTACCAGTATGAATGAAACAAATTACATGAGAATGTTTAGCGCTCCATATTGCTAACACCCTCTCATTTTGGGTAAAAATAGAAAAATAACACTAAAGTATTTTGCTGAAAAACTACTCAAGTTACTAATTTACAAATTTACAAAGTTACTAATTTTTTTATTTACTCTTACTTGAGTCATATTATTTTTCAGTACTTCTACTTGTACTCGAGTAAATTATTTCTTAAGTAGCAATACTTTTACTTGAGTACAATTTTTAGTACTCTTTCCACCAGAGATATGCACATCGATACTGCAGTATCTATCTATCTATCTATCTATCTATATATATATATTCACAAGCTACCTACTTGGTATCAATACCTCTAAAAGAATACTGATATTAAAATTATATTAATAATTTCTGCATCACTAAGTGTTCTCAGTACTTCTGTTTAATGTTTGTGCTAAAACAGAAAACACCTCTGACATATTTAGCTGACCCATGTCACGTGATGACTGTGAGAAAGTGAGTGACATGCCCAATGTGCACACACACTTCCACATTAAACAGAATGGCACTATGGCAGAAAGAAAGCATAGCATGGTGCTGTATTTGTGACAAGAAAGTTTCACACAGCAACAGCACAAGCAACCTCTTTAAACATTTACAAATAACACATTAACAATATGTATATATATATATTTGTGGCGAGGGGGGCGTGGTTCAGCGAGGTCTGCAGCGAGAGAGAGAGTCGGGAGACGCACGGTGAGTGAGTGGGTTAAACGCAAATAACAAACACCTGTCTCTTGTTTCAGTAATTGGCGTGGAGAGAGTATAAAACGCCAGGAGAAACAGGAGTGTGTGAGAGAGAGAAGGACTGCTGTGGACCTCGACGTGCCAAGGAAGTTGCTACTGAAGTGAAAGTTACTTTGTGACTGTGTTGTTGCTGTTGTGCTGTTTGCACAGCCTTTTGTTTTGAGAGTGAATTTTTCAATAAAACCACCGTCAGCAGTCAAGCCGACCCTGTCCATTTCCTTCCCTAAACAAGAACTTCATTACAATATATATATATATTATACACACATAGCTGCAAGCAGCCATTAAGGTGCCAACTAAGCACAAAGAAGCAAGCAAGAAGTAATAACATTGGTAAAATACAGCAGTTTATTTCATATAGTTTAGTTAGTGGCAATTTCATATTTTGTTCAGTTATAGCGCCACCAACAGCTGCAATCCCACCACATTTTTTTCTGTGTCCTCAGAGTGTGCTCATAAATAAATGTGTCAAATTTGGTGAAAATATCTCATTTTGTTTAGGAATTATAGTAGACATGTATGAGTTCACTTGTTTCTTCCTTGTGTTGATAATACAGTAAGAGTCTCTACAAGTTAACGATCTCTCTAAAATTCTTCAGATTCTTCAGATGATTAACTTCTTCCAATTTATTTAATTCTAATTCAGTCAACAATCTTCCATGAATGTTCTTTTCTGTCAAGGTGAAATTCCTTGGCTGGTGCCCCAAAATATAGAAAGGAATCATCTGACGCTCTCACACTCACCTTAAGTGACGTGTGACCAAAATCCCAATATTAATATTAATATTTAAGACCTTAAATCACTAGTTCTAAAGCGCAGTGACTTAAATGAATGTGAGAACTGCATGTTTCAAAGAAAAAAAAATATTGCACTGCCAGAGAATTTTGTACTTTCTGAATAGTTCACATGTATGCTAAAGCTGTGTTTATTATTTATTTATGAATTTGAACAATATATAACTTATAGTGTTCATATTGTAACTGCAGTATTCCTTTATTAACTTATTTTATCTGTTCATTTTAAGGTTTGTGTGAAGGTGAAGATTCTGGATCTGGTTTGTCTGAAGGAAACGGTGACCAGGAGCCGACGCAGACTGAAGCAATACTGTTTCACAGTTGATGATAAAACCTTTGACCATTTGGGGTGAAACAGATGTGGAAATTGGGAAGTGGTACAAGTTTCAGAATGACTCTGGGAGGTTGTTTAATCAGAGACCTTGTTTGAGCACAGTTTCTATTATTGATGACTGTGGCACTTGTGCACAGGTGGCAATGGAAGAAAGGGAAACTATAGTGGGAGAGATCAAAGACACAGATGTAAGGGTGGAGTACCTGTGTCCTCAGTGTAAGGCATACTGTAAAACCTCAAAAGTCATGTCAGAGACACAGGGGAAAAAAGGGATGATGTGAAGGTTCTAAAAGACCAAGCTGAGCAGCTCATTGATTCCTACTGTCCAAAAGAGTTTGATCTCCACTATGATGCCTTCACAAAAGGATGGTCAGAAGGATTCCTGTGCTACTTTGACCATCACCTGAAAGCAGACATTTGCGAAAACATGACTGCATACTACACCAAACAATTCTGTGCATTCAAAGACAAAACACCACCATATAAGTGAGAACATCAACAGAATGATAAAATCCTAAAATGAATGATGAGAACTACCAGTGCTCTCACTCTCACATACAGTCATACTTCTTCTTTGAATTTCAGAGGGCAAAATGTGGCTTGGGAAATTATTACTCAATGAAGCCAAACTTTAGTGGAGCAGTGATGGAAGTGAAAATGCCCTTTTTTACTTGTTTTGGAAGATATTATCAAAAGGATCAAGGCCTACACAGTCATTGAAATGGTTCTTATGAGTCTAAATCCATGAGGGGGTTTGGTGTGAAAGATCCCTCAAACTAATCATTGGCAGTATTTCCAACTACATGAACTGTTGCACTATGCTCTGGGAAATGCTAGCACATATTTGCATTAGAAATGTCTACGGGACTTCAGCCTCTCAGTGATGCAGAAAAGAGGGAGAGGCAATGAAACAAAATATGGCTGTATAAAGCCCAAAAGGCTAAATGACAGTTCATGTCTTCATTCACCAACAACAACAACAACAACAACAACAAAAAAGTCTGACTCAATTCTATGTACACTCATATACCTTTACCAGCTAGCTGCCCTAATTTTGTTGGCTATTCAATGGGTGCAGGAATATAAGGGAATACATTTGTTCAGACTCTCTGTCAGCTTTAAATAGTTTATTATATGGGCAGTCAACAACAAGACAAGAATAAATATATGAGATACGTATAAATCTGCTTAGAATACAGAATATGGGTATAGGCCTGAGGTTCATATGGGATTTTTTCAGTTCAGTTTATTTATCCCCTTAGGTAAAAAAAACTCACACAGGCATAATAAGAAACACAATAGCAGATACTTTATATACTCAATAAAGAAATCCCGAGCAATTTACTTGCCAAAATCACCTCTTAGTAGTTTCTTCTGTGCCTCTGAAGCACCTCTGGTAAGTTTTATAGATCCAGGATGTTTTAAATCCTAATGTTTAGTGATGGGAAACCGAGGCTTTCTGAATCGTTTGAGGCTTTCATCAAATTGTGCCGAAAAACGGTTCATTCAAGCTTTTCAACACTGTGCACACTAACACATCTTGTGGTCAAAAGGTGGAAAAGCTGCCTTTGCGTCCCGTAAGACCTAGCAATTTTTTGATTTTCATTTAGCCTAATAAATCAGATTGTGTTATGAATAACATAAAGGCAATAAAAATAATTAATCTATATAAATACTCTTTCACGTGTCGTCATACTTACATAATGTATGAATAAATGAGTGTGAATGAATTTACGAAAGCATTAATAAATGAGACGAATTAACTTGTGTACTGTAGTGTTGTACAGTGGTGTTACTGTAGCAATTTTTATGAATCTGCTTCTATTAACACATGAAGCCATTTATTATGCCTTAGTCCTAAACCTGAGTTCATAGGCAAGAATCATGTAGGCATACATAATCAAAATAAATGAAGAGATTGTGTTATGTTATGAAGCTTGTAAAGTTGATGTGCTTGTGAACTGAGGATTATTAAATTGAACAGCCTACGCCCAAAAACTATACATGTATATATTTTTTTGCATCATGATTTAGATTATCAAAAAGCAAATGACACATGAAACCTGCACAAGGGGTTCACGGATCAGAATAGAAGCAGTCTGTGTCACAACCATGACATGTCAACTCCTCCCCGAGGAAATTATTTGAAATTTTTAGATATTCTCCTGAAGCAGGTTCTGTTAGCATCTAGCATCAACAGAGAAAACAAAATGGCTACTACATGAACATTTATTTTGTGAAAGAAATGCCTAATGTGTCAACACCACCAGATGTCACCACCATAAGATTTTCTGACTGTGGTGAGTGACGGGCCAATTACGGAGTTGACATTCAACATGAAGTCATCATTTTTGTGGTTTTCAAGTCCTTTTTAATTATATTAAATATAGTGTTTAGCTTTTAAAATAGCTTTTAAAATACTAAATATGTGAACATTGCATAATATGATAAAGATATTCTTGTGTGTTTTAGTCCAGCATGGCTAGACAACATCTCATTGGAGGAGCAACAGACGAAGGAACAGAGAGTATCTGAAAAAGAGAGAAAATCAGTGCACAGCCAGAATTCAAAGAGGACTTTCTAAGACAGGAGAGACAAAGGTGGAAACAACGAGTTGAGGAAGGAAAAATAAACAAGGATTTGTGTAAAAGAGAACTAAGAGAAAAAAAATGGAAGCATTGCCAGAGATAATCAAGAGAGCGAAGACAGTTGGAAACACCTCCAGATAGTAAATTTATTAAATGATTTCAAAGAGACACCACAGACAAGCAGGCTGTGGCATGGAAAAGAAAGAGGGTCAAAATAAGGCAGAGATGTTCTAGACAAATGAAAACACTAAAGACCAAACTCAACAAGTTCCAAAAAGAGAACAGTAAATTAAGAAAGCAGATAAGGCGCATAAAACAGAAAACAACACATGAGAGCACACTAAAGTCAATCGACAATAACCACCACAGAGGGAATAATGCGCAGAAGAAATACCAGCTCCCCTTCAGTAAAGAAAACTCTCCTGTTCCACAATGTTCTAATTAAAGAATTCAACAAAGGAAAATCTCATGTAAAATCTAAGAACCTTCTCTTGTCAGGGATGATACAAGGATGAAAAAACACCGGCTGCTATAGAAAATTAGGCAATTCGGTCTGACATACAAAACACTGAGGCAAAAGGAATCCAAAATCTGAAGGCCCACTTACCTTCAAAAACTTCTTTTGTAATTCTGCACATATGACCACTGACAAACAAGACACAATTACACGAAATAAGAAAAAGTATCAAAGATTGATCCTCTCAGACGCAATGATGAACATCCACAAAGACCTCACCAAGCAACACCCAGACATTATTAGTTATCCATCTTTAACTGATCTCTACTCAGATTTTATTGTGTCTGTACCAAACCGAGCGAAGCATTACACTGTCTTTAACCCGCATCATAAGTTTTATTTGTGCTGACCTGCATGACTTGAGCAGTGGGAAACTGGCATGTTCACTCTCTATGAAGAAGTCTATTATATCAGGGTTTGTTATTGCTGTGATCTCATGTGAGTGACAGGTTGTAAAAAAAAAAAAAAAAAAAGTGTACAAATTAATTATTTATAATAAAAACTGCAATATTCCATAAAAAAATAAGAATCATCAATCAAATGACTCGCATTGGTATTGTCTGCAATGTCTGTGCCTTTGTAGTTACAAGCACAATGGCGAGGTCATGCAGTGTTGTTTGATGAAAGTTATAGATGATGAATTGTTTTGTACAATGAAAGTTATAAAGCAAGCACGCAATGTCAAAAATCTTACAATCAACTCTGAACTTGCGATGTTACAGATGAATTTTGTTTTATTAACCCCAATTTTCTTCTTAAATTCAACACTTTATGCTTTCCCTATGATGTCCATTTTATTTAGTCAAAATCTGTTTTGATTATTTAATTACACTTCAGTAATGAAAATGAAAAATGTTTGCATTGTTGGACGTATTAATTTATGCCATTTCCACACTAATCCGAAGAACCCGAAGCTTCTGTGCACCCTCCAGCGTCCAGTGCCTGACAACCAGCAGGACAACAGCTTCCTATCCAACAGTCATTACACTGCCTCATCAACTCCAGCCCAAACCACCTGTATGAGTAACCCAAAAATACTCAAGTCAAAGCCCAAAAGAACTACATGCACATTCTGTAATTTGATTGTGAACCAGAGAAACGTCAAGATACACATTTAAAGACGTCACTCATCAGCAAATACAGATGTAACAGCAAATCACCATCTTCCATCCCAATGCATAGACCCGTAGTAAGGGCATTTTCGCTGTCAGAAGAACTTTTTCTGGATTTGGAAAACCCATACATGAACAGAAATGCACCTGGGAAAACATCCATCAAGTGAACTGTGAGCTAGAGAGCAATGCAACCGGGCTTCCGAATTTTCCAGAAGTAGTGGCTTAAGTAATGAGTAATTACATATATTTAATAGGGTACGTGTATTGTCATCATAATACCACTCTTTTATAAAACAATCTGGACTTTTAATATTGGTTATTTGAGTTAATCATTGAGACAAGAGGGTTGTCAATATATGAAGATCTCCATTTAATAAAGAAATGGGCCTATACGACTGTTAAGTTGGCTCCTTTCCTTCTTTATGAATAACGACTACTGAAAATCTCATCAGGTTTTATAAGGGGAGTAGATTAATTCTTAGATTTAGCTTTAGATTGTTATTTTGTTAGGCCGAGTGCTAATAACCTGCTTGTTCTGTTTCCGTATTCATAGCATTTTTGCTTAGTAAACCTCAGCCAGCCTTCTATCTTGATAATACATACTAAAATGTTTTTAGTTCTCTCTACATACTGCATTAAAAAAACAGTTAATAATGCAATGGTTGGGGCCTGTTGTAACATGAATAAAACAACTTCTCTCTGTGGAAAAGGCAGGAAACATCATTGCCTTTACAACTGACTGTTGGTCTGGATCTACTGAAGCCCTCATGAGCTTGACTGCTCATTACATCCACAGGACAGACTTGTGGATACTGGCCAAACTAAAAATAATAGCCACCCACTTTAACCACTCTTTATTGCACTGACGCTCTGTAATTCAGGATGAGGTTGGTGTTCCTCAGCATTCCATACTCCAGGCTGTGCCAACCAGGTGAACTCCACACTACACATGCTCCTGAGGATGATGGAGCAAAAGAGAGCAATCACAGCCTATTCAAGTGACTATGGGGATTTCACCTGTCCAACTGCGGACGAGTGGGATGTGGCAGCCAACCTGGCGGAGACCAAGACACTACTGGAAGAGATAACACAAGAAATTAGCAAAGCAGACTCCTTTGCCTCCTGCATTATACCATAATGCAGAATGCTGTTTGAAACATCATTGATGGCTTACCACACAATAAGATCTGAATCCTCGTCAGCTTCCTTTTCAGATTCATCTTTCTTTGAATAAAAAAAAAAACCAAAAAACGACCAACCCTTTATAACAATGACTTGTCCGCTGAACACTGAATTACACTACAAGGATTCCATCAAATCATAGAGGAGAAATTAAAGAGTTTTTAATATTTATTTTTATTAGTTTTTTTAGTCATGTGGTCTAGGTAGCATAACTCTTGATGTTCTGCCATCTTTTCAGTCAATCGAAACAACTGTGCCATAACAAAGAACAGCATATAGTCAGGATTTAGTATCTTTATGACCAGTGTTTTTATGTGTTAGATGAGGTGAAATATCTCAATGATGACTGGAGCAGTTATCAGATTAAGGGCTAGATTTACTAAACAGGGCAAATTAGTGTGAGAGCGCAAGTTCAAAATAAAATGCGCCAATGGGAGTGGAAAGTTCTGTGTGTGATCTACTGATGACGAGCACATTAAAGAATACAGATGCAGCCGGATCATCAAGAGAAGCGCAAATTTTAGTGCTTGATTTAAGACATGCTTTTTTCGGGCGGTAAATAATGGTGCAAACACCAGTAATGTGACTAGCACAAACCTTAGTAAATCACCTTGTGTGATTCATTTAAATACTCTCCTCTGATACATTGTGCATCTGAAAAGGAAAATCCTACAAATGCATATGCAATAAAGTCATCCACAAAAATAAACATTTTATACAATATTTTTGCTATTTCCATCTTTTAATCTTATTTTCAGTCATTTGTGAAGTTATTACTCCAGCCTTGTGGTTATGAATTCTTACTTTGTAGCCAGTCATCAAAATAACCCGATTTTAGATAACAGAGACAGCCAGAGTGGTGGATAAACCAGACAAAATAAATGGTGACTTGTATAGATCAGGCAGACTTATAATGATAACTTAAAATGTAGTTATGGGATTTGGCAATGCTTTTGTCCAAAGTGGATAGTTAAAATTAGCAGTAAACAGTTTTAAAAAGTTGGTAAGACTACATTAAGGAGAATAGAAATAATAAACAATAATGTCAATTAAATCAATAGCCTAATGAAAATAAAACAATACTATAATATACAAACCATAACATTAGAGAGGCAGGTTTTCAAGTACAGCAAAGTTTTGTCATATAAAACCCCTTGCTTTGTATTGATAGGGTATTATAATTTCAGGACCTTCTCAGTTACAGAGAAGAAAATTGCTTTATTAAAAAGGCAGACAGGAGCACCCATCAGCTACTAGGTAAACAGACTCCCTGTTGACATAACTGTAGGAGGAGAGAGATACCCACTAGGAAGTGGTTTGAGCCATCAGGTAAATGAATGAGATGAGGCAGTATTAAAGTAGATATTCTTTATTGTGTACTTTATATGAAATTCACTTAACTTGTAAGTACAGGGCAGTGCAGGACAGTGCACCACGAACAAAGAACCATCATTATTTCCAAGCAATGATGTGCTGAGTTAGCTAGCTAGCTAACATTAGCGTGCTCTTATCTTGGAGCAAACATAGGTGTTTTTGATAATCCTGTCGACATTTAGTTGTGAATGAGGCCTTCCACACTGCTTGATCCACGTCCGGCATTTCTCCCCTTGGGTTTTAGGTTTCAGGAATGGAAAAAGTTCCACCACCCCGTCCAAATTTTTAGGATACTGCGTATCAGATTTACACAATCCATACGCACAACGCTTCGGCATGTTTCCCTCTCTCAAAAGCTTGACAGACCTCCCGCACCTAGTTATGGTTGCTAAACCACGATTGGCCTGTGTCCTATTTTTTGGGCGTGGCTTAGCGAAGGGTCAATTAGTGAAAATCTAAACATCAAAGGACTCAACTATGTTGAGCTGTTGTGGAAAACTTAGCACTGTGTAACTGAGTTTATTATTATTATTATTATTATTATTATTGAGTAAAGAAAATACAACATTTTATTCTTGTTTTAATATAGGGCTGATTACTGGGACATAATAACACAGTCTCAACTATATAGACAGGCTACATGATATATCTCTGAGGCCTAAACCACAATTTTCCACAATTTATTTGTTTTTTTAAAGTTTGATCCCATACGTATCCAGGAATTGGGCGAAACTAACCAAGTAAAATACGAGTCCTGGAAGCGCATGTTGTGATGTGATTTAGTGGGACACTGCAGGGCACATGGGATTGAGATAATTTACTATTCTTAGACTAGGAAACACTTGTGAAACACCTATTTGCAGCGACGTTGGATGACAAACATGCTATAAATTGCCTATATTGCATTTGCAGCAGATTCAAGCAGTTGTAGTTATGGAATTTTGTTTGTACTAAAAAAAAAAAAATTAAAGTAAAAAAAATGTAAGTGTGTGAAAATATTCTACAAGTGTGCCAGACAAGACACAAAAAAATGTGTCCATGATTTTCACCGCAGCAACTAGCAAAAATGTGAGTGTATGAGTTTCTAAATTTGTCATTCTTATAGGATTTGTGCACCTGCAATGAAGAATTTGAGAAGGTGTAACTGTGGGAGAGGAAAAAATCTAAAAGTTTGCAAATCTTAACTTTTTCTCTGTGACTTCAAATGTACTGATAATTGTCTGAATAAGCTCTCTAACTACAAATTTCACTGTCATAGGCACTCAGTTGTTTTGCTCCAAACTCACTCAAACACAGAACCAGGAAACAGGAATCACATGACTTCAGGGAAAACTGAAATGTTGAGCTGTTGTGTGTTTGTGTCTCTGTATTCATGCAATAACATGGGAAAAAAATTCTTAGGATAAGTTCATGTGTTCATTGTGTCTGGATCTCTTGAAAATATTCAATAAACTCAAGCAACATTGTAAAGAAGAATGTGGCAAATTTCCAAAATTATGTAAAATTTATTACTTCAAGTTATTGCTGCTAAAAGATCTATAAGCAACTGAATCACAGGGTGTCCTTAGTTAGTCACCAATGGCTTTTCCATTTTGTTCTAGTTTTTGTTTAATAACAAGGTAAAAACTTTGACCATTTGATTTGATCCACACCAGGTCTCTGAAAACATTTGCACAACATTTGAAACTGTGCTTTCTGTATATTTGCACTATATCAGATGTATAGTTGATTTAATATATATATTTAAAAGTGTTGGATTTGGTTGAGTCTGTGGCCACGTACACACTTTATATATAAAAGGTTATAACAGCTAAATACTTTGCAGACAAACACCCCACATGAATTTCAGTGAACTACATTCCTGCTGCTCTTAGGAAGTTCAAATAAACTATACTCCCTTTTTGGGGATATCTTCTGCCAAAAGGTTTGAGTTATTAAAATTGTTTAAAAATGTTTTACAGAGAAAGACAGAAGTCATGTGATGAAACAAACCAGCAGTGTCTAGTGGTCACCCTCATTTACAGACCCCACCAGACAAGCATATGCCTGTGGAATATATACAAATATACAAATATTATACAGGTGTAGGTAATTAACAGAAGTGTAAATAACACTTTTTTTTTTTTTTTCAGGATTAGCTTGGTCTTTTACCCTCTTCATTGAACTGCCGTTGCCATATATTTGGCATTTCAAAAGAATTCATGCATAATCATGCATATGGTCCTCAAAAACAATGGCATAAAACTCAGAGTTCCGGGACAGTGTTGACAGACAATGTTACATTTCTTGAAAAAACATCAAGTCAGGATTAAGCAGTTGTACACTGTCACCTTTGAGAGGAACTCTGACCAGGTAAAATGACTAAAATACAGAACTGTTTTTGAACAAAACCAAACAGAGGCACACTAAGGCATTTTTTAGATGTAATATAAACTACTGTAATATGCAGTGCAGCGCTTCTGTGTGTACGTCCGAACGCAGACTCAGTATTGGCTGACGCTGTTCATGTGAGCACCACGACGCATGCGTGCCGGAGCAAAGCCACTGGAAGGCAAGCATGCAACCTTTACCCAAAAAAGCGTAACAGCTAAAGCTAACGCTCCGCCCCCTGCGGTACACAGGGAAGGAGACCAGATGCTGTTTTTTGAATGGATGTCAATGGATGAGAGGCTTTACTATGCTGATTAAACAGCTTTTGTGGGGAAATAGCTAATCATTTAATTAATCAACAGCCTGTTTGCTAATCTTCACCATGTTTTACACTAAACAATACTTTTGTTGGGAACTATATGTAGATTTTAGCTTGATAAAAATGTATTTTTTTAAGAGAAGGCAGATTAGGGAATGTTGTGACTGATGTCACTGCCATTACACGATAGGCTGAGAGGTGTCGCACGTGATTAAGTTAGCCGTTACGCTTTCTCCAATGGTAAGAGATACAGGCCCTTTTATCCCTCCATTATATACAATCTCTGTGCTGGAGCCGGCCAATACTGAGTGTGCATTCTGGCATAGAACACAGAAGCGCTGCACTGCATCAACTGCATAGGAGACTGATGAGGAAAAGGAAAAAATGTTGAATAAAGTCATTATTTTTGTTTTGTTTTTGCACACAAAAAGTATTCTTGGCACTTTATAACATTACGATTGAACCACTGTAGTCACTATTTTAGCAATCTCTTTAGTACTCCTCTGGATCCTGAATGTGGTAATTTGATTGCTTTCTATGGGACAAAAAACTTTGATTTCACCAAAAAAAATCTTAATTTGTGTTCTGAAGATGAACAAAGGTCTTGCGAGTGTGGAACGTCATCAGGGTGAGTAATTAATGACAAAATTCATTTTTGGGTGAACTAACCATTTAACTTTTTTTTTTTCCTTCATTTTTATTTATTTATTTTCTGAAAATATGGGGGAACAGTTTTCTTGTTTACGCTTATTTCATTTCAAATTGAAACACAAACAATGGAAATATACATTTGATACACATTTAATGTCTAAAACACATATTCACAAACTTGTAAAACTACTTCTACTAAAAGTTCAGCCCTGTTTCCTGAGAATGAACCTTTCTGAATAACAAACCAGATCAGAGTGATTACGTGTGTTGACATGACTGACTGTCATTCTTCTCATTCTCACGTCTCGTCCTGGTAGAAGGAATTTCAGAGCTGTTGTTCAACAGGACAGTTCAGAGAAAGATCTACAGACATTATCTGATGTGAGTGTTTCATCTTTCTTTTAGTTATGTTCATGTATGTGTGTTGTGTTATGTGTCATTGGTCACTTCTGAGATTTTAATGCTGTGCTTAAGTAATTGAAGATTTTATTTAAACCTCACATCATAATCAAACAGCCAATCAAGTGTGTCTTTGTAAGTGAATCACAGAAAGCTGCACTGATATTGCTGTCACATGGTCATTTTATTGTTTATTAGTGAGGCTCAAACAGTATTTCTTATCATGTGCTCTTAACTCTGAGGCAGAAACTCCTATTGCAAAAATAAAATGTCCATAAATGCACTCACTGAGCTGTGAGATTGGAAAAGAAAGGCTGAATAATAATAATTTATAATTAATTGACACAATCTGTGCTGAAACATCTAAAGCTCAGTGACTTCAGGAATTACAAATGGCTTGTTTGGTATCATCTCCGTGTAAACTACAAAAACTCGGATCTGTGACAGCATGCACATGCACATATCATGTTTAGACTATAGACATGTGATTTTGGCACAAGTGCTCGGTAAAAGAATGCATATGTTTGCAGTCTTTCTTTACAAAGTGACATCGCCAACTACTGACCTGCCATGAATAATACAGTGTTTTTAGTCGTTTTTATGGATCTTTGTGAACAGGGATCTTTTTGCCAACATTGTCATCTATACAAAGAAAAAATCTTTTTAGTTTTTAGTATATCATTGTTTATCCTCAGTCTGTCATTTTGTCTCTCCACACAGTTTCACTTCCCATGTCTTTTGTCTCTTGATAAACTGGTTTTGTTTTTATGAAACAGTTCTGTTTTAACAGGTTTAAGTTCTGAAGAAAGCTTCCTCCTCCACAGTTCATGAAAATACAGAACTGAAAGAGGTTTCAAAACAACAACTGCTCAAGATGCCAGTTCAGTGGAGGAATAGAAAAATCTACATCATTATTCATGGTTAGTATTTTACTTTTTAAAATAGTGACATATAGATTTAAAGGTGTCATGTATCCATTCGCATTGACATCAAACAGCGTTGACAAATTGTGTATAATTTTTATTGAACTTTTTTTGATCACTACCAAAACTCAAAGCAACTATTTCATCTTTTATAGTAATTGTAACAGATTTAAACAACTCAGCTTTCTGATCTCTTCATAAATATACACATTCATCTCACAACCTTTATTTCAACAATTAATTTAAGTGTATATATTCATAATTCAGTCTGTCCACAGCAAAATAATGTGTCAAACCTAGGCTTGCACATCTGACTTCCTCACTTTGAGGCTTGCTTTTGTGAGTCAATGTTTGTGTTTCTCTTGTGTGAGGAATTGCTGACAGTTTAAAGGGGTTCTATTCTGCTTTTTTACATGTTCAGATTTCTTTAGTTTTGCTGAATGAAAATGGTTGTCAAAGTTACAAAGTCCCTCTAGTGAGAGTTATTCTCTATATTGTTGAGCACTGTTTTCTAACTCACTGAAACGCCTCCATTGTAGTCTTGAGTGGTTTGAGTCTAGTTTCATTTCCACTCTTGTTATATTCGGACATGATTCAGACACACACTGACTTTGGCCAAAGTGTTGGGGACATTTATGTTTCTAAAGCTTAGGTTATTCCTACAAGAAAAATAAATGTTAGTTATGATTCATTAATAATTCCATCAGGGCATTTACAGCATCTGTGGGGTATTTTGAGCTGAAACTTCACAGACACATTCTGGGGACCTTTTTAACAGATGAGTTTGGATGAGTTGACTCTGATAATCCTGATCCAATCACAGCTTTATTTCATAATCCAAATAACATTTTAGTATTTAGGTCCACATGTTAAGGGTGAGAATTACTTCAGATTTTTTTTTTTTTTTTTTTGTCCTGCAGCTGCAACTCTGTGAAAGGGCAATGGCGTCTTCAGTTCCTTCAGTGATTTCTCAAGAGCTGCTTGAGAAATCACTGAAGGAACTGAAAAAAGCTGAACTGAAGGAGTTTCAGACTCGCTTAGAGAATAATCATGAGTGTATATCAAAGTCTGATATGGAGAATGCAGATATCATAGACACAGTGGATAAGATGGTGGCATGTTTTGGACCAGAAGAAGCTGTGAAGAACACAGTGGAGATCCTGAGGAAGATAAACCAGAATAATCTGGCTGAGCAGCTGGAGAACAAACACAAGCAAGGTAACGATTAATTCACTATGACTGTAACGTGATTGACTGTTTACCATTGTGATGGTTTGATTTAAACTTTCCTCTGCTGATGTGTTTGTGTAATTAATGTTTCCCAGTGAGTGATCCTCTCTCTCACACACAGATCAGGCTAAAGGCAATATGATGACTTTTGTCCCCGTTGGAGCTCCTTCTAAAGAGAAATGTGGTAAATATAACAATCACTGCCTGTACACTGCCTTACATTGCTAAGCAGAGCAGCTGCAGAGATCTTATACAAGTACATTTACAAGAGCAAAACGTGTCATGATTTTACAAATGCTTAAATGGTTTACAATTGTTTACAATGGTCTAAAACCATTGAAACTTTTACAAGTAACTTCTATCAAGACACATCATTTTGAAAATCCTAACCCTAAAACAGTCCCATGCCTTGTTTGATGTGCTAGATGTCAATTTTTAAATAAAAAATAATTTTTAATAATTTTAATAATTTTGCTCAGCATGGCCTGAAGTTGATCAGAGTCTAATAAATGGCCTACATGAAGTTGGCACCCCATAATACAAAATAATCTCCAAAACTATGCCATTCATTTGTGCTACGTTTGTGCTGATTTGTGCTGCAAAAAAAAAAAAAAAAAATGCAAAAACATGAACTATCTGATATTCCGATTCTCATATATGTGTAAGTGAATGTGTTTTGACATTTAAAAACCTTTATAATGATCATGTAAGTTGATTTTATGTGGAGTACCACCAGCCCTGCACATTTTGTCTCCCTATATCTGACACACCCATTTCAGGTCTTGCAGCCTCTACTAATAAGCTCATGAGTTGAATCAGGTGTGATAGATGAGGTAGACATACAAAATGTGCATGGCTGGTGGGTTTGAGAACCACTGTACTAGGCTCCGTTCCACTCCAAATTTTTTATGCCCTTCACTTGCTAACATCCCTCTGTCTCGTGGACTCTGATGTGCATCATTGCTTATGTTACATGAGTGCCCACTACTGGTGGAACTTGTACATAAGGTTTAAATGGAATGCACTAAGCTCTTGAAATTAACATATTATACACTATTATGTGATTAATTCTCAACATAATGAATATATCACGCTCTTCAGTTAAAGGGTTAATTCACCCAAAAATTCTGTCATTAATTACGCACCCTCATGTTGTTCCACACCCGTAAGGCCTTCATTCATTTTCGGAACACAAATTAATATACTTTTGATGAAATCCAAAAGGAACATGACTTGTCCATCATGTTCTAAAAACATATTTAAAAACAGTTCATGTGAGTACAGTGGTTCAACCTGAATATTATAAAGCGATGAGAAAAAATAATGACTTTTCAACAATAACTAGTGATGGCCAATTTCAAAACACTGCTTCAAAGCTTTACAAATCTTTTGTTTTGAATCAGTGGTTCGGAGCGCCAAAGTCGTGATTTTCAATAAACAAGGCTTCGTTACATCATAAGTGTTTCGAAATTTCAATAGTTCACCTGACTTTGGCAGATTGATACATGATCTGGACAAAGAGTAAAAAAGCTGCACAAAAAGTATTGTATTTGTGTTTGAATAGTGCGTGCACTCTGTGGGCATGGCCGCATTAACGGATAATGAGGTGACTCGCAAACGACTGACATCTCTGTCTCTCTATCTCTATCTCTCCAACTTCCCTTGTCCACTTCATGAAGTGGAATGCACTTCAATATGGCAGCGGGGGCTTCCCCCGAGGGGAAGTGTTTAGAAAAGTTTGCAAGTGGTTGTCTAAAAGTGGAGTGGAACCCTAAACATACTGCCAAAAGAACAACACACTGGCTTAAGCAAATATTCCCCAATCTAGGTGTGCAAAGCTATTACAGACGTTTCCAAAAAGATTAATGGCTGTAATTTAGGCAACATTTGGCTCTATAAAGTATTAAATCAGGGGACTGATGACTCTTCCAACCCTGTTATTCTAGTTCAGTATAATTAGTTTTCAGAACTGTTGCTAGGCAAAATTTGTAAATAAAGCTAGAAAATTATTATTATTATTATTATTATTATTATTATTTTTTTTTTTTTAATTTCAGGCTGTACAAAGTAACTATTTCAAATGGGTATGATGATTTTCTATAGGAACTTTCTATAGGATTTTCTATTGTATCTTTAGCAGGATTCTTTATTGAGAACACATGCTGTTGGTAGCTGCAGTCATCAAGTCCAACTAAGGCAGTGATACATTGTATTTTATATACATTTTAGGGCCAGTGCCTAGAGATAGAGACAAAGCACTTGGTAGACGACCTTAAACAAAGCATGTAAATTAAATATTCAGATATAGGATCCCGCCCCATCATAACTATTCAAAGAATGGCACAGGGGCTCCAAGAGCCATTAAAGACAAAAGGTGAGAGTGGTTTATAAGACTTAGAAGAAAGAGAACAGGAACTCGCAGGAACTCGCTGGAAACTTTGCTTAACAGAATTATTCATCTGATGTCATCATCTTTACCTTAAAATGCTAAATACAATGTACTTAACCCTCGTTTTTCATGTGATGTTAGGTCAGGACGTAGGATCAGCAAATGTTAAACAGATTCTTAAGATTCTTTGTAATCCCACACACTGTATGTTGTCAATTTCAGCATAATAAATGTAAGATGTGCATGTAAACACTATTGCAGTAAGAGAGTGATTAATTTGAATATAGCAGAAGCACAGTTTTTATCACAATTATTTTTTTTTTAATGAGAACTGCAAACCAGGTTAGAATTTATGTAAAGGATTTATATGGAAGATTTATATGGAAAAAAAAAAATCACTTAATCACTGTCTTTTTACATCTTTCTTAAAGGCTCAACTGCAGACAACAGTCAGGATGCTCTTTGTGATTTCAAAGATACCAGCCTCAGACTGAAGAACAAATTAAAACGGGACTACAAGCGGATATTGGTTGGTAATTCACAGACTGGTCATCGGGAATACCTGAACAATATTTACACTGATTTATATGTGGTGGAGAATGATACCGGAGGACGAGTGAACGACCATGAGGTGATACAGATGGAATCACATCACAACCGACTGAATGCCAAAGAGACACCAATCAAGTGTAATGACGTGTTTAAAATCCAGTGTGACACAGGTCAACAAAATGGAAAAGTACTGACAATAGGGATTGCAGGAGTGGGAAAAACTGTCTCTGTCAATAAATTCATCCTTGACTGGGCTGAAGGAAAAGAAAATCAGGATATAGTCTTCATATTTCCACTTCCATTCCGTAGACTTAATTTGATTAAAGAAGAGTACAGTCTCATAGCACTGCTTAACAAATACTTCTTTAGTAGTCCTGAAGAACTGTCCTCTCTTCCTGAAGATGACGGTAAGGTCATGTTTATCTTTGATGGGCTGGATGAATGTCGCTTCCCTCTGAACTTTGAAGAGGATGACGCATGTATAGATTTGAAAGAAAAAACAACTGTGAGTAAGATAATTACAAACCTTATCAATACACATCTGGTTCCCTCTGCTCTCATCTGGATCACATCCAGACCAGCAGCAGCTGGTCTCATACCCCGAGACTACATTGATAAAGTGACAGAAGTGCGAGGATTTAACAATGAGCAGAAAGTGCAATACTTCAAAAAAAACAGCAGTCCTGAAGTTTCTGAAAACATTATCTGTCATATAAGGAAATCCAGGAGCCTGTACATCATGTGCCACATCCCTGTCTTCTGCTGGATCTCTCTCACTGTTCTTCAGCCTCTACTGGCTCAAGAAAGCAATGACAAAATTCCCACAACTCTCACAGGGATGTACACAAACTTCTTACTTACTCAGCAGCAACAGATGGAAAAAAAATACAAAGATAATCCTGAACCTAAAGCCAAGGTGAAGTCTTTTGGTAAGATTATTCTAAAGCTTGGAAAACTGGCCTTTCAACAGCTGGAGAAAAGACACCTGATTTTCGACAAAGAAGATCTTGAGGAATGTGGACTAGATGTCAGTGAAGGGTCATTGTACTCAGGGCTTTGCACCCGGATGTTTAAGGAGGAAAAGATTGAGAAAATAGAAGTTTACAGCTTCGTACATCTCAGCGTACAGGAATTCCTTGCTGCTCTCTATGTGTTTTTGATTGGCAAAGACAAGAAAGCAAACCCATTTGTTAAATCCTGGAGAGAAAATCTGACATGGAAACTCTCCAAAAAGCCACTGTTTCAGCTTCATAAGACTGCGATCAACAAGGCTTTACTCAGTGAGAATGGACACCTGGACCTTTTCCTCCGGTTCTTTCTTGGTCTCTCTCTGGAATCCAATCAGAGAGACCTAAAGTTAATGCTGCCCAAACTGAAACTAAAAACAGAGAACATTAAAGACACTGTTGACTATATCAAACAGAAAATAGAGACAGAAAAATCAGTAGAGAGGACCATCAATCTCTTCCACTGTCGGAGTGAACTGAAAGATGACTTTGTGGAGGAAATCCAGAAGAATCTGAGCTCAGGAAATCTTTCAGCACAGAATCTCTCCTCTGCTCAGTGGTCTAGCCTGGTGTTTGTGCTCCTGATGTCAGAAGAGGCTCAAGAGAAGTTTGAACTGCAAAAATACAGAAGATCTGATGAAGCACTAATGATAATGCTGCCAGTCATCAAAAACACCAGAAGAGCACTGTAAGGATTTTCTTTACATTCATTTATATATAAAGAGTTTGATTCCAAAACGCAATAAACACCATTTGAACAAAAAAAAAAAAAAAAAAATTGAGTTTCAAACTCTTCATATACTGTTGGTCTTTTGTAATTGGGTATAATTTTTACATAGATGACTTGCTGGCCTTGACTGTATAAGTAAGTTATGGCTATGATAAAATATATCAATGTGTGTGAAGATATTGAGTTTTACCCATTTTATTATTCTTAATTGTATCATAAATTAAAGAAACACTTATGTTCTCTACACAGACTACAGAGCTGTAATCTCACTTCTCAGTCTTGTAAAAGTTTGTTATCAGTTTTACAATCCTCAAACTGTTTTCTGAGAGAGCTCGACCTGAGTAACAATGACCTGCAGGATTCAGAAGTTAAGCTTCTTTCTGATGGACTGAAGAGTCTAAAATGTCAGCTGGAGATACTGAGGTTTGAAATCAAATACTTTATTGTTTGCATTAAGTTAATTATTAAAAATCACACTACTATGATTGATTATGTATGCAATTCCATTTTGTTTTTATTGTTCAGATTTTCCAAATGTAATCTCACTGCTCAGTGTTGTGAGAGTTTATCATCAGTTTTACAATCCTCAATCTGTGTTCTGAGAGAGCTGGACCTGAGTAACAATGACCTGCAGGATTTAGGAGTGAAGCTCCTTTCTGATGGACTGAAGAGTCCAAACTGTCAGCTGGAGATATTGAGGTTTGAGTTCAGATACTTTATAGTTTGCATGATGTCAGGGGTTTTCAACCTGTGGGCTGTCAGGGGTTTTCAGCACCCATTAAGGGGGGCGCAAGCAGCACCTGTCAATTCAGAAGCATACACTTGAGTAAACAGCTGCAAATGTGAGATTTTACTAGCAAATCTTTAGTCATCCTCTAGAGGGGGCAAGTTGACTATTCTCGCAGTTAATCATTGGCTATGGTTACAGCAGTTTTGATGGAACTGAATTTGAGCAAAAACAACTAAAAACAAAATGGACTGATGGCTTGAAAAAAATCAAGAATACCAGAGATGATAAAAACTAAGGTTAAACTTAATGAAAAACGAGCTCAGCCATCACTCTAAAGTCGGTAAGCTGTTTATATTTTTGAAGTTTCAGTTTTTAACTAATACCCTGTCTACACCAGACGCGAGAGGCATGATGCAACACAAAATCTCTGACAGTAAACTGATGCCTTGTTCTATTTCTGACATGTTCCAAAGTGCCGGCTTTACTTTTGACACAAACAACAAATGGATTTGCAATGCAATGCCTCACTTTGTTGCATCCAGTGTAGACATCCGCAACCTATTGTGGCAAGGTGGAATGTGACAATGGTCTTGTCTGGTGTAGAAACGGGGTTTGCACACTATATGCAGCATATTAAGTAATATAACAATTATGTTCGAATGCGTCAAGTTATATATGGATGATGTTCACGTTAATTGGGATTAGGGGAGCATGAGTGAAATTAGATAAATGTAGGGGGGCACGTGTCCGAAAAGGTTGAAAACCTCTGCATTAAGCTAATTATTAAAAATGGGACTGCTAAGATTAATTCTGTATGTAATCACATTTTGTTTTTATTGTTCAGATTTCCCATATGTAATCTCACTGCTCAGTGTTGTGAGAGTTTGTCATCAGTTTTACAATCCTCAAACTGTTCTGAGAGAGCTGGAACTGAGTAACAATTTTAAAATCATTAACAGAATTCTATCACAATAAATGATTTTGTCACTGAATGTGATCTCTGCTCTCAATGGAATGTCAGGAAAAAAAGACAAATGTGATTTGATTTTTTTTTCTCCTGTCTCCTTATCTCACTCATTTTGACATTGATGAGCATTGTTAGACTAAAAACTTTTAAAACTTTTTGTCCTCCAAATAACAAACAGAGCTGCGTGTAAAGTGCAGCAGAGCAGCATCAAGAATATCAAATATTGAGGGACAATTTGGCCATTTCTCATTTTTGGGGAGACTTTGGGGAGTCCCTCTAAATGTCTATGGTGGCTATATATCTAACATATACTCTACATTTCATAAAAGATATGTATCATATCTTTTACATTTAAAATTTATAATAAACTACTACACCGAGTTGTGCCTCTGAAGCGTCAGAGTTAGAGCCCATTCTCCTTTAGTTGTGGATTTAAAAAAAAAAAAAAAAAACTATGAATAAATATGCCATTTGAACTGTTGCTGTGTTTGTAGATTGTCTGGCTGTATGGTGACAGAGGAAGGCTGTCATTATGTGTCTTCAGCTCTGAGTTCAAACTCCTCACACCTGAGAGAGCTGGATCTAAGCTACAATTACCCAGGAGATTCAGGAGTCAAGCTGCTCACCGATACACTCATCCATCAAAACCGCCCACTGGATAAACTCAAGTATGTTGAGCAGGAAGAGTTTGAATTTATTTATTTCACACATTTACAAAAGTTGTAACGGAGAATTAATTATACTACAGTGCAGTTGAATGCTTGAATCTGATTGTTTGACAAACATTCTACAGTGTGACATCATTTCCAGTAAACGCAAAGCTAAAGTAGTTCCAGGCTGGTCTTGACTGCATTAGTTACTTTGCCAAATGATTGCAGTTATTTCAAAGGTCCTTACGTCTTACAACAGCAAAAGAAACAAAGCCCACAATGACATTGTACAAATAAATATAACAAAAAATGGGATAAAAACAAACTATTTTTATGATTTTCCCATGAAAAAGGTTTTATTATTTATGGGAAGCATGCTTTCTCCCACTCAATGTCCCATACAAACGAACACATACAGTACAGACACACACATGCACAGAAACTTGTTAGTGCTGCCTCGCAATTTCATCTGCAAAACTGTTTCACAACTTATGTAGTATGTCTGAAAAAGGGACTGTATTAAGTGATGTCCGACATCTATCTTTCCTCAGTGGGTGTTGGTCAAAACACTGGATCCAATCAGCTCCTTCCAAAGGAGGTTTATTTATTCCTAACACAATAGCAACTTTCATCCAGGCTGTACAGAACACAGCTGTACACGGGCTTAACAGAGTTAATCCGTTTTCACCGTAGGGGAGTGTGTGTACATATACAGGAATATAAATGGGGTTTGTGTGTATGTATGTGTGTGGCCTACAATAGAAAGAGAATAAAGACATAAATTCATAAATAAACGTACACATTTCAGGTATTATACAGAGACATTATATTTTATAGTTTACATAATCGTTGAAGAAATTCTCAAGTTAAATGTTATGAAAGAATTAAACTATATAATCAACAATGGAATCTTATACCACCACCTAGTGGTCAAGTCACCTTTATTTATATAGCACTTTTTACAATGTAGATTGTGTCAAAGCAGCTTTACAGTGATAACTGGTATATAATTTTGGCTGCACAGCAGCTCTTAAAGAAAATGTTGTCAATGCAGGCAGATGCAAAGCACTGTTGAATGCCAAATGTCAAATGTCCCCAAGTAAGCAAGCCTAAAGCCCCGTTCACACCGCTAGCGACTTTTTCATTGCATGTCACTAGTCTCCTACTGTGAAGTCGCTTTTGGGGGCGTTCCTAGTGCTGTCGCTCTAATATCATTGGTAGACTGCACGTCTGATCATATCTATAGAAAATGCAATCACAAATGATATATAAAACTAAGAAATCATTCTAATTTGACTAGGAATTAGGTTTAAAATAATTAAAACAGTAACATTCTGCTGTTGTAGAGTGTTGTGTCTGCAGAGATCAGTGCAATAAATCATTAACTAGATTAATGATCGGTTTATCAACAAATTGAACTCATTCATACTGTCAAAAAATAATAAAACGTCATTCGAATTTGACAAATAATCAATTTTCTTGTCCCTAATAATCAACATAATGCAGGGGAAACTGTAATATGAACTGCAGTAGTGCTAAACTGCTCACAGCATTATGTAGTCCAATATTCCTGCTGCTGTCTGTCATGTTAATCAAAGAACAAAAGACAAAGAAACCAATCAGTCTCTCAGGATCATTGTGAAGCGATCAAGCCACGCCCTAGCAACCATATAGAGCACCATAGCAACAAGTTCCATAGACTTCCACTGAAAAAGATCAAAGGAATATCTTTGGATAGAAGTGTCATAGGAACATGAGGGTGGGCTCATTTGACTTAGGGCAGCAAACGGCCAATCACGAATCACCTTCAACACTTCATAGCCACACCCTAGCAACCATTAAGAGCTACCTAGCAACCTAAATCCAAAGAGGGATATCTTAACATCTGAAAGACATAGAAGCATGGGGGTTGGTTTATATTGGCAAGCAGCCTTTGGAGTATCATCATTGGTAGCTGCCAAGCCACTCCCTAGCAACCGTTTTGCAAGACCTATATGTCTGTATCAGAATATCGTAGAGACAAGGGGGTTGGCTTTTTTGACTCATGCTTACAAACTGGACTTCATGCTACACCTGCTAGCATAGAACAGCTACATGCTAATAGCGATTAGCTAAGTGTTAAATCAGGCTTAAAACATGTGATGAACTTTATAAAAACTCCACAGTAACTATGTGACAACTACCAACCACCTAGTAACACAATTTCAACCACCCAGGTTACCATAGCAACCGGCCAGAACACCATAGCAACCGCCTAGCAACACCGTAGTGACCACCCCAAGTACCTTAGCAACTGCCTAGCGACCGCCTAGCAACCACCCAGTTTACCATAGCAACCGCCTAGCAACCACCCAGAACACCCTAGCAACACCTTAGCAACCACCCCAAGTACCTTAGCAACTGCCTAGCAACCACCCAGGTTACCATAGCAACCGCCTAGCAACCACCCAGAACACCCTAGCAACTGCCTAGCAACCACTCAGAACACCTTAGCAACTGCCTAGCAACACCCTAGCAACCGAGTGCCGAATTTTGCCACCGCAAGCACCATTCACATTTTCTTCAGGAAATGTACATTCTAGTTTTATTTGTTCTTCTTTTATTACTGACTTTTTAATTGTGTTTTTTTTAATGAATATAAAGCAGGCGCAATGATATTACACAGCGTCTCTCACAAATGTCTCCATGGTTGCAAGGCACGCTCCCTGTGCAAGCAGGGGGTCACAGGCGCTGCGTAATATCATTGCGCCTGCTGCAGCCATGGTACGGCAGCAAAGTTCCTTGATTATTACGCCGGAATGAGAGTATAGTTCCTAGTCATATCGGCCTAGAAAATCACAGCTTTTCATTTTCCGTCGGTCTTAGTACGCAATGTAACTACAGAAGAGTCAAGTTTTAAGTAGGAAAAATATCAAAACTCTTCATCATTTCGTCATTTTTGAGCGAGATGCTAACGATCTAATCAGATTCAATGAACTATGCTAAGCTATGCTAAGAGTGGTATCGCCAGAATTGGAGATCTGCTGAATGGATTCGAAAACGGTAAAACTCAACTGTTTAACTCTAGGGGAGATGGAAACTGAGCCTATTTTCAAAAAAACTGGAGTGTTCCTTTAAGACCTTCGTTCATCTTCAGAGCACAAATTAAGATATTTTTGATGAAATCGGATGGCTTAGTCAGTTCTCTGTTGCCAGCAAGATCATTAACACTTTCAGATATCCAAAAAGGTGCTCAAAACAGTTCATGTGACTACAGTGGTTCAGCCTCAATGTTATAAAGTGTCGAGAAAACTTTTTGTTCGCAAAAAAACCCCAAAAAAACCGACTATATCTAGTGATGGCCGGTTTGATTTGAAGCGCTAAAGTCACGTGATTTCAGTAAACGAGGCTTCGTTATGTCATGAGTGTTTCGCAATTTCAATAGTTCACATGATTTAGGCAGTTAGATACGTGATTCAAAACAAAGCTTCGAAGCTTCATGAAGCAGTGTTTGGATGCCCTTTATATACCCCTTTTCTAAATACCCTCAATTAATAATCATCACGGGCGCAGATTCATGAACGATTTTCACCACTTTAATAAACGTGCAATTAGTCAACTAATCGTATAAAATGAATGATTACTAGTCAACCAGAACAATCTTTAGTCATGGGCAGAGAGAGAAACAGAGAGAGAGAGCTTTGATGATAAACTTCAATACTCATTTCTTGCTAGAAATTACAACAAAAGTGGAAAAAGCTGGTCAAAAACATACATTTACACAAACTGACCACCAACCAC
This sequence comes from Ctenopharyngodon idella, assembly GCF_019924925.1. NCBI lineage: Eukaryota > Metazoa > Chordata > Actinopteri > Cypriniformes > Xenocyprididae > Ctenopharyngodon > Ctenopharyngodon idella. The sequence goes on from NC_067223.1 coordinate 21,067,667, forward strand.
AACTTTTAGATGCAGTTAGAAATCGTAATTGAAAATGTAATGTGATCAATCGCTTACAGCCCTGCACTGCTGTGTGTGTATCATTAACATGATATAAAGACAATGGAAGTCACTAATATAGACAAACAAACCTGTGCGCGTGTTTACTGACTAACTGTGTCACTGTGTGTGTTTTCTAGTGTGGATCACGGGGGAGAGATCAGGATTACAGCAGGACTACACAAATGTACGTCTACACACACACACACACACACACACACAAACAAACTCACTCTCACACTCTCTCTCTCTTCATAACTGAACATTAAACATTAACAGGTCTTTCCCTCAAAAACATAACAACACTTAAATTCAGCATTTACTTTCCAGCATATTACAGACAGATCCTAACTTTAGAATCCTATCTTATCTGTTTATAGCAATTTGAGTCAGAACCTCATATAGGGCAAAACCTACAGAATGACATTTCTTAAGTGCTTTATCTTAACTTAAAAACTGTCCTAACTTTAAGACAACCCCACTGGTGCCCTAACTTCAAAATTATTTGAAACTGCAAAAATTACATCATAGTGTTTATGTAATTATTTCCTTCATTTGAGTTATTATTTCTATAGGGACTTGTATTTTGAAGTGTGGTTCCGCAGGAGAACGGAACATGAAAAGGCCATCGGCACTGGACTTATGCAAGTTAATAGCTGTGTCTCATTTCATTTAATTTTGAAGAGGACGAATCCTTTGAAGGATGCTGTCACAGACACGCCAGGCTCCACCGCTCACCAATCACAACGCACTGACTCTCCAGAGTACTGATCACCCGCACCTGCACCTCATTATCACCGCAATCACCACCAGCATAAAGAGCACTCACACACACAGCCACATTGTCCGGTCTCGTTTGCATTACGCCTTACCTGAATGCTTACCTCAAGGACTCCTACCGAACTACTTACCTGTCTCCAGCGTCTCCTGTTCTCCTCGTGTGATTCCCATCTGTGTGTGAGTGTTCCTGGTCTCCTGTGTCAAGTTTCTCTAGCGTCTTCCGAATCAACCCGTGTCTACAATCAACAAGGACAGTATCACTTCTCTGCACTCTCCACTTCATCCATTACATCACTCATTATTCATCTGCACTACTGCTTGTCTCGTGCTGGTATCAATAAACATCTCTACCTGTTATATCTGCCTCGGTCCCTTCTGTACTGTAACAGAAGACCGGACCATAACAGCCAGATACCAGCATGAGCCACCTGGACCCGTTTCAAGAGCTCGTGGACGCCCTGCGCCGAGCACTCACCTCCAGTTCACCGTCACCCACTCCAGCGATCACTTCCGCAAACACCGTCTCCACTCCTTCACCGCCGATTCACGCCAGTCCCATGGCCAAACCAGCGCCCTACTCTGGCTCGGCGGAGGACTGCAGCGGATTCCTCCTGCAGTGCGCACTGGTCCTGGAGATGCAACCGCACCTCTACCCCACCGATACCACCAAGGTAGCGTTTATATTTTCTCACCTGCAAGGCAAAGCGCTGCAGTGGGCCGACTCCATCTGGTCCCAGAACAGTCCAGTCACTCAATCCTATTCCAGTTTCGTCGCTCATTTCCGGGAGGTCTTCGGAAAACCCACGTCTGACTCTTCGATCGGTGAGAAATTATATAACCTGAAACAAGGCTCCATGACTGTTAATGAGTATGCTTTGCAGTTTAGAACGCTAGCTGCCTCCAGTGGTTGGAATGAACAGGCGTTAATTACCACCTTTCGACAAGGGTTGGATCCTCGCGTGCGGTTGCATCTCGCTGCATACGAGGATTCCATCAGCCTCGAGCGCTTCATCCAGCTTTCCATCCGCTTCGCCACCCGTATGCAGTCGTGTATTGAAGAACACCAGGGCCAGTCGCTGTTCAACACTCTCCTCCGTCGACCAGAGTCCATCAGCCCTCCAGAACCAGCCAACGAGCCTATGCAAGTGGAAAACTCTCGTTTATCGTCTGCAGAGAGACAACGGCGGCTGACCCTGAATCTATGTTTGTACTGTGGATTACCTGGGCATGTACTCTCCTCATGCCCAACCCGTCCTCCGCGTCCCATGGTGAGTGCAATCCTTCCCTCCATGAATAAATTGAAGCCACTCACCACTGTTGTAAACCTTACTGTCGCTGACGTTTCTCTTCCAGTGGTGGCGCTCCTCGACTCAGGGTCAGCCGGCAACTTAATCTCCGGCGCCCTCTGCAGACAACTCAAGCTCAAGACCACGCCTTCTCCGACTATCTACCAGATCCACTCTGTAACGGGAAAACTTCTCACTAAGAAGCGTGTGAGTCGCTGTGCTGGCCCTCTCCAGCTGCGGATCGGCGTGTTGCACCAAGAAACCATCTATCTGCTGGTTCTGGAGGATTCCACCTCTGACGTGATCCTAGGGCGCCCCTGGTTGAAACAACATAACCCTGTCATCTCCTGGGGCAGCGGCAAGATCCTGAAGTGGGGCGAAACCTGTTTCTCCACCTGTATCTCCAGAGTTCCAGTACCATCGCCTCCTCGCTCCGAAGAAATCTCCCTCTGCGCCACATCCATCGAGAGCCCAGTGGAGAAACGCTGTGTCGAGATACCATCCTGTTACGCCCCCTTCAGCGACGTCTTCTGCCCACAGTGAGCCTCCAAGCTGCCTCCTCATCGGCCATGGGACTGTGCTATTGATCTGCTTCCGGGTGAGCCAGTGCCCAGGGGAAGGATCTACCCCCTGTCCATCCCGGAGGAGAAGGCCATGGAAGAATACATCAAGGAGGCTCTAGACCAGGGATACATCCGTCTACTTCCCCTGCTGCTTCGAGCTTCTTTTTCGTGGCAAAGAAGGACGGAGGCTTGCGGCCCTGCATTGACTACCGCTCACTCAACAAGATTACAGTTAAGTTCTGTTATCCCCTTCCTCTCGTCCCAGCGGCCCTGGAACATCTCCGTGCTGCCACTGTGTTCACGAAGCTGGACCTCCGCAGCGCGTACAACCTCATCCGGATACGTGAGGGGGACGAGTGGAAGACCGCCTTCGTGACACCTACTGGCCACTACGAATATCTTGTTATGCCGTATGGCCTGGTCAACGCCCCTTCCGTATTCCAGGATTTCATCCACGAGGTGCTCCGGGAGTTCCTCCATCGATTTGTCCTGGTCTACATCGACGACATCCTGATATACTCCCGGAGCTTGGCCGAACATCGCAACCACGTTGCGGAGGTCCTCCAACAGCTCAGGAAATTCCACCTCTTCCTCAAAGCCGAGAAGTGCTCATTCCATCAGCCCTCCGTGCACTTCTTAGGCTACATCATTGACCACAGTGGCATCCGGATGGACGAGGGGAAGGTGGAAGTCATCAAGACCTGGCCCACTCCATCCACAGTAAAAGAACTCCAACGTTTCCTCAGATTTGCAAACTTCTATCGTCGGTTTATCAAAGATTACAGCTCCATCGCCCATCCACTCACCAACCTCCTCAGGAATAGGCCCAAGTCTCTGTCCTGGACTCCAGCTGCCACCAACGCCTTCGAAGCTCTAAAGGAAGCCTTCACCACCGCTCCCCTCCTCGTCCACCCTAATCCTGACCTGCCCTTCGTGGTAGAGGTGGACGCTTCCACCACCGTAGTGGGGGCGGTACTCTCCCAGCAGCAGGGGAATCCAAGTAGACTTCACCCATGCGCCTTCTTCTCCCGCAAGCTCAACCCGGCGGAGGCCAATTACGACATCGGAAACCACGAGCTGCTGGCCGTGAAGTTGGCCCTTGAAGAGTGGAGGCATTGGTTGGAGGGAGCCAAACACCCCTTCCTGGTTCTCACCGACCACAAGAACTTGGAATATCTCAAGGCTGCTAAGAGATTGAACCCACGACAAGCCCGCTGGGCTTTATTCTTCACCCGCTTCGACTTTTCTATCTCCTACCGACCAGGTTCCAAAAATGTCAAAGTGGATGCCCTCTCTCGACTCCATGCTCCTGATGAACCACCAGAGGAACCAGAAACCATCCTCCCAAAATCCATCCTCGTAAGCCCCATCACCTGGTCGGAGGAGACTTTACCCTCCTCCAATGCCTCCACCAACGCTCCGTCGGGTTGTCCACCAGGCTTGCGCTACACCACCAGGGCACAACGCACTCCACTTATTCACTCTGCCCACACGTCACTTGGCACTGTGGGGTCAATGAAACCCTCTCGTTGCTCAAAGAACGCTTCTGGTGGCCCAACATGGCATCGGACGTCAGAAGGTACGTGCAGGGCTGTAGGGAGTGCGCCATCTCCAAGAGCCCACGTCACCTTCCATCGCCAAGCTCCATCCTCTGCCCGTTCCCAATCGACCCTGGTCACACCTAAGAGTGGATTTTATCACCGACCTGCCAGTATCCAATGGTTTCACCTGCGTCCTCGTCATCGTAGATCGTTTCTCCAAATCATGTCGTTTGATTCTCCTGAGGGGTTTACCCACTGCTATGGAGACCGCTGAACTGATGTTCAATCACGTGTTCAGATACTTCGGAATCCCCGAGGACATCGTCTCTGACAGAGGACCCCAATTCACCTCACGGGTGTGGAAGGCCTTCTTCTCACTCCTAGGTGTGGCCGTCAGTCTCTCATCGGGCTACCTATCCCCAATCGAACGGGCAGACGGAGAGGAAGATCCAGGAGATCGGCCGTCACAGACACGCCAGGCTCCACCGCTCACCAATCACAACGCACTGACTCTCCAGAGTACTGATCACCCGCACCTGCACCTCATTATCACCGCAATCACCACCAGCATAAAGAGCACTCACACACACAGCCACATTGTCCGGTCTCGTTTGCATTACGCCTTACCTGAATGCTTACCTCAAGGACTCCTACCGAACTACTTACCTGTCTCCAGCGTCTCCTGTTCTCCTTGTGTGATTCCCATCTGTGTGTGAGTGTTCCTGGTCTCCTGTGTCAAGTTTCTCCAGCGTCTTCCGAATCAACCCGTGTCTACAATCAACAAGGACAGTATCACTTCTCTGCACTCTCCACTTCATCCATTTACATCACTTATTATTCATCTGCACTACTGCTTGTCTCGTGCTGGTATCATCTCTACCTGTTATATCTGCCTCGGTCCCTTCTGTACTGTAACAGATGCGGTATATGGAGTGTCCTTAGCCAGAATTAAATGAGACATCCTTTGTAGGACACACAGGCAGGAAAGGAAACCGGAAGTATATCGTTGCTATGCCAACGTGATCACGGCAGCCTCGTTGCGCTCTACGCAAATGAATGAAAATTATTAATACATTTGTAAAGTAATTTGAAAAGAAAATGTATTTACTTGTTTTATTTTGGTTAATGCTTGAGGAGCTTATGTACAACAGAAATATCTGTTACAGAGACAAAGGAGGAGGATATTAAGAAGAACAAAGATTAAAACAAAAACAGGCTTGAAACTACTTACATTTTAACACCCTATTTTCGTTTGTACATGTATAGGCTATCTGCCGACGCTGACACTGATAAATCAAATAAATGACGGTTGTTATCAGCGACGCAAAGAATTGTGGGCTATCTGTAGCAGCGAAGGATACACCTCATGCATCCTCCGAATTCCTGTAAAAGAAGGGCGCATACAAAGGTCACATTCGGAGAGTCCTACTTAATTTTCTGAAATGATACAGCCTCAATGACGTATGCAACCTTCGAATGCGACCTCCGGAGGATGCAGCCTTCGAAATGAGACACAGCTAATGATTCATGATCACAGAGTTACAAAATTAGTAGTTAATATAGGAGCCATGTAAACATTCATGTGTGATGTCATGTGACCATGGGTAAATTTGGGAGTGTCATTAATTATGTGACAATTAACTCCCTCGGGTGGGCGGTCACGCCGGCGATACCAACTCGGTTTTTTTCTTACCAGTGTGAAAGAGACTCAATATACTCCGTCAATGTTGCACATATAATTAAGAGTTATACACCATTAAAATTTGTGGAATATTTTCTTTTATTTGCGTACACTCAGAGTAAAAACAAAATGATGTGCTTTTTGCAAAATAAAGAAAACTAACATGATGCGTGATCTCTCGTCTCCCTCTGAACGAAGTTTAATCCGATAGTTCTCAGAAAATGAACTGTAACTTAGTGAATACTAATGACACCAAAATGAGACTTATGTCTAAAAAAACGTTGAAATGTCAGGTTTTAAATCGTGTAAGTCAAATCGAAAACAAATATTCTGTGTTTATGTAATCTGTATGAAAAGAGACACATGTCAGACGTCCGTGATTCAGCTCATTATCCACTAATGCGGCCACGCCCACGGAGCGAGCGCTATTCAGACGCAAATTCTGAGGCAATACATGTATACATCATCTCAATCGTGCATTTATTGTCTTGAAAAGTGTTTATCTGGATGTTAAAGCCATGGTTAGAGAACTCTGGAAGACATGCCGTTAGTTCCTGAATGTCCTGTTCTTCTTTAGAGTAATTTGTGGACTAAAGGTGTACAGCGCGCCCTCCGGCTGCCAGTATGAATTGAAAACACAGTATCCAGCGTTCATAGTGATGACAATAAATATTGAATAAATATTACTCCTCTGTATAGAAAATTGACAAACATATGAGAATCCATCAATATTTCTCCAAATGTGCATGCTTTTAAGCTAAAAGACTATATGAAATGCCATAGAGGTAACATGAATGTTCAGACGCTTTGCATCACAGAAATACATTATATTTTAAAGTATATAATAGAATACCATTATTTTAAATTGAAATAATATTTCACAGTATTGCTGTTTTTTCTGTATGTTTGATATACACCATGATGAGCTTGAGACATGATCACAGAGGGTTTTTTCACAGCCTACCTGACTGAAAGGCCTCATTAATATGCAGCTCATTAGAGGTTCTTTATGCCATTCTTTTGTCTTCTCAGGTGTAAATCACCCATTATTCATGATGATTCACGCCTCCACGCATACTGTGTTTCTTGACAAAAAGTGTCTTACAAAAACTAAATCAATATATTGTTATAAATGAACGAGTATGCAGGATAATTTTTACATCATTCTGAAGCAAAAACTCCAAGTCTACAACCTCCAATACCCAGAAGTCTTGTGAACACAGATTTAATATATGTTTTTTGGCTTTATTTCAGTGACTTAAGTTTTTTGTTTTTTCAATAACCACGCATAAACGTTATTCCTTCAAAAACACAAACATGTACATACATGTTCCTCACATATTATGGTAGCCTAGTTTGTGCTGAATACAGTGTAATGACACTTTTTCCATTAATATGTTTATGAACAACTGAAAAAAGTACAAATGTCAGGGCATGTCAAAACTTCTCCAGGGCCCCGAAAATCCTCAGACCCCAGAGGGTTAAAGCACCTGTTGTCAGGAAGGAAGTCAGGAAGGGAGGAGGGGGTGAGTGTGGGAGCACACATTTTTTTGTTGACCGTAAATTCATCTACTCAAAATGGTTCTTTCAAATGCTTGAAGAAAACTTTCAATATAAGAATAAACCTCAAGAGGCAAAGGTAACGAATGCTTGACGAGTCAGAAGTTATTCCGCACTCAGCTCCTGTGGCTTTGGTTGGCTTTTAGGCCGCTACAGTTAAAATAAGTTTTAATGTGAAATTAGTACATGTAGTTTTTTTCTTTTTCTTACCTGATTGTTTAGTAGCTGGTTGATAAGGGCACAAGGTCAGAAATGTTCATTTTATGTGTTTATATTTTGTATATCTTTGCCATCTTTGTGCCGATTCAGTTGATCTAATTTGATTTATGAGTATATTTAGGTTGTTTATATGTTTAATTTGCAATTTTGTCCTATAATAGCAAATTGTTTTGTTTCATTGTCAAATCTAGTTTTCTCCTGCAATATTTTATTGGCTTGTTTTAGTTCTTATGGTGTATCGTGAGTCAGTGAACGGAAAATAATTTAAAAATGAGGACATTCACAGACATCAGTGAGAGCACATTTATTTTATTCAACCGGGTTACTATAAATAGCCCAGTTTGAGAATGGCGTCACATTTATTAATGATAAATGATGAAGATCAGCGATGTTTGATAGTAGAAAGCCTTTCTGAACACTCAAATAAATGTGCTGTATTTTGATGAAAGAACACTGATAAATAATTACAGACTCATGAAATACACTGACAGGTTTTGCCTTTTCTTCCAAACTTATCAAAACGTCTCTTTCTGCAGCTCTTCATTAAAACACTCCTGTTCAGTTTGTCTATTTTAATCTCGAGCCTTTTCTTCACAGCAGCTGCTCGCGCATCTTTGGTTGCTTGATAACATGCACGGCGAAAAAAATACACGCTGCTTACGCTTGCAATGTGAAACAGGCCTTAGGCCCCGATCATTCAGGATGTGTTTTTCAGGTTTGAAAACACGAGGTGCACCGCATTGCCTTTTTTTTGGCTTACTTTATTTAGAAAAGAGCGGTGCACTGTGGGGGTTTTATGTTGCTAGGCAACCACCGAATCAGCTGACCTGTCAGTCTAATCAAGGATTACAGCGCGAGCGCACGAGAATCTTTGGTTTGCTGTTAAGTAAACTGTCATATTAGAAGAAACTTCCAAAAATGAGCATGATCGAGATTAACCCGCGACAGACAGTTTCTCAGGGCAAAAAACACTCACTGCCAAAAATCACGTTCTGTCTGATCGGGACCTTGAGGCTTAATTAACTTAATTAAGTTCATATCTGACAATTTAATTTAGGATTTTTCACAAATTTGTATTACAGAAGCAAATCTTACATTTACATTTCTGATCCTATCTTATAAAATCTCATCTGTACTGTAGTTCGGAAAACTTAAAGCGATAGTTCGATAATCAACTCTCAGATCTGTTAACCAACGGACGCGTTCACACAGGCAGCAGGAGCGTCGCGTAAGCGTCAAGCAGGAGCGTTGCATAAGCAGCAGTGAAGCTCAATTAAAGTGAAAGCACACTTTTGATGGACAAAATAAATATAATTTCACACAAAAGTGTTCAAAATGCACAGAATACGCATGTCTAATGTGTTTTAACAAGAATTTGAGTATGACAGAAAAGAAAATTAAGAATCAAAAATAATTACAGAAGATTTACCCATTTAAACTTGTTTTTAATTATTCAGTTTGGGTTAAAGTATGGTGTATTATAAAAAAATAAACTAGCCAGAAAATATGATATATAAACATTATTTTAGTTATTACACATTGATATATATAGGCTGGAGCATATCCAAATCAAACCCGAGTTTGTTGTCTTGTAAACATGTTCATGCGTCAGATGATGCTTACAAAGCTTACCTCATTCGTGTGCAGCAATGGATGACACGAGGCTTTTATTTATTTATTTATTTACATTTATATGCGAATGTTGTACACCTCCCCATGTTAACAAACTTTCAAGACTATCAAGTTTATAAATGACCAACTTATAAAAACAAATTTATAGCTGTCTTTGTAAAGAAATGCTCACTTTATATGTAGCTTCGAGCCGCTGCTGTGACGCTGTACAAACGCTTCCACAGTGTGAATACTCGCGCGTCTCTGCAGCTGCAGTGACAGTGTAGTTGCGCTCACGCTTGCAGTGTGAAACAGGCATAAGACTTAAAATAGAAAGTTTTTTTAATAGATCCAGACGATTGCAAAGCATTCTGGGAACTAAAAATCCATTACCCAGTTTCAGTTCATTCAACACAAATGTATTACATAAACTTCTGTTTTACATATTTAAGTTGATTTTACACAATAAAATTAAAACAAATTGTTCAAATTAAGTACATTTAACAAACAACCAAGATCATTTTTACAGTGTAAAAGATCAGACAGATGATTGATAATTCCTGATTCTGATGTGTTTTCTCTCCATCAGATTCCCATCAGCTCAATCTGGATCTGAACACAGTGAATGAACACCTCTGTCTGTCTGAGGATAACAGAGTGATTACTTACACTGACACAGATCAGCCGTATCCTGATCATCCAGACAGATTTGATTATGCTGAACAGGTGTTGTGTAGAGAGAGTGTGTGTGAACGCTGTTACTGGGAGATTGAGTGGAGTGGTAAATATGTGCATATATCAGTGTCATATAAGAGCATCAGGAGGAAGGGACGGGGTAATGAGTGTGGGTTTGGAGGTAATAATCAGTCCTGGAGTTTGTTCTGCACTTCCTCCAGTTGCTCATTCAGACACAATGACATACAGACTGAACTCCCTGTAAAGCCCATCATCAGCAGTAGAATAGGAGTGTATGTGGATCACAGTGCAGGAACTCTGTCCTTCTACAGAGTCTCTGGAGACACAATGAGCCTCATCCACACAGTCCAGACCACATTCACTCAACCGCTCTATCCTGGGTTTTATGTTTATAATGGATCAGTGAAACTGTGTTGATGAATCAGAATACACTGTGTGCAGAATTATTAGGCAAGTTGATTTTCTGATCATATTTTTTTTCCCCAAGCACATTTACCAATTCCAAACCACATCGATCTTAATAACTACTATTAATATTGTATTTAATCATTTATAAGTGATATATAATTGTTCATGAAGGCTGGAAATGAAAAATGCCTTATATTCAGGTGTGCATAATTATTAGGCAGGTTTTCTTTTACAGGCAAAATGAGCCAAAAAAGAGATTTAACTCAGACTGAAAAGTCAAAAATTATTAAATGCTCATGAGAAGGACGCAATACTAATGCAATACTAGAGATTGCAAAGTTAAGGCATGACCAATGGACAGCAAAATGCTCATTGGGTCAGCGGGGTCATACAAAAACAGGTGGAGAAGAAAAGACACACGTTACCTGCAAAAGAATTAAGAATTAAGATGAAGAATTAAGTGTGAAACCATCAGGAACCCTTTAGTCTCCAGCGCCACCATTTTCCAGAACTGCAACCTACCTGGAGTCTCCAGAAGTGCGAGGTGTCAGGATCTCAGAGACTTAGGTTAGGTGAAGAATCCTGAAAAAATGACCCCCACTTAATAAGAATCACAAGCTGAAGTGTAGTAAAATACATGAAGACTGGTTTTATAGGCTTTATAGACAGACAGATTGAGAGTGACTCTTGAAGGACCAGCACCACATCCTCTTTATCTTCCAGAATCTGACAATAAGGTGTGGGAGTTCATTCACTTTTATCCTGAAATGTCCATCTTGCAGATATGGAATAAAAATGATCTTCCAAAACTTACTGCCAGATTATGGAAGATGAATTCTTCAAACAGTGGTACAAGAGGATGTGGTGCTGGTCCTTCAAGAGTCACTCTCAATCTGTCTATCTATAAAGCCTATAAAACCAGTCTTCATGTATTTTACAACACTTCAGCTTGTAATTCTTATTAAGTGCGGGTCATTATTTCAGGATTCTTCACCTAACCTAAGTCTCTGAGATCCTTGCACTTCTGGAGACTCCAGGTAGGTTGCAGTTCTGGAAAATGGTGGCGCTGGAGACTAAAGGGTTCCTGATGGTTTCACACTTAATTCTTCATCTTAATTCTTAATTCTTTTGCAGGTAACGTGTGTCTTTTCTTCTCCACCTGTTTTTGTATGACCCCGCTGACCCAATGAGCGTTTTGCTGTCCATTGGTCATTCTTTAACTTTGCAATCTCTAGTATTGCATTAGTATTGCGTCCTTCTCATGAGCATTTAATGATTTTTGACTTTTCAGTCTGAGTTAAATCTCTTTTTTGGCTCATTTTGCCTGTAAAAGAAAACCTGCCTAATAATTATGCACACCTGAATATGAGGCATTTTTCATTTCCAGCCTTCATGAACAATTATATATCACTTATAAATGATTAAATACAATATTGATAGTAGTTATTAAGATCGATGTGGTTTGGAATTGGTAAAATGTGCTTAAAAAAATATATCAGAAAATCAACTTGCCTAATAATTCTGCACACAGTGTAGACTGTAGAGAGATTCTACCCATAATGCTTTGAGCTCATGATGAATCAGTAACAGTGAGATGTTATAGAGTCTCTTATTTTCTCTTCATTACATTAATATGTGTGTGTGAACATGCTTTAATGACTGTATTTACTTCACAATAATATATTGTTTTACTTACTAAAATATGTAAAAATGTGCAGCCTTTACTGAAGTGATTTGAACAGGTATTAACTTGATAGATCTGAGCACTGTGTTCAACTGGAAGATACACATGTTGATTTTGTGAGAGATCAATAGGGAAGAAGACAGTAGTGCGATCTAGGCAAATGTGTGATGTGACGGTCAGCTAAAGAAATATCTCACTGTCAACCAGCACTGTTTACAGAAAAATGGAGCAGCTTGGTTCACGGTGTTACGGGTCAACTGGGGATGTGTGCCTGAACAAGTATGTTGACCAGGATCTCCAGCAGATGGCGACAGATTCGTCACGTGATATTCAACGGATCATATATTTAAAAATGTATGGTTCACCAGTTGTACATAGATATGCATAAAGCATTTTGATTTTGCAGTGTTCATTCCTGTGTTTTTTGGAGCAGTTTTAAGGAAGTTATCATGCTCGCGTCACGATCACAAACCAAGACTACGTTAATATGGTACATTGGTTTCAATGAATTATCAAACTCAATGAACTTAAAGGGTTAGTTCACCCAAAAATTAAATTTCTGTCATTAATTACTCCTCCTCATGTCTTTCCACACCTGTAAGACCATCCTTCATCTTCAGAACACAAACGAAGATATTTTTGATGAAATCTGAGGGTGTCTGATCCACACATATTCAGCTCCTGGTTTCTCGTGTTGCAGCTGAACTCTTTCATGTAACTGGGGTGTTTATAAGGAAGGCAACACTATCTACTGCTATAACTTCCCCCTCTCTCCTCTCTCCGTCCCAAGAAAACCACAACATGAGAAAATGAGTTCATCTTATGTATTAAAGAAAAGATAAGACAGATTAGAATGGTAAATATCCTCCTGAGACAGAGAGGAAATTAGTTTTGTGAATTTAGTTATCATTATTATTATTATTGTCGTTACATTGCTTGAAGCATAAGAAACAAATGGGGAAAAAAATATTGAAAAAATATATTGTATTCATATGTTATTGTCACAGTTCCCTCTGTTCCCGGACTCCGTTTCCACACCTGCACTCACTTCCTCGTCATGTCCCCATCATCACGGATCACCTGCACCTGGACTTCCTCATCAGCACTCCCTTTATAATGGACTCACTCCCTTCACTCCCTGTCTGATCTTGTTGTTGGTTAATGTGTATATATTGTGTTTTATCTCCTGCGTTACTCATTAAAATATCCGTTCACGTCTCGTCTCTTCAGCACAGCACACGTAACAGTTATGAAATGTCCACAGTAGGCTTCCCCCCCCCCCCCCCCCATTCACCAATCAATTTTTAGGTTTTAGGATTTTCTTTAACCAAATATTTTATAAAGACTATTCTCAATTATTTGAAATACTATTTTATTTTTACGATATGTGTGTAAAATGGTCATAAGTGGATTTTCCCATTCTATACAATACATTGATACATTGTATATAATTTGCATATTAAAGTGTTCTTGGAACATGTAATGAAAAAACAAGAGTAATAATGGTAGTAATTATTGGCAGCATTTTCATAATAATATCCAATATTTCATAGGAATATTGATATATATATATATATATAATTTATTTCCCTATTCACTTGTTGTGTCTCCCAAAATGCCGGATTTTCATGCTTTAAGCAGCTTTTTACTGGCGTCCTCTACTGACTACATGTATGAAATTAATGCCCTGTTTTGTGAGAGAAAGTAATATTTTGGTTAGAAACCCCATAACATTTTCCTGAGATGCTAATTCATGACAATTAGAAAATCAGTCAGATTTAAATGATAATTACAAAATATTATATTTCCATAAGAGTGCTAAATTTGATCATCAATATCAGTCATATTCAAAGATCAAAGAGAGGCAGTTGTCCTGGTAAAACTTCCAAACATTTGGTATTTCTGAAAATGGTCTCAGAGAAATTTTCTAATATACAGTGGGTACGGAAAGTATTCAGACCCCCTTAAATTTTTCACTCTTTTTTATATTGCAGCCATTTGCTAAAATCATTTAAGTTCATTTTTTTCCCTCATTAATGTACACACAGCACCCCATATTGACAGAAAAACACAGAATTGTTGACATTTTTGCAGATTTATTAAAAAAGAAAAACTGAAATATCACATGGTCCTAAGTATTCAGACCCTTTGCTCAGTATTTAGTAGAAGCACCCTTTTGATCTAATACAGCCATGAGTCTTTTTGGGAAAGATGCAACAAGTTTTTCACACCTGGATTTGGCGATCCTCTGCCATTCCTCCTTGCAGATCCTCTCCAGTTCTGTCAGGTTGGATGGTAAACGTTGGTGGACAGCCATTTTTAGGTCTCTCCAGAGATGCTCAATTGGGTTTAAGTCAGGGCTCTGGCTGGGCCATTCAAGAACAGTCACGGAGTTGTTGTGAAGCCACTCCTTCGTTATTTTAGCTGTGTGCTTAGGGTCATTGTCTTGTTGGAAGGTAAACCTTCGGCCCAGTCTGAGGTCCTGAGCACTCTGGAGAAGGTTTTCGTCCAGGATATCCCTGTACTTGGCCACATTCATCTTTCCCTCAATTGCAACCAGTCGTCCTGTCCCTGCAGCTGAAAAACACCCCCACAGCATGATGCTGCCACCACCATGCTTCACTGTTGGGACTGTATTGGACAGGTGATGAGCAGTGCCTGGTTTTCTCCACACATACCGCTTAGAATTAAGGCCAAAAAGTTCTATCTTGGTCTCATCAGACCAGAGAGTCCTTCAGGTGTTTTTTAGCAAACTCCATGCAGGCTTTCATGTGTCTTGCACTGAGGAGAGGCTTCCGTCGGGCCACTCTGCCATAAAGCCCCGACTGGTGGAGGGCTGCAGTGATGGTTGACTTTCTACAACTTTCTCCCATCTCCCGACTGCATCTCTGGAGCTCAGCCACAGTGATCTTTGGGTTCTTCTTTACCTCTCTCACCAAGGCTCTTCTCCCCCGATAGCTCAGTTTCAGCTCTAGGAAGGGTTCTGGTCATCCCAAACATCTTCCATTTAAGGATTATGGAGGCCACTGTGCTCTTAGGAACCTTAAGTGCAGCAGAAATTTTTTTGTAACCTTGGCCAGATCTGTGCCTTGCCACAATTCTGTCTCTGAGCTCTTCAGGCAGTTCCTTTGACCTCATGATTCTCATTTGCTCTGACATGCACTGTGAGCTGTAAGGTCTTATATAGACAGGTGTGTGGCTTTCCTAATCAAGTCCAATCAGTGTAATCAAACACAGCTGGACTCAAATGAAGGTGTAGAACCATCAAGGATGATCAGAAGAAATGGACAGCACCTGAGTTAAATATATGAGTGTCACAGCAAAGGGTCTGAATACTTAGGACCATGTGATATTTCAGTTTTTCTTTTTTAATAAATCTGCAAAAATGTCAACAGTTCTGTGTTTTTCTGTCAATATGGGGTGCTGTGTGTACATTAATGAGGAAAAAAAATGAACTTAAATGATTTTAGCAAATGGCTGCAATATAACAAAGAGTGAAAAATTGAAGGGGGTCTGAATACTTTCCGTGCCCACTGTATAACGAGCACTACAGTGGATAAAGTCTATGTTTGGGCCTCAGATACATTATAAATGACAAACATGTAGAAATGTTAAAGAATTACTTCTGATAAATACTAACTTGATTTTTAAACCAGTGTAGAGTCATTGAGATTTATGTATGTAGATCAGATTTTTACAATTAAGGGCCCAAAATCACACATGAGGTCCATATATTTTAAGAAGCCCATGTCATTAATTTAACAGTCATCAACTTCCCTATAATTTTTATGTCTCCGTTTACAAATGTTGGTACTTACCTTTCTGACTCTGAACCTGAATGGATTCGTGAACCCAGACAGACCGGCACTTGCACTTTTACCGCGGATAAATAACCACGATAGCAAAGAAAAACTCAGTTTCTCATTCATCTTTAATATTAAGCATTTTATGTACTGGTTCCATTATATATTCCTTTTCCTTAAATTCTGTTTTAGCAGCAAGTTTTCAGTGTCTAAAACATGTAATAACGTTCATGAATGTCACTCATAAATATTACTAGTAAACCAGTAGTGGGAACGGCAGTAGTGTCCTCACCACCAGCCACTGGAGACATGCAACGATAAAGTCACTGGAAGTGTGAACGCTAGACTTATTCTAGATGTGGCAGGAGGGGTTATTTTTTGGGCTTACGTTACGGTGCTGTTTTAGCTTATTGGCAGCGTCGCTGCGCTATAAAAGCAGGAACATGCGCGTTACCTGGGATGCGTCACTTGGTGAACTGTTGCGTCGTTAACGCGCTTTCGTCACTTCCCGGAACTGGATGTGAGTGCTTGAGTCGGTAAGAATGCACTGCTAGTTGTTTTGTTGGCTATAGCATGTGTCTAATGTGTTTTAGAGATGGCGACTTGGTTGGAGAGCAATTCTGCCTGACTTGATGAGTTTTGCTACAATGTCGTTTATTATCGTTTACATATATTGGGTATAGACGTCGAAGAAGGTAGGTCGAATGCTCTGCTAATTCCTTGTTAACTGCGTTAAGCGACGTCTACATTCAGGAGCCGCCAGTCGAATTGAGTACATTGATTGCCAACTTAATCCCTTTCTTAGCTGTGAGAATCTGACGCAGTTGCTGGATCGTTTTCCGTACTGGCCTTTGCTGGAAAAGATTCTGTTTGTTGGCTCTTCTTAAAATATTAGTCCCTCCTATCGGTAGGTACGTATGCACGCATACATTGGAGTGAGAGAGTATATCTAACAGAGTAACAGTCTCGCTTTATTTATAGGTGTTGTGACGGCATGTAACTGCATTCCAGTGGGGTTGCTCCGCGTTTGTTTACGGCTGCAGTGCTATCCTGTTTCCTACTTCCTTTTTTTTGTTAACTTTTCTTCCTTGACTGTTTTATATCATTTTTGTTTGCTCTTTTCAGTTGTATCAATATTTTTGTTTCTTAAGTTTGAATTATTTCAATTTCAATTCTAATTATATCTTTGTGATTTTAGGTTTTTTTTTTGTTTTGTTTTTTCTCTCTTTTGTTATACTTTTTTGTATTTTGAAATTGTGATTTTTGTTTCAAGCAACTATTCATTTGTTGCAAAAATGTATTTGTGTTCTTGACTGGTTGAGTTGCACGACCCAGTTTCCAAAGTGACTGTACTTGATTCATATCATTTTTGTCTCGGCAGGGCCTGAGCACTAGGGTCAGAGGACTGGTTTTTAGGTGGTGGTATATTCCTCACAAGTGTGCAGTGACCACCTCACCGTGTGTGCGTGCACGTGTGCGTGTGTACACAGTGAAGTGCAGTGATTCACCTACAAGTGGTGTGGTCTGATTATCCACTTCTTTTTTACTGGTAAGCTCTAGTCCCTGGCCCTCGACTTGTTCTAAAAAAACAAAAAACTCTAAGAGGCATGTTTGCTGGGACAAATGTTTAATTATTTATTTTAATATTGTTTTTAATGAAGATGTTAATAAAGAAGAAATTTTGTACAGTTACCCCTGTCTCTGACTCTAATTAGTGACATGAACCTGTGTATGCCACTTAGGTGGTTTATTTAGTTCTTTGGGTGAAACTCCCAAAGTGGCGTAGTCGGAGTGAGATTGATATCTTGTTAGTTTCCCACTGTATTTAAAGTAAAAGTCCTTATTGCCCTCGAACCCCCGCCACATAGACAACTGTTATAATGTCACATCTGTTTTTGGTTTGATTTCATGCTCATGATTTCTTGTCTTTTATTTTGTAATTTGTCATGTCATGGTTCCTTTGTTTCCTGTATTTTGTCATGTGATCCTTAAATGTGCTTCCTCAGTACAGATGTCATGTTCTGGGGTGCGTTTCCCGAACAACGATGTAACTCGCTGCTGAACTACCATAGTACGATGCATCGTTGAACAAATGAACTAGCTAGTCAAGACTGTTTCCCGAAACCGTATTGTCGCAAACCTGTCGTTCAACCACGTTGGTGAATGACGTCACGCAGGTGGTGGAGTAATAACTTCTTTAAATGAATCCGTTTGAGATCAAATTAATCCTAGAATTTCTGCTATAAATTACAGACATGGCATTAGAGGACTAATTCTCATTTTCCTCAGTTATTTTTCTTTATTTTAAGATTAAATCAAATGCTTGTTCTTACGTACTAGAGCATATACACACATGTGCACTCTCCAAAAACGGTGCTTTAAATCTCTTGACAAACTAAAATATATATAAATGACACTTCTATATATTTGAAATAAAATGTATATATTGTACTTGATGTCAGCTTGCTTATTTTGCTCAAGATGAGGATTTATTAAGTCCACATGTCATAAAAACAGGAAACTATGCTTCTAACCACAGCTCGAGAGCTGTCGTTCCAACCACACAAGTTTGTGATGCAATTTGCGAATGTTCGTTTGAACGATGGTTTCGGGAAACACCAAATCGTTGAACTATGTAAGTAACGACGGAACTTGCAATGTTAGTTGGCTGACGATGCTTTTAGGAAACGCACCCCTGATTGGTTCTTGTTTCATTAGTTCTGTATGTTCATTGGTTGTGACTGTCATGTGCTCCTCTTCATCATGTATTTGTTTTCATTGTATATTGAAGTTAATATGTTGTTCCACGTTTCCAAGCGCTAGGTATGTTGATAGTCTATTCATGCTTTTGTTCATGGTTTGTTTATAGTTTATATTTCATGTTTTTGGACACTGTAAATACATTGCACTTGGTTTCTCTTCACCATCTTCATCTGCTCCATGCCAAACACTGTTACATATAAAAAAAATATGACACTGCATTTAAAAAAAAAAAAAAAAAATCCAACTGGATTTTTTCCATTGGCTTTTGGATTATGGCAGAAAATAAGTTCTGTGATTAACCAAACATGTAAGAATCATAAGCTTTTGTTAAACGTGATAATCTTGACAAATACACAATTTTTATGAATTTTGAAGCATAAATACGATCAGCAAAAGTGAATAGCTAAACGTAGGTTATAAACAAACTACACCATGGTCACATGACTTCAAGCTCACCACTATTAAGCTTCTGACAAATGTTTCAGTCTTTGTTTAAAACATTTTCCTGAAAGTTCAAGTTTGATAGTTTTCTAGAGTGTGATTGTAAACATGAGGCTGTGAAAACAATAGTGAGTATAGATGAGTTTATCTATTCAGCTGATGACTCTTTATGTCTCTGATAACCTCTGTAGTCTCATTTAGCCACTAATTAGCAACCGCCTTTTACATTAAAAGCTTAAAAATTTTTTTAAAAAATCACGAGGGTATCGTGTGTGTTTTAATAAAATGCTAACTTGTTTCCAGGTCTTGGCCTACAAAAACACGTCATCCCTGCACCACTCTACAAACACTGATATATTTTTCTCTATTTTTACTTGATAGCGCATCAATATTGTAAACGTTTATTAAAATATGAAAAGAAGAATTTGTGACCGGATTAAGAAAAAGGAGTTAAAACTACCAACAAAAACAAACTCTGTCATGGAGGACTTTACAGGAAAGTAAAATGAATGTTGTTCTTCTAATTTATGTGTCTCTTTTCTTTTTTATGATATCAAGGTGAGGGCTGTAAAGTAAGCTTTTCATTGTGTGATGAACTCTTACTCCGTACATATGGCAACAAACTTGCTTCACGTGACGCAGCCAGTGTAGACAGTAATTACTGGTTATAATGGTTTCTATTTTGTTTTGTTGTGTCGCATCACTGGAGTCCAGTGCAGACACGGGCAGCATCTGAAACTGCATACTTCCCTACTATATAGAAAAACCGTTGTAATAGTAACCCAGTAATGGGCACCAAAAATGTGTGGCTGAATTAAACAGGCAGAGTGAATACAAAATGTTTAAAGTATAATTGAATATTTTTTTTTAAACTTGCAAAACAGGAACAATCCGAACCCCATTAAACAAAGAAGAGCACATTTATACTGGCGGCCAGCACCATTACGCCGTGGGGAGGGACAAACTCACTTACACTTTACTCATTTTCCCATGTGTGGTCATTCTGTGACCGTCTCAACCGTATATGATGAAAGAAGAATGTCCAAACTCACAGCACTCATAAAAGAGACCTGCTACTTCCGGCGAGAATCTGAAGTGTGCGTATGACGGATTTATTACTGAGGAAACTATAGGAAAGCTATAGGAAAAAGTCTATGACTTTTTCCTATAGCTCCATTCCCGGTTCCACTTCCGGTTCAACTCTATCATTGCTCATTCTTATCTACGTATGTGTGTGACCTGTGTGTATGTTATGTGTTTGTTAGTTTAGTTATGTGTTTGTGAGTTAGTTAATAAAGATTGTGCACAATACATGTTTGGTTCTGACTCCGTCTGCTAATAAATTGCCTCTTAAATGATTTAGATCCTGACTACATGCTCTGAGTAGTACTGTACAATACGAATGTTGTTTTTCCAAAACCTGGAAATGAACATTTCTTAGAATTAATAAACAATCAACACTGAGTGTTCACTGGACGAACAGGTTAATTGATTGTAATATTAATCTTAATGTAGCTACATCCAGTTAATCTGATTAATTATGAATATGTAAAACAGTTAATCATAATTAATAATCATAATGAGTTATGAATAATTATTAATATTTCCCCTTTGAGTTAATTCGCTACAACGCTCAGCAATCACCGGCACCTGATCATCATCACCTCATCACACAAGCAGCATTTAAGCACACACTTCAGTCTGGCACTTTGTCTGGTCTTGTTTTGAGTAAGGACTCACTTACCTGCTCTACTTACCTGCAGTTATTGTCGCTCCATCGTCTCTCCTGATCCTCTGTGTCTCCAGCATCTCCCTGATCCTCTGTGTCTCCAGCATCTTCATTCCCCGGTCTCCTTCCATGCTCCACCATTATCACCGAAGTGTGTGCTCGGCTGCTCACGTCCACAACCTCCTCAACTCACCTACAAAGAACTGTCAGTATTACCATTCATTATTGCATTGCTGCTTCGACTGATATACTCACCTGCCTGTTTGCTTTAACTGCCACGTCTAATAAACACTCTTATTCATTTCTACATTGTTGTGAGTCTGTGTTCTGTAACACCCAGATCCTGCTTTCAAGCCGGCCCATAACCTTTCTAGTCTCGAACAAGGGAAACTATGACGTCAGTAGGCGGAGCTTCCACTACAGACCGCAGTGTGAAAGGCGCCGTTTTTAAAAGCTGTTGGAGTTCAGGTAAATTAATTAAAAACAATATGTAGTTCAGCAGTGGTCTGCAGAAGAGACCAACGCTCTCCTCGCCATCTGGTCAATGAGGGAAATCTAAAAGAAACTAGAAAGTAGTGTGAGGGGAAAAAAAAAAAAAACGTATATGAGGAGATGGTGGGAGAAACCGTGGGTTTAACCAATCCACCAACCAGGTGGTCAACAAGTTAAAAAAATACAGGGATCAAAAAGAGAGAGGGGGAAAGCGGCAGCGGACGGAGCAAAATGGTACATTTTGATGTCATTGACTCCATTCTGGCACATCGGCCAGCAAGTCAGTCAACCGGCACATTGAATTTGTTGAACCCTGGTAAAAATTGCGTTCCGGGAGGTAAAATCCACATTATAAAATTTGCATTCCAGAGGCTAAATATCATGTTATTTGGGGTTGTTTCAAACCGCAGCAACAGTGTTAAAGTAGCCCAATTCTGCGGGAAAACCACAGACTTGGCAACACTGATTACGCTGTGTATGGAAAACTTTGCAAAGCAATTATTGACAAGTCATTTGTACGCACAGGAAAACTTCTCACGAAAAATCTCCACCAATTCACAACACGTGCATATACACATGAATTTGTTCTTAACCTTGTTTGATGTTGATGAATTCGGAGCATTCTAAACGTGCGACCTTGTGCGCTTGGTTATTAATTTACATAATAAACACCCAAACTAGCTCAATATAAGGGCTTTCCACAACACAGCACTTGTCTCGAACAAAACAAGAGCAAATAGAGAAACCGGAGCAAATACAACATGGTAATTTTAATGAATGAATATAATTTTTTATTTAAGCATTGTATTTTTAAGTAATGTGCCTCACAACAACTTCTGGCAGACCATCAACACACATTAGATGGGAATGAAGAAGCTGAGGTCCAGCCGTTAAGGACGTGGCAGCTGGCCTACCAGAAATAAATGATTCTTTGAATAAATTGCTAGCATTTCTTAGCAGTCAAATAAATGCATCTGTATGTCAAGTCAAGTCACCTTCATTTATATAGTGCTTTTTACAATACAGATTGTTTCAAAGCAGCTTCACAGTGATAGTAGGAAAATTAAAGGACAGAGATTGTTTTGGCTTTACAGCAGCTCTAGGAAAAAGTTATTATCGAGCGAAAGTAGGTTTTTAATTGAATCACTTCTGTTGTAAAATTAATTATTAACTTGAATGACACCTTTTTAAGCTAAAAACAGAAGATTTTAATGCGTTCTTGCCGTTAATTTTACGCATTTAGTCTATAGGTATGAGCGTTTGAATGTGTGTGTGCTCAGACGCTTAGTCTTTTTTACAGAGTGACATTGCCAAATAACTTGTCTGGCCCACATAACACAGAAAAATTAGTCGTTTCCATGTACCCATGCAAACTGAAATCATTTTGATAACATTTTATCCATACATAGGGAAAGGAAAGGGAAGGAGGCCTTCGCAGGGAATAGTTTAGTTAATCACGTTAGCTAAATACTAAATAACTAGTAATGTTTATACTACCTTTCTGGACCCTGAATGACAGTAATTACGTAAAAAAAAAACCTTTGATTTTATCAAAAATATCTTAATTTGTGTTCTGAAGATGAACGAAGGTCTTATGGGTGTGGAACGACATGAGGGTGAATAATTAATTAATTTAATTCTTGGGTGAACTAACCTTTTAAGAGATCGACAGGTGAGTGCATCATTCACATGATCTAATCTAGACATTTATTTTCTTTTAACACTGATCAACGCATATACATAAGATCTTATCATTTAAATATGGTTGACATGGTAGAACCAATGATGTTTAGATCTCATAATATTTGCACTTAAGTTTAGGTAGGTCCAACAGAAATAGGCCTACTATAGAAATTGTACAAAGTAATCAAATGTAAAATAACTCTGGATAGTTTCACTGTTAACACATTAAACAGGTCAATTCTTACAATTAAAGTTTCAAAAGTTATTTAGTGACAGACAGCAGCATGTATGTCTTGAAGAGTGCTTTTTATTAAAAACAACAGCCGTTAAACATCGAAAACGATCAGAGGGAGTGTTTTCTCTGCTTTAAACATCAATCAGACAGCTAACTTCTCCAATCTCGACCATCGTGATATCAACATCTCGAGGCCACTCAGGCGGTGTTTAAAGGGTTAGTTCACCCAAAAATGAAAATTCTGTCATTTATTACTCACCCTTGTGCCGTTTTACACCCACAAGACCTTATCTTCGGAACACAAATTAAGATATTTTTGTTGAAATCCGATGGCTCCATGAGGCCTACATAGGGAGCAATGACATTTCCTCTCTCAAGATCCATAAAATCCACGAATTATTTAGTGATGGCCGATTTCAAAACACCACTTCAGGAAGCTTTGAAGTGTTATGAATCAGCGTGTCGAATCATGATTCGGATCGCGTGTCAAACCGCCAAACTGCTGAAATCACGTGACTTTGGCGCTCTGAACTGCGGATTCGACACGCTGATTCATAACGCTCCAAAGCTTCCTGAAGCAGTGTTTAGAAATCGGCCATCACTAAATAATTCGTTATTTTGTTTTTTTTGGTGCACCAAAAATATTCTCGTCGCTTTATAATATTAATATTGAACCACTGTACTCACATGAACTGATTTAAATATGTTTTTAGTACCTTTATGGATCTTGAGAGAGGAAATGTCATTGCTCCCTATGTAGGCCTCACGGAGCCATCGGATTTAAACAAAAATATCTTAATTTGCATTCCGAAGATTAACGAAGGTCTTACGGGTGTAAAACGGCATGAGCATGAGTAATAAATGACAGAATTTTCATTTTTGGGTGAACTAACCCTTTAAAGGATTAGTTCACTTTCAAATGAGAACTAGCCCAAGCTTTACTCATCATTATACAAATTTGTGTCCTGATATGTCACAAAAATGCACGTGTGCGCACATACACACACACACACACACACACACAAAGATGCCCTGATGCTATATGCACACAATCATATATTTATCAAAACCATCAAGTACACACAAACACACACATACATATACACACATATTCCCATTCACCCACTGCAAACAGCAAAAATAATAAAACAAGTTTTTTGAGAATTCATCTTACATTTTCTCTACATTCTCATTGCATTGCTCTTTGTTACAGTATGTGTTATTTTCAAAATCTTCAATGCTATAGTTCACATATTGTGTGTGAACTCTAGCTCATAAGAACTGCATGGTTAAAATATGACATTTTTTGTTGCTTAAGCCCTGATGTCCATTGTAGTGGACATGAAAAAAAAATCTAATAAAAATGAGTTTGCACAAATCTGCAAAGAAAAATTTGAAAAATAAAAAACCCTTTCATCATTCACTCATGCCATCCCCGATGTATGTGACTTTTTTTCTTTGGATAAACACAAATGAAGACTTTTAGGGAAATAAATAATCCATCTCTGTGAGTCCATATAATGCAGTTGAATGGTTGAAAAGCTCGGTTTAAGCTTGAAAAACCACACAGCGATTGTGATGGTAAACCATACAACACCAGAGGATGAATCAGTGTCTTCTGAAGCCAAACAATTGCTGTCGCTTTAATACAAAGCCCACTTTTCAAAATTCAGTCAACAGCTGATGTGTAAAATCAAGTCCTGCCCTAAAGAGAGAGAGCTGCTTCTCTCAGCTAGCACATTTTAGTTCATATTCATGGTGTCTCAAAATAGCACAGTTGAGTACACTTAGATGTTCCTAAGATTATCTTATTAAAGAAGAACGTTTAGTATATTAAGTACAAAATTAGTGCGTGAAAATAGAGCACTTTAAGTACATTATAGAAATGTACTTTTTTCACCTGGTTGGCTCTGACTCGCCGCATTTGAGCATGATCTGTCGTAAGTATCAAATTACATTCATAATCGGCCTTACAATCGTTAAGTGTGTCTCCGTCTTCAAACACTAGCTGTAGCTGAGACTGGAAGAGTTTGTGTAACCCACATTAAAATATGGTCTAAATAAATAAACAGATAACTGCAATAATTCATAATATTCCATAGTTAATAAGTAAATGGATTAAAAATAAACATTTCATTAAGAGTTCAGAAAAAAAAAAAATGCTTCCCCTTAAGAGGTTCTCTCTTTTTAATGGTGGAAACAAGCTTTTATATAAACCCCCTTCTGGAACCTTTACTCTTAAGAGGCTCTATATATGAAAGGCCTGACAGGATCCTTTAAGGTTTTTTATAGCACCTTTTCTTCTAAGAGTGTTTTCTGCATGTTTTCTGCTAACCAGCACTGAAGGTCACACCGGGATCATGTCTGTCTTTGAAGAGTCTCTCAAACACCATCAGTCTTCCTCTCTCCGTCTGAAGACACTCAGATTAGCAGCAGGTGTGTAAGCATCGTCCTCTCACTGTTTCCCAGACTTGGACACGCAGTGGCACTGCGTGACACGCTGGATCTTGCAGTAGCAGTCGAGGCTGGTGAAGCGGTGCGGCCGGCAGAAGGCACACGACTGGAATGACTCCTGCTCCTTCTTGACGTGTCGAGGGATGAAGAAGTTGCACTGGCCGTAGCAGAAGCGGTTGATGACCGTCCGGCTCCTGCAGTCCTCCTGACTGACCGTCTACCGCAGTGGCTGCATCTTGCACCAGTCGCTCTTCAGGTACTTGTGCCCCATCACCACCAACACTTCCTGGCTGGAGGCCAGCACTTCCTGTTTGTGAACGCACCGGTCCGGAATACATTTTGGTGAGTCTTGCCTCATTTTGTTGAATTCTTTTGATTGTATATGCTGTTCATTAAAATATTGTGACACATAAGCCATGGCTTTAAACGGCTCTTTTTTAAGAGCCACCAGTTAATAATAATAATTAGTGCAGTTTACAGCACAACATCTATGTGTCATTTCTGTTTCTGCTAGATGTGCCGTAAAGAGTGCTGCTTTCAGCCCCCTAGTTGCGGGTGCATCTCTGTGATGACGTTGCAATTAATTGTGAAATGACCCGTCTATTCTCACAATTAATTCTTTAAAAAGTTAGAGCATGAAAAATTGCGACACTTGAATCTGCTGTGGTACAACAAGAGAATGGGGACAAAATACTATATCTGCAGAACCATTAATAGCCACAGGAGGGGAGCCTTTGAACACCAATGAATACAACCCAATATCTTATGGAATTCACACATAGAAACTCTTTGAATTAAATGTTTTTTTTTTGTTTTTTTTTTTAACACAGTTACACATATAAAGGCTAGTTCCACCCAGTCCTCGCGTCATCAAATCAAGATTAAACCACTGGAGTCACATGGATTACTTTTAGGATGTCTTTACTACCTTTCTGGGGCTTGAAATTGGTAGTTGTGTAGCTGTCAATGGATGGACAGAAAGATCTCAGATTTCATTAAAAAGATCTGCATTTGTGTTCTGAAGATGAACAAAAGTCTTACAAGTTTGTAATGACTCGAGGGTGAGTAACTGCCAACAATGGAAAGTCCTTTCAGTTTTCGGCCAAAATAAGAGCTTGATGGTTTATTTTCTAAGGGAACATGGTGGCGTTTGCTCACAAAACCTTTGCATTCCCTCGCAAAACTTTTGTATTGTTTGTGAGTGAAAGCTAAATTTCTCGGGGAATGCAAAACATTTGCCAGAGTACGCAAAAGCATCGCCAAATAATTTTTCTTCCTATCTTCACTTTTTTTCCTTCACGTCCCTTTAGGGGCTTCGTAATTTTCCAATATCGTTTAGCTCCAGGAAAGATAGTTTATGATTTAATTTCTATTACTATGTCTATTTCCCTACAACATATATATATATATATGTGTGTGTGTGTGTTTTATTTAAATTACTTTTAATTATTTTTTTTAATATTTAATTATAATGAGTTTGCATGGAACAGCTGCATTTTTTTAAATTCAGAGTGGCAGTTGAGAGTTGTCATGGTGACTGGCGAATCCTCAAACAACACAGAGGACCACTTGAATGACACCAGGTTTTGTCTCTCTCACTCTCACTTATTGATAAAGGGATACTACATTCTTAATAATATAAACTGTTGCATGAACAATACAATTCAGTATTTACTCCTGAAAATAAATGCAGTGAAAATGCCAGTGAATTCTTGAAATGTTTTGGTACTGTACATTTAATGCAGTAATGATCTACAGTCTATTCTGATTCATCAACACAGTTTCATTGATGATTTATAACCAACAATAAACCCAGGATAGAGCGGTTGAGTGAATGTGGTCTGGACTGTGTGGATGAGGATCATTGTGTCTCCAGAGACGCTGTAGAAGGACAGAGTTCCTGCACTGTGATCCACATACACTCCTATTCTACTGCTGATGGACTTTACACGGAGTTTAGTCTGTATGTTATTGTGTTTGAACGAGTATCTGGAGGAAGAGCAGATCAAACTCCAGGACTGATCATTACGTCCAAACCAACACTCATTACCCCGTCCCTTCCTGCTGATGCTCTTATATGACACTGATATTAACACATCACCACTCCTCTCAATCTCCCAGTAACAGCGTCCACACACACTCTCTCTACACAACACCTGATACACATCAAATCTGTCTAGATGATCAGGATACGGCTGGACTGTGTCAGTGACAGTAATCACTCTGTTACTCTCAGACAGACGGAGGTTTTTATTCACTGTGTTCAGATCCAGGTTGAGCTGATGGGAATCTGATGGAGAGAAAACACATCAGAATCAGTAATTATCAATCTGTCTGATATCTTGTGCAAATCATCATTATTATCCATCATCTAGGTCCTTTACCCAACCCAAGAAAATGGTTCATTAATATCATAGTGATATTTCACAATATTACTGTTTTTACTGTATTTTGGATCAAATAGCAGAAGAGACTTATTTCAAAAACTTTTTTTTTTAAAAATTATCTGTCAAGATATATATATTTTTTTCTTTATATTTCATTTTGTGTAATTACTATTATTATTCACCTGTATATCATGAATTTTATATTATATATGAATGTCACTGAATGCCACATAACAGATTTGACTGGATAGTTTAAATATTATCATTAGTTTCCCAAGGACCAAAAAAAGCCAAGTGAATCAAATTATATTTATGAGTGTTAAATAAATAAATAAATGCTTTAGAAATCTGGCACTGAAACCTTAATTACGTAGATTATCACAAACTGCAGCCAATCAGCAAACAGGAAGCATTCATAAAAAAATTCCAATAGAAAACAAGAAAAAACATATTGAAAACAGTGTTTTATTGTGTCTGAATGCTAAACGCAGAAGTTGTTTTCACTGGAAGTTCAGCAGCTGAGCTACAGAAAGCTGACAGAAACACTGAAGTAAACAGTCGTGGTGATGGAAATGAAACAGTCTGTTCTGGGGTCTGTTCTTTATATGTGGATTACTCAATTAGCTGGATTTCATTGTTGACTTTTAGAAAGTATAATGCATTAAAACATGACAAACAACCAATTTCAGAATCTGCAAATATTATAATGCATTTTAACTTTGGTTATAATTATATTTTTTCATAAATAATATATAATAAACATTATAAAAACCTTTATGATGCATTATACATAAGGGCTTTAAGTCTTACCAAAATTTATTTTGCAAGTAATTACAAGTTTCATCTTGTAAATCTTTGGCTTTTATGTGCTTAAACACCAAGAACACTTCAACACCTTTTGAAGATATTGCTTCCAGCGACCGCTGATGTTCTCAGAACGACCCGTTGACAAACACTAATTCACATTAAAACTCTTCTGTCATGTTTTCTTTCTCCTTCTACAGGAAAAACATGAACACACTTTGAGTTTTTCTGCTTGTTTTCTTAGTGACTTACATTGTAGGAAGTCGTTCCTGGTTCTGGGAATAATGTTGGTGATAGTGACTGTGGAAATCAACAGACATGAAGAGTGTGACTATCATGTCAAGAGAAAATGATCCCTGCATCCGTTCCTAAGACATTTCTAATGTGATCTTCTACATGATATGAGATGATGGAGGATCATTTCTGAGAGCAGATGAATCTCCAGGACTTTACCTCTGTCAGAGATCTTCTTCAGCTCCTCTTTGCAGAAATCCTCCAGTTTGTCTCTCAGCTGAAGGACAGATTCTCTCACGACATCGAAAGAGGAGAGAGAACTGAAGGGATCGTCATTTACGTCTGTAGATTCAGGAGGAGCTGAGAGAGACTGGAAACTCTACAGAAAGCAGAAATCAAAGCTCATCACCTCCACACTTCAGACAATAACCTGCACTACTGTCAGATTTGAGCAGCTCTTGTTGATCTTTAGTAACTCTCCTCAATCCAGCACTTTCACAGCATCAGCTTCATTCTTCTCATATTCATTATATCATGTTAGAGCTGTAAGATCTAGTGTTTGACACTTACACTATATGTGAACTTTCTAGGAAAACACTTGATGATCAAACATCTGCCAGTAACATAAATGTAACAGATCAAGAGCATCAATGGAGTCACATGACAGGGTTGAGTAGATTTGATCAGGAAAAGCAGCTCAAAATCAATGAGTAGATTGACCTTTATTTATAATTTTTGAGCAGTTAGTGGCTCTGAAATTCACAAGGACTCTTAGGACACGATCCCAAGGTCAGGTTTTGTGGTTTAAATTCGCTGAAGCAGAGGTAAAATCCAGCCTTACTTTCTGTTTGAGGACTAAATATTAAATATTAGTGAAGTTTTGAACTGTTGTCATCTGGAAGCTCAATGTATCTTTCAGAAAAGAAAAAAGTTTCCTAAGAGATTTCCAGAGCTGAACTGCATTTGTAAGTGTGTCTCTTTCAAAAGAAGAAGATCAGATGAGAGTCTGACTGATGATTATATAATAACCGAACACACAGATCAACACTTCAGTCAACGGCTCATTCTGCTCTCATGAAATGTTTCTCTGTGAGTCTCTTGCTCAAGTCCACTATGATCCTGTTCTTCTAGATCTCTGTTACCTGCAGGAAATGGATGTGATCCTGTGTGTGTGAAAGCTGCTCCAGCTCAGCGTCTCTCCTCCTCAGATCATTGATCTCCTGCTCCAGTCGCTCCAGTCGTCCTTCAGCTCGACTCACTGCAGTCTTTTCCTGATCTCTGATCCGCTGTGTGGCCTCAGAGCGGCTTCTCTCAATGGAGCGGATGAGCTCAGTGAAGATCCTCTCACTGTCCTCCACTGCTGTCTGTGCAGAGCGCTGTTAGGACACACATCACAATCACACAGTGGCTTCAGTGAGTCCTGACTGAGACTTCTCAAACTTCTCTTCTTCTCCAGACTCACCTTATGAGACTCCACAGCCTCTCTCAGCTGCTGAAGATCTTTCTCTCTCTGCTGGATCCTCTGCTGGAACGACCTCTGCGTCTCCTTCAGCTGGTGCTAAACGACAAACCGATCACAGGAGAAACATCACATAAATCATCAAGTAAACAGATATGAATCCAGTATCAGTGAAGTGCTGAGATTGAGGGGTTAAAGATCTTGGATGGTAAGGTTATAGGTTTTTATTATATTACAGCATTATTTCATCAATGTCTAGTTTTATAGGAATAGTTCACCCAGAAATGTAAATTCTTTACAAACTTGTATGATTTTCTCTTGCAGAACACAAAAGAAGATATTCTGAATAATGTCTGTTTCTAGAGCCCAAATCAAATATGGCGACACGTCAATAACAGTAATAAAAACCTCACTGGCTCATGTGTTTCACATGACTAAACATGCAAATATATTTGACTTTTCCTATCACTTAAGAAGATTTATGTTATGTTTCAATTTGCATATAATGGTCATAAATAATATTCAAAATTAGAATTACTGTGTCCCAAATTGTAGTATGATTATTCCAAAGATACCCGGATGATCTACTATTACTGTTTAGAATCCGGAGTGAAGATCGATGCACACTCTAACGGATAATATTGCCCACAACCCACTGTGCGATGGATGTGGATTCGATTATAACTAAAAAAAACAAATGAATAAAAAGTGTTAAAGAAACCACAAACATGGTGGATGGACGAGTCTGATGGTTAAGTAGAAAGGTTTAGATAAATAAGTTTGAGTGAATAATAATCAGTATATAACCTGACGAAAAGATATTTATTCAATGTTATCCATGTTATTTTTCATCTGCAACACCATTATGAACTTTTGTAATGATACGTTTGTCATTAACTTTTAAATGCATCATTACGCAAACACATGAGGAGTGTCTAGTCATGAAAGACCCAATACTGGCAGATCAACCTGCTACTACATTTCTCCCTGAAATGGTAAGAAAGTAAATTAAATTGAATGTGGAGGACGTTAAATGTGATAAGATGATTGACAGGACAGTGTAAACTGTGACAGGATGTGTGTAAGTAAGTGATAGAGATGTCCGTTAATGGCGTACATAATGCCCTCCACAAATATTGGCACCCTTAGTAAATATGAGCAAAGGCGGCTGTGAAAATAAATCTGCATCGTTTATCCTTTTGATCTTTCATTAAAAAAGTTAACAATATCCTAACCTTTCATTGAAGTAAAACAATTGAAAATGGGGGAAAAGGCTCATGAAATAAATGTTTTTCTCCAAAACACGTTGACCACAATTATTGGCACCCAGCAGCCAATAGCTCTGAGTCTTCACCTATAACTCCTGATGAGTTTGGAGAACATCAGAGACCATTCCTTCATGAGGAATCTCTCCAGATCCTTCAGATTCCCAGCTCCATGTTGGTGCTTCTTCTCTTCAGTTCACTCATTTTCTTCAGGGTTCAGGTCAGAGGACTGGGATAGTCATGGCAGAAGCTTCATTTTGTGCTCAGTGACACATTTTTGTGTTGGTTTTGGTGTTTGTTTTGGATCATTGTCCTGATGGAAGATTTCTTACAAGATTTCTAGCAGAAGCGTTCAGGTTTTGATTTTTATCTGTTGGTATTTGATAGAATCCATGATACCATGTATCTGAACAAGATGTCCAGGACCTCCAGCAGAAAAATAGGCCCACAACATTAAAGATCCGGCAGTATATTTAACCATAGGCATGGGGTACTTTTTATCCCTGTGTGCACCAAACCCATCTGGTGGGTTTGCTGCCAAAAAGCTCTTTTTTTAGTTTCATCTGACCATAGAAGCCGGTCCCATTTGAAGTTCCAGTCTTGTCTGACAACTGAATATGCTGAAGATTGTTTCTGGATGAGTGAGGAGGTTTTTTCTTTAAACCCTACCAAACAACTTGAAAGGGTTAAAATACCTTCTTTTGTGTTCCTCAGAAATGAAAGTCATACCAGTTTGTATTCAGAATTCAGCAATTCAGAAGTAAATGATGAATGTGAACTTCTGGTTTAAAGGGGTCCTATTAAGGAGCCCAATCATTTATTCCTGTCAATCATCATTACGAACGTATACCAGCAGCAGTCATTGCACCATCCCAGTGACAATTCTTACAGCATCTCTCCACCTCCCCATCACTGGTTATGGTAAAGCGCGTTACATTTCTAACACACACTCTAAGCAGTAGACCAATCACAACGGACTCGGACCGGCTGACCAATCAGAGCAGACTGATTTTTGAAAGGCAGGTTTTAAAGAAACTGAAACTAAAACAGTGTTCAGACAGAGGGTGTAAACAGACATTAAACGATTTAAATGTATTTTAGTAGACCCCATAAACAAAATGATGAACCTGTAAATGATCATAATGGGACTCTTTAAGTTCATACCTGTTTCTCTGTCCTCTGTGCTGCAGCTGATACAGTGTCGTGGTTTTTATGTTCATCCATACACAGCACACATATACACTTCTGGTCAGTGCGGCAGAAAACCTCAAGGATCTTGTCGTGTTTCGGGCAGATCATCTCCTGCAGTCGTCCAGTGGCTTCAGTCAGATTGTGTCTCTTTCCATTAAACAAACTCTCATGTTGTTCAAGGTGAATCTGACAGTAAGAGTTCAGACACACCAGACAGGACTTGACGGCTTTGTGTTTTCTTCCAGTACAGACGTCACACTGCACATCTCCAGCTCCAGCGTAACAGTCAGCAGGAAGATTAATCTTCTTCAGTTTCTCCACCATTTCAGCCAGAATGGTGTTTTTAGCTAAAGCAGGTCTTGGACTGAAGGTCTGTCTGCACTGAGGGCAGCTGTAGACTCTCTTCTGATCCTCCTGATCCCAGCAGTCTGTAATACAGATCTTACAGTAACTGTGTCCACAGGGAATGGTCACTGGATCCTTCAGGAGATCCAGACACACTGAACACATGAACTCATCCTGAGAAAATCTGGCTTCTGCCATTTTACTGCAGCAATACAGAGACACAAACACACAACAGCTCGACTACACTTAAGTTTCTCTTTCTCTGAACTCATTTGATTCCTGTTTCCTGGTTCTGTGTTTGAGTGACGTGTGCAAAACAGGCGTGTCTGTAAAGCAGTTTCCTCATTCCTGGTCAAGGAGAGTCTCATTGCTGCTAAGTTTGTAGTTCCTACACACGTTGTATTTAATCAGTCTCAGAAACACTATAAGTTAGAGAGAAGCAAGACAGAATTATTGTTCCTTAAAGTCACAATGAAATCAAATTTGCCAAATCTTTTTTTTATTATTGAATATTGCAGTATTTATTATAAATGGTTTATCCACACACATCATTTTGTTAAATTCATGTGTGCTTGTAATCTTGAATCAAAATAACTTCCCCTCTCTCTTGCAGCAACATCTCCTCCCTGGTGATGTGTTTACTGGCGTGAGGGCGGGGCAACCTGTCACTCACATGAGATCCACCAATAGCAAACCACAACCATCCAATCAATTCCCCATGGACAATAACAAGCCCCGCCCTACATTTGTTCTTGTTCCAGAAGCCGTTTCACTCAGTTATATGTCACAATTGTGAAATTACTATCATAACATATTTCATGCTGACATTAGTGATGGGGAGTCGACTCCAAAAGAGTCGATTCCTCGACTCTGATTAGCCCCAGAGTCGGGGTCGACTCCAGCACAGGAATCGACTCTCGGTGTCGACTCTGCTGCTGTGTCCAGAATCGCTCACTTGTTTACTGATTCTTGAATCCATAAGCCTACATAATGCATGGCAGTTAAGTGCATAATGTCTATGGTTAAGTGCACTAAGCAAGGAGTGAACGAAATGAAGCAAGGAATTCGGACACTGACGAATCGCGCCAGAGAGCTGTCGCAGAAACTTTGTCACATACATTTATGTAGCTTACTTTAGAAATAGATAACAGTCATAGTGACTTTAGTTTGTAATTATACATACCTCTGTGTCAGCTTTAGTATTGATGGTAGCTTATATTATTGCAGTAAATATAGATTTGATTTTTCATAGTTAACAGTGTTCACAGTGGGAGTCGGGAGTCGGAGTCGACTCCAAAAAACCTGGAATCGAACACCCCTAGCTGACATTAAAACCTCATGAATGAGTATCATTAAATATTTAGTCTTTTAAATGATAAATAGGGATTATTTTTGCTGTGAGTTATGTTTTCATACATTTAATCAAAGTTTGGAGTCTCAGATTATCAGAAAATTTACAGTAAAATCAATATATTTGACATACATTTTTAAGTGATGAACAAAGAAAGAAATATGATTCTTTCTGGTTGTTTTTGACAACTTGCCATAATGCCATAAAGTAGAGCCTACCTTGTGGTGGTGTTATTAAAAAATAAATTGTTGCAAATGTCTAAAGATTTTTTGGAGTTTGCCTATTCCCAGCAGCTATTTTTTTTTTATTTTTTTATTTATTTATTTTTTTTATGTACACTGTCAAGCCAGAAGGACCACGTGCTGTAATGGATGGACTCAGAGAGGTTGTACAGGTGATTTTGTGAGATCAACCACTATCACTGGTGTACACACAGCACTCTACACTTTGAATCTAGTGGCAAAGAATATTTTTATAAGAGGAACGTATTGAGGAACTGATAGCCATGTCTCTACCTGTGCCCTGAGTTGCAAAACCTCTGGGAGTGAGCACAAGAACCATACGCCGGAGAATGTCAGTGTGGCAAGCGGTGTGATTGATAATGAGTGTCACCTGAGTGCCACACCGGTCTCGTATCTATGAACCATTGTGAACATACAGAGCTTTCTGAACCACTGTCAGCAGGTAATTAAACAGGAAGTGTTTGTCAGATCTCACAATGGGTTTTACGAGAGAACACAAAAGCTTTGAAAAATATTTTTTTCTCCCATCCCAAATTTGAACATTTTTCAATAAAATTATATTCGAATACAGTAGTGGCCAAAAGTAAGATTGACATCTTCACCCTTTATTCATATATTATAAAAATATGTCAAAGATAAATATATTGCTTAGTTGTGTTTGTAGTCAATTATTTTATTCGTGATAATGCATTGTAACATGCCAAATTGGATATAGGCTCTCATACAAATAAATAAAAAACACATGCAAATAGAGAACCATTGTGTTATGTGTGTTATGACAGTAGTTTACAGTAAATTGTGCATTTAATTTGTTTCTGTTCTCCTATGACGTAACAGTAACCAGGGCCTGCTGGAATATTTTGAAGCTGGGACTTCTGGGGCACATGGTCACTGTCATGGAGGCTGAGCAGAGGAAGGAGATCTAAACAGCTTGTTTTTGTTCAGCACTTGCACATTATTATTATTATAGCCATTTTTTGCACTTTACAGTATGTTTATTGTTCAGTTTGTTCAAAGAATAATACAAAATTTAATTATTTTTTTTTTAGTCTAGACATTACAATTATTTTATTCATTTTAATAAATCTGACGTCATATATTTCTGTATTGTTTTTCACATTACATCCAAAGCTGATTACAATGCTATGATTACAATTACAATACTGTGAACACAAATTAACATATTAAGAACTTTAATGATTAATTATCATTCAAAACAAACTATTATTACACATAAAAATTAGCATATTAAGTAATTCATTCATCTTGCCTGTTAAAATATTGTAGCTTGCACATCATTTTCTTCTGGTTGCCCATGCTCAGGTACTGGCTGAACAGGGGGCCGTATGTTTGACCTCAGTGTAGACGATAGAGGTGATCCACACTGAAATTGTCTCCATGTTCCTCACAGATATTATGGAGCACACAGCAGGTCAGCACCATCTTCTTTACAAGTTCCAGGCTCCAATCATTTCTCTTCAGGAGACAGCGCAATCGTCCTTTCAGCCTCCCAAAGCTCATCTCCACTACAGACCTTGCACTGCTTAATCTGTATGTCTGTTGTTGGGGGGTTAATCTGCCGGTGTCTGACAAGAGTTTTATTACTCTGCAGGGGGTGAGCAGGGTCTCCTATTAGGTAATGTCCAACATCACAGCCAGCAATGTTCACTTTGTTTTGACCCAACAGATGTCCATCAAGTCAAGTCATCTTCATTTATATAGCGCTTTTCACAATACAGATTGTTTCAAAGCAGCTTCACGGTGATAGTAGGAAAATTAATGGACAGATTGTTTTGGCTTTACAGCAATCAAATGTAAAATAACTCTGGATAGTCTTCACTTCATTCAAATTACATTCGTGCACAAGATGGCGTCTGTCAACTTCTGGGATATGAGAGTGTGCGTTAGTACTTCTGTTTTAAGCATTTCCGCACTGGAATAACAAGAGTTTTGATATCGACACTAGAACTAGCTAGTAAGTAAGAATGAGTGGATACACCTGTATACCTACATAGAATTTCTTCAAAGGTATAATATTCCAATAATCCCTAAAGAATATTGTATAGTGTTTGATGCTATACCATCCAGATTAAAATGTCTGTTTAAAGGAAATGTGAATAAGGAGACTGTGAGTCTCAGACCTGATGTTGCAATTAACAGAGTTACTATTAATGATAGAAGATGGAATAATTGCTTTATCAGGAAGTTACTAACAGAATACAGCCTAATATCTTAAAAAACAAAAACAAACGGTTGCTGCCTAAAAAATATTGCATAAATAAGGTGAGAGAAGTACATTTTATAATACTCCATCTGGTGTACCCAGTTAAAACTTAGATTTCATACGGAGGTAGATGTTATATGTAATTTCAGTGGGACTTTTTAACTGCATTTATAGCAAAATGTTTTGGAGAGATTTGGAATGTTTCCTTTGTAAATGCCTAGGCATGAAAGTTTACTTTTTCTGAAAAATATGTATTTTCTTATTTTTTATTTTAATAGACAAAGATTACCACCAAATCTGGCCTTTATTGTTAATCTTTGTTTGATTATGGGGAAATACCATATACATACACAGAAATGGGCTAAAGGAAAACCCAACATTTTGTTATTTCAGATAGATATGAAAAATTATATTGAGTTACTACTTGGGTTGAAAAACAATAAAGCAAAACGCACTAGGTCTCTTTGTGAAGCTTTTATGTTATTTATATGATGATCTCATACCTGTTCTTTTTTTCTGTTTGTTTTTTTTTCTTTCTTTCTTTCTTTTTTTTTTTTACTTGTATTATTATTTGTATTATATTGTATATTTTCTATTTCTTTATTGTAGTTTATATTTGTTCAGTACCTTTATATTATGTTGTTAAATTCCTTAAGAATCCGTTTTCTGCTATATATATATATATATATATATATATATATATATATATACACATATATATATATATATATAGAAAAAATATCTATTCTTATTTCTTTCTGAGTAATGCGTGCGTCGCAGTTGTGACGTCACTGGCGCGCAGCGCGTTCTCGCTTCAGTGCGGGGGAGCGCGCTGCGCGTTCTCGCTTCAGTGCGCGGGAGATCTGAGCGGAGAAAGATGTGCGTTTTGTTCGCTCGCGTTCAAAAGTGTCTTAAAAGGGAAAATCAGTGATTAATATATCTGTGTTTCGTTAAAATGTGTAAATGAGATGCATGACTATACTTATAACCAAGTTTAAAGCCGTTTTATCTGCAAAAAGTGTAGTTTTAATCGAGGGATGCAGCGTGAGGTTGTATGTTAGCTTCAAAGTTATTAGCCTGTGAAGCGAGAACTTCTCTTCTGTGTTTGAATGTTTGACAGGAGCAGGAAACATTAATAATACAACGATTAATAACTGCATGTTTCCAACTTGTGCAGGTATAGTTACATATTTTGATTAGCCTTTGACATCTAATTGGTTTTTATATATATATATATATATATTACACACACACAATATTAAATTTCAGCGGTTCACTTGATTTCTTAATCAGAAGGACGATGGATGTTGGTTGTGATACAAATGGATGATTCTTAGTTAGTTTTAGTTAATGTGTATGGTTTTAATAGATCTGATATGATTGCTACTCTTATCTCAGAGATTTCTCTGCTTGTTCTTGGTAATTAGAGATTTATAATGAAGCCCCTAACTTTCTTGAAGACCAGTATCCTCCCAGAAAGTGATATTAATCCAGTCATTTTTGATATCTGTCAGTCTTTAAATTTGATTGATGCAGATGCATTCCTGAATCCTGATTCCATCTCTTTTTCTTTTTCTTGGTTTAAGTCAGATTTTTTTAAACCCAAAAATCACATATTGATTTATGGTTGGTCTCCGTGTCTTTGATTTCATTTTTGATGTCTGTTTCTTGCACTTCTTCACCATTAACTGATCATTGTGGTTTTGAGTTGGTCCTGAAGCCACATAATTCAAGAACACAATAATCCTGGCTACTGGAAATTAAATCGTTCCTTGCTTCTAAATGAATCTTACTGCACAGGCATAAAGCAGTTAATAAAATCAACTCGACGCTCAAAAAAATGATTTTATGATACTGTTCAGTTTATTTTAAAATAAATTATTTTCATTTAACACTGTTGTATTAGGTTTCTCATTTAAACAATTGAATCGTGTTAACCCTTTAGGACCCAAAGCTAAAATAGCCTGTTTTCACATGTTTTTATTTTTTAATTCTAAGAATTCTCACACAATGTGCAAAGAGGTTGTTTTTTTTTCTTCATTTTTAAATTTACATGGAAAAATAAAGTGGAACACATCAGCTGGAAATCTTTAATCCAGCCGTACTCAAAGGGAGGTTTGAATTTTATTTAAAATAAATTGGTTAAAAAATGTTTAAAGGGGAATTTGGTTTGGTTCTGGATTCCTAATTTGATTTTTAAAAGATGTGGAATTTTACCTTTTTTTTTTTTTTTTTTTTTTTGCTTTCTTGTGATTTTAAATGTACGAGACTACCTATTTCATAAGCAAGCTCTTGAATCATGGAAGCTGATATTTAAACATTTTTTCTCACATCATATGGAATAATCAATATATGTTATCGTCTCGTAAATCCCTTTTCTTTCCTGATTCGTTTAATAAGGGTATTGTTTTTGTGTCAGACTTGGTAAACAATAATGAAGACTTTTATTCTTATAATGACTTTATTGAACTATATGGTATAAATGCATCAAAACAGAAGTACATTAAGTTTACAAAGACAGTCCCTTCTAATTTGCTGTTCTTGGTGAAATCTTATAAATTATACTGTAATTTGAGTTTGAATATCCCTCAACTTCTTATTTTACCTTCTTTTTTTTTTTCTTCTTTTTTTTTTTGGCTTTCTTGTGATTTTAAATCTACCTATGAAGCTTTCAAACTTTCGTAAGCAAGCTCTTGAGTCATGGAAGCTGATCTTTAAACATTTTTTCTCGCATCATATGGAATAATCAATATATGTTATCGTCTCGTAAATCCCTTTTATTTCCTGATTCGTTTAATAAGGGTAAACAATAATGAAGACTTTTATAAAGATTTTATTGAACTATATGGTATAAATGCATCAAAACAGAAGTACATTAAGTTTACAAAGGCAGTCCCTTCTAACTTGCTGTTCTTGGTGAAATCTTATAAATTATACTGTAATTTGAGTTTGAATATCCCTCAACTTCTTATTCAAGGGATTAATATCTTGGATGTTAAATGTACAAATCAGTTTAAGAAACTACATCACTGCTAGTGATAATTCAATTATTAAGGCTTATGGGAAATGGTTTGCACTTTTCCCAAATATTACATTTCATAAGGT
This sequence comes from Ctenopharyngodon idella, assembly GCF_019924925.1. NCBI lineage: Eukaryota > Metazoa > Chordata > Actinopteri > Cypriniformes > Xenocyprididae > Ctenopharyngodon > Ctenopharyngodon idella. The sequence continues at coordinate 21,107,942 of NC_067223.1, forward strand.
ATGGACAGCGACAAAACAATTTTTGTTTAATAATAAAATGAAGTCCATTTAAAAATTATTTATCATTATTACTGTTGTAATAAATACTTAAGTAAATTTAAACGAAACGTTTCCCCTCTTTGCTCCTTTTGCCAAGAGGAGGAAGAATCTCTTTTATCCTAAATATTTTTGGCTTCATATTTCAGCTTCCTTACTTCTTATATTTCACCAGTAGTGTAATATTTCTGTCAGTAATGTTCTTTTTCACTCTGATGTCTCTGAAAATGAAAACTTTGTTTGTATGATGGGTAAATACCAGATTCATAAAGCAAGATACCTTCAATTCAAACCAAACTAAAGTATTTGCTTATGATTTACAATTATTATTGTCATCACTTAAGAAAATCTCCAACTATAAAAGCTTTGAAAACATCCCGTATTATAGAACATTTTTTATGTAAATTGTTTTTTTTTCTTCTCTGTATCCCCAGACATTCGCATTAATTGTTCTGTATTATTTCTATTTCGACAAAGACTCCTTAGGTCTCTTTGTCGAGTGACAACGCCACTCACTGTGTTGTGCAGCTCCCAAGTCTTTCTGTGAAGGTCATTGGAGGCACATGCAGTTCAACAATGCAGCAGTATCTCAGCTTCTCCAATGGCTGCATCAGGTGGGTCTTGTTTTATTAGTGTGATCAAGATTTTTTACAACTGCTGGCAGGTTCTTCTTTAAAGGCTTTCTTTCTATATGCCCACCGAATGCCAGAGAGCCTTTGTGTTTCCATTGGACACTCATCTGGATACACGTGTTTCTGTGTCTTTACAAGCGAAGCATGCTGCTTTGAGGAGTTTGCGATGAAAGGATAAAGCTTTTCCACCAAGTCAAAAAAGCTTTCCAAAGGAATGCTTGACCTAAATTCTGTGGGTGGTCACTGGTCTGAGATTGGGCCTGTTCTTACAGGTGTTCAGTTTTCAGCCCTTTACTTTTTTCCCCATGGTCAGCTTTTTTATTTTTGTTTATTTATTATTAACATTTCTAGTTTAGGATCAATACTTGTAACCAGTCATGGAGGAGGATCTTTTCCAAATCAATCCGCTTGATATGATCTCTTTCCAAGCCGCATCTTGTACAACAGTACTCCTAGAGAATACACTGTTGCAAGGCCTATTATAATTTTGTGAAATATGTACTATTGAACTTCGAATAAGCAGACTTCTTCAAGCGTCTACTAGAACTGAAGTCTATTAATTTGACCTGCAAGGTGTTTTGGATGATGAGCAGGTTTTCCAGCTTGATGTCGCTGTGGAAGACGCCCCTTTCACAGCATATTGTTGCGGCAGTGACAACCTGATGCATCACAACTCGTGCTTTCGACTCGCTGATTCTGCCACCACACTGCAGTAAAAACTGCACCATATTTACATGGCGTGGGCCGCTCTAAGACCAGTATGAATTCATCTGGTGTCTCATACCAGTCCAGCAGCTTTATAATGTGACGAAAGCTGGGTCCTTTGCTCAGAAGAACCTTCATTGTGACCTCTTTTGGAAGGGATTTGCTAAATAGACCCTAAATTATATTAAAGTGAGATAATTAGGGCATGTGGTTTAACTAATCTGAATTACTACAACAGAATTATGTCTAACATTTGTTCAGCCAGCCTATTTACAATTCAGACATTTTACAAGTCTTCTGTCTTCACATATTTGAGTGCCACCTGTTTTCCAATGGAAGGGGGGAAAAATCCATCCTCAGTCCATATTTTCATTAGGATAAGACAGAAAGATAAGATAAGAAGACGTTATGTTGGGGTATGTGGTAGCAAACTGACCTGTCTTTCCCTTTTAACTTAAATTTCATCCTCAGTTTCCCATGAAATGGTGCTGTTGTTCTCCTGTTATTCATGGCACAGTTGGAGAAGTACTGTTATTAGTGCTGATGCCCCCTTGCTCTTGCCTGGGAATATCAATAACCTGGGCAGCGGTGGTGAGGGAAGACACTCGGCTGTTCTCTTCATGTCTGTCCAGTGACAGAACAATGCTGTTGCTGTCATTAACATCCTCCGCAGCGGTGAGGAGTGACACACAGCTGTACTTTGGGTGTTGCTCTTCTCTTCAACTTCACCATCAAAGCACCTCAGAAACGGTTGGCTGCTGTCATTTCTGCACAGACTCTGTTGGGCTTCAATGGTAGTTTTCTTGGATTTCCGAGAAAAAGCCCATCTAAGGAACCTCCCTTCTTCTTTTCTGCTGTCTCTGGGACAGGGCTTAGTGACATACATGCAGCAGCATCTTGCTCTAAAATGTAAGTGTGCCATTTGCACTGCCCCATTGCTCCAGCTGTCTCTCTGATGTTCAGTCACAAACTTTTATCACAAGTCGACTGACCTTTTATAGCACAGATCGAATGAAGAACGACAGATCGATTGTTATACCAGAAACCAACTGAACTACACTTCAACCCTGAGCAGATTTCCATATATATGAACGACTCGAGCTGTGACGTCACAAGTAGTCAAACGCTAAAAATATACGGCGGAGATGCATGCAAACGATAACTGCTATTGTTTAGGCATAAAATATATATCTTTATGAACTTGCCTGTATTTAAAAACATTTCTTCTTTCAAAAGCTTCATGTCATGATTACAACTTCTCACGTCAAACATGGAGCTCAATGTTCATAATCGACTCGAGTTAAAAAGTGTACTGTAATTCACAAACATTGATGCTTCAATAATGATTTAAACATTTGATAAAAGTAATTATATTGTGACCACCCTGCATTATCTGGGTCACAAAAATATTAAATTACTTTTTTATTCCATATATATATATATATATATATATATGTCTATTTTACATACAGTATACATTTAAGTTTTATTTAAATTACTTTTATTTAATTATGAGTTTGCACAGAACAACTGCATTTTCTGAATTCAAAGTGGCAGTTGAGAGCACTTGAATGACACCAAGTTTTGTCTCTCTCACTCTTTGATAAAGGGATACTACAATATTATATATTATGAAGTTGTCATGAAGCTTGAAACTTCTTGCCCGAATTCAGCTTGGCAACAGTTTTCATGGTAACCCTGCATGGCATAACAATAAAAATGATCTCATTTGAACATATTTATTGAATGGTTATGCTCTTATTAATCTAAACTTTGACATTTCAGCTGAACATTTGAGATTTATTTTGTTTTTAAGTAGAAATGTATTCTCTCTTTTTTTTTTTAAAGAATTAAAAATTCGTTATTCATTATTTTTTCACTCCACAAGTACCAGCAGAAATGAAATGCATCGTCACAGGAGCTGTCCGAACAAAAGCTGCTGAATTAAGAACTTTCAGTGCCATGAAAAAAAAAAATATTGTACTTAATTTTCTAATGTTGGCAAATTCATGGACATATGTAATTTGTTAGTGACCTCAATCCTTTCTGTAATTTAACTCTGGTGACTTTAATAAAATCCATTTTTTGTGATATCAATGAGTCAATATGTTCTAAAAAAAAACAACAATTGTGTAACGTGAGGAGACGTGAAAAACAGAATTTCTCACACTTGGAAAAATGCGCTTCATTTGAATTAATGGGTGGCTCTTAAAAGAGCCGTTGCTGCCCTTAAAAAGACATTTGATGGCTCCATCTTTGGAGTTCTACCTGCAGAGCTTCTCTGAGGTTGCTCAGCAAAAGCTCATTTCCCTCTGGGTTCAAGTGGACTCCGTCTCTGATCAGATGAAACAAGTCGATGTTCGAGTGACGAACGCAACGCATCTGTCTCTCTGCCAAGAAACCAGATATCGCGCTGTTGAGCCGCCGGCTCTGTTCGATGCCATATGCAGTCCTAGCAATCTGCCCTCGCCAGTTCAGTCGGGGCAGAATGAATGAAAAGACAAGCCTGGTTCTGGGTAACATCCTGAAGATTTCAGCCAGGTCCGTCTTCATTTCCCGAAGGAAATACAGGCGGTTGTGTCCCCCGACATAAACTGTTTCCAGTGAGGTGAATAATCAAGATGTCGGGAGCTGGAGCTTTTTATCATTTTGATGTACTATCTGTGAACATACCTGGACCTTCTGTGAAATACACAAGAACACATTTTTAATGTGACATTGAAGATAATTTAAGATAATGATAATTTTTAATGTGACTGAACATTCAATAAAAGACAAAAATGCTTGATGTGCCAATTCAACCAAAATGTTTATTAAAAGATTTAGAAAACACCTGTTGTGCCAAACCCCACCCATATGCACAGCTAGATCCTATAATGTTGTACTAGCTCACATTTCAATATTTTAACTTCATATTAAAATGATCTATTAACTGCATTAACTCTAAGATTATAAAAATAAAATCATAATGACCATAATGTTGCAATTATACAATTTTACTAAGGGAAAATAAATAAGTTATATAACTTGTTTTACACTATACTAATTTTGGTTTCAAATTCTTTTTCGAAAACCTTTTTCACTTCCATCATTTCTAGCACACAAGTTTTTATTTTGACATAATACTGGTGAAAGTGTTTGAATTACTGAATAAATAAAGTGAACCTTGTGCATGTTGCATTCAAAGCCATTGTAAAATACTCTATTACTGTCCATGATTCCATGTATTACTGCGCAGGTATTTATAAAAGTAATAAGCATTGTGATTTCTGAAAACCTGAGGGGCTTTTTAATTGTGGAGCCCTGTTTATTTACATTTTTATGATTTTAATTAATAAAAAGATATTCATCGACTCGCAAACTGTTGTTTTGGAAACCCTGGTTAGCAGGGACCCAAGAGGGACATAGGATTTGGCACAACACCCCCAGTGAGCAAGCCAATGGCGACAGTGGCAAGAAAAAAACTCTTAAGGAGGTAAAAAAAAAATCCTTGAGAGGAACCAGACTTAGCAGGGGAAGCTCATCCTCCTCTGGCATGGCGTACACATTATAATAACATTCTTATTTAAGCCAATATATGAAATATCTATATCTAGAAATTGAAACCAATTGTTTAATATGATAAAACGAATTAATTGATCATCCAATGATTAGATGCGATCAGTGGTGTAATGAAGCAACTCCCGCCATCTAGCTGCTGGATCTGACATGGCATAAAGGCTGGATACCCTGAGGTAGAGGAGGTAAAACAGATATGATCATGTTAGTGAATTTATTTGAATTGTTTTGATTCTGCAAGACTTATGGAGCATAAAATTTCAGGTCAATGTATGTCTTGCAAGAGACATTTTTGCTCTCTCACTTCTGATAACCATCATTCACTTTAAAATCTAAGCTTTCACATCAAAGCACATGCCTCTGAACAAACACATTGTATGATAAAATGCGCTGAAACACTAGACCTTACCAGCAGAATTGAAAAACTTTAAAGAAGCACATTAAAGCACTGAGGTAGTCTTCAGCATTGTCCTCAACACCAAACACATTTGGTCCCGTTATCTGGCCATGGGATCACTACATACACATTTACTAATAAACTTTAAAATAAAAATAAATAAATAAACTCAGACTAAAACTTATTGAAAGAAATCATATAAGTCGGTATCCAGGTTGTCATCATCAGTGTTGTAACACACTTAATCTTCTCAGACATTCTGACTTAAATTGTCCGGTTCCTGAAAAAAAAACACATTTGAATGAAAATTTTATATTTTAATCTACTTTTGATGTATGATGTGCAGTAGTACAGTGAAGTCTGTAATGTGTAACCCACGAAGCGAAGTCGTTCTGCTAAGGGCAACGTAGGCCATTCCCGGCTCTAAAATCTTCTTCAGTAACACTACGGCATTCTCCATTGTCATACCTTGAACTTTGTGAGCTGTGCAGGCATAAGCTAACTTTCCTATTGACGAACTGCTCCTTTATTTAGTTTATATCGAGAGATCAAAAGAAAATCTAAGTCGTCTTCTTTTCTTACCCGCGTTTGGATTGTCGAGTTGAAGCCCTAGCATTCATACGGTGTCGATTCCATCTTTTGTTTTAGTGACAATATTTGCGATGTTCCCAAAACATCCATGAACAACCCCATCTTCAACATCCAGATTCCTAGTCACCATTACACAGACTCCAAGTGCAATTTGTATGGTGTCAAGTAAGTCGTTCTTTTTTCCGACGACAGGCTTCTTTTGTCTCTTCATCCCTCCTGTTCTTGGGTCTTTCCTGTAGTTTTCGGCATCAATGGTTATGATGTCAGTGTGAAGAGCGTGGATTGTTTCAGTATTGTGTCCGTAAACTTCCTTGTTGGTGGCAAATATGTGCAGTGCATTACACGGGCAGTCTTTGATGTTCTTAACAGCCTGAAGTAACAAAGCTCTATCTACGTCACCAAGATCTTCGTTTGCCTTCTTCGCTCGTAGTCGGTTCAAAAGCTGGGCAAAAGCAAGATCTTCTTTCTGATGCATGACCTTAGAGAGGGTAATCATTTGGAAATGGTCTTTCCAGAAGTCCAAAACATCATGTTCGTACACACAGAGTGTTTTGGCTTTACCACTAGGTGGCAGTTGGTAAAAGTCACCCATGGTGAGGACAGAGATGCCCCCGAAAAGGTTCCTTGCTGCCTTTGATTTGCTGAAATCTCCAGTTTATGTAGGCAAAAAGATCCTTTGAAATCATGGACACTTCATCAATGATAGGAATCTCCACGTCGTGTAATCTTGCTCGTAGTTCATCTAGGGCATTTCCAAGTCCTTGATATGGTGGCTTCAGATTCCTTGGAAGTTTTAAAATGGAATGCAGTGTTTTACAGGAAATATTGAATGCTGCTGTTCCAGTAAACGCTCTCAAGAGCACTGTAGGTAAGGAGAGATCCTCTTCCTCCCAGAGTAGAGGCAGTTGTCGCAGAATCCTGGTCGCTTCCGTGTATATGCACTTGATGATGTGTGATTTGCCACAACCAGCATCACCTGATATGAAGTAAAAAAAACTGTTCTGGATTTTGATCTCATGCAAGTTTGACACCACTGGTAGACAGTGTACAATATGGCTGCCTGTGTCTCATTTAGACTTCTGAACAACTTCCTAACAAATTCAATACTCAACTGCGGTGCCTCTACTTCTGGCACGACTCTGTTAAAGAATCTGATAGTCTGGAACATCATCTGGATTGATGTCTTTCAGGTGCAAAAGCTGTTCACACATTCTCTGATGGTCCTTGCTGTTGCAGCTGATTGAATGCCTTATCCACTTCATCGCTGTGTTTTTCAAACTTCTCCTTGTGTGTTTGCACTATGGCACAAACAGGCATCAGGAGACCAGGGTGTGTAGGAAGTTTCACAGATGCACATTTGTAAAACAACTCATATGTTGGAAATTTATGAGGTTTTAGTTGTGCATTGAAGCGATGTGGCATATAAAGCTTAAGTAATCTACTGTAAAACTTTTCAGGTTGTTTTTTTTTTTTTTCGAAAACCGTGCATATATAATAATTGCAGCCTTACCAAGAGTTCTTTTCTGAAAAAATCCTATACCGTTGAGCAGCCGGTGAACATTTTTACCTTTCGTTTGCTGACCATATGCAATATAGTATTCCGAAGCAAAATCTGCCAGACACATCTTGTCAAACTCCTGTGTTTGTGGCCTCACTCTGTATTTATCTATTATCCCTAACATTCAGACATCCTCTGAATCAGGATCTTTGTTTTGGAGGGCACTAAGGGGAAGACTCATCTTCAGCGCATCATCATCCGTCGGTATAAACAACGCTTCATGAACATTTGAGCGCTGTGTTTGGAGTATGCCTGCATTATGTGCTTCAATTCATCTTCCTCATTAATGTTTGTTTCACGCTCACCCTTGATTAGGTTCTTTAGTACGTCATTCATTTCATGCTCTGGCTTAGAAATATATGACAGCATATACATGATGCAGCTAAAAGGGTCAAGAGCAAATTGAATGTCCATGTTAGCGTTTCATGCCCTCAACAAATCAGGATTGTATCCATTCACCCAAGACTCCTTTGGATCACTTCAGCAAAATCATGGCACTGGACAATGCCTCATCTTCCTCATTGTAGTCTTTCATGGTCAAATTACACTTTGTCAGTAGCTCTGACAAGCTGTCAAAGGAGGCTTGGGGATCATTCAACAAATCCCACACTGGTTTTAGTTTCATCCTGGCATCACTCATCTCGACTTCTTCCTGTCTGGTTGGTTTTGGGCTTTATCCTCTTCTTCTGGACGCCGTGGTCGCAGGTGAGTGATCGTGGTGCTAGACATCGGTAGTTTAGGGAGTCTGAATCTACATACAAAATTTCCTTTCTTACATGACTTGGAGTGGTTCTTGCTGTGAAGCTGAACCTCTGTGACAATTTGGTAAAGCTCAGGATCAGCCACAGAATCAGGCAATTGACATGATATGTAGCGGTCAATAAAGTCGCACATGACCTTATCATCATTTTCAAACTCGGGTGCATCCTTTACCCAAACAAGAAGATGGATATGTGGGCTTCCTCTAGCTTCAAACTCAACTCTGTAAAAGTAATCCTCTACTTTACCAACGGGTTAGGCAGGCGGCAAAAGCAGATGAGTCATTAGCGCATCTACTGGTTTTTCAAGCATGCGCATGACAGTGACAGGGGTTGCTTTGGAGGATTTCACATTTCGTCATCCAGTCAAGCTTTGAAAAGTTAATCTGTTCACCTTGCTGGGCCTTGATTGCGGTTATTACTTCGGACCATCGCATTTCGGCTGCACTGAATGTGCAAAAAAACGTAGGGGTTCTTAACTGTCTAATCATCCTGTAGATCTCTCAATGTTTTCTCCCAATAAGATGGAGAGCCTCTCAGTGGTTGCATGAAATGTGTGGCGTCCCTGTTGTGTACCAATCTTTCAATCTCATGGTTATCCTGAAGCAGTTTGTTGGAAATTCTTCAGCCATCTCTTGTAATAGGTTTGCCTTTTCGCAACTGGAAAGACATGCTTTCACAAACTGTGCAAAGAAAAGGTAACTCTGATCTCTTGCAAAACGAGTGTCCACGCAGAACAATCTTGCGTTGAAATATATACTACGCATGCATGTGTCTAATGTGAGACCAGGTCTAAGTTCATTCTTTTCCTCAACACTAACCTGTTGCTTATCCTGCTCAGCAACATCAACTTCTTGTTGCCTCTCTGTGTTATCAGCTCTTTCAAATATCACAGTTTCTCTTATGGAGAGATATCCCTGTATTTGGAATGCATTGCTTTCAACTTTGATAAAGCTGCAAGAATGTTGTGCATGTTCACGTTATGGAAGAGCTGGTATCCTTTAAATTTAATGTGTCTCTTTAGCTTCACCTGCAGTAGCTGGGACTCACTACTTGGTCTTGGCAGACTGTTGACCATCGTCTCCACCTCTGAGGGCACACGCACAACAGCACCATGCACTGCTCTTTGCTGTCCTTAAGGCAATGCAACTATTTTTGCAAATGGTATGATTTTGGAAATAAGTTGACATTCAAGCACATTCAATTCAACCAATTCCGCAGGGATGGGTGGAAATTCAAGTTTGTTAACTGCTGCAATTTAAGACATGTTTCCTCTCTTAAGATGGCTGTCACAAGTGTGGCAAATCCACTCCTGTCTTCTCTCTTCCGGAAATACACAAGAACCTGAACAGGCACCATCACAAGCATGAATATATTTCCCAGTTAAGCAAGATGCTGAAACATGGACATTTTTGTCGTAACTTGTTCTATTACAGACCTTGACTTGATCAGGAAACAGGGCTCTGTGACAGACTGTGCAGACATGTGAATTTTAAACCGGAATGCGTGTATGGCGGTTTCCATCGCTTTGCTAACCAAAAGTTGGGGTGTTTCCTGGTTGTAACGAATGTGCGGTTTATATTTATTTTTGATCCTGAGTGCGCATTGCAACCTATGAAGAACATGATATGTAGCATCACCGACACATTTCTGTGTCTTGCGCAGGGTATGACGCAGTATGTGATGTGCTCTGAACTCTGGGTCACCTGCATATCTCCTCACCATGTACTCTGGAATAGAGTGTCTGTGCTGTACCTCCTAACCATGTACTCTTTCTTCTTTGTACCGTCTAGCAATGTAGTCTTTTTGTTTCTGAAGTGAGGATCCTGATTGTACTTTTCCTTAACGTCTTCTTTCTTTTGTCCACAATTGCAAACAGCTGACAAACCTCTCTCTCTCTCTCTCTCTCTCTCTCTCTGATGGCATAAGATGCAGTTGTGTCCTTAGGTTCTCCACCTTGTTTTGAAATTCTAAATGTTTTACGCATTTCTTTTCTTCTTCTGTGTTTATTTTATTTATCATATCCTGGTTTTTAGCTCCTGAGCCAACAAGATTTACTTTGGCTCGAACATGTAATCCTGGTTCTAGTAGAGCTGAAAGCACTTGTGACTCCTGTTCACAAACTGATGGTGAAGGCAGTTGGCCAGACTGTTGCTCTGTTTCAAAAGACACGGGCATGAATTCATAGCTGGACTCAGGAGAATAATTCCGGAAGAGCTTGAGAATTCTGTCTGTCATGTCACTCAGGGGGTGAAAGTTAACATAACAGCAGTTCAGTCAGAACCGCTTAAGTCAAATTACCAGAGACAAACTTTTTAGTAAATTTTTTATTGGCATATTTTGCTGAAGTTACATTTGGCGGTATGGCTCTGTTCTAAATTCCCTGTCCTTTTCATGAGCTCCATGAAAACTAAGACCAGGAACAGCAGCAGCTTCTGGGGACAACCTCCCATTTTTTAACTGGGAGAGCAGCACAATCCTGCTGAAAAATCCAGCTAAAACCAGCCTAAGCTGGTTTAAGCTGGAAGTAGCTGGTCTCCCAGTCTCCTAGCTAACCAAAACCCCTCTAAAACCAGCCTGACCAATTTCAGCAGGGAAAATCCCCCTATTGAGAACAGAGCATGCATCAATGACAACAGAGTGACACAAGTTTAAGGAGGAGGTGGGTTGCAAGCAGCGCGCAGTGGAAGCAGCCAAGCAAGCAGAGACGGAAGCTGCATTTAAGTAATGCACTGATATGGGTGGGGTTGGAATTTGCGAATCAGCTGATAGCGGAGCTTGACTACGAGGCCTGCCTGAACTAACACAGAATGCTTTTTTTCCACGACGAGTAGGCAAGCCTTCGGCAGTCCTCAAGTGTGAATCAAAGAATCCGTACCTTCCAGAACACAGCAATACACTCTGGAGCAACAATGAGCAGTGCATGGCTGACATCTGTTGAGAGACACTGCAGTCTTTCAGTGAGAGGAATCCACCACCCTTCCACGTCAGGGATTCCTCTGGCTCTTAGGTATCCCATCTTCACTTCAGACTTCTGCACGTCGTATGTTCGGCTAAATGTTGAAACACTCAGCGGTACTTCCTCCATTGTCAGATGGTCCTGATGAAATCTTTCTTCAGTGATAAACTGCATTTTAATGCCGACATACAAAGCATCCCCCTCTTCTAAAACTCAAGGTCAAGGTCAGGCATCTTGAACTTATTCCCTTCACTGTGGTAGGCCAAAAATGTAAGTGCTACACATGTGCACTGATGATTTCTTGAGAAACTATCATACCTAACATCACCCTGACAATAAGATGCCTGCACAGACAAAACTCTGGGTGCACTATCACCACCTTCTGCATACATTCTACCCGAAAACTGAGCTGCGGCAGCACTGGTGCTTGCCTGTTCAACCTGTAAATAATCATTCATGGAGTTAGGCTGCTGGTCAAAATAGTGTTATTGAATCTTTGTTAAATTGCACTCTGTAGTGTTTGGGACAAAGGCATTTTTGCTAAACAATTTTAAGATAAGAACTGGTGGGTGGGGAAAAAAACAAGAAAATCCAAGGCACAAAAGACAAGCGCACATCATTGATCAATTTTCTTAAAAATATTTTCTTTGCAGTCGGAACATTGTTAGTAATATAGAATACTTCAAACTGGAATTACATAAGCCAAGTAACATTTGCTGCTATTAAAACATTAAAACAACAAAAGGCCAGCTTTGATCCCATGTGATGTCTCCCTTGTGCTCATGCAGTTAATTTCCATTACATTCTGCAGAACAGGGGCCTCATGTATGAACGTTGCGTAATCACAAAATTTTTTTTTCAATTTTCCATGCACATATCAGAATTTATAAAAAAAAAATAAATAAATAAACTTGCCATAAATATGTGACAACATATTGGACAAAGTGGACAACGAATATCGACAATTCCAACCAAGGTATATTTATTCCAACAGAATATTTATTCTGTGAATACAAAGAAAAGCCAATGTGTCTCATATCTCAAGAGTCTCTCGCGGTTTTCAAAGAGTATTAGAAGTCATTTCGAAACAATCAGTTTTTCTGAAATCCATGAGTTGTTTTTAAGTCGTTTTGTTTAAATAACAGTTGGCATTATGCCCAGTGCATGTGTCCTTTCAAGTTAAAGTTGTCTTTTCAAAGTAAGAGTTACCAAAATAAGACAAATTACAATTTCAGATACCATTTGTGTCTATATACCATGTGGTATTTATGTCTGTAATTTGTTGACTATTTTGATTTATCAAAATTAATTTCTGAAATTGAAATTGTTTTTAAAGTACTGTTTTATGCTACTGTTTTAAAGGACTGTTTTATGCAATTATGCTGGTCAGAGACCTTATTTCTTGTTTTGATAAAGATGAAAAAGCCTGCTGTGACAAATTAAAACCTCATTGTTTTGATTAATGTGGTTTAACGAATTGTGAGTTTAATACATCAATCACCATCTCTTTCGCTTTTGTTATATTCAACCTCAACTCTACCTCATGTGAAAAACTTAAAGTGCATGATTATCATCACCTTTTGTGTTTGACAGCAAGGATAAAAACACTGTATCATCTGCACATTTCACAGCATGACAGTTTTCCTCATAACTTCGACAATCATTCGTATACAGGATAAAAACTATTGATGACAATACACAGCCCTGTGGAGATCCGATCAACGTTTCTGATAAAACTCCATTCATCCTAACCTTTTGCTCCCTACAGGTCAGGAAGTCCAGGATCCATAACACCAGATCATGACAAATGTTGAATTAATTTACAAGTTTCTTAGCCAAGATAAGGATTCATTGTGTTGAATGCTGATAAAGTCAACAAACAACAATCTGGCAAAAGAATTCCCGCTTTCTATGTGCTGATGGAGAGTGTCCAATAGAAATAGTTTTACATCATCCACACCTCTTATAGTGCGATATGCAAACTGTAACGGAGCTAATTTCTTATCTGTTACTGATATAATCTGAGAATTGACTTCCCTTATCTAGTAAGGTTAGAGCAATGGGCCTAAAATCATTAAAGTTGGCATGAAGCGGAAGTTGCGATTGTCTTTTCTTCTCTACTGTGACGTCTAAGAGAGTGAAACGGCATCTGAAATGAGAGGGCGGGACTTGATTTCGTCCTTCGGGAATTGTTTGGATCGTTGGAAGTTGGGCGTTGCTAACAAAATGGAGGCCGATCTGAATGCCCATTTGCAGTCAGTTGTGGGGGATTTATCTCCACCAGACTCACTGCCAGCACACTCACGTTAGTGTAAGAACTTTATTTATTGAGGATGACGAAGATGAGGACGGTCAACGGCACTGAACAGTGAGAGAGAGAGAGCGCGAGAGACTGACTGATTGACTGTGCGTGTCCGTTGGAACGAAGCGACCGTTTTCGGTTCATTCCTATGGAAGTTGAGCCTTACGCTCAACTTCCATAGGAATGAATCTTAAAAAAAAAAAAAAAGCTCTTTTCGCTTGCTCTTCTCCAGTAGACACGCAGCCGACTGACCAAGCGTGTCCTCCATCAGGTTCCTTTCAATGTTTGAGGGTACTGTACACCCCAATAACTGGCATCAGCCCCAGCGACAGCATTTTTCCCTTACGTCACTCGATCTGCTGGCAGTTCCAGATAGCTCCGCCCTCGTGCCATAGCATGTGACAGGAAGAGACGATGAGTCGGTTTGAGTGGGAGGGCAGGTTAATGTTTTTGATTAAAGATTATTTTTTAAAAATTCATGTGCCCTCATAATGAAGTGTGCAGATAAACTATTGATACTACTACAATATTCCATAAAAAAAAAATAAGAGTTGTCAATTTTGATTTCATGCCAACTTTAAAAGAATGGGATTTCTCTCTCTTGGGTATGGATACTACAATTGAAGTTTTCCATAACTTAGGGACTACAGCCTGATCCAATGATGCTTGAAACAGTTTACAAAACACCCCACTAAGGTGCTCCGCACAGTGATTAAGTGTTCTTCCACAAATACCATCAGGACCAGGAGCCTCGCTATAGGGAATGTTTTTTAAACTGTTTCACTATATTCTGAGGACACAGTTTCGATGGGGCCGAGCCACTTAATGTCCGTTTAAATTCAAGTTTGACAATCAATTCATCCTTCTCAAAACGTGTAAAAAAAAAAAAAAAAAAAACGAGTTTAGTTCATTAGCCGTAAAATCTGCATTTCTTTTTTCAACTGGAGCTTTCTTCCTTTTATTTGTCTGCCATGTTTTTGATTCCATGCCAAACAGCCCTCATATCACCCTGAATAAACTTTCCTTCTATTTTATTTCTGTAGGTCAATTTAGCACATCTAATTGCTCCTTTTACTTTTTGATCACTTTTTTTTCTCCTCATTTGTCCCTGATTAAAAAAAATATTTTTTTTTCATAAGAATATTTTTAAGCTTTTTAGTAACCCATGGCTTATTATTAGGAAATACTGTCAGCCTTTTTGTGGTAATAATAGAATCAACACAGAAGTTAATGTAACTCGAAACCGCTGTAAACTGCCGTTTAAAACCATCCCAGTTTGTACATTCTAAGTAAATTTGTAGGTGCCCTATACTGGAATCAGTCCAGTTTTTAATAATCTTTTATACATAGGAAACAGAGGAGCTAACGAGACTAATTAATAAGACACACCTGAACTAAGGACTCTAATCAAATCAGTAACCATGGATACAAACAGGGAGAGAACGATGGACAACTGAACTAATTAATAAGGAGATAACAATGACACTCACACATGAACAGAAAAAGAATCAATAAACAAACTCAAAACGTGCCAGTCACTAATTAAACAAGTATATGTTCAGCTAATTATCAGCCTC
The DNA here is from genome assembly GCF_019924925.1 of Ctenopharyngodon idella. Classification (NCBI taxonomy): domain Eukaryota; kingdom Metazoa; phylum Chordata; class Actinopteri; order Cypriniformes; family Xenocyprididae; genus Ctenopharyngodon; species Ctenopharyngodon idella. The sequence continues at coordinate 21,123,015 of NC_067223.1, forward strand.
TTACATATCTGCATTTTGAGATATTAAAGAATTCAAGTGACAAATGATGTTTTATAAACAAAGTTCGGAAGGAGCACGTTTAAATTGTCTAATCAGGTCGAGAGGAGGCATATACAGGTGCTGGTCATATAATTAGAATATCATCAAAAAGTTGATTTATTTCACTAATTCCATTCAAAAAGTGAAACTTGTATATTATATTCATTCATTACACACAGACTGATATATTTCAAATGTTTATTTCTTTTAATTTTGATGATTATAACTGACAACTAAGGAAAATCCCAAATTCAGTATCTCAGAAAATTACAATATTACTTAAGACCAATACAAAGAAAGGATTTTTAGAAATCTTGGCCAACTGAAAAGTATGAACATGAAAAATATGAGCATGTACAGCACTTAATACTTAGTTGGGGCTCCTTTTGCCTGAATTATTGCAGCAATGCGGCGTGGCATGGTGTCGATCAGTCTGTGGCACTGCTCAGGTGTTATAAGAGCCCAGGTTGCTCTGATAGTGGCCTTCAGCTCTTCTGCATTGTTGGGTCTGGCATATCACATCTTCCTCTTCACAATACCCCATAGATTTTCTATGGGGTTAAGGTCAGGCGAGTTTGCTGGCCAATTAAGAACAGGGATACCATGGTCCTTAAACCAGGTACTGGTAGCTTTGGCACTGTGTGCAGGTGCCAAGTCCTGTTGGAAAATGAAATCTGCATCTCCATAAAGTTGGTCAGCAGCAGGAAGCATGAAGTGCTCTAAAACTTCCTGGTATACGGCTGCGTTGACCTTGGACCTCAGAAAACACAGTGGACCAACACCAGCAGATGACATGGCACCCCAAACCATCACTGACTGTGGAAACTTTACACTGGACCTCAAGCAACGTGGAATGTGTGCTTCTCCTCTCTTCCTCTAGACTCTGGGACCCTGATTTCCAAAGGAAATGCAAAATTTACTTTCATCAGAGAACATAACTTTGGACCACTCAGCAGCAGTCCAGTCCTTTTTGTCTTTAGCCCAGGCGAGACGCTTCTGACGCTGTCTGTTGTTCAAGCGTGGCTTGACACAAGGAATGCGACAGCTGAAACCCATGTCTTGCATACGTCTGTGTGTAGTGGTTCTTGAAGCACTGACTCCAGCTGCAGTCCACTCTTTATGAATCTCCCCCACATTTTTGAATGGGTTTTGTTTCTCTTTTAAAATGACCTTTTGTGTCTTGCCCTCCTTGTGCAAGGTGTCAGTGGTCGTCTTTTGGACAACTGTCAAGTCAGCAGTCTTCCCCATGATTGTGTAGCCTACAGAACTAGACTGAGAGACCATTTAAAGGCCTTTGCAGGTGTTTTGAGTTAATTAGCTGATTAGAGTGTGGCACCAGGTGTCTTCAATATTGAACCTTTTCACAATATTCTAATTTTCTGAGGTACTGAATTTGGGATTTTCCTTAGTTGTCAGTTATAATCATCAAAATTAAAAGAAATAAACATTTGAAATATAATATAAAACTTTCACTTTTTGAATGGAATTAGTGAAATAAATCAACTTTTTGATGATATTCTAATTATATGACCAGCACCTGTAAATACACAGCCGACTCACCTAGTTACCTCGACAGTTTTCTGCATCCTTCCACCACCCAGTTCCTCACTCTCGGCTGGTTCCTATTCCCAGGATACGTGGGAGTACTTAGGGTTTGGGCTAAATTCTGAGCTCGGAGCCCTCGATCCCCTCGGGCAGCATGCCAAATATGCTTTTTTTTTCTCTATTCGATCATTTTTTAAGTGTGAACTTGTGAAATTATTTTCTTTTTTATTTATATATTTAGCCTATTTATTTTCAAAGGTTTATCTTTGGCGTTTTTGCCTTTTTATTAAGATAGGACAGAGAGTAAACAGGAAGTGAAATGGGAGAGAAAGGGGGCAACAGGATCGGGAAAGGTCCTGAGCCGGAACTCGAACCTGGGTCACTTGAGCTGCCTACAAGGCTATCAGTGGCAACAATGGGACATTATTATCAACTTGACCGCAATGTTTTATTCTCCATCATTCAATACATTTTGCCTGTACATAAATTAACTTTTATGTTATAAAATCTATAAATCAAAATATTGATTGCATTCTTGAAGAAAAGGCTCAGCACTCAAGGCTCTATCGCCTCTTGCCTCAATAGTGTACATTGTCTTTGGGAGCAGATTGCTGAGGTGCATTGCTGGCAACAACCATTTTAGGAGTGTTTGTGATCTGGTCTATAGTGATTTAGGAGTCCTCTTGACTACTCACAGATTTAGGAGCTAGTTTTAGCTCTAAAGTGCATTGTGAAAACCTCTCAGGGCAAAAATTTAGGACAGACATGCCCATTATTTTTAAGAGTTTCTCACAAATCGTCAAAACTAGGAGCTACTTTTAGCCTTAAGATGTTTTGTGAATATGGCCCCAGGGGCAGTATGTATAAAGCCGCTCAGAGTAAAATTTTAGTCTTAAGTGTGTCAAAATTCCAAGAATGACATAATTTTACTCTTATTCTTAGACTTCAGAATAAGTGTAATTCATAAAGGTTTTTAAGTGTCTCGACTAGGTCTCAGCTCCTAAATTATATAAGAGTGTTGGAGAGGTCTCCTAACTTAGTTAGGAGTAACAAGATGGCAGCAGAGAGGAGGAGACTGTGCAACAAAAATATAATGTATTGGAGTTACATGATGACAGGGAGTTGATAAAACGATAAAATAACTCCCACTCTACAAATAAATGCTCTATCTGTAGAAAGGAAATAATTACACTTTTAGTGACTGTAGAAATGCAGCAGGGCACGGGTGATGACTTGGACCCATCAGTCCACAGTAAGCAGGCTCTTAAATAGCACCACTTTGGCACTAACTACACCAAACATACAGTAGTGGCCAAAAGTGATTTGCAGAGTTTTTTTTTTAAATTACCCTACAAGTCTGCTTAAACCATCATAATATGAGGAAAATAATTTTATTTTTTAAATATTTTAACATATGAGGGTGAGGAAGGGACAAAAATATCTGGTAAAAAAAAGGAAAACTACAGCTACGGGTTTTAGAAAAACAAAAAAGCTCACGGGGAAAAAAAAGACTGCAACAATCAGTTATTGATATTTCATTGGTCCTCTCGTTTTTTGCATGTTCATAATTTCTTTGTATGGCAGGCTGGCCTAAAATTATGTCTAAAATTAAAAATAATTTGACATTTCATGGTTATCACAAATAAAACAATTGACTCCAACCACAACTACACAGAATCTTTACAAATGCTTACAAAAATTTTAAGACATTTTTAATAATATTTGAATAAAGGGTGAAAATGTAAATGTTCCTAGGCCGAACATCACTTTTGGTCACTGCATGGCAGATCATTGACTTTTTTAACTGATCATGCGGCAAAAACAAGCCACTTTTATGAGGATTTCGGGCTTTCCTGGAGATGTTGGAGCCATTGATGATGGAACTCATGCTTGCATCAGTCTAACTGTAAATGAGGAGACATATATCAATAGAAAACTTCACAGCATCATTAAATGAAGCATGAAACCAGACCTTGCTGCAGTAAACTCTTGTGTGGAAGGGAGATTAATTGTGATGGTAATGGGTCTCATGATTTCCCACTCTAAACTGCACTTGATTTTTCGAATAAGAATGATTGATTTTTAATAGGATTGACTTGATTTTCTCTCCAGTTCAGCGCTTTCAACCAGAAGCCAGCACGCAAGAGGAGGTTCTCAAGGCCAACAAGCGAAAGGAAGGGCGCAAAGGTACATATTTCCAACAATGCATATTTCCACAACATATTTCCATGGAATCAAAATGGACATTCATCTAATCTACTGATAATAAGCATTATCCTTTCTTAGGTTTATGCACTTTCAACACCACTTTTGCAAGACGGACGAAAGCGAAAGCATTTGCCAAGAATGTTTTCATTAATCAAGAACGAAAGTCAGAGGTTCGACTACGATCAGATACCATCGTCGTTCCGACCGTAAAAAATGCCGACCTGCGATCTGGCGGCATTATTCCCATGACCCGACACAACTTCTTCCTCTTCCAATCATAAAAATAACAATGTTTAATGGAGACTCATTTCATTTAAAGCCTCTGTCAATATACTCCCATATGGAGTGCAATGACAAAAGCCCAGTTTATAACATAAAGGCCCGGTTTCACAGACAGGGCTTAGACTAAGCCAGGATTAGGCCTTAGTTCAATTTTCAGCTTTTATAAACATACACTAGAAAAAAACATTACTGGTGTTCATCTAGAGACAAAACAATGGCTCTAACGTATTGTCAGTGCAAGTTACTTTCAGTTAAAACAGCTCAAACATGCATTTTATTCTAGGACTAGCTTAAGCCTTGCCTGTGAAACCGGGGGAAAAGTTCATATCTCTAATAATGAATCAAGAGGACTGAAGAGACGCATTAATTCGTGTCTTAATGCAAGACCCCCCTGAAAAGGCCAAGCATGACTAGGACATGCGCCTAGGACATTGGATATTGCTACTCTGACTTCTTGTCCATGCTCTACAGCCACTACTAGTAACTAAGGACTTAACTTTTTGTAACAACGGGATAAGGATCAGCTTGTAGGGCAGATATTTCATTTACTTGCCTGGTGGAAGGCGGCCGGTTGGGTCTGGTTTTATGCCCTGTTGAAAGTCAGCTAGGATACTCTCCATGTATCTTTAGAAAACTTGCGTAACAAAATAGAAGCGGACCAAGTGGTGATCCATGCGGTACTGTCTCACTTCTCTGTACGCAGTGACCCAACCGGCCGTCTTCCACCAGGCAGTCTTGTTGAAATGAAAACTCACCCTAGGAAATATGGATAAGATATGGTCTTCAGTGTTTCAGACCAGCAAGGACCAAAATGTCTTCCCTATGAGTCGATCCTTATCCCGTTTTTACAAAAAGTTAAAAACAGTCGAGTATTGCAGTAGATATAATCATCACTCGTCTTGAAATGGTAAAATTTTCAGCAGTTTTGAAAATATGACAGCAAAGTTTGTCTCGTATTTATTGAAAATGTCCAACAAGTCGTGGGGAAAAAATAATGTTGTAAAAAGCGCAATCTTTCTGTATCTCCCAGCACTGTGTCGAGACACATGCAAACACTATATGAATGTTATAATGCAGCTATAGCGGGAATCAAGGCTTCGTCGGGACAGCGTACATATGCCTATACGAACCGAGCCAATGGAGAAAACGCACCAGGTTCTGAAACAAACGCTCAGGTGTGAAAACACCCTTAGACTCCTGTAGTTTGATACACTTCCTATCCACTGACTGATCTGTAAAAGAGAAAGCGTGTTGTAATCTGAAGTAGCCTACAAGACCAGATATACGTCACCACATGCCATGACGCAGAGCAGGAAAAACTAGAGAAATGAATCCAGAATTACCCAGCACATATCAGCTGGTACTGAACATCCCTCTATTTGTGGTAATAACTATGCTAGTTTTCAAACCCCGCCTCTGTTGCATGTGCCTTGGTTCACTGTAACGGGGAGTATGTCCCTAAAAGCATCCCAGTATCTCGGTTTCAACACTGATGCACATATGACCTGGGTAGATGTGCTGGAAACAAAAGAAAAGGCTCAGTTATTTGCATGATGTCCCAAGCATTTAGTAGAGTCACAAAAAGATAAATGTTGTGGTCTGCTCACCCCTCATGCATACATGTTGCACTACTCAAGTGTGAAGCTCCCGCACTTGTTTCTGCAGGTGTTCATAACTGTGTGCAATAGCAATGTGTATGAGAGACTTGAAATGAACAGTCAGCTGTTTGAAAAGCCGTATAACATCTGCCATAGGATTGGCCAGCGGTGCCCCAGATTGATCTTACCAGTCTTTGATTTTGAAATTAGCTGATGATCAATAAAATGCAGCTCATATTTGTTGCTTTCGGTGACGTGAACTCCATGAAATCTGCATATAGTGCAGGAATTGAAGATCAGATTTATATCCGTTTTGTGGAGACACATTTATGTGGCCAAGTGTAAATGCGGTCATTTTTATTAATCAAATAGCTATCCAATCAGAGAAGATGCATGAAGTGACCAGGTGTAAACAGGCCCAATGATGTATCTTTAATTTCACCAAGCTGATTGCACTAAAACCCCCGCAGTCATCATGTCTTCAAGTCTTCAAGTTTGATTTTGACGTGACATAAAGCAGTGATATCTAAGTGGGTGAGCTGTTTACTTACTTTTTAGTTGGTTTTCCCATTGACGCCATCATTTTGTTCATTCAGAGTGACGTGCAGAATGTGTATGTAAACAAGAGGCAGGATTTATTGTACAAACCAATCATATCCGATCATGTCTATTGCTTCCTCTTACGTGACTTTCCCCCATTCATTCTCTATTACCCCCCATAAAACCCACCGCACTCTTTAGGGGGTCTATTGATTTTCTATGAGGGGAAGGGAGGCACGAGAGATGCAGACTCCCGCTGTAACTTTACCTGCTGTTGGCCAGTGTTACTTTAGAAAAATGAGTGACTTTTACACTTTTTATTGTCATATTTTGTAATATTTGCGTTGTTTTATTTTCATAATATGAATTATTTTCTCATCCTAATTTTTTTCCTATATTTCCTATAATATTTGTAAGGGTGGTAATTTTGGGATTTAAAAGTTTTCTAACTTGGTTCATGGCACATGTTTCTCCTGTTTTTCTCATCAGTCTTGTTGGGAATGTTAAGGCTGTTTAATCCGATGTAATACTAGTTTAATCATCGAGCGATTTGTAACCGATAAGTCTGTGTCGAATTTAAACGCTTCTCACTGGATGTCCCAAAGCTGTTTAATAATGGTATCCGGGGCCGGGAATAAACGCAGCTCTTTTAAGCTTTCTTTCCGTTATCCACTGGGCCGTGCTGCGCAGTTCAAAGTAAACCACTGAAAACAGCGCTATTCTGTATTTGTTTTTACTGACCGAGAAACCACTTCAGATGATTCAGTGACAGAGCGGTTTGAACAAATCTGAATCGTTTCAGATCGCTATGCAAGCGCATTTGGCCAATTCGTGGAACCAAAAGAATGATTAATTCACGAATGATTGTTATTGCTGGTTCAGTCGCAGAAATATGGGACACAATAATTGCTGAAATATTCGCAGGGAAAACGTTTCTCAGGTCAGTCGGAGCAGTGTGAATGGTACGCATTGTTCCGTACACTTGCATGCCAGTGACCACTCCTTCGTTATTGAGAGCCAGAAAAGCAAGTTTGTGTGATCATTCCCTGGGTAATACCCATTGTACAGTCCACACTTTGATGACTTTTGGACCAATAGTATTTGAGAAAAGTACCTCCTAAAAGTACAACCAGATGTTGAATACAGAAACAAGAAAAGGTAAGTAAGTAAAATGCAATCACATATCACCACACAGAACAATATAAAACAATAAAAATAAAATATTGAACCCAGTTCAGTTCATTCCATGTGTAGTATAGTTCAGTTTGTGAAAAAGATGAAAAGGAAACATGTCGAATCTAATTCAGTTCATTCAAAATGTGTAAAATAGTTCAGTTTGTTCATTCAAAAAAAAAAAAAAGGTAGAAAAAGAATCATCATCCAAACAATTCTTACCAAAATGTTTATTTTTAATCCATTTACTTGTTAACTTTGAGATATATATTATCTTATATTATAATATTATGAATAATTGCAGTTATTTATTTATTTTTTTACTCTTTTAGACCATATTTTAATGTGGGTTACAATCAGGATGTGTGTGGTGTGGGCAGGTAGGCAGAGAATTTTAATTTTGTTTTACCTCCAATTCATGATTTCATCTTTTGAGATGTATCTCGTGTTGGTTCATGATTGAAGTAAGTGGTCTCTCCTGAGGAGCATATCCGATAAAATGCCGAAGAGTCTATGTAACCCTTCTCCTGTGGACCGAGGCTTGTCTTCCAAACTGTGCTTCACATAGAGGGCCTTATACTGGTTGAAGAAACCTTCAATGGCCTCTGGTATAGCACTATGAACTCTGGGTCTGTCCTGGGAATCTGTCATCAATTCTGGATGGTGGGCCTTGAACCTGGACCACCAGACATCACTTGGTCCCTTCTCCAAATTCGCACTGGTGCTCTCGGATCTTCCACTCTCTTTGATGATTCCAATAGCAAGAACTTTGACCAGAGATCTTGTAATTGGGAAGCCATGGTCTGCCATCCAGAAAATGTAAGAAATAAGTATACATTTCAGTTTCAAATATTGCTTCATGTTTGCAATCACTAACCTTTAAGAACAAAGGATTAGTAACGTATTGATTTGATTCTTTTAAAATTCTTTGGGAATTAGTGTTAAATTGCACTCCATAATGTTTAGTAAAAAGGCATTTTGCTAAACACCAACTGTTACGGGTGTGGAGCATGTCATTCACCAGCCACACCAAAGCAAACAGAAGAGCATAAGAGCAACTAGAATTGAGTTCAAAATTAAAATATATAGTTTATTTTTATCCTATCCCGTCCCAATCACATGATTATTAGTGATCTTGTTTCCCATCCCGCTTAAGCCTTGTCTGTGAAACCGGGGGTTGTAATTTATGATTAGTCACATTTCCATATAGTATATTTTCTAATTTCCTGTTTGTTTGTTTGTTTTTTGCCTTACAACAGGCAAAACAGCAAGCAAAAGCTGAGAAAAAGGAGGCCTTAGAGTTTATCTTTGCTGTGACTGTGCAAAAATGGCTCCATTACGCATCTAAATGGCTTGTGGGCATTGCTCGTGGTGGAAACCCCTCAGTTCATTAGAGTTCAATAGAGTAATGTTTCTTTCTTCTTCTTCGTTCTTTCTGTAGTATTGTTTCTGTCTTTGTTGGTGAGTTTCCTATAGGAGAAATCATTATCGGACGACGATGGACTACCAAAGAGTGGCGAGTTTCCATTTGCATTTACTTTCATTGTACAGATGCAGTTTGTCATGGTTTTTCAGGCTCTTCTCCTGGCATTTGCTTTATAATTTCAGATATAACAGTTCCATATAATTGTTTTAAGTCATCCAATTTAGATAAGATCATATTAGAATGATTTCTGAAGGGTCATGTGACACTGAAGACTGGAGTAATGATGCTGAAAATTCAGTTTTGATCACATATATTGTACATTTTACAATATATTCACATAGAATATAGCAATTTTAAATTGTAATACTATTTCACAATATTAATGAGTTTTTTGATTAAATAAATCTGTATTTTCTGCCTTATTCTATGATCTTTTTTTTTTTACATTGTATAAAATCCATGAGGACTTAATGCACAAGTGTTTGTAGTACATAAACCAATCATAAAATTGTCAAAATATAGGGAAAAAATATTAGATATTGGTTATTGTTCAGCAGTGTATTTGATTTCTTATTAAAAGCAAGAGATGAGGGGGAAAAAATCTATCAATTCTGTTCCCCTCACTTCTGAAATGATGGCTATGCCCCTGAAACGTGGTAACCCGTTTTCTTTTATTGGAGTAAGGTCGTAAATGGCTTAAGCATGAACCGGTAGGAACAGGTAGTTTTTCGGCTCTTACACCGATTTCGCTTGGCATGTAAACACATTAACCTGCTTTTTGTCGGTTTATTGAAGTGCGCATGTGTGATACGTGACAGAAACGCATCCTTAGTGCAGATTTAAACGCATCGAGACAGCGAGCGTTTTGCAGGAAAGGAAGAAGGAAATATATCGCAAATGCAGACTCTTTTAAGACCCAGAGAATTGTAAAAATGTGTTCTCATCTCTCGTGCAGCAGAAGTAGAAGTGGTTCAGACAAAATGCTGCATCTGTAACTGCATGAGAGACTAATATATGAGCCGTAAATTTGTCGCTGACATTTTGCAAGCTTTATTTAACATTATAACTGACATAACATATGGAATACTCTGAGTCAGATACGCAAATGATTATTTTTGACGTCTCTACAGGGAAATAACCTGATTTATTAATAAAGTCATGTAAACGCAGTTTACTTGCATTGTCAGTTTACTGTTTTGCATGTAAACGAAAGTCGTGCTCTTCCTCTGAGGTAAATTCTTCCAGAATTATTCCTCACTGCGTCTCAAAACGATGTACATGAATCTGACTAAGCTTGAATAGTTTTTCCGAGCTGATGCGGGCGTTCGCTCTCTGTTGCATTGATCGCCTCAGAATTTACCTTTGAATGGGGCGTGCGGTCTGTGGGCGTGGCCGCATTAGTGGATGAGGTGACTCGCGATTGACTGGCATCTCTCTCTTTTCAAACTGATTACATAAACAGAGAATATATATTTTTGATTTGACTTATATTATTTAAAACCTGACCTTTCAACGTTTTATTGGACATATGTCTCATGTTTGTGTGATTAGTATTCTCTAAGTTACAGTTCTTTTTCTGAGGACTATCTGAATGGACTTCATTCAGATAGTGATGGCAGGTCGCGCATCATGTTAGTTTTCTTTTGCACTGGTAAGAAAAAAAGCAAGTAAAGGCGCAGACGACTTTACCAACTCCAGAGTGGCATGTTGGAATTGGGACCGTCCTGGATGACTTGGTACAGAAAACACAAAAAAACAACAGGAACACTTCAAATATTTATTAGAACAATAAGTAGAACAATAATGAATTAAACATGACTTATAAGAAAAATAAACAAAATGGAACGGGGAGGTGGTGGGGGTTGTTGGGGTGTGGGGGCACCAACTATTTACAATGCTTTTCTTGACCTAAGCCCTTTTTTGGCCTGGTCCAGCTTGTGTGGTGACTTTAATGGGGTCAGCTGCACATTTAGGGTCCAGATCTTTTATTTCTTCATTCTATGGAAATCTAAACAGTGGCAGTTTTTAGTACATTGTTCTCATGTAAACATACCGTTAGATTAGATTTTAATCTGTTCATTAAAAACAGTTTCATTGGGCAGTGATACTAGTCACAGAGACTTCATGTATTGGATGAATTAAAGTATTATGGGTACAATCGCTCTACAGACGATTCTTTCATCAACAGTTTCACTGATGATTTATAACCAACACCAAACCCAGGATAGAGCGGTTTAGTGAATGTGGTCTGGACTGTGTGGATGAGGCTCATTGTGTTTCTGTAGATGCTGTAGAAGGACAGAGCTCCTTCACTGTGATCCACACACACTCCTATTCTACTGCTGATGGACTTTACTGGGAGTTTAGTCTCTATGTCATTGTGTCTGAATGAGGAACTGGAGGGAGAGCAGATCAGACTCCAGGATTGATTATTACGTCCAAACAAACACTCATCACCTGATCCCTTCCTGCTGATGCTCTCATATGACACTGATATAGACACATCACCACTCCACTCAATCTCCCAGTAACAGCGTCCACACACACTCTCTCTACACAACACCTGAGGCCAATAATCAAATCTGTCTGGATGATCAGGACACAGCTGCTCTGTGAAAGTGTTAGTAATCACTCTGTTTCTCTCAGACAGATGGAGATCTTCATTCATTGTGTTTAGATCCAGAGTGAGCTGATGGGAATCTGATGGAGAAAACACATCAGAATCAGGAATTATGAATCTGTCTGTTTTTTTTTAATGCAGCTGAAGCCTTCATATTCAATATATCAGCAGTGTCTCAGTACAGTTTACCTGATATCCTGTGAAAATCATTTACATGATCAACTATAAAGCTCCTCTGTCATGTTTTCTTTCACGTTCTACAAGAAGAAAACAATCACACTGTGATTTTTCTGCTTGTTTTCTTAGTGACTTACATTGTTGGAAGTCGTTCCTGGTCCAGGGAACAATGTTGGTTAAAGTGACTGTGGAAATCAACAGACATGAAGAGTGTGATTATCATGTCAAGAGAAAATGATCCTGCATCCGTTCCTAAGACATTTCTAATATGATCTTCTACATGATATGAGATGATGGAGGATCATTTCTGAGAGCAGATGAATCTCCAGGACTTTACCTCTGTCAGGGATCCTCTTCAGCTTCTCTTTGCAGAAATCCTCTGGTTTGTCTCTCAGCTGATAGACAGATTCTCTCCTGCCATCAGAAGAGTCATTTACATCTGTAGATTTAGAAGGAGCTGAGAGAGACTGGAAACTCTACAAAAAACAGAAATCAAAGCTCATCACCTCCACACTTCAGCCAATAACCTGTCAGATTTGAGCAGCTCTTGTTGATCTTTAGTAACTCTCCTCAATCCAGCACTTTCACAGCATTCTTCTCATATTCATTATATCATGTTAGAGCTATAAGTTAGCGTTTATCACTTGCACTATAAATGAACTTTGTAGGAAAACACTTGATCAAACATCTGGCAATAACATAAAGGTAACAGATCAAGTGCATCAATGGAGTCACATGACAGGGTTGAGTATTTGATCAGGAAAAGGCAACAAATAAATTGACCATCATTTATAACTTTAATTTAAGTCAAAGATTGTAAAACAATAAGTAAAGAGATGATGGGAAATCACGCTGGGTGAAACTGGTAACATCAAGTTTATGGATTTCATATTGTTATTAAAAAGTTTAAATATTAGTTAAGTTTTGAGCTTGCCAAAAGTTTTGGGACACCAGCCTTTATGTGTACATGAACTTTAATGACATCCCATTCTTACTCCGTAGGGTTTAATATGGAGTTGGTCTACCCTTTGCAGCTGTAACAGCCTCAACTCTTCTGGGAAGGCTTTATAGAAGGTTTAGCAGTGTGTTTATGGGAATTTTTGACCATTTTTCTAAGAGCGCATTTGTGAGGTCAGGCAGTGATGTTGGCGAGAAGGGGCCATCCCCAAACTGTTCCCACAAAGTTGGGAGCAAGAAATTGTCCAAAATGTCTTGGCATGCTGAAGCATTAAGAGTCCCTTAAGGGACCAAACCCAACCCCTGAAAAACAACCCCACACCATAATCCCCCCTCCACCAACGCACTGTGTGCCTCAGCATGCGCTGACCCCCCTCTGTGATCTTACGTGGCCTACTACTTCATGGCTGAGTTGCTGTTGTTCCCAGTTGCTTCCACTTTATGATACCACTAACAGTTGACCATGAAATATTTAGTAGTGAGGAAATTTCACGAATGGACTTCTTGCACAGGTGGCAACCTATCACAGTCCCACGCTTGAATTCACTGAGAGAGACCCGTTCTTTCACAAATGTTTGTAGAAGCAGTCTGCATGCCTAGGTGCTTGATTTTATATACCTGTGGCCATGGAAGTGATTTGGAGGGGTGTCCCAACACTTTTAGCAATAATAGAGTATCTCTCAGCAGAGATGGAAACTCGAGTCTGCGACTTGGACTCGAGTCGCACTTAAGTCGCAAAAATAAAGGACTTGCGATTTGATTTGGACTCGAGAGCTACTAACCCGAGACTTGACTTGGACTTGTGAGCTACTAACCCGAGACTTGACTCGAGACTTGACTTGGACATGAAGACAGAGACTTTTGGCGTGACATTCCCGATTACGTTTTCCATTTAGCCTACTACCCCCACATGATGGCACGAAATACCACATTTTACTATCCATTCATTCCCAAATATGTGCTGCAGCAGTGAATATCACAAATCATCTCTAAACACACCAAGCCATCAAGCGCTTGACGCATCTGAAGGCACGTGACTTTATCACCCATTAGAAAACTTGTTAAATTAGCAAGAAATAATAACAATATAGCCAAGCCTTACCTTGCGATAAACTTTGTCATTTCATTTGAAAAGCAATCAATTAATCCGAAGGGCTTGTGGTCCACTTTCAAGAAGTACATGTCCTTTTCATTTTTTTTAATGTATTTTCCCCCAAGTATTTGATAATGCATATAATATCCAGATTTACCATGTTAAATTGTATTTGGATTGAACGAGCATTTCCATGCGCATTTTATGACCCTGTCCGTCCGACTCATTTCTACAGATCGGTTTGTTAAGTAGCAGTACGTTATTATATCGCCTTATCACAAACAAGACACACAGATGGAAATGTTGTTCGTTGTTTTGTTTACTGTAACGCTTGTCTACACATAGGTTTTGTTATCGCCGGCACTCACTGGAAGACTACATTTTCCAGCATTGCTTGAGATCTACAGCAAACTACGGCAACTCATATAGCTTGAAATACACAGCACTTTTTCCTTGCTGTGGTTCTAAATGGTATAATTTTGTATAAAGTTAGAAAGTAATAGAAATTATTTTAAGTAGTATTTTGAGTGCTTTGTTAAACAATTTTAAAGTAAAAGTAATCTGTTTTGATATTTAAATACACTGTTAATTACAATAACAACTAGCTGGCCTAAATATAGGCCTATTGATAAAAATAGAACAAAGACTTGACTTGAGACTTCACTTGGATCCCTAAAGACTTGAGACTTGACTTGACTTGGACCTCAAAGACTTGAGACTTGACTTGGCCTTGACTTGACTTGGACCTCGAAGACTTGAGACTTGACTTGGACTTGGACCTCAAAGACTTGAGAATTGACTTGGACTTGACCGCAGGGACTTGTGAACATGTCTGTCTCTCAGTGAAGATCTTCTCACTGTCCTCCACTGCTGTCTGTGCAGAGCGCTGTTAGGACACACATCACAATCACACAGTGGCTTCAGTGAGTCCTGACTGAGACTTCTCAAACTTCTCTTCTTCTCCAGACTCACCTTACGAGACTCCACAGCCACTCTCAGCTGCTCAAGATCTTTCTCTCTCTGCTGGATCGACCTCTGCGTCTCCTTCAGGTCCTTCTGCAGCACAAACCATTAAGAGAGATGTCACTCTATCATCATGTGAAGAGTTGGCTTCACTAACAGCAGAATTAATAACCAATGGCTGTAGAATCAATCTCCAGAAGGGATGATTGACTAGTTTCCACCATTGTTAATGAATTTACATGACACAAAAGACCTGTTTCAGTATCATAAAAGCAAAACTGATACAGATATAAAGTTTCACACTGACAGTGTTTCTGTTGTGTAACCTGTTTTAACTGTGTAAAAAAAAAAAAAAAACCTAATTACTGGATGATTACATTGAGTATTTCTCTGAATAACTGCCTTCAATTATAAAATGTTGATCAGGAGTCAGTCATTGAGAACTATTACAAACTTATGACGAAGACAGGCATCACTTTTACATAAAAAATGATTAGTCTAAACAGAACAGAAGCCAAAGCCCTAAGTGAAGATATATCCATTCACCACGGTGCCCGGTGCAATTATATCGGTTGTACCCCCCTATTGGATGGCCCTGACTGCTTCTATACTCCTTGATCTTTATCTTCTTCCTTTATTACTCTGACCTTATTTACTGATGCACTGCCACCACTATCATGAATACTTTCTGGAAAAGGTAGAGCTTTTCCTCTGTCTTCTATAAAACTTACTAACATAAACCAAAAACACAGGCAAAAAGGCAACAATAAGTCAGCTTTACAGAAAAATCTATCCCCAAAAGGGACTTTGTCATTTATGCATAACACACAGATTTTCAAAATGTGCATTAAAAATGGCCAAAAACTTGACAATGATATATTTTTTAAATTGAATTAATATGCATTTCCTGGTCTAAAATAAACTCGCAATGGAGCCTTGACAGCATGTGACTGAACATGTCAAGCACGTGGTACATAGAATTTTTTTTTTTTTGGCCGAAGGGGGTGTCATATGATAATACTAAAATGTAATTTTTTTTTGGTTGAATAATTTTATTGTATTTTAAATTCAATTTTTACTGCATCATTTTAAAAAGATGAAACACCATAGAGGGATATGTTACTTCATCAAAGCCTGTTTCACATTTTCATATTTTAAGTTCAGCATGAAGCATAAATAAGCTCAGCAGTGAAAATCCACTTGCAGCTACTGTTCACTTCTGTGAGGTCTGCAGTGTGAATGATGTTAACTGATCATGTGGGTGCCAATATAACCATTATTTCATCAGTGTCCAGTTTAATGTTCATACCTGTTTCTCTGTCCTCTGTGCTGCAGCTAATACAGTGTCATGGTGTTTATGTTCATCCATACAAAACACACATAAATACTTCTGATCGGTGCGGCAGAAAACCTCAAGGAGTTTATCATGTTGATGGCAGATCATCTCCTTCAGTTGTCCAGTGGCATCAGTCATTTTATGTGGCTTACGTGAGTGAAATTCCTCATGACGGTCAAAATGAGTTTGACAGTAAGACTCCAGACACACCAGACAGGACTTGACGGCTTTGTGTTGTGTTCCAGTACAGGCATCACACTGCACATCTCCAGCTCCAGGGTAACAATCAGCAGGAAGTTTAGTCTTCTTCAGTGTCTCCACCATTTCAGCCAGAATGGTGTTTTTAGCTAAAGCAGGTCTTGGACTGAAGGTCTGTCTGCACCGAGGACAGCTGTAGACTCTCATCTGATCCTCCTGATCCCAGCAGCCTGTAATACAGATCTTACAGTAACTGTGTCCACAGGGAATGGCCACTGGATCCTTCAGGATATCCAGACACACTGAACACATGAACTCATCCTGAGAAATTCTGGCTTCTGCCATTTTACTGCATGAATACAGACACAGAAACACACAACAGCTCAACTACACTTCAGTTTCAGTTTCTCTGAACTCATGTGAGTCCTGCTTCCTACTTCTGTTTTTGAGTGACGTGTGCAAAAGTCACAGACCACAAAACATCCCCTAGATGTTGGTCTCAGACAAGTTAGAGAATCAGAATAACACCATTAATAACTGCAGTAAAACAGCATCCCTATTTACCACAGCTATGCAGTGCAGTAAGAGTTTTAAATTATATAAGAAAGCTATTTGCTTTGTTTTTAAAACAGTTCTTGACTAGAGTGTCTTCAGATTATCATTACCTTGTGAACTTAAAATATCTACACAGAAGCCAGTCATACCATTTTATTTAGACATTAGGTATTTCCTCACATTTACTACTGTTGGTAGATAACAAAATTAAAAGACTAAAACAGCCTACAGCTACACTAATTATACATGCTTATATGCCAAGTTCTGTCATGAAACTCTAGATGGCGCAGGCTGATGGGTCCTTAACGCAAACTGATGATATTAACAGCGTTAAATACTTGGCACAAGCTGACTTTGCGTCTGCAGCAGTACAATATCCTGAAAATAGAGCGAGAGAGCCTGTTTCCACCTGGTATTAAGATGCGTTTTCGGTAAACCGATCACAAGTGGTTGGCAAAGACGCATTACTGTTACACCTGGTATTACCACGCATTTCAAATGCGTCCTCTGTGACCACTTGTGTTCAGACTTTTGACTGGCACTCGCAAATACGAACATATTACTCCTGTCCTACTCTCTTTGCACTGGCTGTCAGACCATTTTAAAATAGTTTAAAATTTTACTCTTTCTTTTTAAGGTTTTAATGGAGGGTCTTTGTCTTCCCAGGTATGAAACATATTTATGATCACTCATGCCTCCCCGCATACAGGCTTTCTTAGACAAAACATGTCTTATATGTCAATATATTGTTTTATGTGAATGCGTGAACAGGATGACTTTCACATCGTTTTAAGCAAAAAATTCTCGCTTACGAGATCCAGTATTAAAAGTCTTTAATAACACACTTAGAAGATAAATCCAACAAATAAAGAAGAAATAGTTTAACTGATGCATTAACAAGAACGGACAACAGGAACACTGAAGAGAGAGAAATGAGCGGGAAAGCTGAACAAAGGAAAACAGGAACTAATGATTACAAACTAAGAATCCGTGAAAATGAAACTGAAAACAAGATAACCAAAAGTCCATGACATTTTACTTCCGTACAGTAGACCTTTTTTAATGATTGTGTGATATAATTGTATCCATGTTTAAATTGGTAGTTTTAATTGGCCAAACTATGATTTTATGGCATACAATGTCTTCCAAGCCCATTCAGTCAAGTCTCAATGTCTAGGTAAGTGTATAGATGGTGCTGTGCTGCAGGATTTCTCCTCCATAAGTGAACTGGTATCTGTTTCCAGATACTGGCCTTCTTCTTGAATACCATGACTCTGATTTTGTCCAGGTTTACTCTCAGTGCCCATTCCTCAACAGTACTGTTCCAGCAGGGACAGGCTCTGCTGAAGTGCTGGGAGACAGCAGAACCAGGTCATCTGCATACAACATTTTACTTCAGAGTCATGCAAAGTGTTAAGCAGAATGTTAAAAAGTGAAATTACTGCACTGTATAGAAAGTGAACTTAGAACAAAATTGAGATCTGATCTAGATATTTATGACGATCCATCCAACATTCTTCTTTGTTTTTCTGGTGTGTTTCACTCCTTCGCCCCTTGTTCTTCTTCAAGGCCTCCCATCTTCCTACAAGAAGAAGTCTTCGAACTTCTTCACAGCGTGCTGAAAAGGCCTTATGGGAATGTGAGCCTTTTCCCAAAAGTCTTGGACCTCCTTCATGGTCTGCACTGCTGCTTCACTATACCCCTTTTTTCCATTCGGTGCAGATATACTCGAAGAACATTGACAATGAAAGGGGAAAGTGACATGTGAAGGCCAAGTATGGTAACCCATTCTCGGAACTTGTCCTCTGTATTTAGCCCATCCAAGTTAGTGCACACATTAGGTTTGCTACTCACTGCAAATCATGGACCACACACATTATTCTGTGGCACTTGGGGAGCGATTAGGGGTTAGGTGTCTTGCTCAAGCGCACCTCAGTTATTTCCTGCCAGTGCTGGCATCGAACCAGCAACCTTTGGGACACCCGTCGGACATGCTAACCATTAGGCCATGATGGAAAACTGGTGACATTAGATTGGTTCCAATTGTTCTGACCCCAAGTAGTGATAATGCAGCATACATTAACATACATTTATAGACATTTTTCTTTTTTGTCATTTTAAAATATAAAATTCTAATTAAAATAAATTCACGCCATAGCTTACATCCTGCAGTAAATGTGGGTTATCTGATCTGTGTCCTTTGCTTCAGTTTACTGTGCTTTGACCGACTCGTGACCCAAAAGTGCACTGAGGGTCTCCCTTACTGGAACATACTGCAAAAATAGTAATTTCCTCTGGTATTTTTACCTAGATACACTTGTTAATGTGCCACATAGTTAAAATCCCTCTTCTGTTTCATCAGATTTAAATACTTCATTATACAACCTCAGAAGATTGCTTTTGTTTAGGCGAACTGACCCTTTAAAGTCTGTCCCAGCCACTGCTACTTTTTTTTACAAGCGTACCCTAATGAGCCAGAGACAATAATAATTTAACAATTAATTACATAATAATATTAAAACGTTGTATAGTCTATCATAATATAGACACAGACAGTTTTACTACTGAGGGAATAATTACATAATAATTTTGTTGGAGCCTCAAACACTTGACGTACAGTTAGTCTATGCCAGGGGTCGGGAACCTTTTTTGATCAAAGAGCCATTTTTTAATTTTTGGTTGATGCATTTTCCAAAAGAGCCAAAGTAAAAAATAATAATATTATTAAAAAATCTTTTTTCAATAACATTTCATAGGTCCATAGACATCTAAAAACAAACAAATATGTAACAAACAATAAATAAGTTGCCATATGGAATTAGTTGTGCAAGGCTTTCACTGTGAGGTTGAGTTATCAACTGAGGAGCATAAATCCTCTTGTGTTTGCGTGTGAGTGCACTGCTGTTCGCTGCTAAAAATAGTTTTTGCCATTACCACAAACAAACTATGCAGCTGCTTGAACCCGAATGCAGAAGCTGTAGGTTTACCACAGACCAGTGGTTTGTGGTTGATTGCTATCATGACACTCATAAACAGCATTGAACACGTGCACAGGCCAGTACAACTTGAAATATATTATTATTATCATAAACTTTGGTAGGTGCACACTAACAAATGCTTTCATCGTAACTAACGTGATGTAACTATGAGATTCGTTGCATAAAACGGGAGTCAGTAGTCCAGAACTCAGTCAATGATAATCTTGAGCTGTTTGATTGACAGCTCCATCGACTGTAAAGGAAGCGTTCTTTGATAGGTTGACGTGTCTAATTTTTTTTTATTAATCATTTGTTAGTAAAGGGTGAGAGACCTGGCAAGCCACATAATTTTTGTCAGAGCCAGGTGTGACTCACGAGCCATAGGTTCCCAAATGCTGGTCTATGCTGTGCATTAATTTAAATTGTCACAGCTATTATGGGAGTGGCTTGATGCAGTGCAGGAGATGCACTGCATTATTAGACTACTCTTGACAGAGAGCTAATTTAGTTTCTGAGAGACAATGTGGCTGTTTGATTTCCAATCTTGCTGTGCGTATTCAATTCATTTGTGTATTAAATCATACAAGGTTTAAATAATTTAAAAACATAAATAAAATAGCAGAATATGAGTATAATGTAGTATTTTAGTCATTCCAAGCTCTGATTTCTGAGAGACACAGAGAGGCAACAGCAATGTGGCAAATTGATTTACGCTCATTTCATTACACTAATTCACTTCAAACACTCATTATTGGTTTGTGTATAATATCGTGAGTTCCTCTGGCTCACCTGTCACACAGCAAATAAGAAGATTGACTGTGTCAGCCTCAGCAGAATTATTTATTACTTACTACGCATATTTAAATGTGTTTCTGGGAGTGAATTACAGTGTAAAGCATGCCATTTCCTGTTACCATCAGGTGGCGCCATGACTAACTGAATATTGATATGTAGATGTCTTCAGGCCAGGACTCTTTTTGCCGTACTTAATTCTGAAACCCATATCAGACGTAAATTTTAGCACTTCTGACACGTGCTCAAAGTTTTGTGAGTTTGAGCATGATTAGGCACTCAAACATGCATTTCATTTCGGAGAAGAAGAAGAATTGACCGAGCAATTACAATAGGGTCCTCACACCATCGGTCCTCAGGTCCTAACTATTTATTATTAGTCATGTAAATGTGTCATGCCAATTACAAAGAAAATCAATACAAAACATCAAAAGCTCAGAAATACAAAGTAAAAGACGAATAACGCTGCTATTTATTTTCAGAACGAGTTTGCAAATTTCTTTTCAGATGTTTTTGATATGTGAAAGTCTTACACTAAAGGTAAGGGAAAGGCTTCTCTCCAGTGAGTTCTCATGTGGGTATAACGGGTTCCTTTATGCGTGAAGCTCTTTCCACAATGAGGGCAGGTGTAAGGCTTCTCTCCAGTGTGAAGTCTCATGTGACTCTTAAGACTTTCTTTTCGTGGGAAGCTCTT
Source organism: Ctenopharyngodon idella (assembly GCF_019924925.1). Lineage (NCBI taxonomy): Eukaryota > Metazoa > Chordata > Actinopteri > Cypriniformes > Xenocyprididae > Ctenopharyngodon > Ctenopharyngodon idella. Next base: position 21,144,189 of record NC_067223.1, read on the forward strand.
TCCACACTGTTGGCAGGAGTAAGGCTTCTCTCCAGTGTGAATTATCATGTGAGACTTGAGGTTTCCTGTGTTCGAGCAAGTCTTTCCACAGTGATGGCACATAAAAGGCTTCTGTCCGATGTGAGTTATTACGTGGCTCTTAAGGTGTTTCTTGTCTGTAAAACTCAGTCCACACTGTTGACAAACAAAGTTCTGTCTTAAGTGAATCATCGTGTGCTGAGTAAGGGTTTCTTTACGTGCGAAACATCTTCCACACTCGCCACACGAGAAAGGCTTCTCTCCAGTGTGAACTCTCATGTGAGCCATGAGATTTTCTTTTCGAACCAAAGTCTTTCCACACACTTTGCAGGTGTAAGGGCTCTCTCCAGTATGAAGACTCATGTGAGCATGAAGGGTTCCTTTATGTGTGAAACTCTTTCCACACTGATTACATGTGAAAGGCTTCTCTCCACTGTGAATTCTCATGTGGACTTTAAGGTTTCCATGTTGATCAAAACTCTTTCCACACTGTTGACAGGTGTAAGGCTTCTCTCCAGTATGAATTCTCATGTGGACTTTAAGATTTCCAGTTTTTTTGAAACTCTTTCCACACTGTTCGCAAGTGATACGATTTCTAGTTGTGGCCTTTTGAGCTCTTTTTTGTGAGGACGTCTTTTCAGTCTGTGAGCAACTGAAAGATTTTTCTTCAGTTATGAAATCATGGTGTTTCTTCTCTTCCATTTCATTAAGTTCTTGACTCTCCTCTTTCAGTGCCATCAGGTCTACGGCAAATAAAGAAAAAACATGTTAACCCCAGTTTAATGGCACGAAGCAACAGACAATCAAAACCTTAAGTCATTTAAAGCATCAAAACCGATAACAGGCCGATAACGTTGCCATTGTGGGCACATGCATTTAAGTGGATAAATATAGGACTATCAAAGTCTGTTGTATGTGCTACACTTCCTGCCGCCAGCTAGTGGCAATATGACCTTGAATCAGTTGAGACGCTTTGCTTTCTATGATACGGAATACATTTCATTGTTTGGCAAACTTTCTCTTGAAGGTATGATGCATTACAATGGCAACATTATTTAAGATATTAAGAATCTTTCCACAGTTTTACATAAGCCATGACTTGATATTATTCTGACCATGTCTGAAGCGATTCAGTACTTAAAAGGATTATTTCAAAGCCTGTTGTATGTGACACTTCCTGCTGCCGGTTGGTAGCGCTATGACCATGACTCAAAATTGTCACTTCTACGTGATCCACCAATCATTTTCAACCATAATTTTATTGCTTTGCCATGGAAAAACTGTTCAAGATACCAAAAATCCCATCATCTTCAATTATTTTGGCATCATAATGACCAGTGTAATGAAAATCTTTTATATAATGGCCTCAGAAGGAGGTCAAAGGGTATTTTCAACATGGAACGTACAGAGAAGTGCAGACTAAGGATGCTCAGCTCAACCATGTATATCTATATCTAGCACAAAATAAACATGAATGAACATCTCATGCCTTGTATAAATGCTCAATCAGTGTTTCAACTGCAGCAAGACATCAAACAGCTTGTAAACAATGTCACATAGCATTACATTTACCTCAGGCAAGTCATTCATTGTCCACAACTTGTTAGTTCAGTAGAGAAATGAACTGTAAAGAAGAGCATTTTGCTAAATATACGCACAATATTAGCCTTTATATAACGGTTCTTTCTGGTTCTCAAATCTGATTGGCTGAGAGCCGTGTGATATTTTAGTGATAACAGCACTGCTACCTTTTCACCGTTTGTATCACTCCGCTTGAAGCGAATGTCATGGCGGCCAAGCAAATCCATCGTATTTGTTACAAATACTACACTTGTACCACAAACTGTAGTTTTAAGCATTTTTTCGGCGAGAATGTAATCGTTTCGACATGTAATATGTGACTCGTATTTAATCATAGATCTCATTTTACTATTTGTTTTGACGCTCTCAGATGCGAGCTCCAAGCCGTCAACGCTCATGTACCCGCAGAGAACAGCTTCATCTCAACCAGTCCTTCGGGTATTTGCCGCCGACTCATATGTAGATAGTGAATTTCATAAGAAAAAAAATCATATTTTTATATTTAGGCTATATTTAACATAAATCCTGTTTTAGAACAAATTTGACCTTTTTGGTTTTGATCGACTTCAAATGTTAACTACTGTATTTAGTGTATATTTAAATAAATCTGTCATGAAGACAATCTATGACAGCCACTGTATAAATTATTATATTTCAACAATGAATTGGCTGTAGAAGTTAATGTAAAAACTGCCTTATGTTTAGGATACATGTTTCCATCCATTTATATAAATAAATAGCAGTTGAATTTAATATTTTGTGCTCAGTTGTTAACTGTAACCTTTAATATTATAGTAATGTGCAAGTAATATCAGTCCCTATATAGTTTATATGATTAGCTGAGCTTCATCCTTCAAGGATAGTTCATCCAAAAATGAAAATTTTGTCATCACTTCCCCTCAAGTTGTATTGCATACACCTCAAGAGTACTGCATAAATAAGTGATAAAAATCAATGTTTTTTATTGTTTTCAGTTCATATTGGTTATAATGTCACAAAAATGTTTTGTTTGGGCTACTTGTGTATTATTTTTCCTCATTAAATACATGTCATCTAACGTGGAAGTAAGATTTTTTTCAGGTTGAAGGCAGCGTTAGTATTTGTCTGGTCATGTGATCTCAAAATGTCAAATAAAACCACTTTAATTAGGACACTCATATGATATTCTTCAAAAATATCATTAATTTCTGTAGAGCTGGACATTTTAATAAGGATAAAATGACTGAGTTCAGCTTTGAGAATGAAACAAACCTGTTTGTTTCTCAGTATATTCATGTTTCACTCTGATTGTTTCTTCAATCTTCACGTCTTCATTCTCCTCCTTAATAAACTCCATCTTTATAATATTGTCACGTGGATCTCAGTCGCTTCACCAGGAGTTTTTCTGTGTGTTTTTCCTGTTTAAGATGAGAATAATTAACAGAAAGAAAAATAAATCCACATTAAATCTCTGAGGGAATCTCAATCAGCTCTAGTTCAGCACACTGGGAAGACAGTCAGTCAGAGCAAGAGTTAATGGACTTAAATGATCTGATTAGACTAAAAATATATGATTTAGAGTTGGTATAATGATTTATAGATTACATTTAATAGTCTGCACTTTCATGAAAACATTAGCAGGTGGTTTGCAAAGTTCTCATCACGTGTGTGTGTTTGTTGTTGTCGTGTGTACACTGTTTTGACCAGCAGGTGACTTCAGCGCGCGGTGATTGGAGATTTGAAAAGCTCAGTTTCTCTCATCATCTCTATTTACAACGGACAGAATTCGTATTTACGATAAACAAATTCACGATAAATGAAGCAAAACGAGACGCACCTTTTGTGTTACTCATGTGTGGATGTGCTTTACTCATAAGAAATAACGTGCATCAACGTTAGATAATGTTTCATTATGTAATAAATAATTACCTTTAGATCGCTTGCAAAAACTGAAGATTAGACTGAACGTTTTGCATCGACTTATAACGCTTTACATTGTTTAAAACACTAACCTTTCTTCACTCGAACCACAACAGATGCAGGAGCGCATCGCAGCCTTACGGCGTCACACCACCAGACCAAAATAAAAGTCATGTTCACATGCTATAATGTGGCATGGAAATGTACACAAAAAAGACATACAATAATAAAACATACCAGAGGTATTCGGAGTACAGAAAACATTTAAATACATGTCTAATTGTGTGCTGAAAGTAACTACTAATGAAAGTGTTTGTAACAAATCTAATGAGATTCTTTCTGCTTAACAGGCAAACAGTCATGTTTAAGTGCAGAAACAATCTTACAGATGTCATGAATTTATTATAATTATTCATATTTTAAACAAACCTTTGTCATTTTTGTTTGATGCAATGGATTAAAAAATTAACTAATTAAACATTTTTCTATAATTAATCACACCTAACGTTAAAGTTTTTAATATATTTTTATTAGTGCTGTCAATCAAAAATCACAAATTTTTCTGTAATTAATCACAATTGCAACATTAAAGTTTTAATATATTGTTGTATTGTAATAATTTCACATGTAATCTGAAATTATTGTTTAATGGCATCTTTTAGAAGACCAGTATCACTGATACTAATACTGCTATTGAATTGATGTTTTTTCTCAATTTTAGCCATTAATTACAATCATTCAGCATTACAGTATAATTTAAAGCTATCAATTTTAATATTTATTAGGGTTTAAATAATATAACAACTTTTAATTTAAGTGAACTTAAAACAATCTTCACATAAACGTATTAAAGGTCAAATTTAGGTGTGCCTTTAATATATTAGGGCTCAACGCTAAGGCTTTTTTTTTTTGCTTTTCTAATCTTCAGATTTTTACCTACCCTGGCAAAATGCACAAAAAGTTTAAAATCATTTGGATGAATTGTGATCAATGAAACTCTAGTCAAAAAATGAATTTTAATTCATGCTGCGTTAATTGCGGTAAATATTTTTAATGCGTTAAACTGAAAAAGATTAATTGCAAAATGAACGCATTAATGTGATATTCACTCGTAAAAAGTTTGTTGACACTATTTGTTAGGTACTTGACTTGGATTCTGTACTATGCATTAAAATTAGTAACAATGCATTGCCATTTTACCTCGAACAGTTATGCTCTGTTTGGTTTCATTTTCATTGTGATTCAGTTCCTGTTTTGCCTGCCTTATACTCATGGCAAAGTTATGGATAAAATGAAGTTTGAAATACATGAGTAGTGATATACTATTAGCGAACATCTGACATTGATGTAGATGATTATATAAATGAATATGTAAACATGTTTTCACTCACACGTCTGACCGCGACAGACTGAAAGTCCCTCTGTAGTAAATAATTTTATCCCTTAAAAATCATCTTTGATCACCAAAATAACATATTTAAACATTTTTTCCCTTTAAAAATTTTCTTCATGCCTTAAAATAGCTTGAATGTAACTCTACGCCCTTGCTTCATTTACTATATGCGGTTCTATGAATATGCAAATTAGCACCGCCTCCCCTCGCCAGTTCAGAGATCCACTCGTTGATGATCACACGTTGACATGATTGGTTACTAGGTAGTTTGTGACATCACAAACACCAGCGATTTCAAACCGTGTTTTTGAGACAGTCTTTGGTCGCTGCAGTTTTAAGGAGAAAATACTCAGCAATGGTGCTGACTTATGAATTTACTCATGGTTTGGTTTAAAGCATATTACAAACACCTCATAGGCATATAAACAACATTAAAATGCAGTATATTGAAGCTATACTGTAATATTGCAGTTTTTTCATGTCCAAAAAACTGCCGTTTTCTATATGTAAAAACTGCAGTAATCTTTTGTAAGGGAATTGCCACAGACCAATGGTAGTACAAAGGTGTTTACCAGCCATAGCAAACTTTTCTGTAAATTTTTTTTTTTAACTCCTAAATCGAACTTCAAACGAAGTTAGTTTTGGCCTGATTTTTTTCCAAAAATTTATTTGAATTTGCTTGAAGTATGTTTTTCATCTTCAAACCAAACGAGTCTTCGTCGGCAAAGTTTAAATCCCGCATTTGGATGCATTGTCATGATTTCAATTAATATATGTATATTATATAACTTCTTTCATTAAAGCTTCTCACAAGCAGATTTTTGATGAGGTCAATATGGTCAATATGAATATAAAAGACTGAGCCATTTACAGTGGTTGAGAATGAGGGTTTCAGGGAGCTAATCCATGCCCTGGACCCTTCCTGCGTAATCCCAACCAGGTCGAAGGCAGAGGCGAATTTAAATTTTTATGTATGGCTTCATGTATGAAGAAGCAAAGAGAAAGTCCAAAGCTGAGATGGAAAACGCTACTGCTGTCTCTCTAACACCAGGTATGTGCTCTAACCCGCCATTATATTGATGACAATGATAATCCACCGACTTGACAGCACTGACAGCAGAAAATATGGTCTTGGTGAAAAAGAATGTTAAGGAGGAGTGAGCAATCAAGGACAAAGTAAAGTGCCTCGTCACATATGTGGCAGCAAACATGATTGATTGTGCAAGATTTTTGCAAGTGAGACATTCAGTTTGCATTGCACATGCCCTAAACACCATGGTTTAAAAATCTTTTTATCAGTTTATAATTAATATTTTGTGCCGTGACCCGGATGGAAGTGAGGTTAAATGGGGTGAGTGTGATGTAGCCCAAAATGAGCTGTGCTTGTAAATCTCACTCCTCCGTCCTTGTTAGCGTGCCTGCCTCCCATGCCAGAGACCCTGCTAGAATCCCGCTTGAAACGGGTCCACGCACACGTGTTAGGCTTTTATTTGTGCACATAACATTGAAATTATAAATGAACCCAAGAAGCACCAGCATGAACACCTGCTACATTCAGTGCCATCCACACTGTGAAATACACTTTGCAGTCCAGGAAGCAGAGTGCAATAGAGATGTAGGGATGGTCAGTAGGGATGATGTTAAATTTGGGGCAGTAGACAAGAGGCTGTGCAGCAACATAAATTCTGCTGGAGCAAGAGACAAGGTCCAGCGAAAAAAAAAAAGCTGCTCAGAGTCTGAGAGAGGAGGATGGAGTTTGACTGCCAGCCATCTACAAGTTCTGCAGAGAAAAGGCTTGAAGCCAAAAAGGAAATGAAAAAGAAAATGTTGCAAGAAAGAGGCACATTACTAAGCAGCGTAAATGGGCACTTAAAATAGTTGTGCTGGCCAAAATGCAGAAGAAATAATAATTTTCAAGTTGTGGCTGGTGCTCCAAAAAGTTTGTGGTGTCAATAAATGTGCTTTTATTACTTGAAGCAAATGTGTTTTTCCCTTTACAGGGAAGGGCTCTGAGCTTGGAATTTGGCGTAAACCCAGAGTACTCCCTCTCCTTGATTGGGATAGAAACCAGCCAAGAGTGAGGTGATGGGGTGGTAAAGGCATGGTGTGAAACTTGTCATGGGACAGAGGTAAGAGACGGTTATAAAAACCAGCTTCCTCTTGTGCTGATTGGTTGATCACCTGAACGTGCTCCTCGCGAACTTTGTTAGATAAAACTTCATATTGTGGTAATGGTAAAAAGTAAGATCTTTAGAACAGCAGTGAAAATTTAAAAGTAGCTATATAAAAAAGTGACTGGACTGAAGCGTATTCTTTTATTGAAATTGGTGCTCTGCTTTGCCAGGAGACATTTCAAAACATTTCACCGGGTACTTTAGCTTTTGCCGTAGAGACCTTTTATGTCCTATAATGTGGTGTATTTATGTCTGTATGCTAATCTGCGCAGCTTTCATTTTTTGAAGTTATTAATAAAGAGCGGCGCTTGGGGGGGTCGGACTGCCCCCACTGTGGGCCTTCAGACTGTCAGGCTCAGTGTGGCTATTGTCCAAGGTGATGAACTCACCCAACAAGCCCTGCCGCGTTTTTCCTCTGCTGCGTCTTTCAATCTGAGGAAAGTGCTGTGAGTGCCTTCTGATGAAGACTTGTCAGGTCAGGTGAGCTTGACATGGTGTCCTTCGGAGCACCATATCAGTGGCAGCATCTGCGAAGGATGAGTGGTCCAGCAGCCTACTGGATTATACTGCAACACCGGGGACCTCCATCATAGTGATGATGTTGAGCTTCTACGCGTCCCGTCCAAGGTGGTTGAGGAGCATGGCTTAGATTGAGTGCCTTCTGCCAAGCCAGCCAGAAGCTGCCTGGACGAGTGGTTCCTCTAGTCGGACTGTGGTCGAAAGGACACCTTGCAGAGGCCCAGCCCCTTTTTCCCCAAGGTACACGATGAAATGTCAAAGTCGTGGACTGCGCCGCTCACAAGTTGAGTGCACAATCCGGGATCCTCCCTCCTATCTTCTGTGGACTGCGCTGACTAAATGCAGTATGTTAAAGATGACGGCCCTTCTGGACACACCTGTGAACCTCTCAGTTATCTTTGGCGTGGCAGTGGAGACATTCACAGAGCGCTTTGTTGAAACGCAAAAACAATTGAAGACAATTAGCTACTTCCTGCTAAAGCAAGACTGCACGTCCCTTCTGCTGCAGCTTGGGGCGAGCATGAACCGGCAGTGGACCAAAACAGCCGTGGTGGAAGAGTCAGACGCCCCACTCTGACAGAGACAGCAGGTCGGCACCGGAAACAAATTCCTGACACTAAAAAGAGTTTTCTCCCCCTGCTGTGCCAAATCGAACCGTGACTTCAAAACCGAGGTATGAACCAATCGAAGAGGAAGTGGTACAGGATCTGCCCAGCCGCCAAACAAAGAAAAGTCAGCAACTGGTGCTCCCAGTGCACCAGGCCTGTGTGCAAGGAGCACATACGTGTAGATGTCATTTGTGAGGCATGTAAGCACTGAGAAAAATTCACATTTAGGAAATATAAGCATTCAAAACTTAGTCTCTCACTTCCGCTAAAATGGATCACGGATTTTCATGACATCACATCGCACTTCAGCTTCTCATCAAATCTTCTGTCCAATCAAATGCTCTCTAGAATCTGAAGTCCCGCCCCTTCCTACACTATTAACAGACGCTGAAGCTGCGACTGAAATCAGTCATTTGTTCACACACTTACTAGTTTCTACATGGTGAATGGCACATAGTGCACTATATAGAGGATAGAGAACGATTCAGACAGCGTAAATATGCTTTCCTTTGACGTGAACGAAGTCCGTTTTCACGTTAGTTTCACGTGAACCGCTGCAGCGCGAGCACAGTCTGCTCTGGTCCAGGGACACGAGAGCACAGAGCACATCATATCCGCGAGTCGGCACAGACCACAAAAGTTATTGAATCCATTTGAATTCTGCACAGAATGCTGTATTTTAAAGTGATACAGAGGAGATTAGGAGGATAAACGGTTAGATATTAAAAGGAAACTGAGGTTTTACTGAGTTTAACGCTCTGGCCGAGCTGTGATATAAACGAAACGCTATTGGCTATTTTAAAAAAAGGGGTGGGGCTGTTCGATATATCGCCCTCTCTTCCTGTTTCAGTTGAAATTACGTCAACACATTGAATAATGCTGCGCGTTCCAAGACACTTCAGCGGGCCTTTAAGTATACGTTAATTGTGTTTTACTTGTAATTAATACATTTCTACTATATTTTTCATGAAAATCCATTAAAATAGAACTTGGTGATAGTACATATATATAAAATCTCCACTAAGAAGTTCATAGCAAACTTTTAAGTAATGCACTTATGAAATACTTATGTATATTTGGTTTACTTTATCTGACTTGTACTTGATGTACTTATAACTAGTATATTAGTAATACATTTGTGTTAAAATCAATTTAATTTAAACTTGGGATTAATATAAAAGCCTACTAAGATTGAGCTAAGTTTTAAAGCATTCAATGCACACTTTTAAGAAACAAACTAATAAAACTATTTTTGTGGTAGAATATTTTATTTCAATGCACTAAAAATCAATTTAAGTATTAGTGGTATTTAGTATACTGCACTGAAGTACTACCGAAGTAGAAATATACTTTCAATTAGTGTATAACTTTTACAGTTTTATTTAGCACAAAAAAATAAGAATGTACTACAAATATATTTGCAATTTTTACTGCATTCAAGTACACTTTATTTGTACCTGGGTTGGTAAATAAATAAATGGTGTGCACAAAATCATTATTTGGTAGTTATTTTCAGTATGTCATTGAACATGGATTTAAATATGTATTTCACTAATAATTCAACTCTAGATGCTGTTGATATATGTTTTATTATTTGCACTTTAATTTCTATCGACTTTTGTATTTTAGTATGAAAAGGGCTTTTATTTTGGTCTGGTGTTCTGGCGTCATACGGCGGCGCCGCGCTTCTGCATCTGTTGTGATTCGGCTCAAGAAAGGTTCGTGTTTTTAAGCATTTAAAGTGTTTAAATCAAATCAAACATTCAGGTAATTTCATAGTTTTAAGATGACCTTTAAAAGGAATACGTTATTATTGAATTAAATATTGTAATGCATTATCTAACATAAACGCACGTTATTTTGTGTGAGTAAAGCGCATCCACACATGAGTATCTGAAACGGTGCGTCTTATTTCGCTCCTTTACTATGAATTAGTTTGTCATAACCACAAATTCAGGTCACTGGCGAGTAGTGATGAGAAAACTTTTCGAAACTCCGAGTCATTTGAATCGAATGCTTTGCAAAATGATTCAGTGATTTGAAGGTCAAAATAGTGTAAATACAAAAAGAACGTATATATTGTAAACTTTTTACATTTTTAAATGTAACCTACAAATCATTAAATACCTCATTTAAATACAAAATATGTTTTATAGTTTGTGTTTATTAATTTGTAGTGCTAGTTTTGAGCATTTTTATGACTTTTAGGCTAATCATGTAATTTAACTCTGACTGACTTTCTTACAGTGCGCTGAACTACAGAGCTGATTGAGAAGCAACCAGAGATTTAGTTTGGATTTATTTTATTTTCTGTTAATTATTGTCACCCCCAACACACTATTATAAAGATGGCATTTATTAAAGAGGAGAGTTTAGACTTCAGGATTGAAGAAACATTCACAGTGAAACAAGAAGATACTGAGGAACAAACAAAGATGGCATTCATTAAAGAGGAGAGTGAAGACATGAAGATTGAAGAAACTTTCACAGTGAAACGAGAAGAAACTGAGGAACAAACAGGTTGGTTTCATTCTCAAAGCTGAACTCATTCATTTCATCCTTATTAAACCACTTGTAGTACACTATGGGTTCAAATGTACTATAAGTGGTAACTAAATACATTTTTTAAAAACTGAGATAGTATGTTAAAAGCACATTTTAGTTCATATTTCATGGTGTCTCAAAATAGCACAGTTGAGTACACTTAGATGTTCTGAAGATTATCTTAAGAAGTACTTATATTAATATATTCATATTAAGTACAAAATTAGTGCACGAAAAGAGCATTTAAATCAAAGTTATGCTTTACTTTTAATATTGCTTTTCATGAAGTGTGTAATATAGCTGTTTGTGAAAGTAAAAGGTTTGCAAAGTTTTAACAATCAGCGTAAGATAAAGTTATTGTCTCCTAAAAGAAAGAATCAAATCTGAATTACCAAAACGAGTCATTAGTAATTCGCGGCTGCGTCCGAAAACTGGAAAATGCTGCCTTCGGAGGACACATTTCAAGGTAGTAAGGCATCAAGGCACGTTTGAATCCAATGTTAGCTTCACTTTTTGTCTCCTGAGATACCTTCATCTGACCATTTTTGATGGCAGCATAGATGTATCCTTCGCTGTGTTTGATATCCCACAATCCTGTGCTTCACATTCTGTGACAGTTGAGCTAGAAAAATAAAGATGGTGTCCAAAAGTTGCATTTGCTGGTCAGTTTGTGTGTAAATGTACGTTTATGACAAATTTTCCACTTTCTAGCGAGAAATTACTACTGTAGTAATTAAATATTTGTTTAGTTTTCACCAAAGCTCGCGCTATTTTGCTGTAGATCATTAAACAGTTACGCCGCCTCAGAAGTCTGTCTGAAATCAGTTTCGTGAGGTGCCTTCATGCACAAACGCTGCCTTACAAGTCATTGCCTGATAGGGCAGCGAGGCAACAAGTCAGCTGCCTAGGTTTTCGGATGCAGCCCCAGTCTTACTTCTGTAACAAATGGCGGGTGCCGGCTAAAATGATGCTAGCAGTCTATGAGCTGGTAGGAAATGTTTAGAAATCCGATAAAAACTGGCAATATCATGAATGTTTTGATTTGGTTTTTGATTTTTTAAAAAATGATGGGCTTTGTTAAAATCCCTATTGAATCGTTTCATCAAATACTTAATTGTAAGTCATGCCAAAATGCACTTGTCCACATAGATTGAGTGTTTGTTTGTTTTTCAGTGTAAATAAGGGGGCTTTCACACTGGGTCAAGTCACCTTTATTTTAGTGTTGTCACGATACCAAAACTATGACTTCGATACCATACCTGACTACAATACCTTGATACCGATACTGAACCGATGCCACGCCGCATAAAATATATATACAGTCAAACCAAAATGTATTCAGACACCTTGAAAATTTCATTCATTAATACAGTTTATTCACTCTAGTTTTAAAAAATGGTAATAAAATATGACAAGATCTCAGAGGTAAACTGTGTCAGAAAAAAAATGATCTTAATTATGTCAGATCACACTTAAGCAAAACATGGTCAGGTCAAAGTGTCTGAATAATTTTTGGTCCCAAATTTTTATCAATATCACTGGTAGTCCACTATATGGAGATTTTGTGGGTATAATGTCACAGTTTACTTTATTTCCCTATCCTCACTTACATAAATGAACTAAAGTGTCCAGATCAATGAGTGTGTGTGTACATATAAAAACTTACACTCAGACATGTGAATGAAGGAACAAACATGAAGGATTGCTTTATCGAAACGTGTACCCTTGACTGGCCTCTTAGTCCTTTTTTTTTACTTCCAAAATCTGGGTCCACAACCACGAACAGTCGAACATGGGGATTGCTTTATTGAAAGGTGTACTCTTGACCGGCTTCTTAGAGCCGCTCCTTATCCCAAAGTTACGGATCTGACTTGCCGACTTCCCTTATCTGCCTTGTTCTCTTCTAACACGCCAGAGGCTGTTCATTTTGGAGTGTCCGTGGTTGTGGACCCAGAGACATTCTGTATAAGAAGGATACAAATGAAATAAACATTGTTTTACATTTTTCAGGTAGGCTACAGTAGGTCTATATAATAGTAGCATTCAAGTAAGAAATTAAATAATCTCATGTAAAAAAAAAAAAAAAAAAAAAAAAACTCTATAAATTAACTATACACATTCTTAAAAAGTACATTAAAGTTATTCAGTCAAGCATTGGGTGATTTTTATTTATTTATTTATTTTTCTTCCATTTTCTTTTGTTGTTTTGGTTAATATTAATCACAGACAGCAGCTGGTTTATTAGGCTGCTGTCACTTTAAGACCTGCATGGATGTAAATGGAAACACATCCCATTTCCTTCTGTTTTGTTCACTAGTAAAGACAAAAGCAGTGTCTTATTTTGAAGGCTGCATCGAGGTTGACTCATTTAATTAAAGTAACCATTAGCAAAGAAAGAAATTACAGTATTTGACACCTCACGAGGAATAGGACAACATCATTTGTGCCCCCTCAGCCTCATACGAACATTGTCCAAGTTCAAATTCATAGCGCAGCTATTCTGGATCACTCCGCGGTTGTACAGTTCAGAGAAGACAACTTCCAGAGCCAATCCTTATCCCGAAGTTACAGATCTGACTTGCCGGCTTCCCTATCTGCCTTGTTCTGTTTCAACACGCCAGAGGCTGTTCACTTTGGACACCTGCTGCAGATATGGGTACGGCCTGGCGTGAGACTTACACCTTCTCCCCTGGTTTTTCAAGGGCAGACGAGTCAATTTTATTACGATTACTTTTCTTAAATAAGACATCCTTGATGATGTATGCAGCCAGCAGTGTTGGGCACGTTACTTTAAAAAAGTACTTAGTTATAGTTACTTCTCACAAATAGTAACTGAGTTAGTAACAGAGTTACATCATTATAAAAGTAACTAATTACCAGGGAAAGTAACTATTGCGTTACTTAAAACAATAAATAAATAAATATGTCAAATAACTTGGATGCCCCCAATGTTAAATATAAGTCTAAAAATAAATGATGCTAGACTCGTGACTCATGACCCGCTCTTGCTTACGACATGAAATTTCTCTGTACTGTACTGTGTTGTTAGCCATTAAAGAAAACGTAGTTTCATATTTGTTTAAATAAGCCTAAGTTATGTTTTAAATTCATCTGTTTGATAATGAAAACTGAACAGCATGAGTAAGATAGAATATATCATAAGATGTGCAATATATCGGGAGACATGGAGTGGGTGAGGCATGATTTTGACCACTTCATTAAGTTTTGTTTTGTAGAAAGCCTTTCTTTAAAGTGAATTTAGTTTTGTAAAAATTATATCTTAAATTTAATCAATGTTTCATCAACCAATTGCCTGGATTTATTAAATAAGAAGCAAATATAGCAGACAATATAATCATGACATGGAGGCGCCGGCGCGATCACTTGCACGTGAACTGGAGCGCGTCTTATAGGCTAAATGACCCGAAACTCATCGGCTGTTTGCCTCAAAGACATGAGAAATATATCTATAGAAAGCTTGAAATGTCTACTTTTAAGAGAAATAATTCAAAACGAAAAGAAAATAGGCTACTCTGATTATGTAATCCGAATGAAATGTGCATTCTCTCTCAAGGCGCGTCCAGTGTGCGGAGATGATGAGAGTCGGCAATGTCAACTTCAACTTTGCAGCCGACACTGATTCGGAAAACATTAGTTTATTATATTTAAAATGTAATTTAAAAATGTATAGCATTTATAGTTTGTTCAAATTCCATACACTGATGTCTATGAAAGCTGCAAAAATAATCACTGTTTTATTCATATCAGATACATATAGTGTATGAAACATAGTTTATTCTTCTCCCAGTTCACCAGCCACTTACTTTTAAGTATTTCGGGGAAAATGGATGAATTTATGTGATGTAAATTAAAAAAAAAAAAAAAAAGAATTTATATATGCACTAAGCCAAATCTCGATTTTGGTTAAATTTTGATTAATCATGCAGCCCTATTCTCAATTGTAGAAAACTGTGTAGTATCACTGACATAACAGTGAAATATAATGATGTTGACTACAAGGAGAAAAGCAGAGAACCTAATACTGAGCCCTGTGGCACACCATACTTGTGTTTGATAAGATGACTCTTCATTTACACAAGCAAAGTAGTATCAGTTGGATAGATGGGACAAATGCCAACATGATTATGAAGCTATCCAGGAGAATGAATAATAAACATGAACAATGTGGCTTAAATCCTGACTGATATTGTTTACAAATACAGTTTCTCTGCAAAACTGAACATAATTGAGGTTGCCAATGTTTTTCTAATATTTTAGACATACATTGCAGTTTAAAGTCTGTCTAAAATTAATCAATTCTTATTGGTAAAACTGAGTTTTAGATAAGGGTTTTGATAACTGCCAGCTTGAAAGTATTTGGGATGTGTCCTAAACAAAGTAAAGAGTAAACCATATTGTGAAAAGGTTCTGAGATTACTCTTTCAGTTGCTTTGTGGTTAAAGGATTCTGCATACATGCCTAAATGATTGGTGCCATTGTTAACTTCTATTTGTCTCTTTTCACCTTAGACCTGGCAGCGCTGAAAGAGGAGAGTGAAGTACTGAATGAAAAGGAAGAGAAAGATCAGTATGAGGAACATAATGATTTCACAACTGAAGACAAATCTTTTAGTTGCTCACAGACTGAAAAGACTTCCTCACGGAAAAGAGCTAAAAAAACACAAACTAACTTAACCTGCCACCAGTGTGGAAGGAGTTTCAAGAAAAAAGGAAGCCTAAAAAACCACATGAGCGTTCATAACAGAGAGAAGCCTTACACCTGCCCTCGGTGTGGAAAAGGTTTCACGCAAACAGGAAGCTTTAACAGGCACATGAGACTTCACAATGGAGAGAAGCCTTACACCTGCGAAATGTGTGGGAAGAGTTTCACAACAGAACTAAACCTAAGGTATCACTGGAACAGTCACACTGGAGAGAAGCCGTATAAATGTGATCAGTGTGGAAAGAGTTTGAGACACAAAGTAACCCTTAAACAGCACATGAGGCTTCACTCAAGAGAGAACTGTTTTACATGTCATCAGTGTGAAACGACTTTTACAGACAGGAAACACCTTGAGAATCACGTGATAAGTCACACGGGAGAGAAGCCGTTCATGTGCTATCAGTGTGGAAAGGGTTTTACACTTAAAGGAAACCTTCAGACTCACTTGAGAGTTCACACTGGAGAGAAGCCTTTCACCTGCCCTCAGTGTGGAAAGAGCTTCACGCTTAATGGAAACCTTCAGACTCACATGAGAGTTCACACCGGAGAGAGGCCTTTCACGTGTCTTCAGTGTGAAGAAACTTTCACGTATAAAAGAGACCTGAAGCGTCACTGGCAAACACGTTGTGGAAATACATCGCAGTGTTCCTCGCCATTGCAAGATGCTTAGAAAAAGGTGCAAATTCAAAGTCATTTGTGCATTCATTCTGGAAGAAGGAAATTAAATTTGGATCAGTGTAATTAATAAATGCTTTTGTCATCATACTTAAGCCTGGGACACACCAAACTGACATCAAAGCCGACTGTGTTGTCGCCTCTCGTTGGCTTGAACACACCGAAAGGACTAAAGGCGAGTGTCAACTAGAGCTGCAAGATTCTGGATAAAATGAGAATCACAATTTTTTTTTTTTTTTTTTTTTGGACTTCAAACAGAGATTGTGATTCTCCCACGATTCTGAATATAAAACTAAACAAAATAACATGTATTTACTAGAGGTTCTGACAAAATATTTATTGCTGGAAAAATAATTAATTTGAATGATTTTTTTTTATAAAATGGTTCTGAATGAATTTAATGACTCAATAATAAATACTTGTTTCATTACTGGATGAATCAATGTTTTTGAACAAATCTTTTAAATGAATGAATCGATGACAAATACATTTTTAACAGTCACTTGTCACCACCTAGTGGCATAAGATATAATTGATTCAACCATTATTTGAAGCTCCAAGTTCGTTTCAAAAGGTAGTTTGCTCTGTTTTGCTATCGTAGACATCAGAGTTTACATCCTAACTTTTAACACATCTCAGTACTTCTTTGATACTTTGAATATTTGAAGAGTTTGGTTCCAAAACGCGATAAACGCCATTTTCAAAAAAATTGAGTTTCTGCCAAAATCAGTATTGTATCTGGTCGGTACTGAAAAGTAATTTATTCCACGCACTGTAAACAGTAATGGCAGCGCTCTGAATACACCCAGCATCCTAGTTTTCCTTATCTGCTTTGTACTTTGTGATCAACAAAAACAGAAAAATGAATAATTTTGACAGCATTGATGAACCTGTGGTGGTTTCTGCGGTGGGAAAGAAACATAAGCCATAGAAATCACAAGATGACTCGTTGAATTCATTTTGGGAGCGACGTCTGAATGTATTTTTAATATCAAAGTTCAGAGGCTGTCATATATGTGAATCAATTTGAAAAAAAAACCTGTCGTGGATTTATTGCATTTTGGGGAAAAAATAATCCGTTTTTATAATAAACCTTTTAAAATAAAAATAGTGAAAATAGTGGTTTTCATCTTGCCACTTTCTTGGTAAAGAAAACACATTTTTACTCAAATTAATCAAAATGGAGTTATAGCGTTTTGGAACCAAACTCTTCATTTGTAACACAGAAACTCAAAACCTTTCTCTCTGGCTCAGTGCGGCAGCACAAACACAGATTTGAATGTTCCAGTATGATTTTATCAATGGTTTAAAAGACGTGGGCGATTCGTTGTCATTAATAAAATAAGATTGTGACCTTTTTTTCGATTAATCGCTCAGCTCTACTGTCATCTAGCATGTGCGTTCTGCATCTGCGTGTAAGTAAATGTCTGTCTTTATCAGCAGGTATCAATAGTCTATTTTCGTAATTCAAAACGGGAAACTGAAACTAAGACTGCCGATATACAAACTGTAAACAAAGCAGCGCTGGCTTACATTTAGAATATCAATCACAGTGATCACTTTCATTTTCAGTTGTGTCATGTTATTATGAAAATATTCGTGTATTCGAACGCTCAGGTAAGATGACGTGACATTATAACAACCTTGACTTCTTTGCTCGCTTTCATCACTTTTGCTTTTATTCTCGTGCACTGACTCGTTCGCTAATCTAAACAGCCAATCAGAGTTCTCTCTCTCACCGACAGCCCAACGTGGATTCAAAATGCTGAATCGGCCCAAAAAAAAACAAAAAAAAACAGACGCCATCTGGTGTGGAACACACTGGAAAAACTAAGCCGGCCGACACTCAAAAGCAGCCCGACGTTGCCCAATGGCTGACCGTCAGCTTGGTGTGTCCCTACGCAGACCTCATTTTGTTTGGAGTTTTAAATGGCTTGGTATTTTGGGATGGCACAAAACAATATCTATGTGACTAAAATGCACATTTCATTTATCTATTTATAACGTTTATAACTAACTTTAATAATAAATGAGAGTGAGAGAGACAAGACTTGGTGTTATTCAAGTGGTCCTTTGTGTTGTTTGAGGATGCGCCACAGTCATCATGGCAACTCTCAACTGCCACTCAGAATTCAGAAAACTCATTTGATTGAAATAAAACATATATACTGTATGTAAATAGAAATAGACATGTATAGATAAAAAATAAAATATATAAAAAATAATTTAATATTTTTGAGACCCAAATTGTGCAGGGTGGTCACAAGAGCAATTTGGGATGTGCTGGAACGGGAGATTCGTATCATTAATGTACAGTCAAGAAATATGAAGCATGTCAGTATGGACCACAATATCAGAGGACTGTTTCCAGCACCTTGTTAAATATATGCTATGAAATATTAAGGAAGTTCTTTAGGCAAAAAAGGGAGTCCAACCCCGTACTAGCAAGGTGTACCGAATAAAGAGGCCAGTGATTTTATATTTCATCTAAACAAGATGAAAAATTTCTATATTATCCAATTTGACAGAGTGTGTTAAGGATTTAAAATATTGGATGACCAGTAATCTTCTATTAAATTCAGACTGAAGTATTGCTTATTGAACCAAAAAGCTGTACACAGAATCTCTTAGACTCCAACTTGCATTTAGAAGGATGTGCTGTTACTTCATCCTCAACAAGACCTGAGTGTTATATTAGACTGCAACTCATCATATTTCATATATTACAAAAACAGCCACCTCAGAAACATTGCTAAGCTGTGGAACATGTTATCTGTTTCTGATGCAGAAAAGTTAGTTTATGCATTCATGACCTCTAGACTAGATTACTGTAATGCATTACTAGCTGGTTGTCCTGCTTCCTCAATAAACAAGCTACAATTAGTCCAAAATGCAGCTGCTATAAGAGTTCTTACCATTTCAAGAAAATATGATCATATTACACCAATTTTATCATCTCTACACTGGTTACCTATTAAGTTCTGTATTGATTGTAAAGTATTGCTTCTTAAAACCTCAAATGATTTATCTCCTGTGTATTTAACCATTTTATTACACTACAATCTGTCATACTCTGGTATTTGGTAGTGTCTAAAATGTTGGTATACTAACTTTATTTTTCAGCAAAATATTTATATTATAATATCATTATCATGCCTTTTTTTTTTTTTTTTTTTGTATCTCCTAGGGGTAGGCTTTTTTTTTTAGCATGAATCTGCATTCTCATTTCTCTCATTTTAAAATTAAAAAACATTAATAAAGATTGTACATATATAAGCTATACCACATGCTGGATGTTTAAAAGTTAAAAAAAAAAGATGTGGATGAAAGGATGTAAAACGAGTTTTTT
The DNA here is from genome assembly GCF_019924925.1 of Ctenopharyngodon idella. Lineage (NCBI taxonomy): Eukaryota > Metazoa > Chordata > Actinopteri > Cypriniformes > Xenocyprididae > Ctenopharyngodon > Ctenopharyngodon idella. Next base: position 21,163,671 of record NC_067223.1, read on the forward strand.
TGTGAGAGACCAGAGTAACTTTTATATAAGTATTTTCTCTGATAGTATATTCCCAAAAAAAATTTTTGGTAACACTTTCTATGAAAACCATGCTTATAATGAATAAGTAAGTATTACTGTTCTATAAATATATTTATAAACACTTATTAAGACCTATAATGCATTATGAGAACAGTTATAGTTATAAGTCATGCATTTTCTTTTTTAATGCGCATGTTCATAATCCATTATATAGTGATTTATAAGTATTAATTAGTCAGTCGTATGGCTCCATGAGTGTATTTATAAAGATGCAACCTGCATTGCTATAATGTTTATTAATTCAGATTTATTTCTGTCAAATAATTGAAAATATTGTTAATAATAGCCATGTTGTGTTTTTATAAATACTTATGAGTAATAAAACGGTTACTAATCTCTATGTAAAGTGAAAACACAGGATGTAATTTCCCTAAAGAAAATGTTAAGAAATTTTAAATTTTAAGTTGTTTACTTTTAAGTGTAACTAATGAACAGTAATTTCTGTAATAAAATAATGGAAAAAAAACAAAACAAAACAGAAATCAATACAATCTTCTGAAAATAATTTTTTTTTTTTTAATGTTACATACTAGCAAAACACTGCAACAAGTTTAATTCCAAACTGCTGTAAGCAATACCATATGGCTGAGAAGATATAGATTTAAACAAACCAAAATTACCATTCATGACCTCTAATGCAAAATAATTAGCTGTTAAAGACATAATTATTAATAACTAATTGATAAAGTGTCTTTGGAACTGTTTTATATTTGATAATATATAAATCAGTGTATAATGGATTATAAACATGCACATTGAAAAAGCAAATTCCAATTCCAGTTAGGAGCGTTATGGGAACGTTGCCCCGCACAATATGGCGGTGCTGTTGATGTATGGTCCAGCGGCCAATAGGGCGTCTAATGTTTATTATAATGTCTATGGCTGCCACTGCTAGACTGTTTGTTCTGCCTCTGGATATACACTATAGTCCAATGAGCGTCGAGTCACGTTCTGTGGAGTACCGCCTCTTTTTGGGCGATTTCGCTCTGGCCGAGAATTGCCCAGAGTGCTCCCATAGACTTCCATTCAAAAAACTTTTTTTTGAACTGCAGGCACTGCAATGCATTCTCAATGGGTTCCGGGAGGGCTAGCACTAACGTGCCTTCGTCATCATACGTAACCTTAACTTGTGCAGCGATTGGTGGAAACAAACATACTAATTTCCTCAGTGCAAAACTTAGGCTGCATCCGAAATCGCATACTACAGTAGGTACTACATTTGAATTTGAACGTACTTCCCGACCGTTAAAAAAGTATGTTCTATATAGAATGAATATAGGTAGTATGAATGGAATTCGGACGACTACATCTGCCATGTTAATGTTGTCACGTGTCATGCGTTGTCACAACAGCGTGAAAATTCAAAGGGGCTACTCTACTCCGCAAACATCTTCAATGTTTATATTAATGCTTACTGCTTTCATCAGTGTTTTAACGTCGATTCAGACAACAGCTCAAAGGAGGCACTGGCTGAGATGAAGCTATTCTCAGCGCGTGCACGACCCCTGAACGGCCGTTGACGGCCTGGAGCTCGCAAACAAACAAATTGTAAAATAGGCGCTATGATTAAATATAAGTCATATAATTCAGGTCTAAACAACTACATTCTCACCTAAAAAAAACTCTTAAAACTACAGTTTGTAGTATTCGCAAAAATTACGTTGGATTTGCTCTAGCGGAGTGATACAAATGGTGAAAGGGTAGGAGTGCTGTTATCACTAAAATATGGCACGGCTATCAGCCTATCAGATTCAAGAACCAGAAAGAACTGTTGTGTATATATATATATATATATATATATATATATATATAATATGTATATATACAGTACATTCAATTTACAATAACGCTTAACTGGATAAATTAAGATTTATATATCTCACCTTCAGTCATTAGTCAGCATAAATGACTATCATACCAGAATAGTGGTTGCTATACTCCCCTTTTTTAACAAAATACCATCCCTCATTAATTACCATGCCAACTAATCACCTGTCAATTAACAAGGACTGCCCATTAATTCAATATGCCCCACCCACTTTTAATTAAAAACATTTTTTTACATCATTTATTTTTATTTATTTATTTTATTTTCAATATTCTTATTTTCATTATTTTTTATATTTTTTCATTAATTTCACTGAACTATTCACAGGAACTTTGTCTGTTTCCTTTGCCTCTTTTTAGCCTGGCTGAACAGCTTTTGGGCCAACTTTTGAGGAGACTTCAGAGTGGACAGTCTCACCATCAGAAACCTCCGCCGTTGCTTCGCTGGGCTCTGTCCCTCCTGCAAAGAACTAGAAAGGCAGAGAGTCAGCGAACACGCCTACTAGTCACACAAACAATTAAACCGACCCACGAGAAGATGGACTTACCGAAGTGCACTCCCTCGTCTCTGGGTCCTCTCCCGTCCCGGCTAGCCGCTTACGGGGCCTTTTGGCCCCCTTTGGCCCGGAGGTGGCAGGGCGCTTCGGGGTCCCCGGGGTCACTTCTGCATCGAATGCTTGTTCGTAGGGCCCCCAGTAACAACATATTAAAGAGCCAAATTTCAACAAAATCAGCAAAAATATTCATGGAAAAATAAAAACATGTGCTCATCCCTTTTTGACCTTTTGACCCCCGAACGAGTTCGTATGACCGCCAAACTTTTCTGCCCCCTCCAGGCGCCTGTGTGAGATGAAAAATGGCGCCTCCTAGTCAATCAGCCCTTTTGAAGTAGTGTCTGTGAAACCACTGTGGGAAACTTATTCAAGTAATAGGTGAGTGGGATTTTTCTAGAAAGGCCCCAGGGGCCCAAAATCGCACACGCTGTTGCGTTGGGGCCCTTTTGAAGCGGTGTCTGTAAAACCGCTATGGCAAACTCATTCAAATAATAGGTGAGTGGGATTTTTCTGGAAGGGTCCCAGGGGCCCCAAATTTGACACGGTGGCCCCTGAGCGACATACCAAAAGCACCAGGCTCTAAAGCGAAGGCAAAACATTTTCAGCCTCTAACTCAAATCGCTCTCTCAGGCCTCTTCCACTCATGCACAGACAGAGGCTTTTGAATGATTTTGAAGGTGGGGGAGGAGCGCTTTTTTCAGGAAAGTCCTAGAGTTTCACACTTCTGGGCTGTGCGTCGGGGGCCCCTAGAGAGTTGGAATCTCAAATCTCAAAGTCCCACGACCTTCTGTTTCCATATGGGGGCAGTCTCTCGCTCCCAATAAATGTGTAACTTTTTGGAGGATTCGTGGTCCCTTTTTTTTTGACCTTTGGACCCCTGAATGAAGTTGTAGGGAAACCAAACTTTTCCGCCTGGTCCAGGGGCTCCTAGCGAGACGCAAATGGCACCCTCTAGTCGATCGGCCCTTTCGACCCAATATTTCTATACATGCTACTTGCACATGCTTCCGCTTTCTGTATTCTTCAAAAAGCTTACGCTGTATGTCCTACGCCTTCCTTATTCTACTTACGGAAAAAACAGAACTGGCGCCGCGTTTGTTCCGTAAGTCGAATAAGGAAGGCGTAGCTAGGACCCGTACACAGACAGGTCAAATCGGCCATCACTAAATAAGTCGTTATTTTGGGGGGTTTTTGGCGCACCAAAAATATTCTCGTTACTTTATAATATTAATATTGAACCACTGTACTCACATGAACTGATTTAAATATGTTTTTAGTACATTAATGGATCTTGAGAGAGGAAATGTCATTGCTCCCTATGTAGGCCTCACTGAGCCATCGGATTTAAACAAAAATATCTTAATTTGTGTTCAAAATCAAAGAAAGTCTTACGGGTGTAAAACGGCACGAGGGTGAGTAATAAATGACAGAATTTTCATTTTTGGGTGAACTAACCCTTTAAGCTATATTAAATGTATATAGTGAACACTATAGCGTTATTTTACATTTAATTATTAAATTTCTGTACCTGAAATGAATACTACAGTTAAACATTATTTTATTTGTAACTTTGTTATATTGTACTGTATATCTATGCTTGTAGTTAGTGCATTTGTTCTTATTTGACTGTTCACTTGCCTTCAATAATGTTTGAACTTTATTAAACAGGCAAGTAGTTTTTGCACATAGTTTTTGCTGTTATCCTCCCCTGAAATTTTTTTTCTTGCTAATCCAAAAAATGGTCCGATCTGTGGCTCAAAAAACGTAATATTATCCGCATGTGAGTTTTGTGATCCGTTGAACCACTAATGTGGTCGTCAGTCCTGCTGTGGTGGTCTTCTGCCCCTCCAGTCTCCTGAACTTTAATTTAAACATCTTTCATTTACGGCACCAGGAGTCTCCATCCGGACGGGGGGAGTACTGTCATGTTTTACTTTTGTTTTACTTTAATTTTCATTATGGATGTTTAGTTCGTTGTCTTTGTTCCCATGTTCCCACCATCCTTAGTTGTCATAGTTACTCATTATGTTACTAATTAGAGCACTCCTGTTTTGTATTAAGTTTTACTATCTTTAATATCTTAAGTTCTCTCCACTTATTGTATCGTGTTGTTCGTGTTTGAGTACGCTTTCAGTATATTCCTGCATAGGACAATGAAATGTATAAGTTCAAATAGTAATTCAACAGCACAAAAGCGTTACATTGTTACAATCATAGGCTTGACACATTTTGTATCGGGGGTCCCTGGTCCATGTCTCTATCGCCTTTGAAGACCCTTGTTTTAGGTGCTTTTTAGGTGTTCTAGAACTGCTAACATCACCTTTAATGAACAATTTTCACAGTTGATAAGAATCTAACATTAACCTTAACCCTGAGTGTGAATTTTTATTTTTTCCAGACTGTTGAGAGGCACGTCTTAGAAGCAGAGCTAGAAGTAATTAGGGTGTCCGAAAACAATGACACGGTCATCCTTTTGGACAGTGGGTTGGAAGACTACACTGTACAGCTCATTTCTACTCTGGCAGCATTAACAACTTTGACAGCAGATTCCAATTAAACTAAAAGTTTAATCTAACCAACAACTAATTTTGAGTAGGCTGAATTTGGTGAAAAGGGACAAATGGGGCTTTGGTTAATGTTGTTTGTTGTGATGTGTTCACACCTTCCCAGCACATATATAATTTATGTACAAATAATTAGATAAATAAAAGTATTTAGATCAAGTAACTGATCTGGGGGATTCTTGATGGAATCAGTCTAAGATGCCCTGTCAACACTCATCCAGTGAAGTTTAGTGAAAACATCTAAAGACTATGGCAAGATATTACTCATGGCAATATACAATAAAATCCTAATACTTATCCAACACCTTGTACGAGCATGTAGCTGTGATTAGGAACTCCATTTTTAGCAAAACAATAAACAACTTCAAGTGCAATACAAACAAGACTTTATTAACAAGCACACAGTTTGGGTTTGGTGTAGGAAGAGGGTTAAAGCTGAAGCAGAGTAAAGAATAAAATTTCATATTCTGAAAACCAACAGACTGAAGGAAACATAAGTTTCTTCATTCTAACACTTGTGAAAAGGATTAGGTGATACTTAATGTGTCAAATAAGACAAAGTCTCGTCTGTTGAGTGAGAGTCCTACTACAAGTTCTTGAGGCTTCAGTTGATCTTTGCTGAAGTTGTCTTGATGAGAGAGAGAGAACTGGGTTGATGCAGAAGGTCTTTGATGAATGGAAAGACAAGGCCGCAGCCTGGCACAAACTTATTGGTCCTTCAGAGACTTCTAGCTTATCTTCACATCAGAATTTTTAAGAATCATTCAGTGATCTTGTGATTGGTGATCTTTTAAATAAAACAAATAAATTGTTTGTCTGATCTGTCTCAGGCACTACCAATTGTCATAGCATGCATTAGCATTGTCACTGTCATTAGCATGCTAAAACTATTTTGAGAGTTGTCATGATTTAAATGTATTTATTGGCAATGCACAAGGTTTAGATTTAGTTTTCTTTTTTCCTATTCATGCAAAATAAGTACATTAAATGAAAGTAAAACTGCATCATCCCAAAACAGCAATACAATACAATCTAGTTAGTTTGTGATGTATAACACGTCATTTTTTTCTTTTGACAAACCTGTTAAAAAAAAAAATCATATCATGCATACAATGAAGATAAAGGTTTTAAGTATTTGAAGTGTCAAAAAATGCATGCAGAACATTTTACAACAGAATCAAAAATTATGGTTGATAGGTATTATAATAATAGATAATCACAACTTTTTAATAATTTCCTGTTTTTTTAATCATGTAATTCTTAAACCTACTGAGCAGGACTCTTGGATCATATGATGTTTCCTTTTTTTTGTTAACAGGTTTATATGTTTCCAAATCCTCTGAAAGCACTTCTCCTGAGGAAACCTTACTGATAATCTCTGCCTTCTTCCTGACGCCCATTAAAGACTGAATGCGATCTTGAAATCCAGGTTTGGCTTCTTGTTTCTCAGACTCAATCATCAGATCAATGTAGTCAGGGGTGGACAGAGGATTGGGCTTGAGGGCGATTTCCTGCAGGCGCTCCAAGGACTGTTGAGAATTTTCTATTAGTATGGCCACAGTATTCTGGACAAGCTCAAGCTCATTTTCAAGCTCTTCAAAGATCTTTTCTTTTGACATGACCTCTCCATGTGCTTCCTCAAATCGCTTTTTTAAATCCTGATAAGTTTCCTTTCTCTTTTCTGGGACATAATCCCATTTGTATTTCTGATTATAGTGCACATTCCAAGCACACTTTCCAGGACAGACCCGACACTTTCCATCTTTCATGGCAGAGCACTTATCTTTATCACTGTCATTTGCGTAAGCGCATGTGTCATGACAAGTGAAGTAACACTTTTGGCAGTTGGTTAAGTAGTAGGAAGTGTTGTTTTCGATCTGTTTTGGGACAGTTACTTCTAATTCGTATTCAAAATCCTTGTTTGCATCCATTTCAGCCTTGTGCTGCTCCAGAGCAGCTCTTGTCTTCTTGATTTCATCCAGTTTTGTCAGACCAGCATTGATTTGGGGCTGGAGACCCTGCACAAGCACTTCTAGCTGTTGCCGCTCTTTCAGGACCTCCTGTGTGAGAGACAAGCTCTTGGTTTCCATCGTGTTAAGGGATGTGAAGAATTTTTTCATGCTAGAAAACCCCAACTTCCAAAACATTTTGTCAAAGTTGTCACAGTCAGACTCCTCATCCTCTGCAGATTCATAATTAGTAGCAAAGAGAGCAGAGTTGTTGAACTTGAAGTGAAGAGGCTCTCCAGACTCATTGGTAGAACATGGCACCTGGGAGACTTTGATGGCCTCAAGAACTGGAGGTGTTTTCCCATCTGCAAAGGTGACCAGCACAAGGATGTTTTCAGCAATATCCTTCCCAAATATGGAAAGAATGGAGTCAAAGACGTATTTCTGTGTGTGTGTCAGACGGGCAAGTGAAGCCTGTACAACAAAACACACGGCATCAATGCGGTCGATGCCTCCACGGGCAGCAAAGAACTCCTGAATCTGTGTTGTGATTTTCTGGTCATGTGAAATTCCTCTGGTATCACCGAAGCCTGGTGTGTCCACAATAGTCAGAGAATATGGAACTCGGAAGCCATCCATGTGATTAATTTGATATGCCGTTATCTCCGAAGTCTGACTTTCAGCCTGAGATTTCTGCTTCCCTTCATCTATTAACACAAACCGGAAGTCATTTTTCCATTGCACTCCCAGAATGTAGTTGATCATGCTGTTAATTAGAGTGGTTTTTCCTGCACCTGTGGCTCCGATCATCATAATGGTCTTGTTCTCTTTTATGATGGTTTTCCCAAATGTGCTTCTTCTGCAGAATCCATCTCTGTTCTGCCATGTTTCATCCAGGTTGAGTTTAAACATGGGTAGGTTTTCATTGCTTCCACCTTCTATTTTTCTGCTCCAGTTGTTCTTTATATTATTTGCAACACTTGAGCCTTTTCCATTGCTTTGGTCTTTTTTTGTGGTTTTGCTGCTTGTGCTTTCTCTTGGCATTTGTTGATTGTTGTTAACAGCAGACTGGCACAGTCTAATAATCCTTTTTGGATGTTGTTCCACCTCTGCTGGTTAAAGGAAAAGGAAATACATCCATTTATTAATACAATATACAAAGTAGAAGGAACTGGATGAAATATTCTAAATTATATCCATCCACAATCTGTCTTGTCTTGCAGCCTCTAATTAATCTCCTTACATTCTTTGTTCTAGTTCCCTCACAGTCACATTCAACTGATAGGGCCATTTAACTGATCTTCTATCACCCTACAACCCATCATGCTCTTTAAGGTCACAAAACTGGACTTTTGATAGTACTTAGGATAAAAAGAACACATTTGGCTCCTAAACTCTGGAATAGCTTTACTAATAATGTTCAGGGCTAAGATTCACTTTTCCAGTTTAAATCTAGATTAAAGGTGCATCTCTTTAGCTAAGCATTCACATAATGAATCTCATAACCTTGTACTCCAGTTATATCAGATCAAGTGCACATGATTATCTTTGCTTGAAATGTTATGAACAGCAGCTATGCTAATTATTCTCCATTTGTCAACAGTTTCTGCTTCAGGATGCCCATAATTCTGTTAATTAAGTTATCTTTTCAATTCACAAGATATCCTGATGTACAATAAGCAATGATTTAAAATCATGTTAATGTGTAGTACAAATACAATAGTTTTTTGTGCCTTAATGCACATCCTGATTTTGCCAAGTTAAACACGTTCCTTGGTCAACATATATTGAATGTGCAAATACTGTGACAGTCGTCAGTGATTCGTGCTTTTCCCGTTTACTACGGGGGGGTGGTGCTGTTGAGTGTATATACGGGGAACCAGGTAGGAAGTTACTTAAGGGAAGTGTGATTGCATTTGTCACTCTCTCTCACTCTCTGGAAAAGCTTGTTGTCTGACGCGCTGGTTATTCCCGGCCATGGTCACGCTAGTGGACGTGTTGTGAGTATTGTTGTTGTAGCCCCGCTTTGCATTGAAAATGAGTGTTAATGCTACATTTAATGCTGGGGTCTTTTGTGCTTTTAATGCTTACGATTCGTATTTTGAGGAATATGTTTTTCCTCATTGAATTTCGTAAATCATTGGGAAGTTGTGTGTAAACGGAGCGTTTGAGAGAATTTTTTCTAATCCGGGTTGTCGGGTCATCTTGTGATTTAAACGCTAATTCAGGGCATATTATGTAGTGTATTTGAGGTGGTTTTGGTGTAGAGTTTTTTTTTTTTGTTGTTGTTAAAATAGTATATTTGTATAAGGGAATGAAATAAAAAGGGACTTTTTTCCCTTTTTGAACTTTGGATCAATATGAGGATTTTTCTTATGCCTGTTTATTCTCCTATGTGGTTGTCTTATTATTTTTATTTTCATTCTTTTTTTGTTCCTGCATAAGATTTATTGCATTTATTGCATTGCATTTAATTGTTTGTTTGATTAATTCATTTATTTTCTGATTTACTTGTCACTTTGTCATTTATTAATGTTGTAAGGTACTTAAAAGGTAAATATTCCTGGGCCTGGAATTAAAATTATTGCAAAGGTGCAATAATTTTAATTCCCCCCTGAATTGAGATTTAATATGATTGGAACTGAGTTTGAATAGAAAAGTTTTAAATCAACTCTTGTTCCTTGTCCTATTGGATGCCTATAATAGAACTGATTAAGTGTCATCCCTATATGAAGTGTCTTTAATGATTAATTTAATTTAATAATTGTGGTGGTTTTTGCCCAATCTTTTAAGGCCAAGAGACAGAAAACTAATTATTGTTACATAGCTCAACACGTTTAGTCTTATTGTTTAAATCTAATTTTCTTGATTTTTTGCGAGTACCATGCTTTACCATGCCTCAGAGAAAAACACTATTTTGTCAAGTAGCTAACAACATAATCAGATGCAGCTTTATTTTTATTAACAGTAATACATAATTTTCTCCATCATACAATACATTTTAAAATGAATTGCATGCCATTTATCAACACAAGCCATCCAGAATTTATTATGATATTCTAAAATTGATCTATCTTACTGCAGTGTGTCTCAAATGAGTGTCTCACAGCAGCCACCGAGTGAACGCAGAGAGTAACGTTATCACATTATTTTCAACACACTCAAATGTATCTAACATGATAAACAGAGCTGCGTTACCTCATACTCATGACCGGAAAAGTGGAAGCGGCGCCGGCGACTGTGGCATAATAAAAGTTCTGCTGCTCGTAAGGCGTGTGTTGCACAATCGCTCCAGTGGCCTCGTTCAGCTCCCACAACACTCGGTCCTGCTCTACTTCATACTACAGTAATGTTAATAATCGCATCCATGAACATGATTTCTTCCCGAGTCCTATCCCGATTCTTTTGCACCGTCCGTTGATGTGAAGACCACATGTCCCAAGATTCCGCGCTCAAACTTGGCATCATCAAGCTACGCCTTTGTTTTGAATAGGCTTCTAGCGATCTCTAGCGGACAAAAATCTTACATATTGATCAAGTCATTGTTTTAAATGTTTGTTTTGAATCCCATATTATTAAGTACAGATTACAAAGCGTCAGCCTCGAAGAAACTGGTAGGCAAGTGTGTCAGTACATAGCCGAAAAAGAAATGTGGGGCTGCCCATAACCACAGCTGTTATCCAGACAACTGTTTCAGATGACTGTCTATTCTGTTGCTCAGTAAGAACTGATGACAGCACGGCTTCATCTTTGGTTGACCAATCAGCGGAAAGGGGCATTTTATTACCGCCTGTGTAGAGATTGAATATTCAAGCTGTTTATCCATTTGAGTTTTATTGTTTTTTCATTTTGCGAATTAGAACATAGTGTTACGAAAAAAACGACACAAGATTTGTTTATTTATGTTCATGAGAATGGTCGAATATGTGAAAAATGAACAGTAGGTTAACAAGTGTGCCAAATAGGCTAGGGGTAGTTGGCTAAAAATGAACACTGGATCTCACCAAAGAGATGAACCTACCCACCAGCGAAGGCCCCTCATTTCTTATTTTGGCTACGCGCTCACACACTTGCCTGTTGATTTCTTATATAAAAATACATTTATAATTTTATAAACGATATTTACTGGCTTCCGGTAAAGGCTGTACGCAAGTCTAGTTCCAGTGGTGGAGTGACCTGACAAGTAAAATGACAAAAGATATTATATCTTGTTTTCTGAAATTAGTTTTTGCTTAAAACAAGCAAAATTATCTGTCAATGGAGGTAAGAATACCCCATTTGAATTGATTGTTTTTGTTCTTACCCCATTGGCAGATAATTTTGTTTGTTTTAAGCAAAAACTCACTTCTATGATATCTTATGGGTCCGTGTACCTTTGGATAATTTGTTATCTTGTTTTTGTCTTCTAAACTGAAAGATGAAGAAACGGTTCATTTTTCACATATTCGACCATTCTCATGAACATAAATAAACAAATCTTGTGTTGTTTTTTTTTCATAACACTTTGTTCTAATTCGCAAAATGAAAAAACAATAAAACTCTAATGGATAAACAGCTTGAATATTCAATCTCTACACAGGCGGGAATAAAATGCCCCTTTCTGCTGATTGGTCAACCAAAGATGAAGCCGTGCTGTCATCAGTTCTTACTGAGCAACAGAATAGACAGTCATCTGAAACAGTTGTTGCCTATGGATTATTACAGGTTATTGCAACTACATTTAATCTTTTTCTCATCAAACAGCCAGACTAATAAATAGCTCAACACAAACCATACCAGGGCAGAGCCTAGACAGAGCTTTCTTCTGTGTACACATACATTTGGGTGCCGTGAAATACTAATTTATCGTATTAAAAAATGTATGTGGCATCTGCTCTCACAACTACCCCTAGCCTATTTGGCACACTTGTTAACCTATTTATTTAGCTGAGCAACTCTCAAAATCTGGAGCTGCACTATGCACTGGACAGCATGGAGAGAATGCATAAGCTACACTGTAGTGAAGCGCAGAGCAGAATTGATTTATAGGTAGACTATGAACAATAAAGCCAGAGATGAGTATTTTTATATTTATTGCTATCTATAATTAATCTAAGTGCATTTTACATAAGTAAAATTATCTGCAAGTGGGGTAATATAAATAATCTTAATGCAAACGAAAAACAAGATTATTTGGAGTGTCTTACAAACATGAGTATGCAGACATATTTTTGTTGGACGCTGGCGAATCGTAATCGTCCAGCTCCATTGATCATGGCTTTTCATAGTCGTGGTTCGTGGTCCAATTCAGCTGTTTTAAAACCAAAAACTCATAGTAAATTGTGGTGTATATAACAGCATTTACAACACTTTAATGAATGCTACAGCATACTGTAGTATTAACTATAGTGAACTGATAAACTGTAATAAATACTGTAGTATACTTTAGTTTTTACTACAGTGTATTGTAGTATAATATACCCTTATAGTTGTAGAAAACTTAGTACAGTATTGGGTAAAGTAATTGATTTATATTACTATAGTAGTTATATTTCCACAGCAACTTAGAATTACCACAACACATTAATTTAAGTACTTTACTATAGTATGGTTCAAAAACACTGTAGTATTTACTATAAATTACTATAGTATTTTTTTTCATGTGGGAGACTAAAGTTGAAATATTAATATTATTATATAATGTAAAATAACAGATCAGTATATATATTTATTCCTTTGGCTTTAATGACATTCATCACACTTAAAGAAAATTCTAAACTACTAATAAAACTATTATTTATACACACACATTATATATATATATATATATATATATATTACACACACCTATACACACATCTGATAATGTACTCACCTGGACAACATCCTGTTTTTTTCTGTGTTAGCGGCAAATGGCTGTTTGTCTTGATAAATAATGAATTAAAAATAAAGGTTTGAATATTAGTCAAATGATTAAAATCACAAAATATGTACATTGTGTTTTGTGTATTCTATATTACACTTTACAATTTGGCCTTTGAATCTTCCGCCTGTTACTGCTATACCAAAAAATAATTCATTATAATTTCCTTAATGATTAATTTTGTTAGAAAAAAACATTCAGATTTTTTTTTTTAAACTTTACTATACAAGATGGATGTCAGACCTTTAGATTTGTACATTTTTCTTATTTTCATCAATGCAGAATAAGTGGGCTCTATGTTTAAGGAGACAGATTTACTCACTTTTGTTGCTGGTTTGCAGTTTAGTCTTGTGCCAGACTCTCCTCCACTGCGAGGTCTCACTGTGGTTGACGGTCTCTGTCCTCCTGTTCTCCTGTCATTGCTCAAGTCCTGCTTTGTTTTGCTCATCCTGTCCTGAGTTCCACAATTAGATGAAGCCGTGCTGTCATCTGTTCTTACTGAGCAACAGAATAGACAGTCATCAGAAACAGTTGTTGCCTATGGATTATTACAGGTTATTGCAACTACATTTAATCTTTTTCTCATCAAACAGCCAGACTAATAAATGGCTCAACACAAACCATACCAGGGCAGAGCCTAGACAGAGCTTTCTTCTGTGTACACATACATTTGGGTGCCGTGAAATACTAATTTATCGTATTAAAAAATGTATGTGGCATCTGCTCTCACAACTACCCCTAGCCTATTTGGCACACTTGTTAACCTATTTATTTAGCTGAGCAACTCTCAAAATCTGGAGCTGCACTATGCACTGGACAGCATGGAGAGAATGCATAAGCTACACTGTAGTGAAGCGCAGAGCAGAATCGATTTATAGGTAGACTATGAAATAACACTTTGAACAATAAAGCCAGAGATGAGTATTTTTATATTTATTGCTATCTATAATTAATCTAAATTAAGTGCATTTTACATAAGTAAAATTATCTGCAAGTGGGGTAATATAAATAATCTTAATGCAAACGAAAAACAAGATTATTTGGAGTGTCTTACAAACATGAGTATGCAGACATATTTTTGTTGGACGCTGGCGAATCGTAATCGTCCAGCTCCATTGATCATGGCTTTTCATAGTCGTGGTTCGTGGTCCAATTCAGCTGTTCTAAAACCGAAAACTCATAGTAAATTGTGGTGTATATAACAGCATTTACAACACTTTAATGAATGCTACAGCATACTGTAGTATTAACTATAGTGAACTGATAAACTGTAATAAATACTGTAGTATACTTTAGTTTTTACTACAGTAAACTGTAGTGTATTGTAGTATAATATACCCTTATAGTTGTAGAAAACTTATTGGGTAAAGTAATTGATTTATATTACTATAGTAGTTATATTTCCACAGCAACTATAGAATTACCACAACACATTAATTTAAGTACTTTACTATAGTATGGTTCAAAAACACTGTAGTATTTACTATAAATTACTATAGTATTTTTTTTTCATGTGGGAGACTAAAGTTGAAATATTAATATTATTATATAATGTAAAATAACAGACCAGTATATATATTTATTCCTTTGGCTTTAATGACATTAATCACACTTAAAGAAAATTCTAAACTACTAATAAAACTATTATTTATACACACACATTTTATATATATATATATATATATATATATATATATATATATATATATATTACACACACATATATACACATCTGATAATGTACTCACCTGGACAACATCCTGTTTTTTTCTGTGTTAGCGGCAAATGGCTGTTTGTCTTGATAAATAATGAATTAGAAATAAAGGTTTGAATATTAGTCAAATGATTAAAATCACAAAATATGTACATTGTGTTTTGTGTATTCTATATTACACTTTACAATTTAGCCTTTGAATCTTCCGCCTGTTACTGCTATACTAAAAAATAATTCATTATAATTTCCTTAATGAGAAATTTTGTTAGAAAAAACATTTAGATTTTTTTTTTTTTTTTAACTTTACTATACAAGATGGATGTCAGACCTTTAGATTTGTACATTTTTCTTATTTTCATCAGTGCAGAATAAGTGGGCTCTATGTTTAAGGAGACAGATTTACTCACTTTTGTTGCTGGTTTGCAGTTTAGTCTTGTGCCAGACTCTCCTCCACTGCGAGGTCTCACTGTGGTTGACGGTCTCTGTCCTCCTGTTCTCCTGTCATTGCTCAAGTCCTGCTTTGTTTTGCTCATCCTGTCCTGAGTTCCACGATTAGCCATAGTCTGTAGCTCTTGGTCTTTTGTCAGTAAAGTCTGGTTGTCTGGCAGCTCTGCGTGCAGCGTTTGTCTTTTGTTACACACCTTGATGCAACAGTTCACACAAGCTATTTATTAATTATAGATTTGACAAGGCTTTGCCAAACAACAGTTTGTAAATCTATTTGTCATACTAGGAAATGCACAGTATTTATTTTTCAGATCCTAAAATCCCTTAATTCAACAAGGAAAAAACAAAGATAAGTGTCATCCATATTGAAAGTAATTTAAGACTTTTAAAAAATTAGAATACGAAAAAGTTTATATTCTGAATATCTAAGGTAAAATGATGAGAAAAAAGATTACTGTTCGGTTTCCTCACGAATCTGCTCTTCATCTGTAGCTGCAGAAAGCCTCTACATTGGTTTTTATAGTGTCTAACCCCCTCATCCCCATCCCCCAACACTAAGCTTGGAAAGTTTCACTTTCATTTCATTTTTTTGGGTTCCAGGAACTGTAAGGATTTATAAGAATTGGCCTGGCATTATATTACGTGGCCTTAACTACTGTGTACATACATTTAAATGGATCATTTGATACAATGCACTTATTCTGTACATACGTGTTTTTACATAGTACTTATATTTTAAAAATACTTGCATGTAATATCTGTAATTAATTTCTGTAATTACATCTATAATTACACTGTTGACCCATCTCCTACACCTTAACCCACCCTTAAACCTACCTATACCACCAAACCTGTCCCTAACCTTACCCGTATCCCACCTCAATAGCAGTAAATGTGTTTTGCAATACAATATGAACACAATTAGTGCATTGTACTTGCAAGTACATAGTAGTTAAGGCCACCTAAATGTCATCACAATTCAAATGATAAATTAAGTATATCAGTATGCAAAAGGGGATTAATTCTGCTTTTCCACCGCAGGACCTTTCCCCAGGAACTAGGGGCTTAAAGCTAAGGATTTTTTCTACTGGCCCCACAATAAAAAAAAAAAAAGTAAAAGAAACTGGGCCTATAAAATAAGACTAGTTATTGTTTTCGTTGTTTTTGATACATGTAACTAGAGATCAACCGTTACATCAATTTACTGAAATTTTCCACAATATTTAATTTTACCATAATCGGATATCGGTATTGTTATATTCCAATATTCCAGAGAATATTATTCAGTTATTTAATGTTGAAAAAAAAATGAAAAGATACTTTAAATTTGAAATTAAACCTGACAGTAGGTGGCAGCAAGTCCCTGTTAATGAGTGAGTCATTGATATTCAGCCCTGTTTGGTGTGTTACTCGGTGTGTTTTGACCGCAGGGACCAGGGTCTAAATAAAGTTCCGGGTAAAAATTTCCTCCTCAGAAAGTCCCTGCTCGTGAGGTAGTACTTTTTCAAAGAACGTTCAGGAGTGGAACTTGGGCGCTGACCATGCTGATTGCTTGAGTTCACGCAGCATTTTGATTGGTTGACTCCAAGCAGCATTTTATTTCAACCGTTGTTTTTTTAAAGTCTGTTGCGGTGCATGCAGTGAGTTGTTTGCTATTCAAATCAACAATGAAGTTTAGAAAATAAGGCCGATGGACTGTCTATGAGGTTCAGGCTTTATTAAGCTTATATGCAGAGGACAAAATCCAGTGGTGAAGTCGGATTAGTATTAGGAATTTCCACGACACTGGTCACCAGCATAAAGTATGTTTTGCATGCTTTGTTTTGCATTTCTTGTGTGCTGGTGGACCAGCGTATGTTGTCTTTTGGGAGCTGGTATGATTCCAGTAAGACCACAACAACACTTGTATATGTGTTACAAAGCATGTTTCTTCACTCTACAAGTGATGATTAAGCATTAGTGATGAACACCTGCAGTTAACAAGCAGAATCACTGAAGATAAGAGGAACAACAAGAACAGAAAATATAAAATAAGGTGACAATGAAACATGCAAAGTTTGGTTTCAATAGGGCAAAGCAGTGCAGAGATGCAGCTTCTGCGTCATTTGGGGATCATGCCTCAAATTTGTTGCTGCACTTTACGAAAACGGTTTTGTCTGTCGACACAAAATCCATATCTTTTTGCTGGCATGGTCTGAAGGTGATCTGAATCAAATTTGGTGAAAATCGGACTAGGAGAAGTTTGAAAAAAGTAGGATTTAGCATGTAATTAACGAATGGGTATTAGCATGTAATTAACGAACAATTTCCTACAGTGATTTTTGTCTTGATCAGACTAACGGTTTTGAAGATATTCGAAAAAGTTTTTAAGCGCTAAATTCATCACATTGCACAAACCATAAGGCGAAACCTAGCATGTGTGGGATCGTTGGACTCGGCAAGGATTGATGACTCCTGTGAAAATAAGTCAACCAGATCCAAAGTTACATAAACATTTGAATATTTAATTTTACCACTAGGTAGCGCTGCTCCAAAACTTCTCAGGCTCCTTCAGGACATCGTGCTGATGACCCATACCATGTTTTGTAACGATACACTAATGCGTTCCTAAAATACAACATTTTAGCACAACATTCAAAATGGCCAATATGGGAAAAGGATATCATTTGACTCGGCATGACGCCCCGAATCTAACAAGACCACATTTATGATTTTTTTAGCCATTTTTTTTTGTATCTCTAGACCAGTAGGTGGCGCTGTGCTGAAATGCTGTATGTTGCCTCAGGTCATGCTTGTGGTGACATGCACCAAGTTTGGTCTGAATATGTTATAGCATTGCGGAGATACAGCCTTATGTCTATTTTCGCAAGCACTACGTAAAATTCGTTCACACAATTTTCGAAAACGATTTGACTAATTGACTTGAATTCCATAACTTTTTATCGGCATGGTCTGAAGATGATATGGGTTAATTTCTGTGTAAATCGGACCAACGGTTTAGGAGGAGTTTGAAAAAGTAGGTTTTTCTGAAAATTTTCATGACGGAAAATGACGTCATGACAGGTACAATCGAATCGATTTGAGCCAAGGAATTTTGTTTGTAGCACTTATGGATCAAAAGTTATTAGCATAAACGTGAGTGAAACTTTGGACAGGTGGTGGCGCTAGAGGGATTGATTTAGAGACTCCAAAATCATCTATGGGCTGCTATAGACTCCCAGAGCAGGAAAAAACAGAGGAAGAAGAACGCAAATGTATACAGTAAGTGCCTACGCACTTTCGGTGCTTGGCCCCTAAAAAGAAGAAAATATGAGCAAAATATGAGCATAAACACAACTACAGCTGACTATAACTTGTTTTTATTTTCCCCGATTAAGTGTGGTACGTTATTGGTGGAATTATTTGCAGTATGAGCCAGACCTTATGACGTCCTGTTAAAAGTCTAGTGGCCTATGATTATAGCTGTGTCCCAATTCATGGGTTGCATCCTTCGAAGGCCACATTTGAAGGCCAATTGCGGCAATGCAGTGTGATGAAGGCTGTCCAAATTTGAAGGGTCCTTCGAATGCAGCCAACCGTCCTTCTTTCCCAGGGCCACGAAGGATAAAACAAGTGGATCCTTCGCAGCTTATCCTATCTCATACCGGTGATGACAGGATTTTTTTTTCCAAGGAAAATGCCGAGTGATAGTTTTTCTTGTGTGCCACAAGGAATAAACTTGTAAGTACTGTGTTTTAATTTACTCAAATAGTTAGTGAAACAAGTCTTAAAAGCCAGGGGTCTTCCTTTCTTAAAAATGTGAACTGTCTACCAGCGTGTGTTGTCTACCAACAGGTTTGCAGGGCTGAATAGTTGACGGCTGCCATGTCGCTAAGATGTTTTCAGAAAGAGGGAAGAATAAATGAAATTAACTCGCGTCCTCAAAAATCAAACCATAAAATATTTTAACATGCAAAAACCATTCTATGACTGCAGCGCTAAACTGCAGCTGCCCTCCAGGACCACCGTTGGCCTATCTCTGATGTATAAGACCATATTTTTAGTATTTCTATTATATAGTGTTATTATATTTTTAAACAATATCAAAACCTAATATCCATCTGAAAAATTAGTCTTTCATAAAAAAATACAATATCTTTCAGATGGAGTTAAATAAAAATCTAAAGGACTTCGTATTTATACTTAAATACAGAGTAAATGTATTTCATTACAATCTACCACTGGTTATTTGGAAAATGAAACAAAAAATTTTGTCACAATATTAACACACTGTTGCCAACTGCATCCCAGTTGTTCAATGGTATGGTCTGTTCTTGGCGCCTAGCAACTGTGACAGCTGCCGTTGATGAGCCGCAGTAATGTTTGTACTGGACTTTTTAAAGTTATATTTAACTGCCTAAAAACAAAACAGGGTTGAAAACCTATCTAAAAATGTTCATCTTTGTCCATTTATGTACACAATATAAAATTGCATGTTGGTAACATATAAGTCAACATTTGAACCTTTATTGTATTTTTTCATTTGCATCATTACAGACATTAGATTATTACAGTAAACTGAAACCCAGTACTTACATTTAAAAGTGTAATCTGGCAATTTCTCTGAAAAAATCCTGTCCTCACTGGCACACAATGAATTCTGGGGTAGGCAAGGCCGCGAAGGATACATTAACCTTGTAACTTTCATTTCACAGATAACGGAGGACGACTTTGTTGGCAGCATTTGAAGGAGCCTTCGAATTGGGACAGCCTTCGTCGCGTGTGGTGATGCAGTTGGCTATACCGTCCACTTTCAAAGGACACACAAGTCTCTGTGTGTCCTTTGAAGGTCGCGTCGACCACTGAAGGATGCAGCCCCTGAATTGGGACACAACTTATGTGTGCCTGCATGGTCTACGGCGATGAATGGCTTAACCCTCTGGGGTCTGGGGTGTTTTCTGGGCCCTGGAGAAGTTTTGACATGCCCTGACATGCCCTGTGCTTATTTCTGTTACATATGACAAACAACAGGGGCAAAAACACATAATCCACATAGCATTTATTACAGTATAGAATACTACAAAGTAGGCCTAATATACTGTCTGCTTCATTCTGTGATAAGAAGCCACTTCAGATCCCAAATGGAAGTTATTTTCAAACACTCGACTGATGTTATGAAGTGAGTTTGGAGTAAAAACATGTCACGTTTGGTGCGTTTTGCTTTTCAAATGGCCATCATAAGTGACTCACACTCAGTGCTTTCAGAGATGGAGCAGCATTTACTAAACTGATCGAGCTGCTCCTCAAGATGAAACATAGTTTAGCACATTATAAACATCTACGTTTGAGCAGATATTCAGGAACATGGTATTTCACAGTAAACACTGGTCTAAACACTCATATTACTTTTATATCGTACTCTGTTTTATATTATAGAGCATAAAAACATCCCCATGTCCTATGACATTTAGATTTATTTAAACATTTAGCACTGAAAGGTTGCCTCCTGCCTATAATTTGCCACTGGATCAATTGCAGTCTTCTTCTGAGGTAAAAATTACTCAAGGCTTATTTCTCACAGAGCGTCTTCCAAATTTGATGAAAAGCAGAGGAATGATGAAGCTTGATGCATTGTTTATCAAGGTGATGGAGGTGTTTTTTTAGGTTTTCATGGCTCACGTGGACGATTACTGTGTGAATACAGCTTATACACTGCGTGGGTGTGACCACATTAAAAATAATGAGCTCAGATGGGAAAGATCGTACTTCTCGTTGGTTTCATATGGATTACACAAACAGTGAATATTTGTTTTTGATACTTTTGACTTCAATTAAAAGTAGACATATCAAGCTTTCTAAAGACATATCTCTCATGTCTGGCAAGTATTCGCTGAGTTTCGTTTCATTTTTGTGACGTGTTTCAGAAAGAAGTTCACAGACACTGAGATGGCAGAAAGCGCTCGTTTTTTTTTATTTTACAAAAGCACAACGTTTTGTTGTTTTTGAGTGCGCACAAATAAAAATAGACCCTTTACAGTTTTGAATTATGTATTATTCATTTCTGTATGACAAAAACAATGGAGAATTTTAAGTTCTGTTCACTGTTATCAGGAAAAATTGCAAGTGATCACGCCTCCGCCGACCCCATAGTGTTAAATCTAGTGGCCTAGGACTGTGTTCCTGGGCTACCTTGCCGAATAGCTTAGCTCTAGAAACACGCAATGTGTTCTCATTAACAATACATTGCAAGCTAATAGAGATAGTATGAGCAAGTATCATAATCAAATCATTTGATATATCATTGAGATAAATTGATAAGTGAAAAAGTTATTGAGAGCGATAAGAAAGACAGGAGCATGCTCTGACGCTGTGTGCAACTGAAATCAACAGCACACATTAGCATAGCTAATGAAATCACTGCCCTTGAAATAAATGAACATGTCATTAGAGCTATGCAGCTAAACATGGCAACCCCGTTGAAAGAGCGAATGCATATTTCACTTTAACCTTTTCTCATATCCGTAGCTTAGACAGCGTATCCTCACAGCAATTACATGCAACAGACCGTTTCTTGCTACATGAACACAATTGCCTGAACGCTGCAGCTTTTTAAAAACTTAAATTTCGAAAAACATAACTTAATTATGCGTTTCCATCACTCTTTTCTAATGCGATACTTCATAATGCGCATAAAAACAGGGAGAAGAAAACATAGCTTATATGACACACACACACGACACACAGAAAGACAGAATCGTGTTCTCTTTCGCGCTTGAACGAACAATAACACACACATTATGCCAAAATGTCCGCTTTGTCGAGTATCCTTAAATGAGTTAAATAGCATTAAACGAATGTAAAGAGTTGTGAGAAAATGTGAGATGGGTTAGATCTTAAAGTGCCGATCTTAAAGTGACAGCAGCCACTAATGCTGTCTGTCATTAATGCTAATCGGTGCAACCCCTAGTGTGAATTAGTAACGGGAAGTTCAGACAGTTTTACTGACTCGGATCTTTGAATCTCGCTCAGCAAAATGAACTAATGTTTTCATATTCTTTTCATTCATTTCAGCAGAATATAATTGAAATTTTACATGTTAAATTCCCAAAAAACATACTACTTACACAAACGTTTATCACATTTGGAATAAACAATTCCAAAAACTAATGGCTAAATTTGGCTAATGGCCAAATTATGATTAATTAATTGATTAATTGAAATGATTAATTAATTGCTTAGCAGGGTCTTCCAAGTCGTTCTTTCTTTTGTCACCTCACATTTATCACATTTGTTCCCCAGAAAGATTAGCTCACCTCTTGTGTCTTCGGGTTTGAGTCGTTAGTTCCGTTGTCAGTGTCTGAACTGTGCCGTGACAGTCCCATATGCAATGCATGTAGTACCGGAAGCAGAAATGATTAGTTCGCCTCTCGAGTCTTCGGGACAGGTTCAAGTCGTTCGTTCATATAGGAATTATCATAATTATTAAAAAATATGAGCAATAAACATGTTATGTTATGTCATTGACCCGTCTGACTAATCTTTTTATACAAACATTAGACCAATATGTCTAGCCCAACCATGTTCTCCAACCAATATGCCTATATAGGTCATTTGCCACTTCCCTGAAATACGACCCATAGGAGCGTTTGCTAAAGTTGCACCCCTCTTGACAACAGGACACTTTCATTTTAATGCTTTGTTCCCTTTTATCTGTGTCATATTTCGGTTTCGCGTAGCTCAATCGGCAGAGCATTGCAATATATAACAACATGCAATCATGTGTTCATGCAATCATGGGCTCGATCCCAGGGAACGCATGTGCTCATAAAGTGTATATGCACTATAAATCACTAAGGGTAGGTTTAGGGGTGGGGTGGGTGGGTGTAGTCGTTAATAAAAAAAAAAAAAAAGAGTTTTGCTAAATGGAAATAGGACAAATGGTGTAAAAAGTCCACACATTGCATTTAAATGAACCAGGCAACAGAGAAGTGACCACTCAATGTCACTTCACGGATTCTACCAGCACGAATCATCATGGTTGGACAACCATGCCAAGATTTCCGGCCCGAGAGCGGTTTGTAATTGTGCTGTGCCGTACCAGGCTCCAGTGAAAACACAACTGGAACTGTTCCTTACCATTCTAAGAACCGTTCGGCCCAACGGTGGAAAAGCAGTAAAGAAGGTTGTGAATTAACTAATTTCTGTATCCAATACGGCTGTCATGTGAAAAAAGAACAAAGGACTCGGACCCGAAGTCTTGAGAGATGAACTAATCATTGTTGTTTCTGCATTCAGCCTATGAGGCTGTGATGAATGAACATCTCAAACCCGAAGACTAGAGAGGGGAACTAGTCATTTTTGTTTCCTGTACAGAACCTATAACATGTCGCGCAACTATTGTAACTGAAAATCATATTTAGGCCAGTTGTTTTTGAACTAAATCTGCTGCGACACGTCCACACCAGTGTCTACAGATCATGATCTCATGATTTGATTTAAACAGATCAAATCGCACTTTAAAACTAACTTGGCGCGTCAAATAACGGTGGTATCGATTACATCATTACGCCACTAGGAGGTGACAAGTGACTGTTAAAATGTATTTGACATTGAATGATTCATTCAAAAGATTTGTTCAAAACCATTGATTTATCCAGTAATGAAACAACTGAAGTAGTTATGAGTCATTAAATCATTCATTCAAACCCATTTTATTAAATGAATTAATTAAATATTTTTAAATAGACTGCAGCAGTTAATATTTTGTTCTCTAGTAAATAATTATACACAATTTTGTTTAGTTGTCTATTCAGAATCATGGGAGAATCATGATTTCTATTTGAAAGAACCAAATAAAAATCTTGATTCTCATTTTATCCAGAATCATGCAACTCTAACACAAATTAAAATAACACATGCACGTTCATCTTCCCCGCTGCTGCAGCAATGTTTTAGCAATGTTTTTTTATATTGTTTGTCAACACACATTACATATGTATCTGCATCCACTAATCATCCATCCATATTGACTAGTGCTGGCTATTTGACAATTCATAATCATTCATAATTATTTTGAGCAATAGGATTGTATAGCATATAAAATATAAAATTAAATCATACAAGTGGCCTATATAAAATTACAAAATAAAAATTCATCAGTCAGTACTTTTTTGCTTAAGTACATTAAAAATCAAGTACTTTTGTACTTTCACTCAAGTAAAATTGAAAAGGAGCACTAAGTACTTTCACTTGAGTCATATTTTATGATATGTATTTGTACTTTTACTCAATTACTTGATTTGTGTACTTCGTCCACCACTGGTGAGACGCCCCTGAGTCTTGTATGCACACCTTAAGCAAGCAGTGTTGAAGTTAATGTGATAGTAAGTGATTATTAACTGTCAACAGGGTTTTTACTTTCACTTTCCTGTTCTGGTAAATGGGAGATTTATATAAACTGGCTTACTACCAAAGAGAAAGTTATTAGTGTTTCCCTGACCCTGGTACTGGAATTCCAATAGTACACATTTTTGATGTGTCTCTTATCTCCTTTATCTGACACGACCGTTTGCAGTCATAAAATCTATATTAACAAACCTGATGAATGTGGTTTTACTTTCACTCTTCTGTTCCAGTAAATGAGAGGCTTTATCCACAAAGACTTATGGTTTTGTAGTTAATAATAATGAGCTGATTAATTCAATCTGGTGTTGAACACTTAATACACTCGTTTTCAAAAGTTTGCCTTTTTAGGCCCCCAAAATGCTGTTGTCAAGTGAATGAACAGCCAAAATGCATAAAATGTTTTCTGTGTTTTGTTGAAAATGATATCATGTAAACAGCCCCAGTCTCATATGCACACTTCAGACAAGCAGTGCTGAATTTAATGTGATAATAAATGATTAACTAACTGTCAACAGGGTTTTTACTTTCACTTTCCTGTTCTGGTAAATGGGAGACTTTATATAAACTGGCTTACTACCAAAAAGGCTGTTTTCAGTGTTTCCCTGACCCTGAGCTTTTAATGCCTTCCATATACTTCGTAAAAGTGCACGGAGCTAGGGACAGTCCAAACAATAGGACCGTATATTGATACACCACTCTCTCGAAGGCGAATCTCAAGAATCCCTTGTGATGGGGGGCTATCTGGATGTGAAAGTATGCATCTTTTAGATCCAGCGAAAAATAACAGTCCCCTGGGCATATTTGCGCGAGGATCTGTTTCAGTGTAGTCATCCTGAACTTCCATCTCATGAGGGAGCGGTTCAGGTGTCTGAGATCTAGGATGGGCCTTTTTGGGGACGAGGAAGTAGTGGCTGTAAAAGCCTGAGGAATTACATGGGCAGTTTTCAGAGAAAGCGGTCTGAACGCAGCGAGGTGAGACTTGTGCTTTCGTGGTGAGAGCATCCATCTTCAATGGAGGCGGCTTGCGGGGTGGGGCCGGCAAGTAACGCTCGAAATACGGCATTTTACCACAAACATTAGTGAAAAAATGTTATTTTGGAAGAAATTTATTCCATGAGTCTCACCTGAGAGTTATACGGGAGCTAGTCATGGCATAGAGCTGTCAATGCTGCATTCAGCTGAGCACTGTCAGTGTGGTACTCGCCCTAACAGCGCACGCAGCACTGGAAAACCCCCTGCTGCAAGAAAAGTGAGACACGCGCACAGACCGGAAAGAGCTCACTTAGTCCTGTTCACTTGGCCCTGTAACCTTTTGTTTATCATCTCAGTTTGAGTGAAAGTACAGAGGAAAAAGAGGGAAGGAGCCGCTTTCTAGAAAAAGCACTTAGTGAATGCAGGGAGGCGAGACTCAATGAACGTGGCTTGCGGGGGCGGAGCCAGCAAGCGACGCACTGAGAGGCTCTGCATTTTACAACAAACGCCAGAAAAATATGCTCTTTCAGAGTGAATTTATTCTATGAGTTTCACCTGAGTCAGGGGAGAGCGTCATGTCACATTCAGCTGATCGCTGTCAGCATTGAGCTTGCGCTCTCGTAGTGAGATCAAGGCTGCTTGAGAGCGCCGATCAACTAGAGCAGAGCGGGTGCTGAGACGCTTGATCGGCTGCCACAGTTGTGGTTCGACATTTGAAACAACGCCGCTGATCAGCTACTTGCAGGCAACAAAGTGGCTTGCGAGCAGCGTGAGTGCTGAAGCAGGCAGGCGAGGATCAGCCAAATCCGTTGAAAGGCATGTCAACGGCGAGAAGGCGTTCAGTTGTCTCGGTAACAGTGAAGAGATGATTGTCGTTGCTGAAGGAGAAATGATCTGAGATCCTATTGCGAAATGCCTGCTTAGCCCCGCCCATTTTTTGCAGGCTCTGGCGGAGGTCGGAGGCACAGGTAATGTTTACGATGTTTTATTGAGACAACCAGAGCAGTGAGCAGGTGAGTGAAGCCAGATAGAGTTTGTGATGATCGATGACAGAGATACTGATACTTGGTTTCTTCTAGGAGATGTGGTTGGCGGATGGTCCTTGGAGCTGAAGGCACACAGAGACACTCACGGAAGACAGGAGAACATGGAGGATCTAGGAAGCACACTGGAGACAGGTAAGTGGTTGATCGAGGAGTCCGTAAGGTAAGCATAAGGGTAAGTATGTGTTAACGAGACCGGACAATGACTGTGTGGCTGTGAGTGTTTCTTATAGTGCTGCTGATAGGGGTGGTGATGAATGTCAGGTGTGCGTGATCAGAACTCTGGTGAAGGAGTGCGTTGTGATTGGGTGAGTGAAGAGCCTGGTGTGTCTGTGACATTACCCCCCCCTCCACGGTCCGCTCTTGAGGACCGTGGACCCCGACGACGTGGTGGCCAACCTCTGCCTCGTGGAGCTGGTCTGTTGGGATGTCTGGCATGGAAGTCTTCCAGAAGGCTAGGATCGAGAATGTCAACTCTAGGAACCCATGATCTCTCCTCTGGGCCGTATCCTTCCCAGTCGACTAGATACTCCAGGTGACCACCACGGCGCCGGGAGTCCAAGATGTCTTTCACCAGATACACTGCTCCATCCTCCATGATGATTGGAAGGGGGGGTTCTTCGGCATTGCCAGGCTCTGTGGAGGGAAGAACAGAAGGGTGGTGAGGTTTCAACAGGGAGACATGGAACGTGAGGTGAATTCTGAATTCAGGTGGGAGTTGCAACTGGTATGTGACTGGATTGACTTGGCGGATGATGGTGTAGGAGCCAATGAATCTTGGACTCAGCTTTCTGCAAGGTAGACGCATCCGAATATCTCTAGTGGATAACCAGACCTTATCTCCAGGTTGATATACTGGTGCTTGAGAACGGCGAAATGGCCAATCTCCTGTATCTTCCGCTCCGTCTGCCCGTTCATCTGGGGATGGTATCCAGATGAGAGGCTGATGGTCACATCTAGGCGTTTGAAGAAGGATTTCCAGACATGGGATGTGAATTGAGGTCCTCTATCAGATACAATATCCTCAGGCAATCCAAAGTATTTGAAAACATGATTGAAGATAAGCTCTGCTGTGACCATAGCCGTTGGGAGAACTGGGAGAGGAATCAATCGACATGACTTGGAGAACCTGTCAACCACAACCATCACGCAAGTGTGTCCATTGGAGACCGGGAGATCTGTGATGAAGTCCACTCCTAGATGTGACCACGGGCGAGTTGGAACGGGCAGAGTTTGTAGTTTCCCGGAGGGAAGATGACGAGGGCTCTTGTATATGGCACATTCCCTGCACCGCTTTACGTACCTCCTGACATCTGCTGCCATGTTGGGCCACCAGAAGCGTTGTTTTAACAACTAGAGGGTTTCATTGATCCCTGGGTGGCCAGTGCCCAGCGACGAATGAGAGGAGTGAATGATGGGAATGCGTCGTGTCCATGGGATGTACAGCAAACCTTGGGGACAACCCGGCGGGGTGTTGGTGGAGGTATCAGACTCGGGCAGTGTCTGCTCTGACCAGGTTATGGGACTGACAATGAGATTCTCTGGAAGAATGGACTCTGGATCTTCAGAACTTTTTTCGGGACTGTAGATACGTGATAGAGCATCAGCTTTGACATTCTTGGAACCAGGACGATAGGAAATGGTAAAGTTAAATCGAGTAAAGAACAGCGCCCATCTTGCTTGACGTGGGTTCAATCTCTTTGCATCACGCAGGTACTCTAAATTCTTATGGTCTGTTAGGACCTGAAAGGGGTGACGGGCCCCTTCGAGCCAATGCCTCCACTCCTCCAAGGCGATGGCAAGGAGCTCTCGGTTGCCGATGTCATAGTTTACCTCCGCCGGGTTGAGTTTGCGGGAGAAGGCGGCACATGGATGGAGTCTACTTGGTTTCCCCTGCTGCTGAGATAAGACTGCTCCCACTCCTGTGGTGGATGCATCGACCTCGACCACGAAGGGAAGTTCTGGATCTGGATGAACAAGGAGGGGAGTGGTCATGAAGGCGGTCTTGAGGTCCTCGAAGGCTTGCTTTGCTGCCGGATCCCAGGACAGAGACTTGGGCCTGCCACGGAGTAGGTTGGTAAGTGGAGAAGTGATGGTACTGTAGCCCTTGATGAACCTTCGGTAGAAATTGGCGAATCCTAGGAATCTTTGCAGTTCTTTCACAGTCGCAGGAAGGGGCCAATCCTTTATTGCAGAAACCTTCCTCTCGTCCATGCAGACACCACTGTGATCGATGTAATATCCCAAGAACTGCACTGAGGGCTGAAGTACACTTCTCTGCTTTCAGGAACAGGTTGTAGTCCCTCAGGCTTCGGGAGTAGATGAGTATATCATCAATGTAGACGATCACGAACTTGTGCAGGAACTCCCGGAGCACCTCGTGCATGAAATCCTGAAATACGGAGGGGGCGTTGACAAGTCCATATGGCATGACGCAGCACTCATAGTGTCCAGTAGGGGTCACAAAAGCCGTCTTCCATTCGTCCCCCTCACGTATTCGGATGAGGTTGTATGTGCTGTGGAGGTCCAACTTGGTGAACACAGTGGCGACGCAGAGATGTTCCAGCGCAGATGGGACGAGAGAAAGTGGGTATCTGAACTTGACTGTTATTTTATTTAGGGCTCTGTAATCAATGCAAAGCCGCAAGCCTCCGTCCTTCTTGGCAACAAAGAAGAAGCTGGATGCAGCAGGGGAAGTAGATGGGCGGATATAACCTTGCGATAGTGCCTTAGTGATGTATTCCTCCATGGCCTTCTCCTCCGGGATGGACAAGGAATAGATCTTTCCTCTGGGCACTGGCTCACCGGGGATGAGATCAATGGCACAGTCCCATGGCCGATGAGGAGGGGGCTTTGGAGGCCTTCTTCGGACAGAAGACGTCACTGAAGTGGGAGTAACAGTCAGGAATATCTGTGGAGCGTTTTTCTAATGACTTTCAATAGATGTGACACAGACTTGGATCTTCTTAGCGCTGGGGAAACCTAGAGCAGAACTTGGATCAGGGCTTGGAACTGGCCTTGGAACAGGAACTTCAGGAAAACATCCAGGAAAACAATGGTTACCCCACTTCAGGACATCTCCTGTCCGCCAGGAGATGATCGGATCATGCTGCTCTAACCATGGGCGCCCCAGAATCATGTCAGATGTTGAATCCTCCAGAACCAGCAGATGGATCTCTTCCTGATGCAGAACACCGATCTGTAGTTTCAGGGGTCCCACCATGTAACGCACTTGGCGGAGAGGTCGACCCGTTACTGAGTGGAACTGGTAGACTTTCGGCGAACTGATGGTCTTGAGATTGAGCTGGCGACAGAGGGCTCCGGAGATGAAGTTTACAGCTGACCCAGAGTCGATGAAGGCGTTAACTGGAATACAAACATTGGCAGCAGTAAGGTTGGCAACATTAGTGAGTGGATTTTGATGATTCAACGAAGGAAGAATGACACTCACCATAGCTCGCACTGGACGAGTGGGGCATTCAGCTCTGAAATGCCCAGGATGACCACAATATAAGCATAGACCCTGAGTCAGCCTCCTCTGTCACTCAGCTGGTGGGAGACGTGATCTGTCGATCTGCATTTCGTTGCTGGCTGGTTCTGGGGAGCTGACAGATTCGGGCTGGCGGAGGAAGGATGGAAATAGTTGCTAGTTTTGGTGCTCTTCAATGCATAGCTGCATACGAGTGGCGAATCTTAAAGTTGGATGAACTTCTCGAGCCCGATGGTATCCTCATATACAGCGAGATGCAACCGCACACGTGGATCCAAACCTTGACGATACGAGGAGATGAGGGCTGGTTCGTTCCAACCACTCGCTGCTGCTAGGGTTCTGAACTGTAAGGCATAATCAGACAGATAATGAACCTTGTTTTAAATTACATAGTCTCTCACCAATGGACGAGTCCCATGCTGGCTTCCCAAAGACTTCTTTGAAGTGACTAATAAAACTTGAGAGTGATTGCACGACGGGACTATTCTGAGTCCAAAGTGGTTCTGCCCAGCGGAGTGCTTTACCGTCTAGTTGCTGAATTATGAAGGCGACTTTCGCTTTGTCATCAGAATATAGGTGCGGTTGCATCTCCAAAACCAGCGAACATTGCAGGATGAATCTGTTGCAATCCTCCGCCGAACCAGAGAAGGGCGCCAGTTTGGCCATGGGACTGGCGAACACAGACGACGAAGAAGTGGCAGCGTGGAATGCGGAAGTGCTCGCTGGTGGTGCTGGCGTGGATGAACTGGTGAGAGTGCGGCGAAGTGCTGTTACCAGGTCTTGAAATGGATCTGAGGTGCTCATCGTGGTTGCTCAGCGGTGTGGGTCCGGTCTTCTGTTACAAACAGAGGAGGTCGGAGGCACAGGTAAGGTTTACAATGTTTTATTGAGACAACCAGAGCAGTGAGCAGGTGAGTGAAGCCAGATGGAGTTTGTGATGATCGATGACAGAGATACTGATACTTGGTTGGCGGATGGTCCTTGGAGCTGAAGACACACTGAGACACTCACGGAAGACAGGAGAACATGGAGGATCTAGGAAGCACACTGGAGTAAGTGGTTGATCGAGGAGTCCGTAAGGTAAGCATAAGGGTAAGTATGCATTAACAAGACCGGACAATGACTGTGTGGCTGTGAGTGTCTTTTATAGTGCTGCTGATAGGGGTGGTGATGAATGTCAGGTGTGCGTGATCAGAACTCTGGTGAAGGAGTGCGTTGTGATTGGGTGAGTGAAGAGCCTGGCATGTCTGTGACAG
This sequence comes from Ctenopharyngodon idella, assembly GCF_019924925.1. NCBI lineage: Eukaryota > Metazoa > Chordata > Actinopteri > Cypriniformes > Xenocyprididae > Ctenopharyngodon > Ctenopharyngodon idella. The sequence continues at coordinate 21,194,854 of NC_067223.1, forward strand.
GCTTCCTCGCCATAGGCTCACGCAGCTCCGCCATTGGTTCGTTTTTCTCTACTACCCGAACCAATGGCCGTGCAGTTACACTGCGTTATTGAAAAAGACTTCAGTAATCAGAGAAAAAGAAGTTTTCCCCCATATGCGTCTAGAGACGCAGCACGATTGTAGTATCGTAAGGGAACTTATGAATGCCCGTAGGCAGGGGGGGTTCAGGTGGTTCGAATGAAGCATCGCCTCTGAATGATGGGGGAGGAGGGGTTATATATATATATATATATATATATATATATATATTTTTTTTTTTAATTAAAAGGATTTCTATATTTTATCCACTCAATAGTCTACAATATAATAACCATATAAACGTAGCGTAATTATAATAATAAAACATAGCGGGATACTCAGTGATATTGGCTGTGCAATATCGACTTTTGTGATTGGCCAATACCGGCAGACTGGAGCCAATGGAAATGCTTCTCCTTCGGTGCGCGTCTTATTCCTCTGAGAACTTCAAAGCAGACCGCTTGAGGTAAATTATCTGGAATGATTAGTATATTAATTGATTCACGATGCCTATGTGAGAGTGTTATGTCTGTAACGTTAATGATCCGTTCTGAGCTCATGGTTAGCATAAAGGTGCTTGCTGGTGATGCTGAGTGTTTTTTATGCATGTCATGTTATCCTTTATTTATTAACTGTTATGAGTTTATTTTGCACCGATTCACTGATAGTTTGAGGATGTATGACATCACAAGTATGTACTAGTTCAGTGAAGAAATGGTGATGAGAAGAATTATTAATATTTCAGTGAAGTTCATTAAATCTGTTCTGTTGTTAGTGTAGTCTTTAAACTTATGAACTGTGTATGGACTGACAAAGGTGGTACATGAGGAAGCAATTTGACAACAATGCAGTAAATATTTTAGGTGCATCAAAAAGCGTGCTCGTTAAGATACCAGCAGACAAACTAATCCAGCACAAATTAGTGCATAAAAGGTCACCAAAATGAAGTATTTGAACCTCATAATTAAATACAAAAGGAGGAGAAAAACTGCAAAAAGGTCCACTTTTTGAAAAAAAGAACCCCCCCTTTCAATAGGCTGGCTACGGACCTGTTATGCGTTTTAAAATGAAAATGCACTAGTGTAAATGGGGCCTTAGACACAATACTGGCCATATTGACTGTTTTCGCTCTACTTTTCAAATAGCTCTAAAGCAGAACAGTTTCGCTTTTCTGAGCAACACACAGCAATGTTACATCCCTAAATGAATTAGTGTTGCACTCTTTTGGGGAAGAAAAAGTACATACTTTTCAGTGTGTAGAAGAACAGTAGGCAAGCTTTGTGACATACTATCATGTCATACAATAGCATCTTGGTTGCTCTCTGCTGATTAGTTACACACATCCTGTCTCTGTAAACTGGCATGTCAGTCTTGTCACAGTTAACATCCTCTACATTTAATTTAATTTCCTACCGTATCAGAAAGAAATGCAGTAGTACGGTGATCTGCCAGTCACGGATCATTCATGCGGAGACTCTCCTCGTATTCATTTCAACAACCAAATGATCTTCATAAACATTCACATAATATATTCACAACAAAATATTACACGATTAACATTAAATAAATATTTTTTTATCAGGTTAAATGTTGATTATTAGTCACTCAAACCCCTTTATCTAAACGTCTCAACTGTTAGTTGTGCACATCCACCATGTTTTGCAGTTTTTTTAAAACACTTTTTACTCATGTTTGTATTTCTGAACCGAATCTTCCTCCAAAGTGCAATGGGTTGTGGGCAATATTAGCTGTTATAGTGTGCATGGATCCACACTCGAAAATCTACATGAAATAGTAGATCATCCTGGGACTTTTGGCATACTCTTTTACACAAACTATGAGGGTTTTTTTTTCCCAATCTCACATACTATTTAGGATGGATAGTATGGACATTGCAATGCAGGGCGTCACTTGCTTCATTCCTGAATCAATCACCCATTTTAAACATTTCGGTTAAATGGGTGATTTGGTCACTCAATAATTAAGAACTGCTGCCATCTAGTGGAGGTTTTAGTTTCCCATTTAAAAGTAGCCCTATGAAATTATTTTCTTTTTTCAACATTTCATATTTCTGTATTTATTTAAAACATTATATAGAAATACTCTGCATATTATTTATGCAGTTGTAATTGCAGTGTTAATGTCACTTCAAGTGCAGATTCTGTGCCACTTCTGCAGTGCTAAAATGTTTTTTTTTTTTTTTTTTTTTTTTTTTTTTACAGTGATTTAATTTGATTGGTCACAGCCCTGTAATGTCTTATTACTCTGAATTTACAAAGTATTATAATATAAAAAATTCTGTTTTCTATTGTATAGGAAATAGGCTATTAATTAAATGTTTCATATTCAAAATTAAATGCATTTTACAAACTTACAGAATCTAAGTAATTAATTTCAAATTGTTTACTTTTTTTTTTTTTTTTCTCTCAAAATCAGAACCATGCTGCCCTTACTGGTGCCCGTAGCCAAACGTCTACAACTGTTACCAGCAAGTTGCAACCCACCATTGACAGCCTCGTTGAGAAAGCCAAGAAGTATGAAGCAACATCCAAAGAAGCAGTTGTTCTAAACAGAGCAGTGGCCGAGTTCATTTGTCTTGACCAAAAACCAATATATATATGGATTCAAGCAACTAGTAAAGAAACTCAATAGCAAATCTAAACTGCACAGCAGAAACTTTTTCATGAATACTACAATGTTACTACAGTGGAAGCACTGAAAAATATTCTTGGACCTCTAAGTGAATTTACTGATGCAGCATCCCACAATATCCTGTCCTGCCCCGGAAAAATCAATTTCCATGATTTCATTGCTGTACATGGCACATTGGATTAGTTGCTTCATGGCAATTGTATGAACAGAGTAAGAAACGTTAAATAGAAAAACAGTATATAACCAAATAAAAAACAGACAATAAAACAAAACTAAAAGTAGATTAAAACACCTGGGAGCTGGAATTGAGCAAGAGATGATTGAGGAAGACCCAAGTACATTTAATTACTATTCAAGCGTGATGAGACGTTGAAAAGAACTCAAATCTGTACTGTCACTCATCTGTGAAGAAACACACAAAATGCGCACACAGAAAGTCGCTTCAGACAGCGCACCAGCTCCGCATTGAGTTCTCTTTCGTGCTTGAACAGACAAAATTATGTCGAAATGCCCGTTTTGTATCCTGGTAAGGAGAATCTTAAATGAGTTAAATGAACATAAACCGTAGTGAGAAAATAGGAGGATGTGTGTCAGATCTACGTCATGTGCATCAGGTCTTAAAGTGACAGTAGCCTAATAAACCTTCTGCTCTCATTAATGTTGATCAAACAACAGAGAAATCGCTTACTGCTCTTGATTGATTCACTTTTATAGCTTTAATAAGGATTGATTTCATAAGGATTCACTTAAATTAAAAGTTGTAGTGTTTTTTAAAGCCTTTTTTAAAAATGTTTTTAATGTAAACAGTCTTGTTTTGAAACTGATTTTGGGAGGTTCTGTGCAAATCACATGATGAGGACATTGACATTTTAACTGAGTGTATCACAGAATATATAAATTTTTGTGTTGATAACACAGTACCTACTAAAAGATCAAATGTTATTCAAACAACAAGCCATGGGTCACCCCTGAGTTAAAAGTATTATTAAACGAGAAAAAGAGGGCCTTTCTAGTGGGTGACGAGGATGAGGAAAAGAGAGTACAGAGGTTATTAAAAGTAAAAGTTAGAAAGGGGAAAGAAAGTTGTAAGTTAAAAATGGAACGAAAATTAAAAAGAATGAGAGTCACAGCACAGCTAATGAAGGTTTTTGAGAGACTGGTATTAAACCATTTAAAGCCAAAATGGTGTGCTGCTGCTGATAAACTACAGTTTGCTTATAAAACTAGTGTTGGGGTAGATGATGCACGTATCTATCTCTTGCATAAATCATAAAGTCCCTGGACAGCACCGTCAGAATTACATTCTTTGACTTCTTTAATCCATTTAATCCTATCCAGCCTTCACTACTACAAAGTAAGATGGAAAATGTTGGAGTACATCAGAGTATGGTCAAATGGATAACTGATTATCTCTCTAATAGACCACAGTATGTGAGGATGCAGGACTGTGGGTCTCAAGTAGTGAAGCCCCTTAAGGAACGGTTTTAGCTCCACTTTTGTTCACTTTTTATACATCAGATTTTCAGTATTAATCCGAATCCTGTCATCTCGATATTTTCTGATGATTCAGCAATTGTTGGCTTTATAATGGACCATGATGAGGATGAATATAGGGAGCTATTAAAGAGTTTCGTGGACTGTTGTGAGATAAACGGTCTCAGTCTAAATGCTAGTAGGACAAAGGAAATTGTGGTTGATTTTAGCAGATTTCCTCAGCAAATGGTACCAGTAAATATACGAGAGTCAGAAATTGAGATTATAACAACTTGTAAGTATCTTGGTGTATATTTGAACAACAAGCTCGACTGGTCTGACAATACTATACAAGTCTATAAAAAGGGTCAAAGTCGTATTCATTTGTTAAGGCGACTGAGATCCTTTGGTGTGTCATGTGCTATATAAGACCTTCTATGACTCTGTAGTCTGATCTGTGATCTTGTCTTCTGTCACATGTTGGGGAGGGGGACTGTTGGAAAAGGAGAAGAATAAGTTAAACTTATAAAAAAGGCAGGTTCTGTTGTGGGGAGTGTGTTACCCACATTCCAGGATAGAAAGATTGGGAAACTGTTTTTTATGATGAATGGTTGTCATCCCATTCATGAAACAGTTTGAGCTCTTGTGAGTACTTATAGCTCAAGATTTATTCACAAGTTCACAAATTTACAAGAGCGTTTTAGGAAGTCCTTTTTACCAACCGCTGTTAGATTGTACAACCAGTGTTATACAAAGATGATAGACTATATTCTAGGATTACTTGGTTGTATATAATCATAATGCTTTGCGAAATTAATACTGGAGAATAAGTGTTGTTGCTGTTGTTTATGTTATTTTTTGTGAATATTGTAGATATTAAATGACAAGAAACTAACTAATTTTAAGCTTTTCAGAGAGAGCTCGAGCAGAACTCACCTTTCCCCAGCCGCACTTACCATGAACTGAAGGAAAGCAACCAGAACTTATTTCTTAAAGGGGACACGTACCATATTTAACAATTATAACAAACGCACATATAAGCATAGGAAACAGCTCAAATAACAGAAATTAATATTAAAAGAATTGCCAGAAAACAAAATAATTATGTAAATATAAAATAATTGATAAAGAGAGAGATTTTGTGTGAAATTATTAAATTGATATAACATCTCTTACATTTGTTTAGGTATCGATTTCAAATATCAAGTGTTTCTCATAAATTGCTTACTGTACTTTAAAAGGCTCCTCACTACATATACATAGTCATAACTTCAAAACCCTAAACGAACACTGAAATCAAGATACAAAAGAAATCAACCTTTAATTTGACAATAGACTGGTGTTTGCACTTCTCTAATCTTTAATTTTGACACAGAGGACTGAGACAACACACATCACATAACATTTTCTGGTACATTTAATAAGTAAAACAAAACACTTCATGAATACTTTGGTTAAGTATGTGTAGTAACAAGCATATGATACAATCAAACAAAAAAAGGGCAATAACATAATGATATTACATTACATTAACTTCCATCTCATAAAACAAGTCACTTTAAAATGTTCTTCTCACAGATCCAAAGATAAGCATTATCACATGGGTAATCAGACCACTTTGAAAAATAATATAGAGCACAGTCTTCCCTTCTTTTTCCATTGGGCTCATTAGACCTCCAAAACCTACAACAACAGCTTGACATTATATGTTCAGTACTGCTTTGTGTGTGACGAGTCATTTATTAGATAATAATCAGTTCAATTTAGCCATGTCTCACCTAGAGGTCAGTGTGCTGCCGTCAACCCATTTCCACGTGCCCTCTTCATCAATGTCAGTCAGACCAATCCAGAATAAAGAACGATTGATAATTGTCTTCTGAACAAAATCCTGACAAGATAAATCAATTATAATAAACAACAATAACAATTCAGCTGACACATATCACCTACTACCAGGATGTTTCACTCACATGTTCCTCTTCGTTGTTTATGATGATCAGATCTGCTCCTCTGTCCGTACAGTATCTTCTGCTCTCATTCCAGCTCTTCTTCTCATAGGAAAAGTAGTAAAAACTGGAGTGACTGTAAATCCATCCATCTGTTAACACAACAAGATAATTTATTAGCTCTCTCTTCTCATCTACACTGAACTATACAACTGGTAGTTAAATAATACACACTGTATTCTTTAAAACAAACTTGTCTGAATGTGTCTCTTTCTTTAATCAGGTCATTATTCTTCGACAATAATACATCTCTCTCATTTATGAGGTTGGTGTTGTCAGATTGTAGCTGGCGTGTCTCTTCTGTGAGATTGATAAACTTGGTTAGAAGCTGTCGTGTCTCTTCTGTGAGATTGATAATCTTGGTAAGCTGTCGTGTCTCTTCTTGTCTGTAGTTTGTGCCCAGCACTATGACCGCAGTCAGCAGAACAACACACAGCAGCACCGAACACACTGTAGCCGCTCTGTAGTTTCTGATCCTCACAGAATCTCCTACTGAACACCACAGACATGAACATAAATGTTACTTCTAATATGGCTCGTGTTTGTTATTATAATTAAATGAGTGTCAGTACCTGAGTTTCCAGGTGTTTGGTGTGTTGTGGAGATCTGTCTTCCTGTCCTGACATCATGACTGTTAGCTTCTTCGTTGACATAGACATGCTCCTCATTTTCTCTGCCCATGTTCATATTGCCATAATTATGCATAGACATCTTCAGTCTGTTGGAGTTGAATGTGCATATGTTGGAAGTTGTTGCTTCATGCTTTTGAGCCCTACTTTTAACAGCGTCACTGTAATCACAACATGTGACATAAAAAGTGTTTTTTTTTTTTTTTTTTCCCCTTACTCTATGTTTAGTCATTTCTTGTAGTTCATTATGAAATGCACTAAAGTTACTCATTGGTTTCCTCTGTCCAAAACTATTTAAAGAATGTTAATTTGTTGGAGGAAAGTAAAATAAATTATTAAAAAAAAAACAAAAAAACAGCGAACTGTATATCTAGATTTTCATATAATTTGTTTTAATATTGATTTCGCTATTCACCTGTTTAAAAAAAAAAAATGTTATTTTGCTTGCTTTTAAGTTAATGCCATATTAAGATGCTTGAATGCTAAACAACCTTTATTTATGAAGTAGAACAGGATGAAATTAGCAAAAGGTGCAAAAAGTAAATACATGAACTCAATGTTTTGCAACTAATCACAAAGGTTAACAAGAGGACATGCGGGGGTGAAGAGTAGGAGGTAAGGTATCAGCGGAGGTAAGACTGATGAAGACTACAGTAAAGAAGGAGAAGAGCATAAGAAAAATGACAAGTAATTTAAGAGAAAGCAGAAGGACATCTGGCTGTTGGGCATGAGTCACCGAGATTGATACTGAATTGCAATTCCCTGAAAAGCACTCCTCAGATTCTGCCTGCATTAAGCATGAAGGACACCTGAAACGAGGGATGCTTTAACCCATTTAATCCCACCGGTCACAATTGTGACCACAATTTTTCCTCACATATTTTGGTGTGGTATTAAAAAGCAACTCTTATTATGAAGCACATGTTCATTTATAATGCAAATTTAAGATGTCTGCATGAGTTCTGGGCAGGTCTAACATTATTGTGTAGGTTGGTCATGTGACCGCACACATTTATTTCCTGGTACTGCCATCTTAACACAATGATGACGTTAAAGCTCATACATTTTTTGCACACATCATCATGAAAGGGTTATCTATACATACATATTGGAATTATAGTAATACATGGTTTCTTCTGTTGTCAGACTGCAGATAAATGAAGACGGTCACAATTGTGACCTGTGGTATAACACAGGGAGTCTATATGCCCCTATATGTTATTCTCATAAACTCTATTTCAGACTGACCGTAAGTCAAGTTTGGATTTACTTGATCCTTGGTGACATCCATCATCCATCTATCTATCTATCTATCTATCAAACAAACTAAATCTATCTATCTGACTGTCTGACTATCTGTCTATGTCTATCTGCCTGTCTGTCTGTAGTTCTATCTATCTATCTGTATGTCTGTCTGTCTGTCTGTCTATGTCTGTCTATCTGTCTGTAGTTCTATCTATCCGTATGTCTGTCTGTCTGACTATGTCTGTCTATCTGTCTGTCTGTAGTTCTGTCTATCCGTATGTCTGTCTGTCTGACTATGTCTGTCTGTCTATCTGTCTGTAGTTCTATCTGTCTGTAATTATATCTATCTGTATGTCTGTCTATCTGTAGTTCTATCTATCTGTCTATCTGTCTATGTCTGTCTATCTGTAGTTCTATCTATCTATCTGTCTGTCTGTCTGTCGTTCTATCTATCTGTATGCCTGTCTGTCTGTCTGTAGTTCTATCTATCTGTCTGTCTGTCTGTCTATCTGTATGTCTGTCTATCTGTAGTTCTATCTATCTATCTATCTATCTGTCTGTCTGTCTATCTGTCTGTAGTTCTATCTATCTGTCTGTCTGATTATCTGTCTGTCTATGTATCATCTGTCTGTCTGTCTATAGTTCAGACTGACCGTAAGTCAAGTTTTGGATTTACTTGATCCTTGGTGACATCCATCCATCCATCATCCATCTATCTATCAAACAAACAAACTAAATCTATCTATCTATCTATCATCTATCTGTCTATCTATAGTTTTATCTATCTATCTGTCTGTAGTTCTATCTATCTGTATGTCTATAGTTCTATCTATCTGTCTGTACTTATTTATTTCAGTTTATAATGAAGTTTTTAATAATTATCTTCCAGTTTCCTACAATTTGTCATTTTGTAATAATTTTATGGATTATTTGTGCCGTACTGCTGCATAGGAATGTTATTTTGTCCTTTTTGAAACTGAGCCAGACAATGTTTACTTCTTTGTTAACGGAATAAAACACTAATTTCATCTATTTAACCCAATCTTTAAACTAATTGCTGGAGGTTTGTCATTTTGCAAATGCATTGACACCATAGACCTAGAACTCCCTGTGTTATACTACCGGTCACTTTTGTGACCGGACATAAAACCCATTTTTTCATGGACTTTTCAATATATTTTTTTTTTACATAATTGACATTGATTGTTTAATATCCTTACAAATACCATAGAAATTCATATATGACATCTCTGGGAAAAATTTGGAATTAAACAGGTTAAAGGATTAGTTCACTTTCAAATGAAAATTACCCTAATCCTTACTCACCCTCAAGCCATCCTAGGTGTATATGACTTTCTTCTTTCTGATGAACACAATCGGAGATATATTAATAAATATACTGACGCATTCGAGCTTTATAATGGCAGTGAACAGGGGTCACGAGTATGAAGCTGAAGAAAGTGCTTCCATCCACATCCATCCATCATAAACGTACTCCACACGGCTCCGGAGGGTTAATAAAGGCCTTCTGAAGGGAAGCGATACGTTTGTGTAAAAAAATCCATATTTGACAAGTTATGAAGTAAAATATCTAGCTTCCGCCAGACCGCCTTCCATATTCAAACGGAACTCAGTTTTTTCCGTAAATTGAATAGGGAAGGCGTGGGATAAAGCGTAAGCTTTTTTAACTGCGAGAGTTTTACCCTTTCTTCGTAAGTTGAATACAGAAGGCGGTCTGGCAGAAGCTAGATATTTTACTTAATAACTTGTTAAATATGGATTTTTTTTTTTGCACAAACGAGCTGTTTAGAGTTTGATTGTAGAGCTCTTAGATTAGCTGATTTTAAGTTTTAATTTTTTGTATCAACTCCATTGTATTGTAAACAATAAAATAAGTGTTTTTATTGTTACGAATGCCTCTTGTGAGACTTTACTTATAACTACACACTGAGCCTCAAAAAAGAACAACCACAAGGGAGTCTTCTATGTCATTCCTGAAGATCTTCAACCTGCAGGTGGGTGAGCTCTTTATGGATTAGGTTAGATTTGACTAGCCTTACCCTACCTGAATAATCATAGGGTAAAAGGTGCAAGATAAAGACACACCAGGTAACAAACTTTACTGCTTCATTACAGTTACAGTAATAATAAAAACATTGATTGGGAACTTTTTTTTAAACTACTCTACTCTGCCTACTCTATTTGAAATTATGTTTTTGTGATCTATTTTGCTTTTGTTTTGGTTTGGAGAATGACATGATAAACAAACAACTGAAAAGTAATTTAAACAGGATACAAACTAGAGCAATCCAGAGTCGACGATGGCAGGGAACAAATTCAATTTGATGGTGTAGTGGAAATTTTTCATGAAGAATGATTTTTTTTTGAAGAATGTGCTTATGTTGCAGCAAAGATATGATGCAATGACCTGCACATGGTCAAGAAAGGAGCAAAAGGGTATTTTAAAATAACAAGCCAAGACAGCGTGCAGACTGAGAGGACATTTACACAACACTTTTTTTCTTTTTCTTTTTACTAAAAACAAAACTTTTTATATTCTTTGGCCATTCATTTACACGACAGCAGCATTTTGTGGCCCTGAAAATGCAAACTTTTGAAAACTGGTTTCAAAGTGCAAGTTTTTGAAAGTCACCTTGATAAACGGGAACAAGTGCAAGGACATGGCTGCAGAGAGACAAAGAGGAAGTGGCTGATGGGCCTTCAGCTCCTCTCCTGAAAGAGGAAGGAAGGTGACACTGAGGGGTCAGCATGGAAAAAGAATGATCTAATGCAGGAAAAGTTGAAACATTCACTTGAAACTTTTACAAAGAGAACATTCTGCAATGCAAAATTGCTTCTTCTGAACACTGCTGAGTGTTTATATAAACCACACTTAAGAGTATTACAGTTTTTCTCGATTGCTTAAACACATTTCTTGAAACTATGCCTCATATTCTCAAAACAGTAAACACAAACCCATAACTTTGCCCTCAGACATCACACACAAGCCCTCAAAAACACACACTACAACATAGTCTTACACACTGGTGAGATCAATTCTAAATACTACAAAAACAAAAAACAGTAATAAGGTATGTTGAATTGTGTTTCTCCCCCTCAAGGACCTTTTCACATGATGAACACACGTGTATACATTTGGACATTTTATATTCCTTAATGTAGTGTACAGTTAAATACACAATACAACAACAAAAAAATATTCTGCCCGAGCATCACATCTTTGGTCTGGGACAGGCCAGAGAATCTCGTCAACATCACAGGCTATACTGAATCCTCTTGCATGCCTGATCCACCCCTGGCACGCATCAACTGAAATGTCCAGTTGGGCTAAGGTGATCAGATTTCTGAAATGGAAACTGAGGACATTTCCTTGTTAAGTGCTCAAAATATCCTTGAAATCTCTTTTTATTATTATTATTTTGCATTTTAGGCTCATTTTAAGAATAAAGAATATTTTTTTTGCAAGTGTAAACAGGGATCTTGTCCTAAAATTGTTGGGGCATCAGATATGGAATGCCAAGCTGCCTAAATAAGAAATAATTACGTAATAAATCTACAAAGAATTGTTAAAATAAATAAAAACATAAATATATAAATGAATCTACAAAGAAACATTTTTAAAAAAAGTATTTTTATACTTTTATTTCCTTTTTATGTATAAATGTATGTATTTCCACATTTATCTATTAATAGTAGAGCCATCTTCGGCTTAGTTTGTGCCAACCCTGGGTTTTAGGCACCATGGAAGTGGCTGTTAGCACTCCACGGCTAACCTGCTCTGGTGCAGGTTATGTTCTGTGTAAGAGATCTGAAACTGGACCAGTCAGCTGTGAGAAAAGCGACACATGTCTGACGCAATAGTCACTCGCTCAGTTTGTCTGACGCAATAGTCACTCGCTCAGTTTCTCTTGCTCCAAAGGTCACTACATAGTTAAAAGATTTTTAAATACAAAATTGTCTGACTTTTAGTGATGATTATTATAATTATTTTATATGATTTATATATTATTTGTATAATTATTATACCCCTAATCCATTACACATGAGCAAATTTAGTTTAATAATTATTAAGCATTTAGTTTAAATTAATATAAATATAAACAGATAATATGTAATATAAATAAAATGTATAATCAATAGATAAAGCTTTAAAATTGACTACATGTCACTTGCACTGATATAGCAAAATATTGTTTTCTTGCTGTGTAAATGTATTTATATACTTTATATTCTTCAATCTCTTAGTCTCGGTTTCACAGTCAGGGCTTAGATTAATCCAGGATTTAAGCCTTAGTTCAATTAGGACATTTAAGTAGCTTTTATAAGCATGCCTAAGAAAAAAAGAGCAACTCAATTAGAAGCATAAAAATTAGAAACTCAAACATTACTTTTCAACATCATAATATCTTTATAAATAAATATATATTCTCTCAGTTCGTCTGTTGTTCTTTTGACCACTTCTGGAACAGGTGTAACCTTTAGTTCTAGAACCATCTTTGCAATGACGAATGCAGATCAATTCATCAGCATAGTGGCATTTGCATCTGTTCTTATCAATCCTTATAATTCATTTATAATGTCAAAATCACATTATACATACTGTTCTCCAGTCAGAATCAGATATTACAAGATATTTAGTCACTCAATAATTAAGAACTGCCACCACCTAGTGGCAGTTTTAGTTTCCCATTTAAAAGTAGCCCTATGAAATGTTTTTTTTTTTTTTTTTTCAACATATCATATTTCTGTATTTATTTAAAACATTATATATATTGTATATATTTGTAATTTCAGTGTTAATGTCACTTCAAGGGCAGATTCTGTGCCACTTCTGCAGTGTTAAAATGTTTTTTTTGTTTACACTGATTTCATTTGATTGGTCACAGCCCTGTAATGTCTTATTACTCTGAATTTATTATAATGTAAATGAGAAACAAATAACGCTTCAAATAACATAAAGGTCTTCTCTGATTATAACTGGATTCTGTGTTTTGGGCATAATCTTGACTTATGACACAGCCATGAGAGAACAGAGTTTGCTGCCAATACAGTAAATGTTCTCACTGTACCATATGACTGAATCTATAACTGATCTTTACAGATGAAGGATGAGTTACAATAATGTGGCAGTCTCTACCATGGTAATGCCTTTTTATAGTTTACAGTATCACATGGTGATGAAGTATTTTATCCATCCTATAGAAAACAATTGTAGAATTAGTTTGCTTACTATAAAAGCTAGAAGTGTTTTGAGGCCTCTTGGCCTATGTGACTATAAGGGTCGGATGTGTCTGAGAAGTTAACTTGGCCACTAAGCATATTTTGTTGGTAATTTTCCACCAGACAACAGGTGGCTGTGAAATGAATAAGACCATTGTTAAGGGTGTCATGTGAAGGCTTCTTGCCTCTGGGGAGTATTGACTGGTTTGATACAATGGCCCATGGGAAAAGGGTTGACCATCAATTGGCAGAAGGCCCATGAGAGATAAAGTCAAAAGATGTAGACTAGTTGGCAGTCGGCCACCCTTACAAAGAAAATTATCTCTTGCATAAGCAACACCTGCAATTTTATTGGTGAAGTGACTGTGGTAAAAATGTTGGGGAGTACTTGGGAGACTCCAAGAAGAGAAAGGGAGGAGAGCACCTGTAAATGAGATCATGGAAAATAACTGTAGGGGTGGATCTCACACTGTAACAGATAAGAAAAATGTATAAAAACTGTGCCCCAGCTAAGAGAGATTCAGATGTGGAGCTGGCATCTCACTTTGTTGCTTGTCAATAAAGTTAAACTCCTGGGACCTGGAACTTCGACTCTGAGAGTTTTTCTTTGAGACCAGAACTGAAGGGACACAGAGACACTGAATTTGCCACGACAATGGCATACTATAATGTAAAACTGTCTCCCTTCTTCTGAAGCATCTCTGATCAATCTGATGTTATACTGCCTAGGAAAACTGAATCAGTTTTGACAGTTTCAATTTCCATGATTTCATTGCTGTACAGATGAAGAACATTGCACATTGAATTAGTTGCTTCATGGCAATTGTATGACCTTTCGTTTCAAATAGGCAATTATTCATTTTCATTGAAGAAAGAAAGGATTCAGAGGATAATTTGGTCTGTTTTCATTTATATCTATGTATTTCTGAAAATTTGGTTAATTTTGTAGATTTGAATTATGATTTAAAACAAGATTCCTCAGTATTGTGACACTACTTGGTATTATAATACTTCAGCTGTATAGTGTTGTGACATACTGTATGTTTATGGTATAGTGACAACCCTACTTTGGACTGCTGTAGGATTTCTCCCTTGACTAAATTATACCAGGTAAAAAAGGAACCTTTCTCCAGATGTCAGACATCATAGTACTTTGAGATGTTATATTCCTTCAAAAATTTTGGATCTGTGGTTGACAATCCATGATAAAGCATTCTAACTTCTAATGAGTTCTAACGACTAAGCACTCGTTAAGAATTGAACAAAATGGGTGAACACCGTGGGATCTCAGCTGTCCTATATGTCAAGACGCGTTAAAAACGGACGCGTGCATAAAAACTTGTCCAGAGTATTACGTCATCAACCCACACAGGTTCGGTGAGAGTGAGCTGCATTACACGCGGGACAGAAATGGTGGCTAACAAAGACATCGCTAGCGGTAATTTTGATCACGGCTTGGCTTGAAAAACAAGGACAATTTGACGTTTGTCGTAGGAAAAGTCACACTGCACTGTGTGCCAAATCTTCTGACTGCCAGAATTTCGTCGGAGGTAAAATTTGATCGCAGCGGTCATTAATCGGGTGTCTGTGAACATGTCAAACTAGCGATCAAAGACTACAGATTTTAGCCTAGGATTATAGGAATCTTTTAGGATTCTCAAAATTGATCATTTAAAATTTGGTGCTGTGATGAACACTATTGCTATGGGATGAAATTAGACTCAAAATGATTAACGAATGCATGCACAATTATCCATAAACTTGATAAATGTTGCAGATGTGTTTTACGATCCACAACCAAATGCCTTTCAACTTGCGTGTGCAAAACTCAGAATTTAATGAATGTGCAGCAATTTGCACAAATAGAGACATTTTTGTGAATAAAAATGTTTTCTTTTGTATTAGTGTATCATCATATGTGCATGCAACAAAGAAAATGTGCGTTTGTGGATCAGATGACACACATGCATTCATTGATTGAGTCAATCTCATTTGATTCATTAGTATTTTGAGACTTTCTTTTCGCCATTTTCAAGCATTTCACAACCCACACACAAACAACTAACAATGAATAAGCCTGGTGCTAATTATTAATGTGTGCGCAACTACCCATTTATTTGACAAATTCACATATGTGCGTTACTACATTTAAACCAATACTTTACAATTGTGTGTGCAAAATCCAGAATTACAGAATTAATTTGATTTTGTATTAATGTAGAAAACATTTTTGAAAGCCACTTTGACAAATGGGAACAAGTGCAAGGACATGGCTGCAGAGAGATAATAAGGAAGTGACTGATGGGCCTTCAGCTTCTCTCTTGAAAGAGGAACTTATATTATGCAATGCAAAATTGCTTCTTCCCTGGCATGATTGATTATATGAACACTGCTGAGTGTTCATATAAACCACACTGATGAGTATTAGTGAAACAAATGAAAGTACATTGGTTACAGAAAGAAAATCCAAGAGAACATGTGATCAGGTGATGATGGCTTCTTATTAATGATTTTATAATTATCATTACTGTAATGAAATGTTCTAAAAAAAAAACTACCACATAATTTTACAATAAGATGGTTGATTACTGTAAACAGCAATGCTTTCTGGGAGCGTTGAAACACAACATACAGGTGCATCTCAATAAATTAGAATGTCGTGGAAAAGTTCATTTATTTCAGTAATTCAGCTCAAATTGTGGAACTCGTGTATTAAATAAATTCAGTGCACACAGACTGAAGTACTTTAAGTCTTTGGTTCTTTTAATTGTGATGATTTTGGCTCACAATTTACAAAAACCCACCAATTCACTATCTCAATAAATTAGAATACTTCATAAGATCAATTAAAAAAGGATATTTTAAACAGAAATGTCAGGCTTCTGAAAATTATGTTCATTTCTATGCACTCAATACTTGGTTGGGCCTCCTTTTGCATGAATTACTGCATCAATGCGGCATGGCATGCAGGCGATCAGCCTGTGGCACTGCTCAGGTGTAATGGAAGCCCAGGTTGCTTTGAGGTCATCTGCATTGTTGGGTCTGGTGTCTCTCATCTTCCTCTTGACAATACCCCATAGATTCTCTGTGGGGTTCAGGTCAGGCGAGTTTACTGGCCAACCAAGCACAGTAACACCATGGTCATTGAACCAGCTTTTGGTACCTTTGGCAGTGTGGGCAGGTGCCAAATCCTGCTGGAAAATGAAATCAGCATCTCCATAAAGCTTGTCAGCAGAAGGAAGCATGAAGTGCTCTAAAATTTCCTGGTAGATGGCTGCGTTGACTGTGGACTGTGCCTCTCCACTCTTACTCCAGACACTGGGACCTTGATTTCCAAATGAAATGCAAAATTTACTTTCATCTGAAAAGAGGACTTTGGACCACTGAGCAACAGTCCAGTTCTTTTTCTCCTTAGCCCAGGTAAGACGCTCCTGACGTTGTCTTTGGTTCAGAAGTGGCTTGGTACGTGGAATGTGACAGTTGTAGCCCATTTCCTGAAGACGTCTGTGTGTGGTGGCTCTTGATGCTCTGACTCCAGCTTCAGTCCACTCCTTTTGAAGCTCTCCAAAGTTCTTAAATCGGCTTCGCCTGACAATCTTCTCAAGCCTGCGGTCATTTAAACAGTGCACAGTCAGCTTCAACAGTGAATCACTTAGCTAACTGCAGCTACACCATGTGTTCATTAAATGCTAACTTTAGCCAAAAATGTCCAAACCTTTTTCCAATGCAATAAAAGATTGTAATCAAAACACGGTCCATATAATGGATTTCATTGACTGTTTAAAAAATAGAGCCCTAACAATGTAAATTAATAAGACTAGGCAAGCCTAGTTTAGCTGGACCATGGGAACATTTTGAATTGTTTTGAAATATTATAATTTTTTTCCAGGAATGAGTCTTAGTGGAGCTGAGCAAGGAGATATAGGGAATGTCGTGATGCTGACCCAGAGAGAAGAAGAAAGTACCTTGAGAAAGAGAGAGAAAAATGACAAAGAGACTGGAAAGAAGGTATTAATGAGTTAAGTGAGAGAGAGAAATGGGCAAAAAGAAAGAAATGGAAGGAGGCAAAAGGGCAAGCCAGAGCCAGTGCTTTGCTACAGTCAGAGACACCACCAACTCTCCTAATATTCCTGAAGCTCCTGAAAATCAGCCTGAGCCTGGACCCTCCAGGATAAAACATGGAATTTTTGATACTAAATTCATTAGAAAGTTTAGATCTATTTAAAGCACAATTATTAACTGTTTATTAACGGGTACTTCCACCAATAGTTCTAGGAACTATTTATACTTTGCAAGAGCTAATCAAATTCAAATCCCTGATCTGATGCTTTTTTCAAATGTTGTGGTTAAAAGTAATTGTATTTATTAATTTTTAATCTCACAGTAGGTACCTGCAATAGCTATTATAAAAGGAACCATGAATATCAGTTTGACACCTAGACAGATTAAGTAAAGAGACATTTCATGTCTGTGTAAAAGGGAGGAAGGTGTTTTGGACCGCACCTGCTTTAATCCTCAGGAAGTCACTCTCACTGATGTTCCACTTTCATCTGATGAGGCCAAAGCATGGGAAAAAGCACAAGGTATCCAAATGAGACCAGAAATGATCGAGTCGAAGCACATCGGAGAGTGGTGTGTTGTCAATTATGACAACCTTTACGAAAAAGAAGTATATTTCAAGCTCAATTTATCAAGTATACTTAAGTAATGTTCACGTATATTTTTTACGCATACTTTTAGTAAGTATACTAGTATTAATGTACTAGCAGTAAACTTGTAAGTGTACTGTTTCAATACCACTTGGGACTAAATTGGCCCAACTGAAGTATAAGTTTAAGTGTAAACTTTAAGTACACAATTAGTTCGCTACGTTTCTGATTTGTACTGTTCCTTTTTTTCGCACTTTAAGTATACTGCTATTTTCCCATTTAGCCTTTAACTGTACTTGAACTCTTTTCGTTTTAAAAGCATTTTATTCTCTAAGAATAAAAGAATCATAGCGTACAATCATACATTTCTCCTAGTGCCTCAACCCACAAGATCACAAGGAGGTTGGAAGTAAGATGTCCAGAGGGTAAATAGCCTTTATGGTGATTAATCCTCCTTAGTATTGTTTATAAGGACTAAAGAGTCATTCTACAAATAAGCAAACAAAATTGACATCAGACCATATGTAAATAAACAACAACAAAAAAAAAAACCATACATAAAACACAAAAGAGAAAACAACACCTTACATTGACTGAGCAGAAAAATCCCAAAAATTCCCAGTCAGGACTCACTGCACAATTTTAGCAATCTTATAAGATCATTACAAAATCACACTGTGCAACATGGATCTATTAAACGTGGGCACGACATGCATGTAATCTGTATGATGATGACCGATTGACCTATTGTAGCTTGATCCAGGGGATTAAATTACTCCACTAGGTCTGAAATATGTACGTTTTAATCCCCTGGATTAAGCTACAAACATGATTTTATAGAACATGATGCATTGCTGTGTCTGTTATCCCATAATTCCCACTTTTGGACACAGTGGCTGTTTTTTTGTTTGCATAGGCTGCATCCGAAACCACCTACTTCTCTACTATATAGTAGGGGAAAAGCAGTAGGCGAGCGAATAAGTATGTCCGGATCCTTAGTATTCATAAAAGAGTAGGCGAGAATTACCTGGGTGACGTCTAATTCTCGCGAAATTCGGACGTGCATCTACTTAAAGTGCGTCCGAATATGCCTATACCACTTATTTTCTTTTCGATACGATACCGATGCTTTCAAGGCCAATATTGCCGATATCGATACCGATACGATACCTCTAATCTGAATTTATAGATTTTAAAATTTCTTAAATTATTGAAATACTAAGAATAAAATGGGTATTGATACCCACTTAACATTATATTTGAAAGTTATTTTAACATTCAATATGCCTTAATTGCAACTTATTTGATTATAGTTTTGTTTACACATGGTTCAAATTTTTACTTGTAGTGGTAACCATGGAAATATACAAATACTATAGGCTTAGCTGAACTATGGTCACTGTAGTAATGGTTCGTTTTCATAAGGGACTGCTAGTGACAGGCTGTTGCACCCATAAAATACAACCTTTGTATTCTGACAGCGTATCAACATTAGTTACAGAATATAACCAAAGTCCCTTTAAGTGTTATTCTATAGTCTTTGATAGAACATCAATATGAACTTTTAACATTCAATTTAAGTAAGTGTAATTGTAACTAACTATGTAGGCTACTATTTCATTTTGTTTATTGTGAAATAACTCAAACATATTATGTCTTGTGTTAAGCACTGTTCTGGGCTGCGTTTCCCAGAAGCATCAATGATTTCTTACAATACTAAACGCAGCCCTGTTTAAATGTAGTGTCGACAGTGAGCGAACGCTCTCTGATTGGTTCTGACTTGCAGCATTTGCATGTGTTCAGATGAGCAGGAAAATAGTTCTACTACACAATTATTAAATGATATTAAATGAAATTATTAAACAATTAAATGATATATTGTGATATATTATATTCGCTAACATAGGTTATTTGTCCAATTCAGTGCATATTAAATAAACAAAATCAGTGGTAAAAACAAAAAAACAACTTAGTATCGATCTTTTTATTTGAGTATCGATACTTTCGATACTCAACGTCAGTATCGATATATCGATACTTCATATCGATATGCCCATCCCTATTATCTACTATATAGTAGGGGAAAATAGTATGTGAAAGGAGTAGTATGTCTGAAAACCTCAGTAATCATAAAAGAGTAGGCGAGAAGTTCCCGGATGGCTTACTGCTCCTGCCCAGATTCTGAAGTGTTCATCTGATGGATACTCTTCTATCTTCTATCTTCTAAAAACACGGTTCTTTGTGTTAAAATCGCATTTGTTGAACTACTGTAGAGGTGTAAAGACGCTAGATAGTATATTATAGTTGTGATTTTGGTGTAAAAACACGTTTTATTACGTACAGGTAACAGGGGAGCTTCAATAACCACACGTACGTCTCCAAAGTGGATTTACATGAATTCTAAACCATATACATCATAAAGTCGATTACTAAATGTTTATTTAACATCTGACAGGAAAATATTCAATAAGTATTGCAGATAATGAGTACATCACAATATGAAATATACATCTGAGTGATGTGTGTGTGCTATTATGAAGAATTCACTGTTGTCAACACTTTACATGAATGTAAGTAAATGTACATGAATGAATGTAAATAAACAAATGTACAAGTAGCTAGACATAAGACACTATCTATTTTATTTGTCCATTAGTACTGTTGGTAATTTAAGGAAAATTTGAAATGGATAAAAAGTGAGTTAACACATCATCAACATGTAAATGTAGATTTAAGCACATAAATCTCAGAGGAAACTTGAATCTTGTCTGATGTTACAGGGACAGATGATCACACGTGTGTTTATCCGGTGGAGAGAGACTGATGAAGGAATGATACCGTCAAAGGCTTTGAGTGACAATACTACAGAAATTAATACAAATCTATTTAAATCTTAAGTTGTAGTTTATTTTAATTATTGTCATTTCAAACAGAGTTATTACAGCACTTCTGATTCTTGATGTCTGTATGTTTGCTGCAGAGATTTTGTGGAGCAGGACCTGCAAGGCAAGATGACGGCGGCATTTGTGGGGAAAAGAAACCAGCAGGGATTGAACAGCATGAAGGCGAGTAAATAATGACTGAATTTATGAACTAACCCTTTAAGCCCCCAAATATAAACTGTATGAAATGTATGTATGCATTTATATTATAATAGTACCTTGAAAAAGTAAACTTTAAGAAATAAGCAGCTTTATTGAGTGTTTGTGCCCAAGACACTAACAAAAAAGGATTTACAAAAATTACATTTACATTCATTTACAGGTTTGCTTTTGGCAGATGCATTTATCAAAAGTGACTAACAGTGCTCTTATTACAGGGATGATCCCCATGGAGTAACCTGGAGTAAAGTGTCTTGATCAAGGACGGTGACGGCTGCGGAGATCGAACCAGCAACATTCTGCTTACCGGCTCAGTGGTTTAGCCCACCACACCACTAAAATAATGAAGCTGAAACAAAAAAATA
This sequence comes from Ctenopharyngodon idella, assembly GCF_019924925.1. Classification (NCBI taxonomy): domain Eukaryota; kingdom Metazoa; phylum Chordata; class Actinopteri; order Cypriniformes; family Xenocyprididae; genus Ctenopharyngodon; species Ctenopharyngodon idella. The sequence continues at coordinate 21,216,272 of NC_067223.1, forward strand.
GCATGTAATTGTAAAAATATTGAATGAAATATGGCAAGAAACAGAATTCCGACATGAATTATAAAACGTTTTAATCAGTTTAAATGTTTTACAGGTAGTCTTGTTCATAAAGAGCACACGAATGTTTGCAGCAGACACAGCAGCAGCCAGATTGTCCTGCACATCTTCTCCCACTCTTGCTTCAAGGTTGTGGGTTTCAGGGGTCCATCATCACCATGGTCTTCCTCATCCTCTGGATCAAAGATGTCCCCATTGAGAGGTGCAGCAATGAGGGACATTATAGATGGCAAAGACAGGCGAAGGTGTTCACTGTGGTCAGCTGCTTCATCAAAATAAAGCTGCAGAATTGGCACAGCTGTGTGAGATGGCAGCAGGGCTGAAATATACGATTGTAAGAACAATAAGTTTGAATAAAGCTTTGTTTCATGTGTTGTTGACTTGTATATGTATTTATTTATTGTGATCGTTACTTTTATTCATTTTATAACTCATTTATGTTTCCTATTGTTGTCAGTAAATAAAATATATTTATTTTATTCATTCATGCATTAATTCATTGCTTGACTGTAAATTGAGATGTATTCACCTTGGCTGTATTTGTCTAGTGTGTAATCATGCATAGCTATGTCATATAACAAAACATTACATTTTGCTTGTTTTACTAAGACATTTTCAGTAACAAAAAAAAAAAAAAAAAGTAATTAAGTATTGGTCAGCATTTATTATTATTATTGTATGTGTTAGGGTGGTCTAGCAATGCTGTTCATTCTGGGGTAATCTTATCTTTAGTAGTAATAAGTCAGTCTTCTCCAAAGGCGAGATCTTCGAGCAGCTGCCCAACATCTCCTTTTGTGCAGATATTGCAAATGCTGAGGAAAACCGTACTAGGTAGGGTTGTCGAGTTACTGGTGCTGTGAGGTGTTAGTGCACCTGTCACTCATATCTTTTTTTTATTTTATTATTATTGCAGAACTAACAATGAACAATCATAATGACAAAAAAAAAAAAAAAAAAATCATGGGTTTATGTACATCATAATATGAGATTATATAGACAGAAAAAAAGCACAATGACAAGGTTAAATATCTGAATAATTCATCATAAGGCTTCAAAAATATATATTTTTTGAATATTTTTTTTATTATAAGCCTAAGGGATGAAACGAAACGACAGTTAAATTCAACAAAAAAAGGAAAACAGGAGATTCAAGCCACTTTTGCTTGTGGATAAAATTGTATGCATATAAAATAAAGAAATGAACAACATATTCAAGAGATCACGATTTGGGTTTTCATAAAAAAAATATATATATATATATATATATATACGCAGCCACAGTCTTGCTTTAATGGACATTAATATAAGACAATACTGCAAAAACATTTTACTGTCAAGCTGTTATATATTTATCTTACATTCCCAATTTTTTTGATGCATGTCCTTAATTTAATTTCATATGTTGGTAATAATTCAGCGTTTAATGCTACTACTTGAATTTCAAAGAATTTGAACCCAAACTGATGCATTGCTGTGTCTGTTATTGCAAAATTCCCACTTTTGGACACTTTTGCTTTAACGAACATTAGACAACACTGCGAAATCAAGCTGTTATATTCTGTTATATATTTATTGTCCAACATTCCCATTTTTTCTGATGCATGTCCTTAATTTAATTTCATATGTTGGTATTAATTCAGTGTTTATAATGCTAATACTTGAACTTCAAAGAATTTTAACCCAAACTGACTGGGTTTCTAGAGAGCAAAGGTTTTGTGAAAAAAGTGGAAGACTTAAACACAAAGTGTGCAAAATAAACTGTAAAAAGGATTTGATGATCACTAGTGATAGTACTTTATTCTGTGTTGGCATCATTCAGGTTTGATTTCAGCTTTAATGTATGTTTTGTTTTAACAAAGCAGGTGATATTGCCATAGAAACTAGTGGACTGCCGACTCGCTTTCACCACAAAATGGCGGAAACGCAGGGCTGCTGCTGGGCGCTGGTGTTTCAATGGAACTTTCTATTGAGTGTCGCTTCTTGTTAGTGTGTATTCTTTGTTGTCACCAAAACAATCTACCTTCTTCTATCACTACCTTGCTGATATACTAGAGCGGTCAGCACAACACTCCCCCAAGTGTCAGATAGTAGGTGTACATATACAAGGGAAACTAATGTGACAGGCCAAGTGTGTTACACAGTACTAAAACCCTTTATACAATTGTATATAACTTGTATATATAAATTGTATGTGTACATGTATATAACTTTAGTACAGACTTTTATGCAGTAATCTATTGAACATTTCAAACACACATTAGTCCTTATTTATACAGGTTCATCTGTTAATGAATCTTCATTATTTTCATCTTAAATCATATACTAAATGTTCTGAATTATTGGAATCGCATCCTGCAAAGCTCCTGTTCTCTTAAGGGAAACAGTAGGAAACCACTAAAAGTGTTGACGTTATTTTGGTTATCATATATCCTCCTGCCAGACCAAAGTCTCACATAGACAACATCTCCAACCTCCAGGATCAACACAACTCCATTTGAGGAGTTTAACGCACCCTGAGCCTGATCCCCATGCGCCATAACCACCAGCTTTTCATTCTTATAAATGGATGCAGTTGCTGCAGTTCCACCATGACCATATACAGAGATTCTGAACATGTACACTCCTTTCAGTGGGGCTGTGAAAACACCTGAATCAATTAACAAGAGATACAGAATCAGCTGTTTCCTGTATGATTTCTCAATTACCAAACACACTGTGTAATAGTTTTGAAAGATGGCAAATCATTTAATTCTCTTAAACACATTACACAATGCAGAGAGATCTGAATGGAGCAGAAGGTTTTATGACTCCATTTCATTGATAATTACCTGTAACTGGGTTGTAGGCGTTCCCTATGTTTGTGAAGACGTTCTTGTAGGTTAGTGTGATGTGAGTGGTAAAAGGACCAACATATCCACTGCCAGATTCCATCATTGAAGCTGAAAAAGCTATTTCTCTGTCTGTTGTTGAAAAACATTAGCAATATTGTGATATATTACTGTATTACACTGAGAATGAATACACTGAATTTAACATCATTCAAGCACACTTTCACCTCTATTTTCCTTTCTCAACTCCTCCACTTGACTCAGAGTAAGATTTGAAATTTCTGTGAAGGAATAAAGATTCTGTTAAATGACATTTACACTGATTATTGTAATAGATAACACAATTTACACAGTATACACTCAAATTAACACTGACATTTGTTATTATATTGGTGAGGTTTTCATAAGGTACCATCATTTTTCTTGTTCAGCTCTTCCAGGATAAATGTCTGTTGTTCTGCAGCCTGCTCAGCTTCCCTCAATTGCATCTCTAAAGCTCTGATGTTTTCTTTCTGCTCTGTAACGGTGGCGGTCAGTTCTCTCAGTGCTGCATGGATGTCAAGGAAGCCCAGATTGCAGTTTTGTTGGCTGTCAGTTGAAGCTTCAGCTCTCAAAGTGTCTGTTTGAGGTGGATTCTGTCTTCCGTCCTCAGAGCTGATCTGTTGACTGATCTCCTTCTTATCGAGTCCTCCATCTACCTGCTGCTGGACGACAAACACAAAGGTTTCCAACAGCAGCAGTATACATACTAAAGCCTTCATTCTTCACTGATGTTTGTTTCCAGCTCTTGCTCTGTCATCCCCACAGCCTCTCATTGTTCCTTTTATAGTATCCTGATTTACTGTCTTTTGTACATGATTTATATTGCTTCAGACAAGAAAAGTAATTCAAGTTAATTGTTAATCATAATTAAAGGGGTCATGAATTGAGAAATCAACTTTTCCTTGAGCTTTTGATATAAGAGGTCATCGTACTGCAAGAATATTCTGTACGTTTTAGAACTGAAAACTTCCTTGTTAGTCCAATAAAAGCTTTTATTGACACCAGACCCAGCAAACGACTGATCCTGAGAAATGTGCCTATCTATATGTGATACTCCGCAGAAAAAAAATGAACGCCTACCTCGTCATTGCAACGTTAGCCCTTCCCACTGGCGTGTTAGTGAGATGAGGAGAGAAGAGCAATACACAGGACTAAAAATAACCATATTCCTAGCATTAGGATCCTTTGAAAGGTAATGTTATTTATTTTCAACAATGTGAATGTCTCAGTTGAGCTTTGTTTATTTGTATTCCTTACATTTTACTGTGGATTCTTTGGTAAATCAATCACATTTCAGCACAGGCTTTGCAAACAGACTTTTACGATATGGACTCGACAGTAATGCAACAACATGTAAGTAACTGTGTTCATTCTAATGCCTGATCTGATATAATGATTGATGTACAGTCAGTATAGTATATCAGTATTTCAAACCAATGACTAAATGGTCAACTTCACATTGTTTCTTTTAGTAGGATGAAAATAATCTGTTATTTAAATGGTGATTTAAATTATATAAAGAAAGCAATCAAAGAACGCTCCCTTTGTAATCGCTGGAGCTGTCAATCAAACAGCAGTTTATCAGTGACTGAGTTCTGGACTTGCGCTTAAACTCCTGTTTTATTTAACAAATCTCGTAGTTACATCACTTGCACCGTTAGTTATGATGAAAGCATTTGTTAGTGTGCAGAAATTGAGTTGCAATGATGAGATCACTGCTTTTATGCGCTCAACAACATGTGATCGGCTGTTCATCACTGCAACCTTTCATGCCACAATCTAAATATAACGTCATAGATCTAAATGCAGTGCAGCACTGTTCACGATTAGTTAAGCTTGAAAGCTGTAATAGTAAAAACATGCTAAAAGTTTTCAATAGAGTAATACTAAGCTATTTCAAATGGAAAAATGTTAGCCAATCACAGCAGTGGGCATTTACACTGAAGTCTCACAGCAGACAAACACAGCGTTCAAATAAGAAGGCTAAATTAGGGTAGGAAAAATGCCTTTTATTTCTATATTATGACCATTTTTGATGTAAAAAGCATAGTAACATTATAGGTGCACCCCAGGATACATTATAAAACAATAAAACAACACAGTTCATGACCCCTTTAAAGGAATGCTCCAGACTCAGTAGATGTTTAGCTCTATTCATAACATTTGTGAGACTGTTGCTCACAACAGAAAATAACTGATTCATCTCCTTCTCAAAATAATATATATATATATATATATATAGAGAGAGAGAGAGAGAGAGAGATCAGCGGTAGGCAACCTTATAGCATGCAAAGGGAAAATCATAGAAACCTCCGGTCACGTGAACGTGTTGTCTGATCTGCACGCTAGCGCAGGTTAAAATCTCACACTTTAATAGTATTTATTGGACCTACAATAACTCAATAAAACAGGCTGTGTGACTGTGATGAATGATTACCTCAAAATGTACATCCATGTGCAAGTCTGAGTGACTTTATTTAAATTATATACATTAGTTATTGTCATGTGCCAGTGATTTCTGATATATTTCAGACCTCTGATGTATTTCTGACCTTTTATATATATGGTCACACCACTCTCTGGTATCCATGTGCATATCTTACAACAGTTACCAGGTTTACCAGCTTTATGTTATGACAAAAAAAGAGGAAACATTGGATATAAATTTACACAGAAAAAAAAAAGTGTTAAACAGGGCTGGAGCTGAGCTCTGCAGGAAGGTAGATCTCCAGGAACAGGGTTGGGCACCCCTGCCTTAGATTATGGGAAAGTGGATTTATGCCCTAATGATAATGTTGACATTGACTTGTTTTATGGTACCATAATATGAGCTGTGTTTTTACTTTTGTTAATTATTACTCACTCATAGGTTCTGTCAGAGTTCAATCAATTTTACATTTACACATTTACAGAGATGCATTAATCCAAAGCAAAGCTTCAGGAGAGCCTGCTGACAATGTTGATTGTCCTCCATTTGTTTTTCTTCTCAAGTCACGTTTGATCTCATGAGTCTCTCTTAGGTCTTGTGTTTGTTCATTTAAATGTATTTTAGCAATTCTTATGTAATAAACACTGTTACATTGAATTGTGTTTTGTTTAAGGTACAATAGGTAAGTTTTTGTGTTCATTTTTATATGTCGCTGTGCAGGCTCTTTTTTATTGTACATGATGGTGTAAACAACTCAATAAACCTTTTATTTAAAGTTAATGTTTTCCTGTTGGCAGGTACCTAGCATTACGATTTCAAGCAGTAGGCATTCGATAATATCAAATGTCCCGTTGTGAAAACTGTTTAAATATCTTGATTCTCAGTCTTTGGTTGTCATGGATACAAGAATCTTATCGCTTAAACATTATCTCATGGTTACATCATTATTCTTTAATATGATTTTCCCCCTCCTCTATTACTAGTTAGAAACTAATCTAGATTCTTTGATTACTTGTTCCACAAATTATGTTCATGAGATCCAAATATGCAGCCATCTAGTTTTGTTTTCTTTCGTTACATCCTTCACCATACAAACTGTGGCACAAGTGCTAAAACATTTTTTATCAGAAGCATTCAAAAAGCATTTAACTGTTAACCCTGCAAGAAAAGAATGTTAGTAAAATATGATTACTAAAAGTTTCCTTCACAGTATTTGCGGTGGAACCTTATTAAATATAACCAGCATATATAAGTAATGCATGAGCTATGGGCTCAAGATGAAAGCATGCAATAATCAAATGTTTCCCTCTTGTTTAGAGGGCACGTAATCTTAACCCAGTCCCTTATCATGGCATATATATTTGGGTCATAAACTACACCTTGATCAAAACAAGAAGCTTGTGATGTTTGGTGTAACACGTTTTGGCAGTTGATTGCAACAATTTTGCTGCTGTAGCCAATGCAAAACAACCTTGTGATTTATGAAGAAGTTTACAGTTGAGTATGAGCAGAGGAAGTAACAAACAATGAATGGTAACACTTGAATATGGGGACCAATTCTCACTTTTAAGTAGTTGCTTATTAGTTTGCATATTGGCTGTTAGTACTCATATAACACATGCCTACTCTGCATGACCTTATTCTACATCCCTTAATCCTACCCCAGACATAAACTTAAACGCTGCTACAACAACTACCTTACTAACTATTAATAAGCAGTAAATTATGAGTTTATTGAGTCAAAAGTCATCATTAATAGCGAATGTGTGTTGGCCATACTGTCTTTTTATTTCAGATCTACTGTAGTTAACTATGGCATGTGGGACCAGCTCAGCGTTGACCATGAGAATTTCACGTTCTTTTTACGTGCAAGAGAAGCTGTCAAGACACAGACACAACCTCGGCAGACAACCATACCTCCAAACAACTTCAGCAAGGGTGAGGTTTTCGCAATGCTGATAACAATGAAAAGACCACTACAACCAATATAAAAAGATGGAATTAATAATACATAATTGTGAATATTTTCAGTTTTGTGTCCTTGGAAAAAAAAGGGCTGAATGCATTTCAGTTGGCAATTTAGTTTCCTTATTAGTTCATACGTTCTTCATTGTATTTCATATAATATGAAACATTGTTTTGTGGTCAACAGAATATTAGAGTGGAAAGGATTTGCCCTGAAGTGAACAATCGGGTGAACTACACATTGTAACACTCCCTGGTGCACCTCTTAGACCAAGAAGTCATCAACATGGAGGACAATATGACTAAATTCTGCACTTCAAACCTGTCAATTAAGCCAAATTGGACTAAATAGAGTAGTGTAGTGCAATCATGAAATGCACACAGGATCTGTTTCTCTCTGTTGTGGCAAATATGTATGAGCAAGAGTTGCAATCATCGCTGACTTGGATGTCTACCTTTGAATGTCTCTCTTCTTTTAAATCAAGCAGTGAACAGTGAATATAACCTTTTTTAGGATGCATTGCTTTACCTCATAAATGTAATCCAAAGACATGTATGAAAAAATGACATAAATTCTCTAACTTTTGTTCTCTAATCTTTTTTTGTAAGCAGTGTAGTCTACTGAATAGGCATGTAGACTTCTACGGTGAAGTCTATAAATAAAATAATCCATATTTGGTTATGTTTGTTCTTAGTTTCATTTTCATGGACTTTTAGTTTGTTATTTTCAGTCAGTGTGACCAAATGTCTTTTTTTGCCAAGAACTCTGTTGTTTTTAACATTTCAAGTTCAAACTCTTCAATTCAAAGGCATAAATATATTAAACATTTTGCATAAGTCCTAAAAGAACAACATAATCTTTCTACTATAAACGTTTGTTACCTTTAAAAGAATTCTAACAAATACACAATTAAAAAAATGGTTGTTTAAAATTGGTATAAATCCAAAACTGCATATTGGCTTTCACAGGATTCTAGATTGGGTGCAAAATAACATAAAATAACTAAATAGAATGATGCACATCTAACTGTGCGCTAGAACTGCATATTTTGAGAAGATGAAGGACGAAAAAACAAAGAAACAGCAGTAAAACTGATTATATACTAGTATTATCCAATGATTTAATAGTTTTGAAAAAGTTACTTCCAAAATGTAATACATTATATATTACTAGTTACTGTCATTTCAAAGTAATTAGTTACGTTACAATATTACTGTCTCTGAAATGTAATGCGTTACACTACTTTTGAGTTTCTTTCACCAAAATAACCACAGAAGTATGACTAGGCATTTTAAAATGTAGTTTATTGCTGCTCATAATACATCCAGTGGAGGGCAATGTGGTACTAGCATAAAATTATATTTAGACAGCAGTATATAGGCCTACATTAATGTAATGTTGTAGTTGCTCTTTGTAATAACATGGTAGATAGCATAGGCGTGGCCTGGTAATCTATACTGTATATCAGTGGTTTTCAAACTTTTAACGCAGCCCCTTTTTTTAATTGACTGTATTTAGACTGTAATTCTACCCCTCACTCCACAATAATTTTTTAACTCCACAAAAATTTAAATCCTTTAAAACAAAAATGAAGAATATAAGTTTCTAAACAAGCCAAAATTAATTTAAACTAAAAGTTAAAAGGTTAGTTCACCCAAAATTAAAAATTCTGTCATCATTTACTCACCCTCAGGTTGTTCCAAACCCGTATAAATTTCTTTGTACTGCTGAACACAAAGGAAGATATTTTGAAGAAAGTTTGTAACCAAGCTGCTTTGGGGCACCATTGACTTCCATAGTAGGAAAAAAAGTACTATGGATTACATGCATTACTGACATTGTAACAGGTATAATATTTACCCAAAGTTTATTGCTAATGCTTTATATTACTGTGTTACAGCAAAAAGTAATATATTACTGTAACGGTGTTACTTTTGTAATGCGTTACTCCCAACACTGGAATTATTAGGTTTTTGGTCTGGTTTTAATACAATTCAGATCAGTCTCTTATTGAAAATGTATGACCTCTCATGAAAAGGAGAATCAGAAAACGATGACCATGTACTGTTGACCAGCTGTATTGTATCAGGTTAGATTGAGCAAAAATTACACTTGCAAGACTGCAACAACTAGTATCCTCAATTCCAAAAAAAAAAAAAAAAAAAAAAACTAATGAAACTGTTGGAAACTTAAAATTGTAATGAAAAGGACATGTGATGTGACACAGTGGTAAACATGCCTCTATCCTAACTTTTTTGGAGTGTGTCGCAGCCATCAAAATCAAAATGTGTTTATATTTACAAAATAAAATTAATTTGGCCAGTGAAAACATTGAAACTCTTTTTCTTTCTATTTCTTTCTCAGTAAAATAATGAACAAATCACAGATTCTTAATTTTATTGCATTTTACAAAATGTCCCATCCTTATTGGAATTGGGGTTGTAGCAAGCACTTTACAAAAACACATTACAAAAATAAAATGTATGATAAATAAAACTAGGTTATTTAACAAATATTTTAACATTATATAATTGTATTTAACGTTTTCATTTTCACAAGCTGTTTATACTGTATACAGAAATAACTTTTTTTTTTACTTCAAATGATTTATGTTTGTACTTGAAAATGAAGATTACTATCCTTAATTGGGTTTGTTATCTTGCATTTTAGGCTTATTTTAAGCAGAAAGTATGTGTATTCTGCAAATATGCAAGTATGTGTATTTGTTGCAAGTGTAATTGTTTAGTTTTTTCTTATATAGTTCAGATGTGTGGAAATTAGCTACCGCGTTGTGACTGCAGAACTAAATTGTGCAAAACAATCCCACACCTTGTTGATGCCCTGTTATAAAGCACATACAGACAGTATTACTTTAATTTAACATGAATAGTTCGTATGTTTCTACCTTTAAAGCCATAACAATGTTTCTTTTGATATTTGAGGACAATGGAGCTCTGCTCTCGTCCAGGTTACGTTCGTCATGAGTAACAGCAAACACGCAACCAATTAAGAGTCAGCATATTTCGCATCGCCATCTGTTGGTAAAAATGATCACCACACGATTGCTCCTATAACAGCAGGCTACTGTTGGTCGGGCTTTTTTGCAGTGTATTTGGGGGTTGTTTTGAACGAGCTGTAAAATGGGGACATTTCCAGGGACAGCTCAAGTCGGGGACAGGACACCAAAATTGGGGATGTCTGGTCACCTTTTGAGTCACATGAGAGATTCATGGGTTCTGTCTGTCTAAGTGCTGAAACAGTTTATACAAAGTTACATATAGACAGCTCAGACTTTTATACAGTAATCTATTGCAAATTTCAAACACACATTAGTCCTTATTAATGCAGGTTCATATGTTAATGATTCTTCATGAGCTTCACCTTAAATCATACGCTGAAGGTTCATAATTATATAAATATTGGAATCACATTCTGCAAAGCTCTTGTTCTCTTAAGGGAAACAGTAGGAAACCACTGAAAGTGTTGAGGTTATTCTGGCTATCACCATATATCCTCCTGCCAGACCAAAGTCTCACATAGACAACATCTCCAACCTCCAGGATCAACACAACTCCAACGCATTCTGAGCCTGATGAGCATGTCCTACAACCATGTGCTCTTCGTTCTTATAAATGGATACAGTTGCTGCAGTTCCACCATGACTATATACAGAGATTCTGAACATGTACGCTCCTTTCAGTGGGGCTGTGAAAATACCTGAATCAAATAACAAGAGATACAGAATCAGCTGTTTCATGAATGATTAATTACCAAACACACTGTGTAATAGTTTTGAAAGATGACAGATCATTTAATTCTCTTATACACATTACACAACTGCAGAGAGATCTGAATGGAGCAGAAGGTTTTATGACTCCATTTCATTGATAATTACCTGTAACTGGGTTGTAGGCGTTCCCTATGTTTGTGAAGACGTTCTTGTAGGTTAGTGTGATTTCAGTGGTAAAAGGACCAACATATCCACTGCCAGATTGCATCAGTGCAGCTGAAAAAGCTATTTATTTGTCTGTTGTTGAAAAACATAAGCAATATTGTGATATATTGCTCTATTATGCTGAGATTCTATAGACTGAATTTAATATCATTCAAGCACACTTTCACCTCTATTTTCCTTTCTCTGTTTTACTTTGAGGATCATTGATAAAAGAGTGAATGTTTTGGTGAAGTACCTTCATTTTTCTTATTCAGCTCTTCCAGGATAAACGTCTGTTGTTCCCTCAGTTGCGTCTCTAAAGCTCTGATGTTTTCTTTCTGCTCTGTAACTGTGGCGGTCAGTTCTCTGATGTTTTCTTTCTGCTCTGTAACTGTGGCGGTCAGTTCTCTGATGTTTTCTTTCTGCTCTGTAACGGTGGCGGTCAGTTCTCTCAGTGCTGCATGGATGTCAGGGATGCCCAGATTGCAGTATTGTTGTCTGTCAGTTGAAGCTTAAGCTCTCAAAGTGTCTGTTTGAGGTGGATTCTGTCTTCCGTCCTCAGAGCTGATCTGTTGACTGATCTCATTCTCATTGAGTCCTCCATCTACCTGCTGCTGTACGACAAACACAAAGGTTTCCAACAGCAGCAGTATACATACTAAAGCCTTCATTCTTCACTGATGTTTGTTTCCAGCTCTTGCTCTGTCATCCCCACAGCCTCTCATGTTCCTTTTATAGTGTCCTGATTTACTGTCTTTTGTACATGATTTATATTGCTCCAGATAATAAAAGTAATTCAAGTTAATTGTTAGTCATAATTAAAGGGGTCATGAATTGAGAAATCAACTTTTCTTTGAGCTTTTGATATATAAGAGGTCATCGTACTATAAGAATATTCTGTACGTTTCAGAACTGAAAACTTCCTTGTTAGTCCAATAAAAGCTTTTATTGACACCAGGCCCAGCGAACGACTGATCCTGGAATGTGCCTATCTATCATAGATAGGTGAAATGCCGCCTCTGCAGAAGAAATCAATATCTACTTCATCATTGCAGTGTTAGCCCCGCCCACTGGCGTGTTACTGAGATGAGGAGAAGAGCAGGACTAAAAATAATGGTAACACTTTACATTAAGGTTCTCTTTGTAAATGGTGTATAAAGGTGTTTGTTAAAGAGTAATAAGTCATTTACAAATGCATTATAAATCATTAATAAGCAGTTATAACTGCATGAATAAAAAGGGCAACTTTAACGCAATACCTGCCAAATAGTGAGCCGTTTTTAACTCACATGTTATAAATGCTTAATAAATGTATTTATTCACACATATTTAACTCAAAAATTGACTATCATAATTAGACTGAAAGGTGTTGTATTTGTGGTTTTATTATTAAAATCTCATGACTGCCACTTTTCTTACTATGTTGCTTACCAGAAGTTTCTGTCTTGCTCATGATACTCTCCAAAAAGGTTGTGGTGCCTATCCACAGCAGTGTAAAAACATGAGTTAACAACGGCTCACTATTTGGCAGGTATTGCGTTAAAGTCACCCTTTTTATTCATGCAGTTATAACTGCTTATTAATGATTTATAATGCATTTGTAAATGACTTATTACTCATTAACAAACACCTTTATAAACCCTTTACAAAGGGAACCTTTATAACTAAACTCTGCCTCACGTGGCATTAATTTAAGTCAATGTGCCTGAAACAGACCATGGAGAAGTCTTCTGTCTGATTGTAAGTATTTTAAAGTGCTCATAATTTAGATTAGATTTTACTTAATTTAGATTAGATTTAACCTGAGAATAATAAAAAATAAGGTAAAGGTGTTTAATTACACACCATAAAACAGTCTTAAGTAAAACAAACAGAAAAACAGTTTGGGACATGTGTCAGTATTGGATCTGCGCATTACTGTAGCTCTTAAAGTGAAAGCAATGTAATATAGCCGCTGCTGTCTGTGTCATTAATGTTAATTAAAATAAAACTGTAGGCTACTTAAATGTAAAGAACTGTATCTGTTGTATTTATTTATCCTATTGTCATTTTCTTTGTTCTAATTTTATTACTGACTGTTTACTTGATAATTTATTATTTGAGAACTTTTTACTTATAGGGAAGTATTTGTTTTGCTGTGGTTTGCTTAGCTTAGGAACATTCCCCTTTCCACACCTTAAGAAAATGTCCATAGGTGTTTTAAAAGTGAAAATGTATCAATATTTGTTAAGTGACCAAAATAAACAAGATTTATGCATTTTGTTTGTCCTTTGTGTTATGTATGTTTGTTGTGCATCTAACATAATACATAATCTGGTAAACGTGCCACCACATAATCACTTATTTTGAATGCAAAATTTGATTGATAAATATGATATCATGAGTGCTTTAAAGCAAGCATTGTTGGGGAAATATTCATGAAAATATGAGGAAAAGAAAATGCCACAATGTCTCTTTATTCTCTTATTTATTTATGAAGGATAAAGAGATACAGATCAAGGATCAGTAACAAGCTACACTTAAAATGTATTATTTAACATTCTAGATTTACTACTTTAACAAAACACTTTTGAGTCACATGTGAGATTCATGGGTCCTGTCGTTCTCAGTGCTGAAACTGTTTTATAAAGTTACATTTATAGACTCAGACTTTTATACAGTAATCTATTGCAAATTTCAAACACGCATTATTCTTCATTAATAGACGTTCATATGTTAAAGATTCATGATTTTCATCTTAAATTGTATGTTGAAGGTTCAGAATTATTGGAATCACATTCTGCAAAGCTCCTGTTATCTTAAAGGAAACAATAGGAAACCACTGAAAGTGTTGTGGTTATCCTGGGTATCTGCTATCCTCGTGTCAGACCAAAGTCTCACATAGACAACATCTCCAACCTCCAGGATCAACACAACTCCATTTGAGGAGTTTACCCGATCCTGAGCCTGATAATTAAATGCCACAACCACATGCTGTCTATTCTTAAAAATGGATGCTTTTGCTGCAGTTCCACCATGACCATATACAGAGATTCTGAACATGTACGCTCCTTTCAGTGGGGCTGTGAAAACACCTGAATCAAATAACAAGAGATACAGAATCAGCTGTTTCCTGTATGATTGCTCAATTACCAAACACACTGTGTAATAGTTTTGAAAGATGGCAGATCATTTAATTCTCTTATACACATTACACAACTGCAGAGAGGTCTGAATGGAGCAGAAGGTTTTATGACTCCATTTCATTGATAATTACCTGTAACTGGGTTGTAGGCGTTCCCTATGTTTGTGATGACGTTCCTGTAGGTTAGTGTGATGTTAGTGGTAAAAGGACCAATATATCCACTGCCAGATTCCATCAGTCCAGCTGAAAAAGCTATTTCTCTGTCTGTTGTTGAAAAACATAAGCAATATTGTGATATATTACTGTATTACACTGAGAATGTATACACTAAATTTAACATAATTCAAACACACTTTCACCTCTATTTTCCTTTCTCAACTCCTCCACTTGACTCAGAGTAAGATTTGACATTTCTGTAAAAGAAAAAGGATTCTGTTAAATGACATTTAGACTACAAATTGTAATAGATAATCTAAACAATTTACACAGTATACACTCAGCTTTAACATTTACACTGTGTAATGTATTGCATTGGTGTTTTACTTTGAGGAACACTGATAAAAGAGTGAACGTTTTGGTGAGGTACTACCATCATTTTTCTTGTTCATCTCATCCCTCAGTTGCGTCTCTAAAGCTCTGATATTTTCTTTCTGCTCTGTAACGGTGGCGGTCAGTTCTCTGATGTTTGCTTTCTGCTCTGTAACGGTGGCGGTCAGTTCTCTCAGTGCTGCATGGATGTCAGGGATGCCCAGATTGCAGTATTGTTGGCTGTCAGTTGAAGTTTCTGTTTGAGGTGGATTCTGTCTTCCGTCCTCAGAGCTGATCTGTTGACTGATCTCATTCTCATTGAGTCCTCCATCTACCTGCTGCTGAACGACAAACACAAAGGTTTCCAACAGCAGCAGTATACATACTAAAGCCTTCATTCTTCACTGATGTTTGTTTCCAGCTCTTGCTCTGTCATCCCCACAGCCTCTCATGTTCCTTTTATAGTGTCCTGATTTACTGTCTTTTGTACATGATTTATATTGCTCCAGATAATAAAAGTAATTCAAGTTAATTGTTAATCATAATTAAAGGGGTCATGAATTGAGAAATCAACTTTTCTTTGAGCTTTTGATATATAAGAGGTCATCGTACTATAAGAATATCTTGTACTTTTCAGAACTGAAAACTTCCTTGTTAGTCCAATAAAAGCTTTTATTGACACCAGGCCCAGCGAACGACTGATCCTGGAATGTGCCTATCTATCATAGATAAGTGAAATGCCGCCTCTGCAGAAGAAATCGATGTCTACTTCATCATTGCAGTGTTAGCCCCGCCCACTGGTGTGTTAGTGAGATGAGGAGAAGAGCAGGACTAAAAATAATGGTAACACTTTACATTAAGGTTCTCTTTGTAAATGGTGTATAAAGGTGTTTGTTAAAGAGTAATAAGTCATTTACAAATGCATTATAAATCATTAATAAGCAGTTATAACTGCATGAATAAAAAGGGCAACTTTAACGCAATACCTGCCAAATAGTGAGCCGTTTTTAACTCACATGTTATAAATGCTTAATAAATGTATTTATTCACACATATTTAACTCAAAATTTGACTATCATAATTAGACTGAAAGGTGTTGTATTTGTGGTTTTATTATTAATATCTCATGACTGCCACTTTTCTTACTATGTTGCTTACCAGAAGTTTCTGTCTTACCCATGATACTCTCCAAAAAGGTTGTGATGCCTATCCACAGCAGTGTATAAACATGAGTTAACAACGGCTCACTATTTGGCAGGTATTGCGTTAAAGTCTCCCTTTTTATTCATGCAGTTATAACTGCTTATTAATGATTTATAATGCATTTGTAAATGACTTATTACTTATTAACAAACACCTTTATAAACCCTTTACAAAGGGAACCTTAATGTAAAGTGTTACCAAACTTAAAACTTTATAACTAAACTCTGCCTCACGTGGCATTAATTTAAGTCATTGTGCCTGAAACAGACCATGGAGAAGTCTTCTGTCTGATTGTAAGTATTTTAAAGTGCTCATAATTTAGATTAGATTTTACTTACTTGATTTAGATTAGATTTAACCTGAGAATAATAAAAAATAATGTAAAGGTGTTTAATTATGCACTATAAAACAGCTTTAAGTAAACAAACAGAAAAACAGTTTGGGACATGTGTCAGTATTGGATCTGCGCATTACTGTAGCTCTTAAAGTGAAAGCAATCTAATATAGCCGCTGCTGTCTGTGTCGTTAATGTTAAATAAAATAAAACTGTAGGCTACTTAAATGTAAAGAACTGTATCTGTTGTATTTATTTATTCTATTGTAATTTTCTTTATTCTAATTTTATTACTGACTGTTTATTTATTATTTGAGAACTTTTTACTTATAGGCAAGTATTTGTTTTGCTGTGGTTTGCTTATAGGAACATCCCCCTTTCCACACCTTAAGAAAATGTCCATAGGTTGTTTTAAAAGTTAAAATGTATCAGAATTTGGTAAGAGACTGAAAATAATCAAGATTTATGCATTTTGTTTGTCCTTTGTGTTATACATGTTTGTTGTGCATCTAACATAATACATAATCTGGTAAACATGCCACAACATAATCACTTATTTTGATTGCAAAATTTGATTGATAAATATGATATCATGAGTGCTTCAAAGCAAGCATTGTTGGGGAAATATTCATGAAAATATGAGGAAAAGAAAATGCCACAATGTCTCTTTATTCTCTTATTTATTTATGTAGGATAAAAAGATACAGATCAAGGATCAGTAACAAGCTATATTTAAAAAGGAATGATTTAACTTGTACTCCTCTCACTCTCAGTGCTGAAACTGTTTATATAAAGTTACATTTATAGACAGCTCAGTAGTTTGTAAAGAGTTTTATGCAGTAACCTATTGCAAATTTCAAACACACATTAGTCCTCATTAATACAGGTTCATATGTTAATAATTCTTCATGAGCTTCATCTTAAATCCTACGCTGAAGGTTCAGAATTATTGGAATCACATTCTGCAAAGCTTTTGTTCTCTTAAGGGAAACAGTAGGAAACCACTGAAAGTGTTGAGGTTATTTTGGTCATCATATATCCTATTGCCAGACCAAAGTCTCACATAGACAACATCTCCAACCTCCAGGATCAACACAACTCCATTCGAGGAGGTTAATCGATCCTGAGCCTGAACATCATGTGCTACAACCATGTGCTGTCCATTCTTATAAATGGATGCAGTTGCTGCAGTTCCACCATGACCATATACAGAGACTCTGAACATGTACGCTCCTTTCAGTGGGGCTGTAAAAATACCTGAATCAAATAACAAGAGATACAGAATCATCTGTTTCCTGTATGATTGCTTAATTATTAAGCACACTGTGTAATAGTTTTGAAAGATGGCAGATCATTTAATTCTCTTAAACACATTACACAATGCAGAGAGGTCTGAATGGAGCAGAAGGTTTTATGACTCCATTTCATTGATAATTACCTGTAACTGGGTTGTAGGCGTTCCCTATGTTTGTGAGGACTTTCCTGTAGGTTAGTGTGATGTCAGTGGTAAAAGGACCAATATTTCCACTGCCAGATTCCCTCAGTCCAGCTGAAAAAGCTATTTCTCTGTCTGTTTATGAAAAACATAAGCAATATTGTGATATATTACTCTATTATGCTGAGAATGTATTATACACTGAATTTAACATCATTCAAGCACACTTTCACCTCTATTTTCCTTTCTCAACTCCTCCACTTGACTCTGAGTAAGATTTGACATTTCTGTGAAGGAATAAAGATTCTGTTAAATGACATTTACACTACTTGTAATAGACAGACTAAAAATGTACACAATATACACAACTTTACACTAACATTTACACTATGCAATGTATTGTATAGGTGTTTTTCTTTGAGGATCATTGATAAAAGAGTGAATGTTTTGGTGAGGTACCATCATTTTTCTTCAGCTCTTCCAGGATAAACGTCTGTTGTTCCCTCAGTTGTGTCTCTAAAGCTCTGATGTTTTTTTTCTGCTCTGTATCTGCGGCGGTCAGTTCTCTGATGTTTGCTTTCTGCTCTGTAACGGTGGCGGTCAGTTCTCTCAGTGCTGCATGGATGTCAGGGATGCCCAGATTGTGTCATGATTACTAGTGAGAGTGCCCTAATCGGCCACTAGAGGGCACTCCAACCCGGACTCTTGTTTCACCCCTTGGACTTCATTTCCCATAACACACTTCCCGGACTCATTATCCTGTCATTGCAACCAGCTGTTTTGTGTTTGCTCATCAGTGTCTGTCTATTTATACTTGGTTTGTTTTTGCTTTTGTTATCGCGGTTTAATTTCATGTCACCGGCTTCCGTTTGTGTTTTGCTTTCTTTGTATGGACTGTTCTGTGGACTTTGACCCTCGCCTGCCTGGATTATGTTTATTGGATTACCCCATTAAAGCTGCACGTGGATCTTACCTTCTTGTCTCTGTGCTTACGTGACAGAAACCGCGATCATGCAAAGATCCAGCAGCAGGAGACTCCGGCCAGCGGCTAGCACCCGGGGAAGTCAGAGCGGTCCCCAGGATCTGACTAAACTTCTCCAGAGAGGTATGGAGGTGCGGGCATTCACCCAGAAGTTCTGGTCACGGGCGGAGAGGTTTAGTCTCCCTGATGCGGTCCTCAAGGACACATTTAATAACTGCTTAGATGACCCTCTGCCGCAGTGGGAGATGGAGCTGGTGAAGGGGTTAAATTTCTGGAATTTCTCTAATTACCTGCATCTGCGTAAGAATGGGCAGATTCGGTTACCTCCAGCACCTGCTTCAGCCAGTGAGTCCGCTCCAGCCCGTCAGTCCGCTCAAGTCTGTGAATCCGCTCAAGTCTGTGAATCCGCTCCAGCCAGTGAGCCCGCTCCAGCCCGTGAGCCCGCTCCAAAGCCCACAGAGGAGGTGGGTACAGAGTCACCGCCTCACTCACGTAAAAGGAGGAGGAGAAGGAAGGCTTCCTTCATTCTTCCAGGCCCGGAGGCCTTTTCAGAGTCTGCTCCAGCCCCGCATGCGCTTCCTGTCAGCCCCGTCATGGCCAGAAGGACTGTTCTTACGTTCTATGTTCTGGCTGTCTTGCGGGCCTGGAGGATACATTCCAGTTCCTTTGATCGTGGACCAGTCTGCCAGCCCGCTGCCGTCCCGGAGCAGCCCGAGCCCGCTGCCGTCCCGGAGCAGCCCGAGCCCGCTGCAGTCCCGGGGCAGCCCGAGCCCGCTGCCGTCCCGGAGCAGCCCGAGCCCGCTGCCGTCCCGGAGCAGCCCGAGCCCGCTGCCGTCCCGGAGCAGCCCGAGCCCGCTGCCGTCCCGGAGCAGTCCGAGCCCGAGCCCGCTGCCGTCCCGGAGCAGCCCGAGCCCGCTGCCGTCCCGGAGCAGTCCGAGCCCGAGCCCGCTGCCGTCCCGGAGCAGTCCGAGCCCGCTGCCGTCCCGGAGCAGCCCGAGCCCGCTGCCGTCCCGGAGCAGTCCGAGCCCGAGCCCGCTGCCGTCCCGGAGCAGTCCGAGCCCGCTGCCGTCCCGGAGCAGCCCGAGCCCGCTGCCGTCCCGGAGCAGCCCGCTCTCCTTGTCAGTCCTGTTATGGCCAAGAGGGCTATCTTCACTTTTTATGTTCTGGCTGTCCTGCGTGCGTGGAGGATGCACCCGAACTTTATTGACTTTGGAACAGTCTACCAGCCCGAGCCCGCTGCTGTCCCAGAGCAGTCCGCTGTTGTCCCAGAGCAGTCCGCTGTTGTCCCAGAGCAGCCCGCTGTTGTCCCAGAGCAGCCCGCTGTTGTCCCAGAGCAGCCCGCTCTTCCTGATACAGTCACTGAGGCCGTCACCAAGCAGCTAACTCTCCATGATACGGCCTCGGAGCCTGTCAATGAGCAGCCCGTTCTTCCATACCTGGTCTCTGAGCTCCCTTGGTCTGCCCTGCCGCCGCCGCCGCCCAGGCCATCAGTCCTGCTGAAGCCCACCTGGTCAGTTCCTCCAGCACCGCCCTGGCATTCAGCCAGGACTCCAGACCTGCTGGAACCCGCCTGGTCAGTTCCTCCAGCACCGCCCTGGCATTCAGCCAGGACTCCAGACCTGCTGGAACCCACCTGGTCAGTTCCTCCGGCTCCCCCCTGGCCTTCGGTCGGGGACTCTGGACCTGGCCCACCATCCCTCCCCCTGGTCCTCCTCCAGTCCACCTCCCTCCTGAGAATTTTGTTTTTTGTTTTGTCTGGTGGAGCGTCTGGTAGCCGCTCCTTTGAGGGGGGGTACTGTCATGATTACTAGTGAGAGTGCCCTAATCGGCCACTAGAGGGCACTCCAACCCGGACTCTTGTTTCACCCCTTGGACTTCATTTCCCATAACACACTTCCCGGACTCATTATCCTGTCATTGCAACCAGCTGTTTTGTGTTTGCTCATCAGTGTCTGTCTATTTATACTTGGTTTGTTTTTGCTTTTGTTATCGCGGTTTAATTTCATGTCACCGGCTTCCGTTTGTGTTTTGCTTTCTTTGTATGGACTGTTCTGTGGACTTTGACCCTCGCCTGCCTGGATTATGTTTATTGGATTACCCCATTAAAGCTGCACGTGGATCTTACCTTCTTGTCTCTGTGCTTACGTGACAGATTGCAGTATTGTTGGCTGTCAGTTGAAGCTTCAGCTCTCAAAGTGTCTGTTTGAGGTGGATTCTGTCTTCCGTCCTCAGAGCTGATCTGGTGACTGATCTCATTCTCATTGAGTCCTCCATCTACCTGTTGCTGAACGACAAACACAAAGGTTTCCAACAGCAGCAGTATACATACTAAAGCCTTCATTCTTCACTGATGTTTGTCTCCAGCTCTTGCTCTGTCATCCCCACAGCCTCTCATGTTCCTTTTATAGTATCCTGATTTACTGTCTTTTCTACATGATTTATATTACTCCAGATAATAAAAGTAATTAAAGCTGATTGTGAATCATAAACAAAGGGATGTTCCAGGCTCAGTAGAAGTTTATCTCTTTATCTGATTCCTCTCTCAGTGGTCGGTAACCTTATAGCACATGAAGGGAAAATCACAGAAACCTCTGGTCACGTGAATGGATTGTCTGATCTGCACGCTAGTGCCGGGGTGATTCCAGGATTAGAAAACATTAAGCACGATTTTCCAAAATCTTGTGCAATGCCCTTGTGTGTACTAATGCAATTAGTACACACGACAAATGCATAGACTGCCATCTTAGAATTGCCTTAATGTAGTATTTATTGCTTCCGAATGTTGTTTTAGAATATTGCATGTTGGAATTCCAGTGAGTGAAAGAGTCATGTCTATTCTCAGAACAAACATAAAACAAACACAACAGAACTACTGTATATAAAAGCTATTCACATCTTTAAATTAAAGGATTTATACTCTAATTTGATATACTACTCCACATTCAGATGGTACTCAACCAGAATGCGTTTTTTGTCACTGCGGGTACCGTCGCGGTTTGCGGTGCGGCGATTTAAAAATCACTTTCACATAACTACATGTAGAAAATGTAAGCATTCGTGTAAGAATTTGCGGTTTAGAATGAATTCAAACAGTACAGTAAATGTCAAAATTGTGTTTATTTTTTCATGGACTGCGCTTTAAGTAAGACATAATTGACAACGGGCCGTTGAATTCTTGCAACCCCACCGTGAAGCTACTGAACTCTCCCCAACCCCCATATCTGAGCATCTGAGACTGACTAATAAAAAGAATTGCAAAAGATCAATTCAGACTTAAATTGCTATTCTATTAACCTAATATTTTAAAGTGTATAGATAATGAAGGAATTGGCCTAAATCATTTACATGTCATAGTATTTTTGCCATAAAAGTTTATTAATTGTTAAATATTTAATTATTCAATGATTTTGAATTCGTTCTGAATTATGGACCAGAGCACATTCATATTATTAACGTCTTTACTGACGCTGCACTGCACACTGACAACCGCTAGAGAATGCTGCGTTTAGCATCATTGTTAGTACACTCGCCTCGAGTGCCAGCAACAATCGGGCCGGGGTTCGAGACCGACTCGGAGCAGGGTAGTTAGGATTGGAGTGTGAGTTTTGGAGGCGGAGCAATGAAGAGAGGGGTGGGTTTGTTGGTTTGATTTCAAATATCAACAATGTCCAACAGCGTTGTTCAAAATCTACTTACCGCACATTTAATGCTGGGTTCTTTGGGAAGCAAGGTTATCTTTCCCTCACAACCAAAAACACACTATTTTTGGTGACTATTTCATGGTCTAAAAACAAAGTGACAAATCCTTCTCGAGCAAGACTTGTGCAATGCTGCTGACGACTTCCTTTAACCTGAAAGAAGCACGTTGATGGGCGTGCTCTTGCTCTCGCTCTGGTTGATGTGTGCGCACACTCTTCCAGGAGAAGTGCTCATACTACTAATACTTGAATAATTTCAACCAAAACTGACTGGGTTTCTAGAGAGCAAAGGTTTTGTGGAAAAAAAAAAAAGTGGAAGACAAACACAAAGTGTGTAAAATAAACTGTTAAAAGGATTTGATGATCACTAGTGATAGTATTTTATTCTGTGTTGTCGTCATTCATGTTGGATTTTAGCTTTAACGTATGTTTTTTTTTTAAAACAAAGCAGCTGATATTGCCATAGCAAGAGCAAGAAGTGTCAAAATGTACGTCCATGTGCAAGTTTGAGTGACTTTATTTAAATTAAATACATTATATATATAAACATGTGACAATAGGTAATGTTTAAGCCTTGTGGCTATACTATTGAAACTTTGGCCTGGTTTCACAGACAGGGCTTAGACTAAGACCAGGATTAGGCCTTAGTTCAATTAGGGCATTTAAGTAGCTTTTATAAATGTGCCCTAGAAAAAAAACATTACTGGTGTGCATCTTGAGACAAAACAATGGCTATGACATATTTTAAGGTATGTCAGTACAAGTTGCTTTCAGTTACAATGACTACAATATGCATTTTTTTCTGTGGTGATTGATATCATGCCACAAATGTTGCCGATAGAGTTCAACTTGTTGAATCCACAAAATTTCCCTTTAAATGTTATTTTTCCTCCACGTGCAACAACATCCTGTATCAACAGATGTAAAATTGAATCAATGCACAAAACGTGTCAACTTAAATACATTAAATGACATGTATAAAAACATTAAATATAATTATTAACCTGATTTACAACTTGGCATGTAAAAGAATGGCCTAGATAATGAGAAAGTGGATTCATGCACTCATGATAATGTTGACATTGCCTTGTTTTATGGTGCTATAATGTGAGCCGTGTTTTTATCTTTGTTAATTATTACTCACTCATAGGATCTGTCAGAGAGTTCAGTCAATTTTACATTTACACTTTTGCCAGATGCTTTAATCCAAAACAAATTATATTACAATTTAATTTCAATTTATTTGAAAATAGCCTTTATAACGCACTTTGATGCACATCTTTACAGAACACAGAGAAGAATATATAAAGAAAAGAAAATAGTCTTTTAAAACACAAGCAGCCAAATGAAAAAGTGCCAAGGAAATTCCTTAAAGGGTTAGTTCACCCAAAAATGAAATTTCTGTCATTAATTACTCACCCTTGTGTTGTTCCACACCCGTAAGACTTTTGTTCATCTTCAGAACACAAATTATAATATTACCACATAAATTACCACATTTAAGGTCCAGAAAATTAGTAAAGACAACGTTAAAATTGTCGACATGACTGCAGTGGTTCAACCTTAATCTTATGAAGCGATGGGAATATTTTTTGTGTGCCAAAACAAATCAAAAATAATGACTTTATTCAACAAATTTTTCACAGTCTTCTCGCTTCTGTGTTTACTTCCGAATGTTGGCCTTGTACTGGCTGATGCCTGTTCACATGAACACCACGACGCATGTGTGTGATGCTGGCACAGGAGCCGGCCAATACTAACCCACGTTCTGACATTAACACTGCGTTCACTGCACCAACTGCATAACAGACTGACAAGGAAGAAGAAAAATGGTTGAATAAAGTTGTTATTTCTTGTCGCGTCATAACAGTAAGGTTCAACCACTGTAGTCACATTGACTATTTTTACAATGTCTTTACTACTTCTCTGGACCTTGAATGTGGTAATTTCGG
This sequence comes from Ctenopharyngodon idella, assembly GCF_019924925.1. NCBI lineage: Eukaryota > Metazoa > Chordata > Actinopteri > Cypriniformes > Xenocyprididae > Ctenopharyngodon > Ctenopharyngodon idella. The sequence continues at coordinate 21,240,783 of NC_067223.1, forward strand.
GGGTAATTTATTGGGAGATAAATAAACCTCTCAGATTTTATCAAAAATATCTTAATTTGTGTTCTGAAGATGAACGAAGGTCTTGCGGGTTTGGAACGACATGAGGGTGAGTACTTGACAGAAATTAAATTTTTGGGTGAACTAACCCTTTAAGACTTTTATAAAATGAATAATTTTTCAAATTTCCATTTTGAGTTATTGTGGTCAGCATTAGCTATGTAAATAAATGTGTGCACATATCCTTTGGTGGAAGTTCATTGATGCAATGAGTTTATTATGGCGTGTGGCAAGTATTTATTTAATATTGTACGTTTCAGTGTATGAAAATGAAAATAAATGTACGTGTTGTAGAACCACATTTTACGTAAAAATACACATTCTCATGAGATCACATTGCAGAATAACTAAAACAAATAGTGTAAATAAGAACCTATCTTTAGAATAAGGGGTCAAATTATCTTTATTAGTAATGTATTAATGACAGTTTAGCATTAATTATTGTCTTATTCTGGTCAATAAACTTAAATATTACTCAATAATGCCATAATTGATGAGAATATAATTTTTACTTTAGAATAGAGGGTCAAATTGTCTTTATTACACTATTTTAGCAATTTATAACTACAAAACCAGCAGTAATTAAACATAATTACTAGCTTATTGTTCAGTTAACCTAATAGAATAGAATTAACTAATACATTATTCTGAACCCATTTCCGCCACAATTGAGTAAAAAAAATATAATTCTGTAAGTCATAATAATGAGAAACTTTCTCATAATTATGACTTAGTATCTCATTATATTGAGAAAGTTTCTCGTAATAATGACTTAGTTTCTCATAATAATGAGAAACTTTCTCGTAATAATGACTTAGTTTCTCATAATAATGAGAAACTTTCTCGTAATTATGACTTAGTTTCTCATAATAATGAGAAACTTTCTTGTAATTATGACTTAGTTTCTCATAATAATGAGAAACTTCTACGCATGCGCAAAGCAGCGGAGCAGTGACACGATAGCGACATCCGCTGGTCAAACTACTCCGCAACCATGGCACGTTTTGCAAAAGTGTAATCTATAATATCATTAAATAAATAACATTATTGATAAATTATCAGTAGCCATGAGACGGGATATAGTCGTTTATTCATTTGTAACATTCATTTGTATTTTTGTGTATGAACAAGCAGAAACACAGAGTGGTGATCCATGGATTTCAAACAGATGGAGGAATGATAAGACAGCACACACCTACATATCCAAGTCTGTTAAAGAACGCTTCACCTGGAAAGCTGTCTTTTGCATACATTCTAATGAGTCATAAACATCTTAAAAGGTGTTTTCTGTAGGAATATCACTGGAATGAAGGTTTATGACTGGGCAAGTGCTTTAGGACCCGGTTTATATTAGAAAAGCTTTCCAGCGCCTTGTCTAGGCAAACCTGCACATCACATAGCCTAGACTCATCCGCGAAATACGTGTTAACGTTAACACATAAACCCACACATTTTATGAAGACGTTGCACTTAAACTTAACGAATACATGTCATATTCCTTCATTAATCCGTCGCGTTCATGCAACAGTTTCCACCGTTACCACGGAAACCACTTTGCGTTCCACCTTCTCGTGCGCATGGAAAAGTATTGAAGATATACTGAGAATTTATAATAACTGATGTTATTTAATGATACTATAGATAGACTGCACTTTGTAATTACTTTAACGAAAACAACTGTTTTGCATAACATGCCATGTTTGCTGTTCTTGCATTTACGAGACTTTGACCAGCGGATGTCACGAGCGTGCCACGCCCTTCTGCTCCGCTGCTCTGCACATGCGTAGAAGTTTCTCATTATTATGAGAAAGTTTCTTGTTATTATGAGAAACTAAGTCATTATTATGAGAAAGTTTCTCATTATTATGAGAAACTAAGTCATGATTACGAGAAAGTTTCTCATTATTATGAGAAACTAAGTCATTATTACGAGAAAGTTTCTCATTATGAGAAACTAAGTCATTATTACAAGAAACTTTCTCAATATAATGAGATACTAAGTCATAATTATGAGAAAGTTTCTCATTATTATGACTTACAGAATTATATTTTTTTACTCAATTGTGGCGGAAACGGGCTTCCATAGGATAGAGTGCTTAGGCTCATGTGTTCAGATAGTGCTGCTGTTAACATTAACATCACACACATTTGCTGATCATATTAAGCAGATTCATGAGATGCTGGGAGTGAGACCATGATCAACTGAAGTGCTGCTGTTATCAGACATGAATTTGCTTTCATAATTTGCTTTTTTAGAGTCAGGAGCATTTTTAAAGAAATCGAATATTTGTCTTTGACTACTATTTAAACTTCTTAGCTGTGTTAGGACTCCATTGTTTTCTGATTTGAATAATCTAATTTTAACAGTGACATCACTGACACAATGAATTATATTTATTTCTCAAAGTCACAAATCACATTTTAAAAACTATAAAAATTGAATATTTAATAATTTTAAAAATAAAATTGGAAAATGAAAAACAGCTATTTTAAGTTGAGTCATCTTAAATTCCAATGTAGTGAGGCAGCTGTCAACAGATGGTGCTGCAGCACCCTAGTTCCCATGGCCATGACTCCAACTAACCAAATTCTATAGGATTACTTGAAAATTACAGTCGGGTGTATTTTATTAGGGTTAGAGCTAAACTCTGCAGGACAGCGGACTTCAAGGGCCAGAGTTGACCACCCCTGCATAAGAGGATATTCTGCTATAAAAATATTGTATTTTTTTTTAGACCTCGAAAAAATCCTCCTTACTGCAAAAATAGCATTTATTAAATCCAAGTGGCCATAACAACTTGTTTTTTGCTACCTGACCTTCCGACCCTTCTGTTTACTAAAAAAACAAAAAACAAACAAAAAAAAGTCTCAAAATGTACACAACTTAAAAAAAAAAAAAAATCACATAATATAAATAAGTTGTCACAGAATAAGAATATGTGAATAACTCAATTTTGACAAAAATGTCAAATAGAATCTTATACTTCTAAGGTGATGCAGTGTCCCTTCAAACCCTTATTGGGGTGGAGTATTCACCACACTATGCTTCTGATGGCGTTCAGTGTCCCTCCAACCCCTTAACCCTTTAGAACTTGAAGCTTAATTTCCCAGTTTTCACATATTATGTTTTGTTTTTTGTTTTTAATTAAAAATTCTCACACAATGTGCTATCTTCAAGTGCAATTTATCTTTTTTTTTTCAGAAAACAAATGGCTTTCAATAAATTACAGTTATTGACCATTAATATGTAAGGTGAGTTTGTAAATAATATTTAAATACACACACACACAAAAAAAAACATTTTCTCATTTTTATTTAGAAAAAAAAAAGAAAAATTGTGATCGAAAGAATCTAACTCTTCAAACTTGAAAATTATACTATATTACATATATACAAGTCTTTTTGTGACACTGGACTGCACAGTTTTTTCATACACACACACATATACCACATATGCACACATACATATGCATGCATACATTTACCGCACAGACACATTATACAGATACACACACCAAATGCGAAAGAGTCTCACTTAGCCTCCTCCCAAGTCTTATCAAAAATCATCCCAATCACCTCTGTACTCCTTCGCCATGTTTTTGTTTCTTCTATTATTTATGCAATCCAAAACTCCCTAAACTGCCACACTCCATATCCCTCCATTCAAATCCTCCTTTCACCCGCTCTCCCTGAAAGCGGCTGCCATTTGCTGCCAAAAGGCACGAAATTACCATAATAACCCATATATACCTGATCTTCCGGGGCGTCTCCTAATCGACACCCAATAATATATCAGTCAACGCCTTGACCCTTTTAAACCTAGTAATAGACTCCAGACTATGCCTTAGAATATGCTTTATTCATGGCCAGAGGACCTTGTATCAATCAAAGAGAATCTAATACATTAAATAAGAAGAATACAACAGTTTATATAGAATAGGAGCATGGTAAAGCATTTTACAATATGATTGGTTCTTCATATGTCAAACCCTCATGTTACTAGGTAAATATTAGTTCGTTGGTTACTCAATATCATGGGGCTATTATATTTAGATAGTTGTCTAGCTGTCCCTGAGTGTCATTTCAACTTTTCTTATTTTTGGATATGATTCAGACACACACTGACTTAAGCCCATGCAAGGTTTGAGGACATTTAGGTTTCAAAAGCATATAAATGTTATTCCTGCCAGGAAAAAGAAATGTTAGTTATGATTAATTAAAAAATTCCATCACAACCTTAAGTAACAGTGCTTTAAATCAATTCTAAATGTAACTGGAAGCCAGTGCAAGGACCTGAGAAGTGGTACGATATATTCATAGTTTTTGGTTCTTGCTGAATTCTCCAGTACTTTAACATTCTCATATATACACATAAGATTATGCTCTTAAGAGCACACTGCATCAGAATGTTATATTGAAAGGTTACAAATTCTAGATACACGTACAATTGTAGCTAGTGTGTATGTGGAATTATTATTATTATATGTGTGTGTTTCAGGTATTCCCTATACGTTGTGGGGATAAAATGTCCCCAAAAGGTTAGAAATGTTTGATTTTGTTAGGACACTTTAGTCCCCATGAGAAAAACATCTTATAAATCATACTAAGTTAAGTTTTTTTAATACATAAAAGATATCTGAGAGGGTTGTGTTTAGGGTTAGGGGATAGAATATATAGTTTGTACAATATAAAAAAACGTCTCCATGGAAAGTCCCCATAAAACAGAGAAACCCAACTTGTGTGAGTTTTTGTGTGTTAAAGATTTATAAAGTATTTAATTCATTTATGTGTGACATCTCTGCTTTTGCTTACAAGCTTTTTAAACTCAAACAGAGACACTGAGGAGTTGAGGCGATAAACCCAAAATCCAGCATAGAGAGACTCAGTAAATGTGGAGGTGAATGTGTGTAAGTGTGTGAGTGTGTCTGTGTCAGAGATGCTGTAGAAGGACAGAGTACCGGCTGACATATCCACATACACTCCAACTCTTTTAATGCAGCCTGATGGGACACGTATGTCAGTTGACTTTTTATCGTGCCAGACAGTGAATCTGTTATCAGAGCAGTTCAGACTCCAGGAGTATTCATTGAGTCCAAACTGACAGTCACTCCAGCCTTTCCTGTTGATTCCTTTATATGTCACTGATACATCAACCTCTCCTCTCCATTCAGCCTCCCAGTAACAGCGTCCAGACAGACTTTCTCTACACAGAACCTGAGGACACTCATCAAATCTTTCTGGATGGTCAGGATATGACTGAGACTCTTCCAAACATGTCACCTTTCTTTTCTCATCAAAAAGAACAAGTTCATTGTTTACTGTGTTAGGATCCAGTGTGAGATTACAGGCATCTGAACACAAAAAGAGAGAAAGATTATAACAAAACAACAACAGTCACTAAAGGTGTGTGCGTGTGTGTGTGTGTGTGTGTGTGTGTGTGTGTGTGTGTGTGATTGTAGACATACATTTGGGTAGTCCTGCTGTAATCCTGAATTCTCCTCCATGATCCACACTATAAAACACAAAGTGTCACATTTTGCATGTATGATGCTATCAGTAAACACACACACACACACACACACACACACATACATACTTGAGTTTATCTATTCTGTATTTTGGATGGTTGAGTTTATCAGTGAGCAGCTTAACTCCTGAATCCCCTGGGTAATTGTAGCTCAGATCCAGCTCTCTCAGGTGTGAGGGGTTTGAACTCAGAGCTGAAGACACATAACCACAGCCTTCCTCTGTCACCATACAGCCAGACAATCTACAAACACACAGCAATAAGGACTTACATGACATTAGTTTGTCAATCAGTTATCACTATGTTTTACTGAAATCAATCAGTATAAAAACAGTTTCCAAACTCAAATTGAATATAAGGACAAGGAAAGAGTGTTTGATATAATCACTCCTCTATTTCTCTGGTCTCAGTTTTAGGACTGTGCTCTGAATGTGCATTGCTCATTCTATCTTTTTCAAATATGGGCTGCAGTCAGATTGCTGTATCACTGCAACATGCCCAAACTATTTGTGCGCATGCATGTTTTGTTAATAAGACTAATCGTTGTGCATAATTATAGCCTCTACTGTACTTAAAATGCTTTTCAACACTCTGGGGTTCCTGGATTTTCCTCACATAGCAGAAAAATTAACTTAAATATGCTGTCATTTTTGTCATGCAGATAAATGTAATACATCAATTGAAACTACAGAATGTCTACTTTTATTAGACATGTGCACTCACAGTAAGAACAAAATGTGCTTTTTGCAAAATAAAGAAAACTAACATGATGCATGATCTGCCGTCTCTTTCTCAATAAAGTTCATTCTGATATTTGTTAAAAAATGAACTGTAACTTAGTGAATACTTATCACACAAACATGAGACATGACTAAAGAAACGTTAAAATGTCAGGTTTTAAATAATGTAAGTCAAATATTCTCTGTTTATATAATCTGTTTGAAAAGAGAGAGATGTCAATCGTTTCTGAATAATATGAATGTTTAGACAAGATTTCTTTGGGCTGTTTTGGACAGATTATGAAGTGTTTACTGTGAAATAGCCTAGTGTCACATCAATGAAGCTTTTGTTAACAATGAATGATGAAAATTCAGCTTTGCATCACAGAAATATTTTAAATTGTAATAATATCTCACAATAGTGCTGTTTTTTCTGTATTTTAGTTGATGAGCATGAGACTTATTCCAAAAACATTAAAAATAGTAATGTGTCAAATCTTTTGACTGGTACTGTTTATACTTTAAAATATAATAGGCCTATACAACATTTTCTTCACGTGATGTGCAATAATATGTGCATGCATGAGATCACAAAAATCATGTTTGCGCTATCATAATATTTCAAATTGATGCAGACAGTAGACAACATGGGCTTTTCGACAATATATGGGTTATTATGGTGATTTTGTGCTTTCCGTCAGCAAATGGCAGCTGCTTTCAGGGAGAGTGGGTGAAAGGGGGATTTTAATGGAGAGGTATGGAGTGCGACAGTTTAGGGAGATTTGCATAAATAATAAAAGAAACAAACAAAAACATGGCGAAGAAGGAGTACATAGCACAATAGGCAATTAGGATGATATTTGATGAGACTTGGGAGGAAGATGAGTGAGACTCTTTCGCATGTGTTCTATGCATCTGTATAATGTATCCGTGCGTGTAAATGTATGCGAGTATATGTATATGTGTGCATGTGTTTATGCGTGTGTATGAAAAAAAAGTCTCCTGAATGAAAACTGTGCAACCCAGTGTCACAAAAAGACTTGTATATATGTAATATAGTTGGAGTTTCAAATTTGAAGTGTTAAAATTCTTTCGATCATGATTTTTCTTTTTTTTTCTAAATAAAAATCACATTGTGTTATAATAATAAAAAAAAACTAAATATGTGAAAACAGCCTATTTTAGCTTAAGGTTCTAAAGGGTTAATGTATTCCTCATTTATCAGCTATTTGGCACCTTTTAATGTTACTTTAACCAGCTATGGAAGTTAATGTGCTCAATTTTCCCACCTTTTTTTTTTTTTTTTTTTTTAAATAAGGCATTATTTAATAACCTTAATACAAAAATTGCAATTCTGCTATGATGGATCTCTGAGGGCTAATCTCTAATTACCTTCTGATTGGCATTACTATTCAAATTCACTGTTATGTCTTCATCACACACAATACCCTTCAGATGTTCAAGTCCTCATTTTGTGTTTAGAGATGTTATGGTGAAATTATTGCACCTCATTCATGTTGTACTGTGTCAGAGCATCCCACAGTAAAAAGACAATTTATTAAAAACCAAGACCAAAAGTTTCTGAGAAATAAAGTCTTCTGTCTTCTGATGTGACGTTACAAGCTCCCAAAAAATCAAGAGCAAGTTACATATTTAATTTGATGAGAGTAAATATTTATCTGCGTTCTTAATTACCTAAGTGTGTTCAGATGACAGTGCAAACTCTTCAGTCCAAAAGAGAGCAGCTTCACTCCTGAATCCATCAGGGCATTGTTACTCAGGTCCAGCTCTCTCAGATGAGAGTTTAATAATTGTAGAACTGAAGACAAACTTTCACAGCACTGACCAGTGAGATTACAGATGGCCAGTCTAAACAAAAACAAAGCAGGAACTAATCAACACCAATGTCAGAAAGATGAGATATAAGATATGTTTACATGAACAATGTACTAAAAAAGAAAAAAAAAACTTTTGCATTATTTGCATACAGATCTGTTCCCATTCACACAGATCTGTGAAAACAATTAAAAACACTGTATATTCTACAGCAGGGCTGGGCAACTCTGGCCCTCAAGATCCACTTTTCTGCAGAGTTTAACTCTAACCCTGATAAAACTCACATGCTCGTAGCTTTCTAGTAATCCTGAAGACATTGATTAGCTTGTTTAGTTGTGTTTGATTATTGTTGGAGCCAAGACTACAGCAAAGTGGATCTTGAGGGCCAGAGTTGCCCACCCCTGTTCTTCAGTGTTGTGCATTTTCAACTGAGCAGGTTTGTTGAAATAAATTAAAAATTCAATTTTTTTTTGTCCTATCAGAGGATCAAAATTTATGTCAATCATAAAAACAAAAGGTGGACCTTAACAGTGTGATTTTAAGCTAATAAACCCATTACTAGCTAGAAAAGAACATGCTAGCAGAAGATTAACATTTAAGGAAAAATTTTAAAAGATATATACACAACAATATATTTTGGTCCTTTAATCTGCCTGAATGAGAATTTTACATTTTGGACTACTAAGGTTGTTCACAAAAGATCAAAATGTAATGTTTGTACAATCCTGTCTGCAAGCACATGGCCTTGTTTGTGTTGGTTTGCCATGTGCTTTCTCAGTTGTTCTAGTCCTTTGCCCAATCTACCTAGTTTTTATTTCTGGCTCCTTAGTCTGTTCCACTTGCCCTGATTTCACTTTGTCTGCTCTTAAGTTACATTTACCTATTGTTTGTGTTATTTTTTGTATTTTCCTCTGTTGTGTCTGCTCCCCTTTCTCCAGCTCATTTGGTTCCAGTGACAGCATCTCTCCAGTCCCAGGGATCTCCGACTCTGTCAGCAATCCTACCTCTTCCTGCCTACCGTGCTGCGAGTCCCATACCCAGTATGGTTCACTGCCTTCTTTTTCAGCTACCTGCTCAGTCACTAGGGTTCTTTACTCATCTCACAAATTTTTATTTGTTACAAAATGACACTAATAAAAAACTTCACAGCTATCAGATGATGCTGATTATAAATAAAATTTGATTACTACAAAACTGTGTTCATACACAGATTCAGAGTATATAGTGCAAATGTGAACGTCACACCTCAGTATGTTTAGTTGACAGTTTGAACTCTTCAGTCCAGTAGAGAGCAGATTCACTCCAGAATCCTGCAGGTCATTGTTACTCAGGTCCAACTCTCTCAGAGGGGAGTTTGATGATTCTAGAGCTGAAGACAAACTTTCACAGCACTGAGTAGTCAATCGACAACCTGCCAGTCTGAACAAAACAAAGGATTCAGTAATTAAAATGTCAAAATTAATTGACATCTGACTGTCATTTACATTTACATATTTCCCTTGTTAAGTAAGTCTTATACTATCAATAAGTCACCAATACTATTGTATTGGAACCCTTGTATCCATAGCAACCAAGCATTAATAACAATTTGCATTTGATTTATAAGGGATAGTGTTTTCCACACTGAATAGATTTGCTACATGACAGGCCACACATTGTACTATATATATTTTGAAACCACCTGACAAATAAGATAATCTGTAAGTCTTGTGCATGCAAATACACCAGAACAGTTAAAATATAGCAAAATAAATCTCCATTATTGACACAATAATAATTGAATATTCTTAGTTATCAGCCAGTAATACATTGATTGCTCATGTCTAATAGTGAATGTGAAGATTAAACCTCAGTTTGTTCAGTTGACAGTGTGAACTCATCAGTCCAATGGAGAGCAGCCTCACTCCTGAATCCTGAATGTCATTGTTACTCAGGTCCAGCTCTCTCAAATAGGTACTTGATGATTGTAGAGCTGAAGACAAACTTTCACAGCACTGATCAGAGAGACCACATCCAACAAGTCTATGAAAGAAGATAACAGTGCAAAGAGGAGATGGATGTTAAAAATGTTTTCTATATTCTGCGCATGACCATGTCTTTTAATGATCACACAGCTTTCAGTCCTGGGGGCCCACAGCACTGCATATTTTGGGTGCTTCTCAATTCTAAGGCTGCATCCACATCAAGTGGTATCCTTCATGTCCTCCACTAACTCACAATCCTTCGCATATTCCAAATCACAAATAGAATTAGTGGAAAATGAATCGGGACTGACCTCACCCAATTTCATTCCATAATGCAAGAAAAAATGACTTTGGATATAAAGGTATTAAGTTTTCTGTTGCAAATTTATCACGTTACCACTGGGATACCACAGACAATTGTCATTTACTATATTGCATTAATAGAAAAACAATAATATAAAGTATTATTATATAATATAAAGTGTTTTTCCACAATTGAATTTAAAAGTATTTTTTATGCTGTGACCATGGGGGAGGAAACATTTATGACAAAGCCATGCACCCTTAATAGCGAGCATGTTAGTGCATGCGAGGGCCAGTAGCGTTTCCACTGTCACTTCTGGAGCTTGATCGAGCCTTCTTGGGGACATTGGCCAGGGTTTTTTGGCCCACCAAATACCTAGGTCCAAAGCGGGCCAACTGGGGCTTGAGGAGTGGTCATGAACAAAGGCGGAGTTTAGCTGGCCCAATGTGTTGTGATTGGCACTACTTAGCGTGTGTTCAGGAAATGTCCCGCCCCTCCATAACTGCATAAGTGTAAATATAAAGGATTACAGCAATTTCAAACCAATTCAAGTCTAATTCAGACCCCGACAATGTTATTGTTAACAAACAAGAGGATCATCCAGAACAGATTTCATGCATGGACTTTGCAAGCACGGATTTCACATGACGTTTCAGAGTGGTATTTTTTTTTTTTTTTGTAATTTTCTCTTAGATACAATGTTATTAAATACATGGTTAATTTTCCTAAGGGGCGGTGAACAGCCTTACAAAAGTGAGAGCATACAAAAGCAACAGAAAACAACACTATATCAACACTAATGTTAGCTAGCTAGAAAACGCAACTACAAATAAGACATACTTACAAGTTGTGATCCAACAACAGATTATGGGACAACAACAAAGTAGGAACTGCCCCAGTTTGGGAGAAGTTTTTGTATGTAGTCTGCATTGTACTTTCTTAGTTTCTGGAAGCTGTTCTTCATAAAATGTGCAGCACACAAATAGACATCGAGATTCTAATGTTCAGGAACAGTGTTTAAAATAAATTTTAAACACTATAAGTTTGTCAGCCTTAAGAAGGTCAAATAAATGAGTTGTTGAAAAAACACTCTTTTTGATATAGCAGCAGGTCAGCCAGGCCTCGTCCACTTTTTTGCGTATTCTGTGGACTGGAATTATTTAAATGAGTAAAACTATGAGTTAATAAAGCCCAGAAAAATTGTTTTGAGGTTCTAGAAAAGTGGATTATGTTAAATAAAATATCTCCATTTGGAGTGGTTATGCTCAAACAACATTACACACTAAACTAAAGTTGAAAAAGTGAAAAAGCATAATAGGACCCCTTTAACTCCCTCGGGTCGGCGGTCACGCCGGCGATACCACCTCGGTTTTTTTCTTACCAGTGTGAAAGAGACTCAAAATACTCCGTCAATGTTGCACATATAATTAAGAGTTATACACCATTAAAATTTGTGGAATATCTTCTTTTATTTGTGTACACTCAGAGTAAAAACAAAATTATGTGCTTTTTGCAAAATAAAGTAAACTAACATGATGCGTGATCTCTCGTCTCCCTCTGAACGAAGTTTAATCCGATAGTTCTCAGAAAATGAACTGTAACTTAGTGAATACTAATGACACAAAAATGAGACTTATGTCTAAAAAAACGTTGAAATGTCAGGTTTTAAATCGTGTAAGTCAAATCGAAAACAAATATTCTGTGTTTATGTAATCTGTATGAAAAGAGACACATGTCAGACGCTCGTGATTCAGCTCATTATCCGCTAATGCGGCCACGCCCACGGAGCGAGCGCTATTCAGACGCAGATTCTGAGGCAATACGTATGTATTGTATATATATATATATGTATATATCATCTCAATCGTGCATTTATTGTCTTGAAAAGTGTTTATCTGGATGTTAAAGCCATGGTTAGCGATCTCTGGAAGACATGCCGTTAGTTCCTGAATGTCCTGTTCTTCTTTAGAGTAATTTGTGGACTAAAGTTGTACAGAGCGCCCTCCGGCTGCAAGTATGAATTGAAAACACAGTATCCAGCGCTCACAGTGATGACAATAAATACTGAATAAATATTACTCCTCTGTATAGAAAATTGACATAAACATATGAGAATCCATCAATATTTCTCCAAATGTGCATGCTTTTAAGCTAAAAGACTATATGAAATGCCATAGAGGTAACATGAATGTTCAGACGCTTTGCATCACAGAAATACATTATATTTTAAAGTATAATAGAAAACCATTATTTTAAATTGTAATAATATTTCACAGTATTGCTGTTTTTTCTGTATGTTTGATATACACCATGATGAGCTTGAGACATGATCACAGAGGGTTTTTTCACAGCCTACCTGACTGAAAGGCCTCATTATTATGCAGCTCATTAGAGGTTCTTTATGCAGTTCTTTTGTCTTCTCAGGTGTAAATCACCCATTATTCATGATGATTCACGCCTCCACGCAAAAGTGTCTTACAAAAACTAAATCAATATATTGTTATTAATGAACGAGTATGCAGGATAATTTTTACATCATTTTGAAGCAAAAACTCTAGTCTAGAACCTCCAATACCCAGAAGTCTTGTGAGCACAGATTTAATATATATTTTTTGGCTTTATTTCAGTGACTTAAGTTTTTTGTTTTTTCAATAACCACGCATAAACGTTATTCCTTCAAAAACACAAACATGTACATACATGTTCCTCACATATTATGGTAGCCTAGTTTGTGCTGAATACAGTGTAATGACACTTTTTTTTTCCCATTAATATGTTTATGAACAACTGAAAAAAGCACAAATGTCAGGGCATGTCAAAACTTCTCCAGGGCCCCGAAAATCCTCAGACCCCAGAGGGTTAAATGGAGTTGTTTTGTGCATTCCTGTGATTACAAATAAATGGAAGCAAGTAACTGAAAAAAAAAAAAGTATGTATGTGTTCTCTTTGATTCAGCATGATTGCTGTGCACTCCTGACACAAAATAATAAATTACTGTTACTGCAACATTTTTTTTAATCATAAATCATTGGTCAAATATCAATACTCAAGCTTTATCTTAAAGTAAAGAACAAACATTATGTGCATTTTGCGATTTAGCTACTTTCTAGTCAGCTAGGTGCTGGTGAAAGGGTGGGGTTGTGTGACATTGCTCTATAGAGGCATGTTGAGGGCGGGTTTTAGTGCAGCACTACGGGGCTACTGGCCCGACAGTGGAAACGCAACTTAATTTTGGCCTCACAGCTCAAGGTTCGAGGCTATTGTCCCCACCCGCCATATTGTTAGCCCTGGTTTGACAGTTGAAAAGCAGCTACTTTAGTGCAAAGCTGGGAACTCTGACCCTTAAAATCCACTTTCCTGCTTAGCTCCAATTATTACCGATGATTTTTGATATTTAAAAGAAAAAGAAAAAGAAAAAAAAACCCAACCTTGCTACGAGCACTTTACTGATGAAACTGTGACTTGACACAGCACTTACATACTGTTGTACTCATGTTGATTTGATTGCTTCTACTGTTCTCATTTGTAAGTCGCTTTGGAGAAAAGCGTCTGCTAAATGACTAAATGTAAATGTAAATGCAGGCTTGATGAGCATAAGACTTCTTTCAAAAACATTAAAAATAGTAATGTGTCCAATCTTTTGACCGGAACTGTAATTTAAAATGTAATAGGCCTATACAAAATTTTCTTCACATGATGTGCAATAATACATGCATGCATGAGATCACAAAAATCATGTTGAGTGGACATTATATTAACGTTAATACAGTAACTGATATAATCCTGTTATCAGTATGCTCACAAAGGATTTTTTTCTATTATCTCACAGATTTGAGAATCATAGTGTCCAGATATTGGCCCACATTGCACTGCATGCATATGATACTAAGATCACTGACTGGAAGCAGTAAAGTTTTTTTCTTTCTTTCTTTCTTTCTTTTTCTCTCCCATGCACAGAAACACCAAACACCTTTAAAATGCCAGGTATGTGATGTTCACATATATCTTTGAACAGGATTTATTTATTTTTACCTTGAAACGTCCTACCTGATTTTAAGTTGTATTATTGGTCTTTTAATTTAAAATCTTTGTGCTTTTGGCTGGATACACAACCTTCCCTGGTTCCGCAAATTAATTGAAAAATGGCTGGTTGCTCCTCATAGATTACAGGATGTGCTATTTTCAAGAATCAAACTTAAAAAAGCCTCTAAAAAAATTGACTCCAATAATAGCTAATTCAATATCTACATGCCGTCTAGTAGAGAAATATGTTAACTATTCATCAAAAATTCTGTAGGCAGTCCCCTATCTATTACGAGACACGAAACCATACACTTGTTCACTTTGTTCAGATAGAGGCATTGACACTTTAGAGAATATTTATGATGAGACTGGGCTAAGGACATTCCAGGATCTGCAGTCGTCTTATATCTGCCAGGTTTTTCATGGTTCCTGTATTTGCAGTTGAGATCTTCACTTAAGGTGTATGGGGTTCCTATTCTGAGAATGTCCCCCGATCTTCAACTTTGGGATAAATGTCTCTGCTGTTTTATCAGAACTTTTGGAAATGATACTTGATCCCGAGCCTTGTCTTTTTCTTCTTAATGATGACTCCTCAGTATCCCTGACTTTAAACCAAAAACTTTATTTTTGGACTTAACAGCTGCAAAGAAAACTATTATTAGTTTTTGGTTTCCTCCTAACTCTCTGTCAAAACAGCAGTGGCTTTCCTATTTTATAGATATTGTTCGTTTGGAGCAATCCACTGCCTTAATTAATAGAGCAAAGGTTTCAACTGCTCTGCACTGGAACTGAATTCATGATAGTCTGATTTCCATTATTAAAACTTAAATGATATAATTGTATAGGACAAGAGAGTTTACGGAGATGTACTTCAATGTAAATGGGATGGCAGTTTTTCTTGTTTATTTTAACTGTTTTACCTTTAGTTTAACAGACACTTTCTTTCTGTATTCTATTCATCTCTGACATTATATATATAGTTCTTATCTTACATGTATATACATATATAGATGTATGCATATTTATATTTTTTCTTATTCTATTCAATGTGTTTATTTCTTTCTATTGTATTTCTGTTTTGTAATTGTTATCAGCTATGTCGCCCATTTTGAATTAAGTCAGTCAAAATCTGTTTTGTTATTGCTGTTAACTGTGCTCGTAAGAAAATTATAATAAAGTATTGATCAAAAAAAAAAATTATCTTGAGCTCTGTCATGTAAACTAGCATGTATATACCTTAATTAAACAATTTAATAATCAAGTAAAAATTAATTTATATCTGTATGATATTACGCTATAACCACATTTGGAATGGGATGGACGATTCAGCTGCGGGTGCCATCCTCTGGTCAGACACTGGAATTCATTCGGTGCGCGGCGCAACTCTCACAGTGCATTATGGGTATTATCTAGCCGTTGAGTGTACATCGGTTGTACACTCGTTATTGTGGTGCATTGTGGGATTGAATGAGTGCACTCTGTAATGTCCACTATGGTTTTGGACATCTCTACAAATGGCTGTCTCCTCAAATAGTGCCCTATTTAAGGGTATAGGGCAGTGGTTCTCAACCTTTTTTTTCCCAGTGGGCCACACTATGGTCTAAGTGCAAGTGTCACGGGCCGCATATCATTTATATATGACGTATCCAATGAAAACCAATCAGATTTAATGTTATGGTATTAGCAGATAATATTATTATTATACCTAGATTTTGCACACACAGAAGAGGCAGTGTTTTCTGGTGGCAGATACAGTATTTTATTTCTGTCACACTCAAAAATCAACAAATACTATAAGAAATTCGTTTTTGTTTCACAGTGTGTTGAAATGGCAGTGTGACTTCTTCATATCAAAGTGAAACTTTCTTGTTCAATACACTCACGTTACACAATCCCCTGATATACAGTATGTCACAGAAAATGAGTACTCAGTATATATAGGTCTGCGCATGTCTGAAAATAATATATGATCACCAAAATGATTTTATATGACAAAAAATATTATAGTTCAAATTTATATTTATTTAATCTATTTTCATTTAATTTAAAAACAAAAATAAATTGTAAAACTGGGATTTATTATTTAAATGTGGTTGGTATATTGTGGGCCGCATTTACATTGGTACACAGGTTGAGAACCATTGGTATAGGGGACACAGCCTAGGTGTACCCAATCCTGTTTCTGAAGACCTACTGATCTGCAGAGTTCTGATTCAACCCTGATCAAATGCACTTGTCTATAATTTTCAGATCTTAATTTGCGGCTAAAGTTGTGTTTGATCAGGGTTGGAGCTGAACTTTGCAGGGATGTAGATCTCCAGGAACAGGATTGAGCATCCCTGAACTATACACAGCTTGACAGTAGATCTTGAGGGCCAGAGTTGCCCAGCCCTGTTCTAGTGTTCAGTGCTAAGAAGGACACAAGTCTTTAGTCCTCAGAAGGACTGATATAGGAAGGACACAGCCTCAATATTGTACAGCCTTCTAATTGAGAAGCCCCATTGTACAGAATGTCTTCCTTATTTAATTGTCAGTCCCATTTTGGGGGCATAGACCCCAAAATAACATTTCCACTTTACATTATTAGAAATCTTGGGTATTTTGAAGCACAAACTTAAGTTTGGCCTCTTTTTAAAACACCTGATTCAGATCTTCAGGTCAGGGAACTTAACTGAGTGTGTCAGATAAGACAGACATACAAAATGTGCAGTGCTGTGGGTCCCCAGGGCCAGGATTGAAAAACCACTGCCAAAGCTAATACACTGTATGACATGAAGCTCTCTAAAAACACTTCATAATTGATTCATTAGCTGTGTGAAACCCCAACGAAAGCATGTGAAATAGAGTCAGGTGAGCTGAAAGTATGTGATGAAGCACAGCTGGAGACTCTTCATCATTGCTGCCATTAAACTCAAATGACATTGGTGTGACTCCAGAAACAGTTTTGGGAAACACTTTACTAAGTAATACTTTGTTTTGGATATAAAATTGTGTGCTTTGAATTCTGACCATGAGATTATAAACATAGTTTCCACACGACTGTGCTTCTACTGCCTACTCTTTAGTGAGGCTTCAATGGTTTATATCCTTTCTTTTTCAAAAACCCATATAAAAAAGTATACAATAATTTCCACATTTGTGTTCTATGAATAAATCAACTACATACAAATGTTTATTTTGTGATGCTATAAATGAATACTCACAGCGCTTTTCTGCAGTTCATCACAGCTGGTATCAGTCTCCATCTACCCTCATCAGATGTGTTGTATTTCATGAGGTCAAACTCATCCAGCACCTCTTCTGACATCTGAAGCATGTAGGCTATTGCTGAGCAGTGAGCAGGAGAGAGTTTCTTCTCTGATTGTTTGTCTGATTTCACAAATTCCTGAATCTCCCTGTACAGAGTCTGATCATTCACTTCCAGCAGACAGAGGAACAGATTGATGGATCTGTCAGCCGAGAGACCGTAACTTCCTTTAAGTTCATCTTTAATGTACAGTGTGGTTTCTCTAATGCTCTCTGAGCTAGTCTCTGTGTGTGTCAGTAGATCCTTTAAGAGTTTCTGATTGGACTCCAGTGAGACACCCAGCAGGAACCGCAGAAAAAGATCCAGATGTCCATTTTCAGTCTGAAGGGTTTTATCGACTGCTGATGATAGTAGTGCAGACATGTTTTTCGTAGAGCTGTACTTCTCATGTTTATCATTCAGAAACAACTGCAATGGCTCCATGTTCTTTGTCAGATGGCAGTAAAACACATAGAATGCAGCGAGAAACTCCTGAATACTCAGATGTATGAAGCAGTAGACTTTCCTCTGATGAATCGCAGATTCCTCCTTAAAGATCTCAGTGCAAATCCCAGAATACACTGAGGCATCAGTGATGTCTATGCCACTCTCTCTCAGGTCTTCCTCATAGAACATGACATTGCCCTTTATCAGCTGTTTGAAAGCCAGTTCAGCAAGTTTCACAATCACTTCTCTGTTGGACTGCAGGAGTTTCTCAGGATCTCTTTCTTCATACTTCTGATTCTTCTTGTTAATCTGAATCAGGAGGAAGTGGATGTACATTTCAGTCAGAGTTTTAGGGATTTCTTTTCTTTGATCTTCTTTCAGGAGCTTTTGAAGCACAGTGGCTGAGATCCAGCAGAAGACGGGAATGTGGCACATGATGTGGAGGCTTCTTGCTCTTTTAATGTGTGAGATGATTCTGCTGGCTTGATGCTCGTCACTGATTCTCTTCCTGAAATATTCCTCCTTCTGAGGCTCATTGAATCCCTGAATTTCTGTCAGACGGTTGATGTATTTGGAGGGGATCTGATTGGCTGCTGCTGGTCTGGTGGTGATCCAGATGAGAGCAGAGGGAAGCAGTTCTCCTTTCATGAGGTTTGACATCAACACACTCACTGATGAAGTCTCAGTCACATCAGAAACTTTCTCACTGTCTTTAAACATCAATGTCATTCTGCTTTCATCCAGACCATCAAAGATGAACACAACTTTAGACTCCTCGTAAATCTTTGAGTCCAGATCTTTAAGTTCAGGATGAAAGTCCAGCAGAAGTCTGTGAAGACTGTACTGATGATCTCGAATCAAGTTGAGATCTCGAAATGGAAGCACAAACATGAAATCTACATCCTGATTTGCTTTTCCCTCGGCCCAGTCCAAAACAAACTTCTGCACAGAGACGGTTTTTCCAATTCCTGCAATGCCTTTAGTAAGAACAACCTTTATTTTGTCCTTCTCATCACATCCTGGCTCAGGTAAGGAGTTAAAAATGTCATTGCAGAAGATTTGAGTGTTACTTGAGTTCTTTGTTGTGGGTGTTTTCTCCATTTGTAAAACCTCATGTTCTTCATTCACTCCTTCTCTCTCTCCCTCTATGATGTAGAGCTGTGTATAGATGCTGTTCAGGAGGGTTTGATTCTCTTGGAGTTTGATTCCCTCAAATAAGCTCTCATACTTGTTCTTCATGCTGGTTTTGTGTAGATCTTTGACTTTGTCTAGTTCATTATTTACTGGTTGGTGAGAATTCTCCTGCAGGTCTCCAGGCTGATCATCTCTATTCACAAAGCAGACACAAGAACAACAACACAAAGAATGAATGAGAGCAAGATCATCTAGTAAAGCCATGAAGTAAAACCACTTTCTGCATTAAAAAACAAACTTCTTTATGCAGAAATTCAAATTACATCTCACAAATGTCTCATCATGTTTGTTTCAACTGTGAAACATGTGTTCATAAAAATGATGATCCACTAATGAGCTCTTATATTCTAGCGACCTTTGCTCCTGCAGGAACTGATGCAACAGAGTGCTCCATGTGACAAATTTGATGGACACTTATGATGTGTGTGTGGGTTGTGGGAGACTAAAAGCAACAAGAACAACTAAAATAAAATAAAAATTATTTACAGGCGCAAGCATAGGCAGAGCATGTGTAAAGCTGGGCAAGGCCTGCCTGCTTCTGATTGCTTTTAGAGTTTTATTTATTTTTTTTACAGGTTTTAGAGTAACCTGCCCATAACTGCTGGTCTAGTATCAGTTCCCTTTCAAGCGAACTCCATGCTGAGTTTGACGTAAATGCTATGAGGAGAGCCTCTGTAATGTGTGAAACTATTCCAATCCTGATTGGCACAACATCAGCCCATGAAGCATGATGGCGTATCATGGAAGCTATAAAGGATACCTGGAACAAAGCAGTGTTAGCTTCTGTGTCTTCAGCAAGCGCTCTGTGTTTCTGCCCATCCTATTGTTTGTTTGTTTTTGTTCTTGTTTTTTGACCCATAAGCCAAATAACTATTTAGTGAGATGGCAAATAAGCAGTTTAGATAGTTTTTGATATTTGTGTAAGCTGCATGGGTATGGAGCATGCTCTGTCAGCTCTCGAGGGGGCTGACTGCGCTCACTTTGAACGTCTCCCACTATGAATGCTTCACTCCCTTCCTTGCCCTCTCAGATCAAATCATTTTACTGCGGTGGAGCCCTGCACTTCAGGCAATAACTGACAGGTCTGACCTGAGTGCAAAACCAGTCAAAACGTCCAGTTCAGCTGGGGGCGGGGCGTTCAAACCACACTTTGACGTTCAATCACTGTCATTCGCGAAAAGACTTCGGACTGCGGAGTGGCTAACAGCAGAAAAAGGGAATGCGACCAGGCCCATGCGAAAACAAGTATAAAAATATCTGCAGGGCTTTTGAATTGTGGCGTGAACTCTGTGTTTTGAATGGGTTTAAAATGGATTCAGATGCTTTTTTCTGCTGGACAGGCAAGACATTTTAATGGTTTATTGGGTAGATAATGTTAATTAGATAACACTAATATACGTAGTCACGCAATGTTGATGTTGTTTACATTAAAGGGGTCATATAATGCCACTTTTACTAGATGTAAAATAAGTCTCTGATGTCCCCAGAGTGTGTATGTGAAGTTTTAGCTCAAAATACCCTAAAGATCATTTTTTATAACATGTTAAATTTGCCACTTTTTGAGGGTGAGCAAAAACACTCTGTTTGTGTGTGTCCCTTTAAATGCAAATAAGCTGCTGCTCTTAAGAGTTTCAGGAGCTCCTGTTAGCAGCTCCGATTAATGTTACCTCATACAGACTCACTGAAAATGTCAGAAACTGTTCAGGCTATTATGTTCAAACCGGAATCGGACACAATAAAGGACAGACTCAAGAAGAAGTGACAACATGTAGAACGCAACAGGACGTTTCTGAACGGTTAATTAATGAATTTATGTAGCTGATGTGGAGTTAACTATCTTAAAGTCATAATTAGCATATTCTTTCATGATAATCTATAAATTGCTCATGTGGGAACTGTTGTAAGATACTTCAGAGCCAGAGAATATACAGTATGTTGCATGAAGACAGACCCCTTTAACAATTTGAGAACAAAGTATAACAATAATAATAATGTGCACAGTTTGACGTAATGAGCTAACTTTGCAATCATTAGATTTAATCACCATTAGATTGACTGTAGAACTTTTCAGTCGGTCAGAACAAATGTTACTTGTTCAGATGAAATTTTCCGATGAAACTTACTTTGGTCGTTCTTTGAAGACGTAATATCTGTTATTCCGAAGTACAGTATCCACACCAGTGCGGTGACTGACAGCCTACACATACTCCTCTGCTCCTTAAAACATTAGATTTATCCACGCTGAGGAGCCGTGCCAATGCACAACCCATGTAAAATGATAATTCCGCAACTAAATGCAATTGCAAGTTTCAAACAGAGATGGCGACAAAGATGCAGCTTTAACTTGTACCCCAATTTTTGTTCATATTATCTGTTATCTGTTTTAATCTCTAATTTCTTTGATCAAACCTCTCAGTACCCTTCTTTGCTTTTTCCCTTCTTAAAAAACATTCAAATCTTACGTGGACTTACTTTTTTTGTAAATTAGTTATAAAACAATTGCTCCTGTTAAGCTATGTTTGCTTAGCATAGCATCAAACATGACAATTTATAAGATTAATTATAACCTTCCGGCTTCCAGTATGAATGAAACAGACATTATACATCAGAGTGTTTAGAGCTCCATAACGCTCACATCACCTCATTTTGAGTAAAAATAGAAAAATAATACTGAAGTACTTTGTAACATATTAACTTGAGTAGTTTTTCAGCAAACTACTTATTTACTCTTACTTGAGTCATATTATTTTTCAGTACTTCTACTTGTACTCAAATAAATAACTTCTTAAATAGCAATACTTTTAAGTACAGTTTTTCAGTACTCTTTCCACCACTACTAATGACAGCCGGGCCACCAAGGAGACAGCCTGTGCCATTGATCCATATCAGTACTAGTGGCTACAGAGAGACACCTTTGTTTAAATCTTTTTAAATCATTTCTCTTGGATGTCCTGCTGTCTCCTCCTGGCCTTTTTGGTGACATAGTTAGTTTGGTCATCACCGTTATAAGGTTTTATAGCCTGGACATGAACTATACACCAAGGTCGCCTGAAGAGCTTCACATTAGGACAGGAATTTGTCAGTATAGTGCAGTGGGTATTTCGTTCCCCATAGCATCAATGTCAGATGCAGCATGGAGTTCACTCAAAAGGGAACAACTGTAACCATAGTTCCCTGAGAACAAAACAAACAATTTAGGTGAAAGGATTCAAAAGACTCAAGACACTGTCACCCTTCATAGACACACAGCTAGATACTTAACACTGTCTGATGTTCCTTTGGTCTGGTACTGAGAAAGTGACCTGGTTTTTGTCTGACCTGGGGATAAAAGTCACTGTTTCGTCACTGAGGTTATGTGGTCCTCCAATGGATTCGTCTCTGAAGTTATGGGGTGCTCCCATGGATCCATCACTGAAGTTATGGGGTGCTCCCATGGATCCATCACTCTTCATAGACATAAGGCTGGGCTCTGGAGATGCTGCTCTCTGGTTCTGGTAGTGAACAACATTCTCCTCCTCTCTCTCCTCATAGCCACTCATTCTCCTGTGATTTAAATGTGATTATCAGTAAAACTTTTAGAAACACTGACAATATAAATGACATAAAAAATAAAAAACGGAAAAATAATAAACAATATCATTCTGTTCCGTTTGGATCCAGCTCTCGCTTTGTTTTTAAGTTCACCCAGTGTTACAAATGGAGTCTAAATTCTGTTTGCATCATTGGATCGTTATTTTCCTGTTTATCCCTGTAAAGCTACTTTGAAACAATCTGTATTGTATAAAGTTCTATATAAATAAAGGTGACTTGACTAAAAACACTACCATACCAAAAAAAGGTTCAGTGTGTAAATTTCAGTGGTATTTAGCAGTGAGGTTGCAAATTGCATGTATGTGTATGTAGATAGAAGTGGCTCATTCTAATGGGGCGTTCACACCAGACGCGACTTGCGTGAATAAATTGCACTATTCGCGTGTAGTTGGACGCTTGAACATTTTGAGTTTACTCGCTTCATTCGTGCGTGAAATTCACTTCACAACAGACACAAATTCGCGTCATGAGAGGGGCTTCTGCCAGGCGGCTCGTCTCGTTTCAGCACACTTCCTCTGAATAAACACATCAACTCGTCAGCGGGAAAGTAGTTGTAAAATACGGCGAATAAGCTCAATTTGCCGGCTTTAGCTAGCTTTTAGTCTCAATATGTGTATATATAGCTCAAATTGAGTAAAGAGCGTTTTTTACAACTTACCAGATTGTCAGAAATCCTCACTCACTTTCTTCCAAGCAAGATCCTTTTTATTCCTGTTTCTAAAAAAGTACAAAGATGTATCGTACAGCGAGGATGATTTTGTCCTCCATGTTGTTTCGGATTTCTGCCTTCTCACGCTACGTCGTCACTACTAGAGCAAGCTCCTGATTGGTTAACGCGGCGCAAATTTTCGCCAAAGTTCAGATTTTTCAACTCGTGCGATTCGCCCGAAACGCTCTATTCGCGCCGCTATTTGCGTCTTTTCATTGACTTAACATGTAAATCACGCTTCTTTCGCGTCTGGTGTGAACGCACCATTAGGTAATAAAAACATGATGGTTCATTATGTAAGATCTTTATACACCACTGAAAACATAGTTATGTATATTATATTGCATTTCTGTCAATAGATCCTCCTAAATATTACACACTGGACCTTTAAGTTGGATTTATTTTTATAAGACCCTCATTTGAGTTGAGAAATTTCAGTAAGAAAATAAGTTAATTCATCATATTAAAACACTGAATTGAGAGAGAGAGAGAGAGAGAGAGAGAAGAAATTGTGGAAGGAGACTAAAGACTGAATTTGCTCTGGTTTCATCATGATTATTGCAGCAAACAGCCACATGACAGCATGAGTTTGATTCAGTTCTTGTGAGAGGGTTGGTACAATTTATTTTTCTCAAAAGCTGAAAAGATAGCTGAAAAAATAATATCTATATTAATGCAAGTGTATCAACTGAATTTATTTAATAATTTAAATGTTAACAAAAATCATAAAAGAAAACATTTAAGTTTAGCAGTTTAAAATCAAAATTTAAAATCTGAAGCTTGAATATAGTTGTACATTAAGTTTAATATTAATTGCTTATGTGTAGTGTGCTAATTATTTAAATATACTATATAATGAACAGTGACTTTATTGCATCAGATATATGTCAAATACATGGTGTACACAATATACACATACGCACACACACACAAACAGGCATGTGAACGTTTGTTTGACTATATTAGTGAGGGTGTCTCATAGACTTCTTTTGTTTTTATATCAGGTTAATTATATTTCCTATGTCCTTGGCGGACCTCATATAAATGGAATGCGCCATAAAAGAAGAAGTTGTCCTCACCCGACCCTGAAACATAACCCTCACAGAAACCCGTGTAAAATACTTAATAATTTAAATGGTAACAAAAATCATAAAAGAAAACATTCAAGTTTAGCAGTTTAAAAACAAAATTTAAAATCTGAAGCTTGAATATAGTTGTACATTAAGTTTAATATTAATTGCTTATGTGTAGTGTGCTAATTATTTAAATATACTATATAATTAACAGTGACTTTATTGCATCAGATATATGTCAAATACATGGTGTACACAATATACACATACGCACACACACACAAACAGGCATGTGAACGTTTGTTTGACTATATTAGTGAGGGTGTCTCATAGACTTCTTTTGTTTTTATATCAGGTTAATTATATTTCCTATGTCCTTGGCGGACCTCGTATAAATGAAATGCGCCATAAAAGAAGAAGTTGTCCTCACCCGACCCTGAAACATAACCCTCACAGAAACCCGTGTAAAATACTTAATAATTTAAATGGTAACAAAAATCATAAAAGAAAACATTCAAGTTTAGCAGTTTAAAAACAAAATTTAAAATCTGAAGCTTGAATATAGTTGTACATTAAGTTTAATTTTAATTGCTTATGTGTAGTGTGCTAATTATTTAAATATACTATATAATGAACAGTGACTTTACTGCATCAGATATATGTCACTTTGCTCACAGCTGATTGGTCCAGTTTTGGTTTATAAAACCTGTTCCAGAGCATGTTAGCCATGTAACGTAAGTTATAATGGCGGTGAACAGCACTAAAAACCTTCCTGAAACAAATCACCACAGTTTGCTCAAACTAAACTCAAACTTACTTGTGTAGTCATTGAAACCTGATACATGCGCCACAAATCATTTTCACCGTAATTTGAATAAAGTGCCCATAGTTGCCTATATTGTGCAAGCCTTTTTAGGGGTGTGAAAAGAACACAGAAGCGCCATCATTGGGCATTTGTTTGTAAACAGTAACCTCATCTATTGTACTCTTAACTACTAAGCAGGGGAGAAAACATGATGACAAATCGTATCTACGCCCACGTTTCCTGGGAAGAACACAAAAATCCTGTTGTTACAACACTGCGGGAAATAAGTAATGAATAAGTGTTGACCTCGAAATGAATGTTGACAATCTCATTAAAACCTGTATCAATTCAAATTTCACAGAAATATATATAATACATTATATAATAAACATGATCTATTCATTAATTGTGCCCAATGCCTCAAGTATACCTTGCACTACCTTGAAAATATATACCAAATACACATACGCACACACACACAGGCATGTGAATGTTTGTTTGACTGTATTAGTGAGGGTGTCTCATAGACTTCTTTTGTTTTTATATCAGGTTAATTATATTTTCTATGTCCTTGGCAGACCTCGTATGAACGGGAATGCGCCATAAAAGAAGAAGTTGTCCTCACCCGACCCTGAAACATTACCCTCACAGAAACCCGTGTAAAATACAATGTAAATAGAAACATGATTTGGACAAGAAAAATCAAGTCTTTTTAACTAGTGTGGTCCGGCTCACTAGTCAGTGTTTAACAGTTTTCACTGTATTAGTGAGGTCATTTTTTAATAGTGAGGACATTTTCGACCTCACAAGTCAAGTCATACCTGAACTCACACATCTAATGTCAAGACATTTCTATGACAATGTGACAAAGTTAAATAAAATAAATAATATATAAGTAAGTTAAATTAAATAAGAATGACATTACTGGACTTACCAGTTTGAACTTGTAAGCTTTGGTTACAGCAATCTTAAATGGCGTCTTATCAGAAAAGGAATTAAAATTTTTGGTTTCGATTTCTTTTACTCTTGACTGTGAAGGATCAAATAACAAGCATCAGCCCAAATGTGATTGGTTCTTCCTGACAGCAGACTCCTGTGATTGGCCCATATCAGGTACATGAGTGTATCACTTATCCTTATGTGTCCTTTTTCCTCTTCATGCATACTTGCCCACATTTTTTTTTTTTTTGTTACAGCTTTTCAGTCACAGGTTTTTAAGTCACACTTTAGATTAGAATCCAATTCTCACTATTAAATAACTATTAACTATAACTTTTGCCTCAAACTCCTAATTACTGCTTATTATATTTGCTAATAAACAGCCAATATCCTAGTAATAATAATGCTAAAAAGCAACTAGTTAATAGTGAGAATTGGACCCTAAACTAAAGTGTTACCAGTTTTTCTATATGGTATGTTGTTCCATTTTACTGTCTGTATTTTTAAACATGTAACTTAATAATTAACTGTGGCAAGGGGGGCGTGGCTCAGCGAGGTCTGCAATGGGAGAGAGAGAGACAGGAGACGGTGTGTAAGTAGGTCAAGTGCAAGTGATAAACACCTGTGTCTCGTTTCAGTAATTGGTGTGGAGAGACCGGTTAAAAGCCACCAGGAAATGGGGAGCTGGAGAGAGAGAAACTGACTGGGAACTCGTGCCATGTGGAGAGACTGTCCGTCAGAGCTGGAATTGTATGCTGACTTATTCTGAGTTATATGCTGAGTGATAGAAAGCGCAGTGAGCACCAGAAAACTTTAAATAAAACACGAGTCCCAGTCACGCCGACCCGGTCTTCTTCCTTCCACACCTTCTACATCACAATAACTTTGACTACTTTAAAGGCTTTGAGAATCTTTCCTTTTACCACTGATAATTTTGAAAGCTAAAGTGATTGTAACTTTCATTATAAAAATAAAAAATAGTGTCATTGTTCAGCTTGAGTTTGTTCAGTGTTGATTCATTTCCATTGTAAAAATAATTAGTTATTTAGTTCATTTATCTGTACAGCAGCTCTGGAGAAAACAGTGATCATCTAGCTCAGTTCAGTTCGCATACAGGCAGATCAAAAACACTGTTGAATATCAAGTGTCCCCAACTAAGCAAGCCAGAGGTGACAGCGGCAAGGAGCCCAAACTCCATCAGGTGACAGAATGGAGAAAAAACCTTGGGAGAAACCAGGCTCAGTCAGGGAGCCAGTTCTCCTCTGGTCAACAAACAAACAGTGTATGATTATGATTCAGGCAGCATTACAGGTCAGAAGTCAGATTGGAATATTCAAAATATTTATTCCAGTTCCATCTGGTTGAATATTCATCACGCCAGTATGGAGACAGGTTTGTTGAGGATCTGTGCCACTGGCTGTCGTCTCAATCAGGCCTTCACAGGAAGGAGTCTAGTTGACACAATCTCGATTTACACTTCAGGGCTGCATTGTGGTCGTGTCTAGACGCAGGTCCTTCATCTGATCTGGATACAGCCTGGATCTGGTTGACCTTTTTTTTAAATTTGTTTTGCTTCATCATAGTTGCCACCAGGGTGTGTAAACCACCATAAAGTATATAGTGGTAAATCATTAACCACCATGAAGTATATAATGGTAAATCAATAATGAAAGTATATTTTTTGACACGTGCAGAAGCAAAAATGGGTTCACTTTATTTTGATGTTCCCTTTATCATATTCTGTTGACTATAAGTAATATTGCACCTACATGTCTACTAACTCTCATTAGAGTGTTAGTAGAGAATTTAGTAAACTGGTAGGGTTAGAATAAGTTGACATGTACTTGCAAAGTTACTTATAGTCTGATGGAGGACCAGCGAAAATAATAGCAGATATTAAGCAGACAGTACTAATACTCTAATAAAAGTTGACATGTAGTTTGCATAGTTACTTATAGTCAACAGAATGTTCAAAAATGATGATGAAAATAAAGTGTTACAGCAAAAATGGCATTCAGGCTGTTAAACAGGCCGGCAATAAACAAACTGTGTAAACAAATAAATAGTTCATTATTTCTGAATCTGGACTTATTCCGATTGGAAACCACAGAAACTGGAAATAAATAATATTTTGCCTGTAATTATGGTTACATTAACTAAATAATGTTAGCTAACAACATGCTGTTAAGAGCAGCCAATAATTTTCCTGGGTACTGTCCTTTTTTTGTTCTAGTTTATGGTTTCTGCAATAGAGTGACCAGAGCATGACCTCAGGCGCAGCCAGCAGTACAAGTTTGACTCTCTTTAAGTTCACTTTCACTCTCGGTCCACATTACATCAATATTACACAAATACTTACATCTGTGGAAAGACTTCAACACAACCCCAAACTGATGAGAGGGAAAATCTTATTGATATATCGTCCCCCTTGGAATTATAAGGTTCTATTGTTCTATTGCGTTCTTTGTCATGTCGCCACAATAGTGGAAGCGTTTGCATAAAAACGCTAAATCAGTGAAGAGAAGACTAAATTTCACACAACGCAATGTTTATTAGAAACCTCATGATGGACTATTTTATTTATGATCTTGTCAATGACAGCAGCCCAAATTCCAGGGAATTACAGTCTTTGTGTGTGTTTTGATGTATCTGATTGCTGAGGAGTTATTTTCAGTTAGACACCCACGCTAGCCAGCAGTACTATTAAGAGGATAGATTTAGGTTTTGTATTCTATTTGCTTTACTCCAGTCATGTCATTGTCATACAAGGGAAAGTTATGTATACATTAGGTTATGTTTTAACCTTGATTCATCATGTGTACTTGAATTGAGCAGTATGTACTATGTAGATATACAGCTATACGCTATGGCACACTGGATTGAAGTTAAATTAAAGTTAAGTTAAATTTTACATTGTTGGTAAAAACCGAGTTGTTGCATAGTTGAAGTAATTTCAATATTTTAAATGTGAACTATTTTTAATTATATATATATATATATATATATATATATATAAAATATAGTCAGTGAAACATTTTCAATGTTTATTTAACTTTGTTAAACACCTTTGCTGAAGTGTAGCCCTGAGTGTTTATTGACTGTTTAAATAAGACATAAATATTGCACCCCTTTTTTAAAATTTTTGAACTGAGTAAGACTGAGTTTTGAAAATAAGGAAACTACTGTGACACTGAAACTGTTGCAATGTATTTCTCAAAGAGTGTTATTATTGTTAAACCCAGCTTTACCAGCAGAGGGCAACCTAAGTGCTGCACTAGTCTGAGAGTTGGTCGCTGACGGTAGTACAGTGGAAATAGCATTTAGTATGTCATGAAAGAGTTCGAGTGTGCACACTAGAGTGAGTGCTTCCGATCTAAACTGTTTCCATATCTCTTACAGGTAAGCTTACAATATTTAATCTTTTAGTAATGCACAACAGTATTATATTTCAATAGAACTGCAGTTCATGTCTGAGATATTATGAAATGTTGAACTTGACGGTAATTAAGAGTATTTGCTCCTAAAATGGCGGAGAGTAACGTTAATAATCCTGGTAAAAGATCGTAACACTAAACGTGAGCAAAAATGAGACACAAGTGCTTAAAAAACCATGGTTGAGATGAAAAATGAGAGACGAGTAATGGATAATTAACTTAATCTACGTTTAAGAACATGGATTAGCCGAATGTAGTGTTAAGTAAACTAAGCTAAAAAGCATGTGTGAACAGGCCTCACCCCACTCCCATGTTAATTTCATTTAGTGTCATCCTTTCAGCCAGTCAGTTCAGAGAGGATTTCGTGATGTTTTATTAATAAGAATTAATAAAGAGTCAGACTCGGTGTTAAAAATGCATTTATTATCCATTTAGTGAGAATGGGATGTTACAATACAGTAACAGGTGTTGGTTTAAAATCAAGTTAATAAAATAGTAAGTTCAGAAGCATATTTCATATTGGATTAAAACTGTGACCAAAATAATTAATAAAATAATGATTAGAAAAGCAGTAAGACAGTTATAAATGCTAGAGTAATGTGAATATATACCGAATCGTCATTTTTACGGTTACGAATATGAAGTATGTGCATTACTCCCATGTATCTGTGTTCAAGGAGTGTAATGTGATATTTTAATGTTATTTGCTGTGCTCCTATGCCGTGTAAGAGTAATTATCAAACATGTTCAGGAATTGTGTTATGTTTATGGACTTAGAAGGGTAACCTGTGTCAAGGATAACGTGTCCATTGTCCTGTACAGCATTTGCATAAACATTTGCACAATAAGATATTATTGTTTTTGACAATAGGTTAAGTTGACGCTAGTACAGTGGAAATAGCGTTTAGTACGTCATGAAAGAGTTCAAGTGTGCATGCTACAGTGAGTGCTCCCGATCTAAACTGTTTTCTTATCTCTTGCAGAGAAATAAATGTGTTGCACAAAGGACGAGCACCACTTCATCCTTAAAAAGTGTAACAGAAGCATTGTCTTTTTAGTCTTAAATTTTACAACATTAAGGCTTAAAGGTCAAATATTCAACAATTTAATTGATGGGGTCTTAATTACAACAATAAACGTTAGCATGTTATTTCAGATACTGATGTCTAGAGAGAAAGCCATTTTACCTGCCCCACTTTCTGTGGAATAAAGTCCTGCTCAGATGTATTACATTACATTAAATTTAACTTTCTCGTGCATGTCAACACATTGTTACAACACTAATTTTGTGTTTCAAAACAAATTATAAGTAAACTGTTTGTGTTTATTAAATTATTGCATCAATTAATTTTTTGGCAGATAGAACCTTATAATTCCAAGCGAAAAGTTTTTTTTTTTTTTTAGAATTAGAAGGTTCTGTCTGCGTTTGACCCGTTCCAAAAATCCCTTACAAATTTGAGAGGATTTTGATATTGTACATTATTATATTATTACATTATAGAAACTTGTTCCCCATATAATTTTTGCTATATGGAATGCAAAATCCTTGAAGCTCAATATCTCGAAACTGCTCAGAAAGCAGATAGAACCTTATAATTCCAAGGGGATGATATAGAAATTAATAAATCAAACAAAAAGGTAGATGTTCTCGCAGTAAAAACATGAGCCATCCACGAAAATTTCGAAGTGTGTGCATGGCCCAGACACACGATTGGGGCCATCTGAGGATGAGAGATATGGATCTGGATAAACACAAATGAGTAGTTATCTTTAAATTTAATCTTTAAGGCTTTGGATAGAATCTTCAAATCAGAGCACAGGAGTGACAGGTCATCAGTTTATGTTTCTGAGGTCACCTTTCTTCGTTTGAAGCGACTACTAGCTGGCCTTACATAGGCAGCGACCTTCTGGTCAAAC
The DNA here is from genome assembly GCF_019924925.1 of Ctenopharyngodon idella. NCBI lineage: Eukaryota > Metazoa > Chordata > Actinopteri > Cypriniformes > Xenocyprididae > Ctenopharyngodon > Ctenopharyngodon idella. The sequence goes on from NC_067223.1 coordinate 21,272,608, forward strand.
TGTCGTTACAGTATTTTTTAAATTGCTTTGGTGTAATTTTCACAAGCAATTGGTAAATTTTCAAAACTCTTAGTACTAATATCACAACAGAACATCAAAAGTGCACCTTTTTCAAACATTTCAGCATATTTTCAATTGTGTTAGTACAATACACAAAATCGCAAAGTATCCTTTTCACTACACAAGTGTTTCATCTATATAAATGTTTCATTCAGAGTAACTGCCTTTCATAAAGCTTATACTCTCAAACTTTTGGTTTGCATCTCTTTTTATTCAGTTTAATACATTTGTCTATTATTTAAAACATAACCCCTTAAAGGGTTAGTTCACCCAAAAATGAAAATTCTGTCATTAATTACTCACCCTCATGTCGTCCCAAACCCGTAAGATCTTTGTTTGTCTTCGGAACACAAATTAAGATATTTTTGATGAAATCCAAGGGTATCTGATCCTCACATAGGCAACAATGACATTTTGAGGTACAGAAAGGTATTAAAGACATCGATAAAATACTCGGTGTGACTACAGTGCTTCGAACTTAATATTATGAAGCGATGAGAATACTTTTTCTGCGCAAAAACAGAACAAGAATAACAACTTTATTCAACAAATTCATCTGTCCCGTCATACTGCTATGTTATTTTCATTTTAGAGCTTCAGTGTTTACGTCCGAACGGCCGCCTGCATTCAGACATAAACACTGAAGCTCTGCAACAAAAATAGCATAGCAGTATGACAGGGAACAGATAATATAATCAGGGAAACCTTATAAACATGTCTAGAAATTTTCCTGGAATTAGACTGAATGGAATAAAAATAGCAAGGGGCTTCAGGCGGACCTCAATGCTGCCCACTACCTCATTAAACACAGCACACCCAGCCAGCCTGGCAAATCCATTGCCTAATGAAGGTAGGTCATCAGCAGAAGAAAGAGAGATGACCTTTCTCATGATGACAAGGATTCTCCTTCTGACATTGTGTATGGATCTGTAAACAGTGGAGTATGGAATATGATGTGGAACTTGTCACCCAAAACAAGAACTTATGTGTCTCCACCACAGGACCCCAGCCATGGTCACACTTCTCCCACGGCTGTCATCAGGGGAGGGGACAGACCTACAGTCTTTACATTGGCATGCACTGTGTACAAAAGTCCTATATGTAATTTCCATTATTCAGGGCCAACTCAAAACAGTTTCATTATTGAATGCATTTATGATTAACAAATTAAATTATTGGAAGTGTATGGATAACAGGGCTTTGCCCTGCCTTACTATATACACAAGCAACACCTGCATATAATTACTGTATATTTCCATATTTACCATAGTAAAAAGCTTTAAAGTAATAATAATAATAATAATAATATAAATGTTTTATATTATATAAAACACTAGGGCCTGGTTTCACAGACAGGGCTTAGCCTAAAACAGAATTAGGCCTTAGTTCAATTAGGGAAATTAAGTAGGTTTTATAAACGTTCACTAGAAAAACAAACAAACAAAAAAAAACATTACTGGTGTGCATCTTGAGACAAGACAATAGCACTAACATATTTTAGGATATGTCAGTGCAAGTTACTTTCAGTTAAAACAGCTCAAACGTTCATTTCAGTCTAGGACTAGCTTAAGCCTTGTCTGTGAAACCAAGGGAAGGTTTTCTTAAGGTTCTTGTTTTTGAATTTTGACCCATGTAAACTACTGCTTCAAAGATGTTGGAAACATTCTTTTCTTTTGAAACTTTTTTTAATGATAATAATTTCATTAAAACAGCAAAAACTAATACTAGCACAACTAATGTAAGTAAAAAGTTTAAGCAAAATGACATATATTAGTCAAAAATACAAATGAAATAAACTCTTTTTCATGTATGTCTATTTAGTATAGGCTACTACAGAAATAGCATACTACGGACATTTAATACAGTGAATGTAAAAAATTGCATTAAATACAAATGATAATTATTAAAGCTACTCAGTCGAGCAGTGAAACATTCTCTTTTTCTTTTGTTGTTTGATTATCATTCAGGACACAGCAGCAGGTTTATTAGGCTGCTGTCACTTTAAGATCTAATGCACAGATCCAATATACTGACATCTTTTTTTTTCTCACAACTCTTTATGTTCACTTATGACATAACTGACTGCGTTTACGTGAATACTCATTGAGCGCACAGAAACTCATCTTAGACAGCTTGCAAGTATCGAATTGATTCTATAATATATGAGGGTCATGAAAATTTGGTCTTCAAAAATGATTTTTTTGGATCTCCAATCAGCATGGGTATGTAATGGAACCCTCAAAATGAGAAACATACAGCACTGAAGTTATCTTTATATGGCAATCCTGACTCCATTCGAAGAACATTTTCACTCAGCTGAGAGGCAGAATACCTGTCACTACAGTAACTTTGTCTTTTGCAGCTTGTCTTTAAGAAACCTTATCTCTGCTGTGTTCTGAGTGTTCTAGCTTAATCTCAAGCGGAATCCTTTTTCTTTGTTCGGACTGTAGCTCTTCAACTGTGCTCCTACTTGGTTGTTCCTCAAAATTGTTGGTAGGGGGTTGAGGACCCTCTACAACAACCTGAGATGGTGGATATTCATCCTTATTAGCCATATGCAGTGTAGTGCTTTCCTCCTCTTCATCCATGAATAGTGGAAGAGTTTGATTCACATCAGAATGACCTTCTAAAATCTGTCCAGTATCATTGTATCATTTGTGGCCACAAACAAAACATGGGCTTGTTTTCCCTGAAAGAAAATGACAGCTACAGATGTGAAAATAGGAACTGTACTTCCTGTCTGCTCGCCTGTTGAAGAGTTCAAAATATGCAATATTAATTTCATCAAAGTTGTACCTTTTCATACAAAAACGGGAAATAAATAAAAACTAAAGCCAAACTGAAACTCAAATAAAAACAAATTAATATAATAATAATAAGTAGTGAAAAAATAAATAATGATTACAGCACATAATGAAGTGACCAAAAATTTAAATTTCAATGGAAATTGTCAAAATATCAATACTGTACAAAACTATAATAGTATATTATATATGTTATATATAACTATAATACAACTAAAATCAAAATAATCAAAATAAGGTGCATTTAAAAGTCAATAAATCCGTGGTTAATATAAATATTTTAATTCAAATGCCCCGCCCACAAATGTTGACAGACACTGCCGTTTTAACATAGAACTGCCCTGAGTGAGTTCACAGAGTTGTACACAGTCCGCCATTGACTGTTTTGTTTTCGAAGAAAATGCTCCCTCAACTCTACCGAAATTTTTGTGAATGAGGGTCAGTATAAAGCAGGTTTTGCACAAAAGTTGCTCCTGAAGGATGGAACAGTGCCAACTGTTCATGATCCAGCTACACCTCCAGAAGAAGCAAGTATCACGCACTTGTTTTCCAAATTGCCTTTATGAAAGAGCTTCTTGGCACTCTGGAAGGCTAATGTTGCTAAAGCTACCATCGTCTGCCTGTTTTCACTGATGCTGCCTTCACGTGCTACCAGAATGATCGTTAATAGGAATGTGGTAGTTAAATTGCATTTGAAAGCAATGTGAAGTCGATAGCATGCGATGGCACCATGAGACCAGCTATGTTGTTATTTTTATCGCACCGTATGTGTAGGTTGATTGTAGATGCAATACAATTTTCAAACTTGAATAAAATATAAAAAACATTACATTAAATTTTCAAACAGTATTCAGCGACACTTACTGTACAATTGCATATAGCCGTAAGGTTCCACAGTCAGCTCGATAAATGTTGTTTGCGTTCTGAAGAGAATACACGTTTAAACAAACAGGCTCCAGTCCAGGATGCTCAGTCATACATCTGGAAGTCTGCTCAAGCTGTCACATCTGTCTTTTCACCTTTTATTGCAATAAAATTCGTAACATGAATGCATGTCATAACAGCAAGATGACAGCGAGATCAATTATAATCGTAGGTTAACTAAGCTATACCTGTTCTACTTCCATGCAGCATATGTTCTCTGGCTCTGTGGGCATCTTGCAACAGTTCCCACACGAACACCTACAGCAAGTTATTGATTATCATGATGGAACATGCTAATCGATTACTTAAAGTTATCTCCATATGCACTACATAAAAACATCAACTAACCATTCAGAAACTTCCTTTTGTATTCTGTGTATCATCACTTCTTCTACAGTCCCTCTTTCACTGTCTGATTCCGCTTCATACATATACGGCTGAACACCACTACTTGCAGTTTCCGACATTCATAGACATTCATAGTGTGAGAGTGTCATGTTTTGTTATTGCTGTCATGCTGGAGCACAAGCTCTAGAAGCTCTGCCCTCATCTGAAAAGGGGGGTGGGAGCACCAGCTCATTTGCATTTAAAGGGACAAACACAAAAACAGTGCATTTTGGCTTATACCCTAAATGTGGCAATTTCAATAAGCTATGAAAAATTATCTGTATGGTATTTTGAACTAAAACTTCACATACACACTCTGGGGACATCAGAGACTTATTTTTCATCTTGTAAAAGGGGCATAATCCCCTTTAAGAAAATTATGAGTGGGGTGTAACTGGTTACATTATTTTATATAACATTATTTGTTAACCACAGACCTTATTTAAGTCATTTAACCAAAATCCCATTCAAAAAACCCATTGACTCTGGGATGATGGAACTGGAAGTGCTAAAATGAAAACCTGTTTCTGGATTTTTGCCTACAAAGTGATATCATACCTGCACCACTCTTTTAGGAATTACCTGACACTTCCTTACAAACCCACATCAACAGGTAAATTCCTTGAGGCAATGTCAGGATAAATACAAGTGAGGACGTTTGCAAAAGATAAATCTTCTGTATGAAATGCATCATCTGCTACAGCTGCTCCTTTCAGCAGTTTCTGACATGGAAGCAGAGGCAGAAGAACCTGATGTTTCCTCTGGCATCACTGAAGAGAGATGAACCTCAGATGAAGCTGATATTCATCGTCTGAGGAGATCAGAGCCATCAGAATGCCCTTGTGTCATTTTTAACAAACCAGATGGTCAAAATGATTAGTCATGTTGTCAATTTAACAGTGTGCTGTCATCACAACTGTAGCCATAGTTTAATACTGTCAATGATTGAAAATGCACAAGGCTGCACTTTGTACTGTTGAATTTGATACAGTATATGCCATAAAGTAAAATTTACACATTACAGTATGTGGGATACTGATTGCAAGAGATTGGACAGTATTCATATATATATACAATAGTTCTTTCTGGTTCTCAAATCTGATTGGCTGAGAGGTCTTTCCAGCCATGCGATATTGTACCAGTATTGCACGGGAACTGTTTCACCATTTGAATCGCTCCGCTGTCTGCATTCTCACAGCGAGTGTCATGGGTTTGCTCGTCCACCACTATTTTTTTTTATAGATACTACTGATATTTTGTAACAGAATGTAGTTTTAAGAGTTTTTTAGGTGATAATATAGTTGCTTAGACCTCAGATATGCGGCTTATATGTAAACCTAGCGCCTATTTGAAAATTTGTTTAGACGCTTTCAGAGATGCGAGCTCCAGGCCGTCAGTGACCGCTCAGCACTCATGTCCCCACAGAGAACAGCTTCATCTCAGCCAGTCCTTCGGGAATTTGCCGCTGGCTCTCATGTAGATAGTGGTTAAACATGAGGTATAATTTGTTTTGGGTATATCAAATGGGCAATCTTTCATCTTATTAATTTATTACTTGTCCCAGAGCTAATAGATTTGGCTTAAGGGCTATATTAATTTCATAACTTTATATTTACGTTGAAATTCAATCCTGTACTAACTAGAGCACTGCTTTCGTATGTTTGACTGAACAGTTTGCTTGTTGTTATTTCCTTTTTTATTTTTTATACTGTAATAATGGCTGTTGTTGTTAATTTAAAGATTATTGTTCGATAAATAATATTTTATATAAATAACATGCAGGATTTTTTGGTATTGAGAAAAAGTCCGTTAGTGATTTTGACTTCAGTGAAAGTTACATTAATATGCCATGAGATGGCGGCAAAAACTGTCTTTATGAGTGAGTCAGTCAGTCAGTCGCAAAGACTTTTATATTGAAATGGACTGAAACAAGGAAGTTGTTTTTACTTTAAACAACATCTTACGAGACGCATCTGACAAATGCATTAACTAGCGCTGTCATGGGAGTGATGACAACCTGATGTTAAAAGGACAAAGACAAAGATCGCTTTCCTCAGCGGACATTCAAACTGATTTTGTGATTATGAATATACAATTGGCCTGAAGAATATCAGCTAGATGCAGGTAATACACTCGCTTAGGCGATCTCTCTCTCTCTCTCTCTCTCTCTCTCTCTCATAATACAATAAGCTTCAATGAAGCAACTCAACGTTCCTTTGTTACTAGTTCTAAAGTGATGTTTTAGAGTTAGTAACAGAGGATTGAGCTCAACTGTTAAACTGTCAACTTGAGATTTGAATCTGTGGCGGAAGGAAGTACAAAAGAGTTTTTAAAGACACTCTGTTGTTGTTTCTTATTCATTTACACAGTTGTGCCATCAAACTGTTGTATAAATGCAATATCACACTTGTAGCCATGCGATATGATTGTATATCAGCACGCTGTGATTACCTACAGGCGAATCACAGCAGTGCTCATATCGCACTGCTACGAGTGTGAAATTGCTCATATAGATAGACAGATAGATAGATAGACAGATGGGGCTATGTCATGAACACCATTACAAATGGCTGTCCCCTTAAATAGCACCCTATTTAAGGGTATAGGGGCCGATAGACACAGCCCTTGTGTTTCCTGTAGTGATGACTAAACAAAGGTTTGTGAAGCATCACGGTTCTTCCAACTCTATTGCAAAAGGGTTCATTGAACCCTTTTGATACAGTGTGCCCATCTAGTGCTCAGAACAATGTATAACACTTACCAAATTGATGCTAGTTTCACTGTTGGTTCTGCAACTGATTCCTTTTATTTTGCTGATTTATTTTATTGTATGTTTATTTTATTATTTTATTCTAAAGAAATAGACATTGTCAAAGTGATTTCACTTATTTTAGTGCAGTACAGTTAATTTTTTCTTGTTCAAATTCAAAATTGTTTTTAAATATTATTGGATGTCAGTTACTTCAGCTTAAAGATTATTAACAGAGGTATGTTTGTTACTACCACAAGTTAAGATTATGTATTATGACAAAAGCATGTTAGTGCTAGCCCTCCCAGAACCCAAATATTGCACACAAAAAAAAAAAAAAAACTTTTTATGGAAGTCAATGAGAACACTCAGGGCAATTCTTGTGCAGAGTGAAATTGCCCAAATATGTCACATATGTAACAATGGTAAAAAAAACAAAAAAAAAACAGTATTGAACTAAAAGAGAATGTGACATGATTTTTCTTAGTTTAACAAATACTTTAATATTCATTTGACAGTACTTTAAAATTGTCATATTTACAGATAATATTATGCTGTTAAAGGGTTAGTTCACCCAAAAAATTAAATTTCTGCTTCCGTGTTCTATGTCAGAAATCCGACTCATTATTTGGCCAGCTCCTGCATCAGCATCATGCGTTGTGCTGCTCACATGTACAGCGTTGGCCAATACTGAATCAGCATTTTGTCATAGAACCTGGAAGCGCTGCAACAAAAATAGCATAGGAGAATAACAGGGGAGAGACAAATTTGTTAAATAAAGTCATGTTTTGTTTTGACACACAAAGTATTCTTGTCGCTTCATAACATTAAGGTTGAACCACTGTAGTCACATGAACTATTTTAACAATGTTTTTAATAACTTTCTGGACCTCAAAAGGTGGTTCAGAAACCCTTGGATTTCATCAAAAATATCTTAAATTGTGTTCCTTACGGGTGTGGGGCGACATGAGGGTGAGTACTTAATGACAGAAATTTTATTTTTGGGTGAACTAACCCTTTAAGAGCACTGCTTCAGGATATTACATTGAATAGTTACAAATTAGATACAACTGTTACAAAATCTAGATACATGTACAATTGAAGCCAGTGTGCATGTGGAATTATATATTTGGTCCCCATGAGAAAAACAGCTAGTAAATCTTTCTAATTTTTTTTTTTTGTTTTGTTTTTTTCCCTTTTAAATACATTAAAAATAAAAGTTGTCTGAAGATTGTGTTTAAGGCAGTGGTTCCCAAACTGGGGTACGCGAACAAAATGCTTAGTTTTTCCGTTCATATCATTGTACGCTTCCTTAAAATAACATTAAAACCGAGCATGTATTTCTAGCAGGAAAAATGCCGTAAATACATACCATCTAATCAAATCTACCTCATCTTTTGCGGTCAAAACTGACTGCACCCACACAAGCAGCTTGTATATGATAGGTTGCGTGCAGAGTCTGCTGCCTTAGCAGATCGTGCTAAATTACTGCCGTTTTCGACAATGTAAAAGTGGGGATGTAACTCAAACTCTCTTCGATACAAAACATATCCTGTGTGAGTTCTTGTTTTTAATGTTGATAATATATTATACAAGCAATAGCCTAATGCATTTTTTCCGAAATATCTACACGATTGCAAATGTGACAATTGATTTTTTACAACAGTTCAACAAACAGAAGGGTAATAAGTGATGTACATTTTAAACACAGTCCTGTCAGTATTATTTGCTGTATTTTGCAATGAAATATTACTTCAAATGAATGCCACAGCAGAACTGTGGTGCGTCTCCAACAAAGTCCCTTTAAGATCAAAGCAACACACAGTGGTGTTTTGTGAACAAATCTGCGGCTTTGAACAAATCGTGAGAGTCACTGATTCAATGACCCATTCATAAACACAGCCACTTGCTTCATTACTGAATGTATGAATGAATGACTCGATGACTCACTTATTAAGACAGTGACTTACCGCCACCTACTGGCAGTTTGCGTTTAATATTTAAAAGTATCACTTCGTTTTTATCACTATTGCGTATTTCTCTATTTAAAATTGTTTAAATTATTATTTAAAACAATTTATTCTATAAAGGTATTTATAAAGGTAAAAATGCACTGGGAAATCAATTTACAGGGGCAAATATTGTCCCTTATGGAAAAGGTGGAAGAAAGATGTTAAATGCCTCAGGGGGTACTACACTAAAAAGTTTGGGAACCAATGGTTTAAGGTATATAATATATACAGTTTGAACAATAGAAAAATCATTGTCTATGGAAAGTCCCCATAAAACACAGTAACCCATCATATGTGTGTTACCAGTAAGTTGTTATTGCAGAATAAACCATTTAAGAGATACGGTATACAATATTGATCTGAGATTGAACTGATTTAAAATCATACCTGTTTGTTATCTTATAATCCATTACAGTGAACAACACAATAGTCGCAAAATGGCAGCAGCCAAACTTCCATGAGGAAAAAACGTTCCTAGAAAGTGTATAGCACTGCAGACTTTTACCCGGATGAGCCTGAGTAATCTGTTTTTAGCGGTTGTTATCAGGGAATTACATACTGCTGGATGGCGCCATTGACCAATCAGAATCAAGTATTCCACAGGGCCATGTAATAAAGATTTATAAAGTAAGAGTATTTGATTCATTTATGTGTGACATCTTTGTTTTGGCTCACAAGCTTTTCAAACTTGCACAAAGACACTGAGCAGTTGAAACTGAAATGAACCCAAAATCCAGCATAGAGAGACTCCGTAAATGTGGAGGTGAATGTGTGTAAGTGTGTGAGTGTGTGTGTGTCAGAGACACTGTAGAAGGACAGCGTACCGGCTGACACATCCACATACACTCCAACTCTTTTAAAGGAGCCTAAAGGGACATGTATGTCAGTTGACTTCTTATTGTGCCAGACAGTGACAATGTTATCAGAGCAGTTCAGACTCCAGGAGTTTTCATTGAGTCCAAACTGACAGTCATCACTCCATCCTTTCCTGTTGATTCCTTTATATGTCACTGATACATCAAAATCTCCTCTCCATTCAGCCTCCCAATAATGGCGTCCAGACAGAGTCTCTCTACACAGAACCTGAGGACACTCATCAAATCTCTCTGGATGATCAGGATATGACTGTTTTTCTTCCAAATATGTCACCTTTCTGTTCTCATTAGAAAGAGTAAGTTCAGTGCTTACTGTGTTTGGATCCAGTGTGAGATTACAGGCATCTGAACACAAGAAGAGAGAAAGTTTATAACATAACAACAACAGTCACTAAAGGTATGTTTGTGTGTTGTATTTGTAGACATACATTTGTGTAGTCCTGCTGTAATCCTGAATTCTCCTCCATGATCCACACTATAAAACACACAGTGTCACATTCTGCACACTGATGCAATCGGTAAACACACAGACACACACAAACACAAACATACATACTTGAGTTTGCCTAATGTACAGTTTGGATTGTTCATTGTATCAGAAAGCAGCTTGATTCCCAAATTCCCTGGGTGATTGTAGCTTAGATCCAGCTCTCTCAGGTGTGAGGGGTTTGAACTCAAAGCTGAAGACACATAACCACATCCTTCCTCTGTCACCATACATCCAGATAATCTACAAACACACAGCAATAGTCCACATGCTATTAGTTTGACATCAATCTGGCATCACTATCACAGTGACCTGTTTGGTTAATTTAGTTGCAGAGGGAAAATTCCCAAAAAACTTTTAATGTACTAAATAATAGTGAATACACTAAGTAAATGTGAATTCACAATAACTGTATATGAAACAATATATAAACTATTTAAAGACCATTTAAAAACAAAATTTAAAACAATCATATCAGAACATGTTTATGCAAAATATCAGCTGAATACTTTTTGAACAAAATAATGTATTTCTCATTTTGTCACTTACATTCTGAAAATTATTTTTGCAGTGGTTGATATAATCAAAATAATGAAATATTTAAAAGCATTATTATTAAGAATATTATAAAATTAAAATCTTTATCAATCCAAAAATTATTATTATTTTAATTTCAGGGCATGTAAACACTTAAATGTTCAAAGAAAAAATGTAAGATGTCAAATACTTATTACATTCTATTTTAAGATGAATCAGTTAATGTATTCCTTATTTGCAAGCCACATTGAATATAAATTTGTTCATAATTTGTTTCATTTGTTTGTTAATTTTTTTCAAAAGTGTTTTGTATTTTATCAGCTATTTGGCACCTTTTGGTGTTCATTTAGCTAGATGTGAAAGTTAATGTGTTATTTCTTTCTAACCAAAACTATTGTTTTGAAATATTTCAGAAGGTCAACTACTGTTTTTGAAAATAAGGTATTATTTAATGGCCTTAAAGTCCCCCTGTAGTCAATAATTTTATCCCTTAAAACTCATTTTTGATCACTAAAATGACACATTTAAAAAAAAAAATTCTTCATGCCTTAAAACAGCTTGCATGTAACTGTACACCCTTGCCTCAATTATTATACGTGGATTTATGAATATGCTAATTAGCCCCGCCTCCACTCACTCGCATGAGCTCAAGAGATCCACTTGGTGAACTTACTGAGGTAAACGCTGCACAATGGTATCGCTTTTTACAATGCCAGACACATAATGAAAATTAATATGATTAGCCTTTTGCTTGACTACATTATCAAACAGCTAATAATGTGTTGCTGATGTTACACAAACCATGTTCCCGTTCACGAGTCAGACAGCTGTCTTCTAACAATCAGTATCCTTAGAAATGCTTTGAACTTCTTAATGTCAGTAGAGAAAGGCATGTAGTTCATCATAACATCATTATATGCATCATACACCTGCTCTACTGCCAAATCTACCTGATTTTTTTTTATATCAACAGAAAAATATACCGGGATATAGTCTCTAGAGCAGGCGTGCCCAATCCTGCTCCTGGTGATCGACTGTCCTGCAAAGTTACGCTCCGACTCTAATCAAACACACTTGCCTTTAATTTTCAAGTTAGCCTGAAGACCTTAATTAGTTGTTTCAGATGTGTTTGATTAGGGTTGGAACGTAACTTTGCAGGACAGTTGATCGCCAGGAGCAGGATTGGGAACCCCTGCTCTAGAGACTCTCCTGCTTTAGAGCAGTCATGGTTAATGATATGCTAAAGCCCGCCGATACGTTGACATGATTGGTTACAAGGTAGTTTGTGACGTCAGAAACACCAGCGATTTCAAACTGCAGGTTTGAGACTGTCCTTTTTCACTGCAGTTTTAAATAGAAAATAATCAGCAATGGTATTGACTTATGAATTTGCACATGGTTTGTCTTAAATCATATTAAAAACACCACATAGACATATAAACAACATTAAAAACTTGATTTTCACCACAGGGGGACTTTAATACAAAGATTGCAATTCTTCTATGATGAGTCTCTGAAGGCTAATCTCTAATTATCTTCTGATTGGCATCACTTTTCAAATTCGCTGTATTCTGCTTTTATGTCTCCATCACACACAATACCATTCAGTTGTTTAAATTCTCATTTTGTGTGTAAAGACATTATGGAGAAATTATTGCTCTTCATTCATTGTGTACTGTGTCAGAGTATCCCAGAGTAAAAATCCAACAATTCATTAAAAACCAAGACCAGAAAGTTTCAGTGAAATACTAGAGCAAATACAGCAACTGGGTTCTAATGTCATATTACAAGCTCCCAAGAAATCAAGAGCATCAAGTTACATATTTAATTTGATCAGAGTTAATATTAATTTGCATTCTTAACTACCTGAGTATGTTCAGGTGACAGTGTGAACTCTTTAGTCCAAAAGACAGCAGCTTCACTCCTGAATCCATCAGGGAATTGTTACTCAGATCCAGCTCTCTCAGAGGAGAGTGTAATAATTGTAGAACTGAAGACAAACTTTCACAACACTGACCAGTGAGATTACAGTTGGCCAATCTAAACAAAAATAAAGCAGGAACAAATCAACACCAGTGTCAAAAAGATGAGATATAAGATATGTTTACAATAATGTACTAAACACAATAAAAAAAATTATTTTGCGTTTTTCGCATACGGATGTCAACATTGTCAAAACGATCCTGTTCACATGGATCGTTCACACAATTAAATATTCTGTATATTTTACACCAGGGCTGGGCAACTCTGGCCCTCAAGATCCACTTTCTTGCAGAGTTTAGCTCCAACCCCAATAAAACTCACCTGCTTGTAGCTTTTTAGTAATCCTTTAGACGTTGATTAGCTGATCAGATGTGTTTATTGTTGGAGCTAAGCACTGCAGGAAAGTGGATCTCACTTGTATTTTGGCATGAGGTAATAAAATGTAACTTGTTAAAATAGGCACATAATATAATATTGAGATATTGATTGATATACACCTGAATTGAATCATATCGTAATCGCATCACAGAATTGTTTGAGGTATCGGCAAATATCGTATCGTTGGCTATGAGAATCGATATTGTATCGTATCAGGATTGTAACGGATGTCTAAATATGGTCATAAGATACCGTTGGTTAAGCGGAACTAAGGCAGAACTGTTTTACCAAGAGCCATAAACAGACGCACAGTCGCACACAATAGACAATGCTAAAGTAATATGAAACACAAATTTAAGAGTCGTTGATGTTTCTTTGAACCCTCCCTTCTGTGAGCAGTTAATGAGGTATGTTTGATGAACTGTCCGATTTACACCCCTAGCTATTGTGACGAGCGTCCTGAGTCCACGTCAGCGTTGCCCTGGAAACTCACGAGGAGCACCTGCTCACAGGTCGTCACAGGCTGATCGGCCACACCTGCGGCTGATTAACCTGCCTGCATATAAGCAGCATGCTCACAGACAAAGGTGGAGAAGCCTCTCCATGAGACAGCAGACTAACGTTCTCTCTCTATCCCGTTCCAGAAAGCAGTGTGTGACCGATCAGCACCGCCACGAGCACCGCACGGATTCACCCTCACCTGGACATGACCGAGGGCACTCCTGCAAGCAAGAGCACCCCCACCACTCAGGTATACACTTGTCTTTCAATAAAATCCACCCTCCGGGGCCTTAAACTGAGCTCTCCCTGTTGTGTGATCCCTCCACCCTGCCACACTATGATCATCGAAAGCCCCCACTCTGAGAGCCAGGTTGATGTCCCAGTCAAGTACCACCAATATCAGGATGTCTTCAGTTCCCAGAAGGCATCCCAACTTCCTTCACATAGACCATGGGACTGTGCCATCGATATTTTGCCAGGTGAATATCGGGTCATGCCCTATGGGCAGGTGAACGCCTTTTTAATCTTCCAGAGCTTCAGGAACAAAGTGTTCTGGGAGTACCTCCTTCATCATTGTTTATATTAACAATATCTTGATTTCCTCCTGGAACCTGACTGATCACCATGTCACCCTCACCATGGAAAGGCTGCAGGAACACCACCTCTACCTGAAGCACAAGAAATGCGAGTTCCACCAACCCTCCTCATACTTTCTCAGCTGACGTACAAGCTGTTCTGTCTTGGCTTCAAACTTCTAAAACTTCAAACTTCATAGTTTTCTCTGATTTGCAAATGTATACCACCACTTTATTCACAACTAGAGCATCATTGCAGTGCATCTTACCTCCCTGTTAAAAGTCTCTGTCCTGGAGCAACTAAGCTAGTACCGCCTTTCAACTGAAGAATGTCTTTACTACAGCTACAGTCCTTCTGCTTCCCGATCCAGAGTTAACTTTTATCGTGAAAGTCGCATGGAAGCAACGGGAATTCAGCCAGTTTTGACCCATGTGCCTTCTAACCCAAGAAGAGCAAAATGATGATATGGGCATCCGGGAGCTTTTGGCAAGCAAGCTGCCACTAGAAGAATGGTGCAACTGGCTCGAGGGTTCCCATACTACTTTCATTGTCATTATGATCACCGGAATTTGAAGTACCTGAGAGAAGCTTGGCGTTAAACCCTCACCAGGCCTGGTGGGCCTTGTATTTCACCCAATTCAATTTCTACATACCGTCCAGGGTCCAAGGGTCCAAGATGCCCTCTCCCATATTCATGCACCAGGTCCATCTCTCAATGAACCCGAAACAATCTTGCCACCTGGATTGATCATCAGCCCGATCTAGTGGACCCTGGACACTCGCAGTGAGGAAGCCAATTCCACTAAACCTGTTCCGCCAGTATGTGCCATCATCTTTCTATTGTCATCTAATGGATGTTCCCCCTGTCCCATGTCGAAGACCCTTGTGGCACCTTCCTTACAAGCTCCTTCCACTCCCTGTTCTATGTCGACCCTGGTCACATCTAGGAGTGGATTTCATCACAGATCTGCTGGCATCAGAGACCTTCACCTGTGTATTGGTTGTACTGGATCACTTCCCAAAGGCCTGTCGTCTGGTGCCATTGAAGGGCCTCACCACGGCTTTGGAGACCACAGAGGCCTTATTCCATCATATCCTCCACAACTTTGGTCTTCAGTTCATCTCCCAAGTCTGGAGGTCTAGAAGAGCCAGGTTAACACCAGAAGAGCAGAAACACCTACTTACCAACCAGGACAAATGATGTACTGTCACAGCTACACCAGGCTAGTCTTCCTCATCACCATCACACAACACTATTCGTTCACCCTTGCCAGAATTCTGATCACACACACCTGTCACTCATCAGCGTGACAATCAATCAATCTACATGTCTGGACTTGTTAGTGTTTCTACATTCATCAGACTCTCGTTACCAACCTAAGGACTTACCTTCTATCATCCATGTGATCTTCCTCATTCCCCAGCATCATTCTACTCTAGCGTCTCTTCGTCTTCATACACAGCTCTGGTCTGATCAGCCCAGTTTTGTTTTGTTTGTCATATCTGTCTTCCTATATCTGACACAACCATTTCAGGTTGTGCAGTCTCTACTAATGAGCTCATGAACTGAATAAGGTGTGATAGATGAGGGAGACATACAAAATGTGCAAGGCTGGTGATATTCCAGGCAGGTTACAGAACCACTGTTGTAAGCTTTGGTCCACTGCCAGCATCCCTCCAGTCCAGAGGATCTCCTACTCTCAATCCTACCTCAAATCTACCTCTTCCTGCCTACCATGCTGCGAGTCCTATACCCAATCTGGTTCCACTGCCTTCTCTTCCAGCTACTTGCTTAGTCAGGGTTTTGTACTCATCTCACAAATTTTTATTTATTACAAAATGACACTAATAAAAAAAGTGTTTTTAAATAGTCATTTGGTCACAGTTATCAGACAATGCGGATCTGACATAAAATCTGATCTCTACAAAACACTTACGCATACACATATTTGATTATATAGTGAATATGTCAAAGTCACACCTCAGTATGTACAGTTGACAGTATGAACTCATCAGCCCAGTAGAGAGGAGCTTCACTCCGGAATCCCGCAGGTCATTGTTACTCAGGTCCAACTCTATCAGAGGGGAGTTTGATGATTGTAGAGCTAAAGACAAACTTTCACAGCACTGACTAGTCAATTGACAACCTGCCAGTCTGAAAAAAATAAAGGATTCAGTAATTAAAATGTCAGAATTAATTGACATCTGACTGCCATTTACCATTTACATACTTTCCTTGTCAAATAAATCTTATACTATCAATAAGCCACCAATTATATTTTGGAATCATTCATAAGATACATTTAATTTATAACTGAATTAATTAAGCAAAACTAAAGTGTAATTAAATAGCACCAAGAGAGCAACAAAAGTGGAAATATCAAAAGGATGAAAAATTAATGGGCAGACGATGCAGCAAAGATTGAGGAAAAAGGGGAAAAATAATCCGTAATTAAAGCAGTAGTGAAAACACAGGATTCAAAATCAAACAATAAGTCTAAACCAGTTTGTTAATATTCATAGCTTCTGAGTCTACAGGCTGCTGAAATCCTTGACAAATAAACAAAATCTGTCCCAGATTCCATTCATAGAGACATTAGGCACTTTACTGGTTTCTTTCTTCACATTCATTTTCTCCCTTTCAGAGTTTACACATGCATGCCAAAAACCTTTTCCTTTCCCTTACATTTTCTCTCCTTCCTTTTTTCATTTTCTTTGAGCTTTTCAATCTCTCACTAGCACAACTTTGTTTCTTAAAGGGACAGTGTTTTCTACACCAAATAGACTTGCTACAACATAATAAGTTAAACATACTATCTTTTTAGGTTGTAAGTAGTCAGCATTCAAATACACATGAACAGTTAAAATACAGCAAAAACTATTATTGACACAATAATCAGCCAGTAATACATTGACTGCTCATAGATTGTGCACGTCTAATAGTAAATGTGAAGGTGAAACCTCAGTATGTTCAGTTGACAGTGTGAACTCGTCAGTCCGTCCGAGAGCAGCTTCACTCCTGAATCTCGGATGTCATTGCTACTCAGGTTCAGCTCTCTCAAATATGTATTTGATGATTGTAGAGCTGAAGACAAACTTTCACAGCACCGATCAGAGAGACCACATCCACCAAGTCTATAACAGAGGATAACAGTGCAATGAGCAGGAGATGGATATTAAAATCATGTTTTTAATATTCTGTACATGACAATGTATTTTAATGATCACAAAGCTTTCAGTCCTGGTTCTAAAAAGGCTGCATCCACATAAAGTTTATCCTTCAATAACTTACAATTCTTTGCACATTTCCACATTTGCACATTTCCACAATTAATTTTAATAGTATTTCCATGCAGTGACCATGGGGGTGGAAACATTTATGACAGCCATGAACCCTTACTGGTCTCATTAGCTGCATTTCCAAGGCAAGGCAATGCAAGTTTATTTATATAGCACACACTTGCCAATGTTTCGCATACATTTGGCCAATCAATGTACACTTACATCGCTGGTTGTTCCTATTGCACAGTGTTAGACCCTACTTTGAAGTCGGAACCAATTTAGATCCCTTAGACACCTTTCCTAGAACTAATCGTTCCCAGTTCATGAGGAGCAAATATGCCAAAAAGCGGGTAATTCCAACATTAGTTATAGGAACTATGAAAAGGTTCCTCTGGTGCGAAAGCCCCTCTTCTTGATACTGGACTAATGCATCCGCATATGTCATAAATGACATATACTGTGGTTAACTTACATAACTCATAAGTCCTATTCTCTGTCCATGAGCTCCCACTGTTGCTCTGCCTGAATGGATAGCGGTACAGTGAGACGTAGGATCACTCAAACCTCCTCATATTGCATAATTTTGTGAAAAAAGTAATAAAAAATGCTCATTCGTTATAAAGTAATGTTACTTAAACATTTGATATTTTATCAACATTTTTTCAAAATGTGTGTAAACCTTTGGACTTAAAATCTTTAATGGATCTGATTTGTGCATTCCTGTGATTACAAATAAATGGAAGCAAGCAACTGGAAAAGTATGTATGTGTGTTTTCTTTGATTCAGCATGATTGATGTTCACTTCTGTTTAATTTGTGAATTCTGAGGTCCCGGAACAACGGGAAGGGACAGATCTGGCAAGTTAGTGGGGTAGGGAAAGGTAACAGAACATAGCCTATATATTAGGGGTGAAACGGTACATGTCGGTACATCCAAAACTGTACGGTACGGACTGTTTGATGGAACACAGTCAGTCACAGGTGATCCACACTCCAATCCAGAAGGGGGTGTGCGCGGTAATGCATTGTAGTCTTTTAACCAGCATTAACCACCAATAATCGCAATAAGCTGTTTTTTTACTTTCGATAAGAAACAAAGTGTTATCTTTCAAATTCTGTTGATTTTTATCATACAACTCAAACAATAAATGCCGTTTTGATGCTTTTTGATGTGGCGTAACATTGCTATATAGACGCCTCAGTTCAAATGGCAGCGTGGAGCGCGAGTGAATGCAATCATCCATTCCTCTTCACTATATTTACAGAATGAACATCTGAAGGTATGTTGAAAGATTCAGTACAACTTACTGAAACATATCTCATGTAATCGCTCAATCAGTGTTTCAACCATGGAAAGACATCTATAAAACAGCTTGTAAACAATGTCACGTAGTATACATTTACCTCAGAAATGCCATTCAGTGTTCACAAATCTTTCACTAAACATATGCACTGTATTAGCCTATATATTAATTATATTTTACTTAACCTGTTAGTGATGTCTTAATTATTTTATATATTTTAAAATAAATCTGTCATGAAAACAAGTTATGACTGCCACTGTGTAAATGACCATATTTCAACTAGAGCTGTCAAGTGATTAATTTTTTTTTAATCTAATTAATGACATAATGTGGCGATTTATTAATCTAATTAATCACACATCAAATTTGACTGAGAAATTATCCCCTAAAGATAATTTGAAGTCATTATTGTGTAAAGCATCAAATAAACATTACAAAAAGTAGATTCAGAAAAAAATATTTTGATTCAATATAGAATTTATTACACAAACTTTTGATGACTGAATGTTCATTTTTTTGGGTGAACTATATCTTTATTTATTTTTCTATTAATATGGAAATATGATATTTTTAAAAATGAAATTATACTCTAAATAAGAAACTAAAACTGCCAGTAGGTGGTGGTAAATGTCTAATTCATTCTATTCATTCAAACAGTTGATTCATTCAGGACTGAAGTATTGTGTCTAAAATAACAACATTAACTTCTTAAATTTTAGATTTCTCTTATCTACATATATGCATTTTAAGACATTTGAAGGCCAAAAAACTAGACAATAATAGCTTTAAAATCTCTCCTTGTCATCTCCATCATCACTTTCTTTTCCACCCTCAGTCTAAATTATCAGTGGCCTGGTTTCACAGACAGGGCTTAGCCTAAGCCAGGATTAGGCCTTAGTTTAATTAGTGCATTTAAGTAGCTTTTATTAACGTACCCTAGAAAAAAACATTATGGATGTGCATCTTGAGACAAAACAATGGCACTGATATATTTTAAGATATTTCAGTACAAGTTACTTTCAGTTAAAACAGCTCAAACATACATTTTAGTCTAGAACTAGCTTAAGCCTTGTCTGTGAAACTGGGGGTTTGTCTTTTCCCCTCCTAAAGCTGAGCTTTGACCGATAGTCTTTTCATTTTCATCTGTGATTGATGTTTATATATTTTATGAATCATTTTCTTAGAGAAGTTAATTTACTGAACGCTACCAGGAAAGCTAGGTTTAAGCTAAGTTCATTTAATTAATTCACAATATGTGCATTTATTATTAATCAAATGCCTAATATATGATGAAAACGGCTTTGTTATTGTTTCCTGAGGCCGGGTTCACACTGCACGCGTCAGCGGAGCGTGAACTGCAGCTGCAGAGACGCGCGAGTATTCACACTGGAAGCGTTTGTACAGCGTCACAGCAGCACCTCCAAGATACATATAAAGTGAGCATTTCTTTACAAAGACAGATATAAATTTGTTTTTATAAGTTGGTCATTTATAAACTTGATAGTCTTGAAAGTTTGTTAACATGCAAGGTGTACAACACTCGCATATAAACGTAAAATAAATAAAAATAAATTAAAAAAAGCCTTGTGTCATCCATTGCTGCACACAAATGAGGTAAGCTTTGTGTTTTACATCATCTGACGCATGAACATGTTTACAACACAGCAAACTCAGCGAAAAAAGGCAGCAAACTCGGGTTTGATTTGGGTATGCAAGAGCCTATACGGCTGTCTGTGTAATAACTAAAATAATGTTTATATATCATATTTTCTGGCTAGTTTAGTAAGTTTTTTTATAATAGGTATACCATACTTTAACCCAAACTGAATAATTAAAAACAAGTTTAAATGAGTAAATCTTCTATAAATATTTTTTAATATTAATTTTCTTTCCTGACATACTTCAATTCTTATTAAAACACACTAGATATGCTTATTCTGTGCATTCTGAACACTTTTTGTGTGAAATCATATTTATTTTTTCCATCAAAGGTGTACTTTCACTTTAATTAAGTGTTAGCAGTGCAGCAAAAATAGACCCAGCGCCGAAACGATTGCGGCACTGCCGCTTCTGCTCTGCTTCTGCTACACGCTGCCGCGCAGCCTCTGCGTGCGGTGTGAATGCTTTCATCTTTTAACATGGGCGCCAAAAAAAATACGCTCTGCTGATGCGTGCGATGTGAACCCGGCCTGACCCCTCACATTGACAGTTATGCTGCTACTAATTATTACATGAATCACGTAAATTATAACTACTATTCAAAATGGAAAAAATCATAAGACTGAAGTTTATTAGTTTGCATCCCTGATTATTTTTGTTGGCCGTTCAATATTTCAAGCAACAGTTATCAAGAAATGGGCAGTTTAGCAACTTACATCATATCTCGCACTTTATGACCATTAACCGAAGCGTTGCCCTGAAATTCGCGCTCAGCAACTGCCGTGAACATAAAGCCCGCCTAGTTTGATTTGACTGGTCCTCTCAAATATTTTAACATTGACGACCGGTGACAGATCACTGACAGCTCAGATGAGAAAGTCAGTTATCTTGGTGCTGTGCAATATCCTTGCAGCACTAGACTGAATACTATATTAGGCAATTATTTAACAACCTTCATCAACTATATGAAATGTCAGATGACCTACATAGGTCTGGGGGCGGGGCAAGTGCGTTAAATATTAACGCATTATTTTTTCCCGTAATTAATTAATCTAATTAACGCATTAAATCGTCAGCCCTAATTTCAACAATGAATTGGAGAAACATAATTTTATAATTAGATATAGAAGTTAATACAAAAACTGCCCTATGTGCAATTTAGATGTTTAAATATATATATATTTTTTTTTTCAAATTATTATTATTTAAATGTTGATGATTATATCTAAAAATGAATAGCAACTGAATTTAATGGTTTGGGCTAAGTTGTTAATTGCAACCTTTAATATTATAGTAATGTGCAAGCAAGGGCTCCCTATATAGTTTACAGCATTAGCAGAGAACATCCTTAACATTTTTAATTACAATTGAATGGATTTAAAGACAAAAGCCCTATTCGGATGGTATTTGTTTATCATGTGGAAGTCTGTATAATAATAATATTGGCATTGCACCTCAGTGATAAAACTTGTGCATTCGGATGGCGATTTATTCATGGTGGAGGAGCGCTCACGTGTTAGGATGATTGTCTGATGTGAATAAAACGGCACATGCTTATATAAAATCATATTTAATAATTGTATCCTATTTATTATTTGATTATTTGAATCTCCTGTTTAAAAATAGGAAGATTAACGCGCTATATAGTTGAAATGGTTTTGTCTTGCATTTTATCTCAAATTATGTCATTTTAAAAATGGGGAATTTAGCAGAAATAAGTTAATGCAGCCTCTTATTTACAGTAGGCTACTTGAGGTAAGCATGAAGCTGCTTGGTTTATAATTTTAATGCAACTGTATATAATAGGCTAACGTTACATATTTTAAAATTGAATTGCACACATGTTTCTGCCAGAATAAATGCCCATTTGTGCTTTATTTCTCTTTCTTCTTTTTGTTCTTAACATCTTTCCGCCGCTGTGGAGCGGTGATGGAATATTGTTCTTGTAAATACAATATTTCTGCAAAAATGTATCTTTAAAATGCGTGTAAACTACAGCGAAGCTCAACACTTATCATACGGTGCTCCGCAGTGGCCAAAAAGGATTTCAACAGTGAATTTTGTATTGATCTCTTGTTGTAAACGCAGAGATGTGGATTCAGACGGCAATTAAATTCCCACACAGTAGGTAATTCGGCCGGGGGATTTTATGCTTGTGGTAGGAGAAAAACACAGACGTTCTGGGTTCAGAGGGCAATAACATCACAGACTACCCCCTGTAAATGGTGAAAATACTTTGCGTCCCCCTGAGAAACAATTACCGTCCAAATAGGGCTAAAGACACAGTTTGTTCAGTAAACCACTGTTTAATAAAAAAAGAAAAAAATATTTAGTTTTCTCATCCTGCTGTACTGAACCGTGACTTCAAAACTGAGGTACGTACCGAACTGTCATTTTTGTGCACCCTTTAAACCTCTACTATATATGGCCTATATATGCACAATCTCAGTCAGGCTTCCATCCAATTATTTTGATGCACATTTTGAGAATGTGCATCAGATGTGCATAAGAATCAGAATAGGCTTAGCAAAAACAATACGCGACTAAACCTGATTTCCATCCCTTTTCATTATATTCAAAAGAACAAAATCATCACTTCCCAGGAAATTCTAGTGATTTCTTTAATATTAATAAGATATTAACAGACAAAAGATGGTAAAAACATGTCTAATGTGTAGGAATGACAGCACAGCAGCTTGTCACAGGGAGCACTATATGCATTCATCCGTCATTATGAATTTGCAGTGCAGATCTTAGGCCCTGTTTCTACTTGTCAATCGGATCACAAGTAGAAGTAAATTGGATCACTCACACAGAGACCTGCCGAACACGGAGAGTGCGTGTTAGAAATCAGAAATGGTGAGAGAACATTGTGCTTGGTATGTTTTTCATCTTCAAACCAAACTTGGGTCTTCAGCCGACAAAGTTTAAATCCCATCTGGCTAGCGCGCTTTCCATAATGTTTACGCGTTAGGTCAGTAGGTGGAGAGTATGTGGTCTTTAATGGCTGTTCAAACACATTTGACCACATGAGTGTTTCCAGAATGAAAGCAATCTGTTCAAATGCATTTTCGACTACCTCTGGAAGTGGTCAAAAGTGGACAAGCTCAAAACGTTTTACTCCCCGTTTACACCTGTATTTAGCATCATCCACTTGTGATCCAATCGACCAAAATGCATCTTAATACCAGGTGGAAACAGGGCCTCAGATTTCAAAAGTGTCAAAAAGATGACCCTACAACAGTTTAAGTTTGTATTCGACTGATTCGACACCAAATTTAAGAAAGATCAGCAAGATTTTAGATGCGATGCTTAGTCCGAAGATTAAATATGTAAATATGTTTCCATCGCAGTTTATGTACATTTCGTTTTTGTTGAATAATAGGCTAAATGATTCACCTCAAGCGAGTGTACAAGTTTCATTTTGGAGATTTTGTTCACATCTTGTGCAATATCCAAAAATATGCATAGTTTTTTCAGAAAACCATTAAAGATTCGTATGACGTGACCCATTTAAAATATTACTTACATTATTTCAACAGCTAAATGAAGCCAATTATGCATGCATAAGTTTTAGAAAACCGCTTCACAAATAACAGAAGTGCATCAAAGTTTTTATAGACTATTTTTTGTCATGTGTTGGAAATGCAAATAGCAGTCAAATCCAATAGATCATTGCCAAAACATGGCATGGACCAGTTTGTAGCAGCATTTCTTCCACTTCTTAATAATTTTTTTTAAAATACATTTAACATGATTATTAACATGGAGCAAGTTATTGATAACATTATCATCATTATACTTAATTTTTCTGAACATATGTACACAGGTCATAACAAATATCTTTCAGTGGTGTATGCCAAGTCAGGATTCGGAGGTGCCAGATGTGGCTTGTTCTGGCACAAATTAAGCCCTGCTCCTGACACAAAATAATAAATTACTGTTATTGTAACATTTTTTTTATCATAAATCATTGGTCAAATATTAATGCTGGAGTCTTACATCTTTAAGTAAAGACCAAATGTCATGTTCTTTTTGCAACGTTAAAGGGTTAGTTCACCCAAAAATAAAATTTCTGTCATTAATTACTCACCCTCTTACTACACCACTAAGACCTTCATTCATCTTTGGAACACAAATTAAGATATTTTTGATGAAATCCTTTTAATCTCCCATAGAAAGCAATGTAATTACCGTCATACAAGGTCCAGAAAAGTAGTAAAAACATAGTTAAAATAGTCATTGTGACTACAGTGGTTCAACCTTAATGTTATGAAGTAATAAGAATTCTTTTTGTGTGAAAAAACAAAACAAAAATAATGACTGTTCAACAATATCTTCTCTCCCCTGTCTTACGGCTGCGCTGTTTACGTCCAGTGCTTCCAGGTTCTAAGTCAGAACGCCAACTCAGTATTGGCCGACGCTGTAACACGTGACCAGCACAACGCATAAGTGTGATGCTGATGCAGGAGCCGGCCAATAATGAGCCGTTGTTCTGACGTAGAACCTAGAAGCGCTGGATGTAAACAGTGGTCCAGAAAAGGGCGGGTTTTAGGGCAGCGCTGAGGGCTACTAGCCTGACAGTGGAAACGCAGCTTGATTTTGGCCTTGCAGCTCAAGGTCCGAGGCTATTGTCTCCACCCTGCATGTTGTTAGCCCTAGCTCAACAGTGGAATAGCAGCTATTTTAGTGCAGTACTGGGAACTCTGACCCTAAAGACTCTGACCCTCTGACCCCACTTTCCTGCAGAGCTTAGCTCCAACCCTAATCAAACACACCTGTTACTCGCCCTGTAACTTTTTTATGAATGGTGGTGAGAATTTAATATCATGTTTAATTGCATGTTTGCTGTAACAGCACTGTGTTTTTATTTTCGATTCACTGTAAATGCTACTACGTTTGTGACGCTTTAATTTGCATTTGGGAACGCAACATTCATCATTAGAATCACTTATAATTCTGTTGTTTACAAAGAGAAGTTTCAGTCTTACATGATCCTTCAGAAATGCTGATTTGCTGCTCAAGAAACATTCACTATTTATTATTAAAAGTGTTAAAAAGCAGTTTTTGCTGCTTAAAATTTTTGTGGAAAAAATTATACCATTCAAACATTTATGGTAAAATTTAAAAAAAGAGAAAAAATAATACTTTAATTTATCATACATTAAAGTGATGAAAAGTGAGTGAAGACATTTAAAATGTTACAAAATATCTCTATTTAATAAATGCTATAAATTTAATATATTTGATAAATGCAAAAAAAAAAAAAAAAAATTTCAACATTGATAATAATCAAATGTTTCTTGAGCATAATCAAATTGGAGTGATGATGCTGAAAATTCTGCTTTGCCTCACAGGAATAAATTACATTTTATAATATATTAAAATAGAAAACTTTTTTTTTTTTTTTTCCTTTAATTTGTAACAATATTTTTTTTACTGCATTTTTGATCAAATAAATGAGCAGAAGAGATTTATTTTAAAATCATTTAATTGTTTCCAAACTTTTGGCAGGTACTTTAATAATAACAATTCTATTAATACTTATATTATATAATATATTAATTATTATGATTATTACATGCTGTTTTCTATTTTTACAGGACAATAGTATGTATTACAATATAAAATGCAGTATATCTTTTAATGCAATAAAATACGTATTTAAAAAAAAAAAATAAATAAATAAATAAATAAATAAATAAGTGCCGGGGACATGGCTTGGGGGTGTGGCCGGATTTTCCTGCTTTTTTATCTCTAGCTGATCACATGCCTGATCTACCTACCTGCAGAGTTCAGATCCAACCTCTGTAATTTTCAAGTTCTCCTGAAGATCTTAATTTGCTGCTTCAGCTGTGTTTAATCAGGGCTGGAGCTGAACTTTGCAGGGAGGTAAATCTCCAGGAACAGGGTTGAGCACCCCTGAGCTAAAACACAAGCCTACAATCTTCAGGAAGGATACAGCCTCAATATTGTCCAGCCTTGTAATTGAGAAGCCCCATTGTACATGTCTTCCTTATTTAAAACACCTGATTTAGATCTTCAGGCTAGGGAACTTAACAGATTGTGTCAGATAAGAAAGAAATACAAAATGTGCAGTGCTGTGGGTCCCCAGGGCCAGGATTGAAAAACCACTGCCAAAGCTAATACACTGTATGACAAGAAGCTCTCTAAAAACACTTCATGACTGATGCATTACCTGTCTGAAAACCCTAACCAAAGCACATGAGATAGAATCAGAATATGGAGGTGAGCTGAGAGTATGTGATGAAGCACAGCTGGAGACTCTTCATCCTCATCACTGGCTGTTTCCATCATCCTTTTTTTATGCGCATTTTGAAGTATCGCATCAGAAACGAGTGATGGAAATGCCACATTTTGAATAAAAATCCCTTAATTCACAAAAAAGTTTTTACGCTCACTTGAGGTTTTTTTGAATAGTGTCAAAAAGAGTGAATTATGGGAGATGGAAACGCATTTACTAAATAAATTCTGACATAGCAAACATTGAACCCATGTGACTAATCGTAATCGGCTGTTTCCGCTGATGGTGTTGTAACAGAAAACTTTATATTTGATTCTGTTATGATGTATTAATTCTGGATGTACTGGCGCTCGTCGTATATATGCGTGTGTGTAATGCATTTACCCCTCTGGGCTTGCCGTGGATAGGGTCAGGCACATGGGTTACTGTTGGTTACTAGGTTACCAATAGCACCATCATCTGCTCAAACAGCTTGATGGAAACAGACCTAATTCACATTTGTCTTTTTTCTTTTTTTGCTAACTTTGAAGAGATTTGCTTCACGTTTGGATGGAAACCCAGCTATAAACTCAAATGACATTCATGTGCCTCCATGAACAGTGTTGGGAAACACTATACTATGAAATACTTTGTTTGTTTTATAAATTGTGTGCTTTGAACTCTGACTGAGATTATAAACAGTTTCCACATTGCTGTGCTTCTACTGCCTATTGTTTAGTGTGGCTTCAACTGTTTATATCCTTTCTTCTTCAATACCCATACAAAAATTATGTAATTCTTTCCACATTTGTGTTCTATGAATAAAAATAGGATTATGGTTCCATAGATTAATTATTTTAAACCTCAACTACATACAAATATGCCATTAATGAATACTCACAGAGCTTTTCTGCAGTTCATCACAGCTGGTATCAGTCTCCATCTATTCTCATATGATGCGTTGTATTTCATGAGGTCAAACTCATCCAGCACCTCTTCTGACATCTGAAGCATGTAGCCTATTGCTGAGCAGTGAGCAGGAGTGAGTATATCTGAGTGTTTGTCTGATTTCACAATTTCCTGAATCTCCCTGTACAGAGTCTGATCCTTCACTTCCAGCAGACAGAGAAACAGACTGATGGATCTGTCAGCCGAGATACCGTGACTTTCTTTGATTGCATTTTTAATGTACAGTGTGGTTTCTCTAATGCTCTCTGAGTTAGTCTCTGTGTGTGTCAGTAGATCCTTTAAGAGTTTCTGATTGGACTCCAGTGAGACACCCAGCAGAAACCGCAGAAAAAGATCCAGGTGTCCATTTTCAGTCTGAAGGGTTTTATCGACTGCTGATGATAGTAGTGCAGACATGTTTTTCGTAGAGCTGTACTTCTCATGTTTATCATTCAGAAACAACTGCAATGGCTCCATGTTCTTTGTCAGATGGCAGTAAAACACATAGAATGCAGCGAGAAACTCCTGAATACTCAGATGTATGAAGCAGTAGACTTTCCTCTGATGAATCACAGATTCCTCCTTAAAGATCTCAGTGCAAATCCCAGAATACACTGAGGCATCAGAGATGTCTATGCCACTCTCTCTCAGGTCTTCCTCATAGAACATGACATTGCCCTTTATCAGCTGTTTGAAAGCCACTACAGCAAGTTTTACAATCACTTCTCTGTTGGACTGCAGGAGTTTCTCTGGATCTCTCTCATCATACTTCTGATTCTTCTTGTTAATCTGAATCAGGAGGAAGTGGATGTACATTTCAGTCAGAGTTTGAGGGATTTCTGCACTCAGATCTTCTTTCAAGAGCTTTTGAAGCACAGTGGCTGAGATCCAGCAGAAGACGGGAATGTGGCACATGATGTGGAGGCTTCTTGCTCTTCTGATGTGTGAGATGATTCTGCTGGCTTGATGCTCATCACTGATTCTCTTCTTGAAATATTCCTCCTTCTGAGGCTCACTGAATCCCTGAATTTCTGTCAGACGGTTGATGTATTTGTAGGGAATCTGACTGGCTGCTGCTGGTCTGGTGGTGATCCATATGAATGCAGAGGGAAGCAGCTCTCCTTTCATGAGGTTTGACATCAACACACTCACTGATGAAGTCTCAGTCACATCAGAAACTTTCTCACTGTCTTTAAACATCAGTGTCATTCTGCTTTCATCCAGACCATCAAAGATGAACACAACTTTAGACTCCTCGTAAATCTTTGAGTCCAGATCTTTAAGTTCAGGATGAAAGTCCAGCAGAAGTCTGTGAAGACTGTACTGATCATCTCGAATCAAGTTGAGATCTCGAAATGGAAGCACAAACATGAAATCTACATCCTGATTTGCTTTTCCCTTGGCCCA
Organism: Ctenopharyngodon idella; assembly: GCF_019924925.1. NCBI lineage: Eukaryota > Metazoa > Chordata > Actinopteri > Cypriniformes > Xenocyprididae > Ctenopharyngodon > Ctenopharyngodon idella. Next base: position 21,301,724 of record NC_067223.1, read on the forward strand.
GTCCAAAACAAACTTCTGCACAGAGACGGTTTTTCCAATTCCAGCGATGCCTTTAGTGAGAACAACCTTTATTTTGTCTTTCTCATCACATCCTGGCTCAGGTAAGGAGTTAAATATATCATTGCAGTAGATTTGAGTGTTATGTGAATTCTTTATTCTGGGTGCTTTCTCCATTTGTAAAACCTCATGTTCTTCATTCACTCCTTCTCTCTCTCCCTCTATGATGTAGAGCTGTGTATAGATGCTGTTCAGGAGGGTTTGATTCTCTTGGAGTTTGATTCCCTCAAATAAGCTCTCATACTTGTTCTTCATGCTGGTTTTGTGTAGATCTTTGACTTTGTCTAGTTTATTATTTACTGATTGGTGATAATTCTGCTGCAGGTCTCCAGGCTGATCATCTCTATTCACACTGCAGAAACGAGAACAACAACACAAAGGATGAATGAGAGCAAGATCATCTAGGTCATGTGTGTAATTTTCAAAACCAGCTCAGATACAATAATAACTTTTTTAAAATGCAGAATCTATCATAGATAAGCAAGAGTAAGGGTAATACTTTAGGCCCTGCTTCTACCTGGTATTAAGATGCGTTTTGGTAAATCAGATAAAGTAAGGTAAACTTTATTGTCCCACCTGGGGAAATTTGTCATAAAATTATATTATAAAACACAATAAAAACGAACAATAGCAACAGAATAACAACAACAACAACAACAAAAAGAATATACGAATAAATAAAATTACAACTCCATACTGCCACTGTTTAACAGCTTTATAGACACAGGAATAAATTAGACTGCCCAATTAAAAAATGATCACAAACTTTTGATCAACACCATGAATTCTCAGACGACGTAAAAAGTGCAACTGTTGTTGTAACTTACTACAGAGATTATCTACCTGGATATTCCATGTCAGTGAATTATCAAAAAATACACCAGCCCTGCGTCCCAATGTCCATACTATCCATCCTAAATAGTATGTGAGATTAAAATAAGTGTGTCCCAAAGCATAGTATGTTGAAAACAGTATGCCAAAAGTCCCCGGATGGTCTACTATTTCCGGTAGATTTTGGAAGTGTGGATCCGTGCACACTATAAAGACTAATATTGCCCACAACCCATTGCGCTTTGGATGAGGATTCAGTTCAGAACTACAAACACGAGTAAAAAGTGTTAAAAAAAAAACTACAAAACATGGCGGACAGTGAGAGGTTTGAGTGACAAATAATCAGTTTAACCTGATGGAAAATATTTATTTAATGTTATCCGTGTTATATTTCATCTGCAATGCCAATGTTGACTTTTATAAAGATCCGATTGGCCATTAACTTTTAAATGCATCATTATGCATATGAGGAGAGTCTCCACATGAAAGACCCACGACTGCAGATCAACGTGCTACTGCATTTCTCTCTGATATGGTAGGAAATTATCTAAATGAAATGTGGTGGAGGATGTAAGATGATTGACAGGCCAGTTTACGGTGACAGGATGCGACAGAGAGCAAAGATGCAATTGTATGACGTGATAGTATGTCCCAAAGCTTGTCTACTCTTTTGCTACACACTCAAAAGTATGTATTTTTCGTACATCTAAATAAATTTGTAAATTTACGAATAAAAGACGTGCATATGAGCTAGAATCCTCTAGATGCCTGTTTATGAAATGTGTTATAGCTATAACAGCATCATCTGTACTTCTATTGCTCCTATATGCAAATTGAAATGGGTCTGAATGACAGCTGACCTTTGTTTTTACAAAGTTGATCATAATTTTCTCCAAGCACTTCATTACTATGGAAGTAAGTGCCACTGGACGATAGTCATTATTCTCCTTACAACTAACCTTTTTTGGGACAGGGATAATAATAGAAATTGAGGAAACTGTATGTGTGTCTAAAGACTTCTGGTAAATGGGGCACCAGTCTTCTGCCAGCTCTTCACTGCACGATTTCAATAACCACCCAGAGATGCCGTCTGGCCCAGAAGCCTTGCTGGGACAGACATGTGGAAACAATCTCTCCACCATATGCTGGTCAATGGTTATTTTAAAGGAATCCAATACATATAAAGCATCCAGTGCAGTTTCCTGTTCCTGTGTAAAGTCTCTTACTTCAAACCTACAATAAAAATCATTCAACTCATTTGCCTTTGCACCCTCATCTATCACATTGATAGATCTTTTGGCTGGAGCCATATTCGTCAAATATTTCATAGAATCCTATAATTTTTTTGTTCATAGTCAAACAGTAAGTTTTAAATTTCTCCCTCTCCTTCCTCCTAGCTGTCCTTAATTTATAGTTCAATTCCTTCTGTACATCTTTCATAGCTACAAGGTCCCCTCTCCTAAATGCCCCTTTTTTCCTGTACTATGCACTCTTTAATTTCCTTAGAGATATAAGATTTATTATTTGGGTATATAGTTATTAACTTTTGGTTTAACACATTATCTTCACAAAAATGTATATAGTCTGTACAGCCTCCTCCAAGTCCAAACTTTGAAAGAGGTTCCAGTTGGTGCAGGAGAAGCATCCTTTTAAAGTTTCAATACTATCATTGTTCCATACATATACAGTTTTAGTTTGTGGTTTACTGCTCGTAAGCAGGGACTTATACATAGGAATTAAGTGGACAACATTATGATCAGAGGAGCCTAGTGGTGGTTTAACCTTAGCTGTATAAGCATTCTTAACATTCCCATAACATTTGTCCAATATGTTTTTGCCTCTAGTGTTACAGTCCACATATTGATAGAATCCAGGCAACGCAGCTTCAAGCTTCGGATTAAAACAGCAGGTGTAAATCTGTATTTGTCTCCCTCATCCACTTGTGATTCGATTGACCAAAACGCATCTAAATACCAGGTGGAATCAAGCCTTAGACAGTCTGTTGACTATAAGTGATGTTTCACCTACATGTCACACTCTCATTACATGTCAACTCGCTTTCAGTAGAGTATTAGTAGACTGTCTGCTTAATATCTGCTAACACTTAATGTGATGGTTCGCCAACAGACATTCTACTTACTATAAGGTGCTTTCCAGAAAAGGGATGAAGCTTTAATAGCTTGTGATTTGGTTGCTCAACAACGACAAACCTGGAGAATCTCACACAGCCAAAATGACGATTGTCAGTAAGGATGTTCAGCCTTACATTTTTTAAACTGGAGTCGGACACCAATGGAGAGACACAGGAAGAAGTTACAACTTATAGAATGCAACTTGACGTTTCTTAAGGGTTAGTGGATAAATTTATGTAGTTGTTGCATAGTTGATTAAACTCATCGACTAGCATGTGCCATCATCTTAAACCTTGTGCAAATCCAGCGTAAAATGATGGCATGGTAACAACACTCTACTACAACAACTCTTCCTCTTCTCTAAAGCATCCCAACATGGCCTCACCATCTTTGTTGCGTGTTCCTGGGGGCAGGGTTTATGTAAATTTTAGGGTTAGTGGTGACACTGACCCGGGAAGAAGCTTGTTGTAGTCCTTAAACAGAGAATTCTTTAAAAGAAAATATCTTCCTTGCATTGAACTTTGAGCGTTGTAACTTTGTAGACATTGTTTATGCTCAAACAGCAACATTACACACTAATTAAAGTTAAAAAAGTGAAATCATAATCAACCACCCCTTTAAGTCTCATCATGTTTGTTTAAATTGTGAAACATTGTGAGTTCATAAAATAATGATCCCCTAATGAGCTCTTGACCTCAAGTTTTGAGACCTTTACTCCTGCTAGAACAGTGGTCTCAAACTCAATTCCTGGAGGGCCACAGCTCTGCAGTTTTGCTCCAGCCCTAATCAAATATAGGGGTAGGAAAAAATAATTGTATGCACAAATGAACAGAATGAGATCCACAAATATATGTTAGGAGTTTCACAAAAATTAATGAAATTCACAAATAAATGAGATTTGCTAATAAAAAACATATTCACAAATATGTTGTTATGTCACAAGCACAACTCTGCCTGCATTTATTTGTGAATCACCACCTGTACATTTGTGAATTGCTTTCTATGGATTTGTGGATCTGTTTGTACAATTCTAGCGTCACGACTGCAGACAAATCCACAAATAGGTCGACTTCACCCACCGACTACTCAAGCCAATCAGATAACGGCCACATTGCGCTGACCAATCGCAGCACACTCTCGCTACAACCAATCACGTTTTGCTTTAGAATCGGGGGCGGGAACAGACTCTGAATGGAGCTCTGTTCTATTCCATCATGGGCGCATTGTTCGAATTGAGCTTGAAGTGCTGTTTGTGTGATTAAAAACACCCCATTTACAAATTGTAACAGACTTTATTGTGATTAGTCTTTTAACTTGCTTTTCTACATATTTTTGTGGGTGTATTTATGTATAAGGTCTGCATTATCCGTCTTACAAAAAGGGGGCTCTTATTTTGACCGGTATTATGGTCTGAGTGTTACTGATCACGGCAGTAATGAACAAGAGAACGTGTCGTGCACATTATTACGGTTCATCAGAGTTTTCTTACGGATAGAAAGTTTACCAGTTTGTTAAGCAACCCTGAAAAGGCATAAGCTCTTACAGTGATTATTTGGAGTTAAAATCGGACATTTCATGGTAGCTAATATACAATAAACCTTCATGAAACTCATCAGTAAATTCCATCATAAATTCCATTAATTCTTTATATTACCATCAGGATCAGTGAATCGGGATAAAGGCTATGCACAAATGATGATCATTCACAGATCCCCAGCTATAACACGTCTACCTGACGCAGCACGGCGCGATGCAGCAAATAGAAGGCATTATAAAGGATTAGTTCACTTTCATATAAAATTTTCCTGATAATTTACTCACCCCCATGTCATCCAAGATGTTCATGTCTTTCTTTCTTCAGTTGAAAAGAAATTAAGGTTTTTGATGAAAACATTCCAGGATTATTCTCCTTATAGTGGAGTTCAATGGTCTCCAGACGGTTGTAGGTCAAAATTACAGTTTCAGTGCAGCTTCAAAGGGCTTTAAACGATACCAGACGAGGAATAAGGGTCTTATCTAGAGAAACGATCGGTCATTTTCGAAAAAAAATGTAAATGTATATGCTTTATATAAACAAATGATCGCCTTCCAAGTGCTTCCGCCAAAACTGTACTTTCGTATTCTTCAAAAAGCTTACGCTGTATGTCCTACGCCTTCCCTATTCAACTTACTGAACGAACGCAGCGCCAGTTTTTTCCGTAAGTAGAATAGGTGTGTGATATAGCCTGGACCTGGACTATACTCCAGGGTCACAAGTGCTCTCGTTATGCCTGGAGAGCTTCACACTAGCAGCCATTTGTCAGTATAGTGCAGTGGGTATTTCGTTCCCCATAGCGTTGATGGCAGACACAGCATAGAGTTCACTCGAAAGGGAACTATGCTTACAGTCATAACCTGAGAAATAGCATATTGGCAAGCGATCCAGTGCACATATGTTTGCACTCCAGAGAGCATGAAACATTTCTATTTACAATATAAATATATTTTACAGCTATCTGTTTTACAGTGTTGAGCAATGTAGCCAATCCCAAACATATCTGTTGATTTCTTGAATAAAACAGACAGAAGTGTTTAAGTTAGAATCCACTCACTTTTTGAGTTTTGTTTGGTGTTGAGTTCTGCATCCTCTTGAATCCTCTCATTATAACAAAGTGTAGACTCGATGTAAATAAATTAGTCATTGTGCAGTGTAGACAGCTTCATTAATTAATTAGGAAATTCTTGAGACTGTGATTAACTTAAAGCTTTTTTTGTGATTATAAAGGGTGTGCTTTTTGCATGCTTTCTGCCATGCCAAATCACGCATGTAGTAGCCTATGTTTGTTTTTCTATAAAAATTAACAGTGGTTTGTGAATGTAGATGTTTTAATAACAATTTGTTGGGAGCTTTTATGCTGGGATTTGTAGGTTGTGCAATGACAGGTAACTTGAATCAATTCAATCACTTCCTCAAAACACATAAAATACTTATCAAACGTATCACCAGTAGTGTAAAGCGTAATCTCAATGAACAGTCACTGAACTAATCTGAACAAACTATTAGGTGAAAGAACTCAAAAGACTCAAGTCACTGTCACTCTTCATAGACACACAGCTGGATACTTAACACTGTCTGATGATACTGAGAAAGTCACCTCAATAAATCAGATTGTCCCCCTTTATCACTGATGTTTAAGTTATAATTCTCTTGTCTCCAGTACTGGTCTTTGTCTCACCTGGGGTTAAAGTTCTCTGTTTTATCCCTGAAGTTTAGGGGTGCTCGAATGGATCCTTCACTCCTCATAGACACAAAGCTGGGCTCTGGAGATGCTGCTCTCTGGTTCTTATAGTGAACATCCTCCTCCTCTCTCTCCTCACAGCCACTCATTCTCCTGTGATTTAAATGTGATTTTCAGCCATACCTTTACAAACACTGACAACATAAATGATGCATAACAGAAAAATAAAAAGCAATTCTAATAAACAATATTTATGTCTCTGTCTCAAGCTCTTCCGCATAACAAGACAATGCAAAAATAATTGTGAATCTGCTCATAGGATTTTCTGACCTGTACAAGACATGTTGTTTTGTCTAACACAGGTATTCTTGAGTGGGCTAGTCTAAAGTGGCAAGATTCTGCACCAATCAAATTTCTTCTTGTGCTTCAGAAAGTGATTATAGCTCTCAAAGCCCTCAACAGCCAGACAGACAACATGAAGAAGCAGAAAGAGTGATTGTGCCATGGAAACGTTCAACTTGGCTGGTGAATTTCGCATTGTCACAGGCCAGGCAGGTGAAAGGACTCAAAAGACTCAAGTCACTGTCACTCTTCATAGACACACAGCTGGATACTTAACACTGTCTGATGATACTGAGAAAGCCACCTCAATAAATCAAATTGTCCCCCTTTATCACTGATGTTTAAGTTATAATTCTCTTGTCCCTAGTAGTGGTTTTTGTCTCACCTGGGGTTAAAGTTCTCTGTTTTACCACTGAAGTTTAAGGGTGCTCGAATGGATCCTTCACTCTTCATAGACATCAGGCTGGGCTCTGGAGATGCTGCTCTCTGGTTCTGGTAGTGAACAACATTCTCCTCCTCTCTCTCCTCATAGCCACTCATTCTCCTGTGATTTAAATGTGATTTTCAGCCATACCTTTACAAACACTGACAAAATAAATGATGCATAACAGAAAAATAATGTACAATTCTAATAAACAATCATTCTGTAATGCAGGGTTGCTGAATCTCACGCATTTGCCATGTGAAATGTGCATTCAGGGCCTGTGCTGTCTTGCGTATTTTTGCGTTGTCTTGTTATGCGGAAGAGCAGGAGACAGAGCCTGAATTTCAGGCTCTCCCTCATGCTCTTCCGCATAACAAGACAACGCAAATATAATTGTAAATCTGCTCATAGGATTTTCTGACCTGTACAAGGCATGTTGTTTCGTATAAGACAAATATTCTTGAGTGGACTAGTCTAAAGTGGCAAGATTCTGCACCAATCAAATTTCTTCTTGTGCTTCACAAAGTGATTATAGCTCTCAAAGCCCTTGACAGCCAGACAGACAACATGAAGAAGCAGAAAGAACATGAAGAGTGATTGTGCCATGGAAATGTTTAATTTGGCTGGTGAATTTCGCATTGTCACAGGCCAGGCAGGTGAAAGGACTCAAAAGACTCAAGTCACTTGATACTTAACACTGTCTGATGATACTGAGAAAGTCACCTTGATAAATCAGATTGTCCCCCTTTATCACTGATGTTTAAGTTATAATTCTCTTGTCTCCAGTACTGGTCTTTGTCTCACCTGGGGTTAAAGTTCTCTGTTTTATCCCTGAAGTTTAGGGGTGCTCGAATGGATCCTTCACTCCTCATAGACACAAGGCTGGGCTCTGGAGATGCTGCTCTCTGGTTCTTATAGTGAACATCCTCCTTCTCTTTCTCCTCACAGCCACTCATTCTCCTGTGATTTAAATGTGATTTTCAGCCATACATTTACAAACACTGACAACATAAATGATGCATAACAGAAAAACAAAAAGCAATTCTAATAAACAATATTTATGTCTCTGTCTCAAGCTCTTCCTTATAACAAGACCATGCAAAAATAATTGTAAATCTGCTCATAGGATTTTCTGACCTGTACAAGGCATGTTGTTTTGTCTAACACAGGTATTCTTGAGTGGGCTAGTCTAAAGTGGCAAGATTCTGCACCAATCAAATTTCTTCTTGTGCTTCAGAAAGTGATTATAGCTCTCAAAGCCCTCAACAGCCAGACAGACAACATGAAGAAGCAGAAAGAGTGATTGTGCCATGGAAATGTTCTATTTGGCCGGTGAATTTCGCATTGTCACAGGCCAGGCAGGTGAAAGGACTCAAAAGACTCAAGTCACTGTCACTCTTCATAGACACACAGCTGGATACTTAACACTGTCTGATGATACTGAGAAAGCCACCTCAATAAATCAGATTGTCCCCCTTTATCACTGATGTTTAAGTTATAATTCTCTTGTCCCTAGTAGTGGTTTTTGTCTCACCTGGGGTTAAAGTTCTCTGTTTTACCACTGAAGTTTAAGGGTGCTCGAATGGATCCTTCACTCTTCATAGACACAAGGCTGGGCTCTGGAGATGCTGCTCTCTGGTTCTGGTAGTGAACAACATTCTCCTCCTCTCTCTCCTCACAGCCACTCATTCTCCTGTGATTTAAATGTGATTTTCAGCCATACGTTTACAAACACTGACAAAATAAATGATGCATAACAGAAAAATAATATACAATTCTAATAAACAATCATTCTGTAATGCAGGGTTGCTGAATCTCACGCATTTGCCATGTGAAATGTGCATTCAGGGCCTGTGCTGTCTTGCGTATTTTTGCGTTGTCTTGTTATGCGGAAGAGCAGGAGACAGAGCCTGAATTTCAGGCTCTCTCTCATGCTCTTCCGCATAACAAGACAACGCAAAAATAATTGTAAATCTGCTCATAGGATTTTCTGACCTGTACAAGGCATGTTGTTTCGTATAAGACAAATATTCTTGAGTGGACTGATCTAAAGTGGCAAGATTCTGCACCAATCAAATTTCTTCTTGTGCTTCAGAAAGTGATTATAGCTCTCAAAGCCCTCGACAGCCAGACAGACAACATGAAGAAGCAGAAAGAACATGAAGAGTGATTGTGCCATGGAAACGTTCAACTTGGCTGGTGAATTTCACATTGTCACAGGCCAGGCAGGTGAAAGGACTCAAAAGACTCAAGTCACTGTCACTCTTCATAGACACACAGCTGGATACTTAACACTGTCTGATGATACTGAGAAAGTCACCTCAATAAATCAGATTGTCCCCCTTTATCACTGATGTTTAAGTTATAATTCTCTTGTCTCCATTACTGGTTTTTGTCTCACCTGGTGTTAAAGTTCTCTGTTTTACCACTGAAGTTTAAGGGTGCTCGAATGGATCCTTCACTCTTCATAGATATAAGGCTGGGCTCTGGAGATGCTGCTCTCTGGTTCTGGTAGTGAACATCCTCCTCCTCCTCCTTCTCTCTCTCCTCACAGCCGCTCATTCTCCTGTGAGTTAAATGTGATTTTCAGCCATACCTTTACAAACACTGACAACATAAATGATGCATAACAGAAAAACAAAAAGCAATTCTAATAAACAATATTTATGTCTCTGTCTCAAGCTCTTCCTTATAACAAGACCATGCAAAAATAATTGTGAATCTGCTCATAGGATTTTCTGACCTGTACAAGGCATGTTGTTTTGTTTAACAGATATTCTTGAGTGGACTAGTCTAAAGTGGCAAGATTCTGCACCAATCAAATTTCTTCCTGTGCTTCACAAAATGATTATAGCTCTCAAAGCCCTCAACAGCCAGACAGACAACATGAAGAAGCAGAAAGAGTGATTGTGCCATGGAAATGTTCTATTTGGCCAGTGAATTTCACATTGTCACAGGCCAGGCAGGTCATAAATAGATTAATTAAATATGTCCGCTGTGGCATGAAGAATCTCTATCATTAACATCTCTTATGAAACTCACTAGAATATAATTCTAGGAGTAAAGGTTATGCACTTTCATCTAATATTATTTTAGCTGTTATAGTCTCTAAATCAGAGCTGAAGTGTTAATGGAGTGTAAAGCTCCATGCATTGTATGTATGTCACTTTGCTCACAGCTTATTGGTCCAGTTTTGGTTTACAATCTCTTAAAACCTGTTCCAAAGCATGTTAGCCATGTAACATAAAATAAAATGGCGAAAAATCTTCTTGAAACCAAACACCAGAGTTTTCTCAAACTAAATTCAAAATTACTTGTAGTCATTGAAACCAGCTACATTTGATAGGCCACAGCTCATTTTCATCTTAATTTGAACAAAGTGCCCATAGTACGGTATATTATTATGCAGGTCTTTTCAGGGTTGTGAAAAGAACCCAGAAGTGTCATCATTGAGTATTTGTACAGAAAGCAAAAACTCACTTCTTTTTGATTGTTTTTTCCCAGAAAACAAGAAAAAATATCTTATGTCATTTTACTTATCTAGTAAAAGCATCTAAATTTAAGAATTTTTAGATATTTGGACAGAAAGCAGAAAAACACAGTAAGAAAAGCATTTTTTTTGCAGTGTAAACAGTAACCTCATCTATTGTACTCTTCACTACTAAGCAGGGGAGAAAACATGATGGTAGATTACTAACAGAGAAAACATGTAAGGAATTATATCTACACCGTTTTCTGGGAAGGACCCAACCAACCGGTGGCTACAACACTGGGGGGAAATAGGTTATACATAACAAGCATTGAACTTGATATGAATGTTGAGAAAAACCTTATTTAAACCTGTACTTAATCAAATTTCATGTAATTAATGTAATGTAATTCAATGTAATTAATTCATTATATAATAAACATTATCTATTCATTAATTGTGCCTGATGCCTCAAGTATACCCTGCAGTAACTCTTAATCGAGTTTGACTGTAAATATATACCAAATACACATACAGGCATATGAATGTTTGTTTGACTATATTAATGAGGGTGTCTCATTTTTTATCTTTTTATATCAGGTTAATGATATTTTCTAGGTCACTGGCGGACCTCGTATGAATGGGAAACCACCAGAAAACAAGAAGATATTCTCTACATCCTCACTGGACCCAGAAACATAACCCTCACAGAAATCTGTGCAAAACACTAAATGTAAATAGAAACATGATTTGTACGAGTTATAAGTCTTTTCATCTAGTGAGGTCCGACTCCCTAGTCGGTGTTAAGCAGTTTTCACTATATTAGTGAGGTAATATTTGAATAATCAGGACATTTTGGACCTCACAAGTATAGTTTTACCTGAAAACACACATCTAATGTCAAGACATTTAAAGGACAACATTATGAGTTACATAACATCAAAGTTATGAGTTAAGTTGTGACTTACCAATAATCTTGAGCTTGTAAGCTTTGGTTTACAGCAATCTTACATGATGTCTTATCAGACAAAGAATCCAACTGTTGGTTTCAATTTCTTTTACCCTTGACTGTGAAGGATCAAATAACAAGTATCTTCCAAAATGTGATTGGTCTATCCTGAGAGCAGACACCTGTGATTGGCCCCGAACAGGTACATGAGTGCATCAATACCAGTTAGACAAGTTTTACTGTGTGGAGAGTAAAAAAAAAAAAAAAAGTTTGGTTAGAATCTGGAATGCCTCTTATTCAAAGTGAAGACATTACTAGCCAATAATACATACAGGTCTAACTTGCTTATCTATGAAGTATAAATGTGCTTGAATGTTTTAAAATGTTTACTCAGATCAAGTTGGCATGACGTTTGATAACATTTAACCTTTAAAAACTTTAACAAATCATGAATGTTTTTGGATAATAGCAAACAATTTCAATAAATTGTTTTAAAATGTAGAAGAGAACACAATGTTGTGTAGGCCTATCCACCTTATTTTGCAATGCAGAAATAAGCTATGTTCTGTAAATGTGTGAGACTTCTGATTATTAGCTGCAATTTGTGAATAGAGAAATAAAGTGCAGTAAACTGTAAAGCTATTTGCATTACAAACCACTGTGTTTATAACTACAACAGTATCTTAAAGTAATATAAGAAATACCAGTCTGAAATATCAGACAGCATAATGAGCTGTTTTGTTCAGCTAAAAATAACGAGAAGTGGATGACTTTGGAAACCTCGCACATTCAAGTAACAAATGACTGCGCAGCGCAATTACATTAAAAATAAGGTGGATATACTTCAATCTGCCTTGATGTATGGCAACCATAGATTTTATAATCAAATAACAGAGGAAAGGGGCCATCTACAAAATACAAAACTAAGAGAGTTACATGAACTAAAGTAATAATGATACTAAAACAAAACAGCAAAATTTAAATTATATAAACTGTATTTTAAAAATGATTTTAGAATATCCAAATAAGCTTTACTGATCTTCATTTAAAAGGATTTAATAAAAAAAAATCATACTGTTTTCCATAAGACTGTCACGATCACCAGTGAGAGTGCCCGTCATTGCCACCAGAGGGCACTCCATCCTGAACTACACACATCATTTGGACTCCATTTCCCATTTACCCTCATACCCTGGACTGATCACCCTGCACCTGCTACCCATTATACAATCACTCACTCACATAAAAGACTTGCACCCACATCTCCGTACAAAGTCTTGTTTAGCACCGTCTGACATTTCTGAGTGTTTCCCCTGGATTCTGGATCCTTGTGTTTGACCTTGGACTGTATTCTTTTCTGATTCTCTGCTGCCTGCCCTGACCCTTGCCTGTTCCAGGATCGTGTATGTTTGCTGCCTGCCCTGATCTCTGCCTGCCTTGGGATTGTGTTTGTTTGCTGCCTACCTAGATCACTGCCTGTCACCGTTTCTGCCACTGGCTCATTCTTGCTGTTATTTTGTCAATGAACTTGACTTTAATAAAAGCTGCAGATGGATCTTCACTCCGTTGACTCAATCCTTACAAAGACACTAACAGTTTACAGGCGGTGAACAATTAAGGTCACAATTCTAATAATTAAGGACAGTGAAGTGACCTTCTACTGACTCTGAAAACACCAGAAGATGCCCAAGTGTCCCTGCTCACCTGTGTGAACATGCCATAGTGCTGCTTCAGAAGTCACGAGGACTGCAGATGTGGACAGAGCAATAAACGAGATATGTCACAGTAAGGTAGCATCCATTTATGATTTTAATTAATATAATCATATGATTGTTATTGCATACTCTTTAAAAAAAAAAAAAAATAAAAAAAAAAAAAAAAAAAATACTGCAATACACTGAGTGAGAATCATGTATCTGCCACTATTTGCACTAACTATAAATAACATCGAACAACTATTTACAATTAACTTTAAAAATACTGCTATTTTCACTTAGTGCAAATAGCCTCTGCCTTATTTCTTTCATATGTCTACAAAATTTCTTCAAAATTAAGCTCTAGTTAATGTTAATTCTCTAGTTAATATTCCAAATGTAACATTACAGTGATTAGTGTTTCCTTTAGTTGAGCACTTGACCCTTGATTTTTGTTGAATCAGTTCTCAACAATTGTAATAGTGTTTTTACTAAAAGCACTTGTATCCCACTTAGCAGACGGTCTTGTCCCAAATGTGACATGCATCAGGTCCGCTAAGTGTTGGTCATGTGTGGCAATGATGGCACTGCATGCATGATGATAGACAACATTTGAGCCAATTGTGGATGAGAAGTGTGTGGCCCAGATCAGTCTAGTGATTATGGGCCACTTTTAAAAAAGAGTAAAAATAATGTAAAACTATAAGAATTTAAGGATTTAGGGGTACTATGTTCAAGATAAGATTCTCTCTCTCTCTTTCTGTGACACACACAATGATTTTTAATTTTAACAGCTTACTGCATTCATTTCGGAGGTATTTTTCCTTTTTTGCTCTTTGAATCTGAAACTACAGAATAATATAAAATATTTGCCTTTCATTTATTGATTTATATATGGGTCAGTGAAAATAAGATGTGTCCAGATGATAAAAAGTAGAAATAATTTTAATATCTAGTATTTAGTTTTTAGCAATGTTTTCAGCAACATTCAAAAATTAAATTTCCACATATTCCATTTGACCTGAACAAAACATACATTTTTGTAATAAATGGTTCATAACATAACTGTCTAATAACTGACAAAAACTGTCACATGACAAAAATTACTTTGAATTAGTGGACAAATTATTAATAATATTCTTTTTACACATGTATAATTAAAAAAAAAAAAAGAAATGTTCCCCACTTTTTTTTTTTTTTTTTTTTTTTTTTTACTTTAAGCCCTATAAAAACATGACTTTTTAAACATCTGCAGAAATGGTATATTAATTTCAACAGTTTATTGCAAAATATTTAAATTTACAACAGAATATATTTCATTCCCAATTGCTCAAGTAGGCGGTCACTGATTGTTTTGAAGCAATTTCCAAGGTAACAACAGCTTCTCTGATTGGTGTATAAGGTTCACTTTCTATTGGAATCACAGCCTTTAGAGCTCCGGAGGTTGACGTCACGCAATCTAAACTCCGCCATTTTGGCAGGCCATCAAGAGAGCGCTAGAGCGGCTGTAGCATTGGTATTGATAGTGGTCGAACAATAATTTAAAATCAGACTGTTTAGACCTTACAAACCTTACTATTTCAACATGCTGGACATCTGCTGTGCGCCAGTATGCCAGAACAGGCGGGGGAAAGCAAAGGAGAAATCATTTTATCATAGTCCTAAGGATTCCGATAGATGACTGAAATGGTTTACTGCAGTAAAATGTGCTAACCAGCACAACAAAACAACAGATGGTTGTATTTGTATTTTTTTTTTTTTTTTTTTTTTTTTATCTTAGTATTCCTATAAGTGTTATATAAAAGTTTTTATGTTTAATAGTAACCCTAAAATGATATGAAAGAGTTTAAAATGTGTTAAATAACGTTACACATTATTCCACCGGTCACAATTGTGGCCAAACATAAAACACAAATTTTCACACACATTTCCATAAAAATTTCAAAAAATAATTATTTCAAGGGGCAACTAATGACATCTCATTTGCATATTTTCATGTCTGGGAAAAAATTGGGATTAAACGGGTTAAGAGACATTTATGATGTCTACTGTACTCACGGTGATATAGCTATGCTGGCTTCCCTACAAACAAGGACAGCTAGGGCTGATTACGTTACCTAACAACACAGTTGACTTACCCTTCAAATGACGATGAAGCAGGTTTTAGCCAGCAGACTCCAAAGTTGAATATTCATCACAAAGTTAGATTGTGTCCATTTGTACCCCTCCAGGTTTTTGGAGGCTTTTGAAGAGTCTGTGGAGTAGGACGAGGGTAAGTTGATGAGGTAGTTGTACATATCAGGATACTGCAGGTCAGAAAATCTATCCGTTCCTTTATCGATACACGTTAAAGGCACCCCGGGGCATTATGTGGATCTGTTATGTTTACTCTATTATGTTTTGCTATGTACATGTCTATATTTTTTTTTTTATTAAAGTGCACAGTGAACTCTGTTGCCTTGAAACTGATGCTGGCGCCATTCATTACATATTTGCTCCCGGCTATACCTGCCTGCCAGCATGGTGGTGTAAACAGAATGGGTCACGTGACTGCCGGAGCTCTATTCCAGCTGAGGACTTCTGTCAACGACTGATCCAAGCAAGTGAAGTTACGATGTGCATGATCTAAAGCTATTGAAAATATGCAATCAGATGGGTGTTTTTTGTTGCACTCTGTGCTGTTGAAATATATCATTATAATTGTATCATGACTGTCATGTTGTGTAGTATGTTCAGTTGAGAAATGCAGTTTCATCAGTTTTTAGCTTACTATTCGCCTCAGAAATAAATGATAGTCGTAATTACAAGATAATTAATAAATGTAGTTTAGTTTAGATTTGAGGAACGTAAGCTTTTTAACCAAATTAAAGCTGCAGTCACACTAGAATTTGAGCGTAAGACATTTCTAATGACACTGCAACGGTTGCACAAAGACATCACATTCTGTGGTATCTTTTCAAAAAAAAACAAAAAAAACAATTCACCATTTAATATATCAAAAATGTAAAAAATATGCAATCTACTCCACTTTACTAGAATGCTGCAATCCTGCAGATTTAAAGTTTACTGTGGCATGTCAATCTTCTATTGGTCACACGTTTTCACATGATATGAATTCACAAGTCAGAGTTCACCAAACATTGGATAGAAGCAAAATACAAAACTTGCGTTTCCTGTTTCCCACATTCTTGTGCATATGAATGGAAGTCAATGGAATGAAAAGTGTAGTGTGACCACCCCTTAAAAGGATAGTTTACCCAAAAATGAAAATTCTGTCGTCGTTTACTCCCCCTCTACCTGAATAAATTTCTTTGTTCTGCTGTACACAAGGGAGGATATTTGGAAGAATGTTTGTAACCAAGCAGATCTCATCCCCCATTGACTACCATAGTAGGAAAAATAAATACTATGGTAGTGAATGGGGGGGCAAGATCTGCTTGGTTACAAACATTCTTCCAAATATTTTTTTGTGTTCAGAGAAATTCAAAGAATTCGAAGAAATTTATACAATTTTGGAGCAAATTGAGGGGGAGTAAATGATGACAGAATTTTCATTTTTGGGTGAACTATCCCTTTAACATGGCAAAGATCTTCGGCAGCTCTGTGATAGTTGTGGATGTGTGTTGAGTTGTTGTAATAGTGTGTTCACTGCTCTCTTACCATAGTATTCTTATTTAATATTGACTATCTGTATACGATTTAATCATCACTCACACTGCTGCCATCTTGTCTGTTGTTCTGAAGTTATTTCAGTATTAATGTAATGAAGAGAAAATAAGAGACTATAACATCTTACTGTTACTGATGTAGCAAATTAGCTCAAAAGGGAAACATAAATAATTAATCATAACTCGTTATAAATAATTATAAATATTTGGATTAGTTTATCGAATTAACTTCATGTAGCTGAAATAATATTACAATCAATTAATCTGTTTGTCCAGCGAACACTCCGTATTGATCGTTGTAGGACCAAATCAGCTCAAATGAAATAATTAATTTATAGGGAATTATAAAGAGTCATTTAGTTTACGTCCGAGCAACTGAATCGTCCAGCATTCATTCGCTTGGGCCGTAATAAGCTCTTGTAGCGGTTATGAATATCCAACTATCATGAAAACACTGATTAGAGCCCGGTAACCTTAAGATCAACAGTTTAAGACATTAAATTTTACAAACACATAATACAAGACGCTTTCTTTTAAAATCTACAGGAGACTTTATTGATTATTCTAACACAAACTAATCTAACACAAACACGCGCACACACACAAACATTCATACACGTTGCAGAAAGAAAGGAAATGAGAAAGAGTTTTACGAGAGAGAATGAAATGATGAGCATGATTTCTAGCAAAGTATGCACTTCAAAAGACCTGACCTGAACAAACCATGAATCATTAATTTCAGCTTTAGAATCTGGAGGTACTTGCTTGTCGACTTTAAATGGGAATCTCCTCGTTCTTGGCTTGGAGAGAAGGGTTTTTCTGAGTCAATGATTTGTTGCAGGACCTTTTCAGGTCCGGACTGTGGTTAGGTAAAAACCAATCACGTTTGAGTGTGCTGGCAAATGAAATGAAGTCTCTTGTTGTGGCTGGAGTTTAAAGTTGAGGCGGCAAAAGTCGTTGGTTAAACTTTGCGGCAAAACTTAGCACACGAGACTCTCAGTGGAAAAGAAAGTTAAGTAAAAGAAATGAAAAGTGAGTAAAAGTTGGATGGCTTGAATGAGCTGCTTGTCTGTCCTTTTGTTTCTGGTCTTGTCTTAGTCTCTTTTGTTACTCTTGTAACTCTTTGTCTTGTGATGTGACTATTTAAACTTAGGTGTTTGTCCCAGCTCTGTGAGGAGTTCTGACCAATCAGATATCGTCTTGTTTCAAAAGGTGGCTTTTCTCCGCCCCCAATCATAAAATAAGCATTATCTCCGGTCTCTGGAATTGCCGGCTTCGGCAGAGAGTACCGTTTAGACATAATTTCTATTAAATGGAATATGATACATTTTACGCAGATTTCATTCAAGCCATGATTTAAATGAGAAGAAGAGATTAAAATATATATCAAACACGAAATACTTTCATTCAACCATTCAATAGTTATAGTTACATGAGTTGTGGGTGTTTTAAACATAACTGGTTACATGTGTGGACATGATATAAAATTTATGCAGTTGAAAGATGTTTGATAAGTCTGTTTCAAATTGTTTGGAAAAATTCGATGTAGTTTTAGTTGTAGAAACAGTCTTTGTTGGTTTTTCTGTAAAGTTAGGTCACTCAGAGAAACAGGCCTGCATTGTCTCTCTGTCTCTTTAGATCTGGAGATCAAAGACTCTTTATATTCTGGTGACCATTTGGTTGCTACAAATAGCTTAAGTTTGTCACCTCTCCTTCAGTCAGGAAGGAGCGAGGTTCTGTAGACGGACTGGAGCCGAAAATTAGGTTCTCTGAGCTTAGGTTTCTTGAATTATGTTTTGAAAGAATCATCTGAATGATTCATTTGTCTGGTTCGGCCACGGTTCCTACATCGTCTATAAACTCTTCAGTAAGGATATTTTCTGCGGTCACTGAAAAATAACTTCTTAGCATGTTCTTTTAAATTCTTAGCATGTAACTATGATCATAATTGTTAAATTTACGCTGGTTTATAGGAAGACCAGAATCAACTTGCAAGAATGTGCACAAAAGTTTTATTTAACTAAATCACTGACACATAACTGATCTAAACACACACATACACACAAATCATGCATACATAGGAAATAAGAAAGTGAATGAAACCATAGCATAACAAAGGAATGGAGCTTTGAGAAGAGTCATTTAACAAGCTAAAAGAAACATCAGTTTCTCACTATAAGAAAACCTTTGTTAACAAAGGGTTTCACAACTTGATAGTAAATCACTGTTTAGTGTTCAAATGTATGATACTTGCAAATTCCTTAGCTGTTGAAGAGTGCCCAGATATTCAGTCTCGGGAGAAATTCTTGATAGTACGGTCTGATGGCCATGAAGTCGTAATCAATTTCTTCCATGTTGAATGAAGAAATGACGATGAACTTGCGCTGTTAATTTGACTTTGTTGTTGTCGTCGAGGAAGTTGCGCATGGCTTGGTGAAGAGGCCTGGGGCCGGGTGAGGTCTCACACGAACAGCAATCAGTAGATGCAACAAGAGAATGGAGGGAACTTTGTGTTGGCTTTTAAGTTCTACAGAGGTCCAATGCAGGAAATTTCCTTTGATTGGGAAGCTAACTTATTTGATTGGAGTAAGCTGGCAGCAGTTTGTGTCCATTTATACTCCGATAAATCTAACAAACACACACTGCGTTCCATGAGAAGATGATGTCCACCGAAGTGTGAGTCATTAAACAATGAAGCAAAAGGGGTGATAATTCTCAATGGGGAAACCAGACATCACAGAGTCTGTCTGGGTGAGGGGTTGTGAAGATTAAATGGAACAATGGTGTGTTTGATCGGTCCAGTCGTTACACTGATCTATTATGCAGCTCAAAGTATTATGTGTTGTAGAATATCTATATAATCTATTCAAATACAGTTTCAAAACAGTTTCACTGATCCAGAACAAACCCAAAACCCAGGATAGAGCGGTTGAGTGAATGTGGTCTGGACTGTGTGGATGAAGTTCATTGTGTCAGAGACGTTGTAGAAGGACAGAGTTCCTGCACTGTGATCCACATACACTCCTATGCTACAGCTGGACACTACAGGGAGATCAGTTACTATGCTATTGTGTCTGAATGAGTATCTGGATGGAGAGCAGTTCAAACTCCAGGACTTGTTATTACGCACACTCATAACCCTCACCCTTCCTGCTGATGCTCTTATATGATACTGATATAAGCACACACCTTCCGCTCCACTTAAGCTCCCAGTAACAGCGTCCACACACGCTCTCTCTACACAACACCTGATGATGCACATCAAATCTGTCTGGATGATCAGGATACGGCTGCTCTGTGTCAGTGTTAGTAATCACTCTGTTCCTCTCAGACAGACGGAGGAGTTTATTCACTGTGTTTGAAACCAGAGTGAGCTAATGGGAATCTGATGGAGAGAAAACACATCAGGATCATTAATTATGAATATGTCTTATCTTTTAATTTAGCTGAACTCTTTGGCATCTCTTTAAAGTTACACTATGTAACTGTGTTGATAGACAAAAACAGCAAGAAATAGCTCCGACTGTTCTTCTGCAAGACACATGCAGTTTTGTTTATGACGAGTACGCAGGTACTGGGCTACTCTGCAGCGGTTGGTAACTCACTTAGTCTAAAATAGTCAGAATATAAACACTTATTGCAAGCGTAACATAGTGATTTATAAGACAAAAGCACAGTTTGGAAGATAGTTTCATGATGTATTTGCTCATTATGTACATTTTGAACACAAAAAAGTTACATAGTGCACCTTTGTATCAGCAGTGTTTTACTACAGCTTACCAGATATCCTGTGCATTTACATGATCAATTATAAAACTCTTATATCATATTTTCCTTCACCTTCTACAGGAAGAACACAGTGTATTTTATGCTTGTTTTCTTAGAGACTTACATTGTAGGAAGTCGTTCCTGATCCTGGGAACAATGTTGGTGAAAGTGACTGTGGAAAACGTCTCGGGTTACGTCTGTAACCCTGGTTCCCTGAATAGGGAACGAAACGCTGCGTTGAATCGCATTGGGATCACTTCTGCGTGATTACGTCTTGAAGCACTCGTGAAATCAAACCAATAGTGTGACGGGACGTCAGAGCGGGTGATGTCACGGACCAGGAAACTATAAAGCACTCCTGAGAACAAAGAACGCCAGCTTCTGATGTGGATGAAGCAGACGCTCACAGGTGCGCAGGGAGTATGGCTAAGCAACGCAGCGTCTCGTTCCCTATTCAGGGAACCAGGGTTACAGACGTAACCTGAGACGTTCCCTTTCATGGGAACATCGACGCTGCGTTGAATCACATTGGGAACCCTATCCCAACTAGGCCATAGGACCAAGTGCCTGTCCTGTTAACTTCGGGACGAGAGCACCACGGACCCCAGAGTGGAGCCCAAGTCAAGGTTGTAAAACCTAATAAAGGTGTGCTGAGATGACCACCCAGCCGCATCACAGATCTCGTTGATGGGAACTCCCGAGAACAAAACTTTTGAAGCAGCCATACCCCTGGTGGAGTGTGCCCGGACAGCCAAAGGTGAAGGCTGTCCAGAAGACTCATAGGCAAGAGAGATGGCCTCGACCACCCACTTGCTCATTCTCTGCTTAGACGCTGGGCCCCCTTTCTTAGGGGACCCGTAACAGACAAATAATTGATCGGTCTTGCGCCACAGGGCAGCTCTGTGGACGTAGGTGTCTAAAGCCCTCACCGGGCACAGCAGATTTAGTTTCTCCTGATCCGCATCTGAAAAAGGTGGAGGACAAAAGGCCTGCAGAACAATGGGCCCCAGGACATTTGTGGGGACCTTGGGTATATACCCCGGTCTATGATGCAGGAAAGCCTTGACCATTCCAGGTGCAAATTCCAAGCATGAAGGAGCAACAGAAAGTGCTTGTAGATCTCCAATTCTTTTGAGAGATGATATAGCCAACAGAGATATAGTTTTCAAAGTGAGGAACTTTTCAGATACTTCCTCTAAAGGTTCAAAGGGAGCCGCAGCCAACCCTTCCAATACAATAGCCAAGTCCCAGGACGGAGTTCTTGTACGCACAGCAGGCCTCAGCCTCTGGGTACCACGGAGAAAACGTATAACTAGGGGGTTCTTTCCCACAGAAATGCCCCCCAAAGGTGCATGATAGGCGGAAATAGCTGCAATATAAACCTTCAATGTAGAAGGGGATAGGCCATCGGAGAGTTTTTCTTGGAGAAATTGCAGTACATGACTGATGGATGAGTGGAACGGTTCCACCCGAGATCAGCTACACCAAGTAGCAAACAGCTTCCACTTATATGCATAAAGTTTTCTCGTGGACGGAGCTCTGGAGTGGAGTATGGTCTCCACAACCTCAGTTGAGAGACCGGATTCTATGAGCTCGGCCCCCTCAGAGGCCAAGCCCACAGTTTCCACAACTCTGGGCGGGGGTGAATTATCGTGCCGTCCGCTTGAGACAGGAGGTCCTGCCTGATTGGAATCACCATGGGAAAGCCCTCTAATAGGGACACTAGATCCGAGAATCATATTCGGGTCGGCCAGAACGGGGCTATTAATATGAGACGGACCCCATCCCGGCGAACCCTCTCCAGAACTCCTGGGAGCAGAGCAATCGGGGGAAATGCGTACAGACGCAGCCTCGGCCACGCCTGTACCATGGCATCCAACCCCAGCGGGGCTGGATGGGTCAGGGAATACCACAACGGGCAATGACAGGTCTATTTCGAGGCAAATAGATCGACTTCTGCGCGACCGAATTTCTTCCAAATGAGCTCCACCACCTCGGGGTGGAGTCTCCACTCCCCGGGCCTCGGCCCCTGTCTCGACAGGATGTCTGCCCCCACATTTTGATGCCCCAGGATATAAGCTGCTCTCAGAGAGAGAAGCTTCCCCTGGGACCGCAGGAGGATCTGATGGGCTAACTTGCACAGCTGGTGAGACCTCAGACCCCCCTAATGATTGATGTAGGAAACCACCGACATGTTGTCTGTGCGAACTAACACATGGTGGCCCCAAAGGTCTGGGAGGAAGTATTTGAGTGCTCGAAATACCGCCATCATTTCCAGCCAATTTATGTGCCAGGAATGATGATGGTCCTCCCAAAGACCCTGAGCCGAGCGACCACTCATGATCGCCCCCCAGCCTGTGAGAGACGCATCCGTCATTAGCATTACACGACGACAAGGAGCTCCCAGCACAGGTCCCTGGGACAGGAACCAAGGCTTCTTCCACATGACTAAGGCACGAAGGCATCGCCGCGTGACCTTGATCATGCGGAAAGGGTTTCCCCTCGGAGAAAACCCCTTGGTCCTGAGCCACCACTGTAAGGGTCTCATGTGCAGCAGGCCAAAAGGTATCACGTTGGACGCAGCTGCCATCAGACCCAACAGTCTCTGAAACTGTTTTACAGTGAGTGACTGGCCTAATTTCACCCCTTTCACGGCTGAGAGAATGGCATTCACCCGAGCAGGAGACAGACGTGCCTGCATCGTGGTGGAATCCCAGACTACTCCTAGATAATTGGTAGTTTGTGCTGGAAGAAGTATGCTCTTCTTGGCATTGAGTCTCAGCCCTAACCTTCTCATTTGTGACAGAACTACATCTCGATGTTGAACTGCTTGTTGCTCTGACTGAGCTAGAATCAACCAATCATTGATATAATTTAGTACGCAGATGCCCTGGAGTCTCAGGGGAGCCAGAGCTGCATCCACGCACTTCGTGAAGGTGCGGGGTGAAAGAGACAGGCCGAACGGAAGAACCTTGTATTGGTAAGCTTCGCCCCCGAAAGCAAACATGAGGAACTTCCAATGCGAAGGATGGATTGACACATAAGTAAGAAAGTAAGCATCTTTCAGATCCATTGTCACAAACCAGTCCTCGGACCTGATCTGTGTAGTGATCTGTTTGAGTGTAAGCATCTTGAACTTGAGCTTTTGCACTGAACGATTTAACATGCGCAAATCTAGAATAGGACGCAACCCTCCATCCTTCTTCGGAACGATGAAGTAGCGGCTGTAAAACCCTGACTGCTTGCTGGGAGGAGGAACCCTTTCTATAGCTCCTTTTTGCAAGAGTGTCATAACTTCTTGTTCCATAACCAGAGACTGCTCGGGACCCACCACTGTAGGAAGGACCCCTTTGAACTGGGGCGGGCGAAACCCGAACTGTATTTTGTAACCCTTTTCTATTGTGAGCAGCACCCATCGAGAAATATTGGGAAGACGTTTCCATTCTTCTAGAAATTCTACTAAGGGAACCAGCCTCTCGTGTTATTTGAGCACCTGATTCGGCGCCCTGAAGCGGCGCACCGGCAGGGAACAGCCGAATCAGACGCTGGCCGACCCTCCTCGGAAGGTCGGTGGGGACCGCTGCGCCCTGAAGCACACGAGGTGGCAGGGTTGGCAGAACGGCCCCCTGAGGGCACCGAAGAGGGGTTAACTTTATAGATCTTTAATACAGGACCCTCTCCGGAGGGGGCTGCCCTCAGAAGTCCTGTGCCCCTGGCGTCAGGACTTCTTCGAAGCCTTCCTTGCTATAATGACAGTCCGCAGATCTGTCTTACCCTTGGAAGGTTTCGACTGCGTCGCTCGCCCCGGTCCCCAAGATCTTTGCGGGGGAGCACGGGTGGCGACACTTTGTTTTTGCTGCGCTCTATGCGCAGATGAGGAGCTGATAGATGGTGGCAAGGGAGGAACTTTTGAAAGGCCGCTGACTGTTTTTTGGCCTCCTGGAACCTCTCGATGACCGAGGTGACAGAATCGCCGAAAAGGCCCAGGGGAGACAGTGGCGAATCCAGCAGCACGCTTTTATCTCTTTCCCTGATGTCTGAGAGATTTAACCATAAGTGCCTCTTCGTGGCCACCAGGGCTGCCATAGAACGGCCGATTGTTTTTGCAGAATGACCTTCTAAAATCTGTCCAGTATCATTGTATCATTTGTGGCCACAAACAAATCATGGGCTTGTTTCCCTGAAAGAAAATGACAGCTACAGATGTGAAAATAGGAACTGTACTTCCTGTCTGCTCGCCTGTTGAAGAGTTCAAAATATGCAATATTAATTTCATCAAAGTTGTACCTTTTCATACAAAAACTGGAAATAAAAAAAAACTAAAGCCAAACTGAAACTCAAATAAAAGCAAAGTAATAAGTAGTGAAAAAAATAATGATTACAGCACATAATGAAGTGACCAAAAATTTCAATTTCAATGGAAATTGTCAAAATATCAATACTGTACAAAACTATAATAGTATATTATATAACTATAATACAACTAAAATCAAAATAATCAAAATAAGGTGCATTAAGTCAATAAATCTGTGGTTAATATAAATATTTTAATTCAAATGCCCGCCCACAAATGTTGACAGACACTGCCGTTTTAACATAGAACTGCCCTGAGTGAGTTCACAGAGTTGTACACAGTCCGCCATTGACTGTTTTGTTTTCGAAGAAAATGCTCCCTCAACTCTACTGAAATTTTTGTGAATGAGGGTCAGTATAAAGCAGGTTTTGCACAAAAGTTGCTCCTGAAGGATGGAACAGTGCCAACTGTTTGTGATCCAGCTACACCTCTAGAAGAAGCAAGTATCACGTGCTTGTTTTCCAAATTGCCTTTATGAAAGAGCTTCTTGGCACTCTGGAAGGCTAATGTTGCTAAAGCTACCATCATCTGCCTGTTTTCAGTGATGCTGCCTTCACGTGCTACCAGAATGATTGTTAATAGGAATGTGGTAGTTAAAAATTGCATTTAAAAGCAATGTGAAGTCGATAGCATGCGATGGCACCATGAGACCAGCTATGTTGTTATTTTTATCGCACCGTATGTGTAGGTTGATTGTAGATGCAATACAATTTTCAAACAGTATTCAGTATACACATTTAAACAGGCTCCAGTCCAGGATGCTCAGTCATACATCTGGAAGTCTGTTCAAGCTGTCACATCTGTCTTTTCACCTTTTATTGCAATAAAATTTGTAACATGAATGCTTGTCATAACCGCAAGATGACAGTGAGATCAATTATAACTGTAGGTTAACTAAGCTATACCTGTTCTACTTCCATGCAGCATATGTTCTCTGGCTCTGTAGGCATCTTAAAACAGTTCCCACATGAACACCTACAGCAAGTTATTGATTATCATGACGAAACATGCTAATCGATTACTTAAAGTTATCTCCATATGAACTACATAAAAACATCAACTAACCATTCAGAAACTTCCTGTTGCATTCTGTGTATCATCACTTCTTCTACAGTCCCTCTTTCACTCTCCGATTCCGGTTCATACATATATGGCTGAACACCACTACTTGCAGTTTCCGACATTTTCATAGCGTGAGAGTGTCATGTTTTGTTATTGCTGTCATGCCGGAGCACGAGCTCTAGAAGCTCCGCCCTCGTCTGAAAAGGGGGGTGGGAGCACCAGCTCATTTGCATTTAAAGGGACAAACACAAAAACAGTGCATTTTGGCTTATACCCTAAATGTGGCAATTCCAACAAGCTATGAAAAATTATCTGTATGGTATTTTGAACTAAAACTTCACATACACACTCTGGGGACATCAGAGACTTATTTTTCATCTTGTAAAAGGGGGCATAATCCCCTTTAAGAAAATTATGAGTGGGGTGTAACTGGTTACATTATTTTATATAACATTATTTGTTAACCACAGACCTTATTTAAGTCATTTAACCAAAATCCCATTCAAAAAACCCATTGACTCTGGGATGATGGAACTGGAAGTGCTAAAATGAAAACCTGTTTCTGGGTTTTTGCCTACAAAGTGATGTCATACCTGCACCACTCTTTTAGGAATTACCTGACACTTCCTTACAAACCCACATCAACAGGGAAATTCCTTGAGGCAACGTCAGGATAAATACAAGTGAGGACGTTTGCAAAAGATTCATCTTCTGTATGAAATGCATCATCTGCTACAGCTGCTCCTTTCAGCAGTTTGACATGGAAGCAGAGGCAGAAGAACCTGATGTTTCCTCTGGCATCACTGAAGAGAGATGAACCTCAGATGAAGCTGATATTCATAGTCTGAGGAGATCAGAGCCATCAGAATGCCCTTGTGTCATTTTTAACAAACCAGATGGTCAAAATGATTAGCCATGTTGTCAATTCAACAGTGTGCTGTCATCACAACTGTAGCCATAGTTCATAATACTGTCAATGATTGAAAATGCACAAGGCTACACCTTGTACTGTTGAATTTGATACAGTATATGCCATAAAGTAAAAGTTACACATTACAGTATGTGGGATACTGATTGCAAGAGGTTGGACAGTATTCATATATATATACAATAGTTCTTTCTGGTTCTCAAATCTGATTGGCTGAGAGGTCTTTTCAGCCATGCGATATTGTACCAGTATTGCACGGGAACTGTTTCACCATTTGAATCGCTCCGCTGTCTGCATTCTCACAGCGAGTGTCATAGTGGACGAGCAAACCCTCTATATTTTTATAGATACTACTGATATGTTGTAACAGAATGTAGTTTTAAGAGTTTTTTAGGTGATAATATAGTTGCTTAGACCTCAGAAATGTGGCTTATATGTAAACACAGCACCTGTTTGAAAATTTGTTTAGACGCTTTCAGAGATGCGAGCTCCAGACCGTCAGTGACCGCTCAGCACTCATGTGCCCACAGAGAACGGCTTCATCTCAGCCAGACCTTCGGGAATTTGCCGCTGGCTCTCATGTAGATAGTGATTAAACATGAGGTATAATTTGTTTTGGGTATATCAAATGGGCAATCTTTCATCTTATTAATTTATTACTTGTTCCAGAGCTAATAGATTTGGCTTAAGGGCTATATTAAGTTTCATAACTTTATATTTACATTGAAATTAAATCCTGTACTAACTAGAGCCCTGCTTTCGTATGTTTGATTGAACAGTTTGCTTGTCGTTATTTCCTTTTTTATTTCTTATACTGTTATAATGGCTGTTGTTGTTATTTTAAAGATTATTGTTCGATAAATAATATTTTATATAAATAACATGCAGGATTTTTTGGTATTGAGAAAGAGTCCATTAGTGATTTTGACTTCAGTGAAAGTTACATTAATATGCCATGAGATGGTGGCAAAGACTGTCTTTATGAGTGAGTCAGTCAGTCAGTCGCAAAGACTTTTATATTGAAATGGACTGAAACAAGGAAGTTGCTTTTACTTTAAACAACATCTTACGAGACGCATTTGACAAATGCATTGACTAGCGCTGTCATGGGAGTGATGACAGCCTGATGTTAAAAGGACAAAAAGATTGCTTTCCTTAGCGGACATTCAAACTGATTTTGCGATTATGAATATAAGATTGGCCTGAAGAATATCAGCTAGATGCAGGTAATACACTCGCTTAGGCGATCTCTCTCTCTCTCTCTCTCATAATACTCTAGTGATGTTATAGAGTTAGTAACAGAGGATTGGGCTCAACTGTTAAACTGTCAACTTGAGATTTGAATCTGTGGTGGAAAGAAGTAGTTCCTCACAAAAGAGTTCTTAAAGACACTCTGTTGTTGTTTCTTATTTATTTACACAGTCGTGCCATCGAACTGTTGTATAAATGCAATATTACACTTGTAGCCATGCGATATGATTGTATATCAACGCGCTGTGATTACCTACAGGCGAATCACAGCTGTGCTCGTATCGCACTGCTACAAGTGTGAAATTGCTCCTATAGATAGACAGACAGACAGATAGACAGATGGGGCTATGTCATGAACACCATTACAAATGGCTGTCCCCTTAAATAGTGCCCTATTTAAGGGTATAGGGGCACAACCCTTGTGTTTCCTGTAGTGATGACTAAACAAAGGTTTGTGAAGCATCACCGTTCTCCCAACTCTATTGCAAAAGGGTTCATTGAACCCTTTTGATACAGTGTGCCCATCTAGTGCTCAGAACAATGTATAACACTTACCAAATTGATGCTGGTTTCACCGTTGGTTCTGCAACTGATTCCTTTTATTTTGCTGTTTTATTTTATTGTATGTTTATTTTATTATTTTATTCTAAAGAAATTGACATTGTCAAAGTGATTTCACTTATTTTAGTGCAGTACAGTTAATTTTTTCTTGTTCAAATTCAAAATTGTTTTTAAATATTATTGGATGTCAGTTACTTCAGCTTAAAGATTATTAACAAAGGTATGTTTGTTACTACCACAAGTTAAGATTATGTATTATGACAAAAGCATGTTAGTGCTAGCCCTCCCAGAACCCAAATATTGCACACACACACAATAAAACTTTTCATGGAATTTGATGAGAACACTCAGGGCAATTCTTGTGCAGAGTGAAATTGCCCAAATATGTCACATATGTAACAATGGTAAAAAACAGTAATGAACTAGAAGAGAAAGCTAAAAGAAACTAAAGCATTTTTCTTTGTTTAACAAATACTTTAATAAAATATTCATTTAACAGTACTTTAAAATTGTCATATTTACAGATAATATTATGCTGTTAAAGGGTTAGTTCACCCAAAAATAAAATTTCTGCTTCCGTGTTCTATGTCAGAAATCCGACTCATTATTTGGCCAGCTCCTGCATCAGCATCATGCGTTGTGCTGCTCACATGTACAGCGTCGGCCAATACTGAATCGGCATTTTGTCATAGAACCTGGAAGCGCTGCAACAAAAATAGCATAGGAGAATGACAGGGGAGAGACAAATTTGTTGAATAAAGTCGTGTTTTGTTTTGGCACACAGAAAGTATTCTTGTCGCTTCATAACTTTTAAGGTTGAACCACTGTAGTCACATGAACTATTTTAACAATGTTTTTAATAACTTTCTGGACCTCAAAAGGTGCAATGACGTAGCTGCCTATGTGTGGTTCAGAAACCCTCGGATTTCATCAAAACTATCTTAAATTGTGTTCCTTACGGGTTTGGGGCGACATGAGGGTGAGTACTTAATGACAGAAATTTTATTTTTGGGTGAACTAACCCTTTAAGAGCACTGCTTCAGGATATTACATTGAATAGTTACAACTGTTACAAAATCTAGATACATGTACAATTGAAGCCAGTGTGCATGTGGAATTATTATATATTTTATTTTTTGTGTGTGTGGTTAAGGTATTCCCTACGTTGTTGGGACAGTTTTTGGTCCCCATGAGAAAAACAGCTAATAAAGCTTTCTAATTTTTTATTTTATTTTTTTAAATACATTAAAAATAAAAGTTGTCTGTTAAGATTGTGTTTAAGGCAGTGGTTCCCAAACTGGGGTACACATACGTGAGGTGACAGAGGGGGTACGCAAACAAAATGCTGAGTTTTTCCGTTCATATCATTCTACGCTTCCTTAAAATAACATTAAAACCGAGCATGTATTTCTAGCAGGCAAAATGCCGTAAATACATGACATCCAATCAAACCTACCTCATCTTTTGTGGTCAAAACTGACTGCATCCACCCAAGCAGCTTGTATATGATAGGTTGCGTGCAGAGTCTGCTGCCTTAGCAGATCGTGCTAAATTACTGCCGTTTTCGACAATGTAAAAGTGGGGATGTAACATAAACTCTCTTCGATACAAAACATATCCTGTAGTTCTTGTTTTTAATGTTGATAATATATTATACAAGCAATAGCCTAATGCATTTTTTCTGAAATATCTACACGATTGCAAATGTGACATTTCATTTTTTTTTTTTTTTTTTTTTTTACAACAGTTCAACAAACAGCAGGGTAATAAGTGATGTACATTTTAAACACAGTCACTCTAAAACGTTTGGGAACCAATGGTTTAAGGTATATATTATATACAGTTTGAACAATATAAAAATGATTGTCTATGGAAAGTCCCCATAAAACACAGTAACCCATCATGTGTGTGTTTGAGTGTGTGTTAAGTAAGGGATAATGTACATCCAGTAAGTTATTGCAGAATAAACCCCGACAGGGTGATCAGGACCCTGACACGAAGCAGAGGATCAGACTGAAGGGGTTTATTCTGTGATAACTACCGGCTGGATGTATCCCGCTTATTATACGGCTACTTGCCACATAAGTAAATAATTAGACATGAAATATTGATCAGAGTCTAAATATTAGCTCTATAAGCTCTTCCGTGGAGAGACCAGTTGCTAGCACAGCAAGTTCAAACTAGACGGACATTTAAGAGATACGGTATACGATATTGATCTGAGATTGAACTGATTTAAAATCGTACCTGTTTGTTATCTTATAATCCATTACAGCGAACAACACAATAGTCACAAAATGGCAGCAGCTGCGTTTGTATGAAATGAGAGAGCGAGTCTGTGATTTCGGATGACATAATTAAATAACTGTACACAAAATATTGTGTAAATATTGTGTAAAACTGGAATATTTTATTAGCTCACCAAACTTCAATGAGGAAAAAACGTTCCTAGCAAGTGTATAGCGCTGCAGACTTCAGTTACCCGGATGAGCCTGTGTAATTTGTTGTTAGCGGTTGTTATCAGGGAATAACATACCGCTGGATGGCGCCATTGACCAATCATAATCAAGTATTCCACAGGGCCATGAAATAAAAATGTATAAAGTAAGAGTATTGAATTCATTTATGTGCGACATCTTTGTTTTGGCTCACAAGCTTTTCAAACTCGCACAGAGACACTGAGCAGTTGACACCCAAATAAACCCAAAATCCAGCATAGAGAGACTCTGTAAATGTGGAGGTGAATGTGTGTAAGTGTGTGAGTGTATGTGCATCAGAGACGCTGTAGAAGGACAGAGTACCGGCTGACACATCCACATACACTCCAACTCTTTTAAAGGAGCCTAAAGGGACATGTATGTCAGTTGACTTCTTATTGTGCCAGACAGTGGCAATGTTATCAGAGCAGTTCAGACTCCAGGAGTTTTCATTGAGTCCAAACTGACAGTCATCACTCCATCCTTTCCTGTTGATTCCTTTATATGTCACTGATACATCAAAATCTCCTCTCCATTCAGCCTCCCAGTAATGGCGTCCAGACAGACTCTCTCTACACAGAACCTGAGGACACTCATCAAATCTCTCTGGATGATCAGGATATGACTGTTTTTCTTCCAAATATGTCACCTTTCTGTTCTCATTAGAAAGAGTAAGTTCAGGGCTTACTGTGTTTGGATCCAGTGTGAGATTACAGGCATCTGAACACAAGAAGAGAGAAAGTTTATAACATAACAACAACAGTCACTAAAGGTATGTTTGTGTGTTGTATTTGTAGACATACATTTGTGTAGTCCTGCTGTAATCCTGAATTCTCCTCCATGATCCACACTATAAAACACACAGTGTCACATTCTGCACACTGATGCAATCGGTAAACACACAGACACACACAAACACAAACATACATACTTGAGTTTGCCTAATGTACAGTTTGGATTGTTCATTGTATCAGAAAGCAGCTTGATTCCCAAATTCCCTGGGTGATTGTAGCTTAGATCCAGCTCTCTCAGGTGTGAGGGGTTTGAACTCAAAGCTGAAGACACATAACCACATCCTTCCTCTGTCACCATACATCCAGATAATCTACAAACACACAGCAATAGTCCACATGCTATTAGTTTGACATCAATCAGGCATCACTATCACAGTGACCTGTTTGGTTAATTTAGTTGCAGAGGGAAAATTCCAAAAAAACTTTTAATGTATTAAATAATAGTGAATACACTAAGTAAATGTCAATTCACAATAACTGTATATGAAACAATATATAAACTATTTAAAAACCATTTAAAAACAAAATTTAAAACAATCATATCAGAACATATTTATGCAAAATATCAGCTGAATACTTTTTGAACAAAATAATGTATTTCTCATTTTGTCACTTACATTCTGAAAATTATTTTTGCAGTGGTTGATATAATCAAAATAATTAAATATTTAAAAGCATTATTATTAAGAATATTATAAAATTAAAATCTTTATCAATACAAAAAGTATTATTATTTTAATTTCAGGGCATGTAAGTACTTTTAAATGTTCAAAGAAAAAATTTAAGATGTCAAATACTTATTACATTCTATTTTAAAATGAATCAGTTAATGTATTCCTTATTTGTAAGTCACATTGAATATAAATTTGTTTATCATTTGTTTCATTTGTTTGTTAATTTGTTTCTAAAGTGTTTTGTATTTTATCAGCTATTTGGCACCTTTTGGTGTTAATTTAGCAAGATGTGGAAGTTAATGTGTTATTTCTTTCTCCCCAAAACTATTGTTTTGAAATATTTCAGAAGGTCAACTACTGTTTTTGAAAAAAAGGTATTATTTAATGGCCTTAAAGTCCCCCTGTAGTCAATAATTTTATCCCTTAAAACTCATTTTTGATCACCAAAATTACATTTAAAAAAAAATTCTTCATGCCTTAAAATAGCTTGCATGTAACTGTACACCCTTGCCTCAATTATTATACGTGGATTTATGAATATGCTAATTAGCCCCGCCTCCACTCACTCGCATGAGCTCAAGAGATCCATTTGGTGAACTTACTGAGGTAAACTCTGCACAATGGTATTGCTTTTTATAACGCCAGACACATAACGATAATTAATATGATTAGCCTTTTGCTTGACTACATTATCAAACAGCTAATAATGTGTTGCTGATGTTACACAAACCATGTTCCCATTCGCGAGTCAGACAGCTGTCTTCTAACAATCATTATCCTTAGAAATGCTTTGAACTTCTTAACGTCAGTAGAGAAAGGCATGTAGTTCATCCTAACATTGTTATATGCATCATACACCTGCTCTACTGCCAAATCTACCTGATTTTTTTCATATCAACAGAAAAATATACCGGGATATAGTCTCTAGAGCAGGGGTGCCCAATCCTGCTCCTGGCGATCGACTGTCCTGCAAAGTTATGCTCAACTCTAATCAAACACACTTGCCTTTAATTTTCAAGTGAGCCTGAAGACCTTAATTAGTTGTTTCAGGTGTGTTTGATTAGGGTCGGAACGTAACTTTGCAGGACAGTTGATCGCCAGGAGCAGGATTGGGAACCCCTGCTCTAGAGACAGCAATGGTATTGACTTATGAATTTGCACATGGTTTGTCTTCAATCATATTAAAAACACCATATAGACACATAAACAACATTAAAAACTTGATTTTCACCACAGGGGGACTTTAATACAAAGATTGCCATTCTTCTACGATGGGTCTCTGAGGGCTAATCTCTAATTATCTTCTGATTGGCATCACTATTCAAATTCGCTGTATTCTGCTTTTATGTCTCCATCACACACAATACACACAATACATTCAGTTGTTTAAGTTCTCATTTTGTGTGTAAAGACATTATGGGGGAATTATTGCTCTTCATTCATTGTGTACTGTGTCAGAGTATCCCAGAGTAAAAATCCGACAATTCATTAAAAACCAAGACCAGAAATTTTCAGTGAAAGACTAGAGTAAATACAGCAACTGGGTTCTAATGTCATATTACAAGCTCCCAAGAAATCAAGAGCATCAAGTTACATATTTAATTTGATCAGAGTTAATATTAATTTGCATTCTTAATTACCTGAGTATGTTCAGGTGACAGTGTGAACTCTTTAGTCCAGAAGACAGCAGCTTCACTCCTGAATCCATCAGGGAATTGTTACTCAGATCCAGTTTTCTCAGAGGAGAGCGTAATAATTGTAGAACTGAAGACAAACTTTCACAACACTGACCAGTGAGATTACAGTTGGCCAATCTAAACAAAAATAAAGCAGGAACAAATCAACACCAGTGTCATAAAGATGAGATATAAGATACGTTTACAATAATGTACTAAATACAATAAAAAAAAAATTATTTTGCATTTTTCGCATACGGACATCAACATTGTCAAAACGATCCCTGTTCACACAATTAAATATGCTGTATATTTTGTGAGAAAATGTATGTATATCATAAAAACACGCTGGTCAACCTCAGACCAGTATATCCTGACTAAATATTTCAAATTTCACATTGTATAACATTTGACCATCCTGTTACATGTCATTTTTACAATGGTGGTTTCAAAGGATTAGTTCACTTTGAAATGAAAATTAGCCCAATATCTAGCTTCCGCCAGACCGCTTACCGTATTCAACATACGAAGAAAGTGTAAAACTCTCAAAGCTTACACCAGTTTACACTTTCTTCGTAACTTCAATATGGAAGGCGGTCTGGCGGAAGCTAGGTATTTTACTTCAAAACTTTTTAAATATGGATATTTTTTTAAACAAACGCATCGCTTCGCTTCAGAAGGCCTTTATTAACCCCCCGGAGCCGTGTGGAGCACATGTTTATGATGGATGGATGTGGATGAAAGCACATTCTTCAGCTCATACTCATTGATCCTTATCACTGCCATTATAAAGTTCGGATGCGTCAGGATATTTATTAATATTTCTCAGATTATGTTCATCAGAAATAAGAAAGGCATATACACTTGCGGTTGAGTAAAGCTTGGGCTATTTTTCATTGCTATCAGCCGATAATCGCTTCTAATGACTTGATCGCAATCTCTCAAATATGCTAATTTCAGAAAACAATCTCATGCTGATGATGCAAAAAAAAAGAAGAACAAAAAAGTGCACCTGCCATAAGAGGTATGGTATTGTATGGTATGGCATGGCATGCTTGCGGCGCAGCCGTCTCAATCTCTGTTCGGCGCTGGTAAAATAATTATAATGTTGTAGCTGAGGTGCATTCATACGTCTTTAAATAACTTCTGACAAATCAGTCACTAAACTCACAAAAAACTGTGAGAAGTGATTTCACAAACAGCGTGACTCTCTCAAAATGGCTTGACATCACCACATCGTGTCTGCACTACAAGCGAGCTGCATGCAAGGAATTGTCACTTGAGGGACAGTATTCCTTTATTGAATACTACTGTTAGACCTACCTGAACAAAAAACACAATTTATTTCATTTGTATATTTATTCTATTGCATTTATTTGTGCCACTACTTGTATTTGTTTAGATTTTATTATTGTCTTTTTTTTGCAAATCAGGCTTATGCTGTGTGTAAGCTTTTGTGCAACAAAATTGCCCCATTGTAAAAAAAGAGAAATGCATTGGGATTCATTTATCAATCTAACGTAGAAATGAGCACAGTTCCGAGCGCAGAAATCATCTTACGACTGGGCTCACGTGTGATTTATCAAACATTTGTATGCTGGCAATCCTATCGTACGATTGATCGTATGTTGATAAATGTGTTGGCTGAAAACAGTTGTCATTTTAATATCACATCCCAAATTTTAGAAGCCTCGCCCTATAGTTTACGACACAGAGAAACGTAACCTGGCCATGAAGAGAAAGTAATCACATTAAAAGACATTTATCTTACTCTAAAAACACCCCTAAACCTTGTAATTGCAAACAATAAAATTAATTTAAATAAAAATACTGGTAAATAAAACGATTTTAGTACCCCTCCTCACTCCACAGAAAATCCTTTACATTTATTTTATTCAGAACAGAGCAAGAATGAAAAATAAGTAGGCCTAGCTATAAAATTATATATTAAATTATAAATTGAAACACAAATTAGGCTATAGTGGCATCCATTATAAAGCAGAAATGAATTTATAAAAAGCAAAACTGAATTGGGCTCACATAGCCTACTTCTCTCAATCGGGAGGAATCCAAACGTTTACATATTTGCGATGTAACATTTATTGGTTGCTGAACTTCTGTTCATTATAAACAAAGGCTTTGTATTTCACTTTTGCTTCAATATCCACGTAAAACTTCACCCTTCACATGCGCAGAAATGTGTTTGGTTGGGTGTTGCGCACGTTGACTGGTACAGTATAGTGGACCATTTAAACTGAGGAGTGTTAACTTTGTCTGCATTTTAGTTTGCTGATAAATGGCTGAAATGTAAAGTTAGCAACGCTAGAACTGATTTGTAGCATTTGTGTGTGTGAGTGAGGAGCCCGTGCAATCAGTTGGATTTAAAAAAAAATATGTATCTCAATAAAATAAAGAAAATGGGTGTAGCCTGTACTAGCCCTACTTTATGCACAGTTTTTCTCTTTTGTTAATCTGTTAATTTATTTCAGAGAAAAATATTTCATGTAGTCCTAGCCTATTATTTTATTCCTTGTATAGCCTATTATTCTTGCAGGTGCATGATGTGTGAATCCTAATGTTAATTGATGTAGCCATTTGTGCATACAAAACGAAATCACTGGAAAGAAAGAAAAAAAAAAACATTTGTGGTGTTTTAAGACACTCATCTATTCTTATGTAATTTTAATTTGACTTTTTAATCGTGTCGTTTAATGGTTAATGATCGGTTAGTGAGTGTTTGTCGGTCAGGAATATAATCTAAATTTTCTCATAACAATTCTCCACCAGATTTACTATGCTGCACGCAAGTTCCCGCTGACTCAAAAATGTGCGTACACGAGCTGAGACCTGAAGTGAGATTTGATCGTAGTCACCGCTCACATCCCAATTTTCTGTTGTACGTTCATTCCATAAATGAGGGCCATTGTGTGTTCAAACATTTAGCAGAGTGAACCTGAAAACCTGAGTTTGCTAATGCTAACGATGCACCCTTGTGCATGTCTGCATCACAGTTTACGTTCTGAGATAACACTACCATCTAGCGGCTGGGTTTAAACTGAACACAAAGCCATCAATCTTGGATGTAAACAAACAAACACACAAATAAATAAATATCGATACAGTGTTTTTGAGAAACCATACCGTATTGCCAAACATAATATCACGATATTCATGTGTATTGATATTTTCTTACACCCCTACTTGTTCACCAACTATCTTGTTCTGTCCTATCTATCAATTGTTGTTGCCTCATTGAAAAGTTGTGCTATACATTTTAAAGAAATGTTAATTTTATAGTATATGTAAAAGTATTTACTTGTTTTTCGGTAGATTTTTGACATTGCACGTTTTTAGCACAGAAGCCTAAAATACTTTGACTGTTGTCATGTCCTAAGTTGTCATCAGACTACTGATCTCCTGTGCGACTTGAATTTTTTATTTGTGGATGTCCAAATCTGGGTGCAGGATGAGAAATCCTCAAATAAATGTTTGTTATATATTTTGGCATGAGGTAATAAAATGTAACTTGTTAAAATAGGCACATAATATAATATTGAGAGATTGATTGATATACACCTGAATTGAATCTTATGGTAATCGCTTCGCAGAATTGTTTGAGGTATCGGCAAATAACGTATCGCTGGCAATGAGAATCGATGTTGTATCGTATCAGGATTGTAACGGATGTCTAAATACGGTCATAAGATACCGTTGGTTAAGCAGAACTAAGGCGGAAGTGTTTTACCGAGAGCCATAAACAGACGCACAGTCACACACAATAGACAATGCTAAAGGAATATGAAACACAAATTTAAGAGTCGTTGATGTTTCTTTGAATCCTCTCTTCTGTGAGCAGTTAATGAGGTATGTTTGTTTCTATTGTGAGTGTGAGTGAAGTATGTTGCAATAATGATCGAGTCCATTATACAGATGTGTTTAATGTTTGTTGCTGTTAGATTACTTTACTCTAAATGTGATTGTATTTTTATGTAATGTGTGTTGCTTTTGTGTTGTGTTAATTAATTTGAGTAATAGCAGTTTAGCAGTTGAGATGATGGTATTTATAGTAGTAATACTTGTGTTTGTTAGTACAGCAGCTAAAGTCGAGTTATATAAGGAACAAGATGATTGTTTATAATTTCGGTAACACTTTACATTAAGGTTCCCTTTGTAAAGGGTTTATAAAGGTGTTTGTTAATGAGTAATAAGTCATTTACAAATGCATTATAAATCATTAATAATGCAGTTATAACTGCATGAATAAAAAGGGCGACTTTAATGCAATACCTGCCAAATAGTGAGCCGTTTTTAACTCACATGTTATAAATGCTTAATAAATGTATTTATTAACACTTATTTAACTCAAAACCAGATTCCTGGTTTATTTCATGATGCAGCAAAAATTGACTATCATAATTAGACTGAAGGGTGTTGTATTTGTGCTTTTCTTATTAATATCTCATGACTGCCACTTTTCTTACTATGTTGCTTACCAGAAGTTTCTGTCTTACCCATGATACTCTCCAAAAAATGAAATTCCAACTTTATTTTGAAAATAAAACAAAAGATAATAACCATAACTTGATTAGATATTAATAATGAAAAATGTAATTCCAGTATTAGTTACCTGTGAACCTTAATGTAGGGTGGACACTTGTGAACCATTTATTCATGAGTTATGAACATTAATAACCTGTGAAAGTGAACCTTAATGTAAAGTGGAAACCTGTCAACCATTTATTAATGAGTTATAAACATTAATAACCTGTGAAAGTGAACCTTAATGTAAAGTGGAAACCTCTGAACCATTTATTAATGAGTTATAAACATTAATAACCTGTGAAAGTGAACCTTAATGTAAAGTGAAAACCTGTGAACCATTTATTAATGAGTTATAAACATTAATAACCTGTGAAAGTGAACCTTAATGTAAAGTGGAAACCTCTGAACCATTTATTAATGAGTTATAAACATTAATAACCTGTGAAAGTGAACCTTAATGTAAAGTGAACACATGTGAACCATTTATTAATGAGTTATGAACATTAATAACCTGTGAAAGTGAACCTTAATGTAAAGTGAACACATGTGAACCATTTATTAATGAGTTATACACATTAATAACCTGTGAAAGTGAACCTTAATGTAAAAAGTGAACACGTGAATCATGTATTTATTAAAGCACACACAGAAGATCTTTTTTTTTTTTTTTCCTGGTGACAAATTTTATTGTTGAAATATTAATAAGCAATTCATAATTATTCTTGATATCATGATAAATGATACTGTAACTTTAGTATTTGGCCATTCATACAGTACCTGCGCACGACAGAACCGGGAGCGCCGGAACGGTTATTTGTTTAATATAACTACAAACTAACACAGCGATTACACATATAATATACAAACTAACACAGCGATTATAATATAAACACTTAAACATAGTCTGCAATGTCAATTCAGTTAGCTTACCCATCAAATCAGTAACGTAAAACACAAAATTTCACTTCAGAGCATGCCGGAACAATACTGGTAACTGCGCCACTTCTTCTCATGAAAGTGGCAAGGCTTTATTGGATGCTCACTAGCGCCAACTCCTGTCACACGCCAGAACACGCATGCTTAGTGATGTAACCCTGAAAGAGTGATGTGACCTGAAAGAGTATATAAAGTATAGCCTAATATATTATTGTCACGTCTAGTTTTCTATTACTATAGCTTACTATAGTTTGTTCTCCTACATTTTTTAGTTGTTATCTTCATAATAAAAAAATGCTGCATCTAATTCCTGCTTTCTCACTGCTCTTTACAACCAAATGTGACAATAATGTATAATAAGCAATGTCTTCTTCTTCTTCTTCTTCTAATAATAATAATAAGTAGTAGTAGTTGTAGTAGTAGGCTATATACTTTATTATACTCTTTCAGGTTCTCATCACTATGCGTGTTAATTCTGGCGTGACAGGAGTTGGCGTTAGTGAGCATCCAATAAAGCCTTGCCACTTTCATGAGAAGAAGTCACGCAGTACTGTTCCAACATGCTTTGAAGTGAAAATTTGTGTCTACTGATTTGATGGGTAAGCTAACTGATGTGAAATCGCAGACTATGTTTTTCTAGTGTTTATGTTATTTGTGTAATCGCTGTGTTATAACCGCTCCGGCGCTCCCGCGCAGGTACGTTACTGCAAGTGCGGATGGCCAAAGCCAAATATCCTCAAGTTATGGTGGCCTTTATCATGATATCATCATCAAATATGCTAATGTTCTGTTAACGGTGCATTTGGTCATTGATTTAATGATTTACACAACTGTTAAATAAAATAATACATATTTAGGTGCCTTTATTCAGCTTGTATAAAATATGTTTGGCTTATAGATGTGATGCTTATTATCTTTTTTGGAATACTTGATTGCTTCTCTGAATGTTTTAATTTGAGTTTACTTGCATAAGCTACTTTTCATGAGAAGTCATGCTCTGTAATTTTGTGCTGTAAAAGAAAAGTTTAAACTTTTTTGTTTCAAGTTTAAAGTTGTTTACTAATACATGCATCAAAAATAAAATATTTCATCAGAAAAAAATACTATCTTCTGTGTGTACATTAATAATTAATAAATGCATGATTCACATGTGTTCACTTTACATTAAGATTCACTTTCACAGGTTATTAATTTTTGAAACTTATTAATAAATGGTTCACAGGTTTCCACTTTACATTAAGGTTCACTTTCACAGGTTATTAATGTTTATAACTCATTAATAAATGGTTCACAGGTTTCCACTTTACATTTAAGGTTCGCTTTCACAGGTTATTAATGTTTATAATTCATAAATAATAAATGGTCCACATGTGTTCACTTTACATTAAGGTTCACTTTCACAGGTTATTAATGTTTATAACTCATTAATAAATGGTTCACAGGTTTCCACTTTACATTAAGGTTCACTTTCACAGGTTATTAATGTTTATAACTCATTAATAAATGGTTCACAGGTTTCCACTTTACATTAAAGTTCACTTTCACAGGTTATTAATGTTTATAACTCATGAATAAATGGTTCACAAGTGTCCACCCTACATTAAGGTTTACAGGTAACTAATACTGGAATTACATTTTTCATTATTAATATCTAATCAAGTTATGGTTATTATCTTTTGTTTTATTTTCAAAATAAAGTTGGAATTTCATCTTTAAAAAACAAGAAATCAGTTTTTATACACTGCTGTGGATAGGCATCATGACCTTTTTGGAGAGTATCATGGGTAAGACAGAAACTTCTGGTAAGCAACATAGTAAGAAAAGTGGCAGTCATGAGATATTAATAAGAAAAGCACAAATACAACACCCTTCAGTCTAATTATTATAGTCAATTTTTGCTGCATCATGAAATAAACCAGGAATCTGGTTTTGAGGTAAATAAGTGTTAATAAATACATTTATTAAGCATTTATAACATGTTAGTTAAAAACGGCTCACTATTTGGCAGGTATTGCATTAAAGTCGCCCTTTTTATTCATGCATT
Source organism: Ctenopharyngodon idella (assembly GCF_019924925.1). Taxonomy (NCBI): domain Eukaryota; kingdom Metazoa; phylum Chordata; class Actinopteri; order Cypriniformes; family Xenocyprididae; genus Ctenopharyngodon; species Ctenopharyngodon idella. The sequence continues at coordinate 21,343,575 of NC_067223.1, forward strand.
TATAACTGCATTATTAATGATTTATAATGCATTTGTAAATGACTTATTACTCATTAACAAACACCTTTATAAACCCTTTACAAAGGGAACCTTAATGTAAAGTGTTACCATAATTTCTTTATTTGTTTTCAGTTCTTACGTCTGGTGTTGTCTGACATCATTATATCTGTCATCCTTGTTAATGGTGAATGAGGAATTGAAGTTCTGAATAAACCATCAGTCAGTGTGAAAGAACTCTTGCTTGTGTGTTACTGGAGGGAGCGACAGTGATGAACTGTCTGATTTACACCCCTAGCTATGATCATCGAAAGCCCCCACTCTGAGAGCCAGGTTGATGTCCCAGTCAAGTACCACCAATATCAGGATGTCTTCAGTTCCCAGAAGGCATCCCAACTTCCTTCACATAGACCATGGGACTGTCCCATTGATATTTTGCCAGGTGAATATCAGGTAATGTCCTATGGGCAGGTGAACGCCTTTTTAATCTTCCAGAGCTTCAGGAACAAAGCGTTCTGGGAGTACCTCCTTCATCATTGTTTATATTAACAATATCGTGATTTACTCCTGGAACCTGACTGATCACCATGTCACCCTCACCATGGAAAGGCTGCATGAACACCACCTCTACCTGAAGCACAAGAAATGTGAGTTCCACCAACCCTCCTCATACTTTCTCAGCTGACGTACAAGCTGTTCTGTCTTGGCTTCAAACTTCTTCAGTCCAAGATCTCCATAGTTTTCTTTGATTTGCAAATGTATACCACCACTTTATTCACAACTAGAGCATCATTGCAGTGCATCTTACCTCCCTGTTAAAAGTCTCTGTCCTGGAACAACTAAGCTAGTACCGCCTTTCAATTGAAGAATGTCTTTACTACAGCTATAGTCCTTCTGCATCCCGATCCAGAGTTAACTTTTATTGTGGAAGTCGCATGGAAGCAACGGGAATTCAGCCAGTTTTGACCCATGTGCCTTCTAACCCAAGAAGAGCAAGATGATGATATGGGCATCCGGGAGCTTTTGGCAAGCCAGCTGCCACTAGAAGAGTGGTGCAACTGGCTCGAGGGTTCCCATACTACTTTCATTGTCATTATGATCACCAGAATTTGAAGTACCTGAGAGAAGCTTGGCGTTAAACCCTCACCAGGCCCGGTGGGCCTTGTATTTCACCCAATTCAATTTCTACATACCGTCCAGGGTCCAAGGGTCCAAGATGCCCTCTCCCATATTCATGCACCAGGTCCACAATCCACAATCTTGCCACCTGGATTGATCATCAGCCCGATCTAGTAGACCCTGGACAATTCCACTAAACCTGTTCCGCCAGTATGTGCCATCATCTTTCTATTGTCATCTAATGGATGTTCCCCCTGTGCCATATCGAAGACCCTTGTGGCACCTTCCTGACAAGCTTCTTCCACTCCCTGTTCTATGTCGACCCTGGTCACACCTAGGAGTGGATTTCATCACAGATCTGCTGGCATCAGAGACCTTCAACTGTGTCTTGGTTGTACTGGATCACTTCCCAAAGGCCTGTCGTCTGGTGCCACTGAAGTGCCTCATCACAGCTTTGGAGACCACAGAGGCCTTATTCCATCATATCCTCCACAACATTGGTCTTCAGTTCATCTCCCAAGTCTGGAGGTCTAGAAGAGCCAGGTTGACACCAGAAGAGCAGAAACACCTACTTACCAACCAGGACAAAAGATGTACTGTCACAGCTACACCAGGCTCCTCTTTCTCATCAGCATCACACAACACTATTCGTTCACCGTTGCCAGAATTCTGATCACACACACCTGTCACTCATCAGCGTGATAATCAATCAATCTACATGTCTGGACTTGTTAGTGTTTCTACATTACCAACCTAAGGACTTACCTTTTATCATCCATGTGATCTTCCTCATTCCCCAGCATCATTCTACTCCTAGCGTCTCTTCGTCTTCATACACAGCTCTGGTCTGATCAGCCCAGTTTTGTTTTGTTTGTCATATCTGTCTTCCTATATCTGACACAACCATTTCAGGTTGTGCAGTCTCTACTAATGAGCTCATGAACTGAATAAGGTGTGATAGATGAGGGAGACATACAAAATGTGCAAGGCTGGTGATATTCCAGGACAGGTTATGGAACCACTGCGGTAGGCTTTGGTCCACTGCCAGCATCCCTCCAGTCCAGAGGATCTCCTACTCTCAATCCTTCCTCAAATCTACCTCTTCCTGCCTACCATGCTGCGAGTCCTATACCCAATCTGGTTCCACTGCCTTCTCTTCCAGCTACTTGCTTAGTCAGGGTTTTGTACTCATCTCACAAATTTTTATTTATTACAAAATGACACTAATAAAAAAATATTTTTAAATAGTCATTTGGTCACAGTTATCAGACAATGCGGATCGGACATAAAATCTGATCTCTACAAAACACTTACGCATACACATATTTGATTATATAGTGAATATGTCAAAGTCACACCTCAGTATGTTCAGTTGACAGTATGAACTCATCAGCCCAGTAGAGAGGAGCTTCACTCCGGAATCCCGCAGGTCATTGTTACTCAGGTCCAACTCTATCAGAGGGGAGTTTGATGATTGTAGAGCTAAAGACAAACTTTCACAGCACTGACTAGTCAATTGACAACCTGCCAGTCTGAAAAAAATAAAGGATTCAGTAATTAAAATGTCAGAATTAATTGACATCTGACTGCCATTTACCATTTACATACCTTCCTTGTTAAATAAATCTTATACTATCAATAAGCCACTAATTATATTTTGGAATCATTCATAAGATACATTTAATTTATAACTGAATTAATTAAGCAAAACTAATTAAAGTGTAATTAAATAGCACCAAGAGAGCAACAAACGTGGAAATATCAAAAGGATGAAAAATTAATGGGCAGACGATGCAGCAAAGATTGTGGAAAAAGGGGAAAAATAATCAGTAATTAAAGCAGTAGTGAAACCACAGGATTCAAAATCAAACAATTAGTCTAAACCAGTTTGTTAATATTCATAGCTTCTGAGTCTACAGGCTGCTGAAATCCTTGACAAATAAACAAAATCTGTCCCAGATTCCATTCATAGAGACATTAGGCACTTTACTGGTTTCTTTCTTCACATTCATTTTCTCCCTTTCAGAGTTTACACATGCATGCCAAAAACCTTTTCCTTTCCCTTACATTTTCTCTCCTTCCTTTTTTCATTTTCTTTGAGCTTTTCAATCTCTCACCAGCACAACTTTGTTTCTTAAAGGGACAGTGTTTTCTACACCAAATAGACTTGCTACAACATGATAAGTTAAACATACTATCTTTTTAGTTTGTAAGTAGTCAGCATTCAAATACACATGAACAGTTAAAATACAGCAAAAACTATTATTGACACAATAATCAGCCAGTAATGCATTGATTGCTCATAGATTGTGCACGTCTAATAGTAAATGTGAAGGTCAAACCTCAGTATGTTCAGTTGACAGTGTGAACTCGAAAGTCCGTCCGAGAGCAGCTTCACTCCTGAATCTCGGATGTCATTGCTACTCAGGTTCAGCTCTCTCAAATATGTATTTGATGATTGTAGAGCTGAAGACAAACTTTCACAGCACCGATCAGAGAGACCACATCCACCAAGTCTATAACAGAGGATAACAGTGAAATGAGCAGGAGATGAATATTAAAATCATGTTTTTAATATTCTGTACATGACAATGTATTTTAATGATCACAAAGCTTTCAGTCCTGGTTCTAAAAAGGCTGCATCCACAAAGTTTATCCTTCAATAACTTACAATTCTTTGCACATTTCCACATTTGCACATTTCCACAATTAATTTTAATAGTATTTCCATGCAGTGACCATGGGGGTGGAAACATTTATGACAGCCATGAACCCTTACTGGTCTCATTAGCTGCATTTCCAAGGCAAGGCAATGCAAGTTTATTTATATAGCACACACTTGCCAATGTTTCGCATACATTTGGCCAATCAATGTACACTTACATCGCTGGTTGTTCCTATTGCACAGTGTTAGACCCTACTTTGAAGTCGGAACCAATTTAGATCCCTCAGACGGCATTCCTAGAACTAATCGTTCCCAGTTCATGAGGTGCAAATATGCCAAAAAGCGGGTAATTCCAACATTAGTTACAGGAACTATGAAAAGGTTCCTCTGGTGCGAAAGCCCCTCTTCTTGATACTGGACTAATGCATCCGCATATGTCATAAATGACATATACTGTGGTTAACTTACATAACTCATAACTCCTATTCTCTGTCCATGAGCTCCCACTGTTGCTCTGCCTGAATGGATAGCGGTACAGTGAGACATGGGATCACTCAAACCTCCTCATATTGCATAATTTTGTGAAAAAAGTAATAAAAAATGCTCATTTGTTATAAAGTAATGTTACTTAAACATTTGATATTTTATCAACAGTTTTTCAAAATGTGTGTAAACCTTTGGACTTAAAATCTTTAATGGATCTGATTTGTGCATTCCTGTGATTACAAATAAATGGAAGCAAGCAACTGGAAAAGTATGTATGTGTGTTTTCTTTGATTCAGCATGATTGATGTTCACTTCTGTTTAATTTGTGAATTCTGAGATCCCGGAACAACGGGAAGGGACAGATCTGGCAAGTTAGTGGGGTAGGGAAAGGTAACAGAACATAGCCTATATATTAGGGGTGAAACGGTACATGTCGGTACATCCAAAACTGTACGGTACGGACTGTTTGATGGAACACAGTCAGTCACAGGTGATCCACACTCCAGTCCAGAAGGGGGTGTGCGCGGTAATGCATTGTAGTCTTTTAACCAGCATTAACCACCAATAATCGCAATAAGCTGTTTTTTTACTTTCGATAAGAAACAAAGTGTTATCTTTCAAATTCTGTTGATTTTTATCATACCACTCAAACAATAAATGCCGTTTTGATGCTTTTTGATGTGGCGTAACATTGCTATATAGACGCCTCAGTTCAAATGGCAGCGTGGAGCGCGAGTGAATGCAATCACTATATTTACAGAATGAACATCTGAAGGTATGTTGAAAGATACAGTACAACTTACTGAAACATATCTCATGTAATCGCTCAATCAGTGTTTCAACCATGGAAAGACATCTATAAAACAGCTTGTAAACAATGTCTCGTAGTATTACATTTACCTCAGAAATGCCATTCAGTGTCCACAACTCTTTCACTAAACATATGCACTGTATTAGCCTATATATTAATTATATTTTACTTAACCTGTTAGTGATGTCTTAATTATTTTATATATTTTAAAATAAATCTGTCATGAAAACAAGTTATGACTGCCACTGTGTAAATGACCATAGTTCAACTAGAGCTGTCAAGTGATTAATTTTTTTTTATCTAATTAATGACATGATGTGGCGATTTATTAATCTAATTAATCACACATCAAATTTGACTGAGAAATTATCCCCTAAAGATAATTTGAAGTCATTATTGTGTAAAGCATCAAATAAACATTACAAAAAGTAGATTCAGAAAAAAATATTTTGATTCAATATAGAATTTATTACACAAACTTTTGATGACTGAATGTTCATTTTTTTTGGGTGAACTATATCTTTATTTATTTTTCTATTAATATGGAAATATGATATTTTTAAAAATGAAATTATACTCTAAATAAGAAACTAAAACTGCCAGTAGGTGGTGGTAAATGTGTAATTCATTCTATTCATTTAAACAGTTGATTCATTCAGGACTGAAGTATTGTGTCTAAAATAACACAACATTAACTTCTTAAATTTTAGATTTCTCTTATCTACATATATGCATTTTAAGACATTTGAAGGCCAAAAAAAATAGACAATAGCTTTAAAATCTCTCCTTCTCATCTCCATCATCACTTTCTTTTCCACCCTCAGTCTAAATTATCAGTGGCCTGGTTTCACAGACAGGGCTTAGCCTAAGCCAGGATTAGGCCTTAGTTCAATTAGTGCATTTAAGTAGCTTTTATTAACGTACCCTAGAAAAAAACATTATGGATGTGCATCTTGAGACAAAACAATGGCACTGACATATTTTAAGATATTTCAGTACAAGTTACTTTCAGTTAAAACAGCTCAAACATACATTTTAGTCTAGAACTAGCTTAAGCCTTGTCTGTGAAACTGGGGGTTTGACTTTTCCCCTCCTAAAGCTGAGCTTTGACCGATAGTCTTTTCATTTTCATCTGTGATTGATGTTTATATATTTTATGAATCATTTTCTTAGAGAAGTTAATTTACTGAACGCTACCAGGAAAGCTAGGTTTAAGCTAAGTTCATTTATTTAATTCACAATATGTGCATTTATTATTAATCAAATGCCTAATATATGATGAAAACGGCTTTGTTATTGTTTCCTGAGGCCGGGTTCACACTGCACGCGTCAGCGAAGCGTGAACTGCAGCTGCAGAGACGCGCGAGTATTCACACTGGAAGCGTTTGTACAGCGTCACAGCAGCACCTCCAAGCTACATTTCTTTACAAAGACAGATATAAATTTGTTTTTATAAGTTGGTCATTTATAAACTTGATAGTCTTGAAAGTTTGTTAACATGCAAGGTGTACAACACTCGCATATAAACGTAAAATAAATAAAAATAAATAAAAAGCCTTGTGTCATCCATTGCTGCACACAAATGAGGTAAGCTTTGTGTTTTACATCATCTGACGCATGAACATGTTTACAACACAGCAAACTCAGCGAAAAAAGGCAGCAAACTCGGGTTTGATTTGGGTATGCAAGAGCCTATATGGCTGTCTGTGTAATAACTAAAATAATGTTTATATATCATATTTTCTGGCTAGTTTAGTAAGTTTTTTTATAATAGGTATACCATACTTTAACCCAAACTGAATAATTAAAAACAAGTTTAAATGAGTAAATCTTCTATAAATATTTTTTAATATTAATTTTCTTTCCTGACATACTTCAATTCTTATTAAAACACACTAGATATGCTTATTCTGTGCATTCTGAACACTTTTTGTGTGAAATCATATTTATTTTGTCCATCAAAGGTGTACTTTCACTTTAATTAAGTGTTAGCAGTGCAGCAAAAATAGACCCAGCGCCGAAACGATTGCGGCACTGCCGCTTCTGCTCTGCTCCTGCTACGCGCTGCCGCACAGCCTCTGTGTGCGGTGTGAATGCTTTCATCTTTTAACATGGGCGCCAAAAAAAAATGCGCGCTGCTTACGCTCTGCTGACGCGTGCGGTGTGAACCCGGCCTGACCCCTCACATTGACAGTTATGCTGCTACTAATTATTACATGAATCACGTAAATTATAACTACTATTCAAAATGGAAAAAATCATAAGACTGAAGTTTATTAGTTTGCATCCCTGATTATTTTTGTTGGCCGTTCAATATTTCAAGCAACAGTTATCAAGAAATGGGCAGTTTAGCAACTTACATCATATCTCGCACTTTATGACCATTAACCGAAGCGTCGCGCTGGAATTCGCGCTCAGCAACTGCCGTGAACATAAAGCCCGCCTAGTTTGATTTGACTGGTCCTCTCAAATATTTTAACATTGACGACCGGTGACAGATCACTGACAGCTCAGATGAGAAAGTCAGTTATCTTGGTGCTGTGCAATATCCTTGCAGCACTAGACTGAATACTATATTAGGCAATTATTTAACAACCTTCATCAACTATATGAAATATCAGATGACCTACATAGGTCTGGGGGCGGGGCAAGTGCGTTAAATATTAGCGCATTATTTTTTCCCGTAATTTCAACAATGAATTGGAGAAACATAATTTTATAATTAGATATAGAAGTTAATACAAAAACTGCCCTATGTGCAATTTAGATGTTTAAATTTTTTTTTTTCAAATTATTATTATTTGAATGTTGATGATTATATCTAAAAATGAATAGCAACTGAATTTAATGGTTTGGGCTAAGTTGTTAATTGCAACCTTTAATATTATAGTAATGTGCAAGCAAGGGCTCCCTATATAGTTTACAGCATTAGCAGAGAACATCCTTAACATTTTTAATTACAATTGAATGGATTTAAAGACAAAAGCCCTATTCGGATGGTATTTGTTTATCATGTGGAAGTCTGTATAATAATAATATTGGCATTGCACCTCAGTGATAAAACTTGTGCATTCGGATGGCGATTTATTCACGGTGGAGGAGCGCTCACGTGTTAGGATGATTGTCTGATGTGAATAAAACGGCACATGCTTATATAAAATCATATTTAATAATTGTATCCTATTTATTATTTGATTATTTGAATCTCCTGTTTAAAAATAGGAAGATTAACGCGCTATATAGTTGAAATGGTTTTGTCTTGCATTTTATCTCAAATTATGTCATTTTAAAAATGGGGAATTTAGCAGAAATAAGTTAATGCAGCCTCTTATTTACAGTAGGTTACTTGAGGTAAGCATGAAGCTGCTTGGTTTATAATTTTAATGCAACTGTATATAATAGGCTAACGTTACATATTTTAAAATTGAATTGCACACATGTTGCTGCCAGAATAAATGCCCATTTGTGCTTTATTTCTCTTTCTTCTTTTTGTTCAAATTTACAAGAACATCTTCCTACCGCTGTGGAGCGGTGATGGAATATTGTTCTTGTAAATACAAAATTTCTGCAAAAATGTATCTTTAAAATGTGTGTAAACTACAGCGAAGCTCAACATTTATCATACGGTGCTCTGCAGTAGCCAAAAAGGATTTCAACAGTGAATTTTGTATTGATCTCTTGTTGTAAACACAGAGATGTGGATTCGGACGGAAATTAAATTCCCACACGACCTTGATGTTTGTCAAAAAACAGTAGGTAATTCGGCCAGGGGTTTTTATGCTAGTGGTAGGAGAAAAACACAGACGTTCTGGGTTCAGAGAGCAATAACATCACAGACTACTCCCTGTAAATGGTGAAAATACCTTGCGTCCCCTGGAGAAACAAATACCGTCCAAATAGGGCTAAAGACACCGTTTGTTCAGTAAACCACTGTTTAATAAAAAAAAGAAAATATTTAGTTTTCTCACCCTGCTGTACTGAACCGTGACTTCAAAACTGAGGTACGTACCGAACTGTCATTTCTGTGCACCCTTAAACCTCTACTATATATGGCCTATATATGCACAATCTCAGTCAGGGTTCCATCCAATTATTTTGATGCACATTTTGAGAATGTGCATAAGAAATCCTGAAAGGAAACGGTTTATTCGCATACTGATGATGTGTTGTGACCATTTGTGCATGTAAAACACCATGGCCCAACAAAAGGTCTGACCTTGGCACATAATTCTTCTAACATAGCCCTTGACATTCATACGCATCCCTGCATCGCTAGGTTCCCATCTAAATAGTGAATTTAATTTATGCCGAAAATCAGAATAGGCTTAGCAAAAACAATACGCGACTAAACCTGATTTCCATCCCTTTTCATTATGTTCAAAAGAACAAAATCATCACTTCCCAGGAAATTCTAGTGGTTTCTTTAATATTAATAAGATATTAACAGACAAAAGATTTTTGTTGAATAATAGGCTAAATGATTCACCTCAAGCGAGTGTACAAGTTTCATTTTGGAGATTTTGTTCACATCTTGTGCAATATCCAAAAATATGCAGTTTTTTCAGAAAACCATTAAAGATGCGTATTACGTGACCCATTTAAAATATTACTTACATTATTTCAACAGCTAAATGAAGCCAATTATGCCATGCATAAGTTTTAGAAAACCGCTTCACAAATAACAGAAGTGCATCAAAGTTTTTATAGACTATTTTTTTGTCATGTGTTGGAAATGCAAATAGCAGTCAAATCTAATAGATCATTGCCAAAACATGGCATGGACCACTTTGTAGCAGCATTTCTTAATATATTTTTTTTAAATACATTTAACATGATTATTAACATGGAGCAAGTAATTGATAACATTATCATCATTATACTTAATTTTTCTGAACATATGTACACAGGTCATAAAAAATATCTTTCAGTGGTGTATGCCAAGTCAGGATTCGGAGGTGCCAGATCTGGCTTGTTCTGGCACAAATTAAGCCCTGCTCCTGACACAAAAAAATTAAATTACTATTATTGTAACATTTTTTATCATAAATCATTGGTCAAATATTAATGCTGGAGTCTTACATCTTTAAGTAAAGACCAAATGTCATGTTCATTTTGCGACCTTAAAGGGTTAGTTCACCCAAAAATAAAATTTCTGTCATTAATTACTCACCCTCTTACTACACCACTAAGACCTTCATTCATCTTTGGAACACAAATTAAGATATTTTTGATGAAATCCTTTTAATCTCCCGTAGAAAACAATGTAATTACCATCATACAAGGTCCAGAAAAGTAGTAAAAACATAGTTAAAATAGTCAACGTGACTACAGTGGTTCAACCTTAATGTTATGAAGTAACAAGAATTCTTTTTGTGTGAAAAAACAAAACAAAAATAATGACTATTCAACAATATCTTCTCTCCCCTGTCTTACTGCTGCGCTGTTTACGTCCAGTGCTTCCAGGTTCTAAGTCAGAACGCCAACTCAGTATTGGCCGACGCTGTAACACGTGATCAGCACAACGCATGAGTGTGATGCTGATGCAGGAGCCGGCCAATAATGAGCCGTTGTTCTGACGTAGAACCTAGAAGCGCTGGATGTAAACAGTGGTCCAGAAAAGGGCGGGTTTTAGGGCAGCATTGAGGGCTACTTGCCTGACAGTGGAAACGCAGCTTGATTTTTGGCCTTGCAGCTCAAGGTCCGAGGCTATTGTCTCCACCCTGCATGTTGTTAGCCCTAGCTCAACAGTGGAAAAGCAGCTATTTTAGTGCAGTACTGGGAACTCTGACCCTCTGACCCCACTTTCCTGCAGAGCTTAGCTCCAACCCTAATCAAACACACCTGTTACTCGCCCTATAACTTTTTATGAATGGTGGTGAGAATTTAATATCATGTGTAATTGCATGTTTGCTGTAACAGCACTGTGTTTTTATTTTTGATTCACTGTAAATGCTACTACATTTGTGACGCTTTAATTTGCATTTGGGAATGCAACATTCATCATCAGAATCGCTTATAATTTTTTTGTTGTTTACAAAGAGAAGTTTCAGTGTCACATGATCCTTCAGAAATGCTGATTTGCTGCTCAAGAAACATTTACTATTTATTATTATCAGTGTTAAAAAGCAGTTTTTGCTGCTTAAAATTTTTGTGGAAAAAATTATACCATTCAAACATTTATGGTAAGATTTAAAAAAAAAAAAGAAAAAATAATACTTTAATTTATCATACATTAAAGTGAGTGAAGACATTTAAAATGTTACAAAATATCTCTATTTAATAAATGCTTTAATAAATTTAATATATTTGATAAATGCAAAAAAAAAAAAAAAATGGAGCAGTACAACTTTTCAACATTGATAATAATCAGAAATGTTTCTTGAGCATAATCAAATTGTAATGATTTATGAAGGATCATGTGACACTGAAGACTGGAGTGATGATGCTGAAAATTCTGCTTTGCCTCACAGGAATAAATTACATTTCATAATATATTAAAAAAGAAAACTTTTTTTTAATTTTTTTTTTTTATTTGTAACAATATTTTTTTAAACTGCATTTTTGATCAAATAAATGAGCAGAAGAGATTTATTTTAAAATCATTATTAATTGTTTCCAAACTTTTGGCAGGTACTTTAATAATAACAATTCTATTAATACTTATATTATATAATATATTAATTATTATGATTATTATATGCTGTTTTCTATTTTTACAGGACAATAGTATGTATTACAATATAAAATGCAGTATAACTTTTAACGCAATAAAATACGTATTTAAAAAAAATAATAAATAAAAATAAATAAATAAGTGCCGGGGACATGGCTTGGGGGTGTGGCCAGATTTTCCTGCTTTTTTATCTCTAGCTGATCACATGCCTGATCTACCTACCTGCAGAGTTCAGATCCAACCTCTGTAATTTTCAAGTGCTCCTGAAGATCTTAATTTGCTGCTTCAGCTGTGTTTAATCAGGGCTGGAGCTGAACTTTGCAGGGAGGTAAATCTCCAGGAACAGGGTTGAGCACCCCTGAGCTAAACTCTGCACCCCTGAGCTAAAACACAAGCCTACAATCTTCAGAAGGACTGATACAGGAAGGATGCAGCCTCAATATTGTCCAGCCTTGTAATTGAGAAGCCCCATTGTACATGTCTTCCTTATTTAAAACACCTGATTTAGATCTTCAGGCTAGGGAACTTAACAGATTGTGTCAGATAAGAAAGAAATACAAAATGTACAGTGCAGGTGTCCCCAGGGCCAGGATTGAAAAACCACTGCCAAAGCTAATACACTGTATGACAAGAAGCTCTCTAAAAACAGTTTATGACTGATGCATTACCTGTCTGAAAACCCTAACCAAAGCACATGAGATAGAATCAGAATATGGAGGTGAGCTGAAAGTATGTGATGAAGCACAGCTGGAGACTCTTCATCCTCATCACTGGCTGTTTCCATCATCCTTTTTTTAAGCGCATTTTGAAGTATCGCATCAGAAACGAGTGATGGAAATGCCACATTTCGAATAAAAATCCCTTAATTCACAAAAAGTTTTTACGCTCAGTTGAGGTTTTTTTGACTAGTGTGAAAAAGAGCGAATTATGGGAGATGGAAACGCATTTACTAAATAAATTCTGACATAGTAAACATTGAACCCACATGACTAATCGTAATCGGCTGTTTCCGCTGCTGGTGTTGTAACAGAAAACTTCATATTTGATTCTGTTATGATGTATTAATTCTGGATGTACTGGCGCTCGTCGTATATATGCGTGTGTGTAATGCATTTACCCCACGGGGCTTGCTGTGGATAGGGTCAGGCACATGGGTTACTGTTGATTACTAGGTTACCAATAGCACCATCATCTGCTCAAACAGCCTGATGGAAACAGACCTAATTCACATTTGTCTTTTTTCTTTTTTTGCTAACTTTGAAAAGATTTGCTTCACGTTTGGATGGAAACCCAGCTATAAAATCAAATGACACTGATGTTCCTCCATGAACAGTGTTGGGAAACATTATACTATGAAATACTTTGTTTGTTTTATAAATTGTGTGCTTTGAACTCTGACTGAGATTATAAACAGTTTCCACATTGCTGTGCTTCTACTGCCTATTGTTTAGTGTGGCTTCAACTGTTTATATCCTTTCTTTTTTTATACGCATAAAAAAAATATGTAATTATTTCCACATTTGTGTTCTATGAATAAAAATAGGGTTATGGTTCCATAGATTAATTATTTTGAATCTCAACTACATACAAATATGTTTATTTTGTGATGCCACTAATGAATACTCACAGAGCTTTTCTGCAGTTCATCACAGCTGGTATCAGTCTCCATCTATTCTCATTTGATGTGTTGTATTTCATGAGATCAAACTCATCCAGCACCTCTTCTGACATCTGAAGCATGTAGGCTATTGCTGAGCAGTGAGCAGGAGTGAGTTTCTTCTCTGATAGTTTGTCTGATTTCACAAATTCCTGAATATCCCTGTACAGAGTCAGATCCTTCACTTCCAGCAGACAGAGGAACAGACTGATGGATCTGTCAGCTGAGAGACCGTGACTTTCTTTGATTTCCTTTTTAATGTACAGTGTGGTTTCTCTAATGCTCTCCGAGCTAGTCTCTGTGTGTGTCAGTAGATCCTGTAAGAGTTTCTGATTGGACTCCAGTGAGACACCCAGCAGGAACCGCAGAAAAAGATCCAGGTGTCCATTTTCAGTCTGAAGGGTTTTATCGACTGCTGATGATAGTAATGCAGACATGTTTTTCGTAGAGCTGTACTTCTCATGTTTATCATTCAGAAACAACTGCAATGGCTCCATGTTCTTTGTCAGATGGCAGTAAAACACATAGAATGCAGCGAGAAACTCCTGAATACTCAGATGTATGAAGCAGTAGACTTTCCTCTGATGAATCGCAGATTCCTCCTTAAAGATCTCAGTGCAAATCCCAGAATACACTGAGGCATCAGTGATGTCTATGCCACTCTCTCTCAGGTCTTCCTCATAGAACATGACATTGCCCTTTATCAGCTGTTTGAAAGCCAGTTCAGCAAGTTTTACAATCACTTCTCTGTTGGACTGCGGGAGTTTCTCAGGATCTCTCTCTTCATACTTCTGATTCTTCTTGTTAATCTGAATCAGGAGGAAGTGGATGTACATTTCAGTCAGAGTTTGAGGGATTTCTGAACTCAGATCTTCTTTCAAGAGCTTTTGAAGCACAGTGGCTGAGATCCAGCAGAAGACGGGAATGTGGCACATGATGTGGAGGCTTCTTGCTCTTTTAATGTGTGAGATGATTCTGCTGGCTTGATACTCGTCACTGATTCTCTTCCTGAAATATTCCTCCTTCTGAGGCTCACTGAATCCCTGAATTTCTGTCAGACGGTTGATGTATTTGGAGGGGATCTGATTGGCTGCTGCTGGTCTGGTGGTGATCCAGATGAGAGCAGAGGGAAGCAGCTCTCCTTTCATGAGGTTTGACATCAACACACTCACTGATGAAGTCTCAGTCACATCAGAAACTTTCTCACTGTCTTTAAACATCAATGTCATTCTGCTTTCATCCAGACCATCAAAGATGAACACAACTTTAGACTCCTCGTAAATCTTTGAGTCCAGATCTTTAAGTTCAGGATGAAAGTCCAGCAGAAGTCTGTGAAGACTGTACTGATGATCTCGAATCAAGTTGAGATCTCGAAATGGAAGCATAAACATGAAATCTACATCCTGATTTGCTTTTCCCTCGGCCCAGTCCAAAACAAACTTCTGCACAGAAACGGTTTTTCCAATTCCTGCGATGCCTTTAGTAAGAACAACCTTTATTTTGTCTTTCTCATCACATCCTGGCTCAGATAAGGCTTTAAAAATATCATTGCAGTAGATTTGAGTGTTATGTGAATTCTTTATTCTGGGTGTTTTCTCCATTTGTAAAACCTCATGTTCTTCATTCACTCCTTCTCGCTCTCCCTCTATGATATAGAGCTGTGTGTAGATCCTGTTCAGGAGGGTTTGATTCTCTTTAAGTTTGATTCCCTCAAATAAACTCTCAAACTTGTTCTTCATGCTGGTTTTGTGTAGATCTTTGACTTTGTCTAGTTCATTATTTACTGGTTGGTGAGAATTCTGCTGCAGGTCTCCAGTCTGATCATCTCTATTCACAAAGCAGAAACGAGAACAACAACACAAAGGATGAATGAGAGCAAGATCATCTAGGTAGAGCCATGTGTGTAATTTTCAAAACCAGCTCAGATACAATAATAACTTTTTTAAAATGCAGAATCTATCCTAGATAAGCAAGAGTAAGGTTAATACTTTAGGCCCTGCTTCTACCTGGTATTAAGATGTGTTTTGGTAAATCAGATAAGGTAAGGTAAACTTTATTGTCCCACCTGGGGAAATTTGTCTTGGGCCATCACCCATGCTGCAGTCGGCTCATAATTAACACATATTAATCAACAATAAAAAAACAATAAAAACGAACAATAGCAACAGAATAACAACAACAAAAGAATATACAAATAAATAAAAAAATTACAACTCCATACTGCCACTGTTTAACAGCTTTATAGACACAGGAATAAATTAGACTGCCCGATTAAAAAATGATCACAAACTTTTGATCAACACCATGAATTCTCAGACGACGTAAAAAGTGCAACTGTTGTTGTAACTTACTACAGAGATTATCTACCTGGATATTCCATGTCAGTGAATTATCAAAAAATACACCAGCCCTGCGTCCCAATGTCCATACTATCCATCCTAAATAGTATGTGAGATTAAAATAAGTGTGTCCCAAAGCATAGTATGTTGAAAACAGTATGCCAAAAGTCCCCGGATGGTCTACTATTTCCGGTAGATTTTGGAAGTGTGGATCCGTGCACACTATAAAGACTAATATTGCCCACAACCCATTGCGCTTTGGATGAGGATTCAGTTCAGAACTACAAACACGAGTAAAAAGTGTTAAAAAAAAAACTACAAAACATGGCGGACAGTGAGAGGTTTGAGTGACAAATAATCAGTTTAACCTGATGGAAAATATTTATTTAATGTTATCCGTGTTATATTTCATCTGCAATGCCAATGTTGACTTTTATAAAGATCCGATTGGCCATTAACTTTTAAATGCATCATTATGCATATGAGGAGAGTCTCCACATGAAAGACCCACGACTGCAGATCAACGTGCTACTGCATTTCTCTCTGATATGGTAGGAAATTATCTAAATGAAATGTGGTGGAGGATGTAAGATGATTGACAGGCCAGTTTACGGTGACAGGATGCGACAGAGAGCAAAGATGCAATTGTATGACGTGATAGTATGTCCCAAAGCTTGTCTACTCTTTTGCTACACACTCAAAAGTATGTACTTTTCGTACATCTAAATAAATTTGTAAATCTACGAATAAAAGACGTGCATATGAGCTAGAATCCTCTAGATGCCTGTTTATGAAATGTGTTATAGCTATAACAGCATCATCTGTACTTCTATTGCTCCTATATGCAAATTGAAATGGGTCTGAATGACAGCTGATCTTTGTTTTTACAAAGTTGATCATAATTTTCTCCAAGCACTTCATTACTATGGAAGTAAGTGCCACTGGACGATAGTCATTATTCTCCTTACAACTAACCTTTTTTGGGACAGGGATAATAATAGAACTCTTCCAAATTGAGGAAACTGTATGTGTGTCTAAAGACTTCTGGTAAATGGGGCTTCTGTCAGCTCTTCACTGCACGATTTCAATAACCACCCAGAGATGCCGTCTGGCCCAGAAGCCTTACTGGGACAGACATGTGGAAACAATCTCTCCACCATATGCTGGTCAATGGTTATTTTAAAGGAATCCAATACAGATAAAGCATCCAGTGCAGTTTCCTGTTCCTGTGTAAAGTCTCTTACTTCAAACCTACAATAAAAATCGTTCAACTCATTTGCCTTTGCACCCTCATCTATCACATTGATAGATCTTTTGGCTGGAGCCATATTCGTCAAATATTTCATAGAATCCTATAATTTTTTTGTTCATAGTCAAACAGTAAGTTTTAAATTTCTCCCTCTCCTTCCTCCTAGCTGTCCTTAATTTATAGTTCAATTCCTTCTGTACATCTTTCATAGCTACAAGGTCCCCTCTCCTAAATGCCCCTTTTTTCCTGTACTATGCACTCTTTAATTTCCTTAGAGATATAAGATTTATTATTTGGGGATATAGTTATTAACTTTTGGTTTAACACATTATCTTCACAAAAATGTATATAGTCTGTACAGCCTCCTCCAAGTCCAAACTTTGAAAGAGGTTCCAGTTGGTGCAGGAGAAGCATCCTTTTAAAGTTTCAATACTATCATTGTTCCATACATATACAGTTTTAGTTTGTGGTTTACTGCTCGTAAGCAGGGACTTATACATAGGAATTAAGTGGACAACATTATGATCAGAGGAGCCTAGTGGTGGTTTAACCTTAGCTGTATAAGCATTCTTAACATTCCCATAACATTTGTCCAATATGTTTTTGCCTCTAGTGTTACAGTCCACATATTGATAGAATCCAGGCAACGCAGCTTCAAGCTTCGGATTAAAACAGCAGGTGTAAATCTGTATTTGTCTCCCTCATCCACTTGTGATTCGATTGACCAAAACGCATCTAAATACCAGGTGGAATCAAGCCTTAGACAGTCTGTTGACTATAAGTGATGTTTCACCTACATGTCACACTCTCATTACATGTCAACTCGCTTTCAGTAGAGTATTAGTAGACTGTCTGCTTAATATCTGCTAACACTTAATGTGATGGTTCGCCAACAGACATTCTACTTACTATAAGGTGCTTTCCAGAAAAGGGATGAAGCTTTAATAGCTTGTGATTTGGTTGCTCAACAACGACAAACCTGGAGAATCTCACACAGCCAAAATGACGATTGTCAGTAAGGATGTTCAGCCTTACATTTTTTAAACTGGAGTCGGACACCAATGGAGAGACACAGGAAGAAGTTACAACTTATAGAATGCAACTTGACGTTTCTTAAGGGTTAGTGGATAAATTTATGTAGTTGTTGCATAGTTGATTAAACTCATCGACTAGCATGTGCCATCATCTTAAACCTTGTGCAAATCCAGCGTAAAATGATGGCATGGTAACAACACTCTACTACAACAACTCTTCCTCTTCTCTAAAGCATCCCAACATGGCCTCACCATCTTTGTTGCGTGTTCCTGGGGGCAGGGTTTATGTAAATTTTAGGGTTAGTGGTGACACTGACCCGGGAAGAAGCTTGTTGTAGTCCTTAAACAGAGAATTCTTTAAAAGAAAATATCTTCCTTGCATTGAACTTTGAGCGTTGTAACTTTGTAGACATTGTTTATGCTCAAACAGCAACATTACACACTAATTAAAGTTAAAAAAGTGAAATCATAATCAACCACCCCTTTAAGTCTCATCATGTTTGTTTAAATTGTGAAACATTGTGAGTTCATAAAATAATGATCCCCTAATGAGCTCTTGACCTCAAGTTTTGAGACCTTTACTCCTGCTAGAACAGTGGTCTCAAACTCAATTCCTGGAGGGCCACAGCTCTGCAGTTTTGCTCCAGCCCTAATCAAATATAGGGGTAGGAAAAAATAATTGTATGCACAAATGAACAGAATGAGATCCACAAATATATGTTAGGAGTTTCACAAAAATTAATGAAATTCACAAATAAATGAGATTTGCTAATAAAAAACATATTCACAAATATGTTGTTATGTCACAAGCACAACTCTGCCTGCATTTATTTGTGAATCACCACCTGTACATTTGTGAATTGCTTTCTATGGATTTGTGGATCTGTTTGTACAATTCTAGCGTCACGACTGCAGACAAATCCACAAATAGGTCGACTTCACCCACCGACTACTCAAGCCAATCAGGTAACGGCCACATTGCGCTGACCAATCGCAGCACACTCTCGCTATAACCAATCACGTTTTGCTTTAGAATCGGGGGCGGGAACAGACTCTGAATGGAGCTCTGTTCTATTCCATCATGGGCGCATTGTTCGAATTGAGCTTGAAGTGCTGTTTGTGTGATTAAAAACACCCCATTTTCAAATTGTAACAGACTTTATTGTGATTAGTCTTTTAACTTGTTTTTCTACATATTTTTGTGGGTGTATTTATGTATAAGGTCTGCATTATCCGTCTTACAAAAAGGGGGCTCTTATTTTGACTGGTATTATGGTCTGAGTGTTACTGATCACGGCAGTAATGAACAAGAGAACGTGTCGTGCACATTATTACGGTTCATCAGAGTTTTCTTACGGATAGAAAGTTTACCAGTTTGTTAAGCAACCCTGAAAAGGCATAAGCTCTTACAGTGATTATTTGGAGTTAAAATCGGACATTTCATGGTAGCTAATATACAATAAACCTTCATGAAACTCATCAGTAAATTCCATCATAAATTCCATTAATTCTTTATATTACCATCAGGATCAGTGAATCGGGATAAAGGCTATGCACAAATGATGATCATTCACAGATCCCCAGCTATAACACGTCTACCTGACGCAGCACGGCGCGATGCAGCAAATAGAAGGCATTATAAAGGATTAGTTCACTTTCATATAAAATTTTCCTGATAATTTACTCACCCCCATGTCATCCAAGATGTTCATGTCTTTCTTTCTTCAGTTGAAAAAAATTAAGGTTTTTGATGAAAACATTCCAGGATTATTCTCCTTATAGTGGAGTTCAATGGTCTCCAGACGGTTGTAGGTCAAAATGTCAGTTTCAGTGCAGCTTCAAAGGGCTTTAAACGATACCAGACGAGGAATAAGGGTCTTATCTAGCAAAACGATCGGTCATTTTCGAAAAAAAATGTAAATGTATATGCTTTATATAAACAAATGATCGCCTTCCAAGTGCTTCCGCCAAAACCGTACTTTCGTATTCTTCAAAAAGCTAACGCTGTATGTCCTACGCCTTCCCTATTCTACTTACTGAACGAACGCAGCGCCAGTTTTTTCCGTAAGTAGAATAGGTGTGTGATATAGCCTGGACCTGGACTATACTCCAGGGTCACAAGTGCTCTCATTATGCCTGGATAGCTTCACACTTGCAGCCATTTGTCAGTATAGTGCAGTGGGTATTTCGTTCCCCATAGCGTTGATGGCAGACGCAGCATGGAGTTCACTCGAAAGGGAACTATGCTTACAGTCATAACCTGAGAAATAGCATATTGGCAAGCGATCCAGTGAACATATGTTTGCACTCC
The DNA here is from genome assembly GCF_019924925.1 of Ctenopharyngodon idella. Classification (NCBI taxonomy): domain Eukaryota; kingdom Metazoa; phylum Chordata; class Actinopteri; order Cypriniformes; family Xenocyprididae; genus Ctenopharyngodon; species Ctenopharyngodon idella. The sequence goes on from NC_067223.1 coordinate 21,363,916, forward strand.
AGAGAGCATGAAACGTTTCTATTTACAATATAAATATATTTTACAGCTATCTGTTTTACAGTGTTCAGCAATGTAGCCAATCCCAAACATATCTGTTGATTTCTTGAATAAAACAGACAGAAGTGTTTAAGTTAGAATCCACTCACTTTTTGAGTTTTGTTTGGTGTTGAGTTCTGCATCCTCTTGAATCCTCTCATTATAACAAAGTGTAGACTCGATGTATATAAATTGTGCAGTGTAGACAGCTTCATTGATTAATTAGGAAATTCTTGAGACTGTGATTAACTTAAAGCTTTTTTTGTGATTATAAAGGGTGTGCTTTTTGCATGCTTTCTGCCATGCCAAATCACGCATGTAGTAGCCTATGTTTGTTTTTCTATAAAAATTAACAGTGGTTTGTGAATGTTTTAATAACAATTTGTTGGGAGCTTTTATGCTGGGATTTGTAGGTTGTGCAATGACAGGTAACTTGAATCAATTCAATCACTTCCTCAAAGCACATAAAATACTTATCAAACGTATCACCAGTAGTGTAAAAATGTAATCTCAATGAACAGTCACTGAACTAATCTGAACAAACTATTAGGTGAAAGGACTCAAAAGACTCAAGTCACTGTCACTCTTCATAGACACACAGCTGGATACTTAACACTGTCTGATGATACTGAGAAAGTCACCTCAATAAATCAGATTGTCCCCCTTTATCACTGATGTTTAAGTTATAATTCTCTTGTCTCCAGTACTGGTCTTTGTCTCACCTGGGGTTAAAGTTCTCTGTTTTATCCCTGAAGTTTAGGGGTGCTCGAATGGATCCTTCACTCCTCATAGACACAAAGCTGGGCTCTGGAGATGCTGCTCTCTGGTTCTTATAGTGAACATCCTCCTTCTCTTTCTCCTCACAGCCACTCATTCTCCTGTGATTTAAATGTGATTTTCAGCCATACCTTTACAAACACTTACAACATAAATGATGCATAACAGAAAAATAAAAAGCAATTCTAATAAACAATATTTATGTCTCTGTCTCAAGCTCTTCCGCATAACAAGACAATGCAAAAATAATTGTGAATCTGCTCATAGGATTTTCTGACCTGTACAAGGCATGTTGTTTTGTCTAACACAGGTATTCTTGAGTGGGCTAGTCTAAAGTGGCAAGATTCTGCACCAATCAAATTTGTTCTTGTGCTTCAGAAAGTGATTATAGCTCTCAAAGCCCTCAACAGCCAGACAGACAACATGAAGAAGCAGAAAGAGTGATTGTGCCATGGAAACGTTCAACTTGGCTGGTGAATTTCGCATTGTCACAGGCCAGGCAGGTGAAAGGACTCAAAATACTCAAGTCACTGTCACTCTTCATAGACACACAGCTGGATACTTAACACTGTCTGATGATACTGAGAAAGCCACCTCAATAAATCAAATTGTCCCCCTTTATCACTGATGTTTAAGTTATAATTCTCTTGTCCCTAGTAGTGGTTTTTGTCTCACCTGGGGTTAAAGTTCTCTGTTTTACCACTGAAGTTTAAGGGTGCTCGAATGGATCCTTCACTCTTCATAGACATCAGACTGGGCTCTGGAGATGCTGCTCTCTGGTTCTGGTAGTGAACAACATTCTCCTCCTCTCTCTCCTCATAGCCACTCATTCTCCTGTGATTTAAATGTGATTTTCAGCCATACGTTTACAAACACTGACAAAATAAATGATGCATAACAGAAAAATAATGTACAATTCTAATAAACAATCATTCTGTAATGCAGGGTTGCTGAATCTCACGCATTTACCATGTGAAATGTGCATTCAGGGCCTGTGCTGTCTTGCGTATTTTTGCGTTGTCTTGTTATGCGGAAGAGCAGGAGACAGAGCCTGAATTTCAGGCTCTCCCTCATGCTCTTCCGCATAACAAGACAACGCAAATATAATTGTAAATCTGCTCATAGGATTTTCTGACCTGTACAAGGCATGTTGTTTCGTATAAGACAAATATTCTTGAGTGGACTAGTCTAAAGTGGCAAGATTCTGCACCAATCAAATTTCTTCTTGTGCTTCACAAAGTGATTATAGCTCTCAAAGCCCTCGACAGCCAGACAGACAACATGAAGAAGCAGAAAGAACATGAAGAGTGATTGTGCCATGGAAATGTTTAATTTGGCTGGTGAATTTCGCATTGTCACAGGCCAGGCAGGTGAAAGGACTCAAAAGACTCAAGTCACTTGATACTTAACACTGTCTGATGATACTGAGAAAGTCACCTTGATAAATCAGATTGTCCCCCTTTATCACTGATGTTTAAGTTATAATTCTCTTGTCTCCAGTACTGGTTTTTGTCTCACCTGGGGTTAAAGTTCTCTGTTTTATCCCTGAAGTTTAGGGGTGCTCGAATGGATCCTTCACTCCTCATAGACACAAAGCTGGTCTCTGGAGATGCTGCTCTCTGGTTCTTATAGTGAACATCCTCCTCCTCTTTCTCCTCACAGCCACTCATTCTCCTGTGAGTTAAATGTGTTTTTCAGCCATACCTTTACAAACACTGACAACATAAATGATGCATAACAGAAAAACAAAAAGCAATTCTAATAAACAATATTTATGTCTCTGTCTCAAGCTCTTCCTTATAACAAGACCATGCAAAAATAATTGTAAATCTGCTCATAGGATTTTCTGACCTGTACAAGGCATGTTGTTTTGTCTAACACAGACTCTTGAGTGGGCTAGTCTAAAGTGGCAAGATTCTGCACCAATCAAATTTCTTCTTGTGCTTCAGAAAGTGATTATAGCTCTCAAAGCCCTCAACAGCCAGACAGACAACATGAAGAAGCAGAAAGAACTTGAAGAGTGATTGTGCCATGGAAACGTTCAACTTGGCTGGTGAATTTCGCATTGTCACAGGCCAGGCAGGTGAAAGGACTCAAAATACTCAAGTCACTGTCACTCTTCATAGACACACAGCTGGATACTTAACACTGTCTGATGATACTGAGAAAGTCACCTCAATAAATCAGATTGTCCCCCTTTATCACTGATGTTTAAGTTATAATTCTCTTGTCTCCAGTACTGGTTTTTGTCTCACCTGGGGTTAAAGGTCGCTGTTTTACCACTGAAGTTTAGGGGTGCTCGAATGGATCCTTCACTCTTCATAGATATAAGGCTGGGCTCTGGAGATGCTGCTCTCTGGTTCTGGTAGTGAACAACCTCCTCCTCCTCCTTCTCTTTCTCCTCACAGCCACTCATTCTCCTGTGATTTAAATGTGATTTTCAGCCATACGTTTACAAACACTGACAAAATAAATGATGCATAACAGAAAAATAATATACAATTCTAATAAACAATCATTCTGTAATGCAGGGTTGCTGAATCTCACGCATTTGCCATGTGAAATGTGCATTCAGGGCCTGTGCTGTCTTACGTATTTTTGCGTTGTCTTGTTATGCGGAAGAGCAGGAGACAGAGCCTGAATTTCAGGCTCTCCCTCATGCTCTTCCGCATAACAAGACAACGCAAAAATAATTGTAAATCTGCTCATAGGATTTTCTGACCTGTACAAGGCATGTTGTTTCGTATAAGACAAATATTCTTGAGTGGACTGATCTAAAGTGGCAAGATTCTGCACCAATCAAATTTCTTCTTGTGCTTCACAAAGTGATTATAGCTCTCAAAGCCCTTGACAGCCAGACAGACAACATGAAGAAGCAGAAAGAACATGAAGAGTGATTGTGCCATGGAAACGTTCAATTTGGCTGGTGAATTTCGCATTGTCACAGGCCAGGCAGGTGAAAGGACTCAAAAGACTCAAGTCACTTGATACTTAACACTGTCTGATGATACTGAGAAAGTCACCTTGATAAATCAGATTGTCCCCCTTTATCACTGATGTTTAAGTTATAATTCTCTTGTCTCCAGTACTGGTTTTTGTCTCACCTGGGGTTAAAGTTCTCTGTTTTATCCCTGAAGTTTAGGGGTGCTCGAATGGATCCTTCACTCCTCATAGACACAAAGCTGGGCTCTGGAGATGCTGCTCTCTGGTTCTTATAGTGAACATCCTCCTTCTCTTTCTCCTCACAGCCACTCATTCTCCTGTGATTTAAATGTGATTTTCAGCCATACCTTTACAAACACTGACAACATAAATGATGCATAACAGAAAAACAAAAAGCAATTCTAATAAACAATATTTATGTCTCTGTCTCAAGCTCTTCCGCATAACAAGACCATGCAAAAATAATTGTAAATCTGCTCATAGGATTTTCTGACCTGTACAAGGCATGTTGTTTTGTTTAACAGATATTCTTGAGTGGACTAGTCTAAAGTGGCAAGATTCTGCACCAATCAAATTTCTTCCTGTGCTTCACAAAATGATTATAGCTCTCAAAGCCCTCAACAGCCAGACAGACAACATGAAGAAGCAGAAAGAGTGATTGTGCCATGGAAATGTTCTATTTGGCCGGTGAATTTCACATTGTCACAGGCCAGGCAGGTCATAAATAGATTAATTAAATATGTCCGCTGTGGCATGAAGAATCTCTATCACTAACATCTCTTATGAAACTCACTAGAATATAATTCTAGGAGTAAAGGTTATGCACTTTCATATAATATTATTTTAGCTGTTATAGTCTCTAAATCAGAGCTGAAGTGTTAATGGAGTGTAAAGCTCCATGCATTGTATGTATGTCACTTTGCTCACAGCTTATTGGTCCAGTTTTGGTTTACAATCTCTTAAAACCTGTTCCAAAGCATGTTAGCCATGTAACATAAAATAAAATGGCGAAAAATCTTCTTGAAACCAAACACCAGAGTTTTCTCAAACTAAATTCAAAATTACTTGTAGTCATTGAAACCAGCTACATTTGATAGGCCACAGCTCATTTTCATCTTAATTTGAACAAAGTGCCCATAGTACGGTATATTATTATGCAGGTCTTTTCAGGGTTGTGAAAAGAACCCAGAAGTGTCATCATTGAGTATTTGTACAGAAAGCAAAAACTCACTTCTTTTTGATTGTTTTTTCCCAGAAAACAAGAAAAAATATCTTATGTCATTTTATTTATCTAGTAAAAGCATCTAAATTTAAGAATTTTTAGATATTTGGACAGAAAGCAGAAAAACACAGTAAGAAAAGCATTTTTTTGCAGTGTAAACAGTAACCTCATCTATTGTACTCTTCACTACTAAGCAGGGGAGAAAACATGATGGTAGATTACTAACAGAGAAAACATGTAAGGAATTATATCTACACCATTTTCTGGGAAGGACCCAACCAACCGGTGGCTACAACACTGGGGGGAAATAGGTTATACATAACAAGCATTGAACTTGATATGAATGTTGAGAAAAACCTTATTTAAACCTGTACTTAATCAAATTTCACATAAATGTAATTAATTCATTATATAATAAACATTATCTATTCATTAATTGTGCCTGATGCCTCAAGTATACCCTGCAGTAACTCTTAATCGAGTTTGACTGTAAATATATACCAAATACACATACAGGCATATGAATGTTTGTTTGACTATATTAATGAGGGTGTCTCATTTTTTATCTTTTTATATCAGGTTAATGATATTTTCTAGGTCACTGGCGGACCTCGTATGAATGGGAAACCACCAGAAAACAAGAAGATATTCTCTACATCCTCACTGGACCCAGAAACATAACCCTCACAGAAACCTGTGCAAAACACTAAATGTAAATAGAAACATGATTTGTACGAGTTATAAGTCTTTTCATCTAGTGAGGTCCGACTACCTAGTCGGTTTTAAGCAGTTTTTACTATATTAGTGAGGTAATATTTGAATAATCAGGACATTTTGGACCTCACAAGTATAGTTTTACCTGAAAACACACATCTAATGTCAAGACATTTAAAGGACAACATTATGAAAGTTATGAGTTAAGTTGTGACTTACCAATAATCTTGAGCTTGTAAGCTTTGGTTTACAGCAATCTTACATGATGTCTTATCAGACAAAGAATCCAACTGTTGGTTTCAATTTCTTTTACCCGTGACTGTGAAGGATCAAATAACAAGTATCTTCCAAAATGTGATTGGTCTATCCTGAGAGCAGACACCTGTGATTGGCCCCGAACAGGTACATGAGTGCATCAATACCAGTTAGACAAGTTTTACTGTGTGGAGAGTAAAAAAAAAAAAAAAGTTTGGTTAGAATCTGGAATGCCTCTTATTCAAAGTGAAGACATTACTAGCCAATAATACATACAGGTCTAACTTGCTTATCTATGAAGTATAAATGTGCTTGAATGTTTTAAAATGTTTACTCAGATCAAGTTGGCATGACGTTTGATAACATTTAACCTTTAAAAACTTTAACAAATCATGAATGTTTTTGGATAATAGCAAACAATTTCAATAAATTGTTTTAAAATGTAGAAGAGAACACAATGTTGTGTAGGCCTATCCACCTTATTTTGCAATGCAGAAATAAGCTATGTTCTGTAAATGTGTGAGACTTCTGATTATTAGCTGCCATTTGTGAATAGAGAAATAAAGTGCAGTAAACTGTAAAGCTATTTGCGTTACAAACCACTGTGTTTATAACTACAACAGTATCTTAAAGTAATATAAGAAATACCAGTCTGAAATATCAGACAGCATAATGAGCTGTTTTGTTCAGCTAAAAATAACGAGAAGTGGATGACTTTGGAAACCTCGCACATTCAAGTAACAAATGACTGCGCAGCGCAATTACATTAAAAATAAGGTGGATATACTTCAATCTGCCTTGATGTATGGCAACCATAGATTTTATAATCAAATAACAGAGGAAAGGGGCCATCTACAAAATACAAAACTAAGAGAGTTACATGAACTAAAGTAATAATGATACTAAAACAAAACAGCAAAATTTAAATTATATAAACTGTATTTTAAAAATGATTTTAGAATATCCAAATAAGCTTTACTGATCTTCATTTAAAAGGATTTAATAAAAAAAAAATCATACTGTTTTCCATAAGACTGTCACGATCACCAGTGAGAGTGCCCGTCATTGCCACCAGAGGGCACTCCATCCTGAACTACACACATCATTTGGACTCCATTTCCCATTTACCCTCATACCTTGGACTGATCACCCTGCACCTGCTACCCATTATACAATCACTCACTCACATAAAAGACTTGCACCCACATCTCCATACAAAGTCTTGTTTAGCACCGTCTGACATTTCTGAGTGTTTCCCCTGGATTCTGGATCCTTGTGTTTGACCTTGGACTGTATTCTTTTCTGATTCTCTGCTGCCTGCCCTGACCCTTGCCTGTTCCAGGATCGTGTATGTTTGCTGCCTGCCCTGATCTCTGCCTGCCTTGGGATTGTGTTTGTTTGCTGCCTACCTAGATCACTGCCTGTCACCGTTTCTGCCACTGGCTCATTCTTGCTGTTATTTTGTCAATGAACTTGACTTTAATAAAAGCTGCAGATGGATCTTCACTCCGTTGACTCAATCCTTACAAAGACACTAACAGTTTACAGGCGGTGAACAATTAAGGTCACAATTCTAATAATTAAGGACAGTGAAGTGACCTTCTACTGACTCTGAAAACACCAGAAGATGCCCAAGTGTCCCTGCTCACCTGTGTGAACATGCCATAGTGCTGCTTCAGAAGTCACGAGGACTGCAGATGTGGACAGAGCAATAAACGAGATATGTCACAGTAAGGTAGCATCCATTTATGATTTTAATTAATATAATCATATGATTGTTATTGCATACTCTTTTTAAAAAAAAAAAAAAAAAAAAAATACTGCAATACACTGAGTGAGAATCATGTATCTGCCACTATTTGCACTAACTATAAATAACATCGAACAACTATTTACAATTAACTTTAAAAATACTGCTATTTTCACTTAGTGCAAATAGCCTCTGCCTTATTTCTTTCATATGTCTACAAAATTTCTTCAAAATTAAGCTCTAGTTAATGTTAATTCTCTAGTTAATATTCCAAATGTAACATTACAGTGATTAGTGTTTCCTTTAGTTGAGCACTTGACCCTTGATTTTTGTTGAATCAGTTCTCAACAATTGTAATAGTGTTTTTACTAAAAGCACTTCTATCCCACTTAGCAGACGGTCTTGTCCCAAATGTGACATACATCATGTCCGCTAAGTGTTGGTCATGTGTGGCAATGATGGCACTGCATGCATGATGATAGACAACATTTGAGCCAATTGTGGATGAGAAGTGTGTGGCCCAGATCAGTCTAGTGATTATGGGCCACTTTTAAAAAGAGTAAAAATAATGTAAAACTATAAGAATTTAAGGATTTAGGGGTACTATGTTCAAGATAAGATTCTCTCTCTCTCTTTCTGTGACACGCAATGATTTTTTATTTTAACAGCTTACTGCATTCATTTCGGAGGTATTTTTCCTTTTTTGCTCTTTGAATCTGAAACTACAGAATAATATAAAATATTTGCCTTTCATTTATTGATTTATATATGGGTCAGTGAAAATAAGATGTGTCCAGATGATAAAAAGTAGAAATAATTTTAATATCTAGTATTTAGTTTTTAGCAATGTTTTCAGCAACATTCAAAAATTCATTAAATTTCCACATATTCCATTTGACCTGAACAAAACATACATTTTTGTAATAAATGGTTCATAACATAACTGTCTAATAACTGACAAAAACTGTCACATGACAAAAATGACTTTGAATTAGTGGACAAATTATTAATAATATTCTTTTTACACATGTATAATTTAAAAAAAATTGAAATGTTCCCCACTTTTTTTTTTTTTTTTTTTTACTTTAAGCCCTATTAAAAACATGACTTTTTAAACATCTGCAGAAATGGTATATTAATTTCAACAGTTTATTGCAAAATATTTAAATTTACAACAGAATATATTTCATTCCCAATTGCTCAAGTAGGCAGTCACTGATTCTTTTGAAGCAATTTCCAAGGTAACAACAGCTTCTCTGATTGGTGTATAAGGTTCACTTTCTATTGGAATCACAGCCTTTAGAGCTCCGGAGGTTGACGTCACGCAATCTAAACTCCGCCATTTTGGCAGGCCATCAAGAGAGCGCTAGAGCGGCTGTAGCATTGGTATTGATAGTGGTCGAACAATAATTTAAAATCAGACTGTTTAGACCTTACAAACCTTACTATTTCAACATGCTGGACATCTGCTGTGCGCCAGTATGCCAGAACAGGCGGGGGAAAGCAAAGGAGAAATCATTTTATCATAGTCCTAAGGATTCCGATAGACGACTGAAATGGTTTACTGCAGTAAAATGTGCTAACCAACACAACAAAACAACAGATGGTTGTATTTGTATTTTTTTTTTTTATCTCAGTATTCCTATAAGTGTTATATAAAAGTTTTTATGTTTAATAGTAACCCTAAAATGATATGAAAGAGTTTAAAATGTGTTAAATAACGTTACACATTATTCCACCGGTCACAATTGTGGCCAAACATAAAACACAAATTTTCACACACATTTCCATAATTTCAAAAAATAATTATTTCAAGGGGCAACTAATGACATCTCATTTGCATATTTTCATGTCTGGGAAAAAATTGGGATTAAACGGGTTAAGAGACATTTATGATGTCTACTGTACTCACGGTGATATAGCTATGTTGGCTTCCCTACAAACAAGGACAGCTAGGGCTGATTACGTTACCTAACAACACAGTTGACTTACCCTTCAAATGACGATGAAGCAGGTTTTAGCCAGCAGACTCCAAAGTTGAATATTCATCACAAAGTTAGATTGTGTCCATTTGTACCCCTCCAGGTTTTTGGAGGCTTTTAAAGAGTCTGTGGAGTAGGACGAGGGTAAGTTGATGAGGTAGTTGTACATATCAGGATACTGCAGGTCAGAAAATCTATCCGTTCCTTTATCGATACACGTTAAAGGCACCCCGGGGGCATTATGTGGATCTGTTATGTTTACTCTATTATGTTTTGCTATGTACATGTCTATATTTTTTTTTTTATTAAAGTGCACAGTGAACTCTGTTGCCTTGAAACTGATGCTGGCGCCATTCATTACATATTCGCTCCCGGCTGTACCTGCCTGCCAGCATGGTGGTGTAAACAGAATGGGTCACGTGACTGCCGGAGCTCTATTCCAGCTGAGGACTTCTGTCAACGACTGATCCAAGCAAGTGAAGTTACGATGTGCATGATCTAAAGCTATTGAAAATATGCAATCAGATGGGTGTTTTTTGTTGCACTCTGTGCTGTTGAAATATATCATTATAATTGTATCATGACTGTCATGTTGTGTAGTATGTTCAGTTGAGAAATGCAGTTTCATCAGTTTTTAGCTTACTATTCGCCTCAGAAATAAATGATAGTCGTAATTACAAGATAATTAATAAATGTAGTTTAGTTTAGATTTGAGGAACGTAAGCTTTTTAACCAAATTAAAGCTGCAGTCACACTAGAATTTGAGCGTAAGACATTTCTAATGACACTGCAACGGTTGCACAAAGACATCACATTCTGTGGTATCTTTTTTAAAAAAAAAAAAAAAAACAATTCACCATTTAATATATCAAAAATGTAAAAAATATGCAATCTACTCCACTTTACTAGAATGCTGCAATCCTGCAGATTTAAAGTTTACTGTGGCATGTCAATCTTCTATTGGTCACACGTTTTCACATGATATGAATTCACAAGTCAGAGTTCACCAAACATTGGATAGAAGCAAAATACAAAACTTGCGTTTCCTGTTTCCCACATTCTTGTGCATATGAATGGAAGTCAATGGAATGAAAAGTGTAGTGTGACCACCCCTTAAAAGGATAGTTTACCCAAAAATGAAAATTCTGTCGTCGTTTACTCCCCCTCTACCTGAATAAATTTCTTTGTTCTGCTGTACACAAGGGAGGATATTTGGAAGAATGTTTGTAACCAAGCAGATCTCATCCCCCATTGACTACCATAGTAGGAAAAATAAATACTATGGTAGTGAATGGGGGGGCAAGATCTGCTTGGTTACAAACATTCTTCCAAATATTTTTTTGTGTTCAGAGAAATTCAAAGAATTCGAAGAAATTTATACAATTTTGGAGCAAATTGAGGGGGAGTAAATGATGACAGAATTTTCATTTTTGGGTGAACTATCCCTTTAACATGGCAAAGATCTTCGGCAGCTCTGTGATAGTTGTGGATGTGTGTTGAGTTGTTGTAATAGTGTGTTCACTGCTCTCTTACCATAGTATTCTTATTTAATATTGACTATCTGTATACGATTTAATCATCACTCACACTGCTGCCATCTTGTCTGTTGTTCTGAAGTTATTTCAGTATTAATGTAATGAAGAGAAAATAAGAGACTATAACATCTTACTGTTACTGATGTAGCAAATTAGCTCAAAAGGGAAACATAAATAATTAATCATAACTCGTTATAATTAATTATAAATATTTGGATTAGTTTATCGAATTAACTTCATGTAGCTGAAATAATATTACAATCAATTAATCTGTTTGTCCAGCGAACACTCCGTATTGATCGTTGTAGGACCAAATCAGCTCAAATGAAATAATTAATTTATAGGGAATTATAAAGAGTCATTTAGTTTACGTCCGAGCAACTGAATCGTCCAGCATTCATTCGCTTGGGCCGTAATAAGCTCTTGTAGCGGTTATGAATATCCAACTATCATGAAAACACTGATTAGAGCCCGGTAACCTTAAGATCAACAGTTTAAGACATTAAATTTTACAAACACATAATACAAGACGCTTTCTTTTAAAATCTACAGGAGACTTTATTGATTATTCTAACACAAACTAATCTAACACAAACACGCGCACACACACAAACATTCATACACGTTGCAGAAAGAAAGGAAATGAGAAAGAGTTTTACGAGAGAGAATGAAATGATGAGCATGATTTCTAGCAAAGTATGCACTTCAAAAGACCTGACCTGAACAAACCATGAATCATTAATTTCAGCTTTAGAATCTGGAGGTACTTGCTTGTCGACTTTAAATGGGAATCTCCTCGTTCTTGGCTTGGAGAGAAGGGTTTTTCTGAGTCAATGATTTGTTGCAGGACCTTTTCAGGTCCGGACTGTGGTTAGGTAAAAACCAATCACGTTTGAGTGTGCTGGCAAATGAAATGAAGTCTCTTGTTGTGGCTGGAGTTTAAAGTTGAGGCGGCAAAAGTCGTTGGTTAAACTTTGCGGCAAAACTTAGCACACGAGACTCTCAGTGGAAAAGAAAGTTAAGTAAAAGAAATGAAAAGTGAGTAAAAGTTGGATGGCTTGAATGAGCTGCTTGTCTGTCCTTTTGTTTCTGGTCTTGTCATAGTCTCTTTTGTTACTCTTGTAACTCTTTGTCTTGTGATGTGACTATTTAAACTTAGGTGTTTGTCCCAGCTCTGTGAGGAGTTCTGACCAATCAGATATCGTCTTGTTTCAAAAGGTGGCTTTTCTCCGCCCCCAATCATAAAATAAGCATTATCTCCGGTCTCTGGAATTGCCGGCTTCGGCAGAGAGTACCGTTTAGACATAATTTCTATTAAATGGAATATGATACATTTTACGCAGATTTCATTCAAGCCATGATTTAAATGAGAAGAAGAGATTAAAATATATATCAAACACGAAATACTTTCATTCAACCATTCAATAGTTATAGTTACATGAGTTGTGGGTGTTTTAAACATAACTGGTTACATGTGTGGACATGATATAAAATTTATGCAGTTGAAAGATGTTTGATAAGTCTGTTTCAAATTGTTTGGAAAAATTCGATGTAGTTTTAGTTGTAGAAACAGTCTTTGTTGGTTTTTCTGTAAAGTTAGGTCACTCAGAGAAACAGGCCTGCATTGCCTCTCTGTCTCTTTAGATCTGGAGATCAAAGACTCTTCATCTTCTGGTGACCATTTGGTTGCTACAAATAGCTTAAGTTTGTCACCTCTCCTTCAGTCAGGAAGGAGCGAGGTTCTGTAGATGGACTGGAGCCGAAAATTAGGTTCTCTGAGCTTAGGTTTCTGGAATTATGTTTTGAAAGAATCATCTGAATGATTCATTTGTCTGGTTCGTCCACGGTTCCTACATCGTCTATAAACTCTTCAGTAAGGATATTTTCTGCGGTCACTGAAAAATAACTTCTTAGCATGTTCTTTTAAATTCTTAGCATGTAACTATGATCATAATTGTTAAATTTACGCTGGTTTATAGGAAGACCAGAATCAACTTGCAAGAATGTGCACAAAAGTTTTATTTAACTAAATCACTGACACATAACTGATCTAAACACACACATACACACAAATCATGCATACATAGGAAATAAGAAAGTGAATGAAACCATAGCATAACAAAGGAATGGAGCTTTGAGAAGAGTCATTTAACAAGCTAAAAGAAACATCAGTTTCTCACTATAAGAAAACCTTTGTTAACAAAGGGTTTCACAACTTGATAGTAAATCACTGTTTAGTGTTCAAATGTATGATACTTGCAAATTCCTTAGCTGTTGAAGAGTGCCCAGATATTCAGTCTCGGGAGAAATTCTTGATAGTACGGTCTGATGGCCATGAAGTCGTAATCAATTTCTTCCATGTTGAATGAAGAAATGACGATGAACTTGCGCTGTTAATTTGACTTTGTTGTTGTCGTCGAGGAAGTTGCGCATGGCTTGGTGAAGAGGCCTGGGGCCGGGTGAGGTCTCACACGAACAGCAATCAGTAGATGCAACAAGAGAATGGAGGGAACTTTGTGTTGGCTTTTAAGTTCTACAGAGGTCCAATGCAGGAAATTTCCTTTGATTGGGAAGCTAACTTATTTGATTGGAGTAAGCTGGCAGCAGTTTGTGTCCATTTATACTTCGATAAATCTAACAAACACACACTGCGTTCCATGAGAAGATGATGTCCACCGAAGTGTGAGTCATTAAACAATGAAGCAAAAGGGGTGATAATTCTCAATGGGGAAACCAGACATCACAGAGTCTGTCTGGGTGAGGGGTTGTGAAGATTAAATGGAACAATGGTGTGTTTGATCGGTCCAGTCGTTACACTGATCTATTATGCAGCTCAAAGTATTATGTGTTGTAGAATATCTATATAATCTATTCAAATACAGTTTCAAAACAGTTTCACTGATCCAGAACAAACCCAAAACCCAGGATAGAGCGGTTGAGTGAATGTGGTCTGGACTGTGTGGATGAAGTTCATTGTGTCAGAGACGTTGTAGAAGGACAGAGTTCCTGCACTGTGATCCACATACACTCCTATGCTACAGCTGGACACTACAGGGAGATCAGTTACTATGCTATTGTGTCTGAATGAGTATCTGGATGGAGAGCAGTTCAAACTCCAGGACTTGTTATTACGCACACTCATAACCCTCACCCTTCCTGCTGATGCTCTTATATGATACTGATATAAGCACACACCTTCCGCTCCACTTAAGCTCCCAGTAACAGCGTCCACACGCTCTCTCTACACAACACCTGATGATGCACATCAAATCTGTCTGGATGATCAGGATACGGCTGCTCTGTGTCAGTGTTAGTAATCACTCTGTTCCTCTCAGACAGACGGAGGAGTTTATTCACTGTGTTTGAAACCAGAGTGAGCTAATGGGAATCTGATGGAGAGAAAACACATCAGGATCATTAATTATGAATATGTCTTATCTTTTAATTTAGCTGAACTCTTTGGCATCTCTTTAAAGTTACACTATGTAACTGTGTTGATAAACAAAACTGCATGTGTCTTGCAGAAGAACAGTCGGAGCTATTTCTTGCTGTTTTTGTCTATGACGAGTACGCAGGTACTGGGCTACTCTGCAGCGGTTGGTAACTCACTTAGTCTAAAATAGTCAGAATATAAACACTTATTGCAAGCGTAACATAGTGATTTATAAGACAAAAGCACAGTTTGGAAGATAGTTTCATGATGTATTTGCTCATTATGTACATTTTGAACACAAAAAAGTTACATAGTGCACCTTTGTATCAGCAGTGTTTTACTACAGCTTACCAGATATCCTGTGCATTTACATGATCAATTATAAAACTCTTATATCATATTTTCCTTCACCTTCTACAGGAAGAACACAGTGTATTTTATGCTTGTTTTCTTAGAGACTTACATTGTAGGAAGTCGTTCCTGATCCTGGGAACAATGTTGGTGAAAGTGACTGTGGAAAACGTCTCGGGTTACGTCTGTAACCCTGGTTCCCTGAATAGGGAACGAAACGCTACGTTGAATCGCATTGGGATCACTTCTGCGTGATTACGTCTTGAAGCACTCGTGAAATCAAACCAATAGTGTGACGGGACGTCAGAGCGGGTGATGTCACGGACCAGGAAACTATAAAGCACTCCTGAGAACAAAGAACGCCAGCTTCTGATGTGGATGAAGCAGACGCTCACAGGTGCGCAGGGAGTATGGCTAAGCAACGCAGCGTCTCGTTCCCTATTCAGGGAACCAGGGTTACAGACGTAACCTGAGACGTTCCCTTTCATGGGAACATCGACGCTGCGTTGAATCACATTGGGAACCCTATCCCAACTAGGCCATAGGACCAAGTGCCTGTCCTGTTAACTTCGGGACGAGAGCACCACGGACCCCAGAGTGGAGCCCAAGTCAAGGTTGTAAAACCTAATAAAGGTGTGCTGAGATGACCACCCAGCCGCATCACAGATCTCGTTGATGGGAACTCCCGAGAACAAAACTTTTGAAGCAGCCATACCCCTGGTGGAGTGTGCCCGGACAGCCAAAGGTGAAGGCTGTCCAGAAGACTCATAGGCAAGAGAGATGGCCTCGACCACCCACTTGCTCATTCTCTGCTTAGACGCTGGGCCCCCTTTCTTAGGGGACCCGTAACAGACAAATAATTGATCGGTCTTGCGCCACAGGGCAGCTCTGTGGACGTAGGTGTCTAAAGCCCTCACCGGGCACAGCAGATTTAGTTTCTCCTGATCCGCATCTGAAAAAGGTAGAGGACAAAAGGCCTGCAGAACAATGGGCCCCAGGACATTTGTGGGGACCTTGGGTATATACCCCGGTCTATGATGCAGGAAAGCCTTGACCATTCCAGGCGCAAATTCCAAGCATGAAGGAGCAACAGAAAGTGCTTGTAGATCTCCAATTCTTTTGAGAGATGATATAGCCAACAGAAATATAGTTTTCAAAGTGAGGAACTTTTCAGATACTTCCTCTAAAGGTTCAAAGGGAGCCGCAGCCAACCCTTCCAATACAATAGCCAAGTCCCAGGACGGAGTTCTTGTACGCACAGCAGGCCTCAGCCTCTGGGTACCACGGAGAAAACGTATAACTAGGGGGTTCTTTCCCACAGAAATGCCCCCCAAAGGTGCATGATAGGCGGAAATAGCTGCAATATAAACCTTCAATGTAGAAGGGGATAGGCCATCGGAGAGTTTTTCTTGGAGAAATTGCAGTACATGACTGATGGATGAGTGGAACGGTTCCACCCGAGATCAGCTACACCAAGTAGCAAACAGCTTCCACTTATATGCATAAAGTTTTCTCGTGGACGGAGCTCTGGAGTGGAGTATGGTCTCCACAACCTCAGTTGAGAGACCGGATTCTATGAGCTCGGCCCCCTCAGAGGCCAAGCCCACAGTTTCCACAACTCTGGGCGGGGGTGAATTATCGTGCCGTCCGCTTGAGACAGGAGGTCCTGCCTGATTGGAATCACCATGGGAAAGCCCTCTAATAGGGACACTAGATCCGAGAATCATATTCGGGTCGGCCAGAACGGGGCTATTAATATGAGACGGACCCCATCCCGGCGAACCCTCTCCAGAACTCCTGGGAGCAGAGCAATCGGGGGAAATGCGTACAGACGCAGCCTCGGCCACGCCTGTACCATGGCATCCAACCCCAGCGGGGCTGGATGGGTCAGGGAATACCACAACGGGCAATGACAGGTCTATTTCGAGGCAAATAGATCGACTTCTACGCGACCGAATTTCTTCCAAATGAGCTCCACCACCTCGGGGTGGAGTCTCCACTCCCCGGGCCTCGGCCCCTGTCTCGACAGGATGTCTGCCCCCACATTTTGATGCCCCAGGATATAAGCTGCTCTCAGAGAGAGAAGCTTCCCCTGGGACCGCAGGAGGATCTGATGGGCTAACTTGCACAGCTGGTGAGACCTCAGACCCCCCTAATGATTGATGTAGGAAACCACCGACATGTTGTCTGTGCGAACTAACACATGGTGGCCCCAAAGGTCTGGGAGGAAGTATTTGAGTGCTCGAAATACCGCCAT
Source organism: Ctenopharyngodon idella (assembly GCF_019924925.1). Taxonomy (NCBI): domain Eukaryota; kingdom Metazoa; phylum Chordata; class Actinopteri; order Cypriniformes; family Xenocyprididae; genus Ctenopharyngodon; species Ctenopharyngodon idella. The sequence goes on from NC_067223.1 coordinate 21,381,171, forward strand.
CATTTCCAGCCAATTTATGTGCCAGGAATGATGATGGTCCTCCCAAAGACCCTGAGCCGAGCGACCACTCATGATCGCCCCCCAGCCTGTGAGAGACGCATCCGTCATTAGCATTACACGACGACAAGGAGCTCCCAGCACAGGTCCCTGGGACAGGAACCAAGGCTTCTTCCACATGACTAAGGCACGAAGGCATCGCCGCGTGACCTTGATCATGCGGAAAGGGTTTCCCCTCGGAGAAAACCCCTTGGTCCTGAGCCACCACTGTAAGGGTCTCATGTGCAGCAGGCCAAAAGGTATCACGTTGGACGCAGCTGCCATCAGACCCAACAGTCTCTGAAACTGTTTTACAGTGAGTGACTGGCCTAATTTCACCCCTTTCACGGCTGAGAGAATGGCATTCACCCGAGCAGGAGACAGACGTGCCTGCATCGTGGTGGAATCCCAGACTACTCCTAGATAATTGGTAGTTTGTGCTGGAAGAAGTATGCTCTTCTTGGCATTGAGTCTCAGCCCTAACCTTCTCATTTGTGACAGAACTACATCTCGATGTTGAACTGCTTGTTGCTCTGACTGAGCTAGAATCAACCAATCATTGATATAATTTAGTACGCAGATGCCCTGGAGTCTCAGGGGAGCCAGAGCTGCATCCACGCACTTCGTGAAGGTGCGGGGTGAAAGAGACAGGCCGAACGGAAGAACCTTGTATTGGTAAGCTTCGCCCCCGAAAGCAAACATGAGGAACTTCCAATGCGAAGGATGGATTGACACATGAAAGTAAGCATCTTTCAGATCCATTGTCACAAACCAGTCCTCGGACCTGATCTGTGTAGTGATCTGTTTGAGTGTAAGCATCTTGAACTTGAGCTTTTGCACTGAACGATTTAACATGCGCAAATCTAGAATAGGACGCAACCCTCCATCCTTCTTCGGAACGATGAAGTAGCGGCTGTAAAACCCTGACTGCTTGCTGGGAGGAGGAACCCTTTCTATAGCTCCTTTTTGCAAGAGTGTCATAACTTCTTGTTCCATAACCAGAGACTGCTCGGGACCCACCACTGTAGGAAGGACCCCTTTGAACTGGGGCGGGCGAAACCCGAACTGTATTTTGTAACCCTTTTCTATTGTGAGCAGCACCCATCGAGAAATATTGGGAAGACGTTTCCATTCTTCTAGAAATTCTACTAAGGGAACCAGCCTCTCGTGTTATTTGAGCACCTGATTCGGCGCCCTGAAGCGGCGCACCGGCAGGGAACAGCCGAATCAGACGCTGGCCGACCCTCCTCGGAAGGTCGGTGGGGACCGCTGCGCCCTGAAGCACACGAGGTGGCAGGGTTGGCAGAACGGCCCCCTGAGGGCACCGAAGAGGGGTTAACTTTATAGATCTTTAATACAGGACCCTCTCCGGAGGGGGCTGCCCTCAGAAGTCCTGTGCCCCTGGCGTCAGGACTTCTTCGAAGCCTTCCTTGCTATAATGACAGTCCGCAGATCTGTCTTACCCTTGGAAGGTTTCGACTGCGTCGCTCGCCCCGGTCCCCAAGATCTTTGCGGGGGAGCACGGGTGGCGACACTTTGTTTTTGCTGCGCTCTATGCGCAGATGAGGAGCTGATAGATGGTGGCAAGGGAGGAACTTTTGAAAGGCCGCTGACTGTTTTTTGGCCTCCTGGAACCTCTCGATGACCGAGGTGACAGAATCGCCGAAAAGGCCCAGGGGAGACAGTGGCGAATCCAGCAGCACGCTTTTATCTCTTTCCCTGATGTCTGAGAGATTTAACCATAAGTGCCTCTTCGTGGCCACCAGGGCTGCCATAGAACGGCCGATTGTTTTTGCAGAATGACCTTCTAAAATCTGTCCAGTATCATTGTATCATTTGTGGCCACAAACAAATCATGGGCTTGTTTCCCTGAAAGAAAATGACAGCTACAGATGTGAAAATAGGAACTGTACTTCCTGTCTGCTCGCCTGTTGAAGAGTTCAAAATATGCAATATTAATTTCATCAAAGTTGTACCTTTTCATACAAAAACTGGAAATAAAAAAAAACTAAAGCCAAATTTCAATGGAAATTGTCAAAATATCAATACTGTACAAAACTATAATAGTATATTATATAACTATAATACAACTAAAATCTAAATAATCAAAATAAGGTGCATTAAGTCAATAAATCTGTGGTTAATATAAATATTTTAATTCAAATGCCCGCCCACAAATGTTGACAGACACTGCCGTTTTAACATAGAACTGCCCTGAGTGAGTTCACAGAGTTGTACACAGTCCGCCATTGACTGTTTTGTTTTCGAAGAAAATGCTCCCTCAACTCTACTGAAATTTTTGTGAATGAGGGTCAGTATAAAGCAGGTTTTGCACAAAAGTTGCTCCTGAAGGATGGAACAGTGCCAACTGTTTGTGATCCAGCTACACCTCTAGAAGAAGCAAGTATCACGTGCTTGTTTTCCAAATTGCCTTTATGAAAGAGCTTCTTGGCACTCTGGAAGGCTAATGTTGCTAAAGCTACCATCATCTGCCTGTTTTCAGTGATGCTGCCTTCACGTGCTACCAGAATGATTGTTAATAGGAATGTGGTAGTTAAAAATTGCATTTAAAAGCAATGTGAAGTCGATAGCATGCGATGGCACCATGAGACCAGCTATGTTGTTATTTTTATCGCACCGTATGTGTAGGTTGATTGTAGATGCAATACAATTTTCAAACAGTATTCAGTATACACATTTAAACAGGCTCCAGTCCAGGATGCTCAGTCATACATCTGGAAGTCTGTTCAAGCTGTCACATCTGTCTTTTCACCTTTTATTGCAATAAAATTTGTAACATGAATGCTTGTCATAACCGCAAGATGACAGTGAGATCAATTATAACTGTAGGTTAACTAAGCTATACCTGTTCTACTTCCATGCAGCATATGTTCTCTGGCTCTGTAGGCATCTTAAAACAGTTCCCACATGAACACCTACAGCAAGTTATTGATTATCATGACGAAACATGCTAATCGATTACTTAAAGTTATCTCCATATGAACTACATAAAAACATCAACTAACCATTCAGAAACTTCCTGTTGCATTCTGTGTATCATCACTTCTTCTACAGTCCCTCTTTCACTCTCCGATTCCGGTTCATACATATATGGCTGAACACCACTACTTGCAGTTTCCGACATTTTCATAGCGTGAGAGTGTCATGTTTTGTTATTGCTGTCATGCCGGAGCACAAGCTCTAGAAGCTCCGCCCTCGTCTGAAAAGGGGGGTGGGAGCACCAGCTCATTTGCATTTAAAGGGACAAACACAAAAACAGTGCATTTTGGCTTATACCCTAAATGTGGCAATTCCAACAAGCTATGAAAAATTATCTGTATGGTATTTTGAACTAAAACTTCACATACACACTCTGGGGACATCAGAGACTTATTTTTCATCTTGTAAAAGGGGGCATAATCCCCTTTAAGAAAATTATGAGTGGGGTGTAACTGGTTACATTATTTTATATAACATTATTTGTTAACCACAGACCTTATTTAAGTCATTTAACCAAAATCCCATTCAAAAAACCCATTGACTCTGGGATGATGGAACTGGAAGTGCTAAAATGAAAACCTGTTTCTGGGTTTTTGCCTACAAAGTGATGTCATACCTGCACCACTCTTTTAGGAATTACCTGACACTTCCTTACAAACCCACATCAACAGGGAAATTCCTTGAGGCAACGTCAGGATAAATACAAGTGAGGACGTTTGCAAAAGATTCATCTTCTGTATGAAATGCATCATCTGCTACAGCTGCTCCTTTCAGCAGTTTGACATGGAAGCAGAGGCAGAAGAACCTGATGTTTCCTCTGGCATCACTGAAGAGAGATGAACCTCAGATGAAGCTGATATTCATAGTCTGAGGAGATCAGAGCCATCAGAATGCCCTTGTGTCATTTTTAACAAACCAGATGGTCAAAATGATTAGCCATGTTGTCAATTCAACAGTGTGCTGTCATCACAACTGTAGCCATAGTTCATAATACTGTCAATGATTGAAAATGCACAAGGCTACACCTTGTACTGTTGAATTTGATACAGTATATGCCATAAAGTAAAAGTTACACATTACAGTATGTGGGATACTGATTGCAAGAGGTTGGACAGTATTCATATATATATACAATAGTTCTTTCTGGTTCTCAAATCTGATTGGCTGAGAGGTCTTTTCAGCCATGCGATATTGTACCAGTATTGCACGGGAACTGTTTCACCATTTGAATCGCTCCGCTGTCTGCATTCTCACAGCGAGTGTCATAGTGGACGAGCAAACCCTCTATATTTTCATAGATACTACTGATATGTTGTAACAGAATGTAGTTTTAAGAGTTTTTTAGGTGATAATATAGTTGCTTAGACCTCAGAAATGTGGCTTATATGTAAACACAGCACCTGTTTGAAAATTTGTTTAGACGCTTTCAGAGATGCGAGCTCCAGGCCGTCAGTGACCGCTCAGCACTCATGTGCCCACAGAGAACGGCTTCATCTCAGCCAGACCTTCGGGAATTTGCCGCTGGCTCTCATGTAGATAGTGATTAAACATGAGGTATAATTTGTTTTGGGTATATCAAATGGGCAATCTTTCATCTTATTAATTTATTACTTGTTCCAGAGCTAATAGATTTGGCTTAAGGGCTATATTAAGTTTCATAACTTTATATTTACATTGAAATTAAATCCTGTACTAACTAGAGCCCTGCTTTCGTATGTTTGATTGAACAGTTTGCTTGTCGTTATTTCCTTTTTTATTTCTTATACTGTTATAATGGCTGTTGTTGTTATTTTAAAGATTATTGTTCGATAAATAATATTTTATATAAATAACATGCAGGATTTTTTGGTATTGAGAAAGAGTCCGTTAGTGATTTTGACTTCAGTGGAAGTTAAATTAATATGCCATGAGATGGCGGCAAAGACTGTCTTTATGAGTGAGTCAGTCAGTCGCAAAGACTTTTATATTGAAATGGACTGAAACAAGGAAGTTGTTTTTACTTTAAACAACATCTTACGAGACGCATCTGACAAATGCATTAACTAGCGCTGTCATGGGAGTGATGACAACCTGATGTTAAAAGGACAAAGACAAAGATCGCTTTCCTCAGCGGACATTCAAACTGATTTTGTGATTATGAATATACAGTTGGCCTGAAGAATATCAGCTAGATGCAGGTAATACACTCGCTTAGGCGATCTCTCTCTCTCTCTCTCTCTCATAATACAATAAGCTTCAATGAAGCGACTCAACGTTCCTTTGTTACTAGTTCTAAAGTGATGTTTTAGAGTTAGTAACAGAGGATTGGGCTCAACTGTTAAACTGTCAACTTGAGATTTGAATCTGTGGCGGAAGGAAGTACAAAAGAGTTTTTAAAGACACTCTGTTGTTGTTTCTTATTTATTTACACAGTCGTGCCATCAAACTGTTGTATAAATGCAATATCACACTTGTAGCCATGCGATATGATTGTATATCAGCACGCTGTGATTACCTACAGGCGAATCACAGCAGTGCTCATATCGCACTGCTACGAGTGTGAAATTGCTCATATAGATAGACAGATAGATAGATAGACAGATGGGGCTATGTCATGAACACCATTACAAATGGCTGTCCCCTTAAATAGCGCCCTATTTAAGGGTATAGGGGCCGATTTTTAGACACAGCCCTTGTGTTTCCTGTAGTGATGACTAAACAAAGGTTTGTGAAGCATCACGGTTCTTCCAACTCTATTGCAAAAGGGTTCATTGAACCCTTTTGATACAGTGTGCCTATCTAGTGCTCAGAACAATGTATAACACTTACCAAATTGATGCTAGTTTCACTGTTGGTTCTGCAACTGATTCCTTTTATTTTGCTGATTTATTTTATTGTATGTTTATTTTATTATTTTATTCTAAAGAAATAGACATTGTCAAAGTGATTTCACTTATTTTAGTGCAGTACAGTTAATTTTTTCTTGTTCAAATTCAAAATTGTTTTTAAATATTATTGGATGTCAGTTACTTCAGCTTAAAGATTATTAACAGAGGTATGTTTGTTACTACCACAAGTTAAGATTATGTATTATGACAAAAGCATGTTAGTGCTAGCCCTCCCAGAACCCAAATATTGCACACACACAAAAAAAAAAAACTTTTTATGGAAGTCAATGAGAACACTCAGGGCAATTCTTGTGCAGAGTGAAATTGCCCAAATATGTCACATATGTAACAATTTAAAAAAAAAAAACAGTATTGAACTAAAAGAGAAAACTAAAAGAAACTAAAAGAGAATGTGACACGATTACAAGCATTTTTCTTAGTTTAACAAATACTTTAATAAAATATTCATTTGACAGTACTTTAAAATTGTCATATTTACAGATAATATTATGCTGTTAAAGGGTTAGTTCACCCAAAAAATTAAATTTCTGCTTCTGTGTTCTATGTCAGAAATCCGACTCATTATTTGGCCAGCTCCTGCATCAGCATCATGCGTTGTGCTGCTCACATGTACAGCGTTGGCCAATACTGAATCAGCATTTTGTCATAGAACCTGGAAGCGCTGCAACAAAAATAGCATAGGAGAATAACAGGGGAGAGACAAATTTGTTAAATAAAGTCATGTTTTGTTTTGACACACAAAGTATTCTTGTCGCTTCATAACATTAAGGTTGAACCACTGTAGTCACATGAACTATTTTAACAATGTTTTTAATAACTTTCTGGACCTCAAAAGGTGGTTCAGAAACCCTTGGATTTCATCAAAAATATCTTAAATTGTGTTCCTTACGGGTTTGGGGCGACATGAGGGTGAGTACTTAATGACAGAAATTTTATTTTTGGGTGAACTAACCCTTTAAGAGCACTGCTTCAGGATATTACATTGAATAGTTACAAATTAGATACAACTGTTACAAAATCTAGATACATGTACAATTGAAGCCAGTGTGCATGTGGAATTATATATTTGGTCCCCATGAGAAAAACAGCTAGTAAATCTTTCTAATTTTTTTTTTGTTTTGTTTTTTTCCCTTTTAAATACATTAAAAATAAAAGTTGTCTGAAGATTGTGTTTAAGGCAGTGGTTCCCAAACTGGGGTACGCGAACAAAATGCTTAGTTTTTCCGTTCATATCATTGTACGCTTCCTTAAAATAACATTAAAACCGAGCATGTATTTCTAGCAGGAAAAATGCCGTAAATACATACCATCTAATCAAATCTACCTCATCTTTTGCGGTCAAAACTGACTGCACCCACACAAGCAGCTTGTATATGATAGGTTGCGTGCAGAGTCTGCTGCCTTAGCAGATCGTGCTAAATTACTGCCGTTTTCGACAATGTAAAAGTGGGGATGTAACTCAAACTCTCTTCGATACAAAACATATCCTGTGTGAGTTCTTGTTTTTAATGTTGATAATATATTATACAAGCAATAGCCTAATGCATTTTTTCCGAAATATCTACACGATTGCAAATGTGACAATTGATTTTTTACAACAGTTCAACAAACAGAAGGGTAATAAGTGATGTACATTTTAAACACAGTCCTGTCAGTATTATTTGCTGTATTTTGCAATGAAATATTACTTCAAACGAATGCCACAGCAGAACTGTGGTGCGTCTCCAACAAAGTCCCTTTAAGATCAAAGCAACACACAGTGGTGTTTTGTGAACAAATCTGTGGCTTTGAACAAATCGTGAGAGTCACTGATTCAATGACCCATTCATAAACACAGCCACTTGCTTCATTACTGAATGAATGAATGAATGACTCGATGACTCACTTATTAAGACAGTGACTTACCGCCACCTACTGGCAGTTTGCGTTTAATATTTAAAAGTATCACTTCGTTTTTATCACTATTGCGTATTTCTCTATTTAAAATTGTTTAAATTATTATTTAAAACAATTTATTCTATAAAGGTATTTATAAAGGTAAAAATGCACTGGGAAATCAATTTACAGGGGCAAATATTGTCCCTTATGGAAAAGGTGGAAGAAAGATGTTAAATGCCTCAGGGGGTACTACACTAAAAAGTTTGGGAACCAATGGTTTAAGGTATATAATATATACAGTTTGAACAATAGAAAAATCATTGTCTATGGAAAGTCCCCATAAAACACAGTAACCCATCATATGTGTGTTACCAGTAAGTTGTTATTGCAGAATAAACCATTTAAGAGATACGGTATACAATATTGATCTGAGATTGAACTGATTTAAAATCATACCTGTTTGTTATCTTATAATCCATTACAGTGAACAACACAATAGTCGCAAAATGGCAGCAGCCAAACTTCCATGAGGAAAAAACTTTCCTAGCAAGTGTATAGCGCTGCAGACTTTTACACGGATGAGCCTGTGTAATCTGTTTTTAGCGGTTGTTATCAGGGAATTACATACTACTGGATGGCACCATTGACCAATCAGAATCAAGTATTCCACAGGGCCATGTAATAAAGATTTATAAAGTAAGAGTATTTAATTCATTTATGTGTGACATCTTTGTTTTGGCTCACAAGCTTTTCAAACTTGCACAAAGACACTGAGCAGTTGAAACTGAAATGAACCCAAAATCCAGCATAGAGAGACTCCGTAAATGTGGAGGTGAATGTGTGTAAGTGTGTGAGTGTGTGTGTGTCAGAGACACTGTAGAAGGACAGAGTACCGGCTGACACATCCACATACACTCCAACTCTTTTAAATGAGCCTAAAGGGACATGTATGTCAGTTGACTTCTTATTGTGCCAGACAGTTATTCTGTTATCAGAGCAGCTCAGACTCCAGGAGTTTTCATTGAGTCCAAACTGACAGTCATCACTCCATCCTTTCCTGTTGATTCCTTTATATGTCACTGATACATCAAAATATCCTCTCCATTCAGCCTCCCAGTAATGGCGTCCAGACAGACTCTCTCTACACAGAACCTGAGGACACTCATCAAATCTCTCTGGATGATCAGGATATGACTGTTTTTCTTCCAAATATGTCACCTTTCTGTTCTCATTAGAAAGAGTAAGTTCAGTGCTTACTGTGTTTGGATCCAGTGTGAGATTACAGGCATCTGAACACAAGAAGAGAGAAAGTTTATAACATAACAACAACAGTCACTAAAGGTATGTTTGTGTGTTGTATTTGTAGACATACATTTGTGTAGTCCTGCTGTAATCCTGAATTCTCCTCCATGATCCACACTATAAAACACACAGTGTCACATTCTGCACACTGATGCAATCGGTAAACACACAGACACACACAAACACAAACATACATACTTGAGTTTGCCTAATGTACAGTTTGGATTGTTCATTGTATCAGAAAGCAGCTTGATTCCCAAATTCCCTGGGTGATTGTAGCTTAGATCCAGCTCTCTCAGGTGTGAGGGGTTTGAACTCAAAGCTGAAGACACATAACCACATCCTTCCTCTGTCACCATACATCCAGATAATCTACAAACACACAGCAATAGTCCACATGCTATTAGTTTGACATCAATCAGGCATCACTATCACAGTGACCTGTTTGGTTAATTTAGTTGCAGAGGGAAAATTCCAAAAAAACTTTTAATGTACTAAATAATAGTGAATACACTAAGTAAATGTGAATTCACAATAACTGTATATGAAACAATATATAAACCATTTAAAGACCATTTAAAAATTTTTTAAAACAATCATATCAGAACATATTTATGCAAAATATCAGCTGAATACTTTTTGAACAAAATAATGTATTTCTCATTTTGTCACTTACATTCTGAAAATTATTTTTGCAGTGGTTGATATAATCAAAATAATGAAATATTTAAAAGCATTATTATTAAGAATATTATAAAATTAAAATCTTTATCAATCCAAAAATTATTATTATTTTAATTTCAGGGCATGTAAACACTTAAATGTTCAAAGAAAAAATGTAAGATGTCAAATACTTATTACATTCTATTTTAAGATGAATCAGTTAATGTATTCCTTATTTGCAAGCCACATTGAATATAAATTTGTTCATAATTTGTTTCATTTGTTTGTTAATTTTTTTCAAAAGTGTTTTGTATTTTATCAGCTATTTGGCACCTTTTGGTGTTCATTTAGCTAGATGTGAAAGTTAATGTGTTATTTCTTTCTAACCAAAACTATTGTTTTGAAATATTTCAGAAGGTCAACTACTGTTTTTGAAAATAAGGTATTATTTAATGGCCTTAAAGTCCCCCTGTAGTCAATAATTTTATCCCTTAAAACTCATTTTTGATCACTAAAATGACACATTTAAAAAAAAAAATTCTTCATGCCTTAAAACAGCTTGCATGTAACTATACACCCTTGCCTCAATTATTATACGTGGATTTATGAATATGCTAATTAGCCCCGCCTCCACTCACTCGCATGAGCTCAAGAGATCCACTTGGTGAACTTACTGAGGTAAACGCTGCACAATGGTATCGCTTTTTACAATGCCAGACACATAATGGAAATTAATATGATTAGCCTTTTGCTTGACTACATTATCAAACAGCTAATAATGTGTTGCTGATGTTACACAAACCATGTTCCCGTTCACGAGTCAGACAGCTGTCTTCTAACAATCAGTATCCTTAGAAATGCTTTGAACTTCTTAATGTCAGTAGAGAAAGGCATGTAGTTCATCATAACATCATTATATGCATCATACACCTGCTCTACTGCCAAATCTACCTGATTTTTTTTTTATATCAACAGAAAAATATACCGGGATATAGTCTCTAGAGCAGGCGTGCCCAATCCTGCTCCTGGTGATCAACTGTCCTGCAAAGTTACGCTCCGACTCTAATCAAACACACTTGCCTTTAATTTTCAAGTTAGCCTGAAGACCTTAATTAGTTGTTTCAGATGTGTTTGATTAGGGTTGGAACGTAACTTTGCAGGACAGTTGATCGCCAGGAGCAGGATTGGGAACCCCTGCTCTAGAGACTCTCCTGCTTTAGAGCGGTCATGGTTAATGATATGCTAAAGCCCGCCGATACGTTGACATGATTGGTTACAAGGTAGTTTGTGACGTCAGAAACACCAGCGATTTCAAACTGCAGGTTTGAGACTGTCCTTTTTCACTGCAGTTTTAAATAGAAAATAATCAGCAATGGTATTGACTTATGAATTTGCACATGGTTTGTCTTAAATCATATTAAAAACACCACATAGACATATAAACAACATTAAAAACTTGATTTTCACCACAGGGGGACTTTAATACAAAGATTGCAATTCTTCTATGATGAGTCTCTGAAGGCTAATCTCTAATTATCTTCTGATTGGCATCACTATTCAAATTCGCTGTATTCTGCTTTTATGTCTCCATCACACACAATACCATTCAGTTGTTTAAATTCTCATTTTGTGTGTAAAGACATTATGGAGAAATTATTGCTCTTCATTCATTGTGTACTGTGTCAGAGTATCCCAGAGTAAAAATCCAACAATTCATTAAAAACCAAGACCAGAAAGTTTCAGTGAAATACTAGAGCAAATACAGCAACTGGGTTCTAATGTCATATTACAAGCTCCCAAGAAATCAAGAGCATCAAGTTACATATTTAATTTGATCAGAGTTAATATTAATTTGCATTCTTAATTACCTGAGTATGTTCAGGTGACAGTGTGAACTCTTTAGTCCAAAAGACAGCAGCTTCACTCCTGAATCCATCAGGGAATTGTTACTCAGATCCAGCTCTCTCAGAGGAGAGTGTAATAATTGTAGAACTGAAGACAAACTTTCACAACACTGACCAGTGAGATTACAGTTGGCCAATCTAAACAAAAATAAAGCAGGAACAAATCAACACCAGTGTCAAAAAGATGAGATATAAGATATGTTTACAATAATGTACTAAACACAATAAAAAAAATTCTTTTGCGTTTTTCGCATACGGATGTCAACATTGTCAAAACGATCCTGTTCACATGGATCGTTCACACAATTAAATATTCTGTATATTTTACACCAGGGCTGGGCAACTCTGGCCCTCAAGATCCACTTTCTTGCAGAGTTTAGCTCCAACCCCAATAAAACTCACCTGCTTGTAGCTTTTTAGTAATCCTTTAGACGTTGATTAGCTAATCAGATGTGTTTATTGTTGGAGCTAAGCACTGCAGGAAAGTGGATCTCACTTGTATTTTGGCATGAGGTAATAAAATGTAACTTGTTAAAATAGGCACATAATATAATATTGAGATATTGATTGATATACACCTGAATTGAATCATATCGTAATCGCATCACAGAATTGTTTGAGGTATCGGCAAATATCGTATCGTTGGCTATGAGAATCGATATTGTATCGTATCAGGATTGTAACAGATGTCTAAATATGGTCATAAGATACCGTTGGTTAAGCGGAACTAAGGCGGAACTGTTTTACCAAGAGCCATAAACAGACGCACAGTCGCACACAATAGACAATGCTAAAGTAATATGAAACACAAATTTAAGAGTCGTTGATGTTTCTTTGAATCCTCCCTTCTGTGAGCAGTTAATGAGGTATGTTTGATGAACTGTCCGATTTACACCCCTAGCTATTGTGACGAGCGTCCTGAGTCCACGTCAGCGTTGCCCTGGAAACTCACGAGGAGCACCTGCTCACAGGTCGTCACAGGCTGATCGGCCACACCTGCGGCTGATTAACCTGCCTGCATATAAGCAGCATGCTCACAGACAAAGGTGGAGAAGCCTCTCCATGAGACAGCAGACTAACGTTCTCTCTCTATCCCGTTCCAGAAAGCAGTGTGTGACCGATCAGCACCGCCACGAGCACCGCACGGATTCACCCTCACCTGGACATGACCGAGGGCACTCCTGCAAGCAAGAGCACCCCCACCACTCAGGTATACACTTGTCTTTCAATAAAATCCACCCTCCGGGGCCTTAAACTGAGCTCTCCCTGTTGTGTGATCCCTCCACCCTGCCACACTATGATCATCGAAAGCCCCCACTCTGAGAGCCAGGTTGATGTCCCAGTCAAGTACCACCAATATCAGGATGTCTTCAGTTCCCAGAAGGCATCCCAACTTCCTTCACATAGACCATGGGACTGTGCCATCGATATTTTGCCAGGTGAATATCGGGTCATGCCCTATGGGCAGGTGAATGCCTTTTTAATCTTCCAGAGCTTCAGGAACAAAGTGTTCTGGGAGTACCTCCTTCATCATTGTTTATATTAACAATATCTTGATTTCCTCCTGGAACCTGACTGATCACCATGTCACCCTCACCATGGAAAGGCTGCAGGAACACCACCTCTACCTGAAGCACAAGAAATGCGAGTTCCACCAACCCTCCTCATACTTTCTCAGCTGACGTACAAGCTGTTCTGTCTTGGCTTCAAACTTCTAAAACTTCAAACTTCATAGTTTTCTCTGATTTGCAAATGTATACCACCACTTTATTCACAACTAGAGCATCATTGCAGTGCATCTTACCTCCCTGTTAAAAGTCTCTGTCCTGGAGGAACTAAGCTAGTACCGCCTTTCAACTGAAGAATGTCTTTACTACAGCTACAGTCCTTCTGCTTCCCGATCCAGAGTTAACTTTTATCGTGAAAGTCGCATGGAAGCAACGGGAATTCAGCCAGTTTTGACCCATGTGCCTTCTAACCCAAGAAGAGCAAAATGATGATATGGGCATCCGGGAGCTTTTGGCAAGCAAGCTGCCACTAGAAGAATGGTGCAACTGGCTCGAGGGTTCCCATACTACTTTCATTGTCATTATGATCACCGGAATTTGAAGTACCTGAGAGAAGCTTGGCGTTAAACCCTCACCAGGCCTGGTGGGCCTTGTATTTCACCCAATTCAATTTCTACATACCGTCCAGGGTCCAAGGGTCCAAGATGCCCTCTCCCATATTCATGCACCAGGTCCATCTCTCAGTGAACCCGAAACAATCTTGCCACCTGGATTGATCATCAGCCCGATCTAGTGGACCCTGGACACTCGCAGTGAGGAAGCCAATTCCACTAAACCTGTTCCGCCAGTATGTGCCATCATCTTTCTATTGTCATCTAATGGATGTTCCCCCTGTGCCATGTCGAAGACCCTTGTGGCACCTTCCTTACAAGCTCCTTCCACTCCCTGTTCTATGTCGACCCTGGTCACACCTAGGAGTGGATTTCATCACAGATCTGCTGGCATCAGAGACCTTCACCTGTGTATTGGTTGTACTGGATCACTTCCCAAAGGCCTGTCGTCTGGTGCCATTGAAGGGCCTCACCACGGCTTTGGAGACCACAGAGGCCTTATTCCATCATATCCTCCACAACTTTGGTCTTCAGTTCATCTCCCAAGTCTGGAGGTCTAGAAGAGCCAGGTTAACACCAGAAGAGCAGAAACACCTACTTACCAACCAGGACAAATGATGTACTGTCACAGCTACACCAGGCTAGTCTTCCTCATCACCATCACACAACACTATTCGTTCACCCTTGCCAGAATTCTGATCACACACACCTGTCACTCATCAGCGTGACAATCAATCAATCTACATGTCTGGACTTGTTAGTGTTTCTACATTCATCAGACTCTCGTTACCAACCTAAGGACTTACCTTCTATCATCCATGTGATCTTCCTCATTCCCCAGCATCATTCTACTCTAGCGTCTCTTCGTCTTCATACACAGCTCTGGTCTGATCAGCCCAGTTTTGTTTTGTTTGTCATATCTGTCTTCCTATATCTGACACAACCATTTCAGGTTGTGCAGTCTCTACTAATGAGCTCATGAACTGAATAAGGTGTGATAGATGAGGGAGACATACAAAATGTGCAAGGCTGGTGATATTCCAGGCAGGTTACAGAACCACTGTTGTAGGCTTTGGTCCACTGCCAGCATCCCTCCAGTCCAGAGGATCTCCTACTCTCAATCCTACCTCAAATCTACCTCTTCCTGCCTACCATGCTGCGAGTCCTATACCCAATCTGGTTCCACTGCCTTCTCTTCCAGCTACTTGCTTAGTCAGGGTTTTGTACTCATCTCACAAATTTTTATTTATTACAAAATGACACTAATAAAAAAAGTATTTTTAAATAGTCATTTGGTCACAGTTATCAGACAATGCGGATCTGACATAAAATCTGATCTCTACAAAACACTTACGCATACACATATTTGATTATATAGTGAATATGTCAAAGTCACACCTCAGTATGTTCAGTTGACAGTATGAACTCATCAGCCCAGTAGAGAGGAGCTTCACTCCGGAATCCCGCAGGTCATTGTTACTCAGGTCCAACTCTATCAGAGGGGAGTTTGATGATTGTAGAGCTAAAGACAAACTTTCACAGCACTGACTAGTCAATTGACAACCTGCCAGTCTGAAAAAAATAAAGGATTCAGTAATTAAAATGTCAGAATTAATTGACATCTGACTGCCATTTACATACTTTCCTTGTTAAATAAATCTTATACTATCAATAAGCCACCAATTATATTTTGGAATCATTCATAAGATACATTTAATTTATAACTGAATTAATTAAGCAAAACTAAAGTGTAATTAAATAGCACCAAGAGAGCAACAAAAGTGGAAATATCAAAAGGATGAAAAATTAATGGGCAGACGATGCAGCAAAGAAGTAGTGAAAACACAGGATTCAAAATCAAACAATAAGTCTAAACCAGTTTGTTAATATTCATAGCTTCTGAGTCTACAGGCTGCTGAAATCCTTGACAAATAAACAAAATCTGTCCCAGATTCCATTCATAGAGACATTAGGCACTTTACTGGTTTCTTTCTTCACATTCATTTTCTCCCTTTCAGAGTTTACACATGCATGCCAAAAACCTTTTCCTTTCCCTTACATTTTCTCTCCTTCCTTTTTTCATTTTCTTTGAGCTTTTCAATCTCTCACTAGCACAACTTTGTTTCTTAAAGGGACAGTGTTTTCTACACCAAATAGACTTGCTACAACATGATAAGTTAAACATACTATCTTTTTAGGTTGTAAGTAGTCAGCATTCAAATACACATGAACAGTTAAAATACAGCAAAAACTATTATTGACACAATAATCAGCCAGTAATACATTGACTGCTCATAGATTGTGCACGTCTAATAGTAAATGTGAAGGTGAAACCTCAGTATGTTCAGTTGACAGTGTGAACTCGTCAGTCCGTCCGAGAGCAGCTTCACTCCTGAATCTCGGATGTCATTGCTACTCAGGTTCAGCTCTCTCAAATATGTATTTGATGATTGTAGAGCTGAAGACAAACTTTCACAGCACCGATCAGAGAGACCACATCCACCAAGTCTATAACAGAGGATAACAGTGCAATGAGCAGGAGATGGATATTAAAATCATGTTTTTAATATTCTGTACATGACAATGTATTTTAATGATCACAAAGCTTTCAGTCCTGGTTCTAAAAAGGCTGCATCCACATAAAGTTTATCCTTCAATAACTTACAATTCTTTGCACATTTCCACATTTGCACATTTCCACAATTAATTTTAATAGTATTTCCATGCAGTGACCATGGGGGTGGAAACATTTATGACAGCCATGAACCCTTACTGGTCTCATTAGCTGCATTTCCAAGGCAAGGCAATGCAAGTTTATTTATATAGCACACACTTGCCAATGTTTCGCATACATTTGGCCAATCAATGTACACTTACATCGCTGGTTGTTCCTATTGCACAGTGTTAGACCCTACTTTGAAGTCGGAACCAATTTAGATCCCTCAGACGGCATTCCTAGAACTAATCGTTCCCAGTTCATGAGGTGCAAATATGCCAAAAAGCGGGTAATTCCAACATTAGTTACAGGAACTATGAAAAGGTTCCTCTGGTGCGAAAGCCCCTCTTCTTGATACTGGACTAATGCATCCGCATATGTCATAAATGACATATACTGTGGTTAACTTACATAACTCATAACTCCTATTCTCTGTCCATGAGCTCCCACTGTTGCTCTGCCTGAATGGATAGCGGTACAGTGAGACATGGGATCACTCAAACCTCCTCATATTGCATAATTTTGTGAAAAAAGTAATAAAAAATGCTCATTTGTTATAAAGTAATGTTACTTAAACATTTGATATTTTATCAACATTTTTTCAAAATGTGTGTAAACCTTTGGACTTAAAATCTTTAATGGATCTGATTTGTGCATTCCTGTGATTACAAATAAATGGAAGCAAGCAACTGGAAAAGTATGTATGTGTGTTTTCTTTGATTCAGCATGATTGATGTTCACTTCTGTTTAATTTGTGAATTCTGAGGTCCCGGAACAACGGGAAGGGACAGATCTGGCAAGTTAGTGGGGTAGGGAAAGGTAACAGAACATAGCCTATATATTAGGGGTGAAACGGTACATGTCGGTACATCCAAAACTGTACGGTACGGACTGTTTGATGGAACACAGTCAGTCACAGGTGATCCACACTCCAATCCAGAAGGGGGTGTGCGCGGTAATGCATTGTAGTCTTTTAACCAGCATTAACCACCAATAACCGCAATAAGCTGTTTTTTTACTTTCGATAAGAAACAAAGTGTTATCTTTCAAATTCTGTTGATTTTTATCATACAACTCAAACAATAAATGCCGTTTTGATGCTTTTTGATGTGGCGTAACATTGCTATATAGACGCCTCAGTTCAAATGGCAGCGTGGAGCGCGAGTGAATGCAATCATCCATTCCTCTTCACTATATTTACAGAATGAACATCTGAAGGTATGTTGAAAGATTCAGTACAACTTACTGAAACATATCTCATGTAATCGCTCAATCAGTGTTTCAACCATGGAAAGACATCTATAAAACAGCTTGTAAACAATGTCACGTAGTATACATTTACCTCAGAAATGCCATTCAGTGTTCACAAATCTTTCTTTCACTATATTTTACTTAACCTGTTAGTGATGTCTTAATTATTTTATATATTTTAAAATAAATCTGTCATGAAAACAAGTTATGACTGCCACTGTGTAAATGACCATATTTCAACTAGAGCTGTCAAGTGATTAATTTTTTTTTTATCTAATTAATGACATGATGTGGCGATTTATTAATCTAATTAATCACACATCAAATTTGACTGAGAAATTATCCCCTAAAGATAATTTGAAGTCATTATTGTGTAAAGCATCAAATAAACATTACAAAAAGTAGATTCAGAAAAAAATATTTTGATTCAATATAGAATTTATTACACAAACTTTTGATGACTGAATGTTCATTTTTTTGGGTGAACTATATCTTTATTTATTTTTCTATTAATATGGAAATATGATATTTTTAAAAATGAAATTATACTCTAAATAAGAAACTAAAACTGCCAGTAGGTGGTGGTAAATGTCTAATTCATTCTATTCATTCAAACAGTTGATTCATTCAGGACTGAAGTATTGTGTCTAAAATAACACAACATTAACTTCTTAAATTTTAGATTTCTCTTATCTACATATATGCATTTTAAGACATTTGAAGGCCAAAAAACTAGACAATAATAGCTTTAAAATCTCTCCTTCTCATCTCCATCATCACTTTCTTTTCCACCCTCAGTCTAAATTATCAGTGGCCTGGTTTCACAGACAGGGCTTAGCCTAAGCCAGGATTAGGCCTTAGTTTAATTAGTGCATTTAAGTAGCTTTTATTAACGTACCCTAGAAAAAAACATTATGGATGTGCATCTTGAGACAAAACAATGGCACTGATATATTTTAAGATATTTCAGTACAAGTTACTTTCAGTTAAAACAGCTCAAACATACATTTTAGTCTAGAACTAGCTTAAGCCTTGTCTGTGAAACTGGGGGTTTGTCTTTTCCCCTCCTAAAGCTGAGCTTTGACCGTTAGTCTTTTCATTTTCATCTGTGATTGATGTTTATATATTTTATGAATCATTTTCTTAGAGAAGTTAATTTACTGAACGCTACCAGGAAAGCTAGGTTTAAGCTAAGTTCATTTAATTAATTCACAATATGTGCATTTATTATTAATCAAATGCCTAATATATGATGAAAACGGCTTTGTTATTGTTTCCTGAGGCCGGGTTCACACTGCACGCGTCAGCGGAGCGTGAACTGCAGCTGCAGAGACGCGCGAGTATTCACACTGGAAGCGTTTGTACAGCGTCACAGCAGCACCTCCAAGATACATATAAAGTGAGCATTTCTTTACAAAGACAGATATACATTTGTTTTTATAAGTTGGTCATTTATAAACTTGATAGTCTTGAAAGTTTGTTAACATGCAAGGTGTACAACACTCGCATATAAACGTAAAATAAATAAAAATAAATAAAAAAAAAGCCTTGTGTCATCCATTGCTGCACACAAATGAGGTAAGCTTTGTGTTTTACATCATCTGACGCATGAACATGTTTACAACACAGCAAACTCAGCGAAAAAAGGCAGCAAACTCGGGTTTGATTTGGGTATGCAAGAGCCTATACGGCTGTCTGTGTAATAACTAAAATAATGTTTATATATCATATTTTCTGGCTAGTTTAGTAAGTTTTTTTATAATAGGTATACCATACTTTAACCCAAACTGAATAATTAAAAACAAGTTTAAATGAGTAAATCTTCTATAAATATTTTTTAATATTAATTTTCTTTCCTGACATACTTCAATTCTTATTAAAACACACTAGATATGCTTATTCTGTGCATTCTGAACACTTTTTGTGTGAAATCATATTTATTTTGTCCATCAAAGGTGTACTTTCACTTTAATTAAGTGTTAGCAGTGCAGCAAAAATAGACCCAGCGCCGAAACGATTGCGGCACTGCCGCTTCTGCTCTGCTCCTGCTACGCGCTGCCGCACAGCCTCTGTGTGCGGTGTGAATGCTTTCATCTTTTAACATGGGCGCCAAAAAAAAATGCGCGCTGCTTACGCTCTGCTGACGCGTGCGGTGTGAACCCGGCCTGACCCCTCACATTGACAGTTATGCTGCTACTAATTATTACATGAATCACGTAAATTATAACTACTATTCAAAATGGAAAAAATCATAAGACTGAAGTTTATTAGTTTGCATCCCTGATTATTTTTGTTGGCCGTTCAATATTTCAAGCAACAGTTATCAAGAAATGGGCAGTTTAGCAACTTACATCATATCTCGCACTTTATGACCATTAACCGAAGCGTCGCGCTGGAATTCACGCTCAGCAACTGCCGTGAACATAAAGCCCGCCTAGTTTGATTTGACTAGTCCTCTCAAATATTTTAACATTGACGACCGGTGACAGATCACTGACAGCTCAGATGAGAAAGTCAGTTATCTTGGTGCTGTGCAATATCCTTGCAGCACTAGACTGAATACTATATTAGGCAATTATTTAACAACCTTCATCAACTATATGAAATATCAGATGACCTACATAGGTCTGGGGGCGGGGCAAGTGCGTTAAATATTAGCGCATTATTTTTTCCCGTAATTTCAACAATGAATTGGAGAAACATAATTTTATAATTAGATATAGAAGTTAATACAAAAACTGCCCTATGTGCAATTTAGATGTTTAAATTTTTTTTTTCAAATTATTATTATTTGAATGTTGATGATTATATCTAAAAATGAATAGCAACTGAATTTAATGGTTTGGGCTAAGTTGTTAATTGCAACCTTTAATATTATAGTAATGTGCAAGCAAGGGCTCCCTATATAGTTTACAGCATTAGCAGAGAACATCCTTAACATTTTTAATTACAATTGAATGGATTTAAAGACAAAAGCCCTATTCGGATGGTATTTGTTTATCATGTGGAAGTCTGTATAATAATAATATTGGCATTGCACCTCAGTGATAAAACTTGTGCATTCGGATGGCGATTTATTCATGGTGGAGGAGCGCTCACGTGTTAGGATGATTGTCTGATGTGAATAAAACGGCACATGCTTATATAAAATCATATTTAATAATTGTATCCTATTTATTATTTGATTATTTGAATCTCCTGTTTAAAAATAGGAAGATTAACGCGCTATATAGTTGAAATGGTTTTGTCTTGCATTTTATCTCAAATTATGTCATTTTAAAAATGGGGAATTTAGCAGAAATAAGTTAATGCAGCCTCTTATTTACAGTAGGCTACTTGAGGTAAGCATGAAGCTGCTTGGTTTATAATTTTAATGCAACTGTATATAATAGGCTAACGTTACATATTTTAAAATTGAATTGCACACATGTTTCTGCCAGAATAAATGCCCATTTGTGCTTTATTTCTCTTTCTTCTTTTTGTTCTTAACATCTTTCCGCCGCTGTGGAGCGGTGATGGAATATTGTTCTTGTAAATACAATATTTCTGCAAAAATGTATCTTTAAAATGCGTGTAAACTACAGCGAAGCTCAACACTTATCATACGGTGCTCCGCAGTGGCCAAAAAGGATTTCAACAGTGAATTTTGTATTGATCTCTTGTTGTAAACGCAGAGATGTGGATTCAGACGGCAATTAAATTCCCACACAGTAGGTAATTCGGCCGGGGGATTTTATGCTTGTGGTAGGAGAAAAACACAGACGTTCTGGGTTCAGAGGGCAATAACATCACAGACTACCCCCTGTAAATGGTGAAAATACTTTGCGTCCCCCTGAGAAACAATTACCGTCCAAATAGGGCTAAAGACACAGTTTGTTCAGTAAACCACTGTTTAATAAAAAAAGAAAAAAATATTTAGTTTTCTCATCCTGCTGTACTGAACCGTGACTTCAAAACTGAGGTACGTACCGAACTGTCATTTTTGTGCACCCTTTAAACCTCTACTATATATGGCCTATATATGCACAATCTCAGTCAGGCTTCCATCCAATTATTTTGATGCACATTTTGGAAACAGTTGAAATGCGAATTAAAGTCTCAGAATTATTTTCTCAGAATTATTGTTTTGCGTTAATTAAAATGTAAATGGAAATAGCTTATTCACATACTGATGATGTGTTGTGACCATTTGTGCATGTAAAACACCATGGCCCAACAAAAGGTCTGCCCTTGGCACATAATTCTTCCAACATAGCCCTTGAAATTCATACGCATCCCAGCATCGCTAGGTTCCCATCTAAATTGTGAATTTAATTTATGCCGAAAATCAGAATAGGTTTAGTAAAAACAATACGCGACTAAACCTGATTTCCATCCCTTTTCATTATGTTCAAAAGAACAAAATCATCACTTCCCAGGAAATTCTAGTGATTTCTTTAATATTAATAAGATATTAACAGACAAAAGATGGCAAAAACATGTCTAATTTGTAGGAATGACAGCACAGCAGCTTGTCACAGGGAGCACTATATGCATTCATCCGTCATTATGAATTTGCAGTGCAGATCTAAGGCCCTGTTTCCACCTGTCAATCGGATCACAAGTAGAAGTAAATCGGATCACTCACACAGTTTACATATGAACGCGCATGCAGATGATCGAAAAACATACGGAGAGCATCATCTTTTGTTTCTGCTCTAACAGCCACGAGACCTGCCGAACACGGAGAGTGCGTGTTAGAAATCAGAAATGGTGAGAGAACATTGTGCTTGGTATGTTTTTCATCTTCAAACCAAACTTGGGTCTTCAGCCGACAAAGTTTAAATCCCATCTGGCTGGCGCACTTTCCATAATGTTTACACGTTAGGTCGGTAGGTGGAGAGTATGTGGTCTTTAATGGCTGTTCAAACACATTTGACCACATGAGTGTTTCCATAATGAAAGCAATCTGTTCAAATGCGTTTTCGACTACCTCTGGAAGTGGTCAAAAGTGGACAAGCTCAAAACATTTTACTCCCCGTTTACACCTGTATTTAGCGTCGTCCACTTGTGATCCAATCGACCAAAATGCATCTTAATACCAGGTGGAACAGGGCCTCAGATTTCAAAAGTGTCAAAAAGATGACCCTACAACAGTTTAAGTTTGTATTCGACTGATGATCAGCAAGATTTTAGATGCGATGCTTAGTCCGAAGATTAAATATGTAAATACGTAAATATGTTTCCATCGCAGTTTATGTACATTTCTTTTTTTGTTGAATAATAGGCTAAATGATTCACCTCAAGCGAGTGTATAAGTTTCATTTTGGAGATTTTCACATCTTGTGCAATATCCAAAAATACGCATAGTTTTTTCAGAAAACCATTAAATATGCGTATTACGTGACCCATTTAAAATACTACTTATATTATTTCAACAGCTAAATGAAACCAATTATGCCATGTATAAGTTTTAGAAAACCGCTTCACAAATAACAGAAGTGCATCAAAGTTTTTATAGACTATTTTTTTGTCATGTGTTGGAAATGCAAATAGCAGTCAAATCCAATAGATCATTGCCAAAACATGGCATGGACCACTTTGTAGCAGCATTTCTTCCACTTCTTAATATTTTTTTTAAAATACATTTAACATGATTATTAACATGGAGCAAGTAATTGATAACATTATCATCATTATACTTAATTTTTCTGAACATATGTACACAGGTCATAACAAATATCTTTCAGTGGTGTATGCCAAGTCAGATTTCGGAGGTGCCAGATCTGGCTTGTTCTGGCACAAATTAAGCCCTGCTCCTGACACAAAATAATAAATTACTGTTATTGTAACATTTTTTATCATAAATCATCGGTCAAATATTAATGCTGGAGTCTTACATCTTTAAGAAGTGCCGGGGACGTGGCTTGGGGGTGTGGCCGGATTTTCCTGCTTTTTTATCTCTAGCTGATCACATGCCTGATCTACCTACCTGCAGAGTTCAGATCCAACCTCTGTAATTTTCAGGTTCTCCTGAAGATCTTAATTTGCTGCTTCAGCTGTGTTTAATCAGGGCTGGAGCTGAACTTTGCAGGGAGGTAAATCTCCAGGAACAGGGTTGAGCACCCCTGAGCTAAAACACAAGCCTACAATCTTCAGAAGGACTGATACAGGAAGGATGCAGCGTCAATATTATCCAGCCTTGTAATTGAGAAGCCCCATTGTACATGTCTTCCTTATTTAAAACACCTGATTTAGATCTTCAGGCTAGGGAACTTAACAGATTGTGTCAGATAAGAAAGAAATATAAAATGTGCAGTGCAGGTGTCCCCAGGGCCAGGATTGAAAAACCACTGCCAAAGCTAATACACTGTATGACAAGAAGCTCTCTAAAAACAGGTTATGATTGATGCATTACCTGTCTGAAAACCCTAACCAAAGCACATGAGATAGAATCAGAATACGGAGGTGAGCTGAGAGTATGTGATGAAGCACAGGTGGAGACTCTTCATCCTCATCACTGGCTGTTTCCATCATCCTTTTTTTATGCGCATTTTGAAGTATCGCATCAGAAACGAGTGATGGAAATGCCACATTTCGAATAAAAATCCTTTAATCCCTTAATTCACAAAAAAGTTTTTACGCTCAGTTGAGGTTTTTTTGACTAGTGTGAAAAAGAGCGAATTATGGGAGATGGAAACGCATTTACTAAATAAATTCTGACACAGTAAACATTGAACCCACGTGACTAATCGTAATCGGCTGTTTCCGCTGATGATGTTGTAACAGAAAACTTTATATTTGATTCTGTTATGATGTATTAATTCTGGATGTACTGGCGCTCGTCGTATATATGCGTGTGTGTAATGCATTTAACCCTCTGGGCTTGCCGTGGATAGGGTCAGGCACACGGGTTACTGTTGGTTACTAGGTTACCAATAGCACCATCATCTGCTCAAACAGCCTGATGGAAACGGACCTAATTCACATTTTTTCTTTTTTGCTAACTTTGAAAAGATTTGCTTCACGTTTGGATGGAAACCCAGCTATAAAATCAAATGACATTCATGTGCCTCCATGAACAGTGTTGGGAAACACTATACTGTGAAATACTTTGTTTGTTTTATAAATTGTGTGCTTTGAATTCTGACTGAGATTATAAACAGTTTCCACATTGCTGTGCTTCTACTGCCTATTGTTTAGTGTGGCTTCAACTGTTTATATCCTTTCTTTTTTAATACCCATAAAAAAATATGTTATTATTTCCACATTTGTGTTCTATGAATAAAAATAGGGTTATGGTTCCATAGATTAATTATTTTGAATCTCAACTACATATAAATATGTTTATTTTGTGATGCCACTAATGAATACTCACAGAGCTTTTCTGCAGTTCACCACAGCTGGTATCAGTCTCCATCTACCCTCATCAGATGCGTTGTATTTCATGAGATCAAACTCATCCAGCACTTCTGACACCTGAAGCATGTAGGCTATTGCTGAGCAGTGAGCAGGAGTGAGTTTCTTCTCTGATAGTTTGTCTGATTTCACAAATTCCTGAATATCCCTGTACAGAGTCTGATCATTCACTTCCAGCAGACAGAGGAACAGACCGATGGATCTGTCAGCTGAGATACCGTGACTTTCTTTGATTTCCTTTTTAATGTACAGTGTGGTTTCTCTAATGCTCTCTGAGCTAGTCTCTGTGTGTGTCAGTAGATCCTTTAAGAGTTTCTGATTGGACTCCAGTGAGACACCCAGCAGGAACCGCAGAAAAAGATCCAGGTGTCCATTTTCAGTCTGAAGGGTTTTATCGACTGCTGATGATAGTAGTGCAGACATGTTTTTCGTAGAGCTGTACTTCTCATGTTTATCATTCAGAAACAACTGCAATGGCTCCATGTTCTTTGTCAGATGGCAGTAAAACACATAGAATGCAGCGAGAAACTCCTGAATACTCAGATGTATGAAGCAGTAGACTTTCCTCTGATGAATCACAGATTCCTCCTTAAAGATCTCAGTGCAAATCCCAGAATACACTGAGGCATCAGTGATGTCTATGCCACTCTCTCTCAGGTCCTCCTCATAGAACATGACATTGCCCTTCATCAGCTGTTTGAAAGCCAGTTCAGCAAGTTTCACAATCACTTCTCTGTTGGACTGCAGGAGTTTCTTAGGATCTCTCTCTTCATACTTCTGATTCTTCTTGTTAATCTGAATCAGGAGAAAGTGGATGTACATTTCAGTCAGAGTTTGAGGGATTTCGGCAGTCAGATCTTCTTTCAAGAGCTTTTGAAGCACAGTGGCTGAGATCCAGCAGAAGACGGGAATGTGGCACATAATGTGGAGGCTTCTTGTTCTTTTAATGTGTGAGATGATTCTGCTGGCTTGATACTCGTCACTGATTCTCTTCCTGAAATATTCCTCCTTCTGAGGCTCACTGAATCCCTGAATTTCTGTCAGACGGTTGATGTATTTGGAGGGGATCTGACTGGCTGCTGCTGGTCTGGTGGTGATCCAGATGAGAGCAGAGGGAAGCAGCTCTCCTTTCATGAGGTTTGACATCAACACACTCACTGATGAAGTCTCAGTCACATCAGAAACTTTCTCACTGTCTTTAAACATCAGTGTCATTCTGCTTTCATCCAGACCATCAAAGATGAACACAACTTTACACTCCTCATAAATCTTTGAGTCCAGATCTTTAAGTTCAGGATGAAAGTCCAGCAGAAGTCTGTGAAGACTGTACTGATGATCTCGAATCAAGTTGAGATCTCGAAATGGAAGCACAAACATGAAATCTACATCCTGATTTGCTTTTCCCTTGGCCCAGTCCAAAACAAACTTCTGCACAGAGACGGTTTTTCCAATTCCAGCGATGCCTTTAGTGAGAACAACCTTTATTTTGTCTTTCTCATCACATCCTGGCTCAGGTAAGGAGTTAAAAATGTCATTGCAGTAGATTTGAGTGTTATGTGAATTCTTTATTCTGGGTGCTTTCTCCATTTGTAAAACCTCATGTTCTTCATTCACTCCTTCTCTCTCTCCCTCTATGATGTAGAGCTGTGTATAGATGCTGTTCAGGAGGGTTTGATTCTCTTTTAGTTTGATTCCCTCAAATAAGCTCTCATACTTGTTCTTCATGCTGGTTTTGTGTAGATCTTTGACTTTGTCTAGTTTATTATTTACTGATTGGTGATAATTCTGCTGCAGGTCTCCAGGCTGATCATCTCTATTCACACTGCAGAAACGAGAACAACAACACAAAGGATGAATGAGAGCAAGATCATCTAGGTCATGTGTGTAATTTTCAAAACCAGCTCAGATACAATAATAACTTTTTTAAAATGCAGAATCTATCCTAGATAAGCAAGAGTAAGGGTAATACTTTAGGCCCTGCTTCTACCTGGTATTAAGATGCGTTTTGGTAAATCAGATAAAGTAAGGTAAACTTTATTGTCCCACCTGGGGAAATTTGTCATAAAATTATATTATAAAAAATAATAAAAACTAACAATAGCAACAGAATAACAACAACAACAACAACAACAAAAAGAATATACGAATAAATAAAATTACAACTCCATACTGCCACTGTTTAACAGCTTTATAGACACAGGAATAAATTAGACTGCCCAATTAAAAAATGATCACAAACTTTTGATCAACACCATGAATTCTCAGACGACGTAAAAAGTGCAACTGTTGTTGTAACTTACTACAGAGATTATCTACCTGGATATTCCATGTCAGTGAATTATCAAAAAATACACCAGCCCTGCGTCCCAATGTCCATACTATCCATCCTAAATAGTATGTGAGATTAAAATAAGTGTGTCCCAAAGCATAGTATGTTGAAAACAGTATGCCAAAAGTCCCCGGATGGTCTACTATTTCCGGTAGATTTTGGAAGTGTGGATCCGTGCACACTATAAAGACTAATATTGCCCACAACCCATTGCGCTTTGGATGAGGATTCAGTTCAGAACTACAAACACGAGTAAAAAGCGTTAAAAAAAAAACTACAAAACATGGCGGACAGTGAGAGGTTTGAGTGACAAATAATCAGTTTAACCTGATGGAAAATATTTATTTAATTTATTTAATGCCAATGTTGACTTTTATAAAGATCCGATTGGCCATTAACTTTTAAATGCATCATTATGCATATGAGGAGAGTCTCCACATGAAAGACCCACGACTGCAGATCAACGTGCTACTGCATTTCTCTCTGATATGGTAGGAAATTATCTAAATGAAATGTGGTGGAGGATGTAAGATGATTGACAGGCCAGTTTACGGTGACAGGATGCGACAGAGAGCAAAGACGCAATTGTATGACGTGATAGTATGTCCCAAAGCTTGTCTACTCTTTTGCTACACACTCAAAAGTATGTACTTTTTGTTCACAAAAAGAGTACATACTTTTAGGGCATAGTAGAAGTAGGTGAATTGGGACGCAGCACCAGATATTTATATGAAGGGACCTGTATAATGGTTTGATTGTGGCTGATCACAGGCCTGTGATCACTAACTCCTCTAGGGTCGAACACCATCTCCTTTGTCTCATTGACATTCAGAGCTAGGTGCTTGCCCTCACACCAATTCACAAACCTTCCAATCTCTGAAAAATATTCAGACAAGTCTCCGTTCTTTTTCAATAAACCTAAAATTGCAGTATCATCTGAGAATTTAATGATGTAATTATTAGAATAACACCTTCTGCACTCATCCGTATACAAGGTGAACAAAACCGGTGAGCTAACACAGCCCTTAAGGGCTCCCGTGCTCAAAGGTCTAAATTCAAATAGTGTTCCATTAACACTGACCTGCTGCCTGCGATTGGTTTAAAAAGAATAGTACCATTTTATGATAAAAGGGTGAACATTGAAATCATTCAGCCTTGCAATTAAAAGATGCGGCTGCAGCATATTAAAAGCTGAACTAAAATCTACGAATAAAAGATGTGCATACGAGCTAGAATCCTCTAGATGCCTGTTTATGAAATGTGTTACAGCTATAACAGCATCATCTGTACTTCTATTGCTCCTATATGCAAATTGAAATGGGTCTGAATGACAGCTGATCTTTGTTTTTACAAAGTTGATCATAATTTTCTCCAAGCACTTCATTACTATGGAAGTAAGTGCCACTGGACGATAGTCATTATTCTCCTTACAACTAACCTTTTTTGGGACAGGGATAATAATAGAACTCTTCCAAATTGAGGGAACTGTTTGTGTGTCTAAAGACTTCTGGTAAATGGGGCACCAGTCTTCTGCCAGCTCTTCACTGCACGATTTCAATAACCGCCCAGAGATGCCGTCTGGCCCAGAAGCCTTACTGGGACAGACATGTGGAAACAATCTCTCCACCATATGCTGGTCAATGGTTATTTTAAAGGAATCCAATACATTTAAAGCATCCAGTGCGGTTTCCTGTTCCTGTGTAAAGTATCTTACTTCAAACCTACAATAAAAATCGTTCAACTCATTTGCCTTTGCACCCTCATCTTATCACATTGACAGATCTTTTGGCTGGAGCCATATTCGTCAAATATTTAATAGAATCCCATAATTTTTTTGTGTTCATAGTCAAACAGTAAGTTTTAAATTTCTCCCTCTCCTTCCTCCTAGCTGTCCTTAATTTATAGTTCAATTCCTTCTGTACATCTTTCATAGCTACAAGGTCCCCTCTCCTAAATGCCCCTTTTTCCCGTACTATGCACTCTTTAATTTCCTTAAAGATATAAGATTTATTATTTGGGTATATAGTTATTGACCTAATGCATAAACATTATGGGAAGCACGCTAACCAGACGAGATTTAAACTTTGTCAGCTGAAGACCCAAGTCTGGTTGATCCAAGATGAAAAATGTACCAAGCACAATGGTTCTCACCATTCGTGATTTCTAACACACACTCACAGCGTTCAGCGTGGTCTTGCGGCTGTCAGAGCAGAAATGAAAGCTGCTGCTCTGTGTTTTTCCATTGTCTCCTTTCACGTTCATATGTAAATTTGTGTGAGATTATTTCGTCCATTTGATCTGAAGATCTGAAAAAACCCATACATTTACCCGCCCATAGACCCTCCCCTCGCAGAAATCAGGACAGAAGTGGTCAAAAGGGAACTAAAGAGATGGATTAAAACACCAGGTGTAAACCAGTATGTGTCTCCCTCATCCACTTGTGATCCGATCGACCAAAATGCATCTTAATACCAGGTGGAAACAAGCCTTAGACGTTCTGATGTTTCACCTACATGTCAACTCAATCTCATTACGTCAACTCACTCTCACAGGGTTCCTACACTGTATGGAAAAATATGGAATTTGATTTAAGTAATTTCCAGGTCTGGAAAAGTATGGAAAAAAGAAAGCAGAGCATGGAAGACTATTGAGACTATTGCCGCTATTTAGTTTTCTGTAATAGAAAATTAAGAATTTAATGAAAATAAATTGATCATACAAGAAGTGTGTTTTCATGGCAGCTGTTTAGTGATTGTCAAATATGACTGAAATAATTTAAGATGCACTTTTTCATTATGCAAAAATTCAGGTAATAAAAGTTTGAGTTTCTTCTCATGATATTATTAGCACTGTTATTACAGAGCCTCGAAAAGGACCTTTGCAAAAATAAAAAATGTACAGACTTGTGTATAGGACAATAGACTTAGCATATAGGACAATACACACTGAGCCACCTATTGCACCATCAGCCCATCTCGTGGTGTGGTTTCTCGGTCACCACAGAGAGTGCAGTATACGTCGTTTCAAGGCCTTAGGTCTGCTTTAACGCATTAATGCCAAAGCCAAATTTTGAACACTTATTTACAGTACCAGTCTTTTTTTTATATCCTAGAACTTGGCAAATAGGACAATGCACACAGCCGTATTGTGCCATCAGCCCATTTCGTGTCAGTTTCCGCCACAGAGGGTGCATTAAATTGGACATTAGGCCTTGAAATTAGAGGTACTACGCTAAGGAAAGACAAATTTTGAGCAAATAGATCTCTGTTATTTAATGTGCATCCATGCTCTCATTTTCTTCATAGTAAGATGGCAGTGAGACACAAAGGAAATAGGTTATAGTATAGAAATTGTAATGCGCAGGCAATGAAAAAAATTCCAATGTGCATGCGAACAGTTTCTCGAGGGCACAAAAAACTTTCTTGTGTTCATGCAAAAGTCTCTGTAAAGGCTCTGTATTTTGTCACTTTGAGAAAAT
Organism: Ctenopharyngodon idella; assembly: GCF_019924925.1. Taxonomy (NCBI): domain Eukaryota; kingdom Metazoa; phylum Chordata; class Actinopteri; order Cypriniformes; family Xenocyprididae; genus Ctenopharyngodon; species Ctenopharyngodon idella. Next base: position 21,412,133 of record NC_067223.1, read on the forward strand.
CAATGTAAAAACCCCTGAGAAAATAAAAAATATTTACAGATGACTGTATTATATACTAAATATAAAGCTGAAAATAATGCAGTATGAATCATTTGTTAAATATGGTCTGAAAGTCTACAGAGAGGTTTGTAAATTTGAGTCTGGAAAAGTATGGAATTTTGAAATGGAACCCTGGTATCAGTAGAATATTAGTAGACTGTCTGCTTAATATCTACTAGCAATCTAGTGCACATGTGTTTGCACTCCAGATAGCATGAAAGTTTTCTATTTACAACATAAATATATTTTACAGCTGTTCTCTTGAATCCTCTCATTATAACAAAGTGTAGACTTGATGTAAATAAATTATTCATTTTGCAGTGTAGACAGCTTCATTGATTATAACAGAACTTTGAGAGATTGCGATTAACTAAGAGCTTTTTTGTGATTATAAAGGGAGCACTCTTTGCATGCTTTCTGCCATGCCAAATCACATGCCTATGCTTGTTTTCTGTTTAAATTAACTGGTTTGTGAATGTAGATGTTTTAATAAAAATTTGTTGGGAGCGTTTATGCTGGGATTTGTAGGTTGTGCAATGACAGATAACTTGAATCAATTCAATCACTTCCTCAAAACACATAAAATACTTCAAACGTATCACCAGTTGTGTAAAAACGTAATCTCAATGAACAGTCACTGAACTAATCGGAACAAACCATTAGGACTCAAGTCACTGTCACTCTTCATAGACACACAGCTAGATACTAAACGCTATGATGATATTAAAAGAAAGTCCCCTCAATAAATCAGATTGTCCCCCTTTATCACTGATGTTTAAGTTACAATTCTCTTGTCTCCACTACTGGTTTTTGTCTCACCTGGGGTTAAAGGTCGCTGTTTTATCACTTAAGTTTTGGGGTGCATCCATGGGTACATCACTCTTCATAGATATAACGTCACTTCCTGTTTGTTGCTGCTGCGCTGTTTGAGTTAGAGCTCCGTCGAGTTGATTCCTAATTGCTTGTTTTTTTCTCTTAAAATCAAATTTATAACCTATCATTCTCTCTTTTACAGCGGGGAACACATCCCCGACATGATTTTATATAAAAAACACTCCGATTGCCTTGATATCGCTAGTTTTATCCGACTTCCCGAACATTCGCTACTAGCTTTAGCCCGTTAGCAATAGCGGCGTGGTCACACTAGCGTTTGTACTCTTCTCACTCACAATATTATTGTTCATCTATACTAATGACGAGTGTATCGGATGTGTCTCTACCTTTGAGTGCAGGTGAGGACACGTTCGAGCTGCATGCGGTGCAGTTGGAGCTGGAGGCCGTGGAACGACAGATTTGGACCCTTCTGGAGAAGCAGGCCGAGCTACGGGAGCGGCGAACAGCGCTGGAAACATCCCGTGCTGATGCTCACCAATCCTCGGTAAGTTTGCAGCGCGATATTAACACTCCTGCTTCCTCTACGCCGTGTGTTTCTCTGCACAGGGCCCGAGCACCCAGAACGCGTTCATCCCAGCACCGTCACACCAGGGACCTTGGGTTCTTCAGCAGCAGAAGGCACGAGCCAGGCCTCGGACCAGGACCTCTCCCCCTCCGCCGCAAAAAATTCGAGGTCTCGACGAGGAACCGCTTCTCCCCTCTTCGTGAGGCAGAACGCGACGCCGTGGTCATCGGAGACTCCATCGTCCGTCACGTCCACGCTACCACAACCAAAGGTAAGGTGCGCAGTCACTGTTTTCCTGGTGCTCGTGGTCTCGATGTCGCTACACAGGTTCCCGCGATCCTGAATGCTGACGAGAGCATCGGAGCTGTTGTTCTGCACGCGGGGGTGAACGACACCAGGCTGCGGCCGACGGAGGTGCTGAAGCAGGACTTCAGGAGCCTGATCGAGACGGTACGAGCCACATCGCCCGCATCGAGGATCATCGTGTCCGGACCGCTTCCGACGTACCGACGTGGACATGAAAGGTTCAGTAGATTATTTGCTTTAAATGAATGGTTAATGTCTTGGTGTACTGAACAGAAGCTGCTCTTTATAAATAACTGGAATCTTTTCTGGGAGCGACCTAGACTCTTCCGTGCTGATGGCCTGCACCCCAGCAGAATCGGAGCTGATCTTCTGTCGGAGAACATCTCCAAGACCTCCAAAACCTCAAATCACAGTCTGTGTTCTGCCCACTTAATTGATAGAAATGTGAGTGTAGTACAGTCTATAGAAACTGTGTCTATTCCCCGAATAGTGAGGTTTAACAATAAAAATAAAGGATCTAGAAAAAATCTGATCGTGATCAAACCAGAAATTCGCAAAATTACTGAACAAAAACAATTTCTAAAGCTAGGGCTACTAAACATTAGATCGCTGACACCTAAGGCGGTTATTATAAATGAAATGATCGCAGATAATAGTCTTGATGTAATTTGCCTTACTGAAACATGGCTTAAACCAAATGATTATTTCGGTCTTAATGAGTCCTGTCCACCTGGCTACTGTTATAAAAATATATGCCGTCCGGTTGGCCGTGGCGGTGGTGTTGCAACAATCTATAGAGAGATTCTTAACGTTACCCAGAAAACAAACTACAGGTTTAATTCATTTGAAATTCTCGTGCTAACCGTTACACTCTCAGATATAAATAAAAAGTCGCTACTATCTCTTGCTTTGGCTACCGTTTATAGACCTCCAGGGCCTTATGTTGATTTCCTAAAAGAGTTTGCAGACTTTCTCTCAGACCTATTGGTCAACGTTGATAAAGTGCTGATTGTTGGAGATTTTAACATTCATGTAGATAATACAAATAATGCGTTAGGGGCTGCGTTTACAGATTTACTAAACTCGTTTGGGGTCAAACAAAACGTCACTGGACCCACTCACCGTCTTAATCATACACTAGATTTAATTATATCACATGGAATCAATCCTACTGATATAGAAATTCTACCGCAAAGTGATGATATCACTGATCACTACCTTGTAACATGCGTACTGCATACTGCGGATATTTGTCAAATTGCGCCACGATATTGACTAGGTAGAACAATTCTCCCGACAACTATAGATAAATTCACAAATAAACTGCCTGATATGTCTCAGCTGCTCATTGTACCCAAACACACAAATGATCTCGAGAAAATGACTAGCAGTATGTGCACCACTTTCACTAGTACATTAGATACTGTTGCACCGATGAGGTTAAAAAAAGGTTAGAGAGAAAAATACTGTACCATGGTACAACAGTATTACTCACGCTATCAAAAGAGAAACTCGTAATCTAGAACGCAAATAGAGACAAACTCGTTTAGAGGTCTTCAGAATCGCGTGGAAAGACAGCTCGTCCCGTTATAGAAAGACTCTAAAAGCAGCCAGGGCCGAGCATCTCCGCAAACTCATAGAAAATAACCAAAATAATTCAAGGTTCTTGTTTAGTACAGTGGCTAGATTAACAAATAAACAGACATCACCAGAACAAAACATTTCATTACAGTTTAGTAGCGATGACTTTATGAATTTCTTTACTGAAAAAATCGAAAGCATCAGAAATACAATTGTAAATGTACAACCTTTAACAGAGTTTTATGATTCAGCCTCAATTATCGTCCCTCAAGAACAGTTGCAGTGCTTTACAACTATAGGACAGGAAGAGCTAAATAAACTTATCACAGCGTCTAAACCAACAACATGTTTATTAGATCCAATACCCACTAAACTACTGAAAGAATTGTTACCTGTAGCAGAAGAGCCTCTTCTCAATATTATCAACTCATCTTTATCTCTAGGTCATGTTCCAAGACCGTTCAAGTTAGCAGTTATTAAGCCTCTCATTAAGAAACCACAATTAGATCCAAATGTATTGGCAAATTACAGACCCATTTCAAATCTTCCATTTATATCTAAAATACTAGAAAAAGTGGTGTCGGTCCAATTGTGCTCCTTCTTGCAAAAAAATGCTATCTATGAAAAATTTCAGTCAGTGCTGCGTTCGACACTATAGATCATAAAATACTCCTAGATCGACTACAGAATTACATTGGTATTCAGGGACAGGCATTACGGTGGTTTAGGTCGTATCTATCAGACCGTCATAATTTTGTTTATTTAAACGGGGAAAAATCTAAGATAACGATAGTAAGTTATGGAGTGCTGCAAGGATCTGTGTTAGGCCCTCTGCTATTTTCAATATACATGCTGCCACTTGGTAATATTATAAGAAGACATGGAATTAGTTTCCACTGCTATGCTGATGATACTCAGTTATATATTTCAACACAACCAGATGAAATTTCTATATATCCTAATTATTGTTAATATGTAATTCATTTTTCCAGGAGCTCTTTGCTTCTACCTTCAATTAAATTGCTAACAGTGATTGTAAATTAATTGCCTAAATTATTACATTATTAGCTAACTGCATTCTCCAAATTGTAATGTTGACATGCATTCTCTGTAAAGCTGCTTTGAAACGATATGTATTGTGAAAAGCGCTATACAAATAAATGTGAATTGAATTGAATTGAATATAAGGCTGGGCTCTGGAGATGCTGCTCTCTGGTTCTGGTACTTTGCAGTGTCACAGGACAGGCAGGTGATAATTAGATTAATTAAATATGTCCGCTGTGGCATGAAGAACCTCTGTGACTCTGTGATATTTGCTGAAATCATGTGACTTGGTCATTTTTATATAAGCTCTGAATTACTGATTTAAAGCAAAATAAGTTTTGAAGCTTTATGAAGCAGCATTTTGAAAGTGTACATCACTATCATGAGGTGCACAACATCCTCATCCAACCATAAAACTGTAAGGTGAGCTAAAAGGTCTGTAAGGTCATCAATCACATTCATTGATTAAATAGATTTTAAACTTTATATTAAATTCATCCAGAAAGTGAGAGCTGTTAGCCTCATGGGCAGCAATCTGACATATACCGTTATTACACATCAGGTAAGCTTTTTGAAGAATACGAAAGTACGGTTTTGGCGTGTGAGTTTTTTTTGTTTGTTTAGAAAAGCATAATGCGATTCATTTTGGTCTTGGGTGACTTTTGAATGAATCTATTTAAACACTCCCTCAAAACACAAAATACTTATCAAACATATCACCAATACTGTAAAAACGTAATCTCAGTGAACAGTCACTGAATTATTCGAAACAAGTTATTAGGTGAAAGAACTCAAAATACTCAAGTCACTGTCACTCTTCATAGACACCTTGATAAATCAGATTGTTCCCCTTTATTACTGATGTTTAATTTAGTCCCAAGTACTGGTTTTTGTCTCACCTGGGGTTAAAGGTCGCTGTTTTATCACTTAAGATTGGGGGTGCATCCATGGATACATCACTCTTCATAGACACAAGGCTGGGCTCTGGAGATGCTGCTCTCTGGTTCTGGTAGTGAACAACATCCTCCTCTCTCTCCTCATAGCCACTCATTCTCCTGTGATTTAAATGTGATTTTCAGCTATACATTTACAAACACTGACAACATAAATGATGCATAACAGAAAAATATTAAACAATTCTAATAAACAATCTCATTCTGTAATGCATTGTTGCAGGCTCATGCATTTGCCATGAGAAATGATCATTCAAGGCCTGCACTGTCTTATGTATTTTTGTGTTTTCTTGTTATGCGGAAGAGCAGGAGACAGAGCCTGAATTTCAGGTTCTGTCTCATGCTCTTCCGCATAACAAGGCAACACAAAAATAATTGCGAAATCTGCTCATAGGATTTTCTGAACTGTACAAGACATGTTGTTTTGTCTAACACAGATATTCTTGAGTGGACTGATCTAAAGTGGCAAGATTCTGCACCAATCAAATTTCTTCCTGTGCTTCAGAAAGTGATTATAGCTCTCAAAGCCCTCGACAGCCAGATAGACAACATGAAGAAACAGAAAGAACATGAAGAGTGATTGTGCCATGGAAATGTTCTATTTGGCTGGCAAACTTTGCAGTGTCACAGGCCAGGCAGGTGATAATCAGAGTAATTAAATATGTCCGCTGTGGCATGAAGAACCTCTGTGACTCTGTGATATTTGCTGAAATCATGTGACTTGGTCATTTTTATATAAGCTCTGAATCACTGATTTAAAGCAAAATAAGTTTTGAAGCTTTATGAAGCAGCATTTTGAAAGTGTACATCACTATCATGAGGTGCACAACATCCTCATCCAACCATAAAACTGTAAGGTGAGCTAAAAGGTCTGTAAGGTCATCAATCACATTCATTGATTAAATAGATTTTAAACTTTATATTAAATTCATCCAGAAAGTGAGAGCTGTTAGCCTCATGGGCAGCAATCTGACATATACCGTTATTGCACATCAGGTAAGCTTTTTGAAGAATACGAAAGTACGGTTTTGGCGTGTGAGTTTTTTTGTTTGTTTAGAAAAGCATAATGCGATTCATTTTGGTCTTGGGTGACTTTTGAATGAATCTATTTAATCACTCCCTCAAAACACAAAATACTTATCAAACATATCACCAATACTGTAAAAACGTAATCTCAGTGAACAGTCACTGAATTATTCGAAACAAATTATTAGGTGAAAGAACTCAAAATACTCAAGTCACTGTCACTCTTCATAGACACAGCCAGATACTTAACGCTGTCTGATGATACTAAGAAAGTCACCTTGATAAATCAGATTGTTCCCCTTTATTACTGATGTTTAATTTAGTCCCAAGTACTGGTTTTTGTCTCACCTGGGGTTAAAGGTCGCTGTTTTATCACTTAAGATTGGGGGTGCATCCATGGATACATCACTCTTCATAGACACAAGGCTGGGCTCTGGAGATGCTGCTCTCTGGTTCTGGTAGTGAACAACATTCTCCTCCTCTCTCTCCTCATAGCCACTCATTCTCCTGTGATTTAAATGTGATTTTCAGCCATACGTTTACAAACACTGACAACATAAATGATACATAACAGAAAAATATTAAACAATTCTAATAAACAATATCATTCTGTAATGCAGGGTTGCAGGCTCATGCATTTGCCATGAGAAATGTGCATACAGGGCCTGCGCTGTCTTATTTATTTTTGCATTGTCTTGTTATGCGTAAGAGCAGGAGACAGAGCCTGAAATTCGGAACTAACGCAGCGGCAGTTACATTGTTTCCGTAAGTAGAATAGGGAAGGCGTAGGACATACAGCATAAGCTTTTTGAAGAATACGAAAGTACGGTTTTGGCGGAAGCACTTGGAAGGCGATCATTTGTTTATATAAAGCATATACATTTACATTTTTTTCGAAAATGACCAATCGTTTCGCTAGATAAGACCCTTATTCCTCGTCTGGTATCGTTTAAAGCCCTTTGAAGCTGCACTGAAACTGTAATTTTGACCTTCAACCGTTTGGAGTCCATTGAAGTCCACTATAAGGAGAATAATCCTGGAATGTTTTCATCAAAAACCTTCATTTCTTTTCGACTGAAGAAAGAAAGACATGAACATCTTGGATGACATGGGGGTGAGTAAATTATCAGGAAAATTTTATATGAAAGTGAACTAATCCTTTAATAATTTAAATGTTAACAAAAACCATAAAATAAAATGTAAGTTTAGCAGTTTTTTAAAATCTCTACATATTCTAAAGCTTGAATATAGTTGTAAATTCAAAGTTCAAAGAATATTAATTGCTTATGTGTAGTGTGCTAATTATTTATCATATAATAAAAAATATATTTTATAAAAATATATTTTAAAAAAATGTATTATATTATTACTAGTGACTTTATTGCATCATATATATATATATATATATATATATAGCTGATTGTAAACCAAAACTGGACCAATCTCTTACCCAGAATAAAACCTGTTCCAGAGCATACTAGCCATGTAACGTAAAATAAAATGGCAAAACCTTCCTGAAACCAAACACCAGAGTTTTCTCAAACTAAACTCAAAATTACTTGTGTAGTCATTGAAACCAGCTACATTTGATAGCTCATTTTCACCTTAATTTGAACAAAGTGCCCATAGTACGGTATATTATTATGCAGGTCTTTTCAGGGTTGTGAAAAGAACCCAGAAGTGTCGTCATTGAGTATTTGTTTGTACAGTGCAAAAAATGCTTTTCTTATTTGGTATTTTTGTCTTGTTTCCAGGTCTAAATATAAAAAATTCTTAAATCCATATGCTTTTTCTAGATAAGTAAAATGACAAGATATTTTTTCTTGTTTTCTGGGTTTTATTTATCTAGTAAAAGTATCAGGATTTAAGAATTTTTAGATATTTGGACAGGAAACAAGAGGAAAAACACAGTAAGAAAAGCATTTTTTGCAGTGTAAACAGTAACCTCATCTATTGTACTCCTCTCTACTAAGCAGGGGAGAAAACATGATGGTAGATTACTAACAGAGAAAACATGTAAGGAATTATATCTACACCGTTTTCTGGGAAGAACCCAACCAACCGGTGGCTCCAAAACTGGGGGAAATAGGTTATACATAACAAGTGTTGAACTCGATATGAATGTTGAGAAAAAACTCATTTAAGCCTGTACTGATTCAAATTTCACACAAATGTATATAGTACATTATATAATAAACATTATCTATTCATTAATTGTGCCTCAAGTATACCTTGCAGTAAACTCTTAATCGATTTTGACTGTAAATATATACCAAATACACATAAATATATACCTCCCACACACACAGGCATGTGAATGTTCATTTGACTATATTAGTGAGGGTATCTCTTAGACTTCCATTGTTTTATATCAGGTTAATGATATTTTCTATGTCACTGGCGGACCTCGTATGAAAGAGAAACTGCCAGAAAACAAGAAGATATTTTCTATGTCCTCACTGGACCCCGAAACATAACCCTCACAGAAACCTGTGCAAAACACTAAATGTAAATAGAAACACAATTTGGACGAGTTATAAGTCTTTTCATCTAGTGAGGTCCGACTCCCTATTCGGTGTTAAGCAGTTTTCACTGTATTAGTGAGGTAATATTTGAATAATCACAAGATTTTGGACCTCACAAATATAATTATAACTGAACACACACATCTAATGTCAAGACATTTAAAGGACAACATTATGAAAGTTATGAGTTAAGTTGTGACTTACCAATAATCTTGAGCTTGTAAGCTTTGGTTTACAGCAGTCTTAAATGGCGTCTTATCAGACAAAAAATTCTAACTGTTGGTTTCGATTTCTTTTACCCGTGACTGTGAAGGATCAAATAACAAGTATCATCCCAAATGTGATTGGTCTATCCTGAGAGCAGACACCTATGATTGGCTCAGAACAGGTACATGAGTGCATCACTCATCACCTTCTTTTATCTTCATGCATACTTACCCACATTCTTACATACCAGTTAGACAACTTTGTTTTACTCTCTACACAATAAAAGTTTTGTTAGAACCTGGAATGCCTCATATTCACAGTGAAGACATTACCAGCCTGTAATACATATAGGTCTAACTATATGAAGTACAAATGTGCTTGAATGTGTCAAAATGTTTACTGAGATCAAGTTGGCTTGACGTTTGATAAAATTTAGCCTTTAAAAACTTTAACAAATCGTGAATGATTTTTGGATAATGGCCACTTTTTTTCTTTTCAATAAATTGTTTTAAAATGTAGAAGAGAACACAATGTTGTGTAGGCCTATCCACCTTATTTTGCAATGCAGATATAAGCTATGTTCTGTAAATGTGTGAGACTTCCGATTCATTAGCTGCCATTTGTAAATAGAGAAATAACAAAGTGCAGTAAACTGTAAAACTATTTGCATTACAAACCAGTGTGTTTATACTTGCACAACGTTCTTAAATTAATTATTTCTAGAATTACGCCGGTCTGTTATTGCAGGGTCATAAACATGATGCGGAACAAAATGAACCATTATTGGTTGCATTACGTCAGTCAAACGTCCTCTTGGACGGTCCTTGGAAAGCTGTGATAGAGTCCAGACCTTCTGCCATCAGTCTGAAGGTCTGGCTACGCAAGACTAGGTGATCGCTGATTGTTTTGAAGCAATTTCCAAGGTAAAAACAGCTTCTCTGTTTGGTGTATAAGGTTCACGTTCTATTGGAATCACCGCCTATTCCAGCTAAAGACTTCTGTCAACGACTGATCCAAGCAAGTGAAGTTACGATATACATGATCTAAAGATACTGAAAATATGCAACCAGATGGGTGTTTTTTGTTGCACTCTGTGCTGTCGAAACGTAACATTATCATTGTACCATGACTGTCATGTTGCATGGTATGTTCAGTTGAGAAATGCAGTTTTATCAGTTTTTAACTTCTTATTTAACTTCTCAGAAATAAATGATAGTCGTAATTACTTGATAATTAATAGATGTAATTTAGTTTAGAGATTTGAAGAACTTTTTAACCAAATTAAAGCCGTGCTCACACTAGAATTTGAGCATGAGAAATTTCTATGGACAACGGTTGCACAATGACCACATACTGCGGTATCTTTTTTTAAAAAACATAATTCACCATATAATATATAAAAAATGTAAAAATATGAAATCTACTCCACTATACTGGAATGTTGCAATCCTGCAGATTTAAAGTTTACTGTGGCATGTCAATCTTCTATTGGTCACACGTTTTCATGTGATATGAATTCGCAGGTCAGAGTTCAACAAACATTGGATAGAAGCAAAATATATTAGACATTAGACAGAATACTGTCTAATTGAAAACAACACTGAAATGAAATGAAATATATCACTTGGAATTTCAGTGTGGTCTAAAACAATGGTTGCCAACCTGGGGAACAATTTTTTGGTCAAATATGGATGTAAAAAAATGAGTGGGACACGGAAGAGTTTGAAATAAATTATGAGGAAGGCTTTAATAATGGAACTTCCACATGGTTTTAGGAGGAGTTGAAGTGCAGAAGTGATGGAGGGAATGAGCAGATTCCAAACGATAGGTTTGCGTCTGATAAGGAAGAAACGTATCATAGTGATGTTTGCACTGACACTATTGATGATTTGAGGAGTTCTCTCGCTGACTGGGCATTGGCATTTTCCTGATTGCATTATATGCCCTGCTCTGCATTCTACAAGTTCACCATCCCTCTATGCCAAAAGATGAATGAACATTACTTAAAAATAAAACAACAGACAACTGTAAGAATTAACTAAATTAATTATAACTAAAGGGGTAATTGAATTACAGGGAATAAGAATCGAATCAACTGTAAATGATTCAGAATTAATATTTAACACATATTTTGTTGGTAATTTTCCACCAGACAACAGGGGGCTGTGAAATGAATAAGACCATTGTTAAGTGCGTCATATGAAGGCTTCTTGCCTCTGGGGTGTATTGACTGGTTTGATACAATGTTTCATTTGGCCCATGGGAAAAGGGTTGACCACCAAATCTCTTACCCAGAATAAAACCTGTTCCAGAGCATACTAGCCATGTAACGTAAAATAAAATGGCAAAACCTTCCTGAAACCAAACACCAGAGTTTTCTCAAACTAAACTCAAAATTACTTGTGTAGTCACTGAAACCAGCTACATTTGATAGCTCATTTTCACCTTAATTTGAACAAAGTGCCCATAGTACGGTATATTATTATGCAGGTCTTTTCAGGGTTGTGAAAAGAACCCAGAAGTGTCGTCATTGAGTATTTGTTTGTACAGTGCAAAAAATGCTTTTCTTATTTGGTATTTTTGTCTTGTTTCCAGGTCTAAATATAAAAAATTCTTAAATCCATATGCTTTTTCTAGATAAGAAAAAATATCTTGCATTTTACTTGTTTTCTGGGTTTTATTTATCTAGTAAAAGTATCAGGATTTAAGAATTTGTAGATATTTGGACAGGAAACAAGAGGAAAAACACAGTAAGAAAAGCATTTTTTGCAGTGTAAACAGTAACCTCATCTATTGTACTCTTCACTACTAAGCAGGGGAGAAAACATGATGGTAGATTACTAACAGAGACAACATGTAAGGAATTATATCTACACCGTTTTCTGGGAAGAACCCAACCAACCGGTGGCTACAACACTGGGGGAAATAGGTTATACATAACAAGTGTTGAACTCGATATGAATGTTGAGAAAAAACTCATTTAAGCCTGTACTGATTCAAATTTCAAACAAATGTATATAATACATTATATTTTAAACATTATCTATTCATTAATTGTGCCTCAAGTATACCTTGCAGTAAACTCTTAATCGATTTTGTCTGTAAATATATACCAAATACACATAAATATATACCTCCCACACACACAGGCATGTGAATGTTCGTTTGACTTTATTAGTGAGGGTATCTCTTAGACTTCCATTGTTTTATATCAGGTTAATGATATTTTCTATGTCACTGGCGGACCTCGTATGAAAGAGAAACTGCCAGAAAACAAGAAGATATTCTCTATGTCCTCACTGGACCCCGAAACATAACCCTCACAGAAACCTGTGCAAAACACTAAAAGTAAATAGAAACACAATTTGGACGAGTTATAAGTCTTTTCATCTAGTGAGGTCCGACTCCCTAGTCGGTTAAGCAGTTTTCACTGTATTAGTGAGGTACTATTTGAATAATCACAAGATTTTGGACCTCAGAAATATAATTATAACTGAACACAGACATCTAATGTCAAGACATTTAAAGGACAACATTATGAAAGTTATGAGTTAAGTTATGACTTACCAATAATCTTGAGCTTGTAAGCTTTGGTTTACAGCAGTCTTAAATGGCGTCTTATCAGACAAAAAATTCTAACTGTTGGTTTCGATTTCTTTTACCCGTGACTGTGAAGGATCAAATAACAAGTATCATCCCAAATGTGATTGGTCTATCCTGAGAGCAGACACCTATGATTGGCTCAGAACAGGTACATGAGTGCATCACTCATCACCTTCTTTTATCTTCATGCATACTTACCCACATTCTTACATACCAGTTAGACAACTTTGTTTTACTCTCTACACAATAAAAGTTTTGTTAGAACCTGGAATGCCTCATATTCACAGTGAAGACATTACCAGCCTGTAATACATATAGGTCTAACTATATGAAGTACAAATGTGCTTGAATGTGTCAAAATGTTTACTGAGATCAAGTTGGCTTGACGTTTGATAAAATTTAGCCTTTAAAAACTTTAACAAATCGTGAATGATTTTTGGATAATGGCCACTTTTTTTCTTTTCAATAAATTGTTTTAAAATGTAGAAGAGAACACAATGTTGTGTAGGCCTATCCACCTTATTTTGCAATGCAGATATAAGCTATGTTCTGTAAATGTGTGAGACTTCCGATTCATTAGCTGCCATTTGTAAATAGAGAAATAACAAAGTGCAGTAAACTGTAAAACTATTTGCATTACAAACCAGTGTGTTTATACTTGCACAACGTTCTTAAATTAATTATTTCTAGAATTACGCCGGTCTGTTATTGCAGGGTCATAAACATGATGCGGAACAAAATGAACCATTATTGGTTGCATTACGTCAGTCAAACGTCCTCTTGGACGGTCCTTGGAAAGCTGTGATAGAGTCCAGACCTTCTGCCATCAGTCTGAAGGTCTGGCTACGCAAGACTAGGTGATCGCTGATTGTTTTGAAGCAATTTCCAAGGTAAAAACAGCTTCTCTGTTTGGTGTATAAGGTTCACGTTCTATTGGAATCACCGCCTATTCCAGCTAAAGACTTCTGTCAACGACTGATCCAAGCAAGTGAAGTTACGATATACATGATCTAAAGATACTGAAAATATGCAACCAGATGGGTGTTTTTTGTTGCACTCTGTGCTGTCGAAACGTAACATTATCATTGTACCATGACTGTCATGTTGCATGGTATGTTCAGTTGAGAAATGCAGTTTTATCAGTTTTTAACTTCTTATTTAACTTCTCAGAAATAAATGATAGTCGTAATTACTTGATAATTAATAGATGTAATTTAGTTTAGAGATTTGAAGAACTTTTTAACCAAATTAAAGCCGTGCTCACACTAGAATTTGAGCATGAGAAATTTCTATGGAGAACGCATATAATATATAAAAAATGTAAAAATATGAAATCTACTCCACTATACTGGAATGTTGCAATCCTGCAGATTTAAAGTTTACTGTGGCATGTCAATCTTCTATTGGTCACACGTTTTCACGTGATATGAATTCGCAGGTCAAAGTTCAACAAACATTGGATAGAAGCAAAATATATTAGACATTAGACAGAATACTGTCTAATTGAAAACAACACTGAAATGAAATGAAATATATCACTTGGAATTTCAGTGTGGTCTAAAACAATGGTTGCCAACCTGGGGAACAATTTTTTGGTCAAATATGGATGTAAAAAAATGAGTGGGACACGGAAGAGTTTGAAATAAATTATGAGGAAGGCTTTAATAATGGAACTTCCACATGGTTTTAGGAGGAGTTGAAGTGCAGAAGTGATGGAGGGAATGAGCAGATTCCAAACGATAGGTTTGCGTCTGATGAGGAAGAAACGTATCATAGTGATGCCTGCACTGACACTATTGATGATTTGAGGAGTTCTTTCACTGACTGGGCATTGGCATTTTCCTGATTGCATTATATGCCCTGCTCTGCATTCTACAAGTTCACCATCCCTCTATGCCAAAAGATGAATGAACATTACTTAAAAATAAAACAACAGACAACTGTAAGAATTAACTAAATTAATTATAACTAAAGGGGTAATTGAATTATAGGGAATAAGAATCGAATCAACTGTAAATGATTCAGAATTAATATTTAACACATATTTTGTTGGTAATTTTCCACCAGACAACAGGGGGCTGTGAAATGAATAAGACCATTGTTAAGTGCGTCATATGAAGGCTTCTTGCCTCTGGGGTGTATTGACTGGTTTGATACAATGTTTCATTTGGCCCATGGGAAAACGGTTGACCATCAAATTGGCAGAAGGCCCATGAGAAATGAAGTCAAAAGATGTACAGTAGCTAGAAGTTGGTCACCCTTACTAAGAAAATTATCTCTTACATAAGCAACACCTGCAATCATATTAGTGAAATGACTATGGTAGAAAGGTCGGGGAGTACATGGGAAAGATGAGTGGGGGGAGAGCACCTGTAAGTCAGAATATGGGAAAATGTAAGGGTGGATATTACCATCCAATGATATTACTTTGGTGTGTTTTAAGAGATAAGAAAAATGTATAAAAACTGTGCCCCAGCTAAGAGAGATTCAGATGTGGAGCTGGCATCTCACTTTGTTGCTTGACAATAAAGTTAAATACTTCTGAGACCTGGAACTTCGAGTTTTTCTTCGAGACCAGAACTGAAGGGACAAAGAGACATCGAATCTGCCACGACACTGTTAGATGGAAAATGAGCCACGGTAAAAGTATCAGTTTGGCTCTTAGATGTAAAGTTCAGCCATGGTAAAAGTATCAGCTCCTTCCTAGCTGTTTGGACAGCATAGTTTTAAAGGAGAAGGTTGGCTCCATCCTCCGATGCGACTCTCCAATGAAACGCTGCTACGGAGCTTAGACACGCCCTGTACGGTTTTCTCCTTTGTCCATTGATTGCATCATGTGATGGTCGTGGAACATTTTCCTGATTTTATTAGCAACTTTATAAAGTTTCCTAATGTCTCCCTGATACCGAATTTCAATGTTTAATGAACTAAACATTATAGAGCATAATAAATCCTACAATTTGAACTCATCTCTTGCACACATATTACTTACCTGACCTAATAAAAACAATGGTTACAATAATGCATTTGAGGAAGACAAACATATAATGCATCGAACAGACATGTTAGTAATCACATCATAGCAGGTATTATACTGAATATAGTTAATTCTTTTAAATGATCTCTCAATGATTGTCCTTTTGAGATTTGAGATTGAGTCTATTAGAATAGAGGAGTTGAAAACTGAGTCACAAGTGACTGGTTCAAAGGGGTTCCTAATCAGGGGATGTCTGTGTGGATTCGTTGTGTTTTTAGGTCCGTTAATTAATGTTTCCTGTTCCATTTGTTTGATACAAAGGGGTTTTGTGAGGATCGATAAATTTAATGTGATCAGACCCCACGTGACAGGTTTTGATTAATTTATTTCTGATGAGATGAGAAGTACTCAGCTACTACTTTGGAATATTCAGCTTGTTTTATAGACCGTTGAATAATCTGTGGTCTTTTGTCCCAGATATACATGTCTTTAGATTAGAGCTGAATGTTAATGGTCTGCCACTGTACAAGAGCAATAGTTTTGGACAATTCTTGCCATGTTGCAGGGGTACAGCAAGAAACCTCGAAAACCAAAGTCTCTGTCTGAGTCATATTGATCCTATGGCTCCGCCTCCAGCTTCCGAGCCCATCACTCCACCTCAGCCGGCATATTTTCGACCTTTTTTCTCTTTCTCTTTTGGCCAAAAACCGAAAATGCCAGTTTTGGCCGATAATTGTTCCCTAATTTACATGCTAGCCTTCTTCCTCATCTTCTTCTTGGACCTAACCGTGACAGTTACTCATTACTCTCTAGTTTGATTTTGTTCACCTACAATACAAAGTTCGCATAAACGGTCAGTTATGTCTGTGAATGTAAACAGCAAGTAAAGAAATCGCATGTTAGATCTGTGTATTAAAGTGAAAGCAGCGTAATATACAGTACCTACTGCTGTATATGCTGTTAATATGAATCAAACAACAAAAGAAAAACAGAAAACCACCCACTGTAGCATAACAGAGGAATTACGCTATGAAAAGAGTAATTTAACTAGCTGAAAGAACCATAATTTTCTCAATATAAAGCACCTTTGTTACCAAAGTGTTTCACAACTTGATATTAAATCGCTGTTTAGTGTTCAAATGTACAACACTTGCAATTGCATTAGCTGTTGAAGAGAGTCCAGATATGCAGTCTTGGGAGAAATTCTTGATGGTTTGGTCTGACGGTGATGAAGTTGTAATCAATTTCTTCTGCACTGAATGAAGAACTGATGATGAACTTTAAGTTCTATAGAGGCTTTTGGCTTGGCCAATGAGAAAAGTGCAATTCAAGAGGAAAGTCCCTCAGTTTGGGAAGCTTACTCATTTGATTGGAGTAAGCTGGAAGTTTGTGTCCATTTATACTCTGATAAATAAAAAAAACACACACTGCATTCTATGAGAAGGTGATGTCCACCAAAGTGTGAGTCATTAAACGTCAATTATTTTGATAGGAGACACCATCTAGATGGGGCTACATTATCTAGCAGTTCTATCATCAGGCATGCATAACACTATACAATATATAAAAACACAATATACAAACAGTAGTAATACACAAAATGTACTGGGGAAATGCATGTTCCTTCATTAGATAGATTTGTCAATGAATTAGTGGAAATGATTCAATTTCTATGAGACTGCATGTCTGTTTCTTGTAGCCTGTACTGTTCTCTCATTGGGAACAATTACTGTCCCAAGTGTCTTTGAACTGTATGAGTGAAGCAAAAGGGGTGATAATTCTCAGTAGAGAAACCAGACATCACAGAGTCTGCCTGGGTGAGGGGTTGTGAAGACTAAGTGGAACAATGGTGTATTTGATCGGTCCAGTCGTTACACTGATCTATCATGCAGCTCAAGTATTATATGTTGTAGAATACCAATATAATCTATTCAGATACATCAAAACAGTTTCACTGATCCAGAACAAACCCAAAAGCCAGGATAGAGTGGCTGAGTGAATGTGGTCTGGACTGTGTGGATGAGGTTCATTGTGTCTTCAGAGATGCTGTAGAAGGACAGAGTTCCTGCACTGTGATCCACATACACTCCTATTCTACAGCTAGACGCTACAGGGAGATCAGCTACTATGTTATTGTGTCTGAATGAGTATCTGGAGGAAGAGCAGTTCAAACTCCAGGACTGGTCATTACGTCCAAACACACACTCATAACCCTCACCCTTTCTGCTGATGCTCTTATATGACACTGATATAAACACACACCTTCCACTCCACTCAATCTCCCAGTAACAGCGTCCACACACACTCTCTCTACACAACACCTGATGATGCACATCAAATCTGTCTGGATGATCAGGATACGACTGCTCTGTGTTAGTGTAAGTGATCACTCTGTTCCTCTCAGACAGACGGAGGCGTTTATTCACTGTGTTTGGATCCAGAGTGAGTTGATAGGAATCTGATGGAGAGAAAGCACATCAGGATCATTAATTATGAATATGTTTTACGTCTAAAATAGTCAGAATATAAATACTTATTATAAGCGTACCATAGTGATTTATGATAAGACAAAAACATGGTTTGGGAGATTCATGATGTATTTGCTCATTATGTACATTTGAACACAAAAAAGTTACATAGTGCACCATTTAATGTATCAGCAGTGTTTTACTACAGCTTACCAGATATCCTGTGCATTTACATGATCAATTATTAAACTCTTATATCATATTTTTCTTCACCTTCTACGGGAAGAACACTCAGTGTATTTTCCTGCTTGTTTTCTTAGTGACTTACATTGTAGGAAGTCGTTCCTGATCCTGGGAACAATGTTGGTGAATGTGACTGGAAATCAACAGACATGAACAGTGTGATTGTCATAAGAGAAAATGGTCACTGTGTCTATTCCTAAAACATTTTAATGTTATGTTCTACATGATATGTGGTGATGGAGGACTCTCTAGGGCATTACTTCTGTCAGAGATCTTTTTGAGCTCCTCTCTGCAGAAATCCTCCAGTTTGTCTTTCAGTTGACAGACAGATTCTCTCACGCCATCAAAAGAGAAGAGAGAATTGAAGGGATTGTTGGATACATCTGCAGATTCAGGAGGAGCTGAGAGAGACTGGAAACTCTATAAAAACAGAAATCAAAATGCATCATCTCCAAACTCCACACCCAATAACCTGCGCTGCTATGAGATTTGTGTGGCTCTTGTTGACTTATCTTTAGTAACTCCATCCAAAACTTTCACAGCATCAGCTACATTCTTCTCATATTCATTATTATACATGCCAATTGATGACATTCTCAATATTATTAACTTATCTGTAGGTCACATCCCAAGAACTTTAAAGTTCGTGGTTATTAAGCCACTTATTAAGAACCAACAACTAGACCCTAGTAAATTAACAAATTTTCAGATTTCAGGCCACATCATAGCACTGAGACTACATTTGTTAAAACTAGAAATTACTTGCTTCTAGCATCTGACCAAGGCTACATTTCAGTGCTAGTTTTATTTTATCTTAGTGTTGCTTTTGAAACCATAGATCATGACAGATATCATGATAGATTATGAAAACTACACTGTTATTCAGACACAGGCATTAAGATAGTTTAGATCAGTGATTTTCAGTCCAGGTCCTGATGATTGGTCCTGGTCCTTATTTAACATGCCTGATTCAGATGGTTAGATCATCTGGAGAGAGCTCCATAAACTTAGCTGACTGTGTCAAGTAAAAGGTAGATCCACAACCTTCTGGAGAGCAGGCCCAGCTGCAAGTGTGGAGAACCATGCTGGAAACATCCCGGGCTGATACTCTCAAGTCTATGGTAAGTTTGTGGCACAATATCAATACTCCTACCAACTCTACTCCATGTATTTTTCTGCACAGGGCCTGTGCACCCAGGATGCACTCATCCTAGGTCTCCTTCATTGTGGCGCTGACACACCATGGACCCTGGGTGCTTCAGGAGCAGAAAGCGCAAACCAGGCGAGGACCTCTCCCCCTCCGCCGCCCCTGGTCTTCAAGATTTTCACCCGGAACCACTTCGTCCCCTTTCACGAGACGTGATCATCAGAGACTACATTGCCTGGCACATCCACACTAGCTTAGCTAAAGGTAAGGTAGGCAATCTCTGCTTTCCTGGTACTCACGTTATTGATGTCACTGTGCAGGTACCTATGATCCTGAAGGGTAACAAGAGTATCAGAGCTGCACGCCAGGGTACACTTATTTGGTCCGCTTTTGGTGTGCACCCAAATGCGTTTGCTGCATTCGCACCTGCCCAAATGCACCACACCAAGGAGGGCAACAAACTCTAGTACGATTCAACCGAACTAATTGAGGCAGGTGTGAAAGCACCCTAGATCTCTGTTACCTTGAGGAAATGGATGTGATCCTGTGTGTGTGAAAGCTGCTCCAGCTCAGCGTCTCTCCTCCTCAGATCATTGATCTCCTGCTCCAGTCGCTCCAGTCGTCCTTCAGCTCGACTCACTGCAGTCTTTTCCTGATCTCTGATCCGCTGTGTGACCTCAGAGCGGCTTCTCTCAATGGAGCGGATGAGCTCAGTGAAGATCCTCTCACTGTCCTCCACTGCTGTCTGTGCAGAGCGCTGTTAGGACACACATCACAATCACACAGTGGCTTCAGTGGGACTGAAAGAGGAGAGTCCTGACTGGGACTTTTTAAACTTCTCTTCGACTCACCTTATGAGACTCCACAGCCTCTCTCAGCTGCCGAAGGTCTTTCTGTCTCTGCTGGATTCTCTGCTGGAATGACCTCTGTGTCTCCTTCAGCTGTTTCTGGAGGAAAAAACAGTAAACATCACATAAAAATAACCCAAAAATCTTCCTGTGAACAACTGAATGCATCCAATAAAAGTAGGGAGGTTTAAAGGTAACTTATTTGGTCTGAAACGGAAATGTTATTCCTTTGCATTTTTTGTGTACAGACAACAACATTGTTAAAATGATTTTGTAGTTTACATAGAGACAATAGCAGTATCGTTTTCAAATTTTTTTAGCCTACTTTGAAACACTTTGAAATGTTAATGAACGGCCAAAACACATAAAAAGTTTAACGTTTTTGTTAAAAATGGTGTCCAAATGGCCCCTTAATGAATAGAAAGTAACTCGTGTGTCCCTGTGTCTAACCTGCATCAAGCCCAACAAGACCCATATTTTCTGCTCAGTACTGAAACTCTACTTGCAGCTACACTTATGCTATGCAGCATTGCTGAAGTGTGCAGTGTGAATGGTGTTGCCTGTTAATAAAGGTTGCAACAAACGCGTGAAACACATGAAAGTGTCATCATTATTTCATCACTGTCTAGTTTATAGTTCATACCTGTTTCTCTGTCCTCTGTGCTGCAACTGATACAGTGTCGTGGTTTTTATGTTCATTCATCATACAAAGCACACATAAAAAATTCTGGTCAGTGCAACAGAAAACCTCAAGGATCTTGTCGTGTTTCAGGCAGATCATCTCCTGCAGTCGTCCAGTGGCTTCAGTCAGATTGTGTCTCTTTCCTTTAAAGAAGGTCTCATGTTGTTCAAGGTGATTCTGACAGTAAGAGTTCAGACACACCAGACAGGACTTGACGGCTTTGTGTTTTCTTCCAGTACAGACGTCACACTGCACATCTCCAGCTCCAGCGTAACAGTCAGCAGGAAGTTTAATCTTCTTCAGTTTCTCCACCATTTCAGCCAGAATGGTGTTTTTAGCTAAAGCAGGTCTTGGACTGAAGGTCTGTCTGCACTGAGGGCAGCTGTAGACTCTCGTCTGATCCTCCTGATTCCAGTAGTCTGTAATACAGTTCTTACAGTAACTATGTCCACAGTGGGTGGTCACTGGATCCTTCAGGAGATCCAGACACACTGAACACATGAACTCATCCTGAGAAATTCTGGCTTCTGCCATTTTACTGCATACATACAGAGACACAAAAGCTCATCTACACTTATTCTCTTTCTTTGAACAGATGATTCCTGTTTCCTAGTTCTGTGTTCTGTGTAAAACAGGTTTGTCTGCAAGCCTTGTTCCTCATTCCTGGTCTTGAAGAGACTCATTTCTGCAGAGTTCAGTTTTGACCTTGCTCCCACACACCTGGCTGTTAATGCAAAGATCTTTATTAGTTGATCATGGTGTATTCAATTACAGTTGGATATAAACTCTGTTGTGTCTGTCCAGGAATAGGAATGAGGAACCCTGCTGTAAAAAGTCATAGAACAAAAAATATCCACTAGATGCCAGTGTCAGGCAGTAGTACTACATTGTAATTACTAACACTGTACTGCAGAACTGAAAACTCCAGGGGCCTCATGTATAAAACTTTCCGTAGATTTCATCCTAAAAGTGTGTGTACGCAAAAAAGCTAGATTTTGCGTATGCACAAAAGCTTTCAGACTTATAAAACCATGCGTATGACAGAATCTGCGCAAAATTCTCTTTATAAAACCCAGTCAGCATAAGATTGTGTGTACGTGCGTCTCCTCCACATATGGAGCTTACAATGCCTATAGTTTTACCATACATAATGTCATCTGCATATCATTTCTGTGCATATTCCCATCCACGTGAAAAGTACAAAGGCTATGGATGTGCTGTCACATTACATTGTTAAAAGTCATTCAGTAGCCTATCTTTGCCATGTTTTAGAATAAATAAATCAAAATAAATCTAAAATAAAATACATTTTAGAGAAAGTTTTCAGAAAAGATTTATTCTCAGTTTTTTCCACTGACCAAAAAGTATTTTTAATTGCTTTAAGCAAATCAAATTTATGCAATTTTGCCTATAAGATAAACATATATTTTAGGATGTTTATATATTTTTAATGGAAACAGCCTTATTTGTGCATCTCAAATATTTGTCTGACTTAGCGCATCATTGACAAAACATTTTAAAAATAAAACATGCATATTTTACCATTTAATTCAAATTCTTTCCTTCAAATACAATGATGTTTTTCATAACATTGGGAAGAGCATGAAAGTGGTTATCATTAGGCTACTGTCTGTCTGTGCACGCATGCATGCAGCACAGGTTGTTCAGTACTGTGTCATCAAATGCAGCCAGAGGTGCCTCACGTTACAACCAGCACTGTTCTAACTTCCCTGACCATAACCGAGTCAGACAAACAGTGATGTAGTTTGTCATTCTCAACCCGTAAGAACTATTTTAATGCATTAAAAAGGTGTTAAGTCACTGAAATAAGGCCATAAAACTGAATATTTGTTCACAAGACTTTTGAGAACTGGATCTTATAGCCTGGAATTTCCTTACTTCAAAATGTTGTGAAAATCATCCTGACCACTTATTCACATAAAACAATATAGTGATTTAAAATATTTAAGATATGTTTTCTGTAAGAAAAGCTGTAAGCGAGTAGGTATGAATGATCATGAATATTGATGTGTTTCACACCTGGGAAGACAAACACCCTCCCCTAATGGCTCTATCAGGTGGGACTGTCAAGTCAAGTCACCTTTACTGATATGATTTTTAGAACAGTGTTCAGTGATTTATTTCAGTTGTAAAAACATTATTAATTTAGTTCATTTATCTATACAGCACTGTTTGCCTGGTGCTGAGGACCTGGGAAGAATTCTCTGTGATAGTTGGGGATGCCGCATTCCCTCTAAAGCAATACCTGATGAGACCATACCCAGGGAAGAGTCTAGAGAGACAAAAGGAAAATTTCAATTACTGCCTCAGCAGAGCCTGAATGACAGTGAAAAAAGAATTCAGCAAACTATCCTCCTGCTGGCGAATTTTCCACAGAGACATCAACTTCATGCCCAAGACCACAGACACCATGATTGTTGTAACATGCATTCTGCACAACATGCTGACACACCCAGGTAAAGCAGAACACTGGCTCAGAGAGGCATTTGGAGATGTGTCCTTGAGGGGGGCCGACTGAACGCCCCAACAGAGCAAGCCTGGAAGCATCAAATGTGCGAGAGAAGTTCACTGATTACTCAGCAGGAATGCTTGTTCCCGACCAATAAATTTGAAAATTTTGTTGTTATCGAAGCCGCTCTACAAATTTGTTTTATCAAACATTTGGAATAAATTGATGCAATCTGATTGCTGCAAACTTAATGATTTACTCTTGTGGTATCTTTATTTAATTTTAACCAGTTCAGAATAAAACTGATTAAGTTATGTTCAATTGTTTTGTACTGTCTTTAATCCATGCACATTTTGGATATATTTCTGCTACTAGATTATGATTTGAATCAGTATGGGAAAACATCCCAAATGTGCAACGTCATGGTCCACAATATCTGTTCATTGATGGAGGGAGGTTACTTATAATAATCTTTGATACTAATTATACACTATTTAATAAAAAGTGTTGATGTAAAGACTTTGCACTGTGATTAGACATAAAAATATGAACCTACATGACATGGTAAACTACCATATGTTAGTCCATATCATTAATAACCAACATTACATATATCTAAAAAAAACTGTAAGTCGGTACAGAGAGAGACGTTAAAAATGTGGGCTGTTGGTGTGTCTCCACAAATAGGGTTGGATGACAGTCGCTAACTAGAGAAGCTGCTCTGAGGACAGCGTATACATGCAATGTGCCTGACAAGTGAGTATTTCAGTAGATTGTCTGGAAACAGGGACATACCTCTTCAAATTGTCATATCTAGTCAATCTACAGTAGTCAACATTTGAAGTGGATCAAAAAAGTTAATCAAAGTTGTCCTAAGAACTAAATTATCCAAAGAAGAAGGTTTTAGGACAACTTTGATGAAAGGTTTTGATCCACTTCAAATGTTGACTACTATATTTTCTTTCCATTACATTAAAAATGGATTTCCCTCCAATGTATTTTACACAGGTTGATACTTCACAGAAAGTTGAAGTGTCCCTATTATGCTTTTTTGAATAATTCCTTTCATGCAATGTGTAATGTAGCTGTCTGTGAAAGCAAATGATCTGTTGTGAAGCCAAAAGTGTACAATAAATAAATAAATAAATTCACAATAAATTATTTCTTTCAAAAGAAAGAATTGACTCTTAACTCCCTAAACAAGTCTTTCACTTCAGTGACGGCCACACATCACAAAGTAACACATTTGCCTAATGCCCGCCTATGGTCTTCATTTGCTGCTCGCGAACAACGTCTACTTTGACCCGCCCTCAAACGCTGTAGCTGGTCCGTGTTGTGTTAATGTTGAGAAGATGCTGTTTTCTGTTCTGCAAAAGCAAATTCTCTTTGTAAACACTTCCAATGGATGAGGATGTGAATAGTCATTGGTAAAAATTACCACACCGATATAACAGCAGGATAACATTTTCACGATTGCCTCTCAAAACTCTGTGGGGTCTAAATGGGATTTACAAAATGCCATTAAAGATGGTACAGTACCAACTTGCTCCTCAGAATCACAACTAGTATCATTAATTATTGATGTATATATTTTCTACTGGGTGTTCAAAATATTGATTCAAATTTGTTGATGGCAGTGGTGAGCAGTGACTTTTTAACCGGGTATGCTGTCATGTCAAAACTGCCCGGTGCAGATATGTACTACACATTGGATTTGTTTATTATAAGCTAAACGCTCGCGTTCACTCTACTCAGTTTCTCACTCTTGACAAATAGCAACACAGTAAGAAGTATTTTTAATATGTTGGACCTTTTATTGAAAGTAGCCTATATTTACCTGTTGAGACATGCCTTCATAATCACCTGTAAGAGCTGTGATTGTGTTGTTTGGATCGGACACGATGCACAAAGGGTCCTTCACAAAATATGCTGTATTTTTTTGTGATGCCTTGAGGTGGCACTAGTGCAGCACAAACTACATAGCCTATGTCTCCTTTAAATGGTACGGTGTGTCGGCTTAGTAAGTCTCAGGTCTAAACAAATAAACACTCAGGTGTCAGTTTAAATATATACCAGAATTATATTTTTTAAAATGAATAATTTAAAATAAGTATAACATAATAAATGTGCCTATTAGTAGCCTATTACAAATAATAATTAATTAAACCCAATATAAATAAATAAAAATATAAGTACTCTTTTAAAAAATAAGTTGAAATAATGCAAATTGGTGGCATTAACAAAGACCATCGATTCCAAACTCGGATAGTTACAGTAGGTCTGCTTATATAGCCTATAAGTTTTTGTAAAAATAAAATTTCCTTACGGAGAAAATAAAATATGAAAACATTTTCAGTTATGATTTTTTAATTTGATTTGGTCTAGTTAGTTTTGTATCCAATACAATGTGCTTTTTGGAGATCGAGATCCGGCAGCAGCAGCACATTTTTCCTCTTGGGCAAGTGATTCGCGTACAGCTTACCCTGCACCCTAAATCCTTCATAGGCCAGCAAACCAATGAGAATGCATGCCTATAGTTTCCATTCAGTTTTTGCGCTGTTTTGTTATCGACAAAGTGAATATGTGTAAAAAAAAAAAAAAAAAAAAAAAAAAAAATTGCAAAATTTGCTGTCTCCAGCCTGTTTCCATCCAATTGGCCTTTTACCGATAAAATGGTGTGCGTGATGATGTACAAAGCAATTTGTCGCATAAGTTTGGGTGTATCAAAAAAAAAAAAAAAAAAAAATTAACATTTAAAGTTTATGAATAAATAAAAAAATTTATATAGCAAATTCTACCTGTTTGGGTTCCACATCTCAACACCCCCAACACCAAACAAACTAATAAAAAATGGAGAGAGTATTCAGACAGTTTACTGAAATTTGAGTGTCGAGCTAATTTGAAAAATGGCTCTCAGCTCAGCAACTGTTACCCTTTTGGAGCATGCTGATGACTTTACCTCCATATTCTTGATGCATTGGGTGGAGGTGGGTCAGTATTCTGTTGTATCCTGTTTCATCAGGCTGGTCCAGGGAGGGTGACTTAGATGTTATTTTTTCTTCTGTATGTGGTAACACACTTAGTGTATTTTTATATTTTATTTTATTTATTTTTTGTTTGTTGTTGTTGTTCGAAATAAAAAGAAAGAAAGAAAGAAAGAATTGTCAAGATTTGAAACACCTTATTTATTTGACTTATGTCTTCATTGAACATTCACAGCTCCTCAAGACAATCATGTAATTCACATTCACCACAATCTAAATGCAAAATCATTAAGGAGCATTACAAACATATCAGCACCAAAATACATTAAAAAGACTGGACATGAGAAATGCTTTCTAATTATGACTTACCTGTAGACACACTGCAGTCATCTTTATTTTCCTGCCCTTCACGGAGCTCAGATGTCTCTGTTTAATACAATGAAAAAATAACCTAGTTTATTTCTTTGAATAAACTTTAGCTTTTTACTTTTAGATAGCACTCATACTGTACATCTCCAATATAAGTCTGCTTCTTACAAGACTCTACAAGTCTGTTAAAAAGCAGTTTTACGTACATTCTTAATCTTAAATATTTTAAAGACACTTTCTGTTAAAACATTTTAGAGACCTGTTGCACAGAAACTGCAAAAATTACACAGACACACACACAAAACTGAAGTCATATCAAATCAAATAACTACGTGAAAAAAAAAAAAAAAAAAAATACCATACAGAACTTACCAGAGCTGTTGATATTTGTAGAAAGCAACAATACCATGGGCCCAGTATGTGATCCATTTCACTGAAAAATTTAAACTTCATCCTCAGAACCACTACGTGAAAAGTTACGCTTTTCTGCCATGTAACACTGTTTCAGCACCTTCCATTTACTCCAAAGAATATGCCACACCTTAGTGTAGCCATTTATAGCCATTTTTCTTTGCAACTCCTGGAATGTTGTAGCATTCCTTTGCCATTTTCCATCAAAAAACTTGGCTAATGATGACGATACAAAACAACAGAGTGTAGGCACCAAAGCTGCTGTAAAATCAGCATACCCAGAACCATCCGTCACTGGCAGATTTGAAGAAAATTACCATGGTTTGGCAAATAAATATATGACAAAATGATTCACTAGAACATACTTCAACTCTTTCCTTTCAAAATTATATTTTTTTGTTATAATATTATTGTATATTATATTATAACTGTTTCATTAACATCACATACCTCACATGAATGAAAACAGACTGAGAAATCAGAAAAACACATGTAATGGAGCAGAGCAGACAGTGTGTGAGTGTGATGTCTGTCCACAGACACATGCTTTAAACACACACTAAATCACTGCGTCATCTCAGTGTTTAGTGTCTGGATCTCTCAGTCCTTAATCTGAACTTTACAGATGTAACGTGAAAGACAGTCAATGTGATTCACCATGTGTAAAGATTTATTGAAGAACACTGTGCAGCTGTTACATTAAGGAGACATTTCATCTCATCTGACACTGAAAAGTTATTTTCAGTAATATAATTTTTTTTTTATCTTATCAAATAAAGCACAGGAAAGTAAAACAAACAAATAGACAAAAAACAATAAAAATACAACTACTGCAAAATTGAGAAAAATAAGAAAATAATGAAAATATGAAAGGTTAGCATATAATGTCATGGTAGTCCGAAATCGAACAAGACTTTTCAAAGAAAATAGTGTTACATTTATCAAATTTCCAAAATATGCATATACTGACCGGGAACATTAAAACATGTTAAAATTTTGGATATTGTCACACCAGTACAGTATGAACCTAAGAAAGGCCACCCAATATTGTCAGAAACTTCAACATGGCTTGATTAATAGGTTCCCATTGTATGTGTGATGTCACTATGGTTCCTCAAAAGAGGTTGTTAAATCTGACACAAAGACAGCGGAATCATTGTAAAAACCAAATCCAGCATAGAGGGGTTCAGTGAATGAGGTGTTGAATGTGTGTAAGTGTGTGAGTGTATGTGTGTCAGAGACGCTGTAGAAGGACAGAATACCGGCTGACCAGTCCAGATACACTCCTACTCTATTAGATATAGATGAAGAGGGAGGAATCTTTGTGCTGTTAGCCTTATTATTGTGCCAGGAAGTGTAAATTGTATCACAACAGTAAAGATTCCAGGACTTGTCATTGAGTCCAAACCGACAGTCAATCCCACCTTTTCTCCTGATTCCTTTATATGTCACTGCTATATGACCCCAGCCTCTCAATTCAACCTCCCAGTAACAGCGTCCAGTCAGACTCTCTCGACACAGAACCTGCTCATAGTTCTCAAATCTCTCTGGATGATCAGCATACGGCTGTGACTCTTTCATACATGTTGCATTTCTGTTCTCAGACAGGATGAGATGAGCGTTTGCTGTGTTTGGATGCAGTGTGAGATTACAGGCATCTGAACAAAAGAAGAGAAAACACATCATCTTTGACAGTGGCTCTCTTCTCTGGCCCTCGAGGTCCACTTTCTGGCAGACTTAACCTCCAACCTTGATTAAACTCACCAAAATTATAGTAATCCTGAAGACCTAGTTAGCTTGTTCAAGTGTGTTTAATTTGGGTTGCAGCTTAAATCTGCAGGAAAGTGGATCTCAAGGGCTAGAGATGAGAACCCCCGATCTATAACATAATTAAAAAAAGCAGAGATGTGTTTTTGTGGGAGTGGTTGTGGACTTACATTTTCTCAGTCCTGGTGTGATCCTGAAATGTCCACCATAATCCAAACTGAATATACAAAAACAACAATAATGTTTATTGGATGTTTTCTTAAAAATGTAAACACTTTGCTGTTTATTATTTTTCTCAAGGGAGCTTTATAGGTTCTGAAGTATTCAGTCATGTAAAATCAGATAAATAAATAATCTGTTTTTTTAAAGTATTCAAGTAAATGCAATTAGTTACTGCACTTAAGTATCTTTCTGGCTGCTTTGTACATTGAGTATCAAAGATATGTGGCCTCGCCTGTGAAAACCCAGCTAAAGTCTTATTTTTTTGTGTTTGATTCACTGTTTTTTTTGTTTTTGTTTTGTTTTTTTACATAAAATCATCCTACATAATAGAATATTATGTGAAAATATAACCTTGAAATCTTTAATGGTGACTGAGTAAGACCAAGATTTGCTCAATTTCGGGCTCAGAAAATCACGTTTTTGAGAAATTCCAATGTAAAAAAAGCTTATTTTTAAAACTGCAACACATTTGAACCATAATTATCCTGAAAGCTGAGATTCTCCCATTTTCAGTGATATATGACACATTTATGGGAAAATTCTTCAAATTTTGTAAAACGAGTTTATTTATTATGATGTGCATGTCCAAAAAGCATGAAACATTGAAACAAATGGGGGTACCACAAGAGCTTGATTTACAGAGTCAGTTCACTGTAATGATTTGTATAACTTTATAAGTAAAATGAAATATCAGCAGAAAATGTCATATATAAATTAATTAATATACAAAACATGAATAAATCACTTTATGGGCTATTGTGTAACATTTGGAGTAAATCCAAATGTTAAAAAAGCCTTACCAAGTTAACAGGTCAGTCTCAAACTTTACACACAGGTAGTCATAACATGAAGAAATTAAATTAAATTAACAGTGCTTTACTTTTTTCACAGTTTTTAAACAGAAGCATTCGAGTAGGCTAAGAAAAACAAATAATGAAATGTAATTTGATCATTAATAAAGCAACAAACGTTGTTCAGTCAAGAGCAGTGAGTGATTCCCTCTTTTCTTTTATTGTTTGATTAACATTAATATTAAAGACCTAATGTATGGATCTAATATAGGCCTGTAGCCTACCTGTGGCAACATTTTTACAAAATGATATTACGCTGCATCTGTAATAATTTCAAATAATTTCAGTATTTATCATGTTATAAATGAAAATTTGAGTACTGTCTCTCGAAGCCCATGGTATAATCTATAATTTACAGCAATAAACACAAATTACATATTTTCATCATTTTTATGGCAATGACTACTTTGACACTCTTAATCTCATAATTAGATTATGCGACTTTAGCCAGGGTTTCACAGGCAGGGTCAACATATTAGCAAATTTTACTCTCTACTTGACTGTCAGGTTTGTGTTCAGTTTGTTTGTATCTTATTTCGGTTTTGTTCTGTTCCTGCTTGCCTGTGTGCCCACTCCTTGTTTGTTTCTATAGTTACTGATCACGCCCTAGTTTGTTTCCATAGTTACTAATTAGTTTAGTGGCTGGTTCTTGTTAAGGTATGGTATCAGTACTATTCCTGAGACTATTCTAGTATTTGTCCTGAGTTTGTAATGTTTATTGAAGACTGTTATTGTTATCTTCTCCATCTCCATCATCCACTGCAACTACACTATACACAAGACAGAATAACTAACCGACAAAGAAATGGATTTACCATCTGTATTTCTCTTTCTGCCTACTTAGGAGGAGCAATCCTTCGAGAACCACACCACTGACTTTTTAGAATTTGTTTTCCATACTCATTACACAGACAGTGCTGTCATATCACTCTTTTGGTCTGGACTCAATCAGGAAATATAAAAATAAAATCCTATATCAGTGATTGTACTCCAGGGAGATTTGTAGATTGTATCGAGAGGGTGTTAATTGCCTGTGGATCCTCGTTTACAGCAGTAGAGGCTGCCAACCATTTCCTCGGCCCTACCTCTGCAGACTCCCTTCAATCCCTCATCTTCTCCTCTGTTACTAACCTCTACTGCTTGAATCTGCCTCAAGGGTTCTGGTTGTCAGCTCGACTTTGGTACGACTATCCCCTGGCTCCACATCGGCCAGTTGACCAGTTGGCTCCACCTTGGATCTATCTGGGACTGTCATCCTAACACAGGAATAGGCAACGTCGGTCCTGGAGTGCCACTGTCCTGCAGAGTTTAGCTCCAACCGTAATCAAACACACCTGAACAAGCTAATCAGTGTCTTCCAGATTACTAAGACTGGCAGGTGAGTTTTTTTCAGGGGTGAAGCTAAACTCTTCAGGACAGCAGCACTCCAGGACCTACATTGACTGTCCTAACATCTCTACTGTGCTCGCTTGTCCCATCCATTCAGCTCAGTCATGTTCTGCCTACCCTCCGGCTCTGCCTTGGTCCTTGGCCCCACCAGCTGCACCTGTCCTTAGGCACCCTGGCTCCACCTCGACCGCTCGTCAGCACAGCTCAACCTTGGCCCCCAGGACCTATGGTGTCGCCAAGTCTCTGTGTCTCTTCAGCTCTGCCTGGGTTTCCAACTCTCCTTGCTCCAACGCTGGTGGTCGGATTTCTGACTCCACCCTAGCTCCTCCCACCATCAGTTCTGCTGTGGGCCCTCATCCTGGCTATGCTCCAGGTCAACATCTGGCTCCTTCCTCCATCTCTTCTCTGACTCCTCCCTCCATCATACCCTCTGTGATGTTTCCTTCCACCTGCTCCTCTCTTCTTCCGTCTGTCTCTGGCTCTAT
This sequence comes from Ctenopharyngodon idella, assembly GCF_019924925.1. Lineage (NCBI taxonomy): Eukaryota > Metazoa > Chordata > Actinopteri > Cypriniformes > Xenocyprididae > Ctenopharyngodon > Ctenopharyngodon idella. The sequence continues at coordinate 21,444,129 of NC_067223.1, forward strand.
GCCTTCGAGTCCCCACCCTCCCTCCACTGTTGGACTACTATTACTTAAGTACTATTATCAGGCACTCTTTACACTCTGTAAATAATGTGAGCACATAAACAGATTTTTAAAAGGAAATTCTTAAACTAGACCATTATGGTAAATATGATTTCATCATTACACCTTTTTTAGGTTATCCCCATTTCATCGCACATACATAGGAGTCAAAATTTTCCCACATACTTGAGTATCTCCAGTTTATACTGTGGATGATCCAGTTTGTCGTTAAGTTGCTGGACTCCTGTTTGTCCTGGGTGATTGTAGCTCAGATCCAGCTCTCTCAGGTGTGAGGGGTTTGAACTCAGAGCTGAAGACACATAACCACAGCCTTCCTCTGTCACCATACAGCCAGACAATCTGCAGACACACAAGACAGTAAACAGGACGTGATTTTAAAGTATGGAACACTAACTATTTAATAATCATTAATCAACAAATTGAACCAAACCTCAGTATCTCCAGCTGACAGTTTGGACTCCTCAGTCCATCAGAGAGCAAATTCACTCCTAAATCCTGCAGGTCATTGTTACTCAGGTCCAGCTCTTTCAGGACACAGTTTGAGGATTGTAGAGCTAATGACACAATTTCACAATCATGGGCAGTAAGATTACAGCCAGAAAGACTGAAAGAGAGAAGAACATATGAGAATCAATCTTTTCCACACTGGTATTTTACTGATATTTCAACAATATCAGCTTGACTCTTGTAAAATAAGTCAGAAATTTCTAAAATAAAATAAGCAAAATAAAATCAAGATGAATTATTTTGCACAACAACAACCGAAAAGTAGTAAAGAGATGATTAAACACTCACAGGGCTTTTGTGCAGTTGATCACAGCTGGTATAAGTCTTCTTCTACCTTCATCTGATGTGTTGTATTTCTTGAGGTCCAGCTCATCCAGCACTTCCTCTGACATCTGAAGCATGTAGGCGATTGTTGAGCAGTGAGCAGGAGAGAGTTTCTTCTCTGAGTGTTTGTCTGATTTCACAAACTCCTGAATCTCTCTGGACAGAGTCTGATCTTTGACTTCCAGCAGACAGAGGAACAGATTGATGGATCTTTCAGTGGAGAGTCCATGTCCATTTTTGATCTTCTCTTTAATGTACTGTGTGGTTCTCTCGATGCTCTCTGAGCTGTTCTCTGTGTGTGTCAGTAGATCCTGTAAGAGTCTCTGATTGGACTCCAGTGAGATGCCAAGCAGGAACCGCAGGAACAGATCCAGGTGTCCATTCTCACTCTTAAGGGCTTTATTGACTATTTCTCTATGCAGATTATGCACTACATCGAAAAACTGCAATGTGTCAACATTTTTCATTACATAAAGGTAAAACAAATAGAAAGCAGCAAGAAACTCCTGAACGCTTAGATGAATGAAGCTGTAGACTTTCCTCTGATGAATCACAGATTCCTCCTTAAAGATCTCAGTGCAAATCCCAGAATACACTGAGGCGTCAGTGACATCTATGCCGCTCTCTCTCAGGTCGTCCTCATAGAACATCACATTGCCCTTCATAAGCTGTTTGAAAGCCACTTCACCAAGTTTCACAATCATTTCTCTGTTGGACTGCAAGAGTTTCTCTGGATCTCTCTCTTCATACTTCTGATTCCTCATTTTGATCTGAAACAGCAGGAAGTGGATGTACATTTCAGTCAGAGTTTGAGGGATTTCTGCACTCAGATCTTCTTTCAGGAGCTTCTGAAGCACGGTGGCTGAGATCCAGCAAAAGACGGGTATGTGGCACATGATGTGGAGGCTTCTTGCTCTTCTGATGTGTGAGATGATTCTGCTGGCTTGACGCTCATCACTGATTCTCTTCCTGAAATATTCCTCCTTCTGAGGTTCATTGAATCCATCAATTTCTGTTAGACGGTTGATGTATTTGGAGGGGATCTGATTGACTGCTGCAGGTCTGGAGGTGATCCAGATTAGAGCAGAGGGAAGCAGCTCTCCTTTCATGAGGTTTGACATCAACACACCCACCGATGAAGTCTCAGTAACATCAGAAAGTTTCTGAGTGTCTGAAAACAGTGTGATTCTGCTTTCATCCAGACCATCCAAGATGAACACAACTTTACACTCCTCATAAATCTTTGAGTCCAGATCTTGAAGTTCAGGATGAAAGTCCAGCAGAAGTCTGTGAAGACTGTACTGATCATCTCCAATCAAGTTCAGCTCTCGAAATGGAAACACAAACATGAAATCTACATCCTGATTGGCTTTTCCCTCGGCCCAGTCCAGAATGAACTTCTGCACAGAGACAGTTTTTCCGATTCCAGCAATGCCTTTAGTAAGAACAGTCTTGATTTTGTCTTTCACCTCACATCCTGGTTCAGGTGAGGCTTTAAATATGTCATTGCAGTAGATTGGAGTGTCTTGTGAGTGTTGTGTTCTGGCTGTTTTCTCCATCTGTAAAACCTCATGTTCTTCATTCACTCCTTCTCTCTCTCCCTCTATGATGTAGAGCTGTGTGTAGATCCTGTTCAGGAAGGTTTGATTCTCTTGGAGTTTAATTCCCTCAAAAAATCTCTCATACTTATTCTTCATGCTGGTTTTGTGCTGGTTTTTGACTCTCTGCAGGTCTCCAGTCTGCTGGACTGCTTCAGTTTTGTACTGCCTGATGTGAGTCTGATAGTGAGATGTAGATGATGGCACAGACCTGCTCAGCATATGTATCTTCGTCCTGCTGAAATTAAAATAAAAGATGAGCAAAAAAGACAATGACAGTGATTAAAATGGCAGCATTTATCTCTTGGCATCAACATGCATCCTGTATCCAGATGTTGTCCATTTATATAATGAAAAGGGAATGTTATTCAACCTGTGTGTCCTGATCCAAAGGTAGTTGTGAATGCATTGTGATTGGATCTCAGTGTAATTGTACAAAAGGCCAGGTTGTCTTTAAAACCCAGATGATCTAGACTAGGTTTTTGTTGGTCAATAGTGCAGTCATTTTCAGTTGCCTCAAAATAGCAACGCGCCAACAATGCACCTGAACACACCTCTTTTTCAAACCAGCACGTCCATGGGCACAGACGGGTGCGAGTGCATTTGCTATTTAAACAACATGGGCACTGGATGTGAAATGATAACCTGTGTTGGGCTGAAACTAGCAAAAAACACTTAGATCACACCTGGCATCGCATTGCCCTGGGTGTATGATAGGGCCCATAATGTTATTTCTTTGAGTTTCACAAATCATTATTCATTAGAGATGCACTGCAGTAAATTAGCAAGTAGAAGTTTATACTAACGGGGGGTCAGAGGTCACAGGTCCATCACTGAGTCCAATGGGTTGCATCATGGATGTGTTACTCTTCAGAGACACAATGCTGAGTTCTGGAGACTCTGATCTTTGTCTCTTCCTCTTGCTGATACTGAAAAAGACAAATAAAACAGCATTTCATACCATTAGTTATACTGTATAACTTGAATGCACCTTCATGAGACAATGCACTCACCACAGGTTGCTTTGAATAAAACCATCTGCCAAATGTTAAAACGACTTACCTGGGGTCAGAGGTCACTGCATCTATGAAATTACTTTTCATAAACACACAGCTTGATCCAGGAAGCAGAGAATTCATTTTAGCTGCAGTGTCCTCATCTTCTCTCTCGACATGGAAACTCATTTTAGAGAACCTGTTCTTCCATTCTCACTTCTCAAAAGAATTTTGAGAGGTTGATTTCATGTGGAGACAGAGTTAAAAAGATTTCTATAGTACAATATAGTACAAGTAGTACACTGCAGTACAGCTACATTAAGCTCTTAATCTAAATGACACATAATCTAAGCATTTGTTCGTTTGTTTTTTGCAAACTTTGAAAAGATTCACTTCACGTTTGGATGGAAACTCCGCTATTATGACACTGAACTCAATTGTGTAACTCTACTTAGACACTGTTACATAACAAAACCACATCATCTGCAAAGAGGAACTTACTGACTCTCAGTCACACCAACATACACATGATAAATGGTGAATAAGTCATACTGGAATTTGGCCTTCATTTTACATATATTTTGTGTTTTTTAATGTATTTATTAATTTAGAATATTGAAGAAGTATTCAGCATGCACTCACTTTTTATGCAAAACCCTAAGACTATAAGACCAGGTATATAGAGGGATAATAAAAAAAACCTATTTAGTAAAATCAAACTAACATTTATAGCGCCATTAAGATTCTATACAGAAATTTCAAAAAATGGTTCTTTATGGAACCCTTTAAAAAGACCAGCTATTGTTCCAAGCCATAGAATCCTGATCTGGTACTATTATAACTATTTTTCTTAGCAGTATTAGAGCTTAATTCTTTTTTTTTTTTTCTTTTTTTTTTTTTCTACAGCAGTGTGTGAATGCAGGATACTAGAAGTATTTAGACATTTGTAAAAATAGAAGTAACAATCACTGGTTCATTGATATCGTTCATAATATCATTAATCATATTGTTCATAAATAATATATATAAACAAACATCTGAAAAAACAGAGTAAATAAGAAAATTAATTTACTTTTTATTTACTGATAATGATAATGATCATCTTTTCTATCATTTTGGGTCAACGCTGTTAAACTATTGAACTATCTAAATATAACCTGGGTTTGAAATGCCATGTGAAGAATGGCAAAAACCCAAACACCAGCTCTTTTTTTGACTAGCTATGGGAAAATTGAACTTACCTCAGAATGTGCGGTTGTTTGGCCAACAGTTTGCCTCGGAATGGCTTTGCTTATTTTCCTGCTTTCACTTTCCTTTCTATGGTCATTTCTAAATGGCTTTATTGCGCTTGTGTGACAAGCTGTGAGTCAGGGGTGAAACTCTGGTCTGACAGGTGGGGGGGACCAAAACTGAGTGTAGAGTAATACTTATATGTGTAACTGTTATGTAACCTAATGTTATGTAGAAAAAAATAACATTTCAATTATCATTTAAGTTTCAACATGCCATATTAATATGCAATGGATTATCAAAATTAAAACAAAAAATACTTTTTTTCAGGAAATCATGTAAAGAATTTATTTCATTTGTTTCAAGAATTAATTTGCATGTCTTCATAAGTTAAATCTGTCAAATGTGTTAATATGTGTAATATATAACTAAAGGTGTAAAAGAAATACACAAACTGTGTGTGTGTGTGTGTGTGTGTGTGTGTGTGACACACACTATGTTGTGTAGAACATTATGTAGACTGTTACTCAAAGCATTAGTTTATGTACATGCATGTTTCTGTGTATGAGACTATTAGAAATCATTCGGAAGACAGCACTAAGTGGATGAACATGAAATAAAGAATAATAAGGATGTTATAAACTAAAGTGAAAGCCATATTTTAATTTTGATGCTTCCTCCTTTTGTGACCTAAAAAAAGCCAAATATAGTTTTTCAATGTTCATTTGCTGAGACAAACTGTTGGCAGATTTTCTCTTGGGCAAGTAGGTCAAGTTTGTCTTTATGTATGTGACAAACTGCCACACTGTTGAGTCGACACTGTGACATGGTACTGAAACTTCTTTCTGCCTCAGCAGCTCCAGAAGGCACAACAGTTAACAGTCTAATAAGTGCCTCCACCTGGTTTAACAGACCACGTATTTCAGGCTTCTGAACTCTGAAGTACTGCTGCAGCTTCCTATATAGTTGATGTTTTGTTTGAAAATGTTGATCTGTGTTTGAAGTGTTGCAGGATTGAGCACAGGGTATGGAGCAATGACTGAAGAATCCACCTCTCTGGATAAAAGCATGTTCTCAAGTTCAGCGAGAGTATGCTGACCACTCTGTCTAAACCTCTCACTTAGCTGCTGGTCAGCTGTGTCCAACATCCTGTAGAAATCCACCTTGTAATACCCCTTAGCTGTTGCTGGCATGTAAGGAGCAACATTACCTGAAAGGTGTTTTGGAGGTCTGTGAAGGTGCGGCAGTGTAATGGGCTGAACATTAAGTTTAGATGCCATGTCTGCTGCATGTTTGTAGATTCTCTTTAAGTTTTAAGTCCTCTCAAAGTGGGACACAGGGATTTTAAGCTATGGACATTCCCTCTGTGGCTGCTATTTCTTTAAATGCATTTGTGTACTTTCCAGAAAGATTGTACAGACAGCTAAGACTGTGGATCCAATCCAATGTGTCACATGTCATTGTTGATGACTTGCAAGCAGCCTGGGCAACCAGATTCACGCAGTTAGGGCCACAGTGCACATATAAGGCTAGTGGCTGCTGCTCTAGTATCTTGGCTTGTGCTCCTTTGATTCTTCCAGACATGTTTGCCGCACCATTGTATGCTTGCCCATGCAAACCAGACAAAGTCAGATTCAAGCACATCATAACATCTTAAGCGACCTTAGCCAAGTTCTCACCTGTTGTTTCTGCAACTTCATAAAACCCAATGAAGGCCTCTTGTGGAACAAGGTTATGGTCCACATATCTCATACATATTGATTCCTGTTCAGTCCCAATTACGCCTTGCGTCCCATCCATTATGATAGCAAATTGAGGAAGAGGCAAATTTTGAATGCTACTATGTCTTTAATTATGCTGTGACACTAAATTCAAAATTTCATTTTGTATCTTCCAGGAGGTATATTCATGTTTATGTGATAACAGCCATTTTTTAAATGCTGGGTCATCTTCACTTCTGAGTTTAAGTAGCTGCTGAAGGTTGCCTTCTTGGCTATTATGACCCCTTAGAGCATTTCCCTGTCTAGCCAAAAACTGCATTGAAACTACAATTTTCATGAGACACAAGCTGCGTTTCCATTACCCTTCAAACTGCGCAAATTGTAATTGCGAATTGAAATTACGCTCAATGGGAACATGAATTTTGCAGAAACTTCCAAATATCGCAAAAAGGTTTTTACGCTTGTATGAGGTGGTTTTTCAGGCAATTCGATAAAGGAATATTTTGCAAAACTGCAATGGAAACAGTTTTTTCACATTTACAGGTCACATGACGTACAGTCACATCATCATTCTTTAAAGATAGCACGCGCTATGTTTGTTCAGAAGACGAGACGGGGGGCTTTTCTTATTTATCTCTTTCCTCGCACCTCAGCAAAAAGCATTTATGAGGGAGAAGAGCTTCCAGAAGCTGTGGCAAATTTTTCGCTCCAAATAAAGCTCTCAAAAAGAAGTATGTTTTGGAAAATGACTCATCATGAGAATTTAGCTTATTTCAATAACCAAATATGATACGAAATATCTGGAAAAAAAGACCTTATAGCCTGCTTGTTGCATGCTTGCCTTGCAATGCCTTATGATCACTGCTGCTTCCTTTAAAACACGGCAATAAGCTGAATCAGCGTTAGACAATATGTTTATTGAAAACAGTTGAATGAATAGTCATTCTATATATAAAAGAATGCAATGTTAAAGCTGACTTAAACAATTACACTGCAAAAAAATGCAGATGAAGTGAGTTTTTGCATAAAACAAGCCAAATAATTTGCCAGTGGGGTAAGAAAAATAAAACAAGATTATTTTATATTAATAATTGGCTTGTTTTAAGCAAAAACTCAATTCATTTTGTTTTTTCCCCCCAGAAAACAAGAAAAAATATCTTATGTGATTTTACTTATCTAGTAAAAGCATCTGGATGTAAGAATTTTTAGGTATTTAGACTGGAAACAAGACAAAAATACTAAATAAGAAAAGCATTTTTTGCAGTGTACCGATTTTTAAACTAAAGAATGGATTTGGACGGACTAATTTTGTACTTAATATACTAAAAATTCTTCTTTAATACTTCTTAAGATGATCATAAGAACATCTAAGTGTACACAACTGTGCTATTTTGAGACACCATCAATATGAACTAAAATGTGCTTTTAACATACTATCTCTGTATTAAAAAATGTATTTACCACTTGTAGTAAACTTGAACCCATAAGTATACTACAAGTGGTAACTAAATTCTCTTTTTCTTCTTCTCTTTTTTTTTACAACACACACACACACACACATATGTGTATATATATATATATATATAACATAAAACACAACCCTGTCTCTTTTTGTTAAATGTTAGTTTTAATGATCAATAATGGCCATTATAAAAGAGCCATTCCATTCCATTCCATTGTGTAATATATATATATATATATATATATATACACACGTAAGCAATAAGGTACGAGAGGCTGTGCTGTATCGTGAATAAGTCACGGCTGAAGGGCATTGTGAGCCTGCAATGCAAATGAAGCAAATTCTAATGACTTACTTACAGTTGATATTTTTAAAATAAATAATTTAGGTAACATGACCGTACGTTGAGATTGACCTTCTCAGTCATAGTTACAGTTTCATCAAATATACAGAAATAAAAATTGGAGGACTTTTGGTCTTCTCATGGCCTGCAGAAGATCCAGATGATGCAACTTCCTGTTGAAAATGTGTCTTGTGGCATGTTCCAAGTTTTTCAGAGGAGGCAATGTGTGAGGGTAACAGGACTGAGTGAAAACCTGGGGACAAGACTAAAATGTGTATTTTATATATTATGGATTTCTCATGAAATTTCTTTTTGTTTAGCATAGATGGTATATGGAGTCACACAACAATGCAAAAAAAAAAAAAAGATTTCTGAAAGCTTTTAATGATTATATTTCATGATAAAGTTCAGGTTTAGATAGCGGGGACATGTAACAAATGCAATTTTTTTTTAGTGTTCTGAGCAGTTTTTAATAATGATATATTTTAAATTTGCAGTTAGAGTAATGTTCAGGACATTTTGCTTAATAAAAAAATGTATTTTAGAGTTAATTTTCATGCATATTTATACATAAAATGTCCTGGGGACAGAAATGGCACCCATTCAGTGGAATGGCTCTTTTATAATGGCTATTATTGATCATTAAAACTAACATTTAACAAAAAGAGACAGGGTTGTGTTTTATGTTATATTTCATTTTATTACAGTAAAGATAATCAGAGTATGCACATGCCTGAACCATATTAATATGTTTAATATTTTTGAAATATAAAACAACCCTGCCTCTTTTCGTTATTACATGTCGTTTTGTTATAAATACTATACATGCAGTGAACGCGTTGCCAGAACCACTTTTGTGAGGTTATTAATATGTTTTTAAAAAAAATTTAAACGAAAAGAGGCAGAGTGGTGTTTTATAACACTTTTCGTTTTATTGTTGTTTAAAATATACATAGAGAGAACCGAGTCTGAACTACCAAAGGACGCAAGTTCGAACTTTGCGAACTTGGTATTGAGAAACGCCTTTGGAATGCACGGTCCTGTGGCGTCACAGTGCGCACAGAAGCTACATAAACTGAGTCAACTCAGCTCAGCTGTTGTCGGGAGTTAGAAGTTGCTGTCTATGGTCACTAGCGATTGAAGTGTACGAAAGTGTTACAAGTCAACCGCTATAACCATTAGGCAAATACGGTGTTCACATAGCTCGTTGAGATGGAGAATCTTGCGACTACAATGGACATCATGTTTGCAAACTTTCCACTGGAGCTGGAAAGCTTCAGCAGCTTCGACTCGTTTGAGGACGCTCAAGTTGAGCCGTTGAGTGGCGCTGTGATGCCGGCTGACAGAAAGCCCAGCAGCAGCAGCTGCCGCCCGACAGAGGCGCCTCAACCGCCGTCTCTCCCTAGAGTCGTTTGGGAGGACGACACAACCGGTAACTGACAACGTTAATAAATCAAAAATGATTATATATATATATATATAATATATCACTGTGTTTGTAATTTGTCAAATGTTCTTGGAAATTGGCCGAGACCAGAAACAATGCAAAACCTGCTAATTATTCACATGAACTCACAGCATTAGAACAGTTTTACTTGTGAATCATTTAGCTGTGCTGATAAAAACAGATGTTTTATTTTTTTATATTGTTATTTCCAATTTACTTATTCTATTTTTATTATCTGTGTCTTGTCACTGTCATATGTGTAAACATACCTGGCAATAAAGCTCTTTCTGATTCTGATTGTTTGCAGAAAAGCACACACAAGGGTGGAAATTCTTTGCTGGCCTCCGGAGAGCGTGGAAGTCTGTAAAAGATTCCATCCAAACCCAGGAAGAAACCCAAGTGTGTGCTTTTGTGCCTGAGGATCCATCACAGGAGCTTCCGCACACTTCCAGTGTGGATCCGACAGGCACAGATCCGCTGGAGTCTGAGCCAACAGACAGTGAGTCTACAGATATTACCACTCTGATTCATGTCTATGTCTGCCTAAGTTTCTGGGTTTAGTTTTTGTTTTTCCTTCTCTTCTGCTGGTTCCTCACCTGAAAGACCACCAAAAAATCTGTAAGGTCATTTTTTTAGTGTGTGGAAAAAGCACCAATTACTAAAAACTTAACTAGCCAATCAGATTTCTTTTTACCCATCCCACACCCATGCACACACACATACACATTTGACTTTACAACACACAAATGCACACCTTTATTCATTCTCATTCTCTCTTGCTTTCTCAATATGTCATGAGTGTAGACAGATTAATAATTAACTTAAAAATTTTGTGGGGAAAAAAACAAAACTGGCATTAGTTTACTGCCCTCTCATGGTACACACGATTAGGATAATTACGACGTGACTTCTATGTAACACAGCATCAGCACTGTGTTTGTAATTTTTCTAGTGTTGTTGGAAATTGGCTGAACCCAGAAACTCACATTCACATGAACTCGTAACATAAAGCAGCTCTACATTAGGAATCTGTAATCTGTGCTAATAAAAACAGATGTTTATGTTCAATATTCAAACGTATAACTTATATGGTGTATTATTTAAAAATATATTTTTTGTTTATTGTTATTTCCTATTTTCTGTCTTGTCACTATCATTTTGTCTTGTATGTGTAAACTGATTCTTTTTTTTTTTTTCCAGAAAAGCACACAAAAGGGTGGAAATTCTTTGCTGGCCTCCGGAAAGCGTGGAAGGCTAAGAAAGATTCCATCCAAACCCAGGAACAAACCCAAGTGTGTGCTTTTGTGCCTGAGGATCCATCGCAGGAGCTTCCACACACCTCTAGCGTAGATCCGACAGGCACAGATCCGCTGGAGTCTCAGCCAACAGAAAGTGAGTCTCCAGATAATACCATGTCCATGTCAGCCAGATGTTTCTGGGTTTAGTTTTCATTTTTCCTCGTCTTCTGCTGGCTCCTCACCTGATCTGCGCAGGTGTATTTCGTCACATTCTCATGCTGTATATTAACATGTTGTTGTGCATTTTTCAGGATCCTTTGAATCTCTTTATGATGTGGGAAAGAAACTGAAATCGAGACACGGAGTCAGTTATCATGTAGGATTTCGAAACTCGGATCACAAACGAGTATGTTGCTCTTTCTGTATACACCAAACCTTTTGCCTCTTGTTTCCTTCTGTCTTTAGTCTTTTAGTTCTGGTGTAAACATCAGCGTTTACAGTTTTGATCAAAAAGGTACAGATTGCTAGATTACAATGTACACAAACAAAAATAAATACTCATGTTTGCAAAAATGTTCTTCATTTTTCAGGTGATCATCAAATTTATTAAGAAGAACCAGCCTGAGAAACTGGTGGAATTGGTAAGTTGAAAAGACTTTATTCTTCATAAAATGTTTTATTAAATTCTAATTTGGTAAGACAGTATAGCCTAGTTGTAAATTACATTGCTTTCATCTTCGGCAGCCCTAGAGTGTACTTTGAAAGGAGCTGAACGTGGAAAATGAAGTGTACCCGGGCCTTTAGTTAGGAGTCAACTAACCTTTTACCAATCTCTTTTCTTTAGCCTGGGTATTCCAAACCTTTAAGTAGAGAGGCAGCTGCAATGTTGATGGTGCAAAAGCCTCCAACTAGCGAGCATCTCATAAAATTATATGATCACTTTGTCATGGAAGATCAAGACATCTTGATTATGGAGTATCCACGTTCCTACATCACCCTGTTTGAGTATGTCCAACGAAACAGAAGTAGCCTGACTGAAACCGCGGTGAGACACATCATGCGGGAGCTCATTCTTGCTCTTCAGCACTGCGTGGGTCGTGGTGTTTATCATGAGACGCATATGAAAAACATATTTGTCTGCACAAAAACCCTGCAAGTAAAGCTGATGGACTTTGGAGACGCACTGATTGTCGAAGAAAGACGTGAGTTGGATTTTTAAGCACAGTTCACTGATGACTGATTTACTACAGTTGTTGATGTTTTACTTAACACTGAGCATGTATTGCTTACAGGAGAAGACGAACCTATATTAATCAGTGCAATCAGAAGGTACGCTGAATGGGCAACAACTGACGACTTACGCATACTGCTGGATGTGCTGGTCCCAAGAATAAGTCGTTGGTTTTGGATAAGACCACGCGTGTCCAAAGGTGAGACCAATAAACCATATAAAGCCCTGCCATGATGAGTGACAGTAAAATTATTAGTGGGCACCCAGAGAAAGTCATAGTAACAAATGCAGTGTATAACATTACCTTACATGAACTACATATCTCAATCAAACATGACTAATCAGATCTCTTTTACAGAATGCCGGGATCTTTTTGAGCACCTTCATGATGTAGAGTCACGGATGACGTTACAGGCTATGTTGGATCATGACTGGTTGAAAAGAAAACCAAAGAATAAGAAAAGTAAGCATAAGAAAAAGAGATGTTTTTTGGGAGATTCGGGCCTTGGCACTTCTTGACCTTAATATCATGCTCTCATTATTTGCCAGGTTCCCCTGTGTCGGCAGCTCCTCCACGGGGCTTATAGCTCAGCTGCAGGGTCATCAGCCAGGGATCCCGGCTTTAACCCTGGGACGTCTCCCTTGCACCCCTGCGTGATGATCCGGGGACGGTTCACACCTTTAACCCCGGGACATGGATAAGACCACGCGTGTCCAAAGGTGAGACTAATAACAAGTATGAAATGGAAATGACACGGCTTGAAAAACATATAAAGCCCTGATATGAGTGACAGTAAAATTGTTAGTGTCACACCTTGATGAATGTAAAACACAGAAGACTGACAGTGAATGTTTAGCAATGAATAAATGTTCATGGGCATTCAGAGAATGTCATAGTAACAGCAACAAATGCAGTGTATTTCATGGTAACATTACCTTACATGAACTACATATCTCAATCAAACATGACTAACCAGATCTCTTCTAAAAAATGTTTACAGAATGCCTGGATCTTCTTGAGCGCCTTCATGACGGAGTCGCGGATGACATTACAGGCCATTTTGGATCATGGATGGTTTAAAAGAAAAAACGAAGCATAAGAAAAGTAAGCATAAGAAAAAGAGATGTATTTTTGATAGATTCAGGCCTTCTTGGCACATCTTGACCTTAATATCATGCTCTTATAATTTGCCAGGTTCCCCTGCTTCGGCTAACATCTCCACCAACCTACTCAGAACATTATCGCGCCCCACCGATAGCAGCCTTGTGTGAGCCCCACCTTGCAGTCAAACAGGATGTGCTGGAGGCTTATGTTTGGACTGCGTTCTTCCAGGCCAGACCACCGTGTTTCAGACAATCATCGTTGGAAGCCCAGCCATTTTCCTGAATTACTGCGGACAGTGGATTTCACACAGCTTCGACGTCCACACAATTCAACGCCACGTCTTGTACATGACTGGAAGAAGGCTTTGGTCAATCCTTCCCTAGCGGAAAAAATAATATACTTAAGCACAATTTATTCTAATGTACTTTAGTATAACTAAATGTGTTTGTGGCACACTGTAAATTGGTATACTTAAAGTCTGTTAAATTGGTTCAACTGAAGTTGTATTAAATACACTTGTTTGTAAACTTGAAGTGTGCTAATGGCATCATCATTGTGTGCTTCTAATACAAATAAAGTTATCTTTATAAGTAATGGCACAGCTTAGGAATTGGCCCTTTACTGATATTTTAAAGACAACCCCTAGTACAGGGGTTTTCAACCTGTGGGCCCCTAGGGAGCTGCCAGCACATGTTAGTTCAAAAGTGGAAGTGAAATTCTCGAGTAAAACAGCTGTAAAAGTGAGATTTTAACTGCAAATGTTTTGTCATCCACTAGAGGGGGCAATTTGACTATTCTCCCAGGTAATCGTTGGCTATTGGTTTGGCGCAACTGAATTTGTTGGCGCATGTCCAAAAAGGTTGAAAACCCCTGCCCTAGTATACCAGTTGCTCACTTATGTGGAGAACGTCAGTGAGACATTGGGAACAGATAATGTACATTGAATGTAGGAAACACTACGGACTGGATTCAAACTCGGGTCGCTGCCACACAAGCGCACTCGGTTTACTAGTTGTACCACTATGCAGATACACATAACGCAAAACCAGGGTTACTTTGTGTTCTTTCTATACTGTTACAAATACTACTATAAGCAAACAGATTCCATCCAAAAATGCTTAAAAAAAAAAAAAAAACTTTACAAAGTCATCTTTCATCTTTAATCCTTTATTAACTAATTTTGATAATGTCAATGCCTTTAAGATGGGAAATGTTTTTTTTTTGTTGTTTTTTTTTTTTTAAACATTCACCTCAATAGCAATACATTTTACATTTTTAAATTTACAATATACTGGAGAGTATGACATCTACATTTATAGAGAGTAATAAATAATTTAATCTAGAGTACATTGTTATACTATCGGTGTAAAATAATTCACTCACTTTTGAAAGTGTTACATGGACACTGGTGGGACTCATATATACACCAGAAAAGAGTGAAATTTAACACCTGTGGAGTTTATAATAATGTGTTTGTCAATTTATCGATATTAAGTAATGTGATTATTTAACACAACCAGTTACCTTTAAAATGTATATATAACATGAACATTTAATAGAGTTCTCTGAAAATTGCACTTCCTGTACCCCAATTGGGACATCCACCAAAAAACAAAACAAAAAAAACAAACAAACAAACAAACAAAAAAAACATTACTTTTATTAAAACATGAAAAATTAATAATGAAAAAAAATAAAAAAATCAAGTTTATGACAGGACAACAGTCAAGAAAGTGAATGTGCAAATCCTCAGTAGGGAAACAAAAAAATTGAGGCACTTTAGTTGTAGAAAAACACATTAATTTAGAAAAAGAAATTACAAAAAAATAAAGCTGTTAAACTTATCAAACAATTATAGTCAAACAAGTGTTGTAGTAGTCTCTTTCGAGAGGCTTCTCAACTGATCAACATGTTCAATAAACAGCACACTGCATTCTTAATGGATGATACAGCATCACCTGATGTGGTACACTGGTACCAGAAATGCACATGTATGTTTTGGCAAGGTTTGCCAGGAGGGAAAACTCAGTTTGATGACTTTTCCACCACTCCAACACCTTAGAGTGAGCAAGTGTCACCTGCCAGATGTTGCGTGCTTCTATAACTGAAACTTGGCAGCCACAACATGCCACGGAAGTAGAGTATTGAGAAAGATCATCATTACGCAGACCCTGTTAAGTCATGTGTAGTGCCAAAGTCCCTACTGCACCTTTGTGATCCAGGAAAGAATGGATGCAAACTATCTGTCCTGCTCCAGCATTGCAACATCCTCACGTGCCTGGTAGCGGTAACAGAGAAACGGGCAGCTGCACTGGAAGCTCAGACGAGACTGCAACATTGGTTGCATGCTTGGTACACATCAAAAGCAGGACGACGAATATCAGCATCCAATATGCATGCTGTTGTGTCCACTAGTGCTGACAAACCAGCTAGATCAACTGTGATAAGAGTGTGCCCCCCCCCCCCCCCAATAAATCTATTATTTCCTGGGGTAGGGGCATCACCTGACAGGCTCATTCACTGCACATGTTGTGGGAATGGCTGTCTGGAAATGAAATACGCATTTAAGTACCTCAGCAACTCAATCCTGCAGCCCTGTGCAGATGACAGCAACATCTGTCTCCAGCTAACTGATGGGAGGTCACACAAGTACTAAAGCCAAGTAGAAACACAGATCTTCACTACAGTTTTGTGACTTGTTGTGTGAAGTGTTTGGATGACGCTGCGTTTGAGTTTTGAATTTCGACAGTACATGCCCAGCAAGCCTGCCAAGTGTTGCATAAAGTTTTGTGTCACCTGCAACATCACAACATCCTATGCTAGGAAGATACAAATGTACACGGGGAAGTCTCCTGGAAGTCCTGTGGAGGGCTCCAAGGAAACACTGTGACCTACGACAGTTTTTTCTCCTCCTATGCACTGGCAGAGGAGCTTATGTAGAGGAAGATGCCCTAGTCAGTACAATTCGCAAGAACAAGCCAGAGCTTCCCCCACAGCTGCTGCAGACAAGGCTGTTCTCCCTCCTCATAAATTTAGTTAGCACCAGTTAGTTTAGCTAACACCAGGGGGCGTCCGTCTTCAAAAGCCTGTCCATCGGAGCAAGCAGTGTTGAGAGGTTTGTCAAAAAACGGTTATAGAAATTAAACAGTACCAAATATGCTTTCCTCTCTGTTACTTTTCAACCACAAACCACACTCCTCTAACCATTGCAACACTTGATCCAGTGTCCTCAAATGCTCCTGATCATCTCGTCCTGTCAGCAAGATATAGTTACCTTTGAAATGTCTTCCAAGGACCCCTTCCATACTCCTCTGGAAGATTGATGGACTGGAACTAACCCTGAAAGGTAATCTGATGTACGTGAACAATCCTTTGAGTGTATTCACTTTCAGATACTGCTTTGACGTTTCATCTAACAGAATCTGTTGATATGCATGACTCATATCTAACTTGCTGTATGTTTCTCCTCCAGCTAAAACTGCAAACATACCCTCCATTCGAGGAATGGGATACTGCTCCAGTGTTGGCTTTCTGTTGATGGTTACTCTGTAGTCTCCACAAAGTCTCACACTGTAAACTCAAATGTTGTCTTCACTTAAACAATAAAGTAATTTTGAGTAAACATTACTGAAATTTTAGCATTTTCGCCCCATCACTTAAAAATAGTTAAAAAAAATTTTACCTTCAAAATGCATAAATGTTTAAAGTGTTATGAGCTCAAAATCATGATTAATCCTTTGCAAAAATAGGTCATTTTCACAAATGTTGTTTTCTTGATTGTTAAATTCTAATAATTGTGCAATCTTCAAGTGCAAGGTCTTTTTTCCCCCCCAGAAAACAAATGGCTTTCATCATATTATAATTATTGATTATAATGGGAATAAAATTACTGATTTTTATTTAGAAAAAAACTAAAACACTTCAAAGTTGATAAATGAATTTATACACATATACACAAGTGTTTTTTGTCACATTGAGTTGCAGTTTTCACTCAAGAGCCTTTTAATACATGCACATACATTTGTGTATTTGTATACACTAATGCACTGATTGGTTCCGTTGCTGAAAAAAAAAGTTATTTTATGTGATATTTTTAGAGTGAAATACGTTTATTTAAATCCTAGTGGTACGTTACTATAATAAAAGACAACGCAGCCATAATTGCAATATTTCCCAGTCAAACTTTGCCAACGTAGCCATTAATTAACAATATTTTATTGATGGTTTTGTGATGGTATGATAACTGAGGTATCAAATGATTCTATATTTGATTTGTAATACTGAAACAACATTTTGGTTAATAAACTTAATCATAGTGTAATCACGTATTTCTGTGAGAAAGAACATGGCAGCCACTTCTGAGACCAATTAGTGATTGTCAAACTTGCCATTAATTAACGCTATTTTCTTCATGATTTTGTGATAGTATGATTATTGAAATGTCAACTTATTTCTTACTTTAGCTATGAGATATATACATATTTGATGGAAGTTTTAGGCCTAATTGTTTTTCTGTGCAAGAAAAAACATGGCAGCTACTGGTTAGACCATGAGGGTTATTTTTTGCAGGCAAACTTTGTCAGCGTTGCCATTAATTAACAATATTTTCATAATAATTTTCTCAAGGTATGATTGAACTTATTTGATATTTTGACTTGTAAAACGCAGTATTTCGTAAAGTATTAATCATGTGTTTTAAGAACATTGTTACTCAAGCTGAGACAAATTAGTGATGTTTCGTACATTGTGAAATTACAGTCTGTCTTCACACTCGCACCACTAATTAGCTACAAAGTGATCTACTTATTTAAGGAGCTATATGTAAGATTTTCACTTTAATAAAGCATAAAAATACCCCAATATGTTTGCAAATATTTGAGAAACATGCTAAGTTCACCTACTTGTTTCTCAGAAAAACAATGCTACAGCCAGATATTCTACTTTGAAATGTGCGTTGAATGTCTGTCTTCGTTTTGGTCTGTTCAAAACCATGTGCTGCCAGTTTATCCAATAGTATTTCCACATCACAGGTTGCCAGTTGGTGGAAAACACCGCGTATTGCAGCCATGGAAACCAGCAAACAAACTGGGTCAGAGAATCGCAGATTCTACCTGACCTAAAAAGCCTCTGCATCCATCTAAAAATCTCTATGAATGACAGCTTATTAAAACACAGATAAATCAACTCATCAGCTTACAGCGTGTAAGTCTCCTCAGCTTTCATTGTCAATTGCGCTCCCTCTTGTTGCGCATCTTCAAGCTTGCAACCTGCGTCTTTGAAGGAGGGGGCGGGGCAAGCAATATTTTGAATTTGGACTGCAGTACCTATTTCGACCATTGGGTGTCATTCCTACATATAGCCCCTTTAATAGCCATATCTATCTGATCTACCTTCCAGGATGATTGTCACTTTTTTATTGCCAGAGACCTTTATTTGCTTGTTTGGTGGATTTTGGATAACATTGTAAGATTACCATTAAAGCCAATCTGTTAGGAACATCCAGAGGTAAACACAAAATTTGTGCAGTTTACTGGGTGTTAGCAAACATACCTGTGAAACATAGGTCAGTGTTACAATATATCCAACTTGGTCTTTTCTATAAAGCTGGTATAGTAAAGGAGTATGACTATGAAAAAGTGTTAACGACCTTGGAGCAGACTGGTTTATTCATTGATCAGTTGGGAGCAACTGTGAAAGGGACTGTCTTATGTATCAGCTGATAACCTTGGTGCTCATCCTATGGCAGGATTCCTTGAGGGTTTTACTGCAGAGAGATTCTGCCGTTTTTGCATGGCAACAATAACTGAGGTTCAGTACACCAAGGGTAGCTTCCAGCAACTTTGAACCTCGCACTAAAGACACTCATGTCAGGCATGTTGGGGAGGTAAAGCAGGATCCTTCTTTGAGTAAGCTGTATGGAGAGGAAGCTCTCCACTTAGTGATACTTTGCAACATTTTCATGCTGTCACTGGCTACCCACCAGATGTTTTACATGACCTACTAGAGGGCATTGTGCCAGTTGAACTCTGTCGCGAAAAGAAATACATCTCTCTTGAGTCAGTGAACCATGCAGTTAAGACCTTTGCTTATATTTTCTCTGATAAAACCAACAGACCTCAGCCAACTCCAATGGCTTTTGCCACCAAAGGAACAATTGGTGGCAATGGCCATGAAAATTGGACATTGCTTAGACTTCTTCGAATTTTAATTGGGGATGATGTCACAGAAGGAGATAGTTCATGAGAAATTTTGATGCTGCATAAAGATATAGTTGAATTGGCTGTGGCATCAAAACATACAGAGGAGTCCATTGATTTCTTGAGTTTGCAAAATAACGGAAAACAGAGAACTGCTGCAATTAACATTGCCTGGTTTTAGATTGAAACCAAAGCATCATTTCATTGAGCATTACCCCCAGCTGTCTGATATTTGGACAATGAGTTTTGAGGGCAAACACAAATTTTTAAAAAAAGGGTAATTTGTGAATCTCAAACCTTCACAAATGTAGCCCTCACACTAGCTGTCTAACATCAGAGAATTATTAATCTGGACTATAGTTCATTTTTTCAGACCCCCAATTGAAATAGACAAGTTAAAACCACACTGGTTACATAATTTCTTGATCATATTCAGCAGGTGTTTCATCAAATAACACTAGAGCTAAAGACAGTGCTGATTGCTTCCTCTGTGACAGCTGATGGAATTGAATACCGTGCAGATATGGTTATCTCTGCTGGGTTATGCTCTGGTCTCCGAAAATTCAAAATATCACAGACTGTAGCAGTAAACTTGAGCATATTCGGTCATACAAACTTTACAATTTGGATGTCAGAGCTCAATGAGGTTTTCCCTCTACCATGTTACATTGTAAAAGGCAGGATGGTGGTGACACCTAAACATTATATCTTGAGTTAAGTGAATAATCCAATGTTTCATGTTTTTTCGGTTCTCTTTTTTCCTAGACTTTTGGTTGCAGTGAAGTCCTAAAGTCCCGAGGGTTGTCATCAGACTTCATGTGGTATTTATGGCCATTCCAACTTAAAGGGTTAGTTTACCTAGCCACGAAAATTCTGTCATTAAGACCAGGAGTCTTTATCTACCACAGGTTTACTTTTTTCAATTAATTAGAATTTAATGCTTTGCCTCGATTTTATTATTTTTAAATCGAGAAATCACGATTTTGAATAAAATGTTAGCAAATGCTCTATGAACGTGAACACATCGCTAGTCTTAAGCGGCTGTTCACTCAGAAATGCATTATTGCATTGAAATAAAAAGAGATGTGGGCAGTGGAATGGGGGAAAAAAACAATTTTTTTTTTAACTGGGAGCAGAAAATGGCAGGCAAAGCCTGCCTATATGGCTAAAAGCCACAAACCATCATTGGCACCAAGGGGAAAAGGCAGGGGGCCAGGATGACCAGCACAGAGAGAGACTTTATGGTAACAGCTGTCTGTGCCATGAGTGCTGCAGGCCAGTGCATAATTTTAAATGGATATGAAACACGAGTATATTCATAGTCTGCGGTTCTTGATTGCTTTTGTAAACAGACTGTGGTAAACTCCTTGTATTTTATTTTATAGTGAGCTGAATAATTAATTAAGAATGTTAAGCCGATTTTTTCACAAACAGACTTGCGTCATCATTTAACTGGGCTGGACGTGGAGAGAAGAGGAGCTTCGAGACCTCAAATCTTCTGGAGATAATATTCCATAAGATTGGTATAGCACCTGATTCACTAAAAGAGCTTTTCACACTATCTTTGTTTAAAAGTTTTGTCCAGTCATTTAAGTAAACAAAGACAAAGTACTCGGATGCTGTGCAGCACGTCAAAATAAATTTCTTCCAACACTTGAACAAAAAAAACCCATAGTCATGGTATTTATATCAGTTGACAACTAAAAAGTAACTAACGATAACTTTTTTTTCCCCCTTGTCTCATGTGTTATGTTCTCTTTGGTTGATTTAGTCAGGTGGTTTCTCAGTTCTATCATTGGTTCATTGTCTTGATTGTTCACAGGTGTTCCTTGTTTGTCATTAGTGTCTTTGTATAAATAGCCCTCATGTTTCATTGTTCTCTTGTTTAGCTTTGTTCTGTGTAACCTGCAGTTTGGTGAGTGTCTGTTTAAGTCAAGCCAAGCCACATCTTTATTTTTGTATTTTGTTCATGTTTGTATTATTAAACTGTAGTGATGGCGAAATGAAGCTTTGCGAAGCACCGAGGCTTTCCCCTCGAGTGTATCGTAAAAAGGTTCGTTACTCGAAGCTTTTCAACATGTGCACACTAATGACATCTTGTGGTCAAAAGGTGGAAAAAGCTGCCTTTGCGTCCCAGACGACCTAGCTATTTTTGGACCGTTTCATGTAATAAATCAGTCAATAAGTCAGCTGAGTGCCATGCCCGTGCACTCGAGGCTATGGCTGGAGCTCAGCACCCATTCACCCACCAGTAACTCCTTTACCTCCTACAACATTGCCCTGTGTACCAGCAACAGCAGCTTCGACACCTCAGTCAACCACAGTAACCTCCTCATAACTCCCAACCTCAGTCACCTGCCTCTTCTCCTGGCCTCTCTCCCTCTTACCAGAATTTGTAGGTCATACATTACATGCACACCTCAATACAAATATGCCTTTCTCTGTAAATCACTCACTCACACATACACTAGAAAACTGCGGTGGGACATGTCCCAACCACTTTTTGAAACATCTCACGGCACAGGAAGTATTTAATACAAAAGAAACATCTCCAGTTGATTAGCAATTCATTCGTGTTAAATAAATCAACAATGTTCTCTTGGCGCTCGTGCACACTGCACATGTTTTAATCTTAGTGCCATTGTGGAGACTCTATTCGTTCCGGTAAAATCACAAAACAAAACTGAACATCTTTGGTTTTAATGAGAAGAGAGAGAAAAAAAAAAAGTATACGGGGGCAGATTAGAACCCAGAACCTCTGGCACGCTTAACAAAAACTCTACCACAAAGAATCTGATTATCGATGCAGATCTATGTATTTATTGACTAATGGAAATATTCTCGAGACTAAAAATATATTGTATTAGAGTTGATGTAAGGATGAATCTATTATAATTAACATGAGGTCTATGTCATATCTCATCTCTAAATAGATGTGTTTTAAGGAAGCAACTGTGTGTATTTGTGTGTGTCTGAGGGCATCTGTGGTTTCATGTGCAAAATGACATCTCACAAATGTAAGAATATATAAAGATGTGAGATTCGCAAGAGCTACTGATCTGCTTCACTCAAGCTTTTTACACAACACACATGGCAAAGATGAGCTCATAAAACAGAGTATAATAAATAAAAAAACAAGGGCAAGTCAGAAGCATTTTCATGAGTACCTGGAGAAATAACTGTGGTCATCTGTGTGCCCTAGATGAGTGAGCATCTTTCTCGTCTTCAGAGCTTCTCTTCTTGTTTTTTCGAAAGGCTTGTGGCTTGTTTTATTTTTACTCTTTCCTGCCTCCAGACTCACTCAATTACTTCAGGCATGAGGCCAACAAAGACCTATAACTATAAATAAATAAGCTGTAGGAAACCCCCTCATCGGCCCCAAAATGGAATCCAACGGCCTGGGCGAAGGTTTAATGCCTTTTCAGCACCCCTGTGAAGTTCACTTAATTTCTAGAATTTGGTTTCAATTTTACTTTAGCTGCTTGTTTAATCTGACTCCAATTTCAAATGATAATTACTCTTAGATGGTGTTTCAAATTAGAAATTAATCATTGGTTATGCATTAATTTAGGTTTTTGATTATTCTGATTATATCTTCAATTATTCGTTCACTGCGGTCCCGGTATCGCTTTAGAAAAGTCACTTCGGCTGACTCTTCTCGGACACAAACTCGTAAGTTCTGACCTTAAACACTGGATGCAGGGTAAATATATACCTTTAAGTCGGTCGCGCTCTGCTTACTCGTAAGAAAACGAATAGTTTTTATATATTTACGCAACTTATTTAAGGCAGCGATAGTCAGAAATCGAAATCGGTCTGGGGTGTGGGGGTGGGGGTGCTGGTGGGTGTGGGTGGGGGGGTGCATAGATAAGTGAGGGAAGTTTGGGCAAGGCGGTGTAGATCTTCTCTCCAGATGAGTTTTATTGCTTTATTGCAGGGCACTTGATCTCAGTTTTAGTCTTAGCAGGAAAATCAAGTCATGCAGTATATAAACATAAAGCGGTCTAAAATGTTTTTGATTTATGACTCATTTGATGATTTATTTAAAGAATATTTGACCCCACACCACCAATATAGTCCCGTTTGATTATTTGCTTAAATATTGCTTACATATGGGGGTAAAAATACAGAGATGTATCATGAAGCAGGAAGTTGGAGTTTCAGAAAAGTAAGAGCTAACAGGAGCTAAAAAAAGAAAGAAAAAAAAAAAAGACAGAGCCCACACAAAACAAGAGTTGTGCCATTAGTGAGTGAGAACCAGCCATGAGGGACCATTTATATCTTTTCTTCTTGATGATTCAATTTTGTACTGGTAAGTAAAGATTTTTATTTATTTATTTATCTTTTAATTTATGAGGAACTGGTGTGAGATCAGTGTGATAAGTGGTTGTAGTTATTTATAACATCAGTTTAAAACATATCTAAAAACAATTTAAAAAAATAAACCATAATAAAGCATCTTAAGAAAATTGTATTTTGTAGTTTTTCTAAGATAGGACTGTGTCTGTTCACACGTGCAGAACCTGATCAAAAATCCTTCAGAGAATAAGTTGTTGATATTAAAATGCCAAATGCCGTAAGTCCAGCTCTTTCAAAGAGAATTACTGTGAGATCTAATAAGCACAATAAAGTGCTGCTCATGAACAGAAACCTGAAGGCTCTTCTCAGCTTTTTTCCTGATTATTATATATTCCAGTAAAGCCCATTTCTAAGTTTTTGACAAGCTCTCTTGTTTGCAGGCTGTATTCTTTCAGATGAGCGGCAGACAATCCGCATAACAGGTTACACAGGTGGTTCAGTGATGCTGCCCTGCTCCTGCGCTCGTCCTCAGTCTACAGCCAAGACATTCACATGGCAGTTTAATGGCGGTGGTAAACAATGGATTCCAGTATTTGAGGATGAGAAGTACAGCGGCAGACGTGTGCTGTTTAATCAAAGTTCTCCACAAAATCTGTCTCTTCTCATTTCTGGTCTCAGAATGGAAGATCAAGGGTACTATAAGTGTAAGACTGAACAATATACATCCATTCATTTAATAGTGAAGGGTAAGTGATGCTTCTTCTAGAAATATGAATCGCTCTTGTTAGACATGATTGATAGCTCAGGAATAGACATTCAATTGTTCTTTTTTTTTTTTTTTACAAAAAAATATTATTTGAAAATGAAAAAAATAAACTAAGAAATTCAGAGAACCAGTGACAGACTTTAAATTGTACATTCATTGACCTTTGAGTTTCACTTGTGTTCTTACTACAATGTGGGTCATTCATGGCTTTTTTTCTTGTATAAATATTTTTTTAGGCTGTAATTTGGTTCAGAACACAGAGGCAACGATCGCGGTGACTGGATATGCAGGAGAGTCTGTGGTTCTGCCCTGCTCATGCTCTGAACTACTGGCTAAACCTGAACAGATACAATGGGTGTATTTTGTAGAAAACACTTTTAAGGAAATTTACCCAAATGAAAAGATTGAGAGGCACAAGAACAGAGTCAAACTGTTAAATCAAACATCTCCAGGAAATCTCTCTCTACACATATCAGCACTGACCGCAGAGGACGAAGGAGACTATTATTGTTCTGTCTCATCTCAAACAGTCTCCTACAGACTTCGTGTTGAAGGTAGTTTTGTTCTGTGTTGATGTTACTTTGATCATCATTACTATTGATTTTATGAAGAATCTACATATTTAGAGGAATGAGGTAAACTTGTAGGATGACATGCTGTTTGCATTGTTATATTATCACTGACAGTTACTCTCGGGACAGAGAAACCACACATCCATACATCCATCAGTTTATCAACACATCAACCTTCACACCAAACACAAGAACTTCCACCACCTCAACAACCACACCACACACCTCAATGTAAGTCATAGGCTTGGTTTGCTTTTCATTATACAATGATGATTACAATAATGTATTTTTCCCATGAACATGTCAACTACCCTGTATGTTTCTCCACAGATCTCTTCATTCTAGTGGCAGTGTTTCCCTTAGCACTGATTCTGCCATTTCTGGCATTATCTTCTAGATATGCAAAGGTACATAAACACACATTCTTACAGTATATTGTAAATGACACCTAATGGGCCCAAGCAAAATTCTGGTTTAAAAACGACTGGTTACTTGTTTTTTGATTCCGTTAAAAAATGTTTTATTAATTGTGTAAATAAATGTTAGCGAAAATATAAAAACAAGCATCTTCAAAATATGATATATTGATAGTCTTTATTGATAGACAGAAGCTGTTATAGAGATCGGAGGGCTGTTTCATAAAAGACGCTAAGGGTATGTTTACACAACACTGATGTACAGATGACAACGTTATCAAAACTATCACCATTTACACTGATCCGTGTAAATGACTAAAAAAACTGTGGTATACATGCCAGACAAGTAGTTGGCAACGTCACTTTGTAAAGAAAAACTATGCACCTGCGCATATGCATTCTTTTACAGAGCACTTGCGCCAAATGCGCATGCCTATCGCCTTATTTTTACAGTTTGCTGCACTTTGATATTCTTCTCGTTATTTCCCTATAGTGGCTAATAAATAGGAAGTCTTGCACATTCACATTGACAAATAAGGTGGATAGACTAAACACGTAATCTGCATATGGCCAAATGGCCAAAACGCACAAGTTTTCCATTTTTAGATAAAAATGTTGTAATGTAAAAGCCCCTAAGAAAAGTGGGGATTAAACACCAACTACTGA
Organism: Ctenopharyngodon idella; assembly: GCF_019924925.1. Classification (NCBI taxonomy): domain Eukaryota; kingdom Metazoa; phylum Chordata; class Actinopteri; order Cypriniformes; family Xenocyprididae; genus Ctenopharyngodon; species Ctenopharyngodon idella. Next base: position 21,470,303 of record NC_067223.1, read on the forward strand.
CTTGAATGAACTTAACTTAAATAAGTTGGGGCTAAAGCGGTTTCATTAAAGGTAATTGAAGTTCATGCAATCCCGCTAATTTGACCCAGGTTAAGCTAGTCAAGATAATTGCGCATGCACACTTTTCTTAAGCAGCCCTAGAGGTCGATCATGGATCAAATCGATCCACCATAGGAAACAGCATATATTTTGTGCTGTTTTATGCATTTGAGACATGGTGTTTTCCTCAGTGCATAACTTACATTACACAGGTATATTCTACATCTGTAAATGTTAGACATTCATGCAAATATTTCCATTTCGCATGTACACCAAACAGATGGAACGCAATAGAACAGGAGCACAATAATTATGACTAAAATATACATTTTGCTAAAATATTTGTTGTTGGATATTAATTGTAAAGGGACTATTATAATGGGGTAAATCAAATGTAGGCTTACACCACAAACTGTAGTTTTAAGAGTTTAAGGCGAGAATGTAGTTGTTTAGACCTGAAATATGTAACTCCTATTTAATTATAGCACCTATTTTACAATTTTAAAAAAATAATAATAAAAGAAACAAACAAAAACATAGTGAAGAAGAAGTAGACCACACAAGAAGGGATTGGGATGATTTTTTATGAGACTTTAGAGGAGCTTGAGCGAGACTCTTTCACATGTGGTGTGTGAATGTAGTTCCAGTGTGGACAAAAACCAGGCATGTCATTTCTGCAGGCTGTTTCTTACTCTGTGAGGTAAACTCTTTTCACCCTTGTCAGTCTTTTCATAGCTTTTGCTGGCTCTGAGACACTCGCTTGGTATTTTTCCTGCTCTTTGTCTAGCAAAAAATCCCTCATCACTAAATGAAAGCTTAAAATGAAGGCCTGATTATTTCAGGGGCCTTGTCAAGTCCATTGTTTTTTAATTTCTGTGTTACTTTTGCTATTGTCACGGAGTCACATTCAGCACCATCGTCATCAGATCTCCACGCTCCACCCACTCGTTCACAATCCCCTGAGTTCTGATCACCTGCACCTCATCACCAGACATTTTTAAAGACACTCACTGTCCTCTTCTGTGCTAAGAAATAAGTCTCCTGACAGTTCTCTCTCAAGTGCTTCCATTGTTGTCAGCATTAAGTCTGAGAATGATTCAGTGGGCTATATAACACTTTTAATTGTCAAGAAATTACTTCTGTTTAAATGTTTCGGTTCAACATACTTACCTGTTGATCAAACATTACCTTAAACTTACACCAGAAAGATTTTTATTTAGTTCTAATTAGTAACTTTCAGGAGGGTGTACTCATTTTTGCCACACAACATTTTATCAAATTGATAAGAAAATCTTATTTTTCCTGAATAATTTTGACATTATATCTCTAAAGAACCCTAACATGTCCAAGTATTTGAGTAATTTCTGACTTTCAGAAGTTTCAGAGGGGGTGTACTCATTTATGCTGTGTATATACATATTTAGGCACTAATAAAAGACTCAAATAATTGTATGTGAGAGAGTCAGCTGTAATATCATTGCGTTCCTATTGGTCAGTGTTAGAGGAGCTCAGCTTAGCCTAGCTTAGCCTGACAGTTTAAAGGAACACTCCACTTTTTTTGAAAATAGGCTCATTTTCCAGCTCCCCTAGAGTTAAACAGTTGAGTTTTACCGTTTTCGAATCCATTCAGCCGATCTCCGGGTCTGGCTGTACCACTTTTAGCATAGCTTAGCATAGTTCATTGAATCTGATTAGACCGTTAGCATCTCGTTAAAAAATGACCAAAGAGTTTCGGTATTTTTCCTATTTAAAACTTGACTCTTCTGTAGTTACATCGTGTACTAAGACCGACGGAAAATGAAAAGTTGTGATTTTCTAGGCCGATATGGCTAGGAACTATACTGTCATTCCGGCGTAATAATCAAGGAACTTTGCTGCCGTACCATGGCTGCAGCAGGCGCAATGATATTACGCAGCGCCTGTGACCCCCTGCTTGCACAGGGAGCGTGCCTTGCAACCATGGAGACATTTGTGAGAGACGCTGCGTAGTATCATTGCGTCTGCTGCACCCATGGTACGGCAGCAAAGTTCCTTGATTATTACACCAGAATGACAGTATAGTTCCTAGTCATATCGGCCTAGAAAAAAGCAACTTTTAATTTTCCGTTGGTCTTAGTACACAATGTAACTACAGAAGAGTCAAGTTTTAAATAGGAAAAATATTGAAACTCTTTGGTCATTTTTGAGCGAGATGCTAACGGTCTAATCAGATTCAATGAACTATGCTAAGCTATGCTAAAAGTGGTACCGCCAGACCCGGAGATCGGCTGAATGGATTCGAAAACGGTAAAACTCAACTGTTTAACTCTAGGGGAGCTGGAAAATGAGCCTATTTTCAAAAAAAGTGGAGTGTTCCTTTAAGCCTTGTTGAGGCCTCGTTTACACTGTGCGCGTCTGCGGCGCGTTACGGCTGCGACGCGGCTACCGGAGCTGTTATGCGGGCGCTCTAGTCAATGCTCGTGTTTACACCAGCCGCGCCGCAGTGCGTTTTAGAAGCGTCCCAGAAGCGCCTCGACTATTTTTGACGGACGCCACGTCCAAGACGCGCAGCTCAAATACAAAATAAAGTCAAAATAATCACCCTGTGTAAACTCCTGCTCATATTTCACATCACTAGGAGGCCAGAAACTGACGACAAGAGATTCGAAGTAGAAAAACTTGAATTTTCTTTGTTCTTGTTGTCCATAACTGGACTTTTAAGTGTATTAACTTTGTCTGTAGGCTACAGCTAAATAAAGTATGGCATAGCAATAAACGCAATTAAACCAGACAAAATATAACCATTTAGCCATTAAAAACACGAAAAAAATCAATGAAAAAAACGTTAGACAGGCAAATCTCGTGGTCTCGCGAATCCAGCTGCTTCCCTTCTCAAATGCTTCTGGTGTGAGTTGACACCACTCAGAGGACGGAACAAAACCTTGCCAGAGCTGTAACGCACCGCAGACGTATGCAGTGTAAACGAGGCTTTAGCCTGCCCCGGACCAGGGTTGTGTTTCCCGAAAGCATCATTGGTGCACCATGGTCGTAAGTCCAATTTAACTCTATTGGTAATGACGGAATTTGCAACCATAGTTCGCTTTGGGAAATGCACCCCAGGTTAGTTTACCAGCATAAGTAACTGAGTTTGAACTAATTTAAGTTAGTTTTATGAAACAGAATTCACTGACAATAAGTCCGACTAACTAAAATAAGCCTGGCTTGTATTCTAATCTTGTTTTATGGAACAGCCCTCGGGATAAGCTGGTTTTATTCTTTTGTTTTTGAAAAAGCACCTCATTCTGAGTGGCAGAATTTAAGTTAATTTGAAGAATTAAGACGTTTTAAGTTAAATTCTGATGTTAGAATGTTTCAAAACTTCCTGGCTGAGAATATTTATGGAAGCTTGTTTCTGCCACAGAATAAACAATAAAACTGCAGTTTCAACTGGTTACATGCACTGCTGTCTATGCAAGTGTAAATTCTGGTATGAACACAATCTTTTCCTCTTTCTCCAGGATGAAGTGGCATGTTCTACTATAGTCTATGTTGAAACGGCATTCCCACCTGATCACACACAGAATGACGCAGTGGAGCTCACGGAGTGTAAATACCAATGCTGAATGCCCCATTTTAAACAGAATTCACATTCACAGCGTTTAGTCTAGTAATCGAGCTTATGTATTTTGCATGATACAGTACATGGGCAAATGGGGAGATGATCTTCTAATTAACATGTCTGTCTATTACAGTAATTTCTGTTAGAAAGCGTCTTAATCTCTTTTCCTGTATGGATGTTGATATGCTGGAACAGAGGAAGAACCTCACCAAACTATTGCCACAAAGTTGAAAGCATAGTAAAGTGAGACACTGTTCATTTGTCATCGCATACTAGTTTTATGATTGCCACAGTATTTTTTTCTTTCAGGTTGTTTTTTATTTTAGTCCTCATTTTATTAATTTAGTCCCCCATACTACTAATGAGCATTTTTGATTTATGTATTGAAACAGCCTTGTACAGTATATTTTGTGCAACATGTCTAAAACTGCTATAATGCCCTGCTTACTGACAACAACAAAAAAAAAAAAAAAAAACTGTCATGATCACTGTCATGTAATTTTTATAGAGAAATCCTGCTGTTAAAAAAAACTATTGGATGAAGGAAGGAAGAAATGAGAGTCAACAAGAATAGAGGAACAAGGAAAATATTTATGTTTCTGCCACTTTGTGTGTTTTCATCAAACCATGAAGTTGGTTTTGTTGTACATAAAAATTTGTTTCGCCAAGGAGCAGATGGACTCTTTACACCTCAATTTATTAATAAACATCGGTTAAATTGGGATTTGTTTTGTCAACTAGATGCTGGCAGTGTGCGAAGCTACATATGATGACAATAACATTTTCTTATTTTCTGAGTCAGTATCAAATATAGAAATAAATAAATACAAGAGAGAATATAAATACAAAATATAGGGCCATTAAGCCTTGTCTTGTGCTTGTCCGAGTAATGTTACTTGTCCGGAGAATTTTTATTTTATTTTTTATTTTGGGGTGTAAATAATATTTATTCTTCTTCAATATTCTCATCAGTGTTGTATTAGCTTTTACATATTTAAATCCGCATATTAATGATATTTACCACAAGGGCATTTTTTTCCTTTATAAAGGCCATTTTTCCTTAATCTTAAATGAATGCTTCATCTTTTATTTCAAATTCTTAAATTTGTTTAATAAATTAGAATCAATAAATTAATATCAAATTAAATCATTTACACTGAAAAACTACAAAAGCATTAAATAACGTTATTCTTTAAGTATATTTGAATATACATTACTAGTCAAATTTTGGAATGGTAAGATTTTTTAATGTTTTTGAAGTATGTGTCTTCTGCTCACCAAGGTTTCATTTATTTGATCCAAAATACAGTAAAAACAGTAATATTGTGAAATATTTTTACAATTTAAAATAACTGTTCTATTGGAATATGTTTTAAAATGCGATTTTAAAATGCAATTTATTTCTGCATTGGCAAATCTGTATTTTCAGCATCATTACTCCAATCTTCAGTGTCACATGATCCTTCAGAAATCATTCTAATATGCTGATTTGATGCTCAAGAAACATTTATTACTATTATCAATGTTGAAAGGGTCAAAGACGAATAGGGGGTTTCAAGCATCAAAAAAATAAAAGTGTAATACAGCTTTAAATTTAGTTTTTTTCCAGTACATTAGAATGTGTCCTGTTTAATTTTGTTTTTCTGAGCACAAAATAAAGACTATAATACATTTTTTTTTAGCATGATTTAAAGAAAACACCCACTAAAATGTCATTCAGTGTAACAATATAGTGGGTATGGAAAGTATTCAGAACCCCTTAAATTTTTCACTCTTATATTGCAGCCATTTGCTAAAATCATTTAAGTTCATTTTTTTTCCTCATTAATGTACACACAGCACCCCATATTGACAGAAAAACACAGAATTGTTGACATTTTTGCAGATTTATTAAAAAAGAAAAACTGAAATACCACATGGTCCTAAGTATTCAGACCCTTTGCTCAGTATTTAGTAGAAGCACCCTTTTGATCTAATACAGCCATGAGTCTTTTTGGGAAAGATGCAACAAGTTTTTCACACCTGGATTTGGGGATCCTCTGCCATTCCTCCTTGCAGATCCTCTCCAGTTCTGTCAGGTTGGATGGTAAACGTTGGTGGACAGCCATTGTTAGGTCTCTCCAGAGATGCTCAATTGGGTTTAAGTCAGGGCTCTGGCTGGGCCATTCAAGAACAGTCACGGAGTTGTTGTGAAGCCACTCCTTCGTTATTTTAGCTGTGTGCTTAGGGTCATTGTCTTGTTGGAAGGTAAACCTTCGGCCCAGTCTGAGGTCCAGGATATCCCTGTACTTGGCCGCATTCATCTTTCCCTCGATTGCAACCAGTCGTCCTGTCCCTGCAGCTGAAAAACACCCCCACAGCATGATGCTGCCACCACCATGCTTCACTGTTGGGACTGTATTGGACAGGTGATGAGCAGTGCCTGGTTTTCTCCACACATACCGCTTAGAATTAAGGCCAAAAAGTTCTATCTTGGTCTCATCAGACCAGAGAATCTTATTTCTCACCATCTTTAGCAAACTCCATGCGGGCTTTCATGTGTCTTGCACTGAGGAGAGGCTTCTGTCGGGCCACTCTGCCATAAAGCCCTGACTGGTGGAGGGCTGCAGTGATGGTTGACTTTCTACAACTTTCTCCCATCTCCCGACTGCATCTCTGGAGCTCAGCCACAGTGATCTGTGGGTTCTTCTTTACCTCTCTCACCAAGGCTCTTCTCCCCCGATAGCTCAGTTTGGCCGGACGGCCAGCTCTAGGAAGGGTTCTGGTCATCCCAAACGTCTTCCATTTAAGGATTATGGAGGCCACTGTGCTCTTAGGAACCTTAAGTGCAGCAGAAATTTTTTTGTAACCTTGGCCAGATCTGTGCCTTGCCACAATTCTGTCTCTGAGCTCTTCAGGCAGTTCCTTTGACCTCATGATTCTCATTTGCTCTGACATGCACTGTGAGCTGTAAGGTCTTATATAGACAGGAGTGTGGCTTTCCTAATCAAGTCCAATCAGTATAATCAAACACAGCTGGACTCAAATGAAGGTGTAGAACCATCTCAAGGATGATCAGAAGAAATGGACAGCACCTGAGTTAAATCTATGAGTGTCACAGCAAAGGGTCTGAATACTTAGGACCATGTGATATTTTCTTTTGTAATAAATCTGCAAAAATGTCAACAATTCTGTGTTTTTCTGTCAATATGGGGTGCTGTGTGTACATTAATGAGGGAAAAAAATGAACTTAAATGATTTTAGCAAATGGCTGCAATATAACAAAGAGTGAAAAATTTAAGGGGGTCTGAATACTTTCCGTACCCACTGTATATCAAAAAATCATGTTAGGCATATTTAAACAATAATGATGTGATGACATATTAAAAGACTCTATTTAGGCATCACAGTGCAGCAATCAAATACTTATTAATTGTAAATTTTAAATTTTTATACTTTGCCACTATCCTTCAAACCACTAGGTTTTACACATTTGCAACAAGAAGTTTTTGTAAGGAATTAAAAATTATTTAAAATATAACACAATTTAATATGATCACATATTCTTTTATATACTTTAATAAGTACAGGTCAAAATAAGTATATTGTTTAATTTTTACATAAATATTTCCATTACACTGAATGACCATGGTTTGTTACTCTGAATGATATTTTGCCAAAAAGGGAGATAATATTGTCATTGTCCCCATAATTGCAATGTTTTTAGTATTAGTCTGTTAGTTTTAATAATATTCTTACAATATAATATAATATAATTTGGAATATAATAACTTAATATTAAATGTAAGCAGAAGCAGATGTTGAAAAATAATAAGCATTTTCTTCTACTGTTCTGATGCTCCTGCCATGTTAGCTTAGCTTGTCACTTGGTTTTGCCAAAGGAAAAAAATTGTCACAATTGTCCCACTATCACGTGCAGGGGTGGCCTTTCTTCTCCTATGAATGGGTCATAGAACTACAAAAAGAGTTTTAAATTCATGATTTAATATTAATGATATTTTTATTTATGTAATATTTTAATTCTAGGTGTTTATTTATGTAAATGCTGCATGATGTGATGTTTTAATGGGAACCCCTGGTGTTAAGACTTGTATGGCTTAATATAATGTGAATGATGTCTCTTACTGAAATATGTAGTAGAAAACCCATGAAAGATTTACATTATTTAAAAAATCCATGACATATTTGGACCACCATTTTGTTTAGGTACACAGTACGTCCTATGTCAATGACATCAGATGGCTCTCACTGCTCTACTGACACTACCCTGTTGCTATTTTTACCACAACACAACTCAGAATATAATATACGATGCCACATTGTGCAGCTTTTGGTTGTAATTTTCAGTCGATGAACCACAAGAGAAGCGATGTAAGTCTTCACTAATTTACTAGCGATAAGAATTGGAAGTTGTGAAGAATGTGGACAAATAAAACTTCCCAAAGACCCGTGTCTTTGTTTTCTCCACTTAAAGGAACACTCCACTTTTTTTGAAAATAGGCTCATTTTAAATTGCTCATTTTCTGGCATTACCACTTTTAGCATAGCTTAGCATAGTTCATTGAATCTGATGAGACCAATAGCATCTCGCTCAAAAATGATCTAATCAGATTCAATGAACTATGCTAAGCTATGCTAAAAGTGGTACCGCCAGACCCAGAGATCGGCTGAATGGATTCGAAAACGGTAAAACTCAACTCTAGGGGAGTTGGAAAATGAGCCTATTTTCAAAAAAAGTGGAGTGTTCCTTTAAACTCTGATGATTTTGAAACTTTTAGTAGACCACAGCTGAAAAAGCTTAAAGTTGCCAATGGGGATATAAGTGTATGCTTTAACCAAATGCCGCACCTGTCGTGGAGTCTGACGAGGGCCGCCCATAACACATCTAGATTGAGACAGACTGCCTTAAAGCTTGTGTCTGCTGTGATGCACGAGATATCTGTGATCACATAAAACAGTATCATCTTCTCAGCATGTTTAACTGTGTGTAATGCATTCAGGTGAGACATCAGATGATTTTCACACGTCAGTCATACAACAGTATTTCAAATAGCCACAGAGTCATTGCACGTCTTCGATGTTTTCATCCTCACTAATTTTGCGCTCTGGCTCAAATTGAAAAGGCCGATCTGGTTTTAAAAAGAACCTCGCAGATATTAAGACCTGTATGTGTTACTAGATTACCGTTGCACCAAAACATACAGATGCAGAAGAAAAAGTATCAAAGGGATCAGGGCTAAAGTGGAGAGAACAAAGACACAGTTAGGAAGTTTTATTCGTCCACATTCTTCACAACTTCCTATTCTTTTCTCCTCTTAATGCTAGTAAAGCATTAAAGACTTACATCGCTTCTCTTGTTGCCCTTCAACTGGAAATTACAACCAAAAGCTGCACAATGTGGCATTGTATATTATATTCAGAGTTGTGCTGTGGTAAAAATAGCAATATGACATTGTCAGTAGCTCACCGAGAGCAACCATTTGACGTCATTGACGTGGAATGCACTGTGCACCGAAACAAAATGGTGTCCCCATAGTACAAATATGTATGGATTTCTAACATAAAAATCTTTCATGGGTTTTCTACTACATATTTCAATAAGAGACATCATTTATGTTATATTAAGCCATACAAGTTTTAACACCAAGTTCTCTTTAAGGAAGCAACTGTGTGTATTTGTGTGTGTGTGAAGCGTCTGTGGTTTCATGTGCAAAATGACATCTCACAAATGTAAGAATATATAAAGATGTGAGATTCGCAAGAGCTACTGATCTGCTTCACTCAGGCTTTTTACACAACAAACATTACAAAGATGAGCTCATAAAACAGAGTATAATAAATAAAATAAAAAACAGGGGCAAGTCAGAAGCATTTTCATGCGAACCTGGAGAAATAACTGTGGTCATCTGTGTGCCCTAGATGAGTGAGCATCTGTCTCCACTTCAAAACTTCTCTTCTTGTTTCTTCTGAAGGTTTGTGGCTTGTTTTAGATTTAGACATGAGGCCAACCACAACCTATAACTATAAATAAACAAGCCATGCAGTATATTAACAAAGCAGTCTAAACTTTTAAAACTAGATGTTTTTTTTATTTATGACTCATTTGATGATTTATTTAAAGAATATTTGACCCCACACCACCAATATAGTCCTGTTTGATTATTTGCTTAAATATTGCTTAAATTTGGGAAAATAAAATACAGAGATGTATCAGGAAACAGGAGGTTGGAGTTTCTGAAACGTAAGAGCTAACAGGAACTAAAAAAAGAAGAAGAAAAAAACAATACCCACTCAAAGTCGTGCAATTAGTGAGTGAGAACCAGCCATGAGGGACCATTTATATCTTTTCTTCTTTATGATTCAATTTAGTACTGGTAAGTTAAGACTTTTATTGATTTATCTTTTAATTTATGAGGAACTGGTGTGAGATCAGTGTGATGTAGTTTTCTAAGATAGGACTCAGGAGGGCAGCTTCTTCTTTTCTTAAATGTGAAATAAAAATTAATTAATAAAAATAAAACTGAATGTGATGAGATTTGAGCAACATTGTCTTTCTGTGTTTATTAAAAGTTGCTAAGGTTTGAATGAAGGCCCTCACAACATTTTCAAAATCATCTTAATTTACATTAACATAACTTACATTACATTAAACTACAAGTTTCAGATCAAAAATCCTTCAGAGAATAAGTTGTTGATATTAAAATGCCAAATGCCGTAAGTCCAGTTCCTTCAAAGAGAATTACAGTGAGATCTAATAAGCACAATAAAGTGCTGCTCATGAACAGAAACCTGAAGGCTCTTCTCAGCTTTTTTCCTGATTATTATACATTCCAGTAAAGCCCATTTGTAAGTTTTTGACAAGCTCTCTTGTTTGCAGGCTGTTTTCTTTCAAATGAGCGTCAGACAATAGAAATAACAGCTTACACAGGTGGTTCAGTGGTGCTGCCCTGCTCCTGCGCTCATCCTCAGTCTACAGCCAAGACATTCACATGGCAGTTTAAACACAGTAGAGAACGATGGATTCAAGTATTAGAGGATGAGAAGTACAGCGGCAGACGTGTGCTGTTTAATCAAAGTTCTCCACAAAATCTGTCTCTTCTCATTTCTGGTCTCAGAATGGAGAATCAAGGGGTTTATAAGTGTAAGACTGAACAATATACATCCATTCATTTAACAGTGAAGGGTAAGTGATGCTTCTTCTAGAAATATGAATCACTCTTGTTAGACATGATTGACAGCTCAGGAATAGACATTCAATTGTTCTTTGCAAAATTATTATTTCAGAATGAAAAAAAATAAACTAAGAAATTCAGAGAACCAGTGACAGACTTTAAATTGTACATTCATTGACCTTTGAGTTTCACTTGTGTTCTTACTACAATGTAGGTCATTAATGGCTTTTTTCTTCTATTAATACTTTTTTAGGCTGTGATTTGGTTCAGAACACAGAGGCAACGATCGCGGTGACTGGATATGCAGGAGGGTCTGTGGTTCTGCCCTGCTCATGCTCTGAACTACTGACTAAACCTGAACAGATACAATGGATGTATTTTGTAGAAAACACTTTTAAGGAAATTTACCCAAATGAAACGTCTGAGAAGCACAAGAACAGAGTCAAACTGTTAAATCAAACATCTCCAGGAAATCTCTCTCTACACATATCAGCACTGACCGCAGAGGACGAAGGAGACTATTATTGTTCTGTCTTGTCTCAAATAGTCTACTCCAGACTTCAAACAGTCTCCTACAGACTTCGTGTTGAAGGTAGTTTTGTTGTTGATGTTACTTTGATCGTCATTACTACTGATTTTATGAGGAATAAGGTAAACTTGTAGGGTGACATGCTGTTTGCATTGTTATATTATCATTGACAGTTACTCTCGGGACAGAGAAACCACACATCCATACATCCATCAGTTTATCAACACATCAACCTTCACACCAAACACAAGAACTTCCACCACCTCAACAACCACACCACACACCTCAATGTAAGTCATTTTCATTATACTACAATTACAATATTTTATCATTATCTTTCATCATTTTTAAAAGTTCCCTATGTAACTTTTTAAAAAATTACCAAAATTTAAATAATGGGTCAATACTAGGGATGCACGATACCATTTTTTAAGGACCGAGTACGAGTACCGATACTTTTTTTTCTAGTACTCGCCCTAGTACTCCGATGCCTATACATTTATTAATTTCTCTCTCTCTCTCTCTTTTTTGGTGATGTTGCAGTTTTCCAAGCACAACACAGTGAGACTAATGAATGTAGGACAGCTTCTTCATGAAAAAAGTAATAATTTTTATGTGCTTGTCACAAACTTAAAGAACAAAAATTTCACAGTGTCCAATAACCTTCAAATGGCATAATTACCAATATATATAATTGTTGTTATATAAAAAGAAATTTACAAACAATACAACAAATACTATAGAGATATAAATTAAATAAACTTGTTTTCCAGATACAGTAGGTTTATTTACCATGTATACATTTATTTAACATATTTTGTTTTATTAATATTAATGACAAATATAGGCTACAGTCCCTTTAAGAACGAATCCATGGATACTGACACATATCCTGTTTTCACTTTTCACCCAAATGTTTACGTCCTTAAGCCATAACCGACTGTACTTACGTGAGATTCTCCACACGATGGACATTTTGACAACTGTGTGCATTTGACCATTCAGGCGCGAGGAGAACTGATCTCGCACTGTCTGAGAGAACTGGGATTGAGAGAGAGAGAGAGAGAGAGAGAGAGAGAGAGAGAGAGAGAGAGAGAGAGAGAATTGAATTTAAAATGTTATTTATTACAAATTACCAAAACAGTTCACAAAATATAAATCATCTCATAGAAAAGTGAAAATTACAGGGAATGTGCAAAAAACAATTCATCTTCAAACACTGAGCACAATGCTCCTTTGCTGCACCATTTTAGTTTAAAAAACAAAAGATCATCCATAGATTTGTAAAAATTAAAATCAATCAACACTCTAGACTTTACAAGAGATGAAAACAAGACAGTAACATTTTGTCCGGGCTTCTGTTCAATCCTGTTTTTTTCTGCTTGAGTAAATAGTTAGCTAGCTAGACACGTAACACGTCTTTTCTGCACATATTTGATACCCAAAATAAAAGTTTCCATTGAAAATATTTCATTAAAACAGTCAAAAAGATTTCCTTCTGAACCAAATCACAGCCTAAAAAAATATTTATACAAGAAAAAAGCCATGAATGACCTACATTGTAGTAAGAACACAAGTGAAACTCCTTTTTTCGGGAGGAGTGTAAGGACAGCTCTAGGCCAGCCGCCCTTCAGCCAAGCTTTCACTGAGCACCATGAGCAAATCCTCCCCCAACACTGTCCAGAAAGACTTATAAAAGTCTACTGGGAGACCATCGATGCCAGGAGCCTTCCCAGCCTCCATGCCCTGAAGGGCCTTGTACAACTCGTCCAGGCTCAAAGCCTTACTGAGTTTCTCATTGGCTTCGACAGACACCTGTGTCAAGTTTCCAAAAAAGACATTTTCAATGTCAGGCTCTGCAACACATTCACATCTGTACAGCTTTTCATAGAAACAAACTGCTCTCTTTCTAACGTCAATAGGGTCAGCTAATAATATGCCGAACTCAGAACACAGCCTGTGAATAAGTCGTTTCTGACCATTCTTTAAAGAAAAATTTAGTTGGAGCATCCATTTGGTCAATATTTTGAAACCGGGACCGAACCAGAGATCCTTGCACCTTAACCCCTAAAAGATCACTAAGCTGAGTTTTTTTCATTGAGAGACCCTCCAAAACATTATTCTCCCCGGTCGAATCAGCTAACTCTTGAAGTTTGACTATTGATGTCTCAAATTTTCATTGATCTTGATAACTGTGCAGTGATGTTTCGAGTTTACTGTTGACAAAATTGTTCAATTTGCACCTTGCCAAAATCCCACCACTGCCTTAAAGTTTGGAAAGAGTTCTTTGTAGCTCTGAAAGTTTCCCAAAAATACTTAAAAGTTTCCTTAAAATTGTTATCATTAAGCAAAGAACTACTGAAATGCCAGTAAGCACTACTTGGTTTAATTGAATTTAAAATAAAAGAACAGCACACCATACTATGATCAGAAAAACTAACAGGGACAATAAAAGACTTGCTAAAAATACCACAATGGTGTTTAAAACCTGTAAAACCTATCCGACCTAGCCAAAGATATAACATTGTCACGAGTATGAGACCAAGTATATTGTCTTAGATTGCCATTAAAATGTCTCTATATGCCACACAGCTCATGTGTTTTAATGACTTGTATAAGTCTCTTATGTTAGGGTTCATGGGGTTCAATGTGATTCCGATCAAGGTTTTGCTCTGTACAATTAAAATCACCCCCCAGAAACAGAAACTCTTCACCATTACAATTCTGTAGGGTTGAATTGAGCGTACTTAAAAACAACATTCTTTCAACCCCTGAGGTAGGAACATAAATAAAAACCAAAACATGATTTTCAAAAAGAGCTTTAACCTTTAAAAGTCTGCCCTTTACAACCTCTTCAATATCATGAGAAACTGGCTTAAAGCTTTTCGAAAATAAGACGGCAACACCTCCACTAACAGCAGTATTGTGACTTAAAATAGAGATACCGTCCCATTCCCTTGACCAATCTGCAGCATTCTTTAAATCGCTGTGAGTTTCTTCAAGAAAAACAACATCTAGTTTTTTCTGCTTGAACAATTCATATAGCATAACTCTTTTTCTCACATCTCTAGCTCCATTCACATTCACTGAAGCAACACTAACCTCACCCATAAGAGATAAGAGAAAAAACAGTACAAGCAAGCCACTGAATAATATCAAATTAACTCTTTTCATTAAGCCCTTGTCTTTTCAATAAATTGTTTAATGTCAGGAAAATACTCATTTACTCATACCCCTCTTCTGTTTTTCGATGATTTAAGAAATAGTTTAATATCATCCACTTCATAACTACGACTCACACATTCACTCTGTGAAAGAGAGAAGCTGGAATCTGACTCACTGTCGCTCTCTGAGTCACCCTGGTCTTCACATTCAGCTATATCTGTTTTCTTTGCAAGTCTCGAATCGCAAGTATTATCACTCTTCTTTCATTTTAAAGGTACTTTAAACATTGTCTGTTCTGCATCCATGTAAATGCCATCATTCTCACATGCTTCAAAAGAACCCGCGGGCCTAGCATCATCTGTCATTTTAACTCGTCACTAATAAATGGAGGAACATTAGACAGCATTACCTTCTTAGATGGCATCGATAGAGGGAGAACAGGCGTAAATAAACCATCAATAGTAATCCCCTGTTCAACTAGCTCATTTGCTTTGTCAACAGTGTTTAGAAAAATGACAGTTGCATTATTCATTTTTGATGCTGACAAAATACATTTATAGCCCACAACTTCTCCTATTGCCATACAACAATCCTCTACACTCACCGCAGACGCCACCTTCACTGCATGACGCAGCGTGAGTGTACGGGAAAATTTGCGCACCTCCATGCAAACTCTGACCCATGCGTACGAACATTTTGGAGACAGAGCAGTTTGGCGACACCGATGGTGAGCTGAGGGACTGACGGCAGATGAAGAAAAACCACTTTAAATCCTCATTATGAGTCATAATCATAAATACAGTGCATGTTCACAATAACAGTTTAAATATATAAAAAAATGATTTAAACTCGCACGGAAACTCACGTTTTCATTTTGATATACACATTTACATTAATATTACACTTTCACTAATGGCGATAAGCACTGAAATTTCATTGCGCAGTCATTACAGAGAAGTTAATCAAACAGGAGGTGTTGATGTCATGTGAAGGATCAGATACAATTTGAGGAAAACGATAAGATTTGCACGTTTCCTTACTTCAGTGACGTGCCAAGACAGTTGTATTTACACTGCAATAAATAAGTAGACCTATAAACTTCCTAAAAGATATGTTCACCTTATCACCAAAACTGCATAAATTTGATTTAAATTGTTTAAAACAATTAAAATACTATTTGGCCAGTGGAAATGAATGAATCAACTCTATTTTAAAATCATTATCTTAAGTATTTTATACAATTTCGTTTTTATGCATATTTTGATATATTTATTCTAAAGCATAAGAATATTGGATGATTTTTAGCAATATAATGTGTATGGCACAAATGTTAACCATGGTGTCACGTGGGTGGGAATATGTATGGAAATGATATGCAGATGAGGTTAAGCATAGTAAAACTACGCCTCATAAGCTCCATATATGGTGATTTCGGGGAGGAGACAGGGTGGAGATGCACGTACGCACAATCTTCTACTGACTGGGATTTATAAAGGGATTTGTGCGCAGGTTCTGGCGTATGCATGGTTTTATAAATCTGATTTTTTTTGTGCGTACAGCAGAATCTAGCTTTTGTGCGTACGCACACTTTTAGGATGAAATCCACGCAAAGCTTTATAAATGAGGCCCCTGGTCTGTGTCATTCAGCGCAATTCCGCCTATCCCGCCTTCACTAATCGATAACGAATTGTGACTTTTGCAATGCAGTTTGCAATGTGTGGGTTGTCATCATTAATTTTGAAGTATTTCCACACCTCTGAGGCTGACATTGTTTCTGCTGCTGCCACCGGTGTCTCTGTGCACGAACAATTCTGTCAGTTACGTCACGTGAGGTATCGGTCTTTGGTATCGGGGGTACATGAGCTTGGTATCGGGCCCGATACCAATACTAGTATTGGTGCATCCCTAGTCAATACATCATCAACCCTTACAAAAAGTGTTTCTGTCTTACCGATTCACAATGGTAAGCCTATTACAAGTGTTTATATTTTAGAACTCTCTGGATGGATTTCACTTATTTCATCAAGTACAACATCTTTGTTCATCCTGGAACAACTGTCAGGGTTCTTTTCTGTCACTTTTTTTTTCTGCTTTAACCCTCTGGGGTCTGAGGATTTTTGTGGCCCTGGAGAAGTTTTTACATGCCCTGACATTTGTGCTTTTTTCAGTTGTTCATAAACATATTAATGGAAAAAATGTCATTACACTGTATTCAGCACAAACTTGGCTACCATAATATGTGAGGAACATGTATGAACATGTTTGTATTTTTGAAGGAATAACGTTTATGCGTGGTTATTGAAAAAACAAAAAACTTAAGTCACTGAAATAAGGCCACAAAACTAATATTATATATGTGACTTCTGGGTATTGAAGGTTGTAGGACTAGAGTTTTTGCTTCAAAACAATGTAAAAATTATCCTGCCTACTCGTTCATATAAAACAATATAGAGATTTACATTTTGTAAGACACTTTTTGTCAATAAACACAGTATGCATGGAGGCGTGAATCTTAATGAATAATGCTGTGATTCACACCTGAGAAGACAAAGACCTGCATAATGAGCCCTTTCAGTCAGGTAGACTATGTGAAAAAACCCTCTGTGAACATGCTGATAACAGGAATACGTAAATATAATGTCCACTCTTGACAAAAAAACATGATTTTTGTGATCTCATGCATGCACGTATTATTGCACATGTGAAGAAAATTTTGTGTAGGCCTATTATAGTTTAAATTACCAGTCAAAAGATTGGACGCATTACTATTATAATGTTTTTTAAAGAAGTCTCAAGTTTCTAACCAAATAATGGTTTTCTATTTTAATATACTTTATTAATGTGCAGTTGACAAACTATACATCATTAAAAAGATCTAAGACTCAAGCTTCACATTTTGACCTCTGTTTTACTCTTATAGTGACTGCAATTTGTTAATAGCCTATGTGTCAGGAGTTATGAATATGAAAAACGGAGTCGTTAGCTTTGACAAAACAACATCCATCAGGGCTTTTAGCTTAAAAGCATGAAAATTTGGAGAAATACTGATGGATTCTCATGTTTATGTCAATTTTCTATACAGAGGAGTAATATTTATTCAATACTTATTGTCATCACTATGAGCACTGGATACTGTTTCCAATTCATACTTGCAGCCGGAGGGCGCTCTGTGCACATTTAGTCCACAAATGTCTCTAATGAAGAACAGGCATACCATGTGACATTCCAGGAACTAACAGAGGCTTCCAGAGATCGCTAACCATGGCTATAACATGCAGATAAACAATTTTGAAGATAATAAATACACGATTGTGACGATATATACATGTATTGCCTCAGAATTTGCGTCTGAATAGCGCTTGCTCCATGGGCGTGGCCGCATTAGCGGTTAATGAGCTGACTCACGGACGTCTGACATGTCTCTCTTTTCATTCAGATTACATAAACAGAGAATTATTTAAAACCTGACATTTCAACGTTTCTTTAGACATAAGTCTAATTTTTGTGCGATTAGTATTCTCTAAGTTACAGTTCATTTTCTGAGGACTATCAGATTGGACTTCATTCAGAGGGAGACGAGAGATCATGCATCATGATAGTTTTCTTTATTTTGCAAAAAGCACAAAATTTTGTTTTTACTCTGAGTGTACACAAATAAAAGAAGATATTTCACAGATTTAAATGGTGTATAACTCTTAATTGTATGTGCAAAATTGACAGAGTATTTTGAGTCTCTTCATACTGATAAGAAAAAAGCAAGGTGGTATCGCCGGCACGACCAGCCGACCCCTGAGTGTTAAAGTTGGGCATTTTAACATGTGGGCCAATGAGACTCTGCTCTCTTTTGGAGCCTGTCCCTAGCGGACAGTCGATGAATCGCAGTTTAAGTCACTTCCATATTGGCTTCAAGAGAAACTGGGGGAGGTTGCCGCTTGGTCTAACCGGGCAAAATCAGGACATGCCATACACACGTCACTCGCCTGTGTGTCTCTTCATATCCATAAAAAAAGAAAAGTTGCTCCAGCTACTTTGACACATGTACCATGGTGTGGAAGTGGCATAGGTTAGTTATCACAACCAGCAATAAAGTTTGACATGGAGCATGCTAAATCTCTAACCTCGGAGGAATTAGAACAGAGGAGTCTATTGGCAAAAAGATACTGCGACAGAGCTCGTAATAGAATGAGAATCAACATGGACTTGGCTTTTCGGATTTGAAATGTTGTAAAAGTAATGAGGACATGCTGTTTTTTAATACTCAACAGGCGAGTAAGGTTAGGTATTTTATTGAACAGATAAATTGTAATATGTAGCTCTCTAACAGAGTTATCTATTGTAAAAGATCATATTAATTTGCAGTCACGCAGAGCCAAAATACAACAAAACAATGTTCTTACGCAAAATGCATGCAGTTTTGTTTCTAACCAGAAGTTAAATAGTGTTCATTTAATTGTGCGTGCAGCTTTTATTGTATCAAAGTGTGGAATATTTGTACTGAATTTGAAAACAAAAATGCATTTGTCATTAACAGATGTTTTCATTTTGTTGGGGGTGATTCTCTCAGTACTGTTACTGGCATTACTGGCATTTATCTACTGGAGATGCAGAGGTACGTGAACACAATCACACGTTCTTTACAGATATACTTGTAAATGACCAGCTGTGTACTCTTGAAACACTATAGAATAATAGGCACAAAACCAACGACTATTGAAACCCAACATTTAGATGAATTTCTCTGATGTTTAAAATTGACATTAAAACATTCTGGCTAAAATGTTTTATGTTGTAGGAGGCAGAAATGTGAAAAAGGTGACCAGGGATGAAGATGAACTAAATAGAGAACAAGACGTTATGGTCAGCACAAACTCACTATTGCACAATGGCTACGTAACTTACTGAATACTGTGTCAGAAATCACCCCATCTTTTCCCCTCTCTCCAGGATGACGTGACGTATTCTGCTGTAGTCCATGTTAAAACTGCAGCCACACCAGCTCACACAGAGAGTAACCCAGCTGATCACACCGAGTACACCCCAATAAACTTAAATGCTAATCGTCAAGAAAGAATATAGTCAATTTAATGGTGAGCCTTTTAAAGAGATTGAAACAACCATGTACATTTTATTATTGAGGGATTTGTGTAACCTCAGATTGAGAAGAAAACCTGTTTATTGTTTGGAGGTTCTTTCAGAATTTATTTTAAATCAGGACTAGAGAATTAAGGAGTTGCATGTTTCTAGTTTCAGAAAGCTGAGCACTAATAGAGGAAAAAAGAAATGAGTCACACCGTGTGCATGCACTTTCACCAAATGAGATCATTTGGTGAAAGTGCATGCACACGGTGTGACTCATTTCTCACAAACCATAGTGTCGGATTTAGCAGTTGACATATTTAATGTTTATTGATCTCATAGTGAACAATTCATCCATATGTTTCATATTTTAAAACTTCACTTTTTTTTCTAAAATGTAAATTCAATTTTTTTTTAACTTTGTCCTAACTTCTAATGAAAACAGTAGACTTCTCTCTGATAAGAACTTCTCGAGTCATTTTGTCCTCATAAACCCCTCTTTTCGTACAATCGACTGCAAGCTCGCATCCAGATCCGCCTCCATCCGATCAACAACCAATGGATAGAACCATGTCCCCTCCATCCATTTTTTTTTTTTTTTTTTTTTTACTTTTCCATTAATTCGTTTCACTCTTTCATAAGATGAATAAGTGACTTGTTTACCAATTCAGCCTCATTGTTTGGATTTTTCATTTTTCAGTTGTACTCTTAAATGTATTATTAGTATGGTATTATTACTGATATGTTATTATTGACAGAAACAGAGTTATTGCCCAAGGGGGAAAAAAAGTATATTACAATGGAAATAATAATAATAATAATAATAATAATAATACACTATTTATTATAAATGGAAAATTATTTAATAAAAATGACTAATTTTGTTCTTTAATCAAGTCACTTATATTTGTCATACCTCTCCACCACACATAAAATAACTAACCCTTAAAGGGCATATTGCAGGTTAGAGCATCAGTGATTCAATGTATAGAAAAATAATGTAGGAACTAGATTTTCTTTCAAATACACGTATAAATACGCTACTTGGGCTTCTGGGGCCGGTTGCACCAGCTGGACGTAAAAAAGTTGGGTGTAAGCTCTATGCTGGACTTAGTTATGTCCAGCTTTCCGATTAATATTCACACCTGTTGCACCATCTAAAACTACGACTAGACTATGCGCGTACACGCTGGCATGTTCTACAGCACTGTTAGTTGAGATCAATTTCAAAATGGATGTAAAACAATTCAAGGCAATGAATTCATGCAGTTTTAAAGTACATATATAAAGTATAGATTACCAGAAAATGGGCTAGTCGACCGTTATAACCGTGAATAATTTAAACGGCAGCATACGTTACAATCAGATTAAAACGCTAAAAACTGGTGTAATTTAATTTTAGTTAATAAATTCATTACCATTTTCATCTGTTATACTAATTTTAACAGAAAATTCAGAAATTACTATTTAAAAAAAGCTTTAATTTAAAAAGCTTACCTGTTTGGAGCAGAACTGGGCGGTGCAGTCGAATCCGGAACGACAGCTCATTAGCGATGCAGTTCCAGCAGTCTCATTGGTTAGAATTAATCACGTGATGACGCCATCTCGCGTATTACTAATAATATATATATTTTTTTTTTTTTTTTTTTTTGCCATTTCAGAAATATATAAAAATATCAAATTCATCAGTGATGTATTTATTATGTGTATATAATTTATATATTTTGCTATTTTTGTCTTTTTCTTTTAATAACTCGAGTTCGAAATAAAATGACTACTACTATTACATATATATATATATATATATATATATATATATACACACACACACACATAACTGATGAATACCAATGATAATAGTGAACAAATCCATCATTGATCAACCATTTACATTGTTTTATTGTGACAAATAAGTTAATTTTAATAAATATGGTAACACTTTCTATTAAGTCTATGCTTATAATGAATTTTAGCTCCATTTATACTTATTTATGAGTAGACTAAGTATTCTATAACTATATTATAAACTATACTATAATACTATAAAGACTCATTAAGACTGCATTAAAAGAACAGTTATAGTTACATTTATATTATTTTTATAATTACTTTTAAGTCATGCATTTGCTTTTTCAATGCGCATGCTCATAATCCATTACACTGATTTCTAAGTATTAATTAGTCAGTCGATTCCATGAATGTATTTATAAAGATGCAACCTGCATCGTTATTAATGTTATATTACAATGACATTTTAGTAATTCAGATTTATTTCTGTCAAATAAGTGAATATATTGTTATTAATACCAGTGTTGTGTTTTTATAAATACATATTGTGAGTGATAATAGCTACTAACCTCTATAAATGCATTGTTGAAGGCTTTAAGTAAAGTCAAAACATAGGATGCAATTTTCCTAAAGTAAATGTTAAGTAATCATGAGGTTGTGTATCATTATATATTTTAAGTTGTTTTGCAAATGTAACTAATGAACAATAATTCCAATAAAAAAATTTAAAAAAAAAAAAAAAAAGTCTTTTTAATGTTACATACTAGCAAAACACTGCAACAATATTTTTTAAAGGAACAGGGGAACAGCTGCTACAAGCAAACAGGCAAAGACAGTACTTGTCTTGCTATCTTCTTGACTGTGTGCAGTTTTAGTTAAGTATGGTGTGGGCTGTTGAATGTAATGACATTTATGACATTTTACTGAATCGTTAAAAAATAGTTTGATTAACACTGAGCCTTGAGCGTCTAATCTTAAAACAATGATTTATGTGCTGTTAACATGGTGGGCTGCCCACAGGAAACCCTCATGTTGGCCCCACAGTGAAAAACTTCTGTGGGCCCTGTATGAGATAACCCACCGGGGGGCCCATGTGGGTTTTCTGTGGGCAAACCCACAGTGGGTTGCACAGAGTAAACCCTCATGGGGGCCCAAATGGGCAAAACTGCTATGGGTCCCGCATGGGCTAACCCACTGGGGACCCGTGTGGGTCTTCTGTGGGCAAACCCACAGTGGGCTTGCCCACAGAAAGCCCATATGGGGCCCCAAAGGGTTTGCCCTTGCCCACACTGTCCCACAGAAAACCCACACTTACCCACAGTGGGCCCACACTGGCATGTTTGCTGGGGGAGTAACGTTATTGATTGCTAGTAACATAAACTTTGATCAGGCGTATATCACACTCGTTAATATCCATCCATACTAACGTTATGTGCTATATTTCTCATCACGACTGATTTGGTAGTTAGCAAATGTAAAAAAACAAAACAAAAAAACAAACACAAGACTTAACGGTGCACAATTGACGTTTTTATCGAGCTGCATCTCTAACGGATCCGTGATCATGTCTCCCACCGGCGGACGAACATAAGTAGTGTCAAGTCAAGTCAAGTCACCTTTATTTATATAGCGCTTTTTACAATGTAGATTGTGTCAAAGCAGCTTTACATTGATAACTGGTACATTGTTTGACTGCACAGCAGCTCTTAAAGAATAGTGTCAATGCAGGCAGATCAAAAGCACTGTTGAATATCAAAATGTCAAGTCAAGTGTCCCCAACTAAGCAAGCCAGAGGCGACAGCGGCAAGGAACCCAAACTCCATCAGGTGACATCAGGTGGCAGACAAGTGGCAAATTGGTGTTAAAATGGAGAAAAAAACCTTGGGAGAAACCAGGCTTAGTCGGGGTGCCAGTTCTCCTCTGGCCAACAGTGCTTTGTTACAATTCAGGTTGCTATCATAAGTCCAATAGGATCGCAACATTAAAAGTATTTATTTCAGTTCCATCCAATTGAGGATCGTATTCATCACGCCGGTATGGACGGTTGTTGAGGAACTGTGTCGTGGCTGTCGTGTCGATGAGGCCTTCACAGGGGATGATCTAGTTGACTCAATCTCTGCTGATACTTCAGGGCTGCGTTGTGGTCGTGTCAAGGTGCAGGTCCTTGGTCTCACCTGGATACGGCCCGGATCCGGTTGACTACGGTGAACCTCGGGATAAACAGAAAGACTAATATTAGCGTAGATGCCATTCTTCTTCTGATGTAACGAGTACATCAGGTGTTATAGGAAGTGTTCCCGGTTCCGGCTGACCTAATTTATGCAGCCTAATAATCCTTTAACGGATTTGGAAATATAAATTGGTAATGTGTTATGTGTATGCCAGGTTAAAGAGATGCGTTTTTAGTCTAGATTTAAACTGACAGAGTGTGTCTGCTTCCCGAACAATGCTAGGAAGATTGTTCCAGAGTTTAGGTGCCAAATAGGAGAAGGATCTACCACCTGCAGTTGATTTTGATATTCTAGGTATTATCAGCTGGCCTGAATTCTGAGATCGCAATAGACGTGAAGGACTATAATGAATTAGGAGCTCGCTCAGGTACTGGGGAGCTAAACCATTTAGTGCTTTGTAAGTAATTAGCAAGATTTTAAAATCTATACGATGTTTAACAGGAAGCCAATGCAGTGTTGACAGAACTGGGCTAATATGGTCATACTTCCTGGTTCTAGTAAGAACTCTAGCTGCTGCATTTTGTACGAGCTGTAGTTTATTTATCAGGCGAGCAGAACAACCACCCAGTAGAGCGTTACAGTAATCTAGCCTTGAGGTCATGAACGCATGAACTAACTGTTCTGCATTTTTCATTGAGAGCATATGTCGTAGTTTAGATATATTTTTAAGATGGAAGAATGCGGTTTTACAGATGCTAGTAACATGGCCTTCAAATGAAAGATTGGTATCAAAGAGCACACCTAGGTTCCTAACTGACGACGAAGACTTAACAGAGCAGCCATCAAGTGTTAGACAATATTCTAGGTTATTACGTGAAGAAGTTTTTGGTCCAAAAATTAGAATCTCTGTTTTTTCTGAATTTAGTAGTAGGAAATTACTGGTCATCCAATTTTTTTATATCAGCTATGCACTCCGTTAATTTTGTGAATTGGTAAGTTTCGTCAGGGCGCGAAGAAATATAGAGCTGAGTATCATCAGCGTAACAGTGAAAACTAACGCCATGCTTCCTAATGATATCTCCCAAGGGTAGCATGTACAGAGTGAACAGTAACGGTCCTAGTACTGAGCCTTGTGGTACTCCATATTGAACTTGTGATCGATATGACATGTCTTCGTTTTCTACTACAAACTGATAACGGTCAGATAAGTATGATTTGAACCATGACAATGCAATTCCACTAATGCCAACATAATTTTCGAGTCTATTTAAAAGAATATTGTGATCAATAGTGTCAAATGCTGCACTAAGATCCAGTAACACTAATAGAGAGATACAACCACGATCTGATGATAAGAGCAAATCATTAGTAACTCTAATGAGAGCAGTCTCAGTACTATGGTACGGTCTAAATCCTGACTGGAAATCCTCACAGATACCATTTCTTTCTAAAAAGGAACATAGCTGTGATGATACTGCCTTTTCTAGTATTTTTGACAGAAAAGTGAGATTTGAGATCGGCCTGTAATTGACTAATTCTCTAGGATCAAGTTGTGGTTTTTTAATAAGAGGTTTAATAATAGCCAGCTTAAAAGTTTTTGGTACGTATCCTAATGATAAAGATGAATTGACGATATTGAGAAGAGGGTCTATGACCTCTGGAAGCATTTCTTTCAATAGCTTAGTCGGTATAGGGTCTAACATACATGTTGTTGATTTTGATGATTTAACAAGTTTAGACAATTCTTCCTCTCCTAAAGCAGTAAATGAATTGAATTTTTCCTCAGGGACACTACAATGCACTATCTGACACGATACTGTAGTAGACGGTTGCATGGTTATTATTTTTTCTCTAATATTATCAATCTTGCAAGTAAAGAAGTTCATAAAGTCATTACTGCTGTGCTCTTTGGAAACATCAGAAGTTGAAGCTTTATTTCTTGTTAATTTAGCCACTGTATCAAATAAATACCTAGGGTTGTGTTTATTTTCTTCTAAGAGTTTTGAAAAATAGGCAGATCTAGCAGATTTTAAGGCCTTTCTGTACTCAATCATTCTCTCTCTCCACGAAATACGAAATACTTCTAGTTTTGATTTCTTCCAGCTGCGCTCCATTTTTCTGGCTGCTAACTTTAGGGACCGAGTGTGGTCATTGTACCATGGCATTGGATTAATTTCCTTAATCTTTTTTAAACGCAAAGGAGCAACTGAGTCTAATGTGCTGGAAAAGACAGAGGCAATAGTTTCTGTTGCAACATCGAGGTCTTCTAAGCTGTCTGGTATGCTAAGGCGATGAAAATGATCAGGAAGATTATTTATAAAGCAATCTTTAGTGGTAGAAGTGATGGTTCTACCATATTTATGGCATGGAGGCAGTTTAGCCGCCTTGACTAAATGTAGTATACACGAGACTAGATAATGATCTGAGATGTCGTCACTCTGCTGCAGAATTTCAACAGCATCAATATCGATTCCATGTGACAATATTAGATCTAAAGTATGATTATGACAATGAGTGGGTCCTGACACATGTTGTCTAACACCAATAGAGTTTAGAATATCTGCAAATGCCAATCCTAATGCGTCTTTTTTATTATCTACATGAATATTAAAATCACCAACAACAAGGACTTTACCTGCAGCTAGTACTAACTCTGATAGAAAGTCAGCAAATTCTTTGATAAAGTCTGTATTGTGTCCTGGTGGCCTGTATACAGTAGCCAGCACAAATGTCAACTTACATAATGTTACGTAAAGTACCATAGTTTCGAAGGAATTATATTTGAAAGACTTCTGACTAATACTGTAAATATTACTATAGATTACAGCAACACCTCCCCCTTTGCCTTTCTGACGGGCATTGTGTCGATAATCATAACCTTGAGGACTAGACTCATTTAAAGTAATGTAATCGTCCGGTTTTAGCCAAGTTTCTGTCAAACACAGCACATCTAGATTATTATCTTTGATAATATCATTAACAATAAGTGATTTTGAAGAAAGGGATCTAATATTTAACAACCCGAGTTTTATCATTTGTTTAGCATTATTATCTCTATTTTTTATTTGTTGAACATCAATTAAATTTTTACCATTAAATGGGTTTGGAAGTTTTTTGTTTTTACTAATTCGGGGTACAGACACAGTCTCTATTTGAAAATATCTAGGTGTAAGAGTTTCTATGTGTTGAGAGTTATCTGAATTTTCTGACTTCTGTAACGTGAGGCAGCTAGCAGACGGTCGGTTTAGCCAGTTTGTCTGCTGCTTTCTGACCTGGGCCCCAGTTTGTCATGTTTCAGTTCTAAGACTATGTGCCATATTACTAGAGAGAAGAGCAGCACCATCCCGGGAGGGATGAATACCATCTCTTTTTAACAGGTCAGGTCTGCCCCAAAAACTTTTCCAATTATCTATGAAACCTATATTATTTTGCGGACACCAGTGTTACTGTATGTGTTTCATGTTATCCTTTATTCATTAATTCTGTGTTACGAATTTATTCTGTGCCCATTCACTGATAGTGTGAGGATGTATATGACGTCATGATTATGTAGTTGAGTGAACTTGAATGTACATAGCATGAATGAAATTGGAGTATTTACATTACCAGCACATAATTCAAAACTGTTTTGTGTGAGTGTGAGACTGTATGCATTTGTATTCATCAGTGTTGAAATTGATTCAAGTAAAAACGGTGAAGAAGCATTGCGTGTGTAAGTTTATTCATTTAATATAATCATTTACAGTAGTATTACAATGTTGAACTCCATCATATCGCCGGGATGATAATCCTCCGGTCTATAATGAACGCGTTTATCAAAACTATGCAGAAGTGGAGTCCCGTCTCTTCACCTGCACAAAACACACCCAGGCACGGAAGATAGCAGCATCCTTTTCTTGTTAGTAAACCTCTGGACTCCATGTCCTGACAGGCTGGAGTTTGTGCAACCGCCACAAACAATAATTTACCATGACTATGATAAATAGAATACAAAAACTACCGAAAACACACTGATTCACGACCACTGTTACTGAATACCATCCTACTCTGCACTGAGTCAACACAGAGCTCCACGAACGACTCCCTCTCGTGACGTAAAATGACACGGTCAACGCTGAAAAAAAAAAAAGCGTTTTTTACAGAGACCGTCACTTTATCTACTAAATTCGTGCCCTTATGTCCTGCAAAACATTTTTTAAATCCTGCAGTACCTTTTTATGATATTTTCGTAAAAAATTTTAACCTGCAATATGCACTTTAATACTGTAATTTCATTTTAAATTTCTTATATATTATTATTTAATAATAACTAACTGAAGTTTATTACATAATTCTAGAGGTTTTACAGAATATAATACAATTTTATGCAATCTGAAAAGTCTAAAATGACAAAAGATCCCTTTTGTTTAAGGTAACAAGAGGCCAGCTGGAGATGGTTGCTGCGTCCCATTTCGAAGGCAGCATTTGTAGGCTGCATACGTCATCGAGGATGTTTTATTTAAGAAAAGTAACCGTTATTCTTCTTGAGGTGTAAAATACTGTCAATTTTCTTACTTTGCAATCTAATTGTTACATTTATTAAATGAGACGTACACAGCTAACAAATGCGACCTCCAGAGGATGCAGCCTTTGAAATGAGACACCCACTCCATACATGTAACAGGATCACTTATATTTCCACCTCCTAATTTGGATCAGGTGTTTATCATCTCTTCTGCCACCTACAAGACAACCGAGAGAAAAACGAAAACAAAAATAAATAAAAACACCCACACACAATAACAATGAACTAAAAAATTATTGATCACTTTTTATTAAATCAATCCTTTGTATAAGTTAAAATATGAGAACATTGTATTAATTCGTTCTTATGATTTGAAAAATTAATAAGTAGGCTAAAAGGAAGCCACAATTGAACTAAAACAATGAAATTAAAACACAGGGACAAATTAGCCTCATGAAATGTCATGTTTCAACGAATGATTAATAAAACAAAGCTCTCGACCGCGTTGCCGAATAGGCTGAACTGAGACACGGGGGAGTCCAGGAACCGATTCTTATCGGTCTCCCTCATGTCAGCCAGGGTCAGCCAAAGGTGGCGCTGCTGGACTACTAACGTAGCCATCGCCTGACCAACAGAACGTGCCGTTACTTTCGTCGCCCGGAGGGTGAGGTCAGTGGCGGCACGCAGCTCCCCAAGCAGCTGTTGGTCAAGGCCAACCTGGGGCATATCTATGAGCGCTTTTGCCTGATATACCTGCAAAAGGGCCATGGCATGCAGAGCAGAGGCGGCCTGTCCACAGGCTCTGTAAGCTTTCTCCGTCAACCCTGAGGAGAATTTACAGGCCCGGGATGGGAGACGCAGTTCACCGTGCCAGCCGTCGGCCGTTGGACACAGCTGCATCGCAACGGACCGCTCGACTAGGGGGATCCCAGCGTACCCCTTGGCCTCTCCGCTATCTAAGGTGGTGAAGGCGGAGGAGGGACCAGCCATGGCACGAACGCTATAGGGCGCTCTCCAGGACTTGGTCACCTCATGCACTTCCGGGAAGAATGGCACTGGAGCAGGACGCTGAGGACCAGCGTGGGCCACCCCGAGATACCAATCATCCAGCCGAGATAGTTCGGGATGCGGTGGAGGATTCCATACGCACCCGACCTTCTCGGCGAGCCCGGGAAAGCATAGCCGTCAGCTCGGGATCGGCCTCGGGCAACGCTACCGTCCCGGAGGGAGGCAACGCAGCCGAGTCTTCATCTCCAAAGGACTCCTGCTCACCTTCCAATGCCGCGATTGACATCTGATCATCCGCAGGTGCGCCGAAGGACACGGCTGGTTGCTCCGTTGAGGGACCAGGACAATCCATCGGCAGCACGACGGGCTGCAGTGTTGTAGAGGGGACGGGGCCGCGGAGTGGAGCTCGGCGGGGAAGCCCTGACCGTAATCCTCAAATCACCCTGCCTACACGCCGACGCACCATCACCCCGGCCGAAGCCAGAGAGAACGGCGGAACGGGGCATAGGGGAGGGGACCCCCGCTCCCTGAGAACCAAGGAACGAGAGTCTCGATCTCAACACTGAGATAGTCATGTTCCCACAATGAGAACATGAACTATCCACAAAAGCTGCTTCAGCATACTGAACGCCCAGACATGTGATGTAGCGATTGTGACCATCATCGGGGACCAGGGAACGACCGCATCCAGTAACGCACAGACGAAATGACGTCTTGAAAAAGACGCAGGGTTCGTCTGTAAAGCTGTTTTAGAAGGGGAATCAGCTCTGAGCTTGTGCCGAAGCACACAGGGATCAGTCGCGATGTGATCGGGTACACCACTCCCCGATCACAAAGCAGGGAACCGGCCCAAATTGCAACCGTCAAAGACAGGTGAGTGTTTGGAAATATGCTGTAAAAACAGCAGTTGAGAGCACACAGCTCAGGCTCCTCTGCAGCTCGCGACCTCGCTGTAAAGTGCCGTCACACCAACACAAGACCGCTGAAAATCTCTTCCAGGCTTTGTGAGTTTAACTCCAAGTCAAAATAGCTGACAACCAAGGCAGGAACACCACAGTTGGCTCTGAAGCGAAAGACAGAGTGCAATGACATCTGCTCCCCTATTTATACCACCTGGCGGGGGCGGTGCGCATTATGCAAATATCGCACGCCAATTCCATTGGCTTGTTGTAAGTTTACTTGAAGCAGATCTCTAGCGATATCCCAATTCGTCGGTCACTACTGACGTACGTCGAACGTGACTGACTGAAAGGGAACAGAAAACTTTCACAGAACCAGCCTTTAAAAACCAATCTTTCCAGTCTTTATCAAGATAAATGCTTACCATACACCATGATAAACTCATTGCATCAATGAACTTCCAACAAAGGATATGTGCACACATTTATTTACATAGCTAATGCTGACCACAATAACTCAAGATGGAAATTTGAAAAATGATTCATTTCGTAAAACTCTTAAGGATTTTCCTTGGCACTTTAGCTGCCTGGCCAGGTGAAAAAAAGTACATTTCTATAATGTACTTAAAGTGCTCTATTTTCGCACACTAATTTTGTATTTAATATACTAAAAATTCTTACTACAAACCTGATTCCAAAAAAGTTGGGACACTGTACAAATTGTGAATAAAAAAGGAATGCAATAATTTACAAATCTCTTAAACTTATATTTTATTCACAATAGAATATAGATAACATATCAAATGTTTAAAGTGAGACATTTTGAAATGTCATGCCAAATATTGGCTCATTTTGGAATTCATGAGAGCTACATATTCCAAAAAAGTTGGGACAGGCAACATGATTGGGTATAAAAAGAGCCTCTCAGAGTGGCAGTGTCTCTCAGAAGTCAAGATGGGCAGAGGATCACCAATTCCCCCAATGCTGCGGTGAAAAATAGTGGAGCAATATCAGAAAGGAGTTTCTCAGAGTTTGAAGTTATCATCATCTACAGTGCATAATATCATCCAAAGATTCAGAGAATCTGGAACAATCTCTGTGCGTAAGGGTCAAGGCCGGAAAACCATACTGGATGCCTGTGATCTTCAGGCCCTTAGACGGCACTGCATCACATACAGGAATGCTACTGTAATGGAAATCACAACATGGGCTCAGGAATACTTCCAGAAAACATTGTCGGTGAACACAATCCACCGTGCCATTCGCCGTTGCCGGCTAAAACTCTATAGGTCAAAAAAGAAGCCATATCTAAACATGATCCAGAAGCGCAGGTGTTTTCTCTGGGCCAAGGCTCATTTAAAATGGCCTGTGGCAAAGTGGAAAACTGTTCTGTGGTCAGACGAATCAAAATGTGAAGTTCTTTTTGGAAAACTGGGACGCCATGTCTTCCGGACTAAAGAGGACAAGGACATCCCAAGTTGTTATCAGTGCTCAGTTCAGAAGCCTGCATCTCTGATGGTATGGGGTTGCATGAGTGCGTGTGGCATGGGCAGCTTACACATCTGGAAAGGCACCATCAATTCTGAAAAGTATATCCAAGTTCTAGAACAACATATGCTCCCATCCAGACGTCATCTCTTTCAGGGAAGACCTTGCATTTTCCAACATGACAATGCCAGACCACATACTGCATCAATTACAACATCATGGCTGCGTAGAAGAAGGATCCGGGTACTGAAATGGCCAGCCTGCAGTCCAGATCTTTCACCCATAGAAAACAATTGGCGCATCATAAAGAGGAAGATGCGACAAAGAAGACCTAAGACAGTTGAGCAACTAGAAGCCTGTATTAGACAAGAATGGGACAACATTCCTATTCCTAAACTTGAGCAACTTGTCTCCTCAGTCCCCAGACGTTTGCAGACTGTTATAAAAAGAAGAGGGGATGCCACACAGTGGTAAACATGGCCTTGTCCCAACTTTTTTGAGATGTTGATGCCATGAAATTTAAAATCAACTTATTTTTCCCTTAAAATTATACATTTTCTCAGTTTAAACATTTGATATGTC
This sequence comes from Ctenopharyngodon idella, assembly GCF_019924925.1. Taxonomy (NCBI): domain Eukaryota; kingdom Metazoa; phylum Chordata; class Actinopteri; order Cypriniformes; family Xenocyprididae; genus Ctenopharyngodon; species Ctenopharyngodon idella. The sequence continues at coordinate 21,502,322 of NC_067223.1, forward strand.
ATCTATGTTGTATTCTGAATAAAATATTGAAATTTGAAACTTCCACATCGTTGCATTCCTTTTTCATTCACAATTTGTACAGTGTCCCAACTTTTTTGGAATTGGGTTTGTACAAGTGGTAACTAATATACTATCTCTGTATTAAAACAGAGATAGTATATTAAAGACACATTTTAGTTCACATTTCATGGTGTCTCAAAATAGCACGGTTGAGTACACTTAGATGTTCTTAAGATTATCTTAAGTACTAAAGATTAATTTTTAGTATATTAAGTACAAAATTAGTGTGCGAAAATAGAGCACTTTAAGTACATTATAGAAGTGTACTTTTTTCACCTGGGTGTGTTTTAAAAGACTATTTTCTTTATTATATTTTCTTCTCTGTGTTCTGTAAAGCTGTGTAACAATGTACATTGTAAAAGATGATGTACAAAAAAATTGAAATTAAATTGTAATATAATTTGTTTTGGATTAAAGCATCTGCCAAAAGTGTAAATGTAAAATTGATTGAACCTATGAGTGAGTAATAATTAACAAAGATAGATAACTCAGCTCATATTATTAAACAACAAAACAAAAACAAGCCAATGTCAACATTATCATGAGTGCATGAGTTTTTATACGTGTCATTAAATTTATTTAAGTTGACAAGTTTTAAGCATTTGTTCAGTTTTACATCTGTTGATACAGGATGTTGTTGCTCGTGGAGGAAAAATAACATTTAAAGGGACATTTTGTGGATTCAGCACAAGTTGAACTCTATCGGCAACATTTGTGGCATGATATCAATCACCACAGAAAAAATGTCAACTCGTTCTTTAGTTTAAAAAAATTGTAAGGCACTTACAATGGAAATAAATGGGCCAAGCAGTAAACATTAAAACGGAAGACAGAATCCACCGTTACAGAGCAAATTCTGATACATTTTACCTTTTAAAACACCCTATGGACATTTTCTTCAGGTGTGGAAAGGGCGATGTTGAGAGCGGTGCACAGCCTTATTACACAAGTCTTCACAAATCTGAAATCATTATTTATTTATTTATTTGTTAGGCTATTATAGATAGCTAGGCTAGTCTAGTGGTGTAGAAGCTTTAATAACATGATCACTTAGGGTAGATCAGGAAGAAATGGAAAAGCTTATGGGAGCTGCAGAGCTTATGGACAGAAAGGAACCGCTCGTCGAGCCGTCCGCATGTGGCCCCTTTCTTAATGCGCCCTCGCGGCAGCCGCAGCCTGCCAGAAGCGCGTCCTACAAACACCAGCAGCTCCACATATACAGCAGCCAGAAGAGCGCAACAACTCATCCTCGTCATCCCCGGGGGAGCTGAGAGAGAATACAACTCTCTCAAACTTCCCAACAAGCTCACCTGCGAGCACCATGATTGCAGCTGCCGTTTTGCCTCAGCACAAATGGGGCCAGAATCACCAGGCGCAGATGCGGGCACTTCTTCCCTCGAGAAGAGTGCCAAACGAGAACGGAGCGTCCCAATAGGGAGACGCTCACAGTAAATAACAGAAAACACACAGACAGTGCCCTCAAGCACTGTCTATGCGCGCTCCTCTTTTTTTTTTCCCAGACAGAAAACACCCAGAAATGTGTATATCAAAGTGTCAGAACCTGGGACACGGATGAACACACTCTCTTGAAACGTTTGTAAGGCATAATAAGATTCCCTTACCAGATTCGATACAATCGCGATCAAACAGAACATTCCCGAAAGACAAAAAGATACTAACTGACTCTCTAGACGCTCCTTTTATACTTCCAGGTCGCACTATGATGACGTCATAGGCACGTGTGATGGAAAATGAGAGAGTTCTTTCTTAAACTCATAAAAGAGAAAAGAATTATGAGAATACTGGATTATAAACAACAAAAGAAATGCCACAATTTATTAAGACCTCGAAGCAGATATGAGGGAGAAGGGCAGGCGCGCTGTTGACACGGGGGACAGGGGTGTCAGGACCCCCACAGTTTTGAAAAGACAGAATTCGACCCCCGCACTTTTGATAAGGGCTGCTTCAATCAGTCACACTATATCATCTTTTAGCTTAGGATATTTTCTTTCAAATGAGATCATTTTCATGGTTCTGTGAGCTTTCATTTGTAAATAATCAACTGTTTTGTCGTGGATGTGAACAGGAAATCCGCTCTCGAACGGAAAAACACGCGATCTCCAAACAATCGATCAAAGCGTGCTGACGTTTTAGGACAGGTCGATGGTATATAAATCATGCCCGAACGTTAGTGTTTGTCAATCAAGCCAAACCGTCCATTCAGAAACCGAGAAATTTGACGCTTTAAGGTAAGGAGGCTGATCTCTCAGGTTGACGCGTGAGCTGGCTTGACTGGAGTTTTCATGAGGATATAGTTTAGACTGTTTTGATTTCGGTAATTACATCCAGAAAGGTAAAAGCATTGATGGCATCTATAAAAGAGATATCTGAAAGCGAAACGAAAGTGATTATTGCCTCGACCAGCGACGCAGTGGGGAGGACGCACGAGAGGAGACCTTTTTTTTTTTTTGTGCGTGTAAAACATTCTTACAGCAAGTTCACAGATGCTAGGTCCAGAAAGATACTATATGGCCATTGTTTTTATGTTCATTTTAATGGCAAATGTACAAGTTGTTTCAAGCCATGCCTCTCCTTTAGTAATGCAACAAATCTTCTGGTAAGATACAGAAACGTAACATCTGTACTGTCTTTTCATTTGGCAGAGTGGCAGCTGACTTTAGGCCATTTATTTTTGTTATAATTCGTGTCCAAGAATTTAAAAAAAAAAAGGGATTATTTGAAAGAACATAAATGGCTCTTACTCTATTCTTCAAATCGCAACAATAGAAATAAAGGTAAAGGTAAACGTTTAAGGGTGTTTTTTAGGCAACCTAATGAGGCCTGAGCAGATGATTCACCAGAACCTGCCTGATTTCAACAGCCAGAGCATCAGGTTCATCCCGGTTGTGTCCCTGAGGCTGCATGCAAGGTTTTGTAGACCAAATCCTGATGACACTGATGAAACTTAGACAGAACTTTGTCACTGCTGACTTGGTAAAACACTTTGAAAGTTCACATAGTCAAGTCAGCAAAACAGTGAAATTTTGGATAAATGTTTTGGGTAACGCTTTAGATTACTTTACAAAGTACTGCGTAATTACAACGAATTTACAGCATAACTTTTGATAATTATATTGTACCTATAAAGTAAGTACATTTAAGTATAGGGGAACAATATGTTAAGTCTTGGGAATAAAGGGGTAACAACCAGGAAAATAACAAATTATTTATACTGTAAGTATTTTAGAACTAAGGGGTACTTATAGTATTATGATAGACAACAATCTTACGTTTGGGAGCAATTTAGTGAGAAAGCGCACTGATTAAGTTGTTTCAAGGCAAGTAGAAAGAACTATTGCGATCTTTTTTTAATACATGGGGAAATATACTTTTGTTTCATGTAGTTACAGGGTTGAGAGTTCATGCTTGACGTAACTTGAAGCGTGATGTAAGCGTGCCGAGAAAGTCACGCGGATGTCCGATGCCGTCAGTTTTTTTTAAAATTTATTTATTTATTAATGCTCACAACAAAATACACAGAATAACAGATAATGATAATGAGAAACAGAGACAGCAGTTCTCGCGTGAGTTTCACATGAATCTCCCGCGAGAACATCATGAAAGCTTCAATATGCTTCGTCGAACGCAAAGTCGACTCTAATGCACGCGCTGGTGACAGTTGGTCGGAAGCGAAAAGATGAATAGCCTAAACCATGAGAAAATTTCTGGGTGTACTGTGTACTGTCTTTTAATGGGATTCCTTCTTAGGATTCATCAGTTGAGATACAAGAGGAGGATGAAGCCAAGCAAGAGAAACAACAACAACAACCAAAAAAATGGACAAAATGTGTTACTTTCTCTCAGGACTTTAGAATTTGAAATGAAAAGCTGATTTTAAAAAAATGAATAAATGAATAATAAGTGTTGTAGACATGTTTTTAATTAAGTTGTTTTTCAAATAAAGGTTTCGGAGTCAGTGATATCAGGGTTTTTTTATTACTTACCCTGTAACTACATGTAACAAGCACCACTTTAATTTACGACCCGCAATGTCATACTTACCCTGGAACAGAAGTTCTCATTGAAGTATAAGCGCGAGACATCACTTCCGTCATCAGAACGCGTTTTCAGACCTCACCAACCGGATGCGCAAAGCAGGACATAGTGGTGTTTTAGAAGTGAAAAATGATATAAATAATGTTCGGTTTCTTGCACAAACCGATCGTTTCGTGTCTTAGGACATCAATGTGTCGTCACGAGCCGCAGGGTTTAATTTGGATTTGTCTGTGCATGTTTTTTTTGACTCTTATAGATGGAGTTCCCATTGACAAGCATTATACAACTGACAGACCGCAACAGTTGGAGTTAAAAATCATCATTTGTGTTCTACTGAAGAAACAAAGTCACCTACATCTTGGGTAAGCAGATAAACATCAAATTTTCATTTTTGGGTGAACTATCCCTTTAATCAGTGCACTTTCTCGCTAAATTGCTCCCAAACGTAAGATTGCTGTCATAATAGTACCCCTTAGTTCTAAAATACTTGCAGTATAAATAATTTGTTATTTTCCTGGTTGTTACCCCTATACTTACACATACTTACTTTATAGGTACACGATAATTATCGAAAGTTATGCTGTAAATTCGTTGTAATTACGCAGTACTTTCCGGGCTGCAATCTAAAGCATTACCATGTTTTGTACAAGCATACCAAGGATTTTATTCCATGGCTGCCCCATGAAACAATCAAGCCCACTCTGCAACAGGCTTTTTTCTAAACACTACTTGTATAATTGACTGCACAGAAACTTTAACTACAGAAGGCTAAAATCTAGATTCAAGAAGTGAATTGTACAGTCACTATTATGCCAGTAATACTCTGAAGTATGTGGTAGCAACTTCTTCATTTGGATTAGTTCATTTCGGCGGCTTATTTGTTGCAAATGTAGCGACAGACATAAAGGAGTAGTACTACATGAACACTTCAGCCACTACTATTAATGATCTATATAAGAACTTCAGAGATTGCATATCTTGCAAACTAATTATATAAACCTGTACAGATATTGTTAGTGTACTGTGGATCCACAAATTAATTTCCATGCATTTATTTGTTACATGTTAGGTCATTCAGTGATTCACACTGATGCAAATTGATTAAAAAAAGGCGTAATCAGATTATAAAACATTAAAGCAAAAACATACATTACACTCACAATAAATTATTTTCTCCAGCGTTTACATCACTTTTGTATACTGAATAAAATTTTTTTTAAAACTGCCAAGTGGACTTCACAGGGTATTTCACCATCTTAAATGTGATTCCATTCCAAAGGGAGCGAATATATTTAGTTCGATGGGCGATGCAAACAAAATAGGGAATAAGGGAGCATTGATACATCAATTTGCAGGAAGTGGAGATGAAAATCACAACTGTCATTGTGCAGCACCTCACCAGTCAGAACTATTGATGGAGCAGAATCAGCAGAGCCTTCGGAAGAGTTTTTAAACGGCTCTGCGATGGAGGAGTTTATGCATGCATTTGAGTATTCATAAATATTTGTTATTATACAAACTAGAATAATTATGTATGGTTATAGTGATTAATGTTACATTCGCATTAGTTTCAGCCTCAGACGTCACACTCCCTACGGACCGTTGGCTGAACGTCTGATGCGTATGGCACACTTAACTGAAAACACTTCAGGATACTTGAAGTCGTCATCTGGTTGGTTATATTTTACAGGATGTCCAGGAGACGTGCGTGTTGCGTTCTTTAATGGTCCGCCTGGAAACAAATGCCATTGTTGCAATAAACTTGCACAACGTTCTTGCATATTCATATTCTTTTGTATATTCAGAAGGCGTTTGTGGTTTCATGTGCAAAATGATCTCACAAATGTGAGAATATATAAAGATGAGAGATTCGCAAGAGCTACTGATCTGCTTCACTCAGGCTTTTTACACAGCAAACATTACAAAGATGAAGCTCATAAAACAGAGTATAATAAATAAAAAAAACAAAACAGGGGCAAGTCAGAAGCATTTTCATGAGAACCTGGAGAAATAACTGTGGTCATCTGTGTGCCCTAGATGAGTGAGCATCTGTCTCGTCTTCAGAGCTTCTCTTCTTGTTTCTTCTGAAGGTTTGTGGCTTGTTTTAGTTTTAGACATGAGGCCAACCACAACCTATAACTATAAATAAATAAGCCATGCAGTATATTAACAAAGCAGTCTAAACTTTTAAAACTAGATGTTTTTTTTTATTTATGACTCATTTGATGATTTATTTAAAAAATATTTGACACCACCAATATAGTCCTGTTTGATTATTTGCTTAAATATTGCTTAAATATGGGGAAAAAAATACAGAGATGTATCATGAAACAGGAAGTTGGAGTTTCTGAAAAGAGCTAACAGGAACTAAAAAAAAGAAAGAAAAAAAAAGACAGAGCCCACACAAAACAGAGTCGTGCCATTAGTGAGTGAGAACCAGACATGAGGGACCATTTATATCTTTTCCTTGTTATGTTTAAATTTAGTACTGGTAAGTTAAGACTTTTATTTATTTATTTTTTAATTTATGAGGAACTGGTGTGAGATCAGTGTAATAAGTGGTTGTAGTTATTTAAAATGTCAGTTTAAAACATCTAAAAACAATTTTATAAAAATAAAGCATAATAAAGCATCTTTTAAGAAATTTGTAGTTTGTAGTTTTTCTAAGATAGGACTGTGTCTGTTCACACGTGCAGAACGTTGAATTAATTTCTCAGTTGCAGAGATATTCAATCTTTGAATTCTTAAAGGATGAAATCAGGAGGGCAGCTTCTTCTTTTTTCAAATAGTGAAATAATGCATACAGAAACTAAAAATTGTATTTGTGTACACAAATGAAAGAAAAATAAATTAATTAATAAAAATAAAACTGAATGTGATGAGATTTGAGCAACATTGTCTTTCTATGTTCATTAAAAGTTGCTAAGGTTTGAATGAAGGCCCTCACAACATTTTCAAAATCATGTTAATTTACATTAACGTAATTTACATTACATTAAACTACAAGTTTCAGATCAAAAATCCTTCAGAGAATAAGTTGTTGATATTAAAATGCCAAATGCCATATGTCCAGTTCCTTCAAAGAGAATTACTGTGAGATCTAATAAACACAATAAAGTGCTGCTCATGAACAGAAACCTGAAGGCTCTTCTCAGCTTTTTTCCTGATTATTATATATTCCAGTAAATCGCTCTTGTTAGACATGATTGATAGCTCAGGAATAGACATGCAATTGTTCTTTACAAAATTATTATTTCAGAATGAAAAAAATAAACTAAGAAATTCAGAGAACCAGTGACAGACTTTAAATTGTACATTCATTGACCTTTGAGTTTCACTTGTGTTCTTACTACAATGTAGGTCATTAATGGCTTTTTTCTTGTATAAATATTTTTTTAGGCTGTAATTTGGTTCAGAACACAGAGGCAACGATTGAGGTGACTGGATATGCAGGAGGGTCTGTGGTTCTGCCCTGCTCATGCTCTGAACTACTGACTAAACCTGAACAGATACGATGGGTGTATTTTGTAGAAAACACTTTTAAGGAAATTTACCCAAATGAAAAGACTGAGAGGCACAAGAACAGAGTCAAACTGTTAAATCAAACATCTCCAGGAAATCTCTCTCTACACATATCAGCACTGACCGCAGAGGACGAAGGAGACTATTATTGTTCTGTCTCGTCTCAAAAAGTCTTCTACAGACTTCATGTTGAAGGTAGTTTTGTTGTTGATGTTACTTTGATCATCATTACTATTGATTTTATGAAGAATCTACATATTTAGAGGAATGAGGTAAACTTGTAGGATGACATGCTGTTTGCATTGTTATATTATCACTGACAGTTACTCTCGGGACAGAGAAACCACACATCCATACATCCATCAGTTTATCAACACATCAACCTTCACACCAAACACAAGAACTTCCACCACCTCAACAACCACACACCTCAATGTAAGTCATAGGCTTGGTTTGCTTTTCATTATACAATGATGATTACAATAATGTATTTTTCCCATGAACATGTCAACTACCCTGTATGTTTCTCCACAGATCTCTTCATTCTAGTGGCAGTGTTTCCCTTAGCACTGATTCTGCCATTTCTGGCATTATCTTCTAGATATGCAAAGGTACATAAACACATTCTTACAGTATATTGTAAATGACACCCAATGGGCCCAAGCAAAATTCTGGTTGCTTGTTTTTTGCCAAATGCGCATGCCTGTCTCCTTATTTTTACAGTTTACTGCACTTTGATATTCTTCTCGTTAAAAATGCAAAAGTTTGCATTTTCAAGCAACCAAAACGCTGTTGTCATGTAAATGAATGGCCAAAACGCATAAGTTTTGCCTTTTTTTTTAGTTGAAAACATTGTAATGTAAAAGCCCCTAAGAAAAGTGGGGATTAAACACCAACTACTGACTTGAATGAACTTAACTTAAATAAGTTGGGGCTAAAGCGGTTTCATTAAAGGTAATTGAAGTTTATGCAATCCCGCTATTTTGACCCAGGTTAGGCTAGTCAAGATAATTTCGCATGCACACTTTTCTTAAGCAGCCCTAGAGGTCGATCATGGATCAAATCGATCCACCATAGGAAACAGCATATGTTTTGTGCTGTTTTATGCGTTTGAGACATGGTGTTTTCCTCAGTGCATAACTTACATTACACAGGTATATTCTACATCTGTAAATGTTAGAAAGTCATGCAAATATTTCCATTTCGCATGTGCACCAAACAGATGGAACGCAATAGAACAGGAGCACAATAATTATGACTAAAATATACAGTTTGCTAAAATATTTGTTGGATTTGTTGGATATTAACTGTAAAGGGACTATTATAATGGGGTAAATCAAATGTAGGCTAATATGACCTACTGTAGGCCAATTATTCAGCTCAGATTCATTTTACCAATTAAAATTTAGTCTGCTTTTGTTATTATTCATTTTAATTTTGTAATTTTAACTGCTGCTATAAAAGCTTTTTTTTTTTTTTTTTTTTAGATTTTAATGTTCTAATGTTCTTCTAATAACCATAAAAGGTACTACAGCTGCCAAACAAAACCAGAGAGAAATGTATTCATATATTTTTAAAACAATCTAATTAAATCTTGGGCACAAAACATTCAGCCAGTAAGAAAAGAAAACCTGTAGGTTATACACACACACACACACACACACACACACACACACACACATTTTTCACCATTTGTATCACTCCGCTTGAAGCGGCTGTCATGGCTACACATACTACACTTGTTGTACCACGAACCGTAGTTTTAATAGTTGTTTAGGTGAGAATGTAGTTGTTTAGACCTGAAATATGTGACTCTTATTTAATTATAGCACCTATTTTACAATTTGTTTAGACGTTTTCGGAGATGTGAGCTCCAGGCTGTCAGCGGCCGTTCAGTACTTGTGTACCCGCATAGAACATCATCTCGGCCAGTGCTTCTGGGATCTGCCGCTGACTCTTATAGTGGTTAAACATGAGATATAATTCATAATTCATTTTGGGTACATAAAACGGGCAATCTTTGGTTTTATTAATCTATTACTTGTTCCTGAGCAAATCGAATTGGGCTATGTTAAATTTAATAATTTAATATTAATTATTAAACCGTCTGTGTCATTGGCAACACATCAAACCATTTTCTTGTTTTCCGTCAGCAAATGACGGCAGCTTTCTGGGAGAGTAGGAAGAAAGGATTTGAACGGAGAGAAATGGAACGTGGCAGGTTAGAGAGTTTTGGATTGCATAAAATAATAAAAGAAACAAACAAAAACAGTGAAGAAGAAGTAGACCACACAAGAAGGGATTGGGATGATTTTTTATGAGACTTTAGAGGAGCTTGAGCGAGACTCTTTCACATGTGGTGTGTGAATGTAGTTCCAGTGTGGACAAAAACCATGCATGTCATTTCTGCAGCTTTTGCTGGGTCTGGGACACTTTCTTGGTATTTCTCCTGCTCTTTGTCTAGCAAAAAAATCCCTCATCACTAAATGAAAGCTTAAAATGAAGGCCTGATTATTTCAGAGGCCTTGTCACAAGTCCATTGTTTTTGAATTTCTGTGTTACTTTTGCTATATTTTCACACTTAAAACAATGATTTGGTAATCCTCTTGTACCACTGTCCTCTTCTGTGCTAAGAAATAAGTCTCCTGACAGTTCTCTCCCAAGTGCTTCCATTGTTGTCAGCATTAAGTCCAAGAATGATTCAGTGGGCTATCTAACACTTTTAATTGTCAAGAAATTACTTCTGTTTAAATGTTTTGGTTCAACATACTTACCTGTTGATCAAACATTGCCGTAAACTTACACCAGAAAATTTTCATTTCGTTTTATTTAGTAACTTTTCGGAGGGTGTACTCATTTTTGCAACACAATATTTTATCACCTTGATAAGAAAATCTTATTTTTCTGAATAATTTTGACATGGATCTTTGGTAATTGATTAAGCAGACTTACTGGAACATTATATCTCTAAAGAAACCTAACATGTCTTCTAAGTAAAGAGAAATTGCTGAATTTAAGTTTCAGAGGTTATGCTGTGGATATACAGGTGCTAGTCATATAATTAGAATATCGTGAAAAAGTTCATTTTTTTATTGTAAATTATTTTAAAAAATGAAACTTTCATATATTCTAGATTCCCTACATGTAAAGTAAAACATTTCAAAAGTTTTTTTTTTTTTTTAATTTGTTGATTAGAGCGTACAGCTCATGAAAGTCCAAAATCCAGTATCTCAAAATATTAGAATATTTACATTTGAGTTTCATTAAATGACCATCCCTACAGTATAAATTCCGGGTATCTTTTGTTCTTTGAAACCACACTAATGGGGAAGACTGCTGACTTGGCAATGGTCCAGGAGACAATCATTGACACCCTCCACAAAGAGAGTAAGTCACAGAAGGTCATTACTGAATGGGGTGGCTGTTTACAGAGTGTATATCAAAGCATATTAAATGCAAAGTTGACTGGAAGGAAGAAATTGGGTAGGCAAAGGTGCACAAGCAACAGGGATGACCGCAAGCTTGAGAATACTGTCAAGTAAAGCCAATTCAAACACTTGGGAGAGCTTCACAATGAGTAGAATGAAGCCGGAGTCAGCGCATCAAGAGTCACCACACTCAGACATCTTCAGGAAAAGGACTACCAAGCCACTTCTGAACCAGAGACAACGTCAGAAGCATCTTACCTGGGCTAAGGAGAAAAAGAACTGGACAGTGAACAGTGGTCGAAAGTCCTCTTTTCAGATAAAAGTAAATTTTGCATTTCATGTTGAAATCATGGTCCCAGAGTCTGAAGGAAGACTGGAGAGGCACAGAATCCAAGCTGCTTGAAGTCTAGTGTGAAGTTTCTGAAGTCAATAATGATTTGGGGGGGCGTGACGTCTGCTGGTGTTGGTCCATTGTGTTTTATCAAGTGCAAAGTCAATGCAGCCATCTTCCAGGAGATTTTGGAGCACTTTATGCTTCTATCTGCTGACAAGCTTTATGGAGATGCTGATTTCCTTTTCCAGCAGGACTTTAGCACCTGCCCACAGTGCAAGAACCACTTCCAAGTGGTTTGCTGAGCATGATATTACTGTGCTTTATTGGCCAGCCAATATGCCTGACCTGAATCTATGGGATATTTTCAAGAGAAAGATGAGAAACAGTCGATCCAACAATATACAGATGATCTGAAGGCTCAATAGTGCCTCAGCAGTGCCACAGGCTGATCACTTCCATGCCACACTTCACTGATGCTGTAATTTGTGCTAGGAGCAAGTCATTTGCTGTAATATGTCCTGCCGATCAAGTATTGAGTGCACAAAAGAACATACTTTAAAGAACTTGAACTTTTCTGTTTTGCAAATCCATTTTTTGATTGATCTTAGGAAATATTCTAATATTTTGAAATACTGGATTTTGGACTTTCATGAGCTGTACGCTCTAATCATCAAAATTAAAAAAAAAAACTTTTGAAATGTTTTACTTTACATGTAGGGAATCTAGAATATATGAAAGTTTCATTTTTAAAAATAATTTATAATAAAAAAATGAACTTTTTGATGATATTCTAATTATATGACCAGCACCTGTACATATTTAGGCACTGCATGTGTGTGTGTGTGTGTGTGTATATATATATATATAGAAATAATGCTGCAATGATAAATGATACAAGATAGACCTACAAATGTGATCAATTATATTGTATAATATCAATTGTTTGTTTATATTTATTACAACGTAAACAAACATTTTTTTTTATGAAACAGAATCCACTGACAATAAAGGGGCCAGTTGCATGAACCACTTAGACTAGTCTTAAAAGTTAAGACACTAATGTTTTTCTTGAAGAGTGGTCCTAATTTTTTAAAGTCCGTTACATAAAAAGGTAGATTGGTGTAATTTGAATTGGAAAAATAACATTGATTACCCCTTGGTTAACTGCAAGTTGGTCAAACTAGTTCTTAAGACACAGTCTTAATATAGTGACTAAGTTTATGCAACTGGCCCAAGTCCGACTAACCAAAATAAGCCTGGTTTGTATTCTAATCTTGTTTTATGGAACAGCCCTCGGGATAAGCTGGTTTTATTCTTTTGTTTTTGAAAAAGCACCTCATTCTGAGTGGCAGAATTTAAGTTTATTTGAAGATATAAGACGTTTAAGTTAAATTCTGATGTTAGAATGTTTAAAACTTCCTGGCTGAGAATATTTATGGAAGCTTGTTTCTGCCACAGAATAAACAATAAAACTGCAGTTGCAACTGGTTACATGCACTGCTGTCTATGCAAGTGTAAATTCTGGTATGAACACAATCTTTTCCTCTTTCTCCAGGATGAAGTGGCATGTTCTACTATAGTCTTTGTTGAAACGGCATTCCCACCTGATCACACACAGAATGACGCAGTGGAGCTCACTGAGTGTCAATACCAATGCTGAACGGACTCACATTCACAGCGTTTATTCTAGTAATCGAGCTTATGTATTTTGCATGATACAGTACATGGGCAAATGGGGAGATGATCTTCTAATTAACATGTCTGGCTATTACAGTAATTTCTGTTAGAAAGCGTCTTAATCTCTTTTCCTGTTTGGATGTTGATATGCTGGAACAGACGAAGAACCTCTGTTGGCACAAAGATGAAAGCATAGTAAAGTGAGACAAAAAAACTATGTCATAATTTTATAGAGAAATCCTGCTGTTAAAAGGAGAAACAAGGAAAATATGTATCTGTTTCTGCCACTTTGTGTGTGTTTTCATCAAACTATGAAGTTGGTTTTGTTGTACATAAAAATGTAATTGTTTTACCAAGAAGCAGATGGACTCTTTACACCTCAATTTATTATGGTCACATTATCAGATTCTTCTCCTATGCCAAAGACTTTTTTTTCTTAAATGTTCAAAAAGGACATAATAATCAATAGGCTCTTTTGGTGTGTACTATAAAAGGAATACAAATGAGTGTCCAATAATTCTTCATGATTAGTTTGTTTAATGGGAATGAGTGACAAAGTGGTTGTGTAACTTTTATTGAGCTGGCATGTGCGTGATAAACATCGGTTAAATTGGGATTTGTTTTGTCATCTAGATGCTGGCAGTGTGCAAATCTACATCTGATGACAATAACATTTTCTTATTTTCTGAGTCGGTATCAAATATAGAAATAAATAAATACAGGAGAGAATATAATAAAAAATATAGGGCCCGACATTAAGCCTTGTCTTGTGCTTGTTACTTGTCTGGAGATTTTTTTTTTTTTTTTGGTGTAAATGTAATTTATTCTGCATTATTCTCATCAGTGTTGTATTAGCTTTTACATATTTAAATCCGTATATTAATGATATTTACCACAAGGGCATTTTTTTCCTTTATAAAGGCCATTTTTCCTTAATCATCTTAAATGAATGCTTCATCTTTTATTTCAAATTCTTAAATTTGTTCAATAAATTAGAATCAATAAATGAATATCAAATTAAATCATTTACACTGAAAAACTACAAAACCATTAAATAACGTTATTCTTTAAGTATATTTGAATATACACGACCAGTCAAAAGTTTTTGAACGGTAAGATTTTTTTAATGTTTTTGAAGTATGTGTCTTCTGCTCACCAAGGTTTCATTTATTTGATCCAAAATACAGTAAAAACAGTAATATTGTGAAATATTTTTATAATTTAAAATAAATGAATATATTTTAAAATGCAATTTATTTCTGCATTGGCAAATCTGTATTTTCAGCATCATTACTCCAGTCTTCAGTGTCACATGATCCTTCAGAAATCATTCTAATATGCCGATTTTGTTGCTCAAGAAACATTTATTACTATTATCAATGTTGAAAGGGTCAAAGACGAATAGGGGGTTTCAAACATCAAAAAAATAAAAGTGTAATACAGCTTTAAATTTAGTTTTTTTCCAGTACATTAGAATGTGTCCTGTTTAATTTTATATTTTTCTGAGCACAAAATAAAGACTATAATACATTTTTTTTAGCATGATTTAAAGAAAACATCCACTAAAATGTCATTCAAATATCAAAAAATCATGTTAGGCATATTTAAACAATAATGATGTGATGACATATTAATCACAGTGCAGCAATCAAATACTTATTAATTGTAATTTTTTAAATCTTTCCACTATCCTGCAAACCACTGGGTTTTACACATTTGTCAACAAGGAGTTTTTGTAATAAATTGAAAGTCATTTAAAATATAAAATTTAATATGATCACACATTCTTTTATATACTTTAATAAGTACAGGTCAAAATAAGTATATTGTTTAATTTTTACATAAATATTTCCATTACACTGAATGACCATGGTTTGTTACTCTGAATGATGTTTTTCCAAAAGTATGAACTATAATGATAAAGATAAACACATAGTTAAAAAATATCATTCTAAAGAAAAATTTTTTAAAGAATAGCAGTGTCAACACCACAAATCGATAACGGCACAGAGAAACAATATTGTTGGAATCTGTTTCAGAGCGTTTTTTTTCCTGCTAATGAACGATAAAGCCAATGACAGCCAAGAAAAATCTATTACGCTTTAAAGAGCTCCAGCATTTAAAGTGGCAAATGACAAAACTGCAGCGCATGCTTAGAGTGAACAGTGTTATCGTTCATTGGTGCGGAAGATATTGTTATATGTAGTAGCATGGCCCCTTTAAGAATGGTGCGTTGGAGTGTGTGGTGGGTTGGGACATCAGGTAATCACGTAGGGTGATATCAGCTAAATTTGGGCCACTTTTTGGTAAATCGCTTGGGACAATAATACAATACCATATATGCCTTTTCCATGTGTTTTTTTGATTAATAATGACTGTTTTTGATAATTTTGTGTTGAAATTATGTAATAAAATATATTTAGGCCCTACAGTTCTTGAAACATCAGCTGTGTTGATTGCCACAGACTGTAGTTGTTTGGCCTTCCTTTTCCTCCCTGTTTTATCTTTGTATCCTCTCCTCTCTGGTCCTTGCTCCTCCTCTCTTTTCTCTCTTTCTGTCACCTCTCATTTCCCCTCACCTGTTCTCTCGTTTCCTGTCTCCTCTCTCATCTTTTCTCCTCCTATCACTTCATCTCTCTTCTTGTTTGCCATACTCAATGTAAATAAAATATCTACCACTATTATTATGGGGGATCATGGTGAGTGTGTGTGCGCGCGCGGGTGTGTATGCACGGACGTACAGACACACGGACACACCCTCACACACATGTGTATGTGTGTTTGTGAGTGACACAGAGGATGGCCCATTTTAGCTGAAACCGTGTGGCCCATTTTACCTCAGTGGGTTAAGGTAAATTGGGCCGCCAAGAAAAACATCACTTTTCCAAAAAAATATGTTCATATACCAAACTAACAGCATTATTTCTGATGGATGCCATCAAGACAGATATTATGCATAGTTTTTTATGTGCATGTTTGTTTTTTTTAATAGATTTATCATCCTTATAATAGTTTAGTTAGATGTGGTATGCCAGGCTACTTACCATGCAGCTTTCTGGTGCAGTCTTGATTTGAATTATTGCCCCGCCCACCATAGCAACCATAAACCAATCAAATCACCTGTTACTTGTCAAGCACAGCTATGACAACAATTGAAATCCTTTGCAGTCATCCTTTGGCTCTAAATTCCAGAGGGGCTAGGACCCCCAAACCTTAAACGGCCCATTTTACCTGATATCACCCTAATTATATATTCACAGGTGAGATCTCAGTTTCCTCGTGGCATTGCACTGATGTGAACTGTTTGTGTGGGTCGTGTATCTTCACTCTTCTAGAAAGGTATGTTTGTCGTTTTTTAAGTCTTTTAGACAAAAGGGAATTATAAATTTATAATATGGGTGGTTGTGGGGAAATTAATAAAATTCGTATTTGGATTAATGTGATTGTTTCATGTAATTTTAGATTAGTCGTGTGCGTCCAGGCGTTGTTAGTATGTAAGTGTCGTGCGCATGAAAGGTAAACTTTCTTTAGCCTTATATGTATATTCTAAAATGTTTGAGGGGAGAAAAGCGGGGAGGGAGAAGCAGAAGAAAATGTTTATTTGTTGTTTTGCAGAAGTTGCCAGCTGCTGCTTTGCTGTGGCTAATATACCTGTAACAGTTTTGGGACGTCGGAGTGTTGCTTTGAATGCCTTCAGTTCGCTATTGTTTGTACATCCTTTGTCTTGGAGACACAAGACCGTTGCCTCTTGTTCTGCTGCCACCTGGTGGTCGTTTGAGCCAGTACATTGTTAATTTGTGGTGTGTGTGTGTGTGTGTGTGTGTTCGAGCTGGATTGAAGTGTTATGCTTTATTTTGGGTTATTTTTTTTTTCTTATGGTGTATTATGTTGTGTTGGTTTAAAGTAGTCAATGTATAATTTTGTATTTTGGTTTGATTGGATTGTTTAAATGTATTACTTTTTTTTTTTCTTTTCACTCTTGGTTCATGTTTTGAACTGTATGAAATATTTGGTGTAAAGATATAACATCAAAGAAAGTATCCGCCTCTAGTTGTGTGTTTTGTTTTTGCTTTTTTTTTGTATTGTTGTTCATTATTATCTTTATTGTTACTGTTATTGGCTCCACTTCCTGCTCACTACTGCACAGACTCGAGACTCAAGAAGTTGGACCACATTAGCACACTGGCGGCTTCAGTTACTACAATTGAAGAGAGCAGAGATGCTCCGATCAGCATTTTTGGGGCCGATTACCGATCACCAAGATCATGATCTGCCGATTGCCGATCACAGAATGGCAGGGGAATCTTTTATCTATAATCTAGCAGAGTTAGTTTCATTTCTACAAATGGTGCAAACTCTAAATTAACTGTATTGAGAAAAAAAAAAAACTGTAGAAATAGGCTAGAGTCAAGATCTTGAAGAACCACCAAGTGTTTATTTTAGAAAATGAGATGACTTAAGGCTACTGTAGGCCATCTTTCCCAAATAAGGCAGAGTAACATAAAATTATTCCAAACAAAGAGGGGTTAGGCAGACCAACACACATCAGATCAGCTTAATGGGATACAATGTGGGGAGACACACATCAGTTAGGTATTTCCTGCCTGGGGGGTTGTATCGTGGATCAAGGCAGCTTAGCAGGCGACGGAACCCTTTATCCTCCACAACGGATAGAGGTTGTTCGTCGAGGCAAATGACTTCCATAATTCTGAACGTGATGTCTTTCCACCTCGTACTATCCCTGCTGTATGGTTCACGTCGTTTAAATGCATCACTCACAGTCGGCTGGTTGAGGGATGGGGATGTTGTTGGCTTCGGCTGGTTTAGTTTCTCACACTCGGCATATTCAGTTGTATGGCGTGTTCTAAGATGCCTAATCATGTTAGTGGTGTTAAAATGACGTTGCTTGCTTCCACCTCGAGGGATTTCATCACGACATACATTGCAAACGGCTAACTTTACGTCTTTATCGGACACTTTGAAGAACTTCCAGACGGGAGAACTCATGTTGCCACTGACAAGCTCCGCTCTGCTGTTGTGTACCTGTGCGCCGTGCATGCACGTGTGAAGAAGTCGCGCGAGTAATTTACGTCACGTGATCGGCTTTTTTGATCGGCGCTTTTGGGCTTCGCCGATCAAGCTATTTTTAGCCAATATCGGCCGATCATGATCGGTGGCCGATCAATCGGAGCATCACTAGAAGAGAGTGAAGGTGCGTCGTCCATATATATATTTTTTTATAGTCTGTGGTGTTTCTACTGAGCGCTTACAGGACATTTTATTTTATAAACTCATTTATTTTATTATTTTTTTAAAAGTTAAAAAGAATTTGAAAGCACTGAATAAAAAATAGTGAGACATAATATATAACTATAGCTTTATCAAAAGCAAAGTGTTGGTATAAAAAAGCCGCCTATGAGCACGCTTTCAAATGAAATAAGGCGTAAAAACAACAATAAAAAGTATTAAAGTATAAAAGTGCCACAATTGTCCCACTATCACGTGCAGGGGTGGCATTTTGCTCCTATGAATGGGTCATAGAACTACAAAAAGAGTTTTAAATTCATGATTTAATATTAATGGGATTTTTAATTATGTAATATTTTAATTCTAGGTGTTTATTTATGTAAATGCTGCATGATGTGATGTTTTAAAGGGAACCCCTGGTGTTTAGACTTATATGGCTTAATATAACGTAAATGATGTCTCTTACTGAAATATGTAGTAGAAAACCCATGAAAGATTTACGTTACTTAAAAAAATCCATGACATATTTGGAGAATGGGGGCCCCATTTTGTTTAGGTACACAGTGTGTCCCATATCGATGACGTCAAATGGTTGCTCTCGGTGAGCTACTGACACTACCCCGTTGCTATTTTTACCACAACACAACTCTGAATATAACATACGATGCCACATTGTGCAGCTTTTGGGTGTAATTTTCAGTCGATGAGCCACAAGAGAAGCGATGTAAGTTTTTACTGCTTTACTAGCGATAAGAGGAGAAAAGAATTGGAAGTTGTGAAGAATGTGGACGAATAAAACTTCCCAAAGACCTGTGTCTTTGTTTTCTCCACTTAAGCTCTGATGACTTTGAGGCTTTTAGTAGACCACAGCTGAAAGAGCTTATAGTTGGCGATGGATATAAGTGTATGCTTTAACCAAATGCCGCACCTGTTGTGGAGACTGACGAGGGCAGCCCATAACACATTTCGATTGAGACAGACTGCCTCAAAGCTTGCGTGTGCTGTGATGCACGAGATATCTGTGATCGCATAAACAGTATCATCTTCTCAGCACGTTTAACTGCGTGTAATGCATTCAGGTGATCAGACGATTTTTACAACAGTATTTCAAATAGCCACAGAGTCATTGCACAGCTTCGATGTTTTTATCCTCACTAATTTTGCGCTCTGGCTCGAATTGAAAAGGCCGATCTGGTTTTAAAAAGAACCTCGCAGATATTAAGACCTGTATGTGTTACTAGATTACTGTTGCCCCAAAACATACAGATGCAGAGCAAAAGTATCAAAGGGATCAGGGCTAAAGTGGAGAGAACAAAGACACAGTTAGGAAGTTTTATTCGTCCACATTCTTCACAACTTCCTATTCTTTTCTCCTCTTATCGCTAGAAAGCATTAAAGACTTACATCGCTTCTCTTGTTGCCCTTCAACTGGAAATTACAACCAAACGTTGCACAATGTGGCATCGTATATTATATTCAGAGTTGTGTTGTGGTAAAAATAGCAACAGGGAAGTGTCAGTAGAGCAGTGAGAGCAACCGTTTGACGTAGAACGCACTGTGGACCTAAACAAAAGGGCGCCCCCCATTGTCCAAATATGTCGTGGATTTTCTTTAAAATAATGTAAATCTTTAATGGGTTTTCTACTACATATTTCAGTAAGAGACATCATTTACGTTATATTATGCCATATAAGTTTTAACACCAGGTTCCCTTTAAGGAAGCAACTGTGTGTGTGTGTGAAGGCGTGTGTGGTTTCATGTGCAAAATGACACTGCACAAATGTAATATATAAAGATGTGAGATTCGCAAGAGCTACTGATCTGCTTCACTCAGACCACTGAGATGTATCATGAAACAGGAAGTTGGAGTTTCTGAAAAGAGCTAACAGGAACTTAAAAAAAAAAAAGAAAAAAAAAAAGACAGAGCCCACACAAAACAGAGTCGTGCCATTAGTGAGTGAGAACCAGACATGAGGGACCATTTATATCTTTTCCTTTTTATGATTGAATTTAGTACAGGTAAGTTAAGACTTTTATTGATTTATCTTTTAGTTTATGAGGAACTGGTTTGAGATCAGTGTATCAAGTGGTTGTACTTATTTAAAACATCAGTTAAAAAATTAAAACATCTAAAAACAACTTTAAAAAAAATAAAGCAGCATAAAGCATCTTTTAAGAAAATTGTATTTTGTAGTTTTCCTAAGATAGGACTGTGTCTGTTCACACGTGCAGAACGTTGAATTAATTTGTCAATGGCAGAGATATTCAAACTGAAATGGTCTTTGAATTCCTAAAGGATGAAACAGACATTGTGGTTGTTGTATAATAAATCAGGAGGGCAGCTTCTTCTTCTTCTTCTTTTTAGTGCATACAGAAAATAAAAATTGTATTTGTGTACACAAATGAAAGAGAAATAAATAAAACAACATTGTCTTTCTATGTTCATTAAAAGTGACTAAGGTTTGAATGAAGGCCCTCACAACATTTTCAAAATCATGTTAATTTATATTAACAATTTACATTGCATTAAACTACATGTTTCTGATCAAAAATCCTTCAGAGAATAAGTTGTTGATATTAAATGTCCAGTTCCTTCAAAGAGAATTACTGTGAGATCTAATAAACACAATAAAGTGCTGCTCATGAACAGAAACCTGAAGGCTCTTCTCAGCTTTTTTCCTGATTATTATATATTCCAGTAAAGCCCATTTGTAAGTTTTTGACAAGCTCTCTTGTTTGCAGGCTGTATTCTTTCAAATGAGCTGCAGATAATAGAAATAACAGGTTACACAGGTGGTTCAGTGGTGCTGCCCTGCTCCTGCGCTCATCCTCAGTCTACAGCCAAGACATTCACATGGCAGTTTTTTGGCAATGGAGAACGATGGATTCCAGTATTTGAGGATGAGAAGTACAGCGGCAGACGTGTGCTGTTTAATCAAAGTTCTCCACAAAATCTGTCTCTTCTCATTTCTGGCCTCAGAATGGAAGATGAAGGGTACTATAAGTGTGTGACTGAACAATATACATCCATTCAATCCATTCATTTAACAGTGAAGGGTAAGTGATGCTTCTTCTAGAAATATGAATCACTCTTGTTAGACATGATTGACAGCTCAGGAATAGACATTCAATTGTTCTTTTTTACAATTTTTTTTCTTTTTTTTTTTTTCATTTTCAAATAATAATTAACTAATAAATTCAGAGAACCAGTGACAGAATTTTGTACATTCATTGACCTTTGAGTTTCACTTGTGTTCTTACTACAATGTAGGTCATTAATGGCTTTTTTCTTGTATAAATATTTTTTAGGCTGTAATTTGGTTCAGAACACAGAGGCAACGATTGAGGTGACTGGATATGCAGGAGGGTCTGTGGTTCTGCCCTGCTCATGCTCTGAACTACTGACTAAACCTGAACAGATACGATGGGTGTATTTTGTAGAAAACACTTTTAAGGAAATTTACCCAAATGAAAAGACTGAGAGGCACAAGAACAGAGTCAAACTGTTGAATCAAACATCTCCAGGAAATCTCTCTCTACACATATCAGCACTGACCGCAGAGGACGAAGGATACTATTATTGTTCTGTGTCGTCTCAAAAAGTCTCCTACAGACTTCAAACAGTCTCCTACAGACTCCGTGTTGAAGGTAGTTTTGTTCTGTTGATGTTACTTTGATCATCATTACTATTGATTTTATGAAGAATCTACATATGTAGAGGAATGAGGTAAACTTGTAGGATGACATGCTGTCTGCATTGTTATATTATCACTGACAGTTACTCTCGGGACAGAGAAACCACACATCCATACATCCATCAGTTTATCAACACATCAACCTTCACACCAAACACAAGAACTTGAACCACCTCAACAACCACACCACACACCTCAATGTAAGTCATTTTCATTATACCACAATTACAATATTTTATCATTATCTTTCATCATTTTTAAAAGTTCCCTATGTAATTTTTTATTTTTTTATAAAAATTAACAAAATTTAAATAATGGGTCAATATAGCCCTTACAAAAAGTGTTTCTGTCTTACCCTGATTCACTATGGTAAGCCTATTATAAGTGTTTATATTTTAGAACTGTCTGGATGGATTTCACTGATTTCATCAAGTACAACATTTCAATCAACCAATCAGATTTGAGGGACAAGTTTCAGTCAAGTTTAGGCTACAACCAGGGTTAGGTGCTTCTACATCAGTGTTATTTACCTAAATGTATCTTATAGGGTTAGATTTAGGGGTAGGGTTATGGTTTGGATTACATTTTTTGACAGGAATGTTCCTGGATCAACAAAATATGTTGACACAGTTGGAGCTGAGGTGACGGATTACTGAATACACACCTGCCTAGCTCGACGTGATCATGTTAGCAGGCTAAGGAGCTATCTATCTATCTTAGATACTATCTAAAATATTAATAAAGAAAAGTTATATCATTATAAAGTTCTAAAGGTCAATCTACGGTGTCTTTTTTACAATATAGATGCTCCAGCACCAGCTATTGTAATTTGTGTCGAGTGTAAAAATAACGCGCAAAATCAAAACGAGACTTCATACCTTTTTAATAAAATAGCAATCGCGACATAAATCCAATCCGTGGCACTTGGGTAAAATGTCCACGAGTGTCCATTGAAAACAGTACTTTTTGTCCACAAAGGCGTTAAATCCATGAAATATTCATATATTATCCGTTGTTTGCATCACATTTCTTTTGAATGATCTGCTCTCCATCATCGTTCAAGAAATTATGCAACCTGAGCAGAGTTTATGTTGTAAAACTGTATATGATCACATATCTCACAAATAAATGAGCCTGCATCCAAAGTATAATTTTTAAAAATGCAGCAGTTTTAGTTATAATATCCAAGCAGTGCTGTCTGAGTTTTATATCCTCCCGCCATTGTCACTGTAGTAAATCTCACAAGCAAAACTTTTAGCCAATGCCACGATCCAACAACGCGTGTTGTTTATCTTCCACAACTGCCTCGAGTCTCGACCAATGCAGCGAGCCATAATATTGTATAATTGTATATATTATTATTTTATAATTGTATAAAATAATCCTGAAAAAAGCACAAACACGGCAGAGACGCCAAATTCAGCGGCTGGAGTTAGCTGAGGTAACATGACGGCTCAGACAGCAGCAGCAATTGTACCTGTCACTCAAGTGACCACGCCCTTAATTATGCAGAACTTTAAGGCTTAATATAATTTAAACAGATGAGTTATAAAAAATAAATTCACCCCCCTCAGAGTTGTCTTGAAGGGCAAAATTAGCTGTAAACATGTTTTTTTCTGCTGTAAAGTTGGGCATTTTAACATGGGACTCAATGAGAGTCTGCTCTCTTTTGGAGCCTGTCCCTAGTGGCCAGTCCATGAATCGCAGTTTAAGTCACTTCCGTATTGGCTTCAAGAGAAACTGGGGGAGGTTGCCGCTTGGTCTAACCTGGCAAAATCAGGACATGCCATACACACGTCACTCGCCTGTGTGTCTCTTCATATCCGTAAATAAAGAAAAGTTGCTCCGGCTACTTTGACACATGTACGGTGTGGAAGTGGCATAGGTTAGTTATCACAACCAGCAAGAAAGGTTGACATGGAGCATGCTAAATCTCTAACCTCGGAGGAATTAGAACAGAGGAGTCTATTGGCAAAAAGATAACGCGACAGAGCTTGTAATAGAATGAGAATCAACATGGACTTGGCTTTTCGGATTTTAAATGTTGTAAAAGCAATGAGGACATGCTGTTTTTTAATACTCAACAGGCGAGTAAGGTTAGGTATTTTATTGAACAGATAAATTGTAATATGTAGCTCTCTAACAGAGTTCATTGTAAAGCATTATCTATTGTAAAGGATCATATTAATTTGCACAGTCACAGAGCCAAAATACAACAAAACAATTATCTTACGCAAAATGCATGCAGTTTTGTTTCTAACCAGGAGTTAAATAGTATACATTTAATTGTGCGTGCAGCTTTTATTGTATCAAAGTGTGGAATATTTGTACTGCATTTCTGTTTTCTCAACAGATGATTTCATTTTGTTGGGGGTGATTCTCTCAGTACTATTACTGGCATTACTGGCATTTATCTACTGGAGATGCAGAGGTACGTGAACACAATCACACGTTCTTTACAGATATACTCGTAAATGACCAGCTGTGTACTCTTGAAACACTATAGAATAATAGGTACAAAACCAACGACTATTGAAAACATTTCTCTGATGACATTAAAACATTCTGGCTAAAATGTTTTATGTTGTAGGAGGCAGAAATGTGAAAAAGGTGACCAGGGATGAAGATGAACTAAATAGAGAACAAGACGTTATGGTCAGCACAAACTCACTATTGCACAATGGTTACGTAACTTATTGAATACTGTGTCAGAAATCACCCCATCTTTTCCTCTCTCTCTAGGATGACGTGACGTATTCTGCTGTAGTCTATGTTAAAACTGCAGCCACACCAGCTCACACAGAGAGTAACCCAGCTGATCACACCGAGTACGCCCCAATCAAAGTTAAACGCTAAACATCAAGAAAGAATATAGTCAATTTAATGGTGAGCCTTTTAAAGAGATTGAATCAACCATGATCATTTTATTATTGAGGGATTTGTGTAACCTCAGATTGAGAAGAAAACCTGTTCATTGTTTGGAGGTTCTTTCAGAATGATTGTATTTTAAAGCAGAACTAGACAATGAAGGAGTTGCATGTTTCTAGTTTCAGAAAGCTGAGCACTAATAGAGGAACAAAGAAATGAGTCATCAAAATGAGATCATTTGGTGAAAGCGCATGCACATGGTGTGACTCTATTCCCCCAAACCATAGTGTCGGATTTAGCAGTTGACATATTTAATGTTTAAATTTGCCATGAAATCATTATTGACCTCCATAGTGAACAATTCATCCATGTTTCCTAATTTTAAAACTTTTTTTTGAGCTTATTTCTAAAATGTAAATTCAAAATTTCTTATCTTTGTCTCCTAATGAAAACAACAGACTTGTCTCTGGTAAGAACTTCTTGAGTCATTTTGTCCTCATAAACCCCTCTTCCTTACAATCGACTGCAAGCTCGCATCCAGATCCGCCTCCATCCGATCAACAACCAATGGATAGAACCATGTCCCCTCCATCCATCCATCCATTTTTTTTTTTTTTTTTTTTACTTTTCCATTAATTCGTTTCACTCTTTCATAAGATGAATAAGTGACTTGTTTACCAATTCAGCCTCATTGTTTGGTTTTGTTTTCATTTTTTAGTTGTACTCTTAAATTTATTATTAGTATGGTATTATTACTGATATGTTATTATTGACAGAAACAGAGTTACTGTCCAAAGGCGAAAAAAAAGTATATTATAATAAAAGTAATAATAATACCCTATTTATTATAAATGGAAAATTATTTAATAAAATGACTAATTTTGTTTTTTAATCAAGTCACTTATATTTTTCACACCTCCCCACCATACATACATAAAATAAATAAAATAACTAACCTTTAATACTGTAATTTCATTTTAAATTTCTTATAATTACTTAATAATAACTGACTGAAGTTTATTACATAATTCTAGGGGTTTTACAGAATATAATACAATTTTATGCAACCTGAAAAGTCCAAAATGACGAAAGATCCCTTTTGTGCAAGGTAACAAGAAGCCAGCTGAAGATGCTTGCTGCGTCCCATTTCGAAGGCAGCATTTGTACACTCAAAAAAAAAATTTTTTTTTGATGCAACTTATTTCAACCTAACTGATTCAACACCATTGTATCAGGTTTCTGGTTCAAATTTAATTGCTTCGTGTTAAATTGACTTGAAACAATTACTTTTTGACTTAACTTGATGTTTTCATATTACAATAACATGTTTCAATCAAGTAAACTCAACCAGGACTCAATCAAACAGGACTTTCACTTCCCATCATGCTTTGCAAATGCAAATGGGCTGATCTGGGAAGGTAAATGTTGAAATAAAGTGTTATTTTAAGCAGTTTTTAGCAACATGAGAAAATGGAGAGACTTTTTAATGTTTACTTTGTTATTGTGGTATTTAAAAGTTCCTGTTATGTTAATAGTTTTGGGGTTACCATTGTGGTGAAGTGTAGAACATGTGCTTGGGTTGAGGACCTGCTAACAACAATTAAAGTTGTTTTAATAATAAAATCAGTTATTTTAGGCATGCCATAGATGGAATAAAACCATCTTCTGGCTCTTAACTACGCCTAACAATAAGAGTCTTCACAGAGTAAATAAACTAATCAATTAAACTGGATTACTTGTGATATAATTTCAGTTTGATATTAATTTTAGGATAATTAAACTTAATGGTTTTGGACAAAATTAAGAATGTTAACCTGATTCAACTAAATGGCATTGAGTTAACCTTATGTAATAAGTTTAAGTTGACTGAAATAAATAATATTAATTAAATGCAACATAACCAAGTGACGTGGAACCTGTTGACAAAAAAAAATTAAGTAAATCCAACGTATCATTTTTTTGAGTGTAGGCTGCATACGTCATCAAGGATGTTTTATTTAAGAAAAGTAACCATGATAAAATTTACTGTTATTCTTCTTGAGATGTAAAATACTGTCAATTCCTTCTTACTTTGCAATCAAATTGTTACTTTTCTTAAATGAGACGTACGCAGCTAACAAATGCGACCTCCAGTGGATGCAGCCTTTGAAATGAGACACACACACCCACTCCATACATGTAACAGGATCACTTATATTTCCACCTCCTAATTTGGATCAGGTGTTTATCATCTCTTCTGCCACCTACAAGACAACCGAGAGAAAAACGAAAACAAAAATAAATAAAAACACCCACACACAATAACAATGAACTAAAAAATTATTGATCACTTTTTATTAAATCAATCCTTTGTATAAGTTAAAATATGAGAACGTTGTATTAATTCGTTCTTATGATTTGAAAAATAAGTAGGCTAAAAGGCAGCCACAAAATTAAAACAGTGAAATTAAAACACAGGGACATATTAGCCTCATAAAATGTCATGTTTCAACGAATGATTAATAAAACATACTTGTGAGTTGACATCTTACTTTCCCGCATATCATTTTCAATGTAGGCCTACATAAAGTCTGGGGTGTAAAATTAGGAATATATATTTTGTTTTGAATCCAAAATACTTAATTTATGTCATTCGTGCATTAGGGATAGTTTGGGGGAAAAAATATAAATTAGCTAACATTGATAACGTGTGATTGTGATTTTGAACACATTCTTTCTCTGTTGAAGTGACCTGATCCATGACAGAGTGCCGAGTCCTTTTCTTTGAAAAGAGATGGCAGCAGAAGGATGGCAGCATTAACTATCTGGCCTAAAGACAAAGCCATATATACATCATTATAATTGCACTGAAAATTACAACAAAGTATGTTGATATATACACACCATTTCTCTGTCTCACATGAAGCCAATGTCAGCTTCAACATTTGTTTTAATTCTGTACTTGTTTTATTCTGTACAAAAAATGTACTCCGCCCTGTATTTTTTTTTTTTTTGTTCTTTTGAGCCTCTGCCTTATGAGGTCCAAATTTGGTCTCAGCTTTCTTGACTCCAAAGTGCGCTCCCTTAATAATCCCTAAAAAGATGACATCTTAGTTCATCGCAATCTCACAAAGCCCTGTTATTAAATCCTCTGTTATAATCAGAGGATTTGCCAGCATGCAGAATTCAGCACTGAACAAAAACTCAGACGTTATGAGCGGGGCAGTGGATGCTATCTTAAATGCATAAGATTGGACATTGTGTGCAAGAAATCAACACATATGTCTGTGATTGGCTATATTGGACAACGCTGCAAAAACATGTTATAAATAGAAACTGCGCCTGTAAATCATTTTTATTTGGTTTTATTTGTTCTTCTTGCTTTTGTCCAAAAGATGAATAACGTTTTATTTGTTTTTAGATGTTTTATTTTTGGATATTTCTATTTATATATAACCCAAAATAACTGAGCTGTATTATTTCAAACCGGATGTGTGTCACGAGGCTCAGTGCAAGTAGGCCTAGTCCATTAGGAGCAAAATATCTGCCTTTAACTCTTGCGCGCTGTTCGTTTGGGGTCTCCAGAGACCTCAGGCAACAAAATGTAATTTTGTTACCAAATATATATATATTTTTTTTGTTTTTAAACAAATGTAGTTTTACTCAGTTTATTAATGTTTTTACTCCACATTTGTGCGGTTTTTTTTTTTTTTTTTTTTTTTGGGAGAATTTATATTTTTTAGAAATAAATAAAAAAAGTAAATAGGTTTTTATACAAAAACAGCTTTTTATGTAAAATTCACTTTATAAAAGACCCACATTTCTAACTTTCATTCATGGGCATAGCATGGATAATTTGACATGGTTTAGTGTAAGATTTTTGCCCATCTTTTGGAAAATGCCGTTTTAAAAGTAAAAAATGATCCCTTTATCCAGTAGATGGCTGCAGAGCTCCACCATTTGCTATCTGACTAACAAAGACATCTTTTCACAAGGTTTTTTGCAGTTGGATTAATATCTACATATAATGAAATCACAATTATAACAAAAAAATAGCATTTTTTGTACTGAAAAAAAAAAAAAAAAAAAAAATATATATATATATATATATATATATATATATATATATATATATATATATATGTGTATATATATTATTTTTTTTTTTTTTCAATTATTGTTTCATTATGATTAGAATCAAACCTCAGTTACTAAATAAACAGAACAAAAATCAACTTAAATTAGTAAATATGGGACCTCACAGATAAGGTTTTAGATTAATCCCAGATGAAAATGCATGATTGAGCAGCAATTTGCACTGGCTTAAAATATGTCAGTGCTACTGTTTTGTCTCAAGATGCAAACTTTTGCATATTTTTTCCCCTAAGGCACGTTTATAAAAGCTACTTACTTGAATGTCCTCATTTAACTAAGGCCTAATCTGAAACTACCTTTATTGGGTACATTACTCACTGGATTGAGGTTGTATTATTACACCACTCACTGCCACACAAACAGAAAGAAATTAGCAAACAATGTTTTATTTTAGTATATATAATTATTTAATAAATTCACTTACCGTTAGATGTTTGTGAAGACTCCCCAAAAATAATGGACTCACTGTCGTCGAACTGAGGTTAAGGAGCTGGAAAAAAACAGCTCCAAACTATATTTGCGTAGGTAAGACCATTAAATGAGATCATTTCCCACCAATTAGAAAAATAACAAATAATACTTGATATTTTGTTTTGGCTATTTAAAATTGTTTTATGTATGCAAAATTACCGTCGATGTCTGTCAGACTTTCAAAGAAAACGCAGCCATCCTGTCAGCGCGCGCATTACTGAAGAAACACCTCAAAACTACATTTGGCGAACAACATCAGCAAAAAATTCAACAACTTAAGATAACTCATCCTGTTATATGTTATGCTAATTAAAATTGTTAAATTAGTTCAAACGTAATACTTGTGCTCTTGTAAAATTCTGGACACACACGACACCATCCGAAGACTTTGTGCATCGTTTGTCTTGGAGACACAAGACCGTTGCCTCTTGTTCTGCTGCCACCTGGTGGTCGTTTGAGCCCAGTACATTGTTAATTTGTGGCGTGTTCGAGCTGGATTGAAGTGGGGTTTTTTTTTTTTTTTTTGGTTTGTTTTGGTTTGTTTATTGTATTTTTCTTATTTGTATTATTTGGTTTCGTTGTAAGTTGATTTGGTGTTTTGAATTATGTTATTGGGGTTGATTGGATATTATTTCTTAGTCTTTACATTGATATTGCTCAGTTAAAGAACTGAGAATTTATGCTTTATCTTATGGTGTATTATGTTGTGTTGGTTTAAAGTAGTCAATGTATAATTTTGTTGTTTGTTGGTTTGATTGGATTGTTTAAATGTATTGGTTCATGTTTTTGAACTGTATGAAATATTTGGTGCAAAGATATAACATCAAAAAAAGTATCTGCCTCTAGTTGTGTTTGTGTGTGTGTGTGTGCGCTTTGTTTCTTTTTTTGTATTGTTGTTCATTATTATCTTTATTGTTACTGTTATTGGCTCCACTTCGTGCTCACTACTGCACAGACTCGAGACTCAAAAAGTTGGACCACATTAGCACACTGACGGCTTCAGTTACTACAATGGAAGAGAGTGAAGGTGCGTCGTCCATATCTATTTTTACAGTCTGTGGTGTTTCTACTGAGCGCTTACAGGACATTTTATTTTATAAACTCATATTTATTGTATATTATTTTTACAGTTAAAAAGAATTTGAAAGCACTGAATAAAACTAGTGAGACTGACATAATATATAGCTATAGCTTTATCAAAAGCAAAGTGTTGATATAAAAAAGTCGCCTATGAGCACGCTCTCAAATGAAATAAGGCTTAAAAACAACAATAAAAAGTATTAAATTATAATTGTCCCACTATCACGTGCAGGGGTGGCATTTTGCTCCTATGAATGGGTCATAGAACTACAAAAAGAGTTTTAAATTCATGATTTAATATTAATGTCTCTTACTGAAATATGTAGTAGAAAACCCATAAAAGATTTACATTATTAAAAAAAATCCATGTCATATTTGGAGAATGGGGGCACCATTTTGTTTAGGTACACAGTGCGTCCCATATCGGTGACGTCCAATGGTTGCTCTCGGTGAGCTACTGACACTACCCTGTAGAGGTCTGCATTACCGCGGGACCCGATAAGATTTCTTGCTGCGCGGGATTAAATTTTGAATGAAAGTTGGATTGCAGTCGGTAACTTTAGTGTACTTTAGGCGGGAGCGGGCGGTCTGACAATAACCCGGTGGCTCCCGAGATGCTTTGACATCAGTGCATCTGTGCTTGAACTTGAAGTGAACAAAACTTTCTGCAGTGGTGGCGTTCACACAGTCCCAGTTCCCTGTCCTGAGAAACCTGGCAAGATATGTTCTTTGCATTAGAGGTCTGCGCGAGTGCACCTTCAGAGATCATTCAACCTTTGTGATCGGATTTTGAAGGAGAGACTTTCTGAAACGGTCGTCAGTCAGCGTCATTCTGTTCTTGCGTGGATGTTAAAGAAGATTTCATTTTGCAGTATAGGCTATCTAGTAAGCCAACAGTTTTAGTTTATGTAATTTTGGCATAGCCTATAGTTTTGAGGGACATGTTGAAGGCTATTTAATTTGGCCTATTTTTCTCTGTGACATTTTTTTCTTTGACATTTTTTAGGGTGTTGACAACATCATAGACAAATACAAATCTTGTAATGCAACATTTTATATTTGTTATCCCCAATCACTCTCTTTCTTTAGGGGAAGTTTAAACGCGAGATTCTGGAAACAATCTTTAGCGGGACTCGTCGGGTCGGGAAGAAAATCACTATATGCGGATAGCGGGTGAACACAGAGTGAATTTTTGGCGGGAGCAGGACGAAAAAAACAGTCCCACGCAGACCTCTACTACCCTGTTGCTATTTTTACCACAATACAGAGATGTATCATGAAACAGGAAGTTAGAGTTTCTAAAAAGAGCTAACAGGAACCAAAAAAAGAAAAAGAAAAAAGACAGAGCCCACACAAAACAGAGTCGTGCCATTAGTGAGTGAGAACCAGCCATGAGGGACCATTTATATCTTTTCCTTTTTATGACTGAATTTAGTACTGGTAAGTTAAGACTTTTATTGATTTATCTTTTAGTTTATGAGGAACTGGTGTGAGATCAGTGTATTAAGTGGTTGTAGTTATTTAAAACATCAGTTAAAAAATTAAAACATCTAAAAACAACTTTTAAAAAATAAAGCAGCATAAAGCATCTTTTAAGAAAACTGTATTTTGTAGTTTTTCTAAGATAGGACTGTGTCTGTTCACACGTGCAGAACGTTGAATTAATTTGTCAATGGCAGAGATATTCAAACTGAAATGGTCTTTGAATTCCTAAAGGATGAAACAGACATTGTGGTTGTTGTATCATAAATCAGGAGGGCAGCTTCTTCTTCTTCTTCTTTTTTTTTTAAATAGTGAAATAATGCATACAGAAAATAAAAATTGTATTTGTGTACACAAATGAAAGAGAAATAAATAAAACAACATTGTCTTTCTGTGTTCATTAAAAGTTGCTAAGGTTTGAATGAAGGCCCTCATAACATTTTCAAAATCATGTTAATTTACATTAACATAATTTACATTGAATTAAACTACATGTTGCTGATCAAAAAT
Source organism: Ctenopharyngodon idella (assembly GCF_019924925.1). Lineage (NCBI taxonomy): Eukaryota > Metazoa > Chordata > Actinopteri > Cypriniformes > Xenocyprididae > Ctenopharyngodon > Ctenopharyngodon idella. Next base: position 21,534,886 of record NC_067223.1, read on the forward strand.
CCTTCAGAGAATAAGTTGTTGATATTAAATGTCCAGTTCCTTCAAAGAGAATTACAGTGAGATCTAATAAACACAATAAAGTGCTGCTCATGAACAGAAACCTGAAGGCTCTTCTCAGCTTTTTTCCTGATTATTATATATTCCAGTAAAGCCCATTTGTAAGTTTTTGACAAGCTCTCTTGTTTGCAGGCTGTATTCTTTCAAATGAGCTGCAGATAATAGAAATAACAGGTTACACAGGTGGTTCAGTGGTGCTGCCCTGCTCCTGCGCTCATCCTCAGTCTACAGCCAAGACATTCACATGGCAGTTTTTTGGCAATGGAGAACGATGGATTCCAGTATTTGAGGATGAGAAGTACAGCGGCAGACGTGTGCTGTTTAATCAAAGTTCTCCACAAAATCTGTCTCTTCTCATTTCTGGCCTCAGAAAGGAAGATGAAGGGTACTATAAGTGTAAGACTGAACAATATACATACATTCATTTAACAGTGAAGGGTAAGTGATGCTTCTTCTAGAAATATGAATCGCTCTTGTTAGACATGATTGACAGCTCAGGAATAGACATTCAATTGTTCTTTTTTACAATATATTTTTTTTTTTTTTCATTTTCAAAAAATAATTAACTAATAAATTCAGAGAACCAGTGACAGACTTTAAATTGTACATTCATTGACCTTTGAGTTTCACTTGTGGTCTTACTACAGTGTAGGTCATTAATGGCTTTTTTCTTGTATAAATATTTTTTTAGGCTGTAATTTGGTTCAGAGCACAGAGACATTGAATGAGGTGACTGGATATGCAGGAGGGTCTGTGGTTCTGCCCTGCTCATGCTCTGAACTACTGGCTAAACCTGAACAGATACAATGGGTGTATTTTGTAGAAAACACTTATAAGGAAATTTACCCAAATGAAAAGACTGAGAGCCACAAGAACAGAGTCAAACTGTTAAATCAAACATCTCCAGGAAATCTCTCTCTACACATATCAGCACTGACCGCAGAGGACGAAGGAGACTATTATTGTTCTGTCTCGTCTCAAACAGTCTCCTACAGACTTCGTGTTGAAGGTAGTTTTGTTCTGTTGATGTTACTTTGATCATCATTACTATTGTTTTTATGAAGAATCTACATATTTAGAGGAATGAGGTAAACTTGTAGGATGACATGCTGTCTGCATTGTTATAGTATCATTGACAGTTACTCTCGGGACAGAGAAACCACACATCCATACATCCATCAGTTTATCAACACATCAACCTTCACACCAAACACAAGAACTTCCACCACCTCAACAACCACACCACACACCTCAATGTAAGTCATTTTTTATTATACCACAATTACAATATTTTATCATTATCTTTCATCATTTTTAAAAGTTCCCTATGTAATTTTTTATTTATTTATTTTTTATAAAAATTAACAATTTAAATAATGCGTCAATATAGCCCTTACAAAAAGTGTTTCTGTCTTACCCTGATTCACTATGGTAAGCCTATTATAAGTGTTTATATTTTAGAACTGTCTGGATGGATTTCACTGATTTCATCAAGTACAACATTTCAATCAACCAATCAGATTTGAGGGACAAGTTTCAGTCAAGTTTAGGCTACAACCTTTAACTTATACATAACTTATAGGGTCAGGTTTAGGGGAAGGGTTATGGTTTGGATTAAATTTTTCGACAGGAATGTTGCTGGATCAACAAAACACAGGAACGCGTCTAACCTGGCAAAATCAGGACGTGCCATACACAAGTCACTCGCCTGTGTGTGTCTCTTCATATCCGTAAAGAAAAGAAAAAAGAAAAGTTAAAAGGAAAGTTGCTCCGGCTATTTTGACACATGTACGGTGTGGGAGTGGCATAGGTTAGTTGTCACAAAAAGAATGAGAAAATTAACACGGGCTTGGCTTTTCGAATTTGAAATGTTGTAAAAGCAATGAAGAGATGTCGTTTTTAATACTCAACAGGTGAGTAAGGTTAGGTATTTTATTGAACAGATAAATTGTAATATGTAGCTCTCTAACAGAGTTCATTGTAAAGCATTTTCTATTGTAAAAGATATTAATTTGCACAGTCACACAGAACCAAAATACAATAAAACAATTATCTTACACAAAATGCATGCAGTTTTGTTTCTAACCAGAAGTTAAATAGTGTACATTTAATTGTGCACGCAGCTTTTATTGTATCAAAGTGTGGAATATTTGTACTGCATTTCTGTTTTTTTTCACAGGTGTTTTCATTTTGTTGGGGGTGATTCTCTCAGTACTATTACTGGCATTACTGGCATTTACCTACTGGAGATGCAGAGGTACGTGAACACAATCACACGTTCTTTACAGATATACTCGTAAATGACCAGCTGTGTACTCTTGAAACACTATAGAATAATAGGTACAAAACCAACGACTATTGAAAACATTTCTCTGATGACATTAAAACATTCTGGCTAAAATGTTTTATGTTGTAGGAGGCAGAAATGTGAAAAAGGTGACCAGGGATGAAGAAGAACTAAATAGAGAACAAGACGTTATGGTCAGCACAAACTCACTATTGCACAATGGTTACGTAACTTATTGAATACTGTGTCAGCAATCACCCCATCTTTTCCTCTCTCTCCAGGATGACGTGACGTATTCTGCTGTAGTCCATGTTAAAACTGCAGCCACACCAGCTCACATAGAGCGAGACCTAGCAGAGCACACCGAGTACGCCCCAATCAAATTTAAACGCTAAACGTCAAGAAAGAATATAATCAATTTAATGGTGAGCATTTTATAGAGAATGAAACAACCATGTACATTTTATTATTGAGGGATTTGTGTAACCTCAGATTGAGAAGAAAACCTGTTCATTGTTTGGAGGTTCTTTCAGAATTTATTTTAAAGCAGGACTAGAGAATTAAGGAGTTGCATGTTTCTAGTTTCAGAAAGCTGAGCACTAATAGAGGAACAAAGAAATGAGTCACACCGTGTGCATGCACTTTCACCAAATTTGGTGAAAGTGCATACACACGGTGTGACTCATTTCTCACAAAACATAGTGTCGGATTTAGCAGTTGACATATTTAATGTTTAAATTTGCCATGAAATGATTATTGATCTCATAGTGAACAAGTCATCCATATGTTTCATATTTTAAAACTTTTTTCTAAAATGTAAATTCAAAATTTCTTAACTTTGTCTTAACTTCTAATGAAAACAGTAGACTTCTCTCTGGTAAAAACTTTGAGTCATTTTGTCCTCATAAACCCCTCTTCCTTACAATCGACTGCAAGCTCGCATCCAGATCCGCCTCCATCCGATCAACAACCAATGGATAGAACCATGTCCCCTCCATCCATTTTTTTTTCTTCTTACTTTTCCATTACATTTACATTTAGTCATTTAGCAGACGCTTTTCTCCAAAGCGACTTACAAATGAGAATAGTAGAAGCAATCAAATCAACATGAGTACAACAGTATGTAAGTGCCGTGTCAAGTCAGTTTCATCGGTAAAGTGCTCGTAGCAAGGTTGTTGTTTTTTTTTTTTTTTTTAAAATATATACGCACATATATGGAGAAAGAATAGAAAATCGAAAAAAGAAAAGTAAAACATAAATAAAGAAAGTGCTATATTACTGGGTCAAGTGTTGACGAAAAAGATATGTCTTTAGCAGTTTTTTGAAAATAGCTAAAGACTCGGCTGCTCGGATAGAGCGTGGTAGGTCATTCCACCAACCAGGAACAGACCCGGAGAAAGTCAGTGAGAGTGATTTTGTGCCCCTTTGGGATGGCACCACAAGACGCCGTTCACTTGCAGAACGCAAGCTTCTGCAGGGCGCATAAGTCTGAAGTAGTGAGTTTAGGTATAGTGGTGCAGAGCCAGTGGATGTTCTGTAGGCAAACATCAGAGCCTTGAATTGGATGCGAGCAGCAATTGGCAGCCAATGCAAACTGATGAAGAGAGGTGTGACATGCGCTCTCTTCGGTTCGTTAAAGACCAGTCTTGCTGCAGCATTCTGAATCAGTTGTAGAGGCTTGACAGTGCATGCTAGAAGGCCTGCCAAGAGAGCATTACAATAGCCCAGTCTGGATAGAACAAGAGCTTGGACAAAAATTTGTGTGGAAAGCTCCGATAGGAAGGGTCTAATCTTCCTAATGTTGTACAGAGCAAATCTGCAGGACCGGGCCGTTGTAGCGATATGATCTGTGAAGCTTAAACAATCATCCATCACCACGCCGAGGTTCCTGGCCGTCCTGGAAGGAGTAATGGTTGACGACCCAAGTTGAATGGAAAGGTTGTGATGAAGTGTTGGGGTGGCATCGACCACAAGCAGTTCTGTTTTTGCAAGGTTGAGTTGAAGGTGGTGGTCCTTCATCCAGGCAGAAATGGCTGTCAGGCAGGCTGCGATGCGTCCAGCAACTGTCGGATCATCTGGTTTGAATGAGAGGTAGAGTTTAATTCGTTTCACTCTTTCATAAGATGAATAAGTGACTTGTTTACCAATTCAGCCTCATTGTTTATTTTTGTTTTCATTTTTTAGTTGTACTCTTAAACACCAGCATTGAGTTCTCTTTTGCTCTTAACGCACCATAACGCACACAAATTATGCCAAAATGTCCATTTTGTTGAGTGTTTTTCAATAAGAGTAACCCACCATTCAAGAAATTGCCGCTAATTTGAAAGTGAAAGTCGGCCTTTCCGTAACAAAACATTGAAAGCTCAGCCAAACAGCTGATCATAGCTGTACAGGGCGGTTTTTATTTTTCATGTCAAAAACATTCCTCGTCGCGGAGAGCGCAGTTCATGCAAAGACTATAGTCTTAAAGGGACTTTGGTTCATGGTTGCATAGCAATGATAGACGCCACGGGAGCGCACGCGCTTTGGAAACAAGGAGAAAGCGACGTGGCCGCGCTTTCCACGCGTTTTTAGACGCGATATGTGGAACGGCCCCATAAAAAAAAAAAAAGGTAGAGGCCCCGCACCCCGGTGTCACCGGTGTTGTCACATGTCGATTAACCGGTGGGAAAATTTTCTCACCGTCACATTCCTAGTATGGTATTATTACTGATTAAAGTTGTTTTAATAATAAAATCAGTTATTTTAGGCATGCCATAGATGGAATAAAACCATCTTCTGGCTCTTAACTACGCCTAACAATAAGAGTCTTCACAGAGTAAATAAACTAATCAATTAAACTGGATTACTTGTAATATAATTTCAGTTTGATATTAATTTTAGGATAATTAAGAATGTTAACCTGATTCAACTAAATGGCATTGAGTTAACCTTATGTAATAAGTTTAAGTTGACTGAAATAAATAATATTAATTAAATGCAACATAATCAAGTTACGTGGAACCTGTTGACAAAAAAAATTAAGTAAATCCAACGTATCATGTTTTTGAGTGTAGGCTGCATACGTCATCAAGGATGTTTTATTTAAGAAAAGTAACCATGATAAAATTGACTGTTATTCTTCCTGAGATGTAAAATACTGTCATTTCTTTCTTAAATGAGACGTACGCAGCTAACAAATGTGACTTCCAGTGGATGAGACACACACACCATACATGTAACAGGATCACTTATATTTCCACCTCCTAATTTGGATCAGGTGTTTATCATCTCTTCTGCCACCTACAAGACAACCGAGAGAAAAACGAAAATAAAAATAAATAAAAACACCCACACACAATAACAATGAACTAAAAAATTATTGATCACTTTTTATTAAATCAATCCTTTGTATAAGTTAAAATATGAGAACATTGGATTAATTCGTTCTTATGATCTGAAAAATAAGTAGGCTAAAAGGCAGCCACAAAATGAATTAAAACAGTGAAATTAAAACACAGGGACATATTAGCCTAATAAAATGTCATGTTTCAACGAATGATTAATAAAACATACTTGTGAGTTGACATCTTACTTTCCCGCATATCATGCGCGGGGCTCATTTTCAATGTAGGCCTACATAAAGTCTGGGGTGTAAAATTAGAAATATATATATTTTGTTTTGAAGCCAAAATACTTAATTTATGTCATTCATACATTAGTTGTTTTGGCATTAGGGATGGTTTGGGGGAAAAAATATAAATTAGCTAACATTGATAACGTGTGATTGAGATTTTGAACACATTCTTTCTCTGTTGAAGTGACCTGATCCATGACAGAGTGCCGAGTCCTTTTCTTTGAAAAGAGATGGCAGCAGAAGGATGGCAGCATTAACTATCTGGCCTAAAGACAAAGCCATATATGCATCATTATAATTGCACTGAAAATTACAACAAATAAAGTATCTTGATATATACACACCATTTCTCTGTCTCACATGAAGCCAATGTCAGCTTCAACATTTGTTTTAATTCTGTATTTTGGGCCTTTGGTTTGAGGACAGATTTGTCAGTGTCAATATGTGTGAAGTTGTTCATTTTTTTCCAGAAGCCGATAAATAAAAAAAGAAAAGTGGAGATGCAGAGTCATGCATTACAAGTGAAGGGAGCGGGAAGAAACACCTCAAAACTACATTTGGCAAACAACATCAGCAAACAATTCAACAACTTAAGATAACTCATCCTGTTATATGTTAAGCTAATTAAAATGTTAAATTAGTTCAAACGTAATACTTTACTTGTGCTCTTGTAAAATTCTGGACACACACGACACCATTACCGCGCAAAAAAGCTGCAAGGAGGGGAAGGAGAAGAACCTCCAAAAAGAATCACTTGGTCGATTCATGGCTTCGAGAATTGAGAATCGACTCCAAACTAAGAATGAAATCACTGTAAGCAACGTCTGTCATTCCGTGCGTGACATGATTTATTTCAATCACTAAACTATTATCAAAAGAACCATAACAGTGACTATGGACTAGGTGCACAAGATGGCGCCGGTGAGCTGCAGCGATGCGACTGTGCGCATGGTCACTTCCGCTCGTGCCCTTCTGGTCTTAGCGACGCTTGCATTTGGTGCAAGAAGAAACTTAAACATGAAACTTGGCTAGATATAATAATTTTTTTAATGAGAAGATGGTGATAGAGACGAAAGAAAACATCCTTGTTATATTATTGTGTAACTACGTCTGTGTGGTAATTCAACGAGGTACGGAGATACGTTCAATCTTTTTCCTGTTGATTATGCGGTGATCCACAGGGATCTCTTTATCCATACAAAACACTAAAGAGTGTAATGTATATCTCCTGATTTTGTTCCGACAGCTGGGGGACTAAATGGCTCAAAAACTGCCTTCTCTTTCTGCGTGGAACAACACTCGGCCTTCATGAAGATCTAATGTTTGCTATTGTCAACTGAAGCATCAATCCTCATCAGAGATATAAATAAACATGGGAATATGATATGGACTTAAGTAACTTTATTTGGTAACATTATTATCGCTAACTGTATTATTTAGTAGCCAATGTAATTTAAATTCTCAGTGTTTGTATTTCACCTGTGCGTTTCTATTAATGACTAGTTCAAGTGAGAGGAGTAAAGAGCATCTGTTGCATAAATCATTAGGCTATCTGTCTCGTCTAAGCAGCAAAAGACGTATTTTACTACGAGTAAAAAACGTACCTATATTAAACTGTTTGCGATTAATATACATTGTTAACTGTAGCACAATCTTTCACAGCCCTTGTTTTTATCTAAAAAGATAATTGATGCAAAGAAATCGTAAAATATGTAGTGATCATATTGATGGAGCAATTGATGTAGGTAAGTGAAAGTATATGCTCAGAATTGAAATTGAAATAGTATTTATGGAAATAAATTTATCACAGGGCAAACGTGTGAATGTTCACAAGGCATTTTATGCAGACAACTCTATAATCGTAGTTGTATATTTACAGGCATTATTGTCATAGAAAATTTTGTACATTTTAAAGTAAAATGAATCAATCTGGTGCACTTTGAGAGTTCAAAATGAAGATCTCCTACCTATATTCAGTGTGCAAATTGTACCTGAACTTTAAAGGGGACTCGAGCCTCTTTTCATGTGACAATTTTGCTTTGAGCATTTCAGATTGATCCACACACTGATCAACACTGGAGCTTTTTTAAGGATTAGTTCACTTTCAAATGAAAATTAGCCCAAGCTTAACTCACCCTCAAGCCATCCTAGGTGTATATGACTTTCTTGCTCCTGATTAACATAATCGGAGAAATATTAATAAATATCCTGACACATCCGGGCTTTATAATGACAGTGAATAGGGTTCACGAGTATGAGCTGAAGAAAAAGCTTCCATCCTCATCCATCCATCATAAATATGTGCTCCACACGGCTCGGGGGGTTAATAAAGGCATTCTGAAGCGAAGCGATGCATTTGTGTAAAAAAATATCCATAATTAAACAAGTTATGAAGTCAAATGTCGAGCTTCTGCCAGAACGCCTTCCGTATTCAACGTACACAGAAAGTGCTGCACCCGATGTTTTGAAGTTCCTGGGCCAGTGGAACGACAAAACAGAGACACTGGGCACATTTATTGGTAGAAATAGACAGGGTTTGATACTTCTCTTAATTTAGTGGTTAGGTGTTTCCTTCAGGGCTGCCTGAGTTAGGTAAGTAGAGTGGCCTGTTCCTCTGTTTTGTCTCACTTGCCGTTTCAGCAGACACCACGGTTTCACTTATTTCTTTTGTTTAGCTGAGCATTTTGTGACTTTGCATATTCTCACAACACAAATCAGAGAGACTTTGTTACTTTGTTTCCATTTGAGTGTTTCCTATTAGACTGATGCTATTTTTACTGTGACCCACGTAGAATAAGCTCACTGGAAACTCTTTACATTTGAAACAATACAGTATTGTTTTGTTGATTTTACATAATGGAGCACATTTTATTTTCTAAGTATTGCAAATAAAATGTTCAAAGCAAATGTGTCATAACCCATTCATGATACCTCATGAATAGACTTAACTTTTGTTACTTTACTTAACGCAGACAAAGACCACTTATAAATATTAAGACCACATTATAAAGCTTTTTAGATGTTTAAAAGAAGACTTTGTTTTCATCACTTTAAGCAGTTAAAGACCACTCATAAGATGTAGTATGATACTGTGCAGATCTTAAGTAAACAACGTCAAGAAAGTAAAATATATGAAATTATGGGATATATAAACAATTATAAATCATCACACTCTCAATCGTTATAACCACAAGTAGTAAAGTAATTTAATGCATTGTAACCGTTTTTATGATTATTTATCAGACGATACAACATTATAATGGTGTTTATAAGGCATTATAATGCATTATAAATTACAGTCTTCATAGAAAGTGTGACCGATTTTTCTTTTTATTGGTGGCATTTTAGCCTATTTAATTTAAATATCATCTATATGTTAGTCAGAAGAAGAAAACGCACTTTATGATTTATAAGCTGTTTTCCTCATGGGGACCGATTTTTTTTCCCCCACAATGTCAAAAAATGCAGGTTTTACTATCTATTGGACATTTGGTCTCCACATCAAAAGGAATATCTGGAACACACACACAAATACTACACATTTTGTACATTCTCTGCCGTTTCGCTCCTTGTATGTACTGATGTGTGTTGGAATATTGCTTTTGGAAAGCTGAACATCAGTTCATTGTACATGAATCGCTGGAATTTTTATTCTCAGTACATTATCAGTTTATGTGGGTTTATATAATCTTTCAAAATGTTGTTTATCTTAATTTCAGACAAGATTAAAGACCCCATGAGCACTTGCTCTAAATGCTTCAATTCAGTGCTGTTCAGTCCAAAGTCTGTTTGAAATTATTACACAAGTGTCTTTTTTCTGTCTGTAAGATTATGGGAAGGATCGTTTAGTTAACGTGACCGTAATTACAGGCAAAATATCATTTATTTCCAGTTTCTGTGGTTTCCAATCGGAATAAATCCAGATTCAGAGATAATGAGCTGTTTATTTATTTGCAGCCATTCTTTGTGTGATACGAATCAGTGTGTGTTCAGGGTCTGATCTGAAGCTTTTACTGCAGGCCTGTTTAACAGCCTGAATGTCATTTTTGCAGTAACACTTTATTTTGATTGTCCCTTTTGACATTCTGTTGACAATAATTAACTTTGCAACTACATGTCTACTAACTCTCAGAGTATTAGTAGACTGTCTGCTTAATATCTGCTGTTTATTTTGATGGCCCTCCAACAGACTATGACAACAGACTAATCATAATCCTGCCAGTCTACTAATACTCTATACATAATACTCTAATTACTTATAGTCAACAGAATATGTTAAAGGGACCATCAAAATAAAATCTAAATAAAGTGAAAACATTTTGGCTTCTGTATGTGTCAAAAAATATACTTTCATTATTTCATTACCACTATATACTTTATGGTGGTTTACACACCCTGGCGGCACACATGATGAAGCAAACAAATAAAAAGTCAGCTGGATCCAGATCACAAACTTTGTTGCAGTAATTTCCTGTTATCACTGTGAAGCTGCTTTGAAACAATCTGTATTGTAAAAAGCGCTATATAAATAAATAAGTAAATCTGAACACTAGGATAATTATAAAGTTACAATCACTGTAGCTTTCAACATTATCAGTGGTAAAAGTAAAGATTCTCAAATCCTTTAAAGCAGACAAAGTTACATGTTTAAAAATACAAACAGTAGAATGGAAAAACATACTTTATAGAAAAACTTAACTGTAACAAACAAAGCACTGCTGTGAAGAAGAGGCTGTAAAAGCCTTTCTTGTAGTAAGAGGTTATGCACCGGTGTGCGGAAGTGGCAGGGTTAAAGCCTTTCTTCCAGATCAACAGTTACCTTTCTGTCAACACATTGTTAAACATGAGTGGAATACCAACACTAAAACCAGCTGACAGGAAACTGAAACATATTCCCCTCAATGCGTGTTTAAACAATAACACCTAGATTGTACATTAGGATACTTTAATATAAAGTTCACCACAATTCAGTTCAGTTTATAAGCTGTCAGATGAGACCAAACATGACATAGTTGCATGTTAGAAAATACTAGTAGATAAATATATAATGTAAAGCACATGTGTCCTGTGAAGCAAAGGGTACAGATGTGTCTTAACACCCTACTAAAAGGGATCGTTCACCCAAAAATGACGATTCTGTCATCATTTACTTGCTTTAAATGCACATTGCCCATCGTGCACAGTTGTCCTAAAGCAACCAGGGTGGTGAACGAAGAGTAAAATGAGAACAGGAAATAGTTGTACACATACAAACAGTAGTATTACCTACAGTGTGCTTTTTAACTCTGCATATGAACCAAAACAGAAAACGTTATCAGAACCACCATATAAAAACAATCCAATCTTTATCAAGATAAATACTTACCATACACCATAATAAACTCACTGCATCAATGCACTTCCAACAAAGGATATGTGCACACATTTACATAGCTAATGCTGACAACAATAACTCAAGATGGAAATTTGAAAAAAAGGTGGAAAAAAAAGTCCATTTCTATAATGTACTTAAAGTGCTCTATTTTCACGCACTAATAATATACTAAACATTCTTACTACAAGCAGTAACTAAATACATTTTTTAAATACAGAGATAGTATATTAAAGGCACATTTTAGTTCATATTTCATGGTGTGTCAAAATAGCACGGTTGAGTACACTTAGATGTTCTTAAGATTATCTTTCATTTTTAGTATATTAAGTACAAAATTAGTGTGCGAAAATAGAGCACTTTAAGTACATTACAGAAGTGTACTTTTTTTCACCTGGGTGTGTTTTAAAAGACTATTTTCTTTATATTTTCTGTAAAGCTGTGCAACAATCTGCATTATAAAAGATGATATACAAATAAATTGAAATTAAATTGTAATATAATTTGCTTTGGATTAAAGCATCTGCCAAAAGTGTAAATGAAAAATTGATTGAACTCTGACAGAATCTATGAGTGAGTAATAATTAACAAAGATAGATAACTTGGCTCACATTATGGTACCATAAAACAAATCAATGTCAACATTATCATGAGTGCATGAGTTTTTATATGTGTCATTAAATTTAAGTTGATAAGTTTTGTGCGTTTATTCAGTTTTACATCTGTTGATACAGGATGTTGTTGCTCGTGGAGGAAAAATAATATTTAAAGGGACATTTTGTGGATTCAGCACAATTTGAACTCCATCAGCAACATTTGTGGCATGATATCAATCACCAGAGAAAAAATGTCAACTCGTTCTTTAGTTTAAAAAAAATGTAAGGCACTTACAATGGAAATAAATGGGCCAAGCAGTAAACATTAAAACACACACTGTTTCAATAGTTGAGCCACAAGGTTTAAACATTATATATGTAAACATCTCTTACTAATTTTTTCTGTGTAAATTTATATCCAATGTTTCCTCTTTTTATTTTTTTGTCATAACGTAAAGCTGATAAACCTGGGAACTGTTGTAAGATATGCACATGGATACCAGAGAGTGGTGTGACCATCTATACCAGAGGTCAGAAATATATCAGAGGTCAAGATAATCACTGGCACACGACAATAACTAATGTATTTAATTTAAATAAAGTCACTCAAACTTGCACATGGACGTACATTTTGAGGTAAACATTACTTACAGTCACACAGCCTGTTTTATTAAGTTAGGTTCAATAAATACTATTAAAGTGTGAGATTTTAACCTGCGCTAGTGTGCGGATCAGAAACTCAGTTCACATGACCGGAGGTTTCTGTGATTTTCCCTTCGCATGCTACAAGGTTGCCGACCACTGATAAAATATTTTAAGAGATGAATCAAGTTATTTTCTGTTGAGATCAACAAAGTGTCACAAATGTTGTGAATAGAGATAAACATCTACTGAGCCTGGAACATTCCTTTAATTATGATTAACAATTAACTTGAACTACTTCTTTATCTGGAGCAATATAAATCAAGTACAAAAGACAGTAAATCAGGACACTATAAAAGGAACATGAGAGGCTGTGGGGATGACAGATCAAGAGCTGGAAACAAACATCAGTGAAGAATGAAGGCTTTAGTATGTATACTGCTGCTGTTGGAAACCTTTGTGTTTGTCGTCCAGCAGCAGGTAGATGGAGGACTCAATGAGAATGAGATCAGTCAACAGATCAGCTCTGAGGACGGAAGACAGAATCCACCTCAAACAGACACTTTGAGAGCTGAAGCTTCAACTGACAGCCAACAATACTGTAATCTGGGCATCCCTGACATCCATGCAGCACTGAGAGAACTGACCGCCACCGTTACAGAGCAGAAAGCAAACATCAGAGAACTGACCGCCACCGTTACAGAGCAGAAAGAAAAGAACAGAGAACTGACCGCCGCAGATACAGAGCAGAAAGAAAACATCAGAGCTTTAGAGACGCAACTGAGGGAACAACAGATGTTTATCCTGGAAGAGCTGAACAAGAAAAATGATGGTACCTCACCAAAACATTCAATCTTTTATAAATGATCCTCAAAGTAAAACATCAATGCAGTACATTGTATAGTGTAAATGTTAGTGTAAAGTTGAGTGTATACTGTGTAAATTGTGTTATCTATTACAATAATCAGTGTAAATGTCATTTAACAGAATCTTTATTCCTTCACAGAAATTTCAAATCTTACTCTGAGTCAAGTGGAGGAGTTGAGAAAGGAAAATAGAGGTGAAAGTGTGCTTGAATGATGTTAAATTCAGTGTTTACATTCCCAGTGTAATACAGTAATATATCGCAATATTGCTTATGTTTTTCAGACAGAGAAATAGCTTTTTCAGCTGGACTGATGGAATCTGGCAGTGGATATATTGGTCCTTTTACCACTGAAATCACACTAACCTACAGGAAAGTCTTCACAAACATAGGGAACGCCTACAACCCAGTTACAGGTAATTATCAATGAGATGGAGTCATAAAACCTTCTGCTCCATTCAGACCTCTCTGCAGTTGTGTAATGTGTTTGAGAATTAAATGATCTGCCATCTTTCAAAACTATTACACAGTGTGTTTGGTAATTAAGCAATCATACAGGAAACAGCTGATTCTGTATCTCTTGTTATTTGATTTAGGTATTTTCACAGCCCCACTGAAAGGAGCGTACATGTTCAGAATCTCTATATATGGTCATGGTGGAACTGGAGCAACTGTATCCATTATTAAGAATGGACAGCACATGGTTATGGTGCATGGGGATCAGGCTCAGGGTACGTTAAACTCCTCAAATGGAGTTGTGTTGATCCTGGAGGTTGGAGATGTTGTCTATGTGAGACTTTGGTCTGGCAGGAGGATAGCAGATAGCGAGAATAACCACAACACTTTCAGTGGTTTCCTACTGTTTCCCTTAAGAGAACAAGAGCTTTGCAGAATGTGATTCCAATAATTCTGAACCTTCAGCGTATAATTTAAGATGAAGCTCATGAAGAATCATTAACATATGAAACTGTATGAAATAAGGACTAATGTGTGTTTGAAATTTGCAATAGATTACTGTATAAAAGTCTGAACTGTCTATAAATGTAACTTTAATGTACATTTAATGTAACAAAACACTTTTGAGTCACATGTGAGATTAATTTGTCCTGTCTGTCTCAGTGCTGAAACTGTTTGTTTCAGCACTGAGACAGACAGGACAAATTAATCTCACATGTGAGAGAGTTGCGAGCTTGGGGGCGGGGAGCGCGAGCATTTAAAGGGGACACGCACAGAATCGGTGCATTTTTAATTATGCCCCAAAATAGGCAGTTAAAAAATTGAATAATAAAAAAAATCTATGGGGTATTTTGAGCTAAAACTTCATAGACACATTCAGGGGACACCTTAGACTTATATTACATCTTGTGAAAAAGGGTTCTAGGGCACCTTAATATAATAAAAATAACTTACAGCTTGTTACTTCTGCTTGATCTGTATCTCTTTATACTACATAAATAAATAAGAGAATAAAGAGACATTGTGGCATTTTCTTTTCCTCATATTTTTATGAATATTGCTATCAAAATAAGTGATTATGTGGAAGCAATTTACAAAAATGTGCTTGTTTTATTTATAATTAGGACAGCACATTTACCAGATTATGTATTATGTTAGATGCACAACAGTCATACATACATGACACAAAGGACAAACAAAATGCATAAATCTTGTTTATTTTGGTCTCTTAACAAATTCTGATACATTTTACCTTTTAAAACAACCTATGGACATCTTTAGACATGGAAAGGGGGGTGTTGAGTGCGGTGCACAGCATTATTACACAAGTCTTCACAAATCTGAAATCATATTTATTTTAAACTTGTTAGGCTATTATAGATAGTCCAGTCTAGTTGTGTAGAAGCTTTAATAACATGATCACTTACGATGGGCAATATGATAAATCTATAGGCTAAACAAACCACAGCAAAACAAATACTTGCATATAAGTTAAAAGTTAATAATACAATTAATAAATAATCAAGTAGACAGTCAGTAATAAAATTAGAACAAAAGAAAATGACAATAAGGACAGGCATGTGCAAAGGGGAGGGCTTTGGGGGCTCAAGCCCCTGCCCTTTTTTGAAATTTATCAAAAGTGCCCCTCGCAGACAAATAGCAATGATAATATTGTAGTCATTAAAACAAAATGCATTTAAATTATAATTATATATACACACACACACACACACACACGAGACGCCGGAGACAGGTAAGTAGATCGACTGGAGTCCTTGAGGTAAGCATGGAGGTAAGTCCTTAATGCGAACGAGACCGGACGGTGAGTGAGTGTGTGTGTGAGTGTCCTTTATATGGTGGCTGATTGGCGTGCTGATTGGGTGCAGGTACATGTGAGTATTCAGTATTCGGGTAAGGGAGTGCGCTGTGATTGGACAGTGGTGGAGCCTGGCGTGTCTGTGACAATAGCTACTTTCAAACATAAAATAACTAAATTTAATGAAATATTTGGCACCATATCTGCATCTCTAAACATTGGCATACCCTGACAAGTGAATTAATGCCTCACTAATTACCCATATTACTTTAAACATGCAGGTTTTTTTGTATGTATCAATATTAGTGAATACCTTTTAAATAAAGAAATATGTGTGGTTTTGTGTATGTAAGTACATATATGTTTGTATTTTATATATATATATATATATATATATATATATATATATATAATGTCTATTTATAATTTATATGCATGTCTATTTATCTTTTTATATGCATGCATGTATGTATGTGGACATATATATGTGCGTCTGTGCGTAGTGGTTCTTGAAGCACTGACTCCAGCTGCAGTCCACTCTTTGTGAATCTCCCCCACATTTTTGAATGGGTTTTGTTGCACAGTCCTCTCCAGGGTGCGGTTATCCCTATTGCTTGTACACTTTTTTTCTACCACATCTTTTCCTTCCCTTTGCCTCTCTATTAATGTGCTTGGACACAGAGCTCTGTGAACAGCCAGCCTCTTTTGCAATGACCTTTTGTGTCTTGCCCTCCCTGTGCAAGGTGTCAATGGTCGTCTTTTGGACAACTGTCAAGTCAGCAGTCTTCCCCATGATTGTGTAGCATACAGAACTAGACTGAGAGACCATTTAAAGGCCTTTGCAGGTGTTTTGAGTTAATTAGCTGATTAGAGGGTGGCACCAGGTGTGTTCAATATTGAACCTTTTCACAATATTCTAATTTTCTGAGATACTGAATTTGGGATTTTCCTTAGTTGTCAGTTATAATCATCAAAATTAAAAGAAATAAACATTTGAAAATATATCAGTCTGTGTGTAATGAATGAATATAATATAAAAGTTTCACTTTTTGAATGGAATTAGTGAAATAAATCTTGAAATAAAACTTTTTGATGACATTCTAATTATATGACCAGCACCTGTATATGTGCGTGTGTGTATGTATATATACATATGTTTTTAGCAATTAATTTGAATTACTTTGAACTGCTGCTGTATGATCTATATCAGTGGTTCCCAAACTGGGGTACATGAGGTGACAAAAGGGGGTACATGAACAAAATGCTGAATATAGACACAGATAGTGGATTAATTTCGATTAAAGACTCAAACTTTCTCCGATACAAAAACATACTTTGTGTGAGTTCTTTAATGATGATAACGAACGAGCAATAATGTAATTGTTCCCAAATATCAACATGACTGCAAACATGACATTATTATACAACAGGTCAAAAAATAAAATGTGCATTTTAAACACAGTACTGTCAGTATTTACTCTATTTTGCCATGAAATAATAGTTCTAACGAAAACCACAGCAGAACTACAAAACGTCTGTGTTTCGCGAACAATTCTGCGGCTTTGAATGAATCGTGAGAGTCAATGATTCAGTGATTCATTCACAGCCACTTGCTACGTTACTGAATGAATGACTCAATGACTCACTCATAAAAACAGTGACTTGCTGCCACCTACTGGCGGTATTAGTTTAATATTTAAAAGTTTTACTTAGTTTTACCATCATTGCATATTTCTCTATTGAACATTTTTTATTTAAAACATTATTTATTTTATAAAGTTATTCATAAAGGTAAAAAGTTATTCATAAATGGTAAAGGTGTGACTGCAGTCTAAGTGGAAGAGAGGGGGTACACGGAAGGATGGTAATCCCTTCAAGGGGTACTCCAAGCTAAAAAGTTTGGGAACCACTGATCTATTAAAAGGAATTTAAAGCCCCGAATTACGAATTACATGTATATCTAGTATACAAGTTCCCTTCTCCTTTCTACTTATCATTATCATATATACATCTAGAGTCTTTCTTTCTTTCTTTCATTACTTTCTTTTACTCTTCTTTTCTGTCTATCTTTCTATCTACCTTCCTCCTTCTCTGTATCTACTCCTTATTTGAGTTTTTTTCTATTTTTGATTTACCTTAGTTTAACTTTATTTTACAATATTTTTTTAACTTATTTTTTTTATTTTTATATATATATATGTTGGTATATATGTATGTGTGTATTGTTATTTTGTTTATATGTTTGTTTGTTGGCACTTTGGTTCTACCTCGTATTATGTATTCTTACTCTTTTCTTATTGTCAGATACTTACTTTTTTATCTATATTTCTCGATATTTGTTTTTTTGCTTATGTCTTATATACTTGTTTGATTGCCTAAAAAAAAATAATATTACATAATTCATCAATGCCGTTTGTCATGTATAGAGGATGTGCATCGACATCACTGGACTAAGTGGCAAAAGAACCCGCTGCATGACTGGATTTAATAGGGGAAACTGCAAAAACGCAAGTAAAACAAACGATTACACTAAAGGTCTTACAGGCTTGGAACGACATGAGGGTGAGTAATTAATGACAGAATTTTCATTTTTGGGTGAAAAGCTTATCCTGCATTTATTTGATCAAAAACAGCAATATTGTAAAATATGATTACAGTTTAAAATGTTTTTTTTTTTATTTTAATATACTTTTAAATATAATTTATTCATATAATTTATACTGTTCTTTTTTTTAATGTTTTATTCATCAAAGAATTCTGGTAAAAAAAGTATCACAGGTTATAAAATATTAAGCAACACAGCTGTTTCCAACATTTCTAATAACAGCATATAAAATGATTTCTAAAGGATCAGGCGATACATAAGACAGACATAAGACCTCACAGACATAAATTATATTTTGAAGTATATTACAATAGAAAACCATTATTTTAACTGTAATATTTTTACAATATTACAGTTTTTTTTCTGTATTTTTAACCATGGTACCATGAGAACAGGGAATGAAACACTGCATCTTACATGCTATGGGGAACGCCTCCATGGGAACCCATGTCTGAAATGCTATCAAATCACAAAAATCGTATTGGCTGGCAAAAACCTATGACGTCACCCGAACGCACATAAGGGGCGCCTAGAGAACCAGTTATCCACTTATCGTCTAGAAGGACTGTTCAGCAGGCGGCACCGAGCCATGGCAGGGAGACGCAATGTCTCGTTCCCTGTTCTCAGGGAACCATGGTTACATGCGTTAACCTGTGACGTTCCCTTTCGAAAAGGAAACTCGCACTGCGTCTAACACACTATGGGGAACGAAATACCCACGCCGCCATGCTGAGGGGAGTGCATGCCAAAGAAAGGCTGACAAAAATCAGATAGACAATTTCAAAGAAAAATCATCAAAATGCCTAAATCCCTTTAAGGTCTCCTCTTTGGGAACACTAAAGTTTAAAATAAGCTCTGCGTTTTGGTACTTTTGATAAGAAAGAAAGTGTCATCTTTCAAATTCGATCTTATCAGTTTTACTTTGCTCTCAGTCCATTGTCGCTTTGAAGCTCTATTAACTCCATCTGAAGGTGATGGGGCGCACTGTCGACATCGGAGGTCAAAGGATTGGCAAAGGCTGATTGCTGTGTTTTAAAGTCAGAGAAGCGCCGATCAAACTCATTAATTAACCGGCTTACTTTGGTAGCCAACCGAGCACATGAAAAAGCACAGGGAACTGAGGCTGAGATGCTCTGACAAAGAGGAACGTGGGTAAGATTGTCCTGTTCCAGTTGGGACTTCCAAAGGTGAAGTTTACGCTGGAAAGCTACGATCATGTCGGACATCTCCGTGATGACTTGTGTCCCTGCTGACTCTGATTCAGTTGGGCGAGATGCTCAGTTATGTCACACAACATAGCAAAATCACACAGCCAGTTTGGATCTGACAGTTCAGGCAAGGGTTTTCCTTTACTTTGCATGAAAAGAGCAATTTCTTTATTAAAGTTCAAAAAATCATTTGAGGACTGCACTTCTGCTCAGCCACCTTACTTCTGTATGGTACGGCATGTCTCCCTGCTTTGAGCGCACCTCCTGCAAAAACTCCTGGAACAGGCAGTGATTCAGGCCACGCGCCCAAATGAAGTTCACTTTTACGTGACCGTGGTCATTATATCATTCAGCTCCAGAACCTTTCCACACAGAACTTCTTGATGGATAATGCAATGATACATTATCAGAGGTCTGTGGCAGTTACTTTTTTTGCATTTTGGTCCTTCATTAGTCCAACCAAGCCTGTTTTTTCTCCACACATTGCAGGTGCACCGTCGGTAGTTAGCCCCACCAACTTTCCCCACGGTAATTTATTTTTACTTATGGACTTCTCCACCGCATCAAAAATGTCCCTTCCTGTTGTCGTCCCATGTATGGCAGCCACATCCAAGAGCTCTTCAGTGACAGATAAGTCAGGCTTCACGCCTCTTATAGAAATGGATAGCTGCGCTGTATCCGTGTTGTCTGTGCTTTCATCAACAGCTAATGAAAAAGCCAGATAACTGGGGGTCTCTTTGGCCAGCTGTGTTGTTAGATTTCCTGATAGCTCCTTAACGCGGTCTGTGATGGTGTTTCTTGACAAGCTGACATTTTTAAAACTCTGTATCTGGTCGGGACACACCTGCTGACACACCTTCAGCATGCACCACTTCACAAGTGCCCTCTGAAAAACACTTTGATGCCCGGGCGATTTCTTCAGCCACAATAAAACTAGCTTTCACTGCTGCATCACTTTGGGCTATCGCTTTTGTGAAGATATCCTGCTGTGATTGCAGTCTGCCTTTTAGTTCTTTGACAATTTGTTGCTGATGTTTTTTTCTTTTGGAGGCTAAATTTAGCATTAGCTACGTGTCTGGTGTCAAAATGCCAATTTATATTGTACTCCACCACCGAAACTGCCTCACAACACAAAAGACATATCGTTTTTTCTCTTTGAAGCACAAACTTGTATTCACTTTCCCATCTTTCATTAAGTTGCCTTCCTTCTGCATCAATATTTCTCTTCTTGGACATTTTGGGATTATTTGTAGATATTTCTCAACTGTTTATTGGAAGATTGCTGTGGAAACACTGCAGTCTAGTGGCAGTATGCCGTCACTTCGTGGGTTGCAAAACCGACATGCATTATGGGAGATGTAGTTTATGGTCAATTTACAATATAAAGCAGCATAGACTTATTTTAAGACAACCACATGCTCTCACGGGCCACAAAAAATGATGTGGCGGGCTGGAATAGGCCCGAGGGCCTTGAGTTTGACACGTGCTGTACAACTTACTGAAACGTATAATATCTTGTGTAATCGCTCAATAAGTGTTTCAACGGCGGAAAAACATTGTTTAGAAGCTGTTTTATTGATGTTTTTCCGCCGTTGAAACACTTATTGAGCGATTACACAAGATATTATACGTTTCAGTAAGTTGTACACGTAGTATTTACCTCAGAAAAACCATTGTGTCCACAGCTTGTTACCAAGAGAGATGAACTCTTTCGCTAAATATATGCACTATATTAGCCTATATATTCATTATATTTTACTTAACCTGTTAGTGATGTATATGTTTAAATAAATCTGTTATGAAAATGACAGCCACTGTGTATAAATGATTATATTTCAACAAAGAAATGCTTTCTGATGTTTGGCTGTGAAGCAAGGTATCCATGTGAGGTACCTGACAATTATGAGGCTTGTATATTACATTTCAATGTTACCTTTTTTTCTTCTGCAATCCAACAACTGTGCAACATTTTCTTGCATAGATCAATGAAAGCATTGAGGACATTGTGGCAGAGGAGTGTTGCTGAATGCATCAAAAAGACAGGATTTTCAAAACTGTGCAAGAGAACATTAGTTGTGTTCAACGTAAAATAAAATAGAACTTTTTTGTCCATTGAAATTAAAGTTGGAGACAGTGTACTTCGGCAGAACGTACAAAGCAGGCAGAGAAAGAACTAGAACTACCAGTTTTCTTGCAATAAGTTAATATACAGCCTATTATGATAATGCTGTAAATAAAGACGTGAAAACAAAGAAGCTTTTAATAAATATTTTTAATGTATATAAAATTAAAAAAAAAAAATGAAATTATGTAATATAATTTATATGTAATATAAGTTTTATATATTTCATATGCATTTCTTAAATACATACATTTGTGTCTGTATTTATATATACATATGAATATACTAAATACACATTATGTACACACACAAACACACTTTAAATTTGGATGTGATTAATTACGATTAATCTATTTAACAGCCCAATATAGGCTACATACACTGTCAAAATCTTACTGTTCTTATTTACCTTGATACACTGTAAGGTCTGCACAGCATGGCTTTCCTACTTTTTGGCACTGATCACATTTCAATACCATTCAGAAAAAAGTTTGATATTTATATTTCTATAATATTTTATATCATATAGTTGAAGAAGTGATCATGCATTCTCATTACTGCTGTCTGTCTTGGCATAATAAAAATGAACACAAACTGTCAAAGAAATGCCTTACAAGTAGAAAATCAAATGCAAGTAATAAAAAAATAAACAGAAATAGTCAAAAATGCGGCAGAAGCACGAAATTATGGGCGTGGTGGTCAGCGTGTAAAAAAAAAAAATGCTATGTTGATGCGCGCATGCGCAGTAAGACCCGGTAGTATCTGACGGGTAGGATGATTAACAAGTCGGTTTTCCTCACGCATTATTTGAAAAAGACTCAAACGGAGACAGATCGAGTGAAAGACTGGATCTTATTTATTTATTTATTTTTCCTAATCAGGTTAGGTACAAGTGATTTTAAAACATTTCAACCGGTTCTAATTTGATTTTTGGATGCTGTATGTGAACATGTTTAGCTAAAAAGACACTGCGTTTGTTGTCTCTGCAGTTAAAAAGACAAAGTTGACGATTCTGGCTGTACTTTCGTTGTTTAATTTATTTATTTGTATTTTATTTATTGCTCACTCTGAATCGTTTTACTAATGTTTATCCACATTGCCATCCGCTCCGTCTCGTGCACAGTTTGAGCGCGCGAGCCTTTCAAAGTAACGTAATCTACTCCTTTGGTCTTGAGCGTGCGCACTATATAAGACGTTGTACTTAATGTGAGCTTGCTTATTTTGCTCAAAATAATGATTAATTAAGTTCACATGTAATAGAAACAAGAAACTATGTTTCTAACCACAGCTCGTTTCAAACACACAAGTTTGCGATGCAGTTTGCGAATGTTCGTTTGAACTATTGTTTCGGGAAACACCAAATCGTTGTTAGTAACTTGCGATGTTAGTTGGCTAATGATGCTTTTGGTAAGGTTGATGCTATGGCTACTATTAAATCACTTTATATGCACCCTTTTTGACTTCCTTAATGGCATAATGATTTCATTAGGCACAAATAATAGGTTTATATTTATAAAAAAAAAGTTTAGGGTAAAGGTCTCAGGGTGATTTCCAATCGGTGGATTTTAAAATAGCACTTTTTAAATTGCGGATGCTGTCACGGCTGGTGTGCAAAAATGAGGTGAATGGATCTAATTGTAGCAGCTTAACTTTATTTACAAGAACTTAAGGAACAAAACACTCAAAAACAAACTCTTTGACATTAACAGAACAGCCAAGCGTATCACAACAATAATGGACAACTAAACTGAACCAAACACAGGCTTAAATACACAGTTAACTAATTAATGAAACAAGACACAGCTGACACAACTAAATGAGTAACCTAGCACACTGGCTAGAAGTGGGAACAAAGGAAACTGATAGGAAACAGTGTGAAACAAACTCAATATTAAACAAATCAAACATAACCCTGACATATTATAATATATACCTCTAAACAAAATAATGAAAATATAAAACAGCATCATATGACCCCTTTAATTATCCAGCTCACAGTAAAATGTTGAAATACATCAGTGAATTATTACAAATTTTAAACTTTTTATTTTTTATATAATTTAGTCACACTAATTTGGTCACAAAATAATGACAAAGTAATGTGTTAGAAATCTAGGCTATATCACTGTTCCCATTAAGACCCACCTAAAAATCCAACTTTTCTGTTGTTTTATTTATTTTATGGCATAATGCACACTACATTTCCCATAATCCCTCCTGGCTCACACCTGCACACACTTCACAATCATCCACACCTGCCATCACTCTCCCTCATCAGATCCTCTCCATTTAAGCAAAGAATACACACTAACAAGAAGCGACACTCAATAGAACGTTCCACTGAAACACCAGCGCCCAGCAGCAGCCCTGCGTTTCCGCCATTTTGGGGTGAAAGCGACTCGGCAGTCCACTAGTTTCTATGGCAATATCAGCTGCTTTGTTAAAAAAAAAAACCACATACATTAAAGCTGAAATCAACACAGAATAAAATACAATCACTAGTGATCATCAAATCCTTTTTACAGTTTACTTTACACACTTTGTGTTTAAGTCTTCCACTTTGTTCACAAAACCTTTGCTCTCTAGAAACCCAGTCAGTTTGGGTTAAAATTCTTTAAAAAGCTTATAAACACTGAATTATTACCAACATATGAAATTAAATTAAGGACATGCATCAGAAAAATTGGGAATGTTGGACAATAAATATATGAATATAACAGCTTGATTTTGCAGTGTTGTCTAATGTCCGTTAAAGCAAAAGTGTCCAAAAGTGGGAATTATGCGATAACGGACACAGCAATGCATCATGTATTATAAGATCATTATGTTTGTAGTGTGATCCATTAAAACATACAATATAGCCTATTTCAATTCAGACCTAGATACTATTACTATTACTCGACTAGGTCTGAAACATATTGTTCGCTGCAAACATGATGATCTTAAATTAATAATTATTAACTTTTATTACTATTAATAAATGTGTAAAGTTGCATAAAATGGAAATACTCAATAAAGTAGTCTAACTACGTTACCTCAGATGGATGAATGGTTGGATTCCACAACTGGTAAAATAAAACATATATAAGACAATACAACATTTACTGTAGGAGCCAGACAATTTACTGGTGACTTAATTTAAAAAACTGTTCTATTGCACTTCTGATTTGGCAGTGAAATTCGCAGATTTTGGGTGCGTAAGATCTGAAGGATTCTATGGTCCAGTTAGTATTTTCACCCCATAATGGCGGCCACGCTACCGGAGCGCCATCTAGTGGCACAAAAAGTGTCAAAGTGTCGCCTCTTGGGTTCTAAGCTCTTTGATTTAAGCCAGAGATTGTATTATTATAGGGAGATGAGAGGGTCTGTATCTCTTACCATTGGAGAAAGCGTAACGGCTAACTTAATCACGTGTGGCACCTCTCAGCCTATCGTGTAATGGCAGTGACATCAGTCGCAACATTCCCTAGTCTGCCTTCTCTTAAAAAAAATAAATTTTTATCAAGCTAAAATCTACATATATTTCCCAACGAAAGTATTGTTCAGTGTAAAACATGCTGAAGATTAGCAAACAGGCTGTCGATTAATTAAATGATTAGCTATTACCCCACAAAAGCTGTTTAATCAGCATAGTGAAGCCTCTTATCCATTGACATCCATTCAAAAAACAGCCTCCTGCGTACCGCTGGGAGTGGGACGCAAGCATTAGCCGTTACGCTTTTTTTGGCTAAATGTTGCAGGCTTGCCTTCCAGTGGCTTTGTTTAAGCAGTCTAACCCCAGTTCACTCTGCCTGATTTTGTCGTTCTACTTTTAACTTTACTTGACTAGTTATCCATTATGCTCTCTGACACCTCCAAATGATCAGATTCTGTTAATAGTGCAAATCAACAATTGATTTAAAATATTAATAATCTAAAATTTGAGGACCATGTTGAGTTATATTGAGTTATATTGAGATTTTTATATTCACTGAGAAACATACCAACTATATAACTTTTAAATGTTCTCTTAGTTCTCTTCCGAGACCCCTAAACCACTACCTTCTCCTCCTCCTGTTCTTCCTTCTCAGCTCGACTGATCAGATTATAGTTTTCACATTCTTGCCTATTAACTAGAAGTTACAGACTGTAATAAACATAGTAAACAATATTTTGACTTGATTGATAAGAAATGAAACCATTCGTTAATCAAAACCTGCCTGCACTTATTTTTCTTTTGTATAATGGGAACATCACCTATCGGTCATCCTGAGGGTCCTTTTCATCTTGAATACTTTTTTCTTTCTTTAGTATTTGGTCATCTAATCATTTTCTTCTTTAAATCTATTTTATATCAGGAACTCTACCCTCCATATTCCTTTCATTCTCCACCCGCACAGCACTGGCATACATGACCTGAAAAGGACAGCGTCTGCATGTTACTTTATTTAAAGAATAAACATTTTCAATTTTATCAGTATGTGCAGTCTCAAGGGATCAAACCCATGACTAGTGGCACTAGCCACGTTTACAAGGACACTTTTTGATTGATGAATCTGTGCATTTAGTTTTTAGGATAACTCATCCTTTTCTCTCAGAGATAAACGGCAGAGATTTGGGCCATGATTCAAGATATCAAGAGGCGTCTGTGCATGTGATCTAACACAAATGAGCTTACACATGGAAAAGCTGTAGCAATTAAGGGGCTGACACCATTTTGGTGGCTGCTGTACTCCACTCTACTGACAGCTTCATCTGTGCATTCCTGTTCATTGAATACTATTCTTCCCTTGACATGACTGCCTCCGATTACACATCTTTCACAACTACAATATAAATTATGATTCTTAATGTATTTCAGATATGCCCTTGCTGGCGCATCACAGAGCAGAGCTTCAATATAGATGGTGTAAGTCTGGCCTTTATGATTTATCCCATTGTCTTTTAGATGTTGGTACTCAGTCAAAAAGTCAGAAAGATACTCATCAAGGGGACTAGGCTTCTTTTGCCCACTAAAGATGGCAACAATAAATGGATCAAAATGGCTAAACTTTGGCAGTATTGGCTACAACTGCTTTTGAAAAGCAGAATACCATCAATGTTTACACTGAGATGTACAACATTATTCTCAGTCTGACTTAAAAATTGGCAGAGCCCTTTCTCCAAGCTGTAGTACATGTACTGTCCACCACATTTAGCAACAGATGCTTTATTTTGTGGTATAGAAAGTAGTATCCTGGCATCCACAGACAACAGGTTTCCATGCTTTAGATTAAACAATAACTGATTCACAGATCTGTGAGTCTGTTTTTTATGTCCTACTGTCTCAACTCACCTGCCAAGTTCACATTCAGTTCATCATTTAGTAGGGGTGTGATGAGACACTTAGCTCACGAGACAAGGTTTTTACACAGTATTTTTCAGAAATCCTCAATGACGAAATACATGACTAGAAGAATAGAAACTAACTAATAATCTTCTAATGAACGTCATTTCAGTTCTACATTGAGTGTGAATTATCATATGCATTAAAAGACAACAAAACTCAAACACTGTAAAAGGGCTGCGCGATATATCGTTTTAGCATTGAAATCGTGATTGGCGCATCCGCGATAGTCACATTGCAGGATGTGCGAGGTCTAGTAGGGATCGTTAATCCATACGGACCAGACACCACGGTTCAAAACGCAGGTGATTCTCTGATTAACTGCAAAGTTTGACCATCATACAATGAAAGGTTATCATTTGAATGTGTTTTAGGTCCTGTCAGTTTAAACATTCAAAAGATTTTAAGACATTTGAGCGCACAAAGACACAAAAGAGAACTGAACCGTTCTGAACATGCGGCTGTTAGGTTCACGTGAACACCGCATGGTGTTTTCTTCTGTGTCTATTTGTGCCTATTTTGTCTTGTAACGTCCCTTTTTGAAATAAATGTCATGCATGATAAATATGCATACAAGTACAATTTATTTATGGGCTCCACAAATTTTTTTTTTTCTACAATTGTAAATGTTTCTGAGTGGATTAGAGTGGGATTGCAATGTCATTGTCAGGGTTACACCTGTTTTGAGTTTTTGATCTGTTCTGGGGTCCGTTCTTCGTACCTCGCTAAATACATCTGAGATGATTTGACAGATGCTAGATCTTCTAATCGTGATAACTGATCTCTGGCTAATTTGGTTCTTCAAACGAATTTGTGGATTGGATTAAAATATCAGGATTAAATTGTCTGAGTGTACTGTGCGTTCTTGTGTTCCTTGAAAAGGGCAGACGTATTGATACTCAAAACCACGATCAGCAATGCAGCGATTGGCTGAAGTCAAGACAGCAACATAATGACGACATATAATTAGAAAAGACACCTGACGAAAAACTTGACGAATTTCTGGACTTTTATAATGAAACGGCCAAGCAAACAAAATGGCATTACGACATAAATAGTGTATAGTGTTATAGACTACACAACATTTTATAATATTATTTTCAAATTAATTTATAAATTATCATTTTAAATTATTGTCCCTGGATAAGTGGAGTACTCTTGGAAAAACCGAGTAAGCTAACTGAGTTAGCTTGTTTTTCTTTAGTCACATGTTCTCTTTTGTTCAGTTTCCCGCCACTTGTTTGTTCCCATGGTTACCCTCATTGAGTTCATTTGTCCCAGCTGTGTCTCTTTAATTATCTTGTTAGCTCACCTGTTTTTCCTTGTATTTAAACCCTGTGTTCCTCTCAGTTCTGTCCTCGTCAATGTTTATCATATAAATATTATAGTTGGTTGTTCTGTTCCCAGTTCTAAGCGTGTTACTGAGTTTTGAGTTTGTTTAAATAAAGAAAGCTGCTGCATCAAGATCCTGATTATATTCATTTGTGCTGCAACTGTGACAGTTATTTTTCAAGGAATCTTTTCTAGAACCATAAACTAATAAAGGATGATAAACATGATAAAGTAGAAAAAGAAAAAACTTTTGTTTGAAGGTTAAATCTAAACTCTCATAGGTCTCTCTCAAACGACATATATTTGCATATATTTAGAAAGTAGCTGCCTCTGTTTTTCCGTCCCTAAATGTAAGGCCTAATAAAATGATTTTTAAATACTATTTAATACTTTTATGGTCTTAATTTGATCAAACCAAAATTCTAAGGATTCACGGAAACCCTGTTATTTGCTTGTGTAGTCATGGTATTTCCTTTTTAATTTTTAGATTTTTTTATGTATGTTTTCTATATGTATTCATTTAACTACGGTATTGTACTACGGTGATATACTATTTTGGGTTATTATAGTCTGTTACTGTTGCTATTGGACAGTTTTTACTGTAATTTTACACAATTTTTGTAACAGTATGCGTGGCATGAGGGTGAGTAATAAAATGAGATGATTTTATCTTTTGGTGAACTATCCCTTTAATGCTGATCTATAGCAGATTGAAGAAACACCAGAACTAGTTGACGACTATGTGACAGTGGATGAACCAGCAATACTTACGGCTCTGTGTGTGTGTGTGTGTGTGTGTGTGTGTGCACTTGGGTGGGTGAAATGCAGAGCACAGATTCTGAGTATGGGACACGTCACATCACTTTCACATTGAAAATTACTTTAAAGCTTTACATATAAATAGAGACTGTTAAAGAAAATAAAAACTTTTGACATTATAGCTCAGACGTACCAAACATGAATGTAAAAAAAATGTTTAAAGCATAAAGTGAAGAAATGACTTATAAGAAATAGCTGAAGTGGATAAATAGTTAAAATGAGTGCAATTCTTAAATAATTTTCACATTTATATGGGACTGAAGTTAAAAATGGACACATTGTGGGTCTGTGGTCTTTATTTTTGTAAAAAGAAAAAATGTTTTTAATTTAGATGTCTAACTAAAACCACAATTTTATTGTGTTAGTTCTTAACATGTCAGCTGGTACAGTAATTAGCAAGACCCGAACATAGAATACGTCACTATATTTATTAATTATATTCTTCTTTTTTTTTATTGCGCTATGTATTTGTGCTTGGATCACTTGTGGACTGCTTAAATAAAGTAATTAGAGTAAAGTAGAATATTTTGAGAGAGAGAGAGAGAGAGTGAGAGTGTGTGTGATTACCTGCGTCTGTTAGAGCTTTCATTCTTTAGGTCAAGTCAATGTAACCTGCGCTGAAGTTGCTTCAAAATCCTCACTACAAACACACACACACATGTTTCTCAATACCAGGTATGCTAATATAATTTATATAAAATATTATTTATTGAAAAATAATATTTAATGAACAATAACGGTCATGTTTGTACAATAACAAACAGACAAGCAAACAGTTCATTCAAAAGTACAAAGGTTAAACAAAAATATAAAGTTATGAAACGTAACTTTGCCCTCAGTCAAAACTATTTGATCGGGAACAAATAACAGATTTGTAATAGCATTTACATATGTAGTTACCAAATACTGCTAGATGTAAATATTACTGCTTCAAACCAAGGAGCCAGAGGAGTTTTGGGACCACAGATATCAGCCTACTAGATGTTGAGCAGAGGGATGGAGCGGCCAAAGACAGGCAAGTCTGTGACATCCAGTGTAGGATCCTTTAAAGTAGGCCATGGAAGGAGCAGCTTTCACATGAACTTCTGGGGTGGCCAAGAGAGGAATTCTGACCATTATATGCAGCTCTGACTAAAGTCGTCTATGACAGAGAATTTTTGTACTGTTCCTAGGCAAGTAATATCGGCAGATGCTTATATTATTGCCACAAGCCAAGGGTTGCCAGCCAAGGCATGGAGGGAGGAATGCCACTTGTGTCAGGCCACCAGATGATATGCTGACTCAAGGAACTCTGGGTCTGTGGTGCCAAAGTTTCCATTTCATTTGTTCTATTTGCATATTCCTCTTCATGTCTTATTCTGTGACCTGAAAAAAAAAAAAAGGTTACAGTCTACATTATTTACAATTAGATATTTTTTATTTACAATTAGTATATCTACATTATAGACAAAAAGATATTTCTTCTCACAATACACACCAATAAATAAATGAATAAAAACAAAAATACATAGGCAACATTCTTAAAGAACAGAAATTGTTCTGTTTTGTTCTGTGATCTACAATATATTTACAAATTTACCTTGTAATTTATTGTTGTTTTTTTGTTTGTTTTTTTGGTCCTTTTTGGTCTGACGGCTGCTGGAAGCCTTTCGTTCTTTTCTTTTATTTATTACGTGTAATGAGGCGTTCACACCAGACACGACTTGCGCAAATAAATCGGACTATTCGCGCGTAGTTGGACCCTTGAACATTTTGAGTTACTTGCTTCATTCGCGCGTGAAATTCACTTCACAACAGACGCGAATTCGCGTCATGAGAGGGGCTTCTGCCAGGCGGCTCCAGTCTCGTTTCTGCACACTTCCTCTGAATAAACACATCAACTCGTCAGCGGGAAAGTAGTTGTAAAATACGGCGAATAAGCTCAATTTACCGTCTTTAGCTAGCTTGTAGTCTCAATATGTGTGTGTATATATATATATATATATATAGCTCAAATTGAGTAAAGAGCGTTTTTTACAACTTACCAGATTGTCCGACCTCCTCACTCACTTTCTTCAAGCAAGATCCTTTTTATTCCTGTTTCTATAAAAGTATGAAGATGTATCGTACAGCTCCGGGTATCCACACACAGCGACGATGATTTTGTCCTCCATTGTTGTTTCGGATTTCTGCCTCCGTTCGCTACGTCGTAATCACGTCACTACTAGAGCAAGCTCCTGATTGGTTAACGCGGCGCGAATTTTCGCCAAAGTTCAGATTGTTCAACTCGCGCGTCAAATGCTCGAAAAGCTCGATTCGCGGCGTGTCATTCGCACCGCAGGATGTCTATTCGCGTCTTTGCGTTGACTTAACATGTAAATCACTCGCACTTAACGCTTCATTCGCGTCTGGTGTGAACGCACCATTACCCCTAGCGGACATAATAAAATGGGGGCTTGTCCATTTCATCTAATTCGTTCGTAAGTATGATTTTAACTGATTTTAAGATTTTTTTTTTTTTTATCAAATCCTTTTATCATTTATCATAGCCTGGTCTGTCTTGAGTATCCTGGTCACATGATTTGCAAGTTTTCTGTGATCAATTAGTCAGCCTGACCTAAAGTGGCAATTATAAAATGGGTTGACAACTAAGCCATCACACTAGCTAGCTCTTGTGCAGCTGTGAGTCCAGTGAAAGAAGTGAGGCAGTTCTCTAAACGCAGGAACACGCCAAGCCGACGAACTAGTGGCGATGAAAGTAGACTGCTTGGTTGGCTCATGTTGGCAGTGTCTGGGTCCATAGTTGCCCTGACACACCAAACCGACGCTCGACGGCCAAGTAGCACGTCCATTCTGCGCCTGCGTAAGATGAAATGCCTTTCCGTACCGGCAAGTGGCAGTAGCTGAACAGCCAATCAGAATGATCACATGGACCAACAAGCTCCGATGCTGATTCAACATGGCTGGAAAAAAGCAGACGAGGACCAACTTCAGCCGATGGTGCGGAACACACTGAGAAAACTTAGTCAGCCGACAGTCGGCTTGGTGTGTTCCTGCCTTAAAGAACAG
The DNA here is from genome assembly GCF_019924925.1 of Ctenopharyngodon idella. NCBI lineage: Eukaryota > Metazoa > Chordata > Actinopteri > Cypriniformes > Xenocyprididae > Ctenopharyngodon > Ctenopharyngodon idella. The sequence continues at coordinate 21,567,091 of NC_067223.1, forward strand.
AAGAAACGAGTTGGGGTCACCTGTCCAAACATTGTCACACAGTACAATGTCCACATGAGAGGAGTAGACCTGGGTGACATGATGGTGGCCTTGTACCGTACCCCTGCAAAATCCCATCGGTGGTACATGGGTTTGTTTTGGCAGATGGCTGATATAGCCCTAAACAATGGATGGCTTCTTTATTCTAAGAATCTCTGTTTATTTGTACCCTTGGAAAATGTTAGTGACAATGTTCGACTAAGAACTGTTGCTTAGTTAAAAATGCAAGAAAAATTGACATTTATTGTTACTTGTAACAGTCATGGAAAATTGGTAATTGTTTAGATGAAATCTGTCGTTTACACTGTTTAATATTAATAACAAAAATGTATGGCATGTTTTAAAATAACAGGAGAAGTCAGAATCACATTTTTTGCTGCAAAAAAAAAAAAAGACAGTTCTTTTTTTAACCCTAATAAGGCAACATATCCTGGGAGATACAACTCATAAAATCCAAAATATATCGAACATTTCAAAAAATTGCTTTGGATATGTTTTACTTAAGTTCAGATGATATAAAAAATTACATTTTTTGCTTATTTTCCACTCTTGCCTGTTTAAGGGTTAAGCTGTAAGATTTGACTATTCTATACTGTATGTTCAAAAAAATCAGGAAAAATTGCTGTTTTATCCACATTATCTTTTATAAAGCCACTTGACTTGGGTGTTACTTTTTCCTTGTTTCTTTGTTTTGTAGGATATAAATTACAATTAACATCTCATTCGAAGGACAGTTTTTCTTGTGGTTGAAAATGTTTTCCAAGAGTCTTGTGAGATGTTCCTTGAAGGCAAGCTCTGTGCATTGAACAGCAATCAGAAAGAGAAACAAATAAGTTTTTATGTTTAAGGCCGTAATTCAAAATGGGTGTACTATTCCCAAAGGTAAGTGCACTAAATTGTAATAAAACTGAGACAACTGTAGAAAATTGATTCATTTAGTTTTGTTTTTATTGGGCACACAGTCTGCATTTCTGACAGTGAATTGACATTGACCAAATTAAGGGTCTCCGCACCCATGGCAAATAAAAACTGCTTTCATGTTTGGCCGGTTCACACATTCCCAATGGTACCAGCCATAGCAACTCTCACATTCAATCTGAAAGAGAGAGTGACATCATTATGAAAATGTAAACTAGCAAAGTTAGAGAAAAATAAAAAAGGAACAGATTAAAATACCTAAGAATCAATGTTGTTCTGTGTGTGAGGATATTTTTCCCCACATGACAAGCATAGGTCAGAAAGGTCTTCTGTGGAAACAAAGGCATCAAGGTATTGGTGTAATGATGCATATTACCAATTTTATGTACAACTTAGTTAAAAAAAAAAAAACTTTGCTGTAGCCAGAGTTGGGAAGGTTACTTTTAAAATGTATTCCGTTACAGCTAAAAAATTACTTCATAAAAAAGTATTAGTAACGTAATCCAAGTAATCTGATTACTTTTGGATTACTTCAAGGTCACATGTAAATAAAGTCGAGTAAAAAGCAATATCAAAGTACTTTTATTTATTAAAACTAAGCAATCATGTCTTGTTTCACCAACTAGAGATTATATTTATATAAAAGGCTACACAGACATCTAATAGCTACAGTATTGTATTACAGATGGTTTTATTTATTTATTTCTTTAACATGTACAAAGAAAAAAAAAAATTTATACACAACACTAAAAAAGTCTACACCATCTACATATTCTACTATTCTACTTACGTAACGAACGCAGCGCCAGTTAAATTTTTTCCGTAAGTTAAATAGGGAAGAAATAGGACACACAGCGTAAACTTTTTAGAGAATACGGAAATGCGGTTTTGGCGGAAGCACTTAGAAGGGGAACATTTGTTTATATAAAGCATACACATATACATTTTTTTCAGAAAATGATCGATCATTTCGCTAGATAAGACACTTATTCCTTGTCTGGTATCGTTTAAAGCCCTTTGAAGCTGCACTAAAACTGTAATTTTGACCTTCAACCATTTGGAGACCACTGAAGTCCACTATATGGAGAAAAATCCTGGAATGTTTTCATCAAAAACCTTAATTTCTTTTCGACTGAAGAAAGAAAGACATGAACATCTTGGATGACATGGGGGTGAGTAAATTATCAGGGAAAGTTTATTTGAAAGTGGACTAATCCTTTAAAAATAGTGTCATTTAAAGAAGAGCATAGAAACCATGTTAATAATATAATATACATAAAGTTTTCCAACTATCCTAAATACTATCTAGATTGTTTAAATTTGATAAAAAAATCATCTCCCTCAACATATTTCTGTGTAAAATGAATTGAGGTTTTTTAAAGCATGCATTCATTAACTAGAAATTACTTTTATAGTAAGATAAGGTGTCTTAAAAGTACATATTTTATTATATTTATCTGTAAAAATGTAACTATAACTTTCCTTCAGTTTTGGTATACCTGTGCGTTTTTGTGTTCACTTGTTTACAAAAGCATGATAACATTACTAAACTGATAGGCTAGTCCTAATTTTAATGATTAATGGTTAGTCATTATTATCACTTAATTTGACCCCCCAAAAAGCATTGCAAAAGAAAACAACCGTTATAATGCAACTGAAGCGTAACATTTATGATAAAGTATGAGGGTTGTGTATCAAAATGTTTTTCAGTTGAGTCTAGAGCAGGGATGGGCAACTTTGATAATGGCATTTTTTTTCCTTTATACCAAGAGGCCAGATTACTAATCCACACGGACACATTTTACATTACATTTTATATTTTACTCAATTTCCTCTTTATTGAGGGAACTCAATGTACAATTAATGCAATGTGTTTTTAAATAGTTTGTTAGCTGTAAAACTTGCTGTAGCTGAAAGAGCGTGTCATCTGTTAGCCTGTTTCTCTCTTTCGATTTGATAGAGTTCCATCAGTAACAACAGCAGACAGTTTAGTAAAGCCACCGTGCTCATTATTCGACACGTCACTGTTCGGCTGGACAAAGATACAGATTCAAAAGTCTTGACCATTTTCTCGTCTCCAAATGCTTTAGCCATTTCAATTGCACACTGCTTTACAATTTCGCATTCTGTTAATGTCTTTTTCGCTCAATCCTACTATGCTTAAATTACTATGGTGATCGGCATTCGGCAGAAACTAGCGCCCTCTCCTGGTTGGAGAATTAACATCCTAATCTGATATGATCCAGCGGCCCGCCAGTTGCCCATCCCTGGTCTAGAGGAACATACTTGGTTGCCACGCCCACGATATCGGTCTCATGAATATTCATGCAACCGCCACCCATTTGAATCAAATATTTCAGGAACCGAATATATTGTAACACTGTTATTTTTATTTTACAGTACAGTTTTTATGGTTTCATTTTTATTCACTTTGTTTATTCAGTTTAAAGTTTTGCTTAAAGTGCTTCATATTTAAAACCTTAAATGATCAGTCCTGTTAAATGATGCAGTCCTGCATTTACTGAAAAATAAAATTGAGTTTTGTTGATGTCTTGCTGTGTTTGTGGCTTTGTTGACAACTGCTTTTGATAAGCTAATATGATGCATTTTTATGTTGAAGGCCAGTAGAATTTAAAATATGTTAAGTGTACAGTAATTTATAGAGGTTTATTTAGACATGAGTGGCCATTTACAGAAATTTAACTGCATTTACCCTGAAATTTGTGGAGATTTTACATCTCGTGCACAAGAAAATATGGGGATCTACTGGTGAGTGAGTGAACATTTCTACCGGTGTCTCGGGGTTTATCTCATTGGTGAACGGACTGAGAAACAGCTGTGCACAAAGTGGTCTGTTTCTGGCCGTGACATGCCAGAGCACTTATATGGAAACTACCGGAATTATGCCATGTGTGGGTTTGTGATTTGACGTGCACAGTCCGAAAATATTTCATACAGTGGTGTCTCTGGGTTTTAAAAACTTTCCACACACCAACAAGAATCAGAGCACTCCCAGAGAGTGCCTGAAGGAAAGAAATTTTGTTTGATGGATAAGCTTGAAAGCTTGGTGTTTTTTAATTTAAAAAATGCTACTTCAAAAGTGAGATGGCTTATACGATACCAATTTAACTTGTCACAAGAACTTCTAAAATTAGAAGTCTACAACTACAGTTTTGAAGCACAATACATACTACAGAATCTTTCATATCCAGATTCCTGCAGGAGATCCCCGCACCTAAAGTCGATCGGATTGACTTCAAGTGTTTCTGTGTTGATCAGCAGGTTCTCCAGCTTAATGTCGCTGTGGAAAACTCCTCGGCAACAGCACATGTGAGCAGCCATTGTTGCCTGCATTATCATCCTCATTGAGGATGCCTTTGTTTACACGTTTTAAATTGAAAACAGTGGAAAAACAGTTTAGCGAGTGTCGCATACTTAATGTAGATGTATTTAATGTTCCATGGCTTTCTGGCAATTTTCACTGCCACCTGATTATATTAGGTGTCCTTAACTACTATGTACTTACATCAAAAATAAGTACAATATACTTATTGTGTTCATGTTGTATTGCAAAACACTTGCTGCTATTGAGGTGGGATACGGTTAAGGTTAGGGACAGGTTTGTTGGGGTGGGTAGGTTTAAGGGTGGGTTAAGGTGTAAGGGATGGGTCAACAGTGTAATTATAGATGCAATTACAGAAATTAATTACACAATGTAAAAACATGTACACAATAAGTGCATTGTATCATATGATAAATTTAAATGCAAGTACATAGTAGTTAAGGCCAACTAATATAAAGTAGTTGTTACATTTTCAACATGTCAAGTGCACTAGTGAAAATAATAAACACTAAAAGTGCTTGAAATGGATATAGTAAGACAAAACTATATCCATTTCGGAGTCGCATCCTCCCTCATCAAGCATTCTGCCGATTTCATACCAGCTCAGAATGTCGTCTGTTAAAAGATGAATAATTTTAGTTATGCATATGGACAGCAGTGTGTGTAATGTTTTAGGTTATGGCTGTAAACTCACCCTCAGTTGTCAAGTCCACTTTGTTGTTGTGATCTGATGCTGGACTGAGGTGGACTGGAGCTGGAGGTGTTTGAACCTGCTGGAAAGAGGTTCCTGAAGACCATGAAAAGCATAGTTCAGTTGCATAATAATAATTCTTAAATTATTATTTTTTTTTACTTTGTTTTTTTTAACAATCCTTGTTTAAATATTTATGTTTTGGAGAAGAAATCTGCTCATTACCTTGATCAAACTTTCAGTCTTGATATAATATATGATGGTGTGTATTTGTAACATGTTAATTAATGACACTTCCATGACATTTTTTAATGGTCACTTGATTTACCCTCAGCACTCAGGGCTCAACAATAAGGATTGCCCGATGGCCCGGGGCCAGTGTGAATGACGCTCGGGACAGTAGACGGAACGGTCACTTGCCCGATTGGGCCAGTGCTGTAGGGGTGTGCGTTATATATCGTCTATGATATCGTAATTGTTGATTTAACTATCTGATATTATCGAATATGTCCCTCACTTTACAAAAAACAAACAAAAACACACCCATTGAGTGCACGCACTCATTACGTGACGTAGTCTAGTAGGTTAGACTAGTGCGCATGCATATTTAGAGTGTACGCTTTCACTGCGTGATTCAGTCCATTAAAATGCCTTTAGAATGCCCCAGAATTCAAGATAAGGGGCAAAAATGCCCCTGTATATCTTTTATATTTATATCATTTAATATAGTTAACCAATATTACACAGAGCACCGTTTTTCTCCAAAAATCAGCATGATTACAAATGTGATATTTTATTCAGCGTACAGTTTAATGAACAAGAACTTAATATCAAGTGACTTACATTTTAGACACCAAATCGCCTGTTTCGCTCTATTTCGCCTACGAAAATAGTTCTAAAGTCCACACAGAATTGTTTTGTGTCTCTGAGCAACACTTCCTGAATGAATCAGCCGTTTGAATGAATCGGTTGAATCTCAATGACTCGCTCATTAACAGGGACTTGCTGCCACCTCCTGGCGGGTTTAATTTCACATTTAAAGTGTCTTCATTTTTTAAATAATTTCAAATAACAGTATTTAACGTTTTATATTTTCAACATTAAAAACATTTTTACAGATCTGTAACTGCTCTTGACTGATTAGCTTTTATAATGTTTAATCTATAGTTATATATTAGATTACAATTTCTGTACCTGAAAATCTCCTGTTTAAACCCACACAAAAAACTTGAAAAGCACCGCTTATTTCAATTGTTTGTTCTGTTGTATTTATTTGTGCTATTACCTATCTATTAAGGTTAAATGTAACAAAGACAACGAAAACACTATGCTTATTTTATAGGCCCATTTTCTTGTCTTTTACTTTTATTAATTTTTTGTTGTGGGGCCAGTGAAAATTTTGGCGGGGCAAGTAAAAATTTGAACCACTGGCCCAACCGGGCCAGTAGAAAAGATCCTTAGCGTTGAGCCCTGGCACTTCTTTCAAATTTCGCAGTGGTCTCTTGGTCTGAGCTACTGCTCCAGTCACAGAAATGAAGAGAGGGCAGCTTCTCAAAACTATCCATCCTCTTCCTCTTTCTCATCGGCATCTCATTTTCCTCAACAACACTAATGGGTTGATGGTTTTTAGCCGCATCGGTGGTGGATGTTGAGGATGTGCTCCGATAAGAGTCGTGCACTTAACTGTTTTCTCTTCAGCACCATGCTAACAGAGCAGCAGAATAAGCAATGGGAAGACTGAGAAAACTGAGGATATGGTTCTCTTTCATCATCTCATGTTTGAGATCCATCCTAAAAAATGAAAATGTATATGCTTTATAGGCACAAATTATCACATCACAAGTGCTTCCACCAGAACGCGATTCCGTATTCTTCAAAAAGCTTACGTTAAATGTCCCACGCCTTCCCTATTCAACTTACGAAAAAAATTATACCGTCACCACGTTCGTTCCGTAAGTTGAATGGGGAAAGCGTAGGACATTTAGCGTAAGCTTTTTGAAGAATACGGAAAATGGCCGATCGTTTCGCTAGATAAGACCCTTATTCCTCGTCTGGTATCGTTTAAAGCCCTTTGAAGCTGCACTGAAACTGTCATTTTGACCTTCAACCGTCTGGAGGCCATTGAAGACCTTGAATAATCCTGGATTGTTTTCGTCAAAAACCTTAATTTCTTTTCGACTGAAGAAAGAAAGACATCTTGGATGACATGGGAGTGAGTAAATTATCAGGAGATTTTTATCTGAAAGTGGACTAATCCTTTAAATTGGGAAAAACATCCGATTGAAACTCTACATTTAGAATTCTGTAAAAGAATACTCAAAGTTCAAAGAAAAACACCAAACAACTGATGCAGGGCAGAATTATGACAATACCCTCTCCTTCTAAACATCCAAAAAAAAAAGGCATCGAATTCTGGAAACACCTAAAACAAGCGACCCCAACACATACCATTACAAAGCCCTAAAACACCAAGAGCTGGACATCACCCATTGGACAAACACCATTAAAAACAAACACAAACTGGAATGTTATTCGGCACTAAATCGAGAGTACACCGTTGCAAACTACCTGAGCACAGTGAGTGATGTGAAACTCAAAACATTGACGATGTACAGACTCAGCGAGCACGGTCTGGCCATAGAGACAGGCCGGCGCAGACAGACCTGGCTCTCCCATGAGGACAGACTCTGCTCGCTCTGCAGCTTGGGAGTAATCTTTTTTTTTTATTTATCAATACTATTCCTTATTAATTTTATTTTAATATTTTATGTAATTAGATATATATAGCCATGTGTATAATATTGTTTTTTATTTAGTTTTATTGTTATATTATCATTATTATTATTATTATTATTTTCAGTGAATATATAGGCTTTACTAAATGTTCAGATGTTCTAAATCATTTTCTATGTTGGTTTAATGCTTTGGCAATACAAAATGTATCTTTTTGTCATGCCAATAAAGCTTTCTTAACTGAACTGACTGACTGAATTGTGTTATTGCTTTAATTTTTATTTTTTAACTCTCAATGTGAAATGTATTATTGTGTTATTAAATGTATTTCACCAATACATTATATATATATATATATATATATATAAAAATTTCCCAACGTAAATTCCTATGCACTTTTGTGATTTTAGACGCAGCAGCGTGTGATCGGGACTTTTATTTTGGTCTCCGGGAGTGTGGCGTCATAAGTCTGCGACACGTTCCTGCATCTGTTGTGATTCTGCTGAAGAAAGGTTTGTGTTTTAAGCGTTTAAGGTGTTTAAAGCGATATAAACCATTTAAAGCGACGCTAAATGAATTGTGTATTATTAAATGTAACTTTGCATTGCTTTATCTAACATGTATTATCGTCGTGTGAGCAAAGTAACAATGAAAACTCATGAGTAACAGAAATGGTGCGTCTCATTACGCGCCCATTATCGTGAATCAGTTTATCATAAACACGATTTCGGTCACTGGCGACTGTGGCGAGTAGTAATTAAACTTTACAAAACTCAGAGTCAGTTGAATCAAATACTTTCCAAAATGATTCAGTGATTCGAAGTGCTGTATTTTTGTTTCCTGCTTATCTTGATTCCTACAAATCATACCTAAACTGCCTAATATATCAAGTGTGTGTGTAACTTGTATTATTTTATTAAATTGTAGTGTTAGTTTTGAGTGTTTAAATTGTCTAATTAGGTGATTTAAGGCCATTAACTCCCATTCTGACTGACTCCCTTCAGTGTTTCCCATAGGATTTAGTGAAACTGTGGTGGGTGGAGCAGAGGGTCTGGGGGCATTATTCCCCTGTAAGAAAATGTTGTACATTTTAAAGATAAATTTATTAATCTGGTGCACTTTGAGAGTTCAAAATTAAGAGCTTCAACCCATGTTCAATGTGCAAATTGAACAAAGAAGTCTGTGCATTGACTTTTACCTGAAACTTTAATGGGGACTCTACGTAATAATGTTGTAATATTATTCAGTAATAGCCATATATTGTAAAATAATTGCACTGAAAAATAAATTAAACTTTCATTAGTTTTGTCCTAATTTCTATATGCAAGAGATTCCAGTTTGACGGAAAACAAGTTTACAAATGCGTCTCATTACAAATCTAGTGAAATGTTGTAATCGTCAACTGTGCAAATGTGAAAATAATGCATAACTGGTGCCCGTGATGTTCCCAAATGCACAGATGGAGTTCACCACATTCATTCACTGTGAATTGAGAATTGAACCCTTGGAGCTGATCATGTGCTGACTGCGTGAGAAAGTGTGCAGCGCAAACGGGCAGTCTTTTGAGAAGGGCACAAAGACTTACCATGCTTCAATTTTAGTCTGTTTGACAACTGTGGGACAAAACACAACATTAAAGAACTTTTACGTTATTATGAAAACTTAAAATATATTTTCAGGGGCCTCCAGAGTCTAGTTAATGAATGGGAAGCACTGAAATCTATTTGTGGCCGCCACAAATAAATCAATGTATGGGAAACACTGCCCTTATCAGTGCACTGACTATTGAACTAAGGAGCTGATTAAAAAACACCCAGAGATTTAGTTTGGATTTAATTTTCTTTCTGTAAATTATTCTCATTTTAAACAGGACAAACACACGGAAAGCCTTCTGGGGAAGTGACTGAGAGTCAAGTGACACTATTATAAAGATGGCGTTTATTAAAGTGGAGAGTGAAGACATGAAGATTGAAGAAACATTCAGAGTGAAACATGAAGATACTGAGGAACAAACAAAGATGGCGTTTATTAAAGAGGAGAGTGAAGACTTTAGGATTGAAGAAACATTCACAGTGAAACAAGAAGAGACTGAGGAACAAACAAAGATGGCGTTCATTAAAGAGGAGAGTGAAGACATGAAGATTGAAGAAACATTCACAGTGAAACATGAAGATACTGAAGAACAAACAGGTAAGTTTCATTCTCAAAGCTGAACTCAGTCATTTGATCCTTTAATAAATATTTTGTTATTTGAAGGGGGAATTAACTAAATGTTCCCTAAATATTTAGTTAATATACTAAATACTTACCTCTAAATGATGCACGATTTATTATCTGCAAAAGGTATAACTACTAGATGGCTGTATAGCCTTACATAAAACAGCTGCTGCATTACTAGGTTATTCATATACGTAACGGTCCTACTCGACACGCTCCGAGTGAGATAAATAATAGCATGATCAGCCACATGAAAGAAAGAAATCAGAATATTGTCTTAGTGCAACCAGGATGATTTCAAAATATATTATTGAGTGTTTATGTGCCATGAACAGTCGTGAGTCTGTGGTCGAGTCATGAATCTTCCTCATATTTGAAAAACTGCATCATAGTCAGCGATTGACAACATAAACCCTTTTTACCATGCCAATATGCTACTTGAATCTGAATTTGTCAAAGCATTGACAGCGCTTTGAACCAATGGTGTTGAGTATTATCAGGTTTACTGGCAACAAAAGGCAGTGATTGACAGCGCTCTGATCCAATGGCCAAAAGCGCTCTGATCCAGAAGTCCACATTCAACAACATATAAAAACAAATAATGTTTACAATAATTTTATAAACAAATGTGTGTCAGTCTATATATTTATGTAGTTACATCACAACGTATGTGATTTGATGATCGCACTAAGCCATATCACATTCTCACAACCATGCATTGTCAGAATTTCTAAAATTACCGGGCAACTGGCGAGTAACACCCTTTCAATGCTGATTTTTACTTGCATTTGGTGCTTTGAACCCTGGCTAACATGCTAAAGGACCGGGTGTACTTCACTTTCCACAACCGGATGCGTCTTGCGCACAGTCGTGTCTGAGCATCTTTCAAAGTATACTCAACCGCGGATGACCGAGTTCGACACGTGCGCAGTGCAATTTTTTTTTTTTTCCCTATACTCTGCCAGACATCAGAGGGCAACACTGAGTCATGTCATCAACGGGACATTTGCTGGGCAGGATCGGAGAAGAAAAATAGTGCATCCACCATTGCAACATAGTTCAGAAGATACACCAAGAGAACAAGAATCAAAAACAATGGAGAAGGATATGCTTCTAAGTACTCATCTTGATAGAAGAAGAAATTAAGAAGAAGAGAAGACGATGGTGTGTGTGGCTGAGAGACAAAGAGACTTGTGGATGGGGAATTTACCACTCTTCTGTCCTGTGCAGTCTCATATGTAAGCAGATGCATATGTAAAATGATGCAATCGTCAACAATAAACAGCATATAAATCAAAATGCCTAATGTTATTGAGTGAAATGTCGACTGAGGAAGTGGTTAGGATTGATGGACTCGATCTACTCCATCTATGTTTTGATTGTTGTTCTGAATCCAATCCAGATGCAGTCTTGACAAAAATGTGATTTTCTTAGCTTTTTGCTCAAAATGTTGCTTTGTTTTATGAAACGTACCCATACAAGTGTTCATAAAAAAGGAGTGCATGAGGCTAGAATAAAAGTTTTTTTGTTTAACCCTTTAACATGCATTGTAAACGCATGGTTGACCTTTTTTTCGCGGTCAAATTGCTGTAATTAAAACTCGCCAAACCCGATTTTTGCTTGTTTTGTTTGTCTTATACCCCTCATTGAATAAATTGTAATTGCCATTATACCCACTGGGTGGGAATGCTGCAAAAATATATTGTTGCTGAGAAGCTGAAAGAAAACCGGAAGTATATTGATATGACGCATCTCTTCAAAAACTGTCTGCAAGTGGCGCTAATATTTGAGGTAAGTTTTTTTTTTTTTTTTTTTTTTTTTTTTTTTAAATCAGATTTTATGTTCTTGACCTCCTAATGGTATATTTAGTTAAATGGCAGAAACGTGGTGATAAAATGTACCTCTGTGTTGCATCAGAAAAAGTGCTTTACCGCTCTGTCGAGTTGCAGGGGGTGCGTTTCCCGAAAGCATTGTTGGTGAGCCATGTTTGCAAGTCCCATTGACCTTTATTGGTAACGACGGAACTTGTGACCATAGTTCGCTTTGGGAAACGCACCCCAGTTATGGTAAACTGAACTGCTCGGCAACGAGATCACCTTAAATAAGATATGTAACATAGTAGTCCTAACGTTACTCATTTCTGAGCCTTTTTGGAATAACACTACATTGAATAGCAATAGCTACAGCTATCTAGATGGGTAGCTAGCTATAAACATTAAATTTTCTGTTCAATAATCTTATCTAATTTCATAGTTGTGTTATTGAATGTGTCTTACTCAGTATGCCATTTTTCTTATCAATTCATATGAAATTTCAGTGTGCCTGTATGTTGGGAAAACAGTTTGTCAACATGACAATTATTCATTTTCATGGATAGATGTACATGAGGCACCGATTAATCAAGATACAGTTTGTCATTCTTGTGTATAGTAATGTTAATGTCCATATTCTTTCAGACCTAATGGACTGTCTGGCATTTTATGGACGTCTACAGCCTACAGCACTATTGCACTTTTACCTGCTGATCCATGTGATTCTGAGGTTGAAGATCTCAGTGATCCAGACGATGAAAATTATGAAGATCATGTCCCTCTGCATTGCAAAGATTTTCCGCCGCCTCCAAAGAAAAGGAGAAATAGGAACAGACTTGTTGAGGCCTCTTTAGTCCTCTATCAAACTCCCTCCCCTTCTACAAAGACCACATGGGTCAAGAAGGACATTCTACCTTTCACTGTGCCCGAGCCGGTCTTCATGATTCCAGAGTCAGTCAAAACACTGTTCATGTATTGGAAGAGGCTCTTCAATGACCAGATGATTGAGCACATAACTGTACTGTACCAACTGTACCAACCAGTACTCAGTTCAACAGACCGGGACATTCATCAACACCACAGTTGCTGAAATGGAAGATTTTTTGTCAGTTTTACTGTACATGGGAGTTTTTTAATTTCCCTCTATAGATGATTACTGGGCCTGTGAGTCATGATTCCCACCAGTGGCTGATACCATGTCAGTGAAGCGTTTCAATGTGCTACGAAGAAATGTCCACTTCAGTGACAACTTCCAGATGGAGGGCTGCACTGACCGCTTCCATAAGATCCGCCCTCTTTTTGACATGTTCAGAGAACAATGCCTTCTCATTCCCCCTACCAACAGGCAGAGTGTTGATGAAGTGATGGTGGCCTACAAGGGCACCAGAGCTGTCAAACTCAGGCAGTATATTCAAAACAAGCCAGATAAGTGGGGGTTTAAGATCTTCTGTCGGGGCAGCTCCTCTGGCATCATCCATGACTTCATACTGTACCAAGGGGCCACAACATTCTTCAACATTCAAGAGGAAGAGCATGCACATCTGGGCTTGGAAGACCTCCACCTAGGTGCCAAGGTTGTCTCAATACTCTGCAGCTCTATCACACACAAAGAGGAAACTGTGGTGTTTTTTACGACAACTTCTTTACCAGCTTCAACTTGGTGAAGACGCTGCACACCAACCTGGGTCTGAGAAGTTGGGTACCGTCAGAGCAAATCACTCAGGTAATGTACTAAAGACAACTACAACATGCATGCATGCACATACATTTTCTCTTCTGATCCAGATATACTGTACACATTCTTTTTTTATATATAGAAACTGTATTAGGACATATACACAAACAAATTTTTATTTCCACATTTTTCAGGTGGTGCAACATTGATGAGTGACAAGGAGATGGTGAAGCGAGGCTGAGGTTTTGTCGATTTCTGTTCATCAGAGGGAGTCGTTGCAGTGAAGTGGTTTGACAACAAGTGTGTCACCTTGCTGAGCAATGCTTGTGGGGTGGAGCCGCTGTCTTCAGTAAAAAGATTCAAAAAGGAGACAACAGAAGGTTGATGTCCCCTGCCCATCCATTGTCCTGGCATACAATCAAGCCATGGGGGGCATCAATCTCTCCGATATGCTTGTGCACCTCTATAAAACGCCAATGAAGGCACGGCGCTGGTACCTGCCTTTGTTTGGGTACATCATCGACGTGAGCATTGTGAATGCATGGCTTATCTACAAGCAAGACTGCAACCTTCTTGAAGAGAAACCAATGCCCTTGAAGAAGTTCCGCCTGTCGGTGGCAGCTACATTGAAGGGAGCCAACAAGGTACCAGCCAGGGTTGGCCAGGCCCCAAGTGCAAAGCACAAACCAGAAGTTCGTCGCCCTAACCCCCGAGTTCTTCATCCCAGCCTGGAAGTTCGCTACGAAGGCATTGGACACTGGCCTACATTTGGCACTCAGCGAGGGAGGTGCAATTTGTGCAAAGGTGGAGTGTCACGTTGGCGATGTTCCAAATGTGGAGATGGGAAGCTGTTCCTTTGTTTGAACAACAAAAAACAGTGCTTTGTTGCATATCACCAGAGGTGATTGTGACCAGAGGTGATGCTTAATATTCTATTCTAATATTTATTTTATTTTATTTATTTATTTATTTATTTTACATTGGATGCATTTTAAAATTTTGATTAGATTACTCTGGATGTAGAATATAAGGATGAGAAGTTGTACCTTTGATTAAAAAATGCCTTACCATATCATATCAATAATTTGTTCTATTATATTACATTGACTATTTCTTTTGCCATTTATTTTATACAGATTGTCACTAAATCTTATGTTATTTGTAATATAATTTAAAATGTATTTGTTTTTATAATATTTTTTTGTTGTTGTATTAATTCATTTAACAAAAAATGATTTCTATTATATTACATTAAATGTTGCACTTTTTCAATGCATTTATTGTATGTGTGTAACAGACGTAGGCTAGTAAGAGCTGTGCATGTAAACCTCACTCCCCTGATCTCAAGAGACGCTCTAGTGACTGATGCTAGAGTGTCCGACTCCCATGCGGACAGGCCCGAGTTCGCGTCCCACTTGGAGCAGGCAGGTGCAAACTGGAGGGGCTATGTTGGTGCCGTGACCCAAATGGGAGTGAGGTTTAGGGGGGTGAGTGTAACAGACGTAGGCTAGTAAGAGCTGTGCGTTCAAACCTCACTTCCCTGATCTCAAGAGATGCTCTAGCGACTGACGCTAGAGGTTGCAGCCTTTAGCCTCCTTGTTGGAGCATCCAACTCCCATGCAGATGGGTCCGGGTTCACATTTGCGCCCCACTTGGAGCTGGCAGGTCCGAACCAGAGGGGCTACATGTGTTACAATAAGAACATGTTGTTCTTATTGAAATTCATGGATACATGAAGTTCCATGGATGGAACTTCACCTTCAGTTGCACAAATGAAAAACTCCATTAATGCCTAATGCTTGTTAGTTCATGCCAAAAAATTAACCCAACTGGGCAAGTCAACCAGCTGGTATCTGCTTAGTAAATGGGTCATCTGAAAAAAGAAAAACTACAAAGTTTCTAAATGTGGTTTCAGGAACACCATGTATTTCTTAGTGTGACTGTTAAAGGGTTAAGCTATCGAATGGCTTCAGAAGTCTTGGAAAATAGTGCACCAAAACTTTATGGTGCTTTACAATGTTTTTTTATGCTTTTAGTGAGGCTTAACAATAACACGCAATAATACGCACAATATTGGACATCACTGAGAAGCTGCAGCCGTGGCGGTAAGGATTTTTGGGGGATGAATCTCCCCAGCGCTGTCACTGCCTTCTGCCATGTCTTCTAGTACAAAGCATCAGCGTCAGACTGATGCTGCTTGGACGAGATTTACTGCGAGTTTTTAAAATCATGATAATCAAACATGGTTTTAATGATAATTCAATTTTAAACGATAATACTAACCTTCAGGACATTTTATCGCGGTTTATCATGAAATCGGTTACCGTCCAATCCATAGTTTTTGATGTTTTACGCGTCTAAATGTTTTGATAGCTGTTGCTTTGTGGCATTAAACTGGGAATTAAATTTTTCTTTTTTTGCCTTAGACCTGATGCTATTGAAAGAGGAGAGTCAAGATCTGAATGAAATGGAAAAGAAAGATCAGTACAAGACACATCATGATTTCATAACTGAAGAAAAATCTTTTAGTTGCTCAAAGACTGAAAAAACTACCTCACGAAAAAGGTATCAAAAGTCAGGGACTGTAGGTAATTTCACATGCCATCTGTGTGGACTAAGTTTCAAAAAGCATGGAAACCTTGAAGTCCACATGAGAGTTCACACCAGAAGGAAGCTTTACCCCTGCCAAGAGTGTGGAATAAATTTAAATCGAAAAGAACGCCTTAAAGTCCACATGAGAATTCACACTGGAGAGAAGCCTTTCACATGCCAAGAGTGTGGAATAAGTTTCACTCAAAAAGGACACATGAATGGTCACATGAGAATTCACACCGGAGAGAGGCCTTTTACCTGCCAACAGTGTGGAAAATGTTTCACTCAAAAATCACACCTGAACAGTCACATAAGAATTCACACTGGAGAGAAGCCTTTCAGATGCCAACAATGTGGAATAGGTTTCACTCAAAAAGGACACTTGGACAGGCACTTGAGAATTCACACTGGAGAGAAGCCTTAAAGTGCCCCATTATGGATTTTTGAAAATTACCTTTCATGCAGTGTGTAATGTGGCTGTATGTGAATGTAAACAGACCACAAAGCTGTAAAGTGCATCATAAATAAAGTTATTGTCTCTTAAAAGAAAGAGTCGACTTAACACAAGTCCTCGAATCCCATTTCTGCAAATTTCACACGTCACAAGTTAACACGTTTACATAATGCCTGCCTACGTTCTGTGTGGACATCCTGCGAAAACTTCAACCCCCTCAAATGCTGTAGGTCATTCGTGTGGATAACATGTCGACAAGACGCTGTGCTCAGGAAATTTGGTTTATTTTCACTGCCAAAGCGTGAGGCTGTAAAGGATCAGTGATTAAAGATGGGACAGTACCTGCTTTATTTAGACCAACTTGCTCCTTAAAATTACCTGTAAGTGTGATTAACTATTGATGATTTTATACCGAGTTTCCAAAATACATAGTTTTGTATTTTAGCTATATTGTGTATGTCTTCGGCTAACCGGCTAACTCACGTTATCACTGTCTTACTGAAATACTTCTGCTAATCAGCTGTTGGCCACTATTACCTAAAACTGTCCATTAATATTTGTTACATTAGTCATTCACTTAAGCGTATGCACTGTTATTGATACAGGTAATGATAAAGTTACCACATGCGTCGCAATAAATTAGAAATATACACATGTTTGATGATGGACATACACTTGTTAATGCTGATAGTAAGGAATTACATCTCCTAATGTGACTCAAACTGAGTAGTGTAACTCATGCTGAAGTCGTTCTTGTGATGGAGGTTCGGGTTGAATAACTATTTCTTCTTATGTTTCATCATTGGACTCAGGCTCAGATTGATATGGTAAAATCGACGCCATCGTTACGGTCTTTACAGTGTGTACAATCGCTGAGCTTTAGGAAGCATATGGAGCTGAATCAGTTCTTAGGGTAAAATGAAGTTCGAAATACGTGAACCGTGTTTTATTGTTAGAGAACATCCGATGCCGCCCACACTGCTGAGTGATGGTTAGATGAATACGTAAATATGGGCTGCGCGGTTTTGACTTTTTAAAACAAACACATGACAAGATTGAGAAAACAGCAAGCATTTTTCTTAATAAAGCATAGGAAAAGCATATGATCATAGCAATGTGGATATATTTGTTCAAGCTCTGCAATTCGGCAATCTAGTAAAGTCATGTTTACTTTATACAATAGATTGCTTAAAATCAAGCAGCTTTACCATATTAAACATGAAAAACAGTGTCCGGTCTAATTTCATCAGAAGTTAAACTTCATTTTCTACAATAAAGCAGCTCGCCAGTGTTTTCACTTGTGGAGGTCTGACCTCTACGGACTGAACAGGACAAATAAACCAGAAAAGACTTCCATGTGGCCAAACGTATGCAAAGCACTGGCACCCGCCATTTTTAAAAAGCCATATAAACTGTTGAATGTGTATAGGATCTAGCATACATGATATAAGTTTTGATATTTTACGTGTCTAAATGTTTTGATGTCTTTTGCTTTGTGACATTAAACTGGGATAAACTCTGTCTTTTTTCACCTTAGACCTGATGGCGTTAAAAGAGGAGAGTCAAGATCTGAATGAAGTGGAAGAGAAAGATCAGAAAAAGACACGTAATTTCACGACTGAAGAAAAATCTTCACAGACTGAAAATACTGCCTCACGAAAAAAGTCAGAGACTGCAGGTAATTTCACCTGCCATCTGTGTGGACTAATTTTCAAAAAGCATGAAAACCTTGAAGTCCACATGAGAGTTCACACTGGAGGAAAGTTTTACCCCTGCCAAGAGTGTGCAGCAATTTTCAATGATTCAGGAAGCTTTAAAGTCCACATGAGAATTCACACTGGAGAGAAGCCTTTCACCTGCTCTCAGTGTGGAAAGAATTTCAGGCAAAAAGGAAACCTACAAAAGCATATGAGAGTTCACACTGTAGAGATGCCTTACACATGCCAACAGTGTGGATTGGGTTTCAGGCATAAAGGAAACTTTAAAAGCCACATGAGAACTCACACTGGAAAGCCGCCTTACATCTGCCAACAGTGTGGAACAACTTTCACTCAGAAAGGAAACCTTACAAAACACATGAACATTCACACAAGAAAGAATCCTTGCATATGCCCTCACTGTGGAAACAGTTTCAATCAAGATGGAAACCTTAAAGTCCACATGAGAATTCATTCTGGAGAAAAATAGAATAAACATTTGTACATTTCTAAAGTTGTTCATATGTAAAACTGATTTAGAAACTGTACATATGCCCTTGATGTACATTAGTGTTTATGCAAATGCAAGTACGCAAGACTGACAGTTTACGTACTGATACGCTCATAAGATCACGTGAGATCTGTAAATGATATGAAACATGTTTATGCATGATGAAGAGATTAGACTTTAGGGAATGCAGAAAGCTTTGTATAATGATTTATTCATGTGTTTACACATCAAATATAACAGGTGTTGAACACTGTAGTGTGTACTGCAGTGTAAGTGCTGACTGGTGAGGGAATAGACGGCTGTCTTCTCTGACACACATGGAGTCTTTAACTGCTGTGCACCTGATGTGAGCTTCAGTGCAGGGTAGAACCAGTTCAAATTATCACTAGATCCCACACAGAACACATGAGTGAAGGGATTTAATGTAACCCACTGGAATCACCTGACTAAGGCATTTATAGATGTTTATTCACTTCAAAACTAATAAAATACTCTTCTTTAAAACACTGCTTTATACATGTTTGTGTTTTTTGAACAGACCAGCTTACAAGTTCACGTTACATTAAATTACATACTGATGATTTACTAACGGTTTGTTCATCATTTGATCATTATTAATCTCATTATTAATCATTGGCCCGGTTTCACAGACAGGGCTTAGCCTAAGCCAGGATTAGACCTTAGTTCAATTAGGATATTTAAATAGCTTTTATAAACGTACACTAGAAAAAAAAAAAACATTACTGGTGTACATCTTGAGACAAAACAATGGCACTGACATATTTTAAGATATGTCAGTACAAGTTACTTTTCAGTTAAAACAGCTCAAACATGCATTTTAGCCTTGTCTGTGATATAAGTGTTCATCGTCTTTCTGCGTCAAGCCTCTAATCTTGGACTATCTAGTCAAGCCAGTGTGTGACAGTCACTGATTTAGCATGAAGCTTAAAGAATTATGGGTAGAATCTCTGTAGAATCTAATCATTCAGTTTCACTAATGATCCAACATGATAAACAGTAAACCCAGGATAGAGCGGTTGAGTGAATGTGGTCTGGACTGTGTGGATGAGGCTCACTGAGTCTCTGTAGATGCTGTAGAAGGACAGAGTTCCTGCTCTGTGATCCACATACACTCCTATTCTACCACTGATGGACTTCACAGGGATTTCAGTTTGTATGTTATTGTGTCTGAATGAGTAACCGAAGAGAGAGCAGATCAAACTCCAGGACTGATCATTAGATCCAAACACACACTCATCACCCTGTCCCCTTCTGCTGATGCTCTTACATGACACTGATATAAATATTCACCACTCCACTCAGTCTCCCAGTAACAGCATCCACACACACTCTCCCTACATAACACCTGAGAATAATCAGATCTGTCTGGATGATCAGGATACGGCTGAAGCTCTGTGACAGTGTAAGTGATCACTCTGTTCCTCTCAGACAGACGGAGGCATTTATTCACTGTGTTGAAATCCAAAGTAAACTGATGGGAATCTAATGGAGAGAAAACACATCAGGAGTGTTTTGCCTCTTTGTGGCCATCTCTGTTCAAAACCTGCAATTGCAGTTATTTACGGAATTATCTTTACGTGGGTTGTGCATCGGCACGACTCCTCAGTGTGGATTAATCTAATGCTTTGAGGAGAATGTGTGGCTGTTGGTCACCGCACTGGTAGGCTGCCGGGACCTTTGAAATAACTAAAATTATTTTGGAAAGTGATATAGAACTAAGATGCAGTCAAAACCTGCCTGAAACTACTAAGCTGTGTGTTTAGTGAAGATTGAAATAAAGTTTTTGGAGTTGTTTAATCACAAATCTTCCTTCTCTACATACTTGAGTTTATCCAGTCTGTAGTTTGGATGGTTGAGTTTATCAGTGAGCAGCTTGACTCCTGAATCTCTTGGATGATTATAGCTCAGATCCAGCTCTATCAGGTGTGAGGAGTTTGAACTCAGAACTGAAGACACATAACCACAGCCTTCCTCTGTCACCATACAGCCAGACAATCTATAAAGACACAGCAACAATCCACATGGCATTAGTTTGGCAATCAAATATTACTATCACACACTGACCTGTGCAGTTTGTATTTGCAGGTAGCTGCTATTGTCTGTGGAAGTGTGTCAGCGTAAAAGTATTCATCTTCATCTTTTCAGTTCATTTGAGAAAAGCAAGCAAGGAAAACAGTATAAAGCATTTGTGATTTTTCTTTAAACAAGTCAGTCCCTTTTGAGCTTTTCCCTTCCATTGGCGACCTTGAAATTGAATTGTGAAATTGTTTCCCTTGTAAATATACTGGTATCTCCATCATCATGTCTGTAACCTTTGTTGTTAACTTTCTGACAATCATTTCCCTTTCATTGTCTGGCCACAGACCTGGGTCATCAGTTAGGTAATCTCTGTTCTCATTTCCTTCATCACCAAACTCTCAAAAAAGTAAGGGCTGAGCTGGGGGTCACTTCCAGACTTTTTGTTGTTTTTAATTGCCTCCTCTTCAGACAGTCAATGCACTCCTTACCTTTGGTCAAGTTTCTTTAATAGAAGGGCATACCTGCTAAGCTGCTCTCCACACCACTTCCCACACTCTATAGCCCCCTTCACACAGAGATTCTGAGAAATACACTGATAATATGTCCCGAGATGATCTGATTTTGATTCATTCACACAGCCAGTGATTTTCTGGAATGGTATATCCAGATGGTATAATCAAACATATCTTGTGAACAGGGATTGACATTTTTTTGCTCACCAGCCACTGTGGCTAGTAGTTTTCCAAAGTTACTAGCCACTCAGCATTTTCACTAGCCACAATTTTGTTGTTGGAAAAAATATATTTTATATGATTAAAGTTGACTTTGGCATGATAAAATTACTTGAATCAGAGTGACTGACCACCCAAATTAAGACTACATGGCTTATCAGCTGGTATATACCTACAGGTCATATCATATATTTAGTTGCTTGAAAACATGAAGTTTAGTAAGGCAAAAGCAGAGTAGCTTCTAATAATAAAAGTTGC
This sequence comes from Ctenopharyngodon idella, assembly GCF_019924925.1. Taxonomy (NCBI): domain Eukaryota; kingdom Metazoa; phylum Chordata; class Actinopteri; order Cypriniformes; family Xenocyprididae; genus Ctenopharyngodon; species Ctenopharyngodon idella. The sequence continues at coordinate 21,588,801 of NC_067223.1, forward strand.
ACAGGGGTGTATAAGATCAACTGAAAGATAAACACTTTAAATATTTATTAAGAACAGTAGTAAACAGTAGTAAATACTGTAGTCTTCTGCACTAAAAACAAACAAAAAAGAACAAAATACAATTTATCTAATCAATTACAGTTCCTGGCTAAGCTGCCGATTAACCTCAGGCCAGGAGATGTTTTGTAGAACACTGGAGTCCTGGTACAGTTTAGACTTAAGAACAGTCCACTGGTCCAGGACTTCACCCCAGATCTCAGCAGCACAGGTTCAAAGTGAGTGATGAGCTCCTGCACATCAGCATCACCAAAATCTACGATAAGAGATTTAAGATGTAGAAGATGTGTTAGACAAAATATATATAATATTTAGACTGTTTTGTTTAGTCTGGTATACAAAAATTCCCCCAAATCACCAGCATTTCTGTCTGCCTCTGGCCAGTATCGGAAGTTGGTAACCCGCTGGTTAAATCCCCGGTTTATGTCTCCAAACCTGTTCTCCATTGTTTTTGACAGCAGGTCTATGAGGTGGTCTTTGGATTTATTTAGGGAGTGGTCGTCACATGGCTTTAGGCTGACACCTTCATACTGGTTTGTTCCCAGCACTGTCTTCAGTTTAGGCCCAGGTCTACAAATTATGAGAGCAAGAGCAAGAGAGAGACAATTTGAATGACTGAAGATATTGGCAGTATTATTATTATAAAATATTAAACATGCACTTAATGAGTGCACAAATAAATAGTTTATTTTGTGGCTGTACCTGTATGTATATTTGAGCATTAAATCCAAGATAGAGGACAGGCAGTCATGGAATTCGGCCACAGTCACTAAGGAGCTCTGCTTAGTTAGCAAGCAATAGCATAGAGTCAGCAAGTCATGAAGGAAGCAGGCAAAGTTGAGGACAGTCCCATCCTTCATAATATGGAGAAAATCTCTGGCTTTTGCCTTCTGTAATTCATTCCCAGCTACTTCAGGTGACTGTATCTGACATTATAAATGCATAGAATGTAATTAGCATAAAATACATTTTAAAATTCCAAGGCATTATTACAATGAATAAACACTTATTACATGAACAAACCACATTAAAACTAACAGACTCATGTGCTGTTTCCAACCTGTCATGCCCTGACAAATTTCTACCTTTGGGAAATATTACTATCATAACTGTCTGTTCCCTACCTGTAGTAGCCTACTATACCTGCTCTAGGTGGAGTACAAGTCCCTTGTAGCCTCTTAAAAAGTTTTCAAGGGCTTGCAGGAAATGTGAAACCCACCGAGTTCCTCCTATCCTTGTAGGCATCAGATGCTTCATGCCAATACCTTCAAAGCTTTTCCTCAAGTGTGCCCTGTTCACAGAGCTCTTGTGATAGAAAGAATACAGGCTGTTGAGCAGATTGTCAACTTTCCTGCCAAGATTGTTGTAAGATATGGCATTAGATTAGGCTAATTTCAACCGATGAGACATGCAGTGTATGCCCAGAATGTACTTTCGGTCTCCACGCAGCTGGCTGACAACACCTTTCTTGACCCCTGTCATGACAGCAGCGCCGTCTGTCCCATATGCTACCACTTTCTGTAGCCATTGCCCTTTCTCATCTTCGCTCCCTGACACAGTCTCCATTATTGAGATTATGGCCTCAGCAATCTGGTTTGTCTACCGATTGGATACCTACAAAACGCACCTCCATCTTCCCTGCTGTTGCCCACCTGACATACACTAGCTCCTCTTCCAAAACAGCGCTGTCTGTATAGGAACTTTGTGGTGGTTAGTGCTTCTCTTAGTTTTTTTTTCGGCCTCAGCAAAGTAAAATATGAACACTTTAGCTCTATTTGAGTTTCTATAAGTACTTCCAACTTTCAGGCCTTTTTTCTCATCAATCCTGAAGAAAACACAAATTGACTAATGTTAGACTAACCTAGCTTTCACACAAATTTTAATTAAAAAAACAATACTCACACATCCACACAAAGTCCGTGAAGGGTTGACCTTTCTTCAGAATAGCGTGTGCGTTCCGAAACAGTATCTTTATCTTCTCGAGCTCAGCAGACTTCATGAGGACAAGGGACTTCACTGCCACACTATCTAGCGAAGCCATCTTCACTCATTTAGTCGACATGCTGCTGATATGACCAACGGACATTTCGTGGTCCTTTATAGTTAGACTAGTTGAAATTGTTGAAATTGTTTGTACCAGCCACAAACGAAGCCCCCCTTAACTTTTTCACCACCGTACCTCCTACAATCATCGCAGTACATTATTTCATTATGTCTGGGTTACATACCAGCCATTTTCGGCCTAATCTCCACTTGTCGTTGAATTGTCTTTTCTTTTTCTTTGTTTCCTCTTGCTTTTCATTGTCAGGTTTTCTCTTTTGTGTTAACTCTCTGGGTTTTGTTATGCCTTTTATGTAGCACCACATAGCTCCTCATTAATTTCACTTCACAGGGACTCGTGTGTTGTGTTGTGTGACGTCGACAAAGAATACACACTAACAAGAAGCGACACTCAATAGAACGTTCCATTGCAACACCGGCGCCCAGCAGCAACCCTGCGTTTCTGCCATTTTGGGGTGAAAGCGAGTCGGCAGTCCACTAGTTTCTATGGTAATATCAGCTGCTTTGTTAAAAAAATGCACATTAAAGCTGAAATCCAACCTGAATGATGACAACACAGAATAAAATACTATCACTGCTGATCATCAAATCCTTTTTAAAGTTTATTGTACACACTTTGTGTTTAAGTCTTCCACTTTTTTCACAAAGCCTTTTCTCTCTAGAAACCCAGTCAGTTTGGGTTAAAATTCTTTAAAAGGCTTATAAACACTGAATTATTACCAACATATGAAATTAAATTAAGGACATGCATCAGAAAAATTGGGAGTGTTGGACAATAAATATATGAATATAACAGCTTAATTTTGCAGTGTTCGTTAAAGCAAAAGTGTCCAAAAGTGGGAATTATGCAATAACGGACACAGCAATGCATCATGTATTATAAGATCATTATGTTTGTAGCGTGATCCATTAAAACGTACAATATAGCCTATTTCAATTCAGACCTAGATACTATTACTATTACTCCACTAGGTCTGAAATATATTGTTCGCTGCAAACATGATGATCTTAAATTTATTAATTATTAATTTACTATTAATAAATGTATAAAATTTTATAAAATGGAAATGCTCAATAAAGTAGGCTAACTACGTTACCTCAGATGGATAAATGGTTGGATTCCACAACTGGTAAAATAAAACATATAAGACAATACAACATTTACTGTAGGAGCCATACAATTTACTGGTGAATTAATTTAAAAAACTGTTCTATTGCGCTTCTGATTTGACAGTGAAATTCGCCGATTTTGGGTGCGTACGATGTGAAGGATTCTATGGTCCAGTTAGTATTTTCACCCCATGATGGCGGCCGCGCTACCGGAGCGCCATCTAGTGGCTGTTACCCAAAAAATATCAGTGTCGCCTCTTGGGTTCTAAGCTCTTTGACGTCGATCAGTAGTGTGTGTTCCAATGAGCAACTGCTGGGGTGCAGGGAGTGCTCATGGGAGTTGTAGTTTTGTAGTGTCACATTGCAATTAGTTTATTATTTCACATGACTTAAGAAAACTACAATTAAAAAATTATATTCAACCCACAAAAGTGGCTAGTGGGAGTGGCTGTCTTACCCGCCAAAGCTGAAATCTACCCGCATTTGGCGTGTGTTAATGTCAGAGTGTGAAGCACTCTTGAATATGCATTTATTTTTCATTAACTGTTGGATACGGAGCGTAAAATGTGGACTTCAAAGATTTCTTATCCTGCTGTGCCCTCTATAGGACACAACCAGCGACTAGTCGACATCATGCTTAAAGCATCATGGCAGAGGATTAAAGTCGATTAGTCGGCGCAACCCCTAGTGCAATCTAACATGGCAGTGTTTTAGGTGTTGCTGTGACGATATCAGTCAGGGGTGCGTTTCCCAAAGCTAACTATGGTCGCAAGTTCCGTCGTTACCAATAGGGTTCAATGGGACTTACGACCATAGTTGGCTAACGATGCTTGGCTCCTACTCTTCCTGATGTTTCTGCTCATGATTCATGGTGAGTCACTGATGTTACAGCAACACTTCACACTATATTCATTGATAAAAGTAATATTATTTATATTGTTTTCAAAGTATTTCATTATTCAACAATTAGTTAAACATTTTTTTATGATTTATTATGAAACCCGTTTCAGGGATTTATAGTGTTGAAATGCTTCTGAATCTCGACCACATCAAGTCACCTTTATTTATATAGCACTTTATACAGTACCGATTGTTTCATAATTCAGCTGAAGTCAGTTCAGTGTTTATTCATATCAGTTCCTGTACAGTACAGGCAGAAAGTTCATCAATTATAACACCTCTAGTGTAGTATGTAAAGTGTTCCTTTCTAATGATTTATATAGTTATAGGCTGCCTGCATTTTTCCTATAAAATAAAAGTTTTCTGTAAATTAAAATTATTATTATTATTTTAATTACTATATTGTTAGGGTGCACATGGTCTGCAGCAATGCTTAGGTAGGTGGTATGTGTCAAAGTAACATCCACATGGATTGCAGGACCCAAGGTTTCCCAGCAGAACATTGCCCAAAGCATCACACTGACTTGCCTTCTTCCCATGGTGCATCCTGTTGCCATGTGTTCTCCAGATAAGCGACGCACACACGCACCCGGCCATCCACGTGATGTAAAAGAAAGCGTGATTCATCAGACCAGGCCACCTTCTTCCATTGCTCCGTGGTCCAGTTCTGATGCTCAAATCATAAAATAAATCATAGGCAAAATTTGAAATCTCCTGAATCATCCTGAGCATATTCTGGTAAATTTAGATCACTTAAAAAATGAATGGGAGAAAGATTTGAATGAACAAATGTCAGGGATAACTTGGCAGAAAATTAATAAACAGATTTATTCATCATCTATATGTCAATGTCATGTGGTTGTGCAATTCAAGGTAGTACACTGGCTTCATTGATTGAAGGTTAGGTTATCTAAATTCAGACCAGAGCTAGACCCCATTTGTGATAGATGTAAGCAGGCACATGCCCAAGTTTGTATAACTTTTGGAAATCGCCAATAGACTCATCTCCTTTTACTGCTATATTTGGTGTTACAGCACAGACCATGTGCCTAAGTAGCCATAATGGTTTATATATATATAATTTTGGTCTTTGTACAATGTAATTGATACTTTATGTCTGAGGGTTAGAGGGATGGGTTGTGTTGGGGATTTTGACTGTAAATACTGTACTGTTTCGTTTTCTTTTTTTCTTGCATATTATAAAATCTTAAATAAACAGACCTTGTTCAAAAAAATAAAAATTTGCGTAAGCAAATTTCAGAAAACTCTTCTTTACAATACAGGAAAAAAACCTCCCATAATGACCTTACTTTGGAAGGGCTCTACACACAAAATATGACTTTTCTGAACATATAGGTGGATGGTGAACCAACACAATAAGGATATGTTCTTCTATTTTGAAAAAACAAACATTAAAAAGCTGTTATTCATCTTCAACTCGATCTCACAAAGTTGCGTTACAGTCAGTAATGCTGGATGCACAGTGAATCTCTTATTTACATTATTACTTGTTATAATGAGAGAATTTGCAGGTGTGCAGAACTCAGAATCCAGTGACTATCTTTGTCTACTGTCTATTTTTGTGTGGAATATGAACTCTACTATATTAAGTCATGCACTGTTTTTAACATGTATTTTAAACTTGTAACCCACATTTGTAACAATTTGAATATTAATACTGTGTATCAGGTATAAATTGTTTCTACACCAAAACATTACAGTTTTGCTTATTAGATCTCACACTCTCCCATTGGTAGTTCTTAATATTTTCTTGTGAACGGGACTTTTATTTTGGTCTGACGGTATGACATCATAAAGCGGCGACACGTTCCTGCATCTGTTGTGATTCGGCTGAAGAAAGGTTTGCGTTTTTACAAATTTAAAGTGTTTAAATCAGTCAACTTAATAGTTTTTTTTACAAGTTATGTACAGTTAATTAACCATTCTTGAAAGTAACGTTGCAGTGCTTTATTTAACATTAATGAGTGTTATTTATTCTTTCTTTATGTTAATTATCTTAAACAGGACAAACACACACACACAAAAACTCGTTGAAATGACTTAGATCCACGTGACACAATTATAAAGATGGTGTTTGTTAAAGAGGAGAGTGAAGACATGAAAATTGAAGAAACATTCAGTGTGAAACAAGAAGATACTGAGGAACAAACAGGTTGGTTTCATTCTCAAATCTGAACTCAGTCATTTCATACTTATTAAAATGTCTAGCTCTACAGAAATTAATGTTTTTGAAGAATACAAAGAATTTCACATGACCAGACAAATACTAATGCTGCCTTCAAACTTTACAATACAGAAAAAAACCTCCCATAATGACCTTACTTTGGAAGGCCTCTACACACAAAATATGACTTTTCTGAACATATAGGCGGATGGTGAACCAACACAATAAGGATATGTTCTTCTATTTGAAAAAAAAACAAACATTAAAAAGCTGTTATTCATCAAGTGTTATCCACTGGCATCATTCATTGATGCCAATGGAGGGTATGCATTGACATCACTTTCCCACCGGAGCACGCTCCCTCAGCTGGACTGAGTGGCAAAAGAACCTGCTGCATGACTGGATTTAATCGGGGAAACTATGGGGATAAAATTGTAGCAAATTTTCAAATAAATAGATTAGGATCCACAAATAAATGTAAAGCGATTCACAAAAAATAATCGTATGCACAAATTAATAGAATGAGATCCACAAATATATGTTAGGAGTTTCACAAAAATTAATTAAATTCACAAATAAATTAAAATGAGATTTGCTAATAAAAAAACATATTCATAAATATGTTTTTAATGTCACAAGCACAACTCTGCCTGCATTCATTTGTGAATCACCACCTGTGCATTTGTGGATCTCTTTCTGTGCATTTGTGAATCACCTCATCCATTTGTGGACTCTGAAACAGTTCTAACATCAAGACTGGAGACAAATCCACAAATAGGTCGATAACAGCCACGTTGCGCTGACCAATCACTGATGGCAATATAAAGAATATACTCCAAAAATCTTTTGTGTAGCGGACCCCGTCCGAGTGATGGTCGAAATAATGTGCACGACACGTTCTATTGTTCATTACTGCCGTGATCAGTATCACTCCGTAGACTATAATACCTGTCAAAATAAGAGTCACCCTATTGTAAGCCGGATAATGCAGACCTTATACATAATTACACCCACAAAAATGTGCAAAACCAATTAGGAGATTAATCACAATAAAGTGTTGTATTTTGTAAACGGGGTGTTTTTATCACACAAACCGCTTCAGATCAATTCGAACGAAGCGCCCATGGTGGAATAGTACAAGCTCATTTCAGACGCTCCACCTGAAAACCTAGGCAGCTGTCTTGTTGCCTCTTGTTGCCTCACTGCTCTCTTACTTGCAGTTGGTTTTGATGCTTAACATGTATAAATGTTTGGATGTCTGTGCTTTGTGCCATTAAACTGGTGTTCACTATTTTCTTTTTTTGCCTCAGACCTGATGGCACTGAAAGAGGAGAGTAAAGTACTAACAGAGGAGAGTGAAGTACTGCATGAAATGGAAGAGAAAGATCAATATAACAATCTTCATGATTTTATTACTGGAGAAAAATCTTTTAGTCGCTCACAGACTGAAAACACTTCCTCACGAAAAATAGCTCAAAAGACTGGAACTAGAACTCATTTCACCTGCAAACTGTGTGGAAAGAGTTTCAGCACAAAAGGAAACCTTAAAGTCCACATGAAAAATCACATTGGAGAGAAGCCTTACACCTGCTCTCAGTGTGGAAAGAGTTTCAAACAGAAAGGAAATTTTAAAGTCCACATAAGAATTCACTCTGGAGAGAACCTCTACACATGCCATCAGTGTGGAAAGAGTTTCAAACAGAAAGGACACTTTGAAGACCACAAAAGAATTCACACTGGAGAGAAGCCATTCACCTGCCAACAGTGCGGAAAAAGATTCAGCCAAAAAGGAAACCTACACAAGCACATGAATATTCACAATGGAGAGATGCCATTTATGTGTGGACAGAGTTTTGATCAACATGAAAACCTTAAAGTTCACATTAGAATTTACACTGGAGAGAAGCCTTTCATCTGCCAGCAGTGTGGGAAAAGTTTCACTCTAAAAGAAAGCCTTAAAAGGCACATGAGAATTCACACCAGAGAGAAGCCTTACACCTGCCAACAGTGTGGAAAGAGTTTCATTCAGAAAGGACACTTTGAAGACCACATGAGAATTCACACTGGAGAGAAGCCGTTCACCTGCCAACAGTGTGGAAAAAGTTTCAGACAAAAGCAAAACCTTGACAGGCACATGAACATTCACACAGGAGAGAACTCCTACAAATGCCTTCAGTGTGGAAAGGCTTTCAATCGTGAAGAACACTTTGAAAACCACAAAAGAATTCACACCGGAGAAAAGCCGTTTACCTGCCAACAGTGTGGAAGAAGTTTTGGATTAAAACAGAACCTTGAGAGGCACATGATCATTCACTCTGGAGAAAACCCCTACAAATGCCTTCAGTGTGGAAAGAGTTTCAATTGTAAAGGTCAGTTTGAAAACCATAAAAGAACTCACACTGGAGATACGCCATTCGCCTGCCAACAGTGTGGAAAAGGTTTCAGACAAAAAAAGAACCTTTACAAGCACATGAGCATTCACACTGGAGAGAACACCTACACATGCCTTCAGTGCGGAAAGAGTTTCAATCATAAAGGACACTTTCAAGACCACATAAGTATTCACTCTGAAGAGAACCTCTATCCATGCCTTCAGTGTGGAAACAGTTTCAAACGTAAAGCACACTTTAAAGACCACATGAGAATTCACACTGGAGAGAAGCCTTACACCTGCCAACAATGTGGAAAAAGTTTCATACAGAAAGGAAACCTTGACAGGCACATGATCATTCACACTGGAGAGAATCCTGAAAGCATTTCAGATATAAAAAAACCTTTAAGTGCCACATGAGGATTTATGTAGTAGAGAACTGTTTTCTATGTCTTCATTGTGGAATTTCACAGACATGTATCACATTAGGAATCATGTAAGAACTCACCAGAGACAGAAGCCTTTCATGGGCCATCACTGTGGAAAGAAACAAAGCAAACCTTGAGGTTCAAATTAAGTGTCCCCGATATGCACTGCCTTACTGAGCGTTTTCCTTGTTTCTTTGATTGCCAACCATGTGTATGATTCTGCCTGTTCTTCTTTGATTGTCTGGACTATCCCTTTCTATTTTGGTAGCCTGATTGGACTGATATCTGTGTTTGGACCTATTGCCTGCCTGCCACTCTGCTTTTGGATTATCCATTGTGTATGTTCACGGATTGGACTGATATCCTGGTATTGACCCATTGCCTGTCTAACATTATTTGTTTATTTCTGCTGCTACTCATTAAACTCTCTGCAAATGGATTCTACTGTAACCACCATATGTAAGGAATGGTATTATAAAAAAATTAATAAAATGGGGAAAATTATTAAAAGTTGATCAATCAATTTTGGGAAAATGAAGGCCCTTGAAAGGTGTTAAAAAGTCTTAATCCCGATTTTATGAGGTATTAAATTTTGTTCAAGATTTGTCCAAAGACTTTGACTTCAAAAAGAAGGCAAGAATATATTTATTTTCCTCCACTTAACTATTAAAACAACACCGTGCTCGGTCCGCGATGATGGCAGTCCAGCCAGAAGAGCATTGCAGCAATCAAGCCTAGAAATGACCAGGTCCTGGATGAGAAGTTGTGTTGCATGTTGTGTTAGAAAAGTCCTGATCTTCCTGATGTTGTGTAGTGCAAATCTGCATGACCAAGCTGTCTCAGTAATGTGGTCTTTAAAGGTCAGTTGGTCATCAAAGATTACTCCAAAATTTTTAGCCAAATTTCATGGGTTAATTGATGATGTACCTAGCTGAATGGTGAAATTGTGCTGTAGAGTTGAATTGGCAGGGAAGGCGAGAAGGTCAGTGTTTGCCAGGTTGAGCTGCAGGTGGTGTTCTTTTATCCATGCCGAGATGTCTGCCAGACAGCTTGAGATTCGTGCAGTTACTGTGGGATCATCTGGATGGAATGAAAGGTAGAGCTGTGTGTCATCAGCATAGCAATGGTAGGAGAAACCATCGTATGTATGTGGGTATAAGCTTCCGAGCTTATCTGAGTTCTGTTGTATGGTTGTGCTCTATAGACTTATTTGCAAACTACAACTGTTTATTAAGTTACAGGTTTCTTGCTGATTAGTGGTATTGGGTCTTAACTGTAAATTCCTCTACAATCATCTGCTCATACTGTAAACTCTTGATCAGTGAAAGTATGAGCACAATTATTATAATCTAATCCAGTTTACTTTACATAAACCTCCTCCTGAACAGGATTCACAGATCTGATGCTCTGACAACTCTGAAAGATAAAGATAGAAACTAGGATTGAGTCAAATCATCATCAGTTAAATCCAGATAACTCAGAAATATATTAGGTATGAAAGAAGGAAAACTAAGCTGAACTCTGAAATCAGTCCAGATGAATCACATCATTACTGTAAATGTCAGAACTGCAAACTTCCCGAGGATTGGTGAGCGTCAGCACGGGATGTTTCCAGCGCTGTTCGCCGCTCCCATAGCTCGGCCTGCTTCTCCAGAAGGGTCCGAATCTGTCGTTCCACGGCCTCCAGCTCCAACTGCACCGCATGCAGCTCGAACGTGTCCTCACCTGCACTCAAAGGTAGAGACACATCTGATACACTTGCCATTAGGATAGATGAACAATAATATTGTGAGTGAGAAGAGTACAAATGCTAGTGTAACTACGCCGCTATTGCTAGCGGGCTAAAGCTAGTAGTGAATGTTCGGGAAGTCGGATAACACTAGCGATATCAAGGCAATCTGAGTGTTTTTTATATAAAATAATGTTGGGGATGTGTTCCCCTGCCGTAAAAGAGAGAATGATAGGTTATAAATTTGCTTGTTTTTTTCTCTTAAAATCAATTAGAGCTCCGTCAAGTTGATTCCTAACTCAAACAGCGTGGCAGCAATAAACAGGAAGTGATGTATTTTCAATACGTTTCATGTGAAAACACTGAAGAAATGACACTTTGCTACGATGTAAAGTAGTGAGTGTACAGCTTCTATAACAGTGTAAATTTGCTGTCCCCTCAAAATAACTCAACACAGCCATTAATGTCTAAACCACTGGCCACAAAAGTGAGTACACCCCTAAGTGAAAATGTCCAAATTGGGCTCAATTAGCCATTTTCTCTCCCTGGTGTCATGTGACACGTGAGTGTTTCAAGGTCTCAGGTGTGAAATTTGGTGTTATCGCTCTCACTCTCTCATACTGGTCACTGGAAGTTCAACATGGCACCTCATGGCAAAGAACTCTCTGAAGATCTGAAAAAAAGAATTGTTGCTCTACGTAAAGATGGCGTAGACTGTAAGAAGATTGCCAAGACCCTGAAACTGAGCTGCAGCACGGTGGCCAAGACCATACAGCGGTTTAACAGGACAGGTTCCACTCAGAACAGGCCTCGCCATGGTCGACCAAAGAAATTGAGTGCACATGTTCAGCGTCATATCCAGATGTTGTGTTTGGAAAATAGACATATGAGTGCTGCCAGCATTGCTGCAGAGGTCGAAGGGGTGGGGGGTCAGCCTGTCAGTGCTCAGACCATATGCCGCACACTGCATCAAATTGGTCTGCATGGCTGTTGTCCCAAAAGGAAGCCTCTTCTAAAGATGATGCACAAGAAAGCCCGCAAACAGTTTGCTGAAGACAAGCAGACTAAGGACATGGATTACTGGAACGTTGTCCTGTGGTCTGATGAGACCAAGATAAACATTTGATATTTGGTTCAGATGGTGTCAAGCATGGTGGTGGGAGTGTCATGGTCTGGGGCTGCATGAGTGCTGCCGGCACTGGGGAGCTACAGTTCATTGAGGGAACCATAAATGCCAACATGTACTATGACATACTGAAGCAGAGCATGATCCAACATATTGGATTCCAACATGATAACAACCCCAAACACACCTCCAAGACAACCACTGCCTTGCTAAAGAAGCTGAGGGTAAAGGTGATGGACTAGCCAAGCATGTCTCCAGACCTAAACCCTATTGATCATCTGTGGGGCATCCTCAAACGAAAGGTGGAGGAGCGCAAGGTCTCTAACATCCACCAGCTCCGTACTTTACATTGTAGCAAGGTGTAATTTCTTAAGTGTTGTCACAAGAAAAGATAAAAATATTTACAAAAATGTGAGGGGTGTACTCATTTCTGTGAGATACTGTATGTTGGTTATTTTTATATCATTGTTTTGTATCTCTTTTTTTTCTTTTCTTTGTCCTGCTTTGCTCGCTTGCAGTTGGTTTTGATGCTTAATGTATAAACATTTGGATGTCTGTTGCTTTGTGCCATTAAACTGGTGTTAACTTTTTTCTTTCTTTTTTTTTGCCTTAGACCTGATGGCACTAAAAGAGGAGAGTGAAGAACTGAATGAACTGGAAGGGAAAGATCAATATAACAATCTTCATGATTTCATTACTGGAGAAAAATCTTTTTGTCGCTCACAGACTGAAAACACTTCCTCACGAAAAATAGCTCAAAAGGCTGTACTAGAACTCATTTCATCTGCCAACAGTGTGGAAAGAATTTCAGTACAAAAGGAAACCTTAAAGTCCACATGAACATTCACACTAGAGAGAAGCATTACACCTGCTCTCAGTGTGGAAAGAGTTTTAATCAGAAAGGATATTTTAAAGTCCACGTGAGACTTCACTCTGGAGAGAAACTCTACACATGCCCTCAGTGTGGAACGAGTTTCAATAGAAAAGAAAACCTTAAAGTACACATGATAATTCACAGTGGAGAGAAGCCTTACACATGCCCTCAGTGTGGAACGAGTTTTAATCAGAAAGGACATTTTAAAGACCACTTGAGAATTCACTCTGGAGAGAAACCCTACACATGCCCTCAGTGTGGAACGAGTTTTAATCAGAAAGGACATTTTAAAGACCACTTGAGAATTCACTCTGGAGAGAAACCCTACACATGCCCTCAGTGTGGAACGAGTTTTAATCATAAAGGACACTTTGAAATCCACATGAGAATTCACTCTGGAGAGAAGCCGTTTACTTGCCAACAGTGTGGAAAAAGTTTCAGCCAAAAAGCACACCTTAACAAGCATATGAACATTCACACTGGAGAGAACTCCTACACATGCCTTCAGTGTGAAAAGACTTTCAATCATGAAGAACACTTTCAAGACCACATAAGAATTCACACCGGAGAGACGCCGTTTACCTGTCAACAGTGTGGAAAAGTCTTTTGAAAGTCTGATAACAAACCGGTGACCATCAAATTTGTTTGGAAGCGCCGGCCTGAGAGGCTGTTGGAATTTCCATAGATATGTATTTATTTATAGGCTGCTGTCACTTTAAGATCGAATGCACAGATCCAGTTTACGTTCCCTTAAGACATAACCGACTGTGTTTAAGAGAATAGTTGCCGAGACGGGTATTTTGACATAATTTTGTGGGTATGTGTCCATCCAAGAGGAGGCGTGAAAGAGGAATCAATATGGAGTTTGCTCAGAAGTTTATCACATCACATGATTGCCTCAACCTAATTTGACACTATAATCTTAGTAGTCTTAGTAGTTAATAGTCTGCTGTAAATCTTTTGTAGCTCAGAAAAGAATAATAATACAGCTTCACAATAAGATTCTATTAATTACATTTGGTTATTATTTTAGGTATCATAAATTAACAGCATTTATATTAGGGGTGTGTAGCGGAGCCTGTGTCTGTAACAATCTCCAAATGATTTGTGTCTGCATTCGGAGCCGATAGCCTCGTATATGAAGAGCTTCAGTTGTGCTTCAGAGTCTTGGCTCGGGGACATTTCTCGAACCTGAAAAATAAATATTGATACATAACATTTAAACAAAAATGTTTAATAAAAGAAAATAAAGTTTATTATTATTTTTTCCAAGAGGAACTTTGTGTTCCTACTTTGTGTCATATACAAGGCTATCGGCTCAGTACAGTTATGTCAGGACAATCATCTATGAACTCAAATAAGAGTTGGACTCTGTAAATGGAAACAATGGAATTTGTTACTATATAAAAATATAAACAGAATGGGTTAGTAAATGTTGACAATAACCAAGATTATATGCTGCTAGTGATCATTATAATTCATGTTAAGTGTAACAAGAATGTGATATATTATATCTCAAATATATTAAGCATTCCTCCTGGAACGCGATCGCGAATGGACCTTGTTTTCAGCAGTGAAGGAAAAGACGGAACAGTGGGTATGGCAACTCTGCAGGTACACTTGTTGAAACGAAATGCAAAGCAAACTGGGACAAACATTAATCATCATAGTCACTGCTTCTAACCTGATCTTCCTGCCCAGCACTTGAATGCATGAGAAGGCCCTGGGTCTGGACAAGAGGATATGTTTCAAAATACTAATAAAATAAGTCTGTATGTCATATTTTTTTTTTCAGCTGATAAAAACTTTTACAGCCAATCAGAATCCATCCTGCTTTCAGAGCTCAAGCATTTAAAGCAACAGACAAATCTGTAGTGCTTAGAATAAACAAAGATATTGTCCGCTGGTCTGGAAACTAATATAGTTAGTTATAGTTACCATTCTTGGTGTAAAACATGCCTCTGTAAATTAAGAGGATTACACATTACATTAGTAACATACAAATCCCTTTTCACACATATCACATGAGCTGTTACAACTGACACCATTTAATATATAAAATAAAATGTAATACATTTAAACAACAACATTGAAGTTTGATTTCTAAAGCTCACCTTCTGCCTTAAATTGTCGCCTCTTCAGACCTTCTTCAGTCAGGGTATCAGTGGTTATTCCTGATGTGTTTGTTTCTAACACAGAAAGGTTATAGTGTATAGGTCAAGGATTAGCTGGTACAAGAACAATGAAATTTACTATTATTATTCACTGAGTGAACATCACACACTCCAGCAACTCTAGCAACATGGAAATTAGCTAAAACCACAACAGGATTACTGAATCAGTGAGGTGAACCAAATCAGTTCTTTTACAAAGGGCCTACCATCGCTCAACTATATTTATATTTTGAGATATTTTGAACTGAAGGCTACTAGAGTGTAAATAGCATCTATTATTTTGCACTAAGGTTAAGTACCTGCCGCTATTTGGACCAGTTGTAAATATTGGATAATGGCTGTAAATACAAATCTGTAAATTACCTAATGAAGTTTTATGTGTTACTGAGAATTTGAGTGCGGGCCGAGGTCCCAGACCAGATGGAAATCCTATTGACTTTTATAAGAAGTTCAAGAAAAAAATGGGCTTCGCCTATTTTAATATGTTTAAAGAGTAATATCAGCTCATCATCATGCACCTTATTAAACCCAATACTGTTTGATAATGTAGTCAAGCAAAACGCTAATCATATTAATTACCATTATGTGTCTGATGTTGTAAAAGCGATACCATTGTGTAGCGTTTACCTCAGTAAGTTGACCGAGTGGATCTCGTCTGAGCTTGTGCGAGTGAGTGGAGGTGAGAGGCTAATTATCATATTCATAGATCTGTGTATAATAGATGAGGCAAGGGTGTAGAGTTACATTCAAGCTATGTTAATGCATTAATAAAAAAATTTCACAGGAAAAAAAACATTTAAATATGTATTTTTGGTGGTCAAGACAAGTTTTAAGGGATAAAAGTATTGACTACAGGGGGACTTTAAGACAATATAATTCAACTGATCAGCCTGTAAAAGAATTGTAGTGTATGAAAATAAAATAAAATGTAGCTGATTTAGAGAAATATCCTCTTTTTTCACATTTCACTTTTTTTTCACATTCCAACATTTCACAATTTTGTATTATCACAAAGCATAAACAAAGTGAATAAAGTCAAACTGTGCAAATTAATTGCTGGCATAAAGTGATATTGTTTCTGAAGCCAGCTTGTAAAATAAATGTACTGATTAAATTGTGTATGTGGTGGAATAAAACAAGATATATATATATATATATATTTTTTTTTTTAATATTTAGATGCATTTTTTTTCCAAAACACTGTTCCAGAAATCATGTTTACTGTAGTTAAACCATGGTAACCACAAATTAGCCATGGTTTTTCTACAAAAAACAAAGTTTATCCATAGTATTTGTGTGGTAACACAAATGCTAATCAAGACGCAAGACGTAATGGTGGTGGGGTCCACCACCATTACAAGGGATCTCATGTGAGTGACAGGTTGCCCCGCCCTCATGCCAGTAAACACATCATCAGAGAGGAGATGTCGCTGCAAGAGGGAGAGGAAGTTATTTTGATTCAAGATTACGATCACATGTATTTAACAAAATGATGTGCATGGATAAATCATTTATAATAAATACTGCGATATTCAATAATAATAAAAAAAAAGATTTGGTAAATTTGATTTCATGGAGACTTACAGTAATTCTGGACACAGTTTTCAGTCCTGCAGTAACAGTGTAGTATTTAGGATACAGAATTATTGAACTTCGAAGGATGTTGTCTTGCCTCTCTTTAACTTATAGTGTTTGTGAGACTGATTAAACACAATGTGTGTGGGAACACCCATGAAAACTAGAAACTTAGCAGCAATGAGACTCTCCTTGACCAGGAATGAGGAAACTGCTTTACAGACACACCTGTTTTACACACGTCACTCAAACACAAAACCAGGAAACAGGAAACACATGAGTTCAGAGAAAGAGAAACTGAAGTGTAGTTGAGCTGTTGTGTGTTTCTGTCTCTGTATTCATGCAGTAAAATGGCAGAAGCCAGAATTTCTCAGGATGAGTTCATGTGTTCAGTGTGTCTGGATCTCCTGAAGGATCCAGTGGCCATTCCCTGTGGACACAGTTACTGTAAGATCTGTATTACAGGCTTCTGGGATCAGGAGGATCAGATGAGAGTCTACAGCTGTCCTCAGTGCAGACAGACCTTCAGTCCAAGACCTGCTTTAGCTAAAAACACCATTCTGGCTGAAATGGTGGAGAAACTGAAGAAGATTAAACTTCCTGCTGACTGTTACGCTGGAGCTGGAGATGTGCAGTGTGACGTCTGTACTGGAAGAAAACACAAAGCCGTCAAATCCTGTCTGGTGTGTCTGAACTCTTACTGTCAGAATCACCTTGAACAACATGAGAGTTTGTTTAAAGGAAAGAGACACAATCTGACTGAAGCCACTGGACGACTGCAGGAGATGATCTGCCCGAAACACGACAAGATCCTTGAGGTTTTCTGCCGCACTGATCAGAAGTGTATATGTCTGCTGTGTATGGATGAACATAAAAACCACGACACTGTATCAGCTGCAGCACAGAGGACAGAGAAACAGGTATGAACTTAAAGAGGTCACATTATGATCATTTACAGGTTCATCATTTTGTTCATGGGGTCTACTGGAATACATTGACATCATTTAATGTCTGTTTTCACCCTCTCTGTGTGAACACTGTTTTAGTTTCAGTTTCTTTAAAACCTGCCTTTCAAAAATCACAGTCTGCTCTGATTGGTTAGCCAGCCTCAGTCTGTTGTGATTGGTCTACTGCTTAGCTTGTGTGTCGGAAATGTAACACGCTTTACCATAACTGGCGATGGGGAGGTGGAGGGATGCTGGAAGAATTGTCGTTGGGACGGCACAATGACTGCTGCTGGTATACGTTCGTAATGATGATTGACAGGACTGAATGATTAGGCTTCTTAATACGACCCCTTTAAACCAGAAGTTCACATTCATCATTTACTCATGTTATTCCAAACTGGAGTGACTTTCTTTTTTCCGAGGAACACAAAATAAGGTATTTTTAGAAATGTCTCATTTGTCCATTGATTGAAAGTCAGTAGGGTCCAAAAGTTTCAATTTTCAAGAAGGACATTAAGATAGCATAAAAGAAATCCATACAACTCCAAAGGAGGTAATTTAATGGTGTGTCCTAATTCGACTACTTACACTATGCCCTAAAAATATGTACTGTTTTTGTGAAGAAAAAAAAAAAACAGTACAGACTTCTGAATGTGTAGCAGAAGAGTAGACAAGCTTCAGGACATACTATGTCATAATTACATCTTTAACGGACATCTCTATCACTTACTTACACACATCCTGTCAGAGTTTACACTGTCCTGTCAATCATCTTCTCTCAGTTAACGTCCTCCACATTCAATTTCATTTAATTTCCTACCATTTCGGAGAGAAGCGTAGTAGCAGGTTGATCTGCCAGTATTGGGTCTTTCATGAGTAGACGCTCCTCATGTGTTTGCATAATGATGCACTTAAAAGTTAATGACAAACGTATCATTACAAAAGTTCATAATGGAGTTGCAGATGAAAAATAGCATGGATAACATTGAATAAATATCTTGTAGTCAGGTTATATACTGATTATTATTCACTCAAACTTGTTTATCTAAACCTTTCTACTTAATCGTCAGACTCGTCCATCCACCATGTTTGTAGTTTTTTAACAATTTTTATTCATGTTTTTTAGTTATAATTGAATTCTCATCCATCACACAGTGGGTTGTGGGCAATATTATCCGTTAGATTATGCGCCGATCTTCACTTCTAACTCTAAACAGTAACAGTAGACCACCTGGGTATCTTTAAAGTAATCATACTACGATTTGAGATACAGTAATTCTAATTTTTAATATTATTTAGGACACACAAGGGCTTTTCACACTTGAAATAGTTGACCCTGGTTCATTCTAAACCCCTGGTAAATGAATCCTGGGTTATTTTATTCACGTTTCACACTGCTTATACTATACCCGGGGTTAACATCTAATCCTGTGTATTTATAAGCTACCGTTTCACACTGCACATTCCTAAACCCTGGGAAAAAGTCCTTATCTGCATATTGGGGTCTCAGTGTCACTGACTGGACAAACGCAGCATGTGACCTGTTTACATAAAGGATCTCTTCGACGGTCTCTTCTTCACTCCAATTGTCGCATTTTCCATCGCTGTTTGACATTTCATATGCAGAAACGACTGTTTATACACCGCAAAAGCTCCAGAGCAGTTTTATAACCCCAGGTAATAAGCTGAGCTAACCCCACATCTAAATTACAAGTGGGTTAAAAGCTGTGTTTAGAACGACGATAACCCAGGGTTAAGAGCAGTGTGAAAAACTCTATAGTATGCAAATTAAGACACAACAAGAGAAAATCATACAAGTTTGAAAAGACATGAGGATGAGTAACAATAAAAGAATTTACATTTCTGGGTGAACTATCTCTAAAAAACTAGGCATTGATGAAATAATGACTCACTTATGACTGAAACTATAATCTTACCATACAAGATCTTTAACCCCTCAATCTCAGCACTGATACTGGATTCATATCTGTTTACTTGATGATTTATGTGATGTTTCTCCTGTTATTGGTTTGTCCTTTAGCACCAGCTGAAGGAGACGCAGAGGTCGTTCCAGCAGAGGATCCAGCAGAGAGAGAAAGATCTTCAGCAGCTGAGAGAGGCTGTGGAGTCTCATAAGGTGAGTCTGGAGAAGAAGAGAAGTTTGAGAAGTCTCAGTCAGGACTCACTGAAGCCACTGTGTGATTGTGATGTGTGTCCTAACAGCGCTCTGCACAGACAGCAGTGGAGGACAGTGAGAGGATCTTCACTGAGCTCATCCGCTCCATTGAGAGAAGCCGCTCTGAGGCCACACGGCGGATCAGAGATCAGGAAAAGACTGCAGTGAGTCGAGCTGAAGGACGACTGGAGCAACTGGAGCAGGAGATCAATGATCTGAGGAGGAGAGACGCTGAGCTGGAGCAGCTTTCACACACACAGGATCACATCCATTTCCTGCAGGTAACAGAGATCTAGAAGGACAGGATCATAGTGGACTTGAGCAAGAGACTCACAGAGAAACATTTCATGAGAGCAGAATGAGCCGTTGGCTGAAGTGTTGATCTGTGTGTTCGGTTATTATATAATCATCAGTCAGACTTCACTAATATTTTAAATATTTAGTCCTCAAACAGGAAGTAAGGCTGTATTTTACCTCTGCTTTAGCATATTTAAACCACAAAACCTGACCTTGGGATCGTGTCCTAAGAGTCCTTGTGAATTTCAGAGCCACTAACTGCTCAAAAATAATAAATAGTGGTCAATCTACTCATTGCTTTTCAACTGCTTTTCCTGATCAAATCTACTCAACCCTGTCATGTGACTCCATTGATGCTCTTGATCTGTTACATTTATGTTGATTTCTGTTTTCTGTAGAGTTTCCAGTCTCTCTCAGCTCCTCCTGAATCTACAGACGTAAATGACGATCCCTTCAGTTCTCTCTCCTCTTTTGATGTTGTGAGAGAATCTGTCCGTCAGCTGAGAGACAAACTGGAGGATTTCTGCAAAGAGGAGCTGAAGAAGATCTCTGACAGAGGTAAAGTCCTGGAGATTCATCTGCTCTCAGAAATGATCCTCCATCATCTCATATCATGTAGAAGATCATATTAGAAATGTCTTAGGAACGGATGCAGGGATCATTTTCTCTTGTCATGATAATCATACTCTTCATGTCTGTTGATTTCCACAGTCACTTTCAGCAACATTGTTCCCAGAACCAGGAACGACTTCCTACAATGTAAGTCACTAAGAAACTCTTGAGTGTGTTCATGTTCTTCTTGTAGAGGGAGAAAGAAAACATGACAGAAGAGTTTTCATGTAAATTAGTGTTTCTCAACGGGGCATTCAGAGAACATCGGGGGTCACTGGAAGCAATAAATGCTGAGCGTGCTTCTCGCCGAGAGACCGGTCTCTTTCCCCTGTGCATGCACGCTGGTGTCCTCGTGGGTCCAGGAAGGGAGCGTGGAGGGACTCCCGCACCGCCATAGATGTGAGTCGCCAGACCCACGGTCCAGAATGGAGAAGCATGTGTAACGCCGTCGACAGGTTAGGACGCCGGGCCGCTATTCCCCTACAGGTCTCTGCAGGACATTAATGATTGAGGCCATAAACAGAGGGGCATTTTTGAGAGCGTTACCTGATTGGCCCAAGTCAGAGTGTGGGTAGGGTTTAGGGGTGGGGTCGGGTAAAGGGGATCATTTTCATTGCATGATATATAAACACCCACCAGTTTGAAAACACCCACAAATACAGAAACGCCCACTTTTGTTCTGCAGAGACCTCATACTCGAGAGAAGCGCGTGTGGCTGCTGGACTCCGCCCCTTACCTGGACCCTCCTATATGCTCACTACCCTTCCTTCACGTTTTCCTGACACAACGAGGACACCAGGTCCTGTTTATTTGGACACTTTATTTACTGTTTTTGAAGGTTTTCTGATTTCTGTTAAAGCCTCTCCGAGGCCTGACGCCACACCCACTGTGTCTGTCGTTTGCTCCTCCCGCCAAAATATCTTTTCATAAATAATTATAACCAAAGTTAAAATGCATTATAATATTTGCAGATTCTGAAATTGGTTGTTTGTCATGTGTTTTAATTCATTATACTTTCTATAAGTCAACAATGAAATCCAGCTAATTGAGTAATCCACATATAAAGAACAGACCCCAGAACAGACTGTTTCATTTCCATCACCACGACTGTTTACTTCAGTGTTTCTGTCAGCTTTCTGTGGCGCAGCTGCAAAACATCCAGTGGGGGAAAAAAACGTATTCATTTAGCATTCAGACACAATATAACGCAGTATGTTTTTCAATATGTTTTTTCTTGTTTTCCATTGGAAAAAAAAAATATTATAAATGCTCCTGTTTGCTGATTGGCTGCAGTTTGTGATAATCTACATAATTAAGGTTTCAGTGCCACATTTCTAAAGCATTTATTTATTTATTTAACACTCATAAAATAATTTTTATTCACTTGGCTTTTTTTTGATCCTTGGGAAACTAATGATAATATTTAAACTATCCAGTCAAATCTGTTATCATGACAGATAAAAAGTTTTTATTTATTTATTTTTTTTTATGTTTTTGAAATAAGTCTCTTCTGCTATTTGATCCAAAATACAGTAAATACAGTAATATTGTGAAATATTTTAAAGAACCATTTTCTTGGGTTGGGTAAAGGACCTAGATGATGGATAATGATGATTTGCACAAGATATCAGACAGATTGATCATTCCTGATTCTGATGTGTTTTATCTCCATCAGATTCCCATCAGCTCAATCTGGATCTGAACACAGTGAATAAACGCCTCCGTCTGTCTGAGAGGAACAGAGTGATTACATTCACTGACACAGTCCAGCCGTATCCTGATCATCCAGACAGATTTGATGTGTGTCTTCAGGTGTTGTGTAGAGAGAGTGTGTGTGGACGCTGTTACTGGGAGATTGAGTGTAGTGGGAATGATGTGTCTATATCAGTGTCATATAAGAGCATCAGCAGGAAGGGACGGGGTAATGAGTGTAAAAATAAAGTGTGAATCCTGTGTCATTTGCTGATACTACTGACATGTTCAAAATCCTTAAAAAAAAAAAAACATTATTATAAAAACTTGCCAATTAGGAGTTTTATTTATGTACTACCTGGGCACAAGGACTTACAGAACCAGCTTATCTGTAAAAATGTATGTCTAAACCAAGTCAAGGTGGAGGTCACATATCTTGATTTTATAACATGCTATTATCAGGTTCTCAGTAGTTCTCAACATCTATTGGAGATAGATTGGAGATAGGCAAGGAAATATGAGAACAAATATGTGCAGAGGCACACAAACAGTTAACGGCTGGACGTACACCTGGCCATAACACTAGGCTTAACGTGAAATGCATTTTAAGTCCTGCATAGAATTAATAGCAGTTGCACCATCTGGGTGTAGCGCATGTCTCAGACTAAATATTATGCCTAGTCAAAGGTAGTTGTAAAGTGAGAAGTCTTTACTTGTTTCCATGGTGAAAATGAAGATAAAAAAACATTTAAAAACATTAATAAAAATGTTGAGACAATGACGCATCTGATATACTGGCTACACGATCTGTGGGCTTTTCGGCGTGAAAGAGACGGCACCAATCCTCTAGATATATATAGAGACAGAGAACTTTATTTCGTTTCAGCAAGGTTGAATTGTTAGAATTAATCAAGTTATCACCACAGTTACAACACGTAACAGACAGGAACAGAGCGCTGTCTCCAACACTGCAGGTGATAATTTCTTCGATTTTATGCCAGTGGATCTTTGCAAAATACATTCGCTGATATGGTGAATGTAAACAACAACATGCCGGGAGATACAATGAGTTTCTCTGGCCCTTCAAAATCGGTCTCAACAACATTTTCATCTACCATCCCAGGAGGAGGCCACATGCACCAAGGAGAAATTTCACAGACTTAATATAATTAAAGTCCCCCTGTGGTGAAAATCAAGTTTTTCATTTTGTTCAAAAGTCTATCTCGTGTTTTTAACATGCTTTAAGTAAACCAAAGACAGTCTCAAAGCCGCAGTTTGAAATTGCTGGTGTTTCTGACGTCACAAACTACCTTGTAATCAATCACGTCAATCGGTATCCGCGGGGCATTAAAAAGCATTAAAAGTCATTAAATGGATTTTGCGAAAATTAAGGCCTTAAATGGCATTAAAAAGCATTAAATTTTAATCCTACAGGCATTCAATTTTTTTGATAGTTTTGAAGAAAAATAGTATTACCAGTTTATTTTGAATATAGCCTTCATAATTAATAACTAATTTGCTGTCGCAAAATATGTACATTGGTGTGATACGCACGCGGAACCAGTTTGGTAATTGCCTCCGGCCGGTGCAAAATTGCCGTAACGCCGTTTTTGATAGCGGTTGGATCTGAAGGCGGAAGGCTGCATCAGTGTTGCCAACTTAGCGACTTTTTTCCAAGAAAGCGCATTGTGACAAATATAGCGACTTGTTGAAACCTTATCTAGCTTCCGAGACCCCCGGTACTGCCGCATGAGCGCGAGATGTTATATTACGATGTTTTTTTTTTTTTTTTAATATTTAGCAAATGATGTATATTACGATGTTATGATGAATTATATGTCTTTCTACACTGATGTTCTGAGTTGTTCAAAGCATTTCTAAGGATACTGATTGTTAGAAGGCAGCTGTCTGACTCGCGAAGGGGAACATGGTTTGTATAACATTATGTAACGAGTAGAAATATAGTGTGGCCCCTTTAAGAACTGCGCGCTCATGTTAAACTGTTGTTGATCTGCATGGTATGTGTGATCAGAGCACCGCATGTATGCGGGTTATTTTCAAGTCTTTTTCTGTTGCTCCTTTGTTTTTGTTTATCAAGTAATGCTGTGGACGGCACAACATTTGTGACAGACAGTCACCAAAGTTCCATGTGGAATAAAGCGCCGGTTATGTGATACCAAGCGCCTCTGTGAAGTCTGTCTAATAGTGAGCTATCCCTGTTTGCTCCGTAACCACCGCATTACAAGTGGCGCCCGAACATTTTATCTCTGGCTTTGGATTTATGGAGAAGTTTACACGGATGCAGAACCGGTTTGGGACGAGTGACGCCGTAAATGCTGTAATCTTCCTCGCCGACATGCGTGAGTCTGCACGAGGCCTATTCCAGTGCGTACAGAGTGAACTGCCCGACGCTGCAGCGGACATTTTGTGTGCGTGACGCAGCTGATATTTCTTCACATTCCAGCGGATTTATGTCGTTATGGATACAATTTGATTTAATCTGCACATAGGATTGTGGTTCGTTGAGGTAACCAGGAATTTGACTGTTTCGTGATCAACTTTTGCTGTTTCGGAGATTCGGAACTGGTTTCTCCGTCCATTGTGTTCATTCGCTGAAACTGTTGGACTGGTTGAATTGAACTTGAGAACTTTTTTTGTTTGTTTGTTTTTTGCACTGGATTTTTCCTGAACTGTTTTTTGAGCTGGATTTGGTTTTTCCTGGACTTTTTACATTTTTTGAGTCATAATTTGGTATAATTCCTCACACTTGCATGGTGTGTGCTTATCATAACCTAAAGAAAAAAAAACTGAAAAGAAATCGGAAGAGAATTTACTGGACTCTGTTTGAAGTTCGGTGATTCTGAACTGTTGTCACTGTTTTCTTCAAAAAAAAAAAACTTTTTGTACATGCCACATTTCGTATTATATGGTTAGTTTTTTTTTCTAAAAAGGTATCCAGCTGTTTCTAATTTGTTACTATATTACTGGCATACAAGAAATTGATGCAAGTTGAATATTTTTGAATTTCATATTGCTCTGTCACAAACTGATTTTGTTGCAATGAACAGACGTGCTGATGACGAGACTGACTTAACTGACCAATCTGCATGCTTTGAGTATCCACCCAGGCGGAGAGTGCCAGCAACAGCGGATCGCCTGGAGATGCAGGTTGAGTCATTGAAGGAGGAAGTGGCAATGCTGAGGAAATGCCTGAGTGAGTCTTTTGACCTACAGAGAGGTATTATTGACAGTTGCGCACAAAACTTGCACATACCTCCTTCATACCAATTGCCTTCACAAGTCAGGCCTGTTGCTTCGTCAACCCCATATGCTCAAGCACAAACTGGTCAAAAACACGGACTTCAGTCCTTTGAAGGGGAAATGAACGCCAGAACGGAAAATGCGTTTGGCCTGGCTCAAAGTTCTCTTGAATTGAACAATGCAACCAGAACCTTGGCTTCAGTCTTGCACCAATCGAGACTGGAACCCCCTGTGTTTGTGAACGATGGAAAAGTTCAACCTGATGACTGGCTTCTTCTCGTGGATGCCTACAGAACTTCTTTGGGTCTCAGTGATGCTCAAATTTTGCTTGAATTGCCACGTTTCTTAGCTAAAGAGCCCAGGAAGTGGTTTATAGTACTGAGTTCACACGTTACATCTTGGATACAGTTCTGCACCCTGTTCAAGACTGTATTTCTTCCTTCGGATAACCAAGAGCGTGTCTGGAGAGGTATTCTTGACCGTGTTCAAGCTCAAGGAGAACCATTCCCAACATTTGTTGCGCACTTGTTATCTGAATTCAAGAAACTTAAGTCACCACCCCCTGAACAAGAACAGATTGATCTTATCTGCAAGCATGCACTTGAGCGCTACAGAGTTGCTTTGTATGGCACACAAGTTACTTCAGTCATAGACCTCTTGATGTGTGCCCACGAGCTGCACTCCACTCTCGGCCCTGATAGCCGTAATGAACCAGTGGTACAGAGAAGCAAAAACATGCGAGAGACTTATTGTTTCAAATGTTCTGCTCCTGGTTTCACATCTAGAAACTGTCCCAATTGCAACTTTGCACAACAGACTGTGTCTTTTCCAGTCACTGACAAACAGACAAGTCCAGTTTCGAATGAGCCACAGAACCCTGAGGAGGCTAAAGCCACATCAGAAATGGAGGAGAAAAAACTAAATTCTGTTCGGCAGAAGGTAAACTTCAGGGGAGGGAGGACGTTTCAACTTGGCAATCCTCCCTCCAAAAGATAAATGCGCCTCACCCTTATCTTGTGTCCCCGCCTGAGTCACTTGTCCTTGGTCCTCCACATGTCCATTCTTCTCCTTCATTTTGGAACACACCGTTTATTGTTAAAGTTAATTTCTGTCACAAGGCCATTGACGCAGCGCTGGACACAGGTGCCTCACTTTCGGCAGTTCGTACAAACATGATTTCTGATGTCTTGCAACATTCTCAGAAGGTTCAACCTTGGACTTTTTCCCCAATTCAGCTTGCCAACAGTGCTGTTTGCACTCCGACTGGTATTGTCTGGTTAAACGTTGGCCTCCAGGGTAAAAATTTCTACCATCGTTTTGTCATTATCCCTGATCTATCCTCTCCACTCATCCTAGGGATGGATTTTATGCTACGAGCGTCGGTTAGCCTTCATATCCCATCAAGGACAGTGACCCTTGGTGAACCTACACCACAAGAGGTTTGGAGTGAGTGGTTGGAGGCACCTGAGCTTGGAAGCTTGATGTTCTTGGATGTCTCCCAGTCTGCCTTGGATGAGAAAGTTGAGATGGCTTGTCTGAAAAAGGAACAAAAAGAGGATTTGAGGGACCTTCTTAAAGACTTTTGGAGCTTGTTTGATGGACATCTAGGACATACCGCATTGGGCGAACACGAAATCAACACTGGTGATGCGAAACCAGTCCACCTCCCACCATACCAGAGCTCACCAGCTAAGAAACAGATAATTGAGGATCAAATTCAGATGATGCTTGAAGAAGACATTATCGAACCCTCTTCCAGTCCATGGGCAGCACTTGTAGTAATTGTCAAGAAGCCATGTGGAGACCACAGGTTTTGCGTAGACTACAGAGGCCTTAATCATCTGACACACAAGGATTCATACCCACTACCCAGAGTCGACGAATCATTGGATTTCCTGGCTCGTGGAAAATTTCTTTCGACTCTTGATTTGGCTCGGGGGTACTGGCAGGTGTCAGTGGAGAAACAGTCAAGACCAAAGACAGCTTTCACATTACACTGTGGCCTATTTCAATTCAAGGTTCTCCCTTTTGGACTCTGTAACGCCCCAGCTACGTTTCAGAGGGTAATGAACAATGTCCTCGCTGGCTTGGTCTATAAGTGCTGCGCAGTGTATCTTGCCGATATCATCGTCGCATCTCCAACCTTTGAGCAGCACTTGGAAGACCTCCAAGAAGTCCTGTCAAGACTAAAGTCAGCTGGTCTTACTCTTAAGCTGAATAAGTGTCAGTTCTGTTTGAGTGAACTCGTCTTTCTAGGATACAGGATCACTCCAGATGGTATTTCCCCTGACCCGAATAAGCTTGAAGCAGTCACAGATTTCAGAACGCCGACAGATGTGAAACAAGTGAGAGGATTTCTCGGCCTCACAAGCTACTACAGACGGTTCGTTCCAAAATATGCAGAGAAAGCCGAGCCACTTTTTAGACTCACCAGAAAGGAAACCCCATTCAACTGGGATGACAGTTGTCAGGCTTCAATGGATTACTTGAAAAACTGCCTTACTTCTGAACCCATTCTGTGCCTCCCAGATTTCACACGCCCATTTTCCATCCACACTGACGCTTGTGACTTAGGCCTTGGTGCGGCCTTGATGCAGGAGGATGACATGAGGCGAGATGTAGTCGTTGCTTTTGCAAGCAGGACACTGCACAAAGCCGAAAGACCATACTCAACGCCTGAGAAAGAGTGTTTGGGAGTGATTTGGGCCCTGGAACATTTCAGACCTTACATTGAGGGCCTTCATGTAACCGTTTATACTGATCACAACAGCCTGAGGTGGCTAATGAACCGTCCCAACCCCTCTGGACGACTGGCGAGATGGTCCTTGCGCCTACAGGATTTTGACTTCAACATCGTCGCCGGGTGTTCAGAATAAAGTTCCTGACGCTCTATCACGCAGCCCATTGCCGCATTGTGAGGGCCCTATCGACATCCTTCCGCCGCATGCTGTCATAGCTGGGTTGGATTGGCGCAGTCTTTCCTCGGTCACAATCACAGACAAAGCGCAGTTGAGGCAATTGCAAATTGGTGACCCAGTGGTTGGCAGTCTTCTTCGAAACCTTGAAGGGGGCGGTACAGACGAAGAACATGTCATTCATGATGGTCTGCTTTATTTCAGGGACCCTAAGGTAATCTGCAGTCTCCACCCAATGAAGCAGCTTAAGTTATATGTCCCAACAGTAATTCGACCCACTGTACTCAAATATTATCACGACCATCCTACAGCTGGCCACCTGGGTGTGACAAAAACGCTGGCCAGGCTGAGGCAAAGGTTCTTTTGGCCCAAAATGGCGACAGATGCGAAAAGATATGTTATTTCGTGTCCGGTGTGCCAGTTGACGAAGCCGAGCCAAAGAAAACCAGCAGGTCTGATGGTTCCAATAAAACCAATGAAACCCTGGGAATTCACAGGAGTGGATTTTGTAGGTCCGCTTCCCCGTACGCAGAGTGGCAACGAATATCTAATCGTCTTCGTTGACTACTTTTCTAAATGGGTGGAAGTGAGTGCAGTGCGGTCAGCAACAGCTCAAGTGGCAGCTAGTAAGTTTCTTAGTGAGATATTTGCCCGACATGGTGCGCCAACCTATCTCATATCAGATCGTGGGACCCCATTTGTGAGCAATCTTTTTGAGCATGTGGTTGCTGCCCTTGGTACTGAACACCGGCTTACAACGGCGTACCACCCGCAAACAAACGCCACTGAAAGGGTGAACCGCACACTTAAAACTGCCATACGTGCTTACGTGGAGGACAAGCACACTTCGTGGGACAAGTATCTTCCACAAATCTGTTTTGCTCTTCGAACGGCTTGCCATGAAAGTACGGGTCACTCTCTAGCAATGTTGTTATATGGCCGTGAGTTGGAGACGCCGCTTGATTTGATAACACAGCCAACTACTGAGGGAGTGGATGATCCTAATGTGCCTTTTCCTGAGAGTTTGAGAGCTTCCCTGCAGGATGCTCACGATCACGCCAGGTCTGCTTTAAGTGCGAGCCATGAAAAAAAGAAACATTATTACGACAAGAAGCGACGCACGGTTTCATATGCTGTGGGGGACTTAGTCAGGGTTAAGACTCATCCAAGATCTGATGCTGACGCAAGCTTTACTGCTAAACTGGCCCCAGTGTATGCTGGACCATTTCGCGTCTCTAAGAAACTGTCTAGTGTTAACTATAAACTTTCAAATGTTGACACTGGAGAGGATGCTGGCGTGTATCATGTTGTAAATCTGCAGCTGTTTCATTCATGGGATACAGCCATGCCTACAGCAAGTTCCTATGGTAATGTTGAGATGTCACTACCTTTGGATGTGGACTTTGATTCCCAAACAGACAGAGAGGAATCTGCTAATGCTGACCAAAGGATTGATACAGACTATTCAAATGAACCTTTGAATCGACACTCGGATGAGAGTTCTCCAGAACATTGCACTGAACAATCACTTGACCTTGTTCCTGACAGTATTGACGTCGGAGCTGTCTCTGGCTCTCATGACTTGGCATCTGACGCTGTTACTGACGAACCCACAAATCAGGGTCAGGGACGTTATGGACTGAGACAAAGAAAAGCCCCTAGAATTACTTCTGACTGGACGGTGAATAAGTGGACCAACCCCTACCATACACAAAGGTTTGACTTGTAGTGACGACAGACCAAGGTTCAGTGTTACTTAAATATGTTAATTGTTAATGTTCATGCATATTCTTGGTTCTCATCTAAGGGAAAATGAGTGTTTCACTTTTGTTTTGTGGTCATACTTTTCTCCAGTGTTACTAAACTAATGTATGCTGTGCTAACATGTATGCTTGTACTGTCTGTACATTATTCCTCTGCCCTGGTAACTTTTCAACTCCTTCATGTACGAGTGGTTGTTAATTACATGTGTTTCTTTTGCTGTGTACGGCTGAGGGCAGCCTTTTTTTGGCTGGGGGAAATCTGTAACGAGTAGAAATATAGTGTGGCCCCTTTAAGAACTGCGCACTCATGTTAAACTGTTGTTGATCTGCATGGTATGTGTGATCAGAGCACCGCATGTATGCAGGTTATTTTCAGTCTTTTTCTGTTGCTCCTTTGTTTGTTTTGTTTATCAAGTAATGCTGTGGTCGGCACAACATTTGTGACAGACAGTCATCCATGGGGAATAAAGCGCCGGTTATGTGATACCAAGCGCCTCTGTGAAGTCTGTCTAATAGTGAGCTATCCCTGTTTGCTCCGTAACCACCGCATAACAATTAGCAACACATTATTAGCTGTTTGATAATGTAGCCAAGCAAAATGCTAATTATATTAATTACCGTTATGTGTCCGACATTGTAAAAGCGATACCATTGTGCAGCGTTTACCTCAGTAAGTTGACCGAGTGGATCTCGTCTGAGCTCGTGCGAGTGAGTTGAGGTGAGAGGCTAATTATCATATTCATAGATCTGTGTGTATTAAATGAGGCAAAGGTGTAGAGTTACATTCAAGCTATGTTAAGGCATTAATAAAATTTTTTCACAGGAAAAAAACATTTAAATATGTATTTTTGGTGGTCAAGACGAGTTTTAAGGGATAAAAGTATTGACTACAGGGGGACTTTAAGACAATATAATTCAACTGATGATCAGCCTGTAAAAGAATGCAGGCTAAAAATAGTGTATGAAAATAAAATAAAATGTAGCTGATTTAGAGAAATATCCTCTTTTTTCACATTTCACTTTTTTTTTTTTTCACATTCCAACATTTCACAATTTTGTATTATCACAAAGCATAAACAATAAAGTCAAACTGTGCAAAATAATTGCTGGCATAAAGTGATACTGTTTCTGAAGCCAGCTTGTAAAATAAATGTGATTAAATTGTGTATGTGGTGGAATAATTTTTTTTTTTTTTTTTTTAATATTTAGATGCATTTTTGTTCCAAAATAATGTTCCAGAAATCATGCTTAACTGTAGTTAAACCATGGTAACCACAAATTAACCATGGTTTTTCTGCAAAAAACAAAGTTTATCCATGGTATTTGTGTGGTAACACAAATGCTAATCAACACGCAATTGATTAGTTGGATTTCATGCCTTTTAATGTTTATAGTGATACTTAGTAAATGACATTAACATAAAATATGAGCAGAATGGAATTTTTTGCAAACCTTAAAGATATAATATATAGGTACCTCATAGGTAGATGTACGAGTGAAACCAGTTTTTGTCGTCCACATGTTTGCCATAGCTTGAGCTTTTAAGTTACATCAATTATTACATCAAAACCAGTTCATCTCTTTCTTCCCCTTCTGCACAAGTTTTATGAACTTAACACAGCAATGCATTTCCTGCAGCAGAAAAAAAATAAAAAACTTTCACTAGGAAAGATTGGACTAGAAAAGGGCTCTGCACTCCCTGATGCTGTACATCTGTCTGAACTCTTTATGGAAGTCCTGAGAGAAACTCTTCCAGTTGGCCACACATTAAAGTGTAAAGACAAAATACAACAAAGATAAATAGAAAGATATTAATGTGGAGGTTCAAGTTTAAATGCCTCATAACACAAAAAAACCCCAATAAATCTTAGTTTAACCAGACAAAGTTTGCTGCTATCTAAAAAAACTTCATTCATGACTGCATCCCTAAACCACCTGCAATACAGTGAAAGGGGCAAAATATTCAGAATCACCAGTTTAAAAATAACTTTCTTGAGGATCTCGGAAAAGATTTCCGGGGGAAGCTGTTGAAACAAAAACATACATATCTTTATATATATTTGTATAAAAGATGTTAAAAATATAAACATTGTAACGCTCATTGTGTTGATGGAAAGAAAAAGTCAGAGTGTTTGGTTTTGTTGTATGTAACAGGTGGTTTACTTATGCTATCCTGGGTTTATTTTGACAGACCTTCTCCTGTCTGGTGCCCGAATGATTTGATTTAAATCAAGTTATTTATTAGTTTTTTGGGGTCCACCACCATTACAAGGGATCTCATGTGAGTGACAGGTTGCCCCGCCCTCATGCCAGTAAACACATCATCAGAGAGGAAATGTTGCTGCAAGAGGGAGAAGAAGTTATTTTGATTCAAGATTACGATCACATGTATTTAACAAAATGATGTGCATGGATAAATCATTTATAATAAATACTGCGATATTCAGTATTAAAAAAAAAGATTTGGCAAATTTGATTTCATGGAGACTTACAGTAATTCTGGACACAGTTTTCAGTCCTGCAGTAACAGTGTAGTATTTAGGATACAGAATTACTGAACTTTGAAGGATGTTGTCTTGCTTCTCTTTAACTTATAGTGTTTGTGAGACTGATTAAACACAATGTGTGTGGGAACACCCATGAAAACTAGAAACTTAGCAGCAATGAGACTCTCCTTGACCAGGAATGAGGAAACTGCTTTACAGACAAACCTGTTTTACACACGTCACTCAAACACAGAACCAGGAAACACATGAGTTCAGAGAAAGAGAAACTGAAGTGTAGTCGAGCTGTTGTGTGTTTGTGTCTCTGTATTTATGCAGTAAAATGGCAGAAGCCAGAATTTCTCAGGATGAGTTCATGTGTTCAGTGTGTCTGGATCTCCTGAAGGATCCAGTGGCCATTCCCTGTGGACACAGTTACTGTAAGATCTGTATTACAGGCTGCTGGGATCAGGAGGATCAGATGAGAGTCTACAGCTGCCCTCAGTGCAGACAGACCTTCAGTCCAAGACCTGCTTTAGCTAAAAACACCATTCTGGCTGAAATGGTGGAGAAACTGAAGAAGATTAAACTTCCTGCTGACTGTTACGCTGGAGCTGGAGATGTGCAGTGTGACGTCTGTACAGGAAGAAAACACAAAGCCGTCAAATCCTGTCTGGTGTGTCTGAACTCTTACTGTCAGAATCACCTTGAACAACATGAGAGTTTCTTTAAAGGAAAGAGACACAATCTGACTGAAGCCACCGGACGACTGCAGGAGATGATCTGCCCAAAACACGACAAGATCCTTGAGGTTTTCTGCCGCACTGATCAGGAGTGTATATGTTTGCTGTGTACGATGGATGAACATAAAAACCACGACACTGTATCAGCTGCAGCACAGAGGACAGAGAAACAGGTATGAACTTAAAGAGGTCACCTTGTGCTCATTTGCAGGTTTGTAATGTTGTTTATGGGGTCTACTAGACTACATTGACATCATTAAATGTCTGTTTTCACCCTCTCTGTCTGAACACTGTTTTAATTTCAGTTTCTTTAAAACCTGCCTTTCAAAAATCACAGCCGGCCTCAGTCTGTTGTGATTGGTCTACTGATTAGAGTGTGTGTCGGAAATGTAACACGCTTTACCATAACTGGCGATGGGGAGGTGGAGGGATGCTGGAAGAATTGTCGTTGGGACGGCACAATGACTGCTGGTATACATTCGTAATGATGTTTGACAGGACTGAATGATTAGGCTTCTTAATACGACCCCTTTAAACCAGTAGTTCACATTCATCATTTACTCATGTTATTCCAAACTGGAGTGACTTTCTTTTTTCCGAGGAACACAAAAGAAGGTATTTTTAGGAATGTCTTATTTGTCCATTGATTGAAAGTCAGTAGGGTCCAAAGGTTTCAATCTTCAAGAAGTACATTAAGATAGCATAAAAGAAATCCATACAACTCCAAGAGGGGTAACCTAATGCTGTGTCCCAATTCGACTACTTACACTATGCCCTAAAAGTATGTACTGTTTTTGTGAAGAAAAAAAAAAAACAGTACAGACTTCTGAATGTGTAGCAGAAGAGTAGGCAAGCTTCAGGACATACTATGTCATAATTACATCTTTAACGGATCTCTATCACTTACTTACACACATCCTGTCACAGTTTACACTGACCTGTCAATCATCTTGTCTCAGTTAACATCCTCCACATTCAATTCATTTAATTTCCTACCGTTTCGGAGAGAAGCATAGTAGCTGGTTGATCTGCCAGTATTGGGTCTTTTATGAGTAGACGCTCCTCATGTGTTTGTGTAATGATGCATTTAAAAGTTAATGACAAACGTATCATTACAAAAGTTCATAATGGTGTTGCAGATGAAAAATAACATGGATAACATTGAATAAATATCTTTTCGTCAGGTTTTATACTGATTATTATTTACTCAAACTTGTTTATCTAAACCTTTCTACTTAATCGTCAGACTCGTCCATCTACCATGTTTGTAGTTTTTTAACACTTTTTATTAATGTTTTTTAGTTATAATTGAATTCTCATCCATCGCACAATGCGTTGTGGGCAATATTATCCGTTAGAGTGTGCACCGATCTTCACTTCTGACTCTAAACAGTAATAGTAGACCACCTGGGTATCTTTAAAATAATCATACTACGATTTGGGATACAGTAATTCTAATTTTTAGTATTATTTAGGACGCATAAGGACTTTTCACACTTGAAATAGTTGACCCTGGGTCATTCTAAACCCCTGGTAAATGAATCCTGGGTTATTTTATTCACGTTTCACACTGCTTATACTATACCCGGGGTTAACAGCTAATCCTGGGTATTTATAAGCTACCGTTTCACACTGCACATTCCTAAACCCTGGGAAAAAGTCTTTATCTGCATATTTGGGGTCTCAGTGTCACTGACTGGACAAACGCAGCATGTGACCTGTTTACATAAAGGATCTCTTCGACGGTCTCTTCTTCACTCCAATTGTTGCATTTTCCATCACTGTTTGACATTTCATATGCAGAAACGACTGTTTATACACCGCAAAAGCGGTGCTAACCCTGCTCCAGAGCAGTTTTATAACCCCAGGTAATAAGCTGAGCTAACCCCACATCTAAATTACAAGTGTGAAACACTCCTTTACCCGGGGTTAAAAGCTGTGTTTAGAACGACGATAACCCAGGGTTAAGAGCAGTGTGAAAAACCTTATAGTATGCAAATTAAGACACAACAAGAGAAAATCATACAAGTTTGAAAAGACATGAGGATGAGTAACAATAAAAGAATTTACATTTCTGGGTGAACTATCTCTAAAAAACTAGGCATTGATGAAATAATGCTGACACTTATGACTGAAACTATAATCTTACCATGAAAGATCTTTAACCCCTCAGTCTCAGCACTTCACTGATACTGGATTCATATCTGTTTACTTGATGATTTATGTGATGTTTCTCCTGTTATTGGTTTGTCCTTTAGCACCAGCTGAAGGAGACGCAGAGGTCGTTCCAGCAGAGGATCCAGCAGAGAGAGAAAGATCTTCAGCAGCTGAGAGAGGCTGTGGTGTCTCATAAGGTGAGTCTGGAGAAGAAGAGAAGTTTGAGAAGTCTCAGTCAGGACTCACTGAAGCCACTGTGTGATTATGATGTGTGTCCTAACAGCGCTCTGCACAGACAGCAGTGGAGGACAGTGAGAGGATCTTCACTGAGCTCATCCGCTCCATCGAGAGAAGCCGCTCTGAGGCCACACAGCGGATCAGAGATCAGGAAAAGACTGCAGTGAGTCGAGCTGAAGGACGACTGGAGCGACTGGAGCAGGAGATCAATGATCTGAGGAGGAGAGACGCTGAGCTGGAGCAGCTTTCACACACACAGGATCACATCCATTTCCTGCAGGTAACAGAGATCTAGAAGAACAGGATCATAGTGGACTTGAGCAAGAGACTCACAGAGAAACATTTCATGAGAGCAGAATGAGCCGTTGACTGAAGTGTTGATCTGTGTGTTCGGTTATTATATAATCATCAGTCAGACTTCACTAATATTTTAAATATTTAGTCCTCAAACAGGAAGTAAGGCTGTATTTTACCTCTGCTTTAGCATATTTAAACCACAAAACCTGACCTTGGGATCGTGTCCTAAGAGTCTTTGTGAATTTCAGAGCCACTAACTGCTCAAAAATAATAAATAGTGGTCAATCTACTCATTGCTTTTCAACTGCTTTTCCTGATCAAATCTACTCAACCCTGTCATGTGACTCTATTGATGCTCTTGATCTGTTACATTTATGTTGATTTCTGTTTTCTGTAGAGTTTCCAGTCTCTCTCAGCTCCTCCTGAATCTACAGACGTAAATGACGATCCCTTCAGTTCTCTCTCCTCTTTTGATGTTGTGAGAGAATCTGTCCGTCAGCTGAGAGACAAACTGGAGGATTTCTGCAAAGAGGAGCTGAAGAAGATCTCTGACAGAGGTAAAGTCCTGGAGATTCATCTGCTCTCAGAAATGATCCTCCATCATCTCATATCATGTAGAAGATCATATTAGAAATGTCTTAGGAACGGATGCAGGGATCATTTTCTCTTGACATGATAATCACACTCTTAATGTCTGTTGATTTCCACAGTCACTTTCAGCAACATTGTTCCCAGAACCAGGAACGACTTCCTACAATGTAAGTCACTAAGAAACTCTTGAGTGTGTTCATGTTCTTCTTGTAGAGGGAGAAAGAAAACATGACAGAAGAGTTTTCATGTAAATTAGTGTTTCTCAACGGGGCATTCAGAGAACATCGGGGGTCACTGGAAGCAATAAATGCTGAGCGTGCTTCTCACCGAGAGACCGGTCTCTTTCCCCTGTGCATGCACGCTGGTGTCCTCGTGGGTCCAGGAAGGGAGCGTGGAGGGACTCCCGCACCGCCATAGATGTGAGTCGCCGGACCCACGGTCCAGAATGGAGAAGCATGTGTAACGCCGTCGACAGGTTAGGACGCCGGGCCGCTATTCCCCTCAGTTGTCATGGCTTAAAGAGAGAGAAGCCAAGTACAGGTCTCTGCAGGACATTAATGATTGAGGCCATAAACAGAGGGGCATTTTTGAGAGCGTTACCTGATTGGCCCAAGTCAGAGTGTGGGTAGGGTTTAGGGGTGGGGTCGGGTAAAGGGGATCATTTTCATTGCATGATATATAAACACCCACCAGTTTGAAAACACCCACAAATACAGAAACGACCACTTTTGTTCCGCAGAGACCTCATACTCGAGAGAAGCGCGTGCGGCTGCCGGACTCCGCCCCTTACCTGGACCCTCCTATATGCTCACTACCCTTCCTTCACGTTTTCCTGACACAACGAGGACACCAGGTCCTGTTTATTTGGACACTTTATTTACTGTTTTTGAAGGTTTTCTGATTTCTGTTAAAAAGCCTCTCCGAGGCCTGACGCCACACCCACTGTGTCTGTCGTTTGCTCCTCCCGCCAAAATATCTTTTCATAAATAATTATAACCAAAGTTAAAATGCATTATAATGAATGCTCCTGTTTGCTGATTGGCTGCAGTTTGTGATAATCTACATAATTAAGGTTTCAGTGCCACATTTCTAAAGCATTTATTTATTTATTTAACACTCATAAAATAATTTTTATTCACTTGGCTTTTTTTTGATCCTTGGGAAACTAATGATAATATTTAAACTATCCAGTCAAATCTGTTATCATGACAGATAAAAAGTTTGGGGTTGGTAAGTTTTTTTTATTTATTTATTTATTTTTATGTTTTTGAAATAAGTCTCTTCTGCTATTTCATCCAAAATACAGTAAATACAGTAATATTGTGAAATATTTTAAAGAACCATTTTTTTGGGTTGGGTAAATGACCTAGATGATGGATAATGATGATTTGCACAGGATATCAGACAGATTGATAATTCCTGATTCTGATGTGTTTTATCTCCATCAGATTCCCATCAGCTCAATCTGGATCTGAACACAGTGAATAAATACCTCCATCTGTCTGAGAGTAACAGAGTGATTACTGTCACTGACACAGTCCAGCCGTATCCTGATCATCCAGACAGATTTGATGTGTGTCTTCAGGTGTTGTGTAGAGAGAGTGTGTGTGGACGCTGTTACTGGGAGGTTGAGTGTAGTGGGAATAATGTGTATATATCAGTGTCAAATAAGAGCATCAGCAGGAAGGGAGGGGGTAATGAGTGTGTGTTTGGATGTAATGATCAGTCCTGGAGTTTGATCTGCTCTTCCTCCAGTTACTCATTCAAACACAATAACAAAGAGACTAAACTCCCAGTAAAGTCCATCATCAGCAGTAGAGTAGGAGTGTATGTGGATCACAGAGCAGGAACTCTGTCCTTCTACAGCGTCTCTGGAGACACAATGAGCCTCATCCACACAGTCCAGACCACATTCACTCAACCGCTTTATCCTGGGTTTATTGTTGGTTATAAATCATCATTGAAACTGTGTTGATGAATCAGAATAGACTGTAGAGAGATTCTACCCATAATGCTTTGAGCTCATGATGAATCAGTAACAGTGAGATGTTATAGAGTCTCTTATTTTCTCTTCATTACATTAATACTACAGCTGAACTTCTGTCAGTGAAATAACATGTCAGAATAAATGTGTGTAATGAATCCTCATATAGACAGTGAGATCAGTGTGTGTGTGTGTGTGTGTGAGTGTGTGTGTGTGTGTGTGTGAGATCAGTGTGTGTGTGTGTGTGTGTGTGAGATCAGTGTGTGTGTGTGTGTGTGTGTGTGTGTGTGTGTGTGTGTGTGTGTGTGTGTGTGTGTGTGTGTGAGTCATGATGAGTGACGGTGTGTATGTGCTTTTCTCAAACTCTATTTGTGTAACAGGTTTCATAGACTTCCATTCAAAAAGATCAAAGATATTCCTTTGAAGTGTCATAGAAAGATGAGGGTTGGATCGTTTGACTCGGGGCAGCAAACAGCCAATCACGAATCACCTTCAACACTTCCTAGCCACACCCTAGCAACCATTTAGAGCACCCTAGCAACCCAAACCCAAAGAGGGATATCTTCAAATCTGAATATCATAGAGGCATGGGGGTTGGTTTATATCATTCATACTGACAAGCAGCCTTTGCAGTATCATCACCGACAGCTGCCAAGCCACTCCCTAACAACCAAACAGAGTACCCTAGCAACCGTTTTGTCAGACCTATATCTCTGCATCAGAACATCGTAGAGACATGCTGGTTGACTCTTCTGAAACTGGACTTTCAACATGCTACACATGCTAGCAGTGAATAGCTAAATGCTAATAGTGATTAGCTAAGTACTAAATCATGCTAAGAACTCTATAAAAACTCCATAGTAACTATCTGTGACAACTACCCACCACCTAGTAACACCATAGCAACCACCCAGGTTACCATAGCAACTGCCTAGCAACCACCCAGGTTACCATAGCAACCGCCCAGAACACCCTAGCAACCACACCAAGTACCTTAGCAACTGCCTAGCAACCACTCAGAACACCCTAGCAACCGAGTGCCGATTTTGCCACTGCAAGCTCCATTCACATTTTCTTCAGGAAATGTACGTTCTAGTTATTGTTAAAATTACTTTTCAATTGAAATCACACATCAAGATCACACACGATTTATTAATCATTTGTCATTTAGACCAAAGAGGTCTGATGAAGATGATGAAGTGTAATGTTTCAACAGAGGATGTCAAACACTCTCATTGGCTTCTTCTGCATCGAGCAGAACGTTTATAGATGAGTGACCCATGTGATCTATACAATGACCTTTGAACTTCCTGAAAGATAAGCCAATCTCACTCGATTATGACCTCTGTCAGTACCTAAAAAAACTTTAATTTCTGTTTGATCTGTTCTTATTTTAATAACAAAAATTAATTAACCAACATATCTATATTGTGATATATAGTTATTGTTATTGTTATAAATTAAGATGTCTTATATCTTAAGAATTTGGTCATATCGCTGACCGCAAAATGACACATCATATGAACTCTG
The DNA here is from genome assembly GCF_019924925.1 of Ctenopharyngodon idella. Taxonomy (NCBI): domain Eukaryota; kingdom Metazoa; phylum Chordata; class Actinopteri; order Cypriniformes; family Xenocyprididae; genus Ctenopharyngodon; species Ctenopharyngodon idella. Next base: position 21,629,076 of record NC_067223.1, read on the forward strand.
CTTTATTAAGTCATACACTGTTTTAACATGTATTTTTAACTCTTTCCCGCAATTGACAGAAATTTCCAGCTTTCCATGTTTTCACTGTTTTATGGTAGGGGCGCTATTACACATCTTCTGAGAGAGTCCTGAATCTCCTGATGAAGAAGCAGAAACAAAGGCTGCGTTCAAAACCGCATACTCACTGAGTAGGAACTTAATTTCAATAAGTACTTATTTAACAAGCGCTAAAAGCGTAGGTACTACATAGCCTGAAAGTGTGAAGTATGAATGGGATTTGGACATCATCTGCCATGTTGATGTTATAATTAGTGCAACAACTTAAAAGATATGAATGACAGGTTTAATTCAACTCTCTGTAAATATTTTGATATTGATGAAACTTGTTTAATTTGTGGTCTTAAAGAAACAGCTGCCCATTTATTTTGTGATTGTAGTATAACCAATAATTTTAGGGTGGATATAAGTTATTATCTTTAAGGATAAATCTGCGTCACATTAGTAGGGTTAAAAATATATAAATTTTTAATATGAAAAACCAATATTGTGATCTCTTGAATATGTTAATTTCTGTATTTTATATGCAACATTTTTCACCCACAAGCAAGTGGCCTTTTTTATCATTATTATTGTTCATTGTTAAAGATACAATCATGGTATTTTCCCTGATCTTGTATTTAATTATATGTTCTGCAATAAGTTAAAAAAAGGTCTAAGCGACAGGTGCACTACCACCTCATAGCATCAGTAACTCGACAACCCTACCTAGTACGGTTTTCCGTACAAAGGAGACATTGGGCTGCTCGAAGATCTCGTCTTTGGAGAAGACTGTTGATTTATACTGAAAAAACACATCTCAATTCACAGTCAAGCAATGAATTAATGCATAAATTAATGAAATAATTTTATTTACTGACAACACTAAGAAACATTAATAAAAGAATGAATAAAAGTAACCATCACCATAAATAAATACATAGACAAGTCAACAACACATGAAACAATGCTTTATTCATGCAAACCCACAAGTACAATAAAAACGAGAGAAATAAAGAGATGGAAGGAAATTGTTAAGCGCAACACTCCGTGTGGACACACCAGTACATGTTAACCCTGACCAACCCCTCACACTTTAAAGATTTAACTCTACACACAAAACTAAACATTAACACAAGAAATCAAAAGTTGGTACAAAGAGGTACAAACTTCAGGAATAAATCAACTCATTCAAGAATGCCAGCAAAAAGAAAATACAGTTCCTCCCAGCTCACTCACACTCAGGCTAGCGCAATGCTGTGTCGATGACTCCAACACAAATCGATAATACACCACAAATGTACAAAAATATAACAAAACTGACCCAGATGAGACCCAGGCAAAGCTGAAAGTTAAAACTATAGCAAAACAATAAAAACAATTCAGCAGTCATGTCACTTAATGTACATTAAGCTCCAATTTAAATCACTGGAAACCCCTGGATGTGCAGAAAGATTCACCATGCTGAAATACACATGGTCGCTCTCCACGCAGGATTACTGCTACTTGAATGCCAATGACTGAAAGCTGCCTAACAGCCAGTGCACACACCAACCACTATCCCTCATTCGTAATGCTGAACATCAACAAAGGGACGGTACCAAGAATGATCCATCCCACGCAGCCAAACACTTCCCTTTTTATATTCCCAACACGGGCACTGATAGGTTCATGGGACATTATAGACGTGGACAAAATTGCTGGTACCCTTGATAAATATGATCAAAGATGACTGTAAAAATAAATCTGCGTTGTTTATCCTTAAGATCTTTAATTCATAAAATTAGCAAAAATCTAACCTTTCATTGAAGGAAAAGAATTGAAAGTGGGGGGAAAATCACATAAATAAATGTTTTTCTCCAAAACACGTTGGACACAATTATTGGCACCCCTAGAATTTTTTATGAGTAAAATATCTCTGAAGTATATTCCCATTCATATTTGCATTTTTTTTTTAGCACACCAGGGTGATCATGAACATGATATTGTCCAGCCATGGCTTCCTGTTCCACAGGAGTATAAACATAAGGAAACACAAAGGCCAAATTCCCTTAATCATTCATCACAATGAGAACAACCAAAGAATATAGTTCTAAAGCATTGAAAATCCCCATTTCCACTATCGGGGCAAAAATTAAGAAGTTCCAATCAACTAAAGATGTTAGAAATCTGCCTGGAAGAAGAAGTGTGTCTAAATCATCCTAATGCATGGTCAGGAGGAAAGTTTGAGTGGCCAAAGACTCTCCAAGGATCACAGCTGGAGAATTGCAGAGATTTATTGAGTCTTAAAAAATGATCAAACAGCACCTACATCCCCACAAGTTGTTCGGGAGGGTTTCAAGAAAAATCCCCTGCTCTCATCCAGAAACAATCTCCAGCATATTCAGTTGTCAGACAAGGCTGGAACTTCAAACGGGACCGGCTTCTATGGTCAGATGAAACAAAAAAAAAGAGCTTTTTGGCAGCAAACCCACCAGATGGGTTTGGTGCACACATGAATAAAAAGTACCCCATGCCCACGGTTAAATATACTGCTGGATCTTTACTGTTGTGGGCCTATTTTTCTGCTGGAGGTCCTGGACATCTTGTTCAGATACATGGTATCATGGATTCTATCAAATACCAATGGATAAAAAAATCTAAACCTGACCGCTTCTGCTAGAAATCCAATAATGGGCTGTGGTTGGATCTGGTAACACTTTACTTGAAAGGGTGTGCATAAGACTGACATGACACCTTCATAATCATGACATGACACATGTCCTGAATATGAAGGAGGTTTTATGCATGTTCATGACAACTGTCATTAAGTGTCATTTGCTCAATTGACCGTTTGCAAAGACCCGCCCCTTTTAGTTACTGTTGCTACGTCCGACAAGCCATGCCGCGCTCACACCACACAGACTTCTTCCTCACACAGAGGGTTCTAAAATTTTCTGACATAGAATGGAAAAAAAAAGTAACAAAAAATAATTACCTGTGCTTCCTCAAACAGAGGGTTACAAAATAATCTCATATATTTAGTGTTTTGGAGGGAAAACAACAGGATAACTTGTTCATGAAAAAAAAATAGGTGTACTTATATATTATTAGGAGGAATTGTCCACTTTTTTTCTTTGCTGTGATCGTTTCAGCCATCTCTTTTGTTACAGCTCTCCTGCAAACTCAGAGATCTGCATTTACTTCGTCTGTGGGGAGCAGCTCCTTAAATGTGTCTGGATATGTGTGCAATTATAGCTGTTCTTGCAATTGTGTTGCGGTCAACATTAATCTTGGCGAAGGCCTTTTTCATGGATCCAAACTTGGTGTTTCTCTTGAGGGCATTCTTGTAGCGGCGGATGATTCCATCCGTTGTGGTCACTGAACAAAAAAATAACCAACACAAACAAACAAATAAACTAGGGCTTTCAAAACTATTAATTGTGAGTATTGGCACTTGTTGTCTGTAGTTAATCATGATTAAGTATTTTAATCAGTTGACAGTCCTAATGAATACAAATATTAAAGAGACACTTACACTTATGAAGTCATATAGTGTCATCCTTGCAGTATTAGATGCAGGTTTAATCTCAGGTAATGTTCTTTAAGATGCCAGACATCCCACCCTGTGATTTCTGGGCATCCGGGACACACTATCGAAATGGAAACTCCCGGAGCTTCTGGGAGAAGTGGTATGTCTGAAATGCTTCTGCAAAACGGTGAATAACTTGTGTGTTCTGTGAGGTGTTTGAGGAGGCGGAGCGTGAGTTTTGGGAATTCCTGTCAATTGTCTGTCATTGTTGCAGATATGTAATAGCAAATGCGATTAATCGTGTCAGTTTCTTCATATAATCTGACTACTTTTGGATTACATTTAGATTACTTTTGTGCTAACCCTTATTTGATGTCACATATACTGTAGGATAATCTTGTACTATTTTGACAGATACAAAGAAAAAATATATTCCAAAAAATATATTCCATTCACCATCAAGAGCCTCAACGGATTCTTTTTAGAGTGCAATGTATGGACAGTTAATACTTCAAAATACTAACACTAATGTACCTGTTAGTGTTTGCTGTAGTAACACTGAATAAAACAAAATCATATCTTATGATTTTAAAACATATTAACTTAAAATTAAGTAAATTTACAAAATGTAAAACAAAACAAATATTGAAAAACATGAAATTCACAGAAATATCACTGCTAATATTTCATCTATATTTCATATATTATTATTATTATTATATTATTTTTGTATATAAAAATATAACTTAGTTGCCATTGTGTAAATAATATGTAATCATGTAATCCATAAAAAAGTAACTGTAGTCTGATTAAGAGTATTTTAAAAAGTAGTTTAAAATACTCTAATTACAAGTACTTGATTTTTGGAATCTGATTACTTAATCCAGATTACATGTAATCCGTTACGACCCAGCTCTGCCTACAGCTTATATCTAACATAACCAGCCTCGGTGGAGGATGACACTGAATCAGCATAGAAATTAGTGTCTGTTCTTGTCTACTGTAAAGGCTAAATATATGTTTATTTAATAAACATGCAAGATAAATGAAACATTTTGTTTTCATTTACCCATCCTCATTTCATTCAAAATCTGTATGAATTTCTTTTTTTCTGTGAAACACAAAAGATATTTTGAGAAATGTCTCAGTGTTGTTGTTGTTTTTAGTCCATATGGAAGTTAAAGGGTTAGTTCACCCAAAAATGAAAATTATGTCATTTATTACTCACGCTCATGCCGTTCCAGACCCGTAAGACCTTCGTTAATCTTCGGAACGCAAATTGAGATATTTTTGTTGAAATCGGATGGCTCCGTGAGGCCTGCATAGGGAGCAATGACATTTCCTCTCTCAAGATCCATAAAGGTACTAAAAACATCTTTAAATCAGTTCATGTGAGTACAGTGGTTCAATATTAATATTATAAAGCCACGAGAATATTTTTGGTACGCCAAAAAAATAAATAAATAAATAAATTATTTAGTGATGGCCGATTTCAAAACACTGTTTCAGGAAGCTTTGGAGCATAATGAATCAGCGTGTCGAATCTGCAGTTCAGAGCGCCAAAGTCACGTGATTTCAGCGGTTTGACACGCAATCCGAATCATGATTCGATACGCTGATTCATAACGCTCCAGTTTACATTCCCTTAAGACATAACCGACAGTGTTTAAGAGAATACTTGCCGAGACGGGTATTTTGACATAATTTTGTGTCTATGTGTCCATCCAAGAGGAGGCGTGAAAGAGGAATCAATATGGAGTTTGCTCAGAAGTTTATCACATCACATGATTGGCTCAAACTAATTTGACACTATAATCTTCATGTCTGCTGTAAATCTTTTGTAGCTCATAAAAGAATAATAATACAGCTTCACAATAAGGTTCTATTAATTATCTTTGGTTATTATTTTAGGTATCATGAATTAACAGCATTTATATTAGGGGTGTGCAGCGGAGCCTGTGTCTGTAACAATCTCCAAATGATTTGTGTCTGCATTCGGAGCCGATAGCCTCGTATATGAAGAGCTTCAGTTGTGCTTCAGAGTTTGAGTCTTCGCCTGGGGACATTTCTCGAGCCTGAAAAATAAATATTGAACAAAAATGTTTAATAAAAGAAAATAAATGTAATTATTATTTTTTCCTAGAGGAACTTTGTGTATGGTACAGTTATGTCAGGACAATCATCTACGAACTCAAATAAGAGTTGGACTCCGTAAATGGAAACAATGGAATTTGCTACTATATAAAAATATAAACAGAATGGGTTAGTAAATGTTGACAATAACCAAGATTATATGCTGCTAGTGATCATTATCAGCTGGTGTGGAAGCTAATATAGTTATTGTTACAGTTATCATTCTTGATGTGAACATGCCTCTGTAAATTAAGAGGATTACACATTACATTAGTAACATACAAATCCCTTTTCACACATATCACATGAGCTGTTACAATTGACGGTGAACGTGATTTCACCAAGTACAACATGTTCCTGGATCAACATCTTTGTTGATCGTGGAACAATATTCCAATCAACCAATCAGATTTGAGGGACAAGTTTACCATTTACGTCAAGTTTAGGCTACAACCTGGGTTAGGTGCTTCTACATCAGTGTTATTCAACTATCATTTCCCTCTGATTTTAGGGATAAGTTAAGATAAGTTTAGGGTTAGGTTTAGGGGTTGGGAAAAGGTTAGGACTACATTTTCGGATAGGAATGTTGTTCCAGGATCAACAAAATATGTTGATCCAGGAACAGGTCTTACTTGGCAAAATCACGGACTTAATATAATTAAAGTCCCCCTGTGGTAAAAATCAAGTTTTTAATGTTGTTGATATGTCTATCTCGTGTTTTTAACATGCTTTAAGTAAACCAAAGATGGTCTGAAACCTGCGGTTTGAAATCGCTGGTGTTTCTGACGTCACAAACTACCTTGTAACCAATCATGTCAACGTGCCGGCGGGCTTTAGCATATAATTAACTGACCACGCAAGAGTCTCAAAAGAAGGTTATCCCAGTATATTTTTCTGTTGATATGGAAAATTGGTTAGATTTAGCAATATGGCGGGTGTATGATGCATATTACGATGTTATGATGAACTATATGCCTCTCCACTGGCTTTCTGAGTTGTTGAAAGCGTTTGTAAGGATACTGATTGTTAGAAGGCAGCTGTCTGACTTGCGAAGGGGAACATGGTTTGTGTAACATTAGCAACACATTATTAGCAGTTTGATAATGTAGTCAAGCAAAATGCTAATCATATTAATTACCGTTATGTGTCTGACGTTGTAAAAGCGATACCATTGTGCAGCGTTTACCTCAGTAAGTTGACCGAGTGGATCTCGTCTGAGCTTGTGCGAGTGAGTTGAGGCGGGACTAATTATCATATTCATAGATCGGTGTATATTAAATGAGGCAAGGGTGTAGAGTTACATTCAAGCTATGTTAATGCATTAATAAAAAAATTTCACAGAAAAAAAATTTTTTAAATATGTAATTTTGGTGATCAAAGACGAGTTTTAAGGGATAAAAGTATTGACTACAGGGGGACTTTAAGACAATATAATTCAACTGATCAGCCTGTAAAAGAATTATAGTGTATAAAAAGAAAAGAAAATCTATCTGATTTAGAGAAATATCCTCTTTATTTATTTATTTTTTCACTTTTCACTTTTTGTTTCACATTCCAACATTTCACAATTTTGTATTATCACAAAGCATAAACAAAGTGAATAAATGCAAACTGTGCAAATTAATTGCTGGCATGAAGTGATATTGTTTCTGAAGCCAGCTTGTAAAATAAATGTACTGATTAAATTGCGTATGTGGTGGAATGAAACAAGATTTTTTTTTATATATATATATATTTAGATGCATTTTTGTTCCAAAACAATGTTCCAAAAAACATGCTTTACTGTAGTTAAACCATGGTAACCACAAATTAACCATGGTTTTTCTACAAGAAAAAACATAGTTTATCCATGGTTACTCAAATGCTAATCAAGAAAAAAATATATAATACTATAATAAAATACATATTTACTATAATAAAACCATGGTTAATTTTCGTAAGGGAGGATTTATACATGTTCTAAAGAACTTAAACCCAAAAACATACTTTTGTCATTTTTTCTTTATTATATGGACGCACTTTACTAAAAACCTTATTAATCTAGAATTTATGTAGTTACCCTAGTTTCTATATAAGACATAATACATTTAATCATCACCCTTTTAAACATTTTCTTTCTAAAATCATTGGTTATTGAATTATTAAACAGAATTCATTGTTTAGTTGGACTTCATGCCTGTTAATGTTTATAGTGATAGTAAATGACATTAACATAAAATATGAGCAGAATGGAATTTTTGCAAACCTTAAAGATATAATATATAGAGACCTCATAGGTAGATGTACATGAGTGAAACCAGTTTTTGTCATACACATGTTTGCCATAGCTTGAGCTTTTAAGTTACATCAATTATTACATCAAAACCAGTTCATCTCTGTCTTCCATTTCTGCACAAGTTTTATGAACTTAACACAGCAATGCATTTCCTGCAGCAGAAAAAAAAGTTATGGGAGCAAAATCCTGTGCAAAGGTCTTCCAAGTAAAAGCGCAACAGCTCACCTCGTCTGCCTCTTCCCCTATACCCTGGTGGATAGGACTAGAAAAGGGCTCTGCACTCCCTGATGCTGTACATCTGTCTGAACTCTTTATGGTAGTCCTGAGAGAAACTCTTCCAGTTGGGCACACCTTAAAGTGTAAAGACAAAATACAACAAAGATAAATACAAAGATATTAATGTGGAGGTTCAAGTTTAAATGCCTCACACCACAAAAAATAAATAAATAAATAAATCTTAGCAGCAAACTTTGGTTAAACTATCTAAAAAACTTCATTCATGACTGCATCCCTAAACCACCTGCAATACAGTGAAAGGGGCGAAATATGCAGAATCACCAGTTTAAAAATAAGATTTCTGGGGGAAGCTGTTGAAACAAAAACATACATATCTTTATGTATATTTGTATAAAAGATGTTAAAAATCTAAACATTGTAACGCTCATTGTGTTGATAGAAAGAAAAAGTCAGAGTGTTTGGTTTTGTTGTATGTAACAGGTGGTTTACTTATGCTATGCTGGGTTTATTTTGACAGACCTTCTCCTGTCTGGTGCCCGAATTATTTGATTTAAAACAAGTTATTTATTGATTTACAAGCCACCATTACAAGGGATCTCATGTGAGTGACAGGTTGCCCCGCCCTCATGCCAGTAAACACATCATCAGAGAGGAGATGTTGCTGCAAGAGGGAGAAGAAGTTATTTTGATTCAAGATTACGATCACATGTATTTAACAAAATGATGTGCATGGATAAATAATTTATAATAAATACTGCGATATTCAGTATTAAAAAAAAAAAAGATTTGCCAAATTTTATTTCATGGAGACTTTCAGTCCTGCAGTAACAGTGTAGTATTTAAGATACAGATTTATTGAACTTATAAGGATGTTTTCTTGATTCTCTCTAAGTTATAGTGTGTTTCTGAGACTGATTAAACACAATGTGTGTGGGAACACCCATGGAAACTAGAAACTTAGCAGCAGTGAGACTCTTCAGGACCAGGAATAAGGAAGCTGCTTTACAGGCACACCTGTTTTACACACGTCACTCAAACACAAAACCAGGAAACAGGAATCACCTGAGTTCAGAGAAAGAGAAACTTAAGTGTAGTTGAGCTGTTGTGTGTTTGTGTCTCTGTATTGCTGCAGTAAAATGGCAGAAGCCAGAATTTCAGTGGATCAGAATGAGTTCATGTGTTCAGTGTGTCTGGATCTCCTGAAGGATCCAGTGGCCATTCCCTGTGGACACAGTTACTGTAAGATCTGTATTACAGGCTTCTGGGATCAGGAGGATCAGATGAGAGTCTACAGCTGCCCTCAGTGCAGACAGAGCTTCAGTTCAAGACCTGCTTTTGGTAAAAACGCCATTCTGGCTGAAATGGTGGAGAAACTGAAGAAGACTAAACTTCCTGCTGACTGTTACGCTGGAGCTGGAGATGTGCAGTGTGACGTCTGTACTGGAACACAAGACAAAGCCGTCAAGTCCTGTCTGGTGTGTCTGAACTCTTACTGTCAGAATCACCTTGAACAACATGAGAGTTTCTTTAAAGGAAAGAGACACAATCTGACTGATGCCACCGGACGACTGCAGGAGATGATCTGCCCGAAACACGACAAGATCCTTGAGGTTTTCTGCCGCACTGATCAGGAGTGTATATGTTTGCTGTGTACGATGGATGAACATAAAAACCACGACACTGTATCAGCTGCAGCACAGAGGACAGAGAAACAGGTATGAACTTAAAGATGTCCCATTATGATCATTTACAGGTTCATCATTTTGTTCATGGGGTTTACTGGAATACATTGACATCATTTAATGTCTGTTTTCACCCTCTGTCTGAACACTGTTTTAGTTTCAGTTTCTTTAAAACCTTCCTTTCAAAAATCACAGTCTGCTCTGAGTGGTCAGCCAGTATCAGTCTATTGTGATTGGTCTACTGTTTAGCTTGTGTGTCGGGAATGTAACACGCTTTATCATAAATGGCAATGGGGAGGTGGAGAGATGCTGGACGGCACAATGACTGCTGATTATATACGCTTGTAATGATGATTGACAGGACTGAATGATTAGGCTACTTAATAGGACCCCTTTAAACCAGTAGTTCACCCCAAAAATGAACATTCATCATTTACTCATGTTATTCCAAACTGGAGTGACTTTCTTTTCTGAGGAACACAAAAGAAGGTATTTTTAGGAATGTCTCATTTGTCCATTGATTGAAAGTCAGCAGGGTCCAAAAGTTTCAATCTTCAAAAAGGACATTAAGATAGCATAAAAGAAATCCATACAACTCCAAGGGGGGTAATCTAATGGTGTGTCCCAATTCAACTACTTACACTATGCCCTAAAAGTATGTACTGTTTTTGTGAAGAAAAAAAAAAAAAACAGTACAGACTTCTGAATGTGTAGCAGAAGAGTAGGCAAGCTTCAGGACATACTATGTCATAATTACATCTTTAATGGACATCTCTATCACTTACTTACACACATCCTGTCAGAGTTTACACTGACCTGTCAATCATCTTGTCTCAGTTAACGTCCTCCACATTCAGTTTAATTTAATTTCCTACCATTTCAGGGAGAAATGTAGTAGCTGGTTGATCTGCCAGTATTGGGTCTTTCATGAGTAGACGCTCCTCATGTGTTTGCATCATGACGCATTTAAAAGTTAATGACAAACGTATCATTACAAAAGTTCATAATGGTGTTACAGATGAAAAATAACATGGATAACATTGAATAAATATCTTTTAGTCAGGTTATATACTGATTTTTAATCACTCAAACTTATTTATCTAAACATTTCTACTTAATCGTCAGACTTGCCCATCTACCATGTTTGTAGTTTAACACTTTTTATTAATGTTTTTTAGGTATAATCAAATTCTCATCCATCGCACAATGCGTTGTGGGCAATATTATCCGTTAGAGTGTGCGCCGATCTTCACTTCTGACTCTAAACAGTAATAGTAGATCATCCGGGTATCTTTGGAATAATCATACTACGATTTGGGATACAGTAATTCTAATTTTGAATATTATTTAGGACACACAAGGGCTTTTCATACTTGAAATAGTTGACCCTGGGTCATTCTAAACCCCTGGTAAATGAATCCTGGGTTATTTTATTCACGTTTCACACTGCTTATACTATACCCGGGGTTAACAGCTAATCCTGGGTATTCATAAGCTACCGTTTCACACTGCACATTCCTAAACCCTGGGAAAAAGTCTTTATCTGCATATTGGGGTCTCAGTGTCACTGACTGGACAAACGCAGCATGTGACCTGTTTACATAAAGGATCTCTTCGACGGTCTCTTCTTCACTCCAATTGTCGCATTTTCCATCACTGTTTGACATTTCATATGCAGAAATGACTGTTTATACACCGCAAAAGCGGTGCTAACCCTGCTCCAGAGCAGTTTTATAACCCCAGGTAATAAGCTGAGCTAACTAAATTACAAGTGTGAAACACTCCTTTACCCGGGGTTAAAAGCTGTGTTTAGAACAACGATAACCAAGGGTTAAGCGCAGTGTGAAAAACCCTATAGTATGCAAATTAAGACACAACATAAGTCTTCTGAAGCGATAGGTAAAATCAAATATGATTATATTATAAACAGTAATAGTAGACCACCTGGGTATCTTTGGCTTAATCATACTATGACTTGGGACACAGTAATTCTAATTTTTGAATATTATTTAGGATGCACAGTATGCAAGTTGAGACACAACATAAGTCTTCTTAAGTGATAGGAAAAATCAAATATGGTGGCATGTTTAGTCATGTGACATGCATCAGCCAGTGAGGTTTGCTGTTACTGATGCATCACCATATTTGATTTGGGTTCTAGAAACAGACATTTTTCAGAATATCTTCTTTTGTGTTCTGCAAGAAAAAATCATGCAAGTTTGTAAAGACATGAGGATGAGTAAACAATAAAAGAATTTACATTTCTGGGTGAACCATCCCTATAAAACTAGACATTGATGAAATAATGCTGATACTTATGAATAAACCTATAACCTTATCATGCAAGATCTTTAACCTCTCAATCTCAGCACTTCACTGATACTGGATTCATATCTGTTTACTTGATGATTTAAGTGATGTTTCTCCTGTTACTGGTTTGTCCTTTAGCACCAGCTGAAGGAGATGCAGAGGTTGTTCCAGCAGAGGATCCAGCAGAGAGAGAAAGATCTTCAGCAGCTGAGAGAGGCTGTGGAGTCTCATAAGGTGAGTCTGGAGAAGAAGAGAAGTTTGAGAAGTCTCAGTCAGGACTCACTGAAGCCACTGTGTGATTGTGATGTGTGTCCTAACAGCGCTCTGCACAGACAGCAGTGGAGGACAGTGAGAGGATCTTCACTGAGCTCATCCGCTCCATTGAGAGAAGCCGCTCTGAGGCCACACAGCGGATCAGAGATCAGGAAAAGACTGCAGTGAGTCGAGCTGAAGGACGACTGGAGCGACTGGAGCAGGAGATCAATGATCTGAGGAGGAGAGACTCTGAGCTGGAGCAGCTTTCACACACACAGGAGGATCACATCCATTTCCTGAAGGTAACAGAGATCTAGAAGAACAGGATCATAGTGGACTTGAGCAAGAGACTCACAGAGAAACATTTCATGAGAGCAGAATGAGCCGTTGACTGAAGTGTTGATCTGTGTGTTCGGTTATTATATAATCATCAGTCAGACTCTCATCTGATCATCTTATTTTTAAAGAGACGCACATACAAATGCAGTTCTCTGGAAATCTCTTTGGAAACTTTTTCCTGAAAGATACATTGAGCTTCCAGATGACAACAGTTCAAAACTTCACTAATATTTTAAATATTTAGTACTCAAACAGGAAGTAAGGCTGTATTTTACCTCTGCTTTAGCGTATTTAAACCACACAAAACCTGACCTTGGGATCGTGTCCTAAGAGTCCTTGTGAATTTCAGAGCCACTAACTGCTCAAAAATAATAAATAGTGGTCAATCTACTCATTGCTTTTCAACTGCTTTTCCTGATCAAATCTACTCAACCCTGTCATGTGACTCCATTGATGCTCTTGATCTGTACATTTATGTTGATTTCTGTTTTCTGTAGAGTTTCCAGTCTCTCTCAGCTCCTCCTGAATCTACAGATATAAATGACGATCCCTTCAGTTCTCTCTCCTCTTTTGATGTTGTGAGAGAATCTGTCCGCCAGCTGAGAGACAAACTGGAGGATTTCTGCAAAGAGGAGCTGAAGAAGATCTCTGAAAGAGGTAAAGTCCTGGAGATTCATCTGCTCTCAGAAATGATCCTCCATCATCTCATATCATGTAGAAGATCATATTAGAAATGTCTTAGGAACGGATGCAGGGATCATTTTCTCTTGACATGATAATCACACTCTTCATGTCTGTTGATTTCCACAGTCACTTTCACCAACATTGTTCCCAGAACCAGGAACGACTTCCTACAATGTAAGTCACTAAGAAAACAAGCAGAAAAACTCAGAGTGTGTTCATGTTCTTCCTGTACAAGGAAAAAGAAAACAGAAGAGTTTTAATGTGAATTAATGTTTCTTAACGGGGCTTTCTGAGAACATCAGCAGTCACTGGAAGCAATATCTTTAAAAGGTGTTGAAGTGTTCTTGGGAGGTGTTTGTTTAAGTGCATAAATGCCAAAGATTCACGAGATGAAACTTGTAATTTCTTGCAAAAGAAATTTTGGTAACACTTCACTTAAAGCCCTTCTGTATAATGCATGATAAAGGTATTTATAATGTACATAAGGTATTTTATGTTCGACGTACGTCAGTAGTGACCGACGAATTGGGATATCGCTAGAGAGCCTTTCTTCCCAGAGGTGCATGATGAGGTGACCAGGTCCTGGCGGACGCCCTATAGCGTTCGTGTGAGACCCGGCCCCTCGTCCGCCTTCACCACCCTGGATGGCGGAGAGGCTAGGGGATACACGCGGATTCCCCCGGTCGAGCAAACCGTTGCGATGCAGTTGTGTCCAACGGCCGCCGGCTGGCGCAGTGAGCCACGTCTCCCATCCCGGGCCTGTAAATTCTCGTCAGGACTGACGGAGAAAGCTTACAGAGCCTGTGGACAGGCTGCCTCCACCCTGCATGCCATGGCCCTTTTGCAAGTCTATCAAGCAAAAGCGTTAATGGAAATGCCCCAGGGAGGTCTTGACCAGCAGCTGCTTGGGGAGCTGCGTGCCGCCACGGACCTCGCCCTCCGGGCGACTAAGGTGACGGCACGTTCTGTTGGTCAAGCGATGGCCACGCTTGTGGTCCAGCAGCGCCACTTATGGCTGACCCTGGCTGATACGAGGGATACCGACAAGTATCGGTTCCTGGACTCCCCTGTATCACAGGTCGGCCTTTTCGGCGACGCGGTAGAGAGCTTCGCCCAGCAGTTCTCTGCCGCCCAGAAGCAGGCTGAGGCTATCAAACATGTCCTGCCCCGGCGGTCCGCTGCTGCCTCCACCCCGGCGCCAGCCGCACAGCCTCAGCCCGCTCGTCGCCGAGGGCGCCCGTCTGCGTCGTCCTCCGCCCCTGCTAAGTCAGCGAAGCAGCAGCCAACACAGCAGGGAGCCGGTCGTGGACGCGGCGCCCAGCCCACTCAGGCCAAGCCAGGTGGCAAGAGGTCGAGGAAGATGCGCCCCTGAAACGGGCGATCTGGAGGGGAAGGTCTCTGCACCCCCGGAGGATGGCCGGGGGGAATTTGTGTTTTCGTCTGTCCCGCCGCTGGCTCTCCGGAGTCCAGCGGTACCCACTTTATCACAAAAAGAGCAGTTTCCCAATCCTCCAGGTCACAAGAGAGCGCGGCTGTCAGTGCGCGAGGCCCCGCCTTGCCACTCGCACCCCCTCTCACTTCGCCAGCAGGTCCCAGTGTGATGGTTGAGGCCGCCCCCCAGCCGTCTCCCATTCACACGGTCACCTCGCAGAGTCTGACCCCACTTCGGGCCGCTATGCCGTCCGAGTCGGGTCCCAGCACTCTGCTTCGCTGCCCCACCCCTGGTGCGTCTGTGGTGCCTTTGGTCCCACTGGCTCGGTGTCTGGAAGCCTGGATAGCGCTCCCCAGCCCGTCCCGCTCAGACTCGGCTATGCGATTCAGTTCGCCCGGCATCCCCCGGTCTTCAGGGGTGTCCACTACACTCAGGTGTCACTGGACAATGCACCTGTTCTCCAGGCGGAGATTGCTGTCCTCCTGGCGAAGAATGCAATCGAGCCGGTCCCTCCAGCCGATATGAAGTCAGGGTTCTACAGCCCCTACTTCATTGTACCGAAGAAGGGCGGTGGGCTACGACCAATCCTGGATCTGCATGTTTTGAACCGGTCCCTTCACAGGCTGCCGTTCAAGATGCTTACGCAGAAACGCATTTTCGAATGCATCCGTCCCCAGGATTGGTTTGCAGCGATCGACCTGAAGGACGCATACTTTCATGTCTCGATTCTGCCTCGTCACAGACCCTTTCTACGGTTTGCGTTCGAGGGTCGGGCAGTACAAATCAGTACAAAGTCCTACCCTTCGGGCTGGCCCTGTCGCCCCGCGTCTTCACGAAGGTTGCGGAGACGGCCATTGTTCCGCTCAAGGAACAGGGCATTCGCATCCTCAACTACCTCGACGACTGGCTCATCCTGGCCAGCTCGCGGGAGCAGTTGTGTGAACACAGGCACATGGTGTTAGCTCACCTCAGCCGGTTGGGTCTTCGGGTCAACTGGGACAAGAGCAAACTCTCCCCCGGGCAGAGGATCTCTTATCTCAGTATGGAACTGGATTCGGTCGCCCGGACAGCACGCCTCACCGAGGAGCACATCCAGTCAGTGCTGAACTGCCTGAGTACGCTCAAGCGCAGGACAGCGGCCCCACTGAAACTCTTTCAGAGGCTCCTGGGGCATATGGCATCTGCGTTGAAGTGGAACCTGTTTGTCGAATGGTGCTCCTCTCACCGAGAGGACCCCCGATCATGTTCGGCCAGATCCGTGCTTTCCTTTCTGCAAGAGGGCCTGGAGCAAAGGCTGTCTCCCTCCACCCTCAAGGTGTATGTTGCCGCTATCGCCGCACATCACTATGCAGTTGATGGTGAATTGCTAGGAAAGCACGATCTGATCGTCAGGTTCCTGAGGGGGGCGAGGAGTCGAATCCTCCCCGGCCTCCCTCTGTACCCTCTTGGGATCTGACCCTGGTTCTTACATCTCTCCGGGGTCGTCCCTTCGAGCCTTTGCAATCAGCTGAGATAAAAGTACTGTCCCTTAAGACCGTCCTCCTGTTTGCATTGGCCTCGCTCAAGAGGGTAGGGGACCTGCACGCATTTTCGGTTGACGAATCGTGCCTGGAATTTGGGCCCGGTGACTCTCACGTTATCCTGAGACCCCGGCCTGGATATGTTCACAAGGTTCCTACCACTCCCTTTCGAGATCAGATAGTGAACCTGCAAGCGCTGCCTTAGGAGGCAAGGAGGCAGACCCAGCCCTAGCTTTGTTGTCCCGTCCGTGCTCTGCGCCTGTACGTGGACAGAACGCAAAGCTTCAGGACCTCAGATCAGCTCTTTGTCTGTTACGGAGGCCAGCAGAAGGGAAAGGCTGTCTCCAAGCAGAGGATGGCCCACTGGATAGTGGATGCCATCGCCCTGGCGTATGAATCCCAGGGCGTGCCTTGCCCACTCGGGTTGAGAGCCCACTCCAGAGGAGTGGCCTCTTCCTGGGCGCTGGCGCACAGCGCCTCACTGACAGATATCTGTAGAGCTGCGGGCTGGGCGACACCTAACACGTTCGCTAGATTCTATAGCCTTCGTGTAGAACCGGTATCTTCGCGTGTACTCGCTTCCAGAAGCCGGTAGACGCGAAGAGCCTGTTCTAGTGTCTGACGTTGACGTCTGGCTGGGTGCCATATGTCGTGACCCCTCCACGTGAGTGGTCCCATGTGTGTATTTGTCCACAGTCAACTCCCCACGGTGAGCCCGTGTCTTTCCCTTAGCAGAGCCAACTCTGCTGTCACCTGTCATATGAGTCTCCCCCTACCCAGGTGGAGCCATCCCAGGGACTCCATATCCGTACTGCCCACGGCTAGTCCATATGTGTACTCTCCCACGTAAATTCCTCCCCTACTGATGGGTAGTGGTCTCCGCAGTGTCCCCCATGGGTTCGCTTCCCCAGTGTAGTCTAGTTTACTTAGTGGGTATTTCGGAACAGCAGTAGACTCTCTCGGCGTAAGCTCGCCCCCTTCCCCGTCCCATTGGTGCACCGGGTGGCTAGAGCTTGCGCTGGGCACTGGAAGGGGTTCATAACTGTGGCGCTTTATTTGGGATCCCAATTTGTCGGTCACTACTGACGTATGTCGAACGTGACCGACTGAAAGGGAATGTCTCGGTTACGTATGTAACCCTCGTTCCCTGAAGGAGGGAACAGAGACGCACGTCCCGTCGCCATTGTTTCTGTACCCTCGCTGTAGTGCGGACTTAGGTTGTCTCCTCAGCGAAAAACAGAGTGCAATGGCATCTGCTCCCCTATTTATACCACCTGGCAGGGGCGGTGCGCATTATGCAAATATCGCACGCCAACTCCATTGGCCTGTTGTAGTTCACTCGAAGCTGATAGGGCTCTCTAGCAATATCCCAATTCGTCGGTCACTACTGACGTACGTCTCCATTCCCTCCTTCAGGGAACGAGGGTTACATACGTAACCGAGACATTTTTCAATGTTTTTCATGTTTTCCATTGGAAAAAATATTATGAATGCTTCCTGTTAGCTGATTTGCTGCAGTTTGTGATAATCATAATTATGATTTCAATGCCAAATTTCTAAAGCATTTATTTAACATTCATAAATATATTTTTTATTCACTTGGCTTTTTTTTATTCTTGTGAAACTAATGATAATATTTAAACTATCCAGTCAAATCTGTTATGTGGCATTCAGTGACATTCATTTTAAATGATATTTAGGTGAATAATAATAGTAATCACACAAAATGAAATATTATGAATAAATAATATATATAATATATCATGACAGATAAAAAGTTTGGGGTTGTTAAGTTTTTTTTATGTTTTTGAAATAAGTCTCTTCTGCTATTTGATCCAAAATTCAGTAAAAACAGTAATATTGTGAAATATCACTATGATTTTGGACCTAGATAATATAATGATTATGCTTTGCACAGGATATCAGAGAAATTGATAATTCCTGATTCTGATGTGTTTTATCTCCATCAGATTCCCATCAGTTCACTCTGGATCTGAACACAGTGAATAAAAACCTCCATCTGTCTGAGAGGAACAGAGTGATTACTGACACTGACCCAGAGCTTCAGCCGTATCCTGATCATCCAGACAGATTTGATTATTGGTCTCAGGTGTTGTGTAGAGAGAGTGTGTGTGGACGCTGTTACTGGGAGATTGAGTGGAGTGGGTATGGTGTGTTAATATCAGTGTCATATAAGAGCATCAGCAGGAAGGGACGGGGTAAAGAGTGTGGGTTTGGATGTAATGACCAGTCCTGGAGTTTGTTCTGCTGTTCCTCCAGTTACTCATTCAAACACAATGACATAGTGACTAAACTCCCTGTAGAGCCCATCAGCAGTAGAATAGGAGTGTATGTGGATCACAGTGCAGGAACTCTGTCCTTCTACAGCGTCTCTCACACATTGAGCCTCATCCACACAGTCCAGACCACATTCACTCAACCGCTCTATCCTGGGTTTTATGTTTGTTATGGATCAGTGAAACTGTGTAGAGAGATTCTACCCATAATGCTTTGAGCTCATGATGAATCAGTAACAGTGAGATGTTATAGAGTCTCTTATTTTCTCTTCATTACATTAATACTACAGCTGAACTTCTGTCAGTGAAATAACATTTCAGAATAAATGTGTGTAATGAATCCTCAGATAGACAGTGAGATCAGTGTGTGTGTGTGAGTGTGAGTCATGATGAGTGACGGTGTGTATCTGTGCTTTTCTCAAAGTCTTTTGTGTTGATGGAAATCAGTCATTCAGTTCTTATTGTAGTGTCACATAAATCATTTTATTATTACTATTAAAATTACTTTTCAATAATGTAATAATGAAATAATGTAATAATAATATATTTCATTATCTCATTATTACATTATTATTATTACTATTGTTATTTTATCATCATTATTATTATTATTATTACTGTTATTATTATTGATTTTACTGTTGCTGTCACCACAAAATATTATCATCATCACCATCTTTAGTATTAGTATCACTATTGTTATTATTATTGTTATTATTATTATTATTGATATTACTATTGTCGTCAACACAAATTATCATCATCACCATCTTTAGTATTACTGTTATTATTGATATTACTGTTGCCGCCATCACAAAATATTATTATCATTATTATTATACATGCTATTACTACTTATATACTTCTACTATTACCCATTTGTCATTTCTGCTTATTTTTTCATTGCTGTTACTATCATTGCTGTTTTATTGTTTTTGTTTTGTGTTCACCGTATGTTGTATGTTTTGCACTCCTAATAGAAAAAATAACTTTTCAATTGAAATCACACATCAAGATCACACACATGATTCATTAAAATGTGTTATTCAATAGAATAATTTGTTCTTTAGACCAAAGAGGTCTGATGAAGATGAAGTGTAATGTTTCAACAGAGGATGTCAAACACTCTCATTAGCTTCTTCTGCATTGAGCAGCACGTCCAGAGATGAGTGACCCATGTGATATATACAATGACCTTTGACCTTCCTGAAAGATAAGCCAATCTCACTCAATTATGATCTCTGTCAGTACCTAAAAAAACTTTAATTTCTGTGTTTGATCTGTTGTATTTGTCCTACTGTTTGTAATTTACTTATTTTTAATAACAAAAATTAAAGTGTCTTATATTTTGAAATAAGATCCAAAATATCGCTGACCGCAAAATGACACATCATATGAACTCTGCTTTATTAAGTCATACACTGTTTTAACATGTATTTTTAACTCTCTCCCGCCATTGACAGAAATTTCCATCTTTCCATGTTTTCACTGTTATATGGTAGGGGCGCTATTACACATCTTCTGATAAAGTACTAAATCTCCTGATCAAATCACAGGTGAAGAAGCAGAAACAAAGGCTACATTCAAAACCGCATACTCACTGAGTAGAAACTTAATTTCAATAAGTACTTATTTAGCAAGCGCTAAAAGAGTAGGTACTACATAGCCTGAAAGTGTGAAGTATGAATTGATGTTATCATTAGCGCAACAACTTAAAAGATAAACAGGACCGGCTTCTATGGTCAGATGAATCTAAAAAAAGAACTTTTTGGCAGCAAACCCACCAGATGGGTTTGGTGCACACATGAATAAAAAGTACCCCATGCCTATGGTTAAATATACTGCTGGATCTTTAATGTTGTGGGCTTATTTTTCTGCTGGAGGTCCTGGACATCTTGTTCAGATACATGGTATCATGGATTTTATCAAATACCAACAGATAAAAATCAAAACCTGAACGCTTCTGCTAGAAATCCAATAATGGGCCGTGGTTGAATCTTCCATCAGGACAATGATCCAAAACAAACATCAAAACCAACACAAAAATGTGTCACTGAGCACAAAATGAAGCTTCTGCCATGACTATCCCAGTCCCCTGACCTGAACCCTGAAGAAAATGAGTGAAGTGAACTGAAGAGAAGAAACCCCAAAATGGAGCTGGGAATCTGAAGGATCTGGAGAGATTCTGGATGAAGGAATGATCTCTGATCTCTTGTCAGGTGTTGTCCAAACTCCTCAGGCATTAAAGGTGAAGACTCAGAGCTGTTATCTTGGCAAAAGGAGGTTGCAAAAAGTATTGAATAAAAGGGTGCCAATAATTGTGGCCAACGTGTTTTGGAGAAAAACATTTCATAACGTAATTGTTTTTCCCCACTTTAAATTCTTTTCCTTCATTGAAAGGTTAGAACTACATAAATCTCATAAGCCTGATGAAGTATTTAAAATCATTTAATATGTAGGAGGATAAATATTGATTAATAACTTGGTTATTAATCACTCATTACAAATCACTCAAAGGATATACATTGGAAGCTGCAGTGGATTCGGGAATCCACAAAATCAGTAATTTTAAATCACAAAAAAAAATCTCTCACACACACACACAAAAAAAAAATCACAAAATCCAGGTGGGATTGATGAATATGATATCATTAGTGCTTCAATGCAAGCTCTGTTGGGGAAAAAAAATTCATGAAAATATGAGGAAAAGAAATTGCCACAATGTCTCTATTTATGCATATTTGGTAACACTTTACTTGAAGGGGTGTGCATAAGACTGACATGACACATCATGAATATGAAGGAGGTTTTATTCATGTTCATGACAACTGTCATTAAGTGTCATTTACTCAAATTGACCGTTCGTAAAGACCCGCCCCTTTTAGTTACCTTTTTTAGTTTTAGTAAGTTTACTTTGCACTTAAAATTAAACTTAGCCAAACTTTTGAATGCACCAGATGGGAAGGAAAGTTGATAGTGGCCCTGTCAGTTTGTCTGTCATCCATGATTTTCACAAACATTTAAAACTGAATGATTAACAGCATCGACTTTCCAGTAGATGCAGGTGCCCTATGGGCTCCCTTAATTTGTGAAAGCAGGAATTCCTTGTCATTTTTAAGGTCACTGTTGGCCTCTTCCAGGTATTTAATGCAGCCCTCAAGGTGTTCAATCTTCTGTCGATCCATCTTGGTCTGTTCTTTTAGTTTGGCCAACTCCAACATTCCTTGGTGTCACTGCACATTAAATGAACAAATGTTTTTGTATATATACTCTCCCATCCCAAGAATGTCCCTTGCTCAGAGCCTAGCAATGTTGTCAATCATTAAGTACAACAGAAAGATCCTTCCACTTCATAAGACCTCAGTGTATCAGATAAAGTTGCGAGGATTATTTTGGTGTTGCATGTATCTGCTTTTTGACTTTTCAACGAAACCTTTCATTTTTAGGTGGGCTATTCCTTTAAAAGCATATGTCCTGCTGTGCTTAAAACAGAGTGCATCAATTTAAATGCATGTTGCAAAATAAAAGCCGAGCACTTGCAAAAGAAACTGAGACAGAAATATATTATATCTATAAAACAGTGGCGTAGGCAGAATTTTATTTTTGGCTGGACACAGGTCCAAGTAAGCAGGCACTTTCACATAGGGTCCTATTGCCTACGTATTTCTTATAGCCAAAAGCAGACTATCGGACTCAATAACAGTAGCAGCTCCTGGCCATAAATTTAGGTAGGTCAGATTCTGTCTCTTAGCGCTAGTTTATGATAAAAATTTTGTAAGCTTTATATCCTAATCGCTGAACACATCAGACACAATTTTGGCAGAATTCTAATGTCCTTACGTTGTTCAGCCTGAGGGTGGCGCTCTAATGATGTTTGACAGACTTTAGTACACACGACAAACACATAAAATGCCATCTTAGAATTGCCTTAATGTAGTATTTATTGCATATGAATGTTGTTTTAGAATATTACAAGTTAGGAGTTCCAGCGAGGAAAACAAAGTTTCTCAGAACAAACACAACAGAACTACTGTATAAAGGCTATTCCCATGAATAATGGGAAGACCCATAGGCCCAGCTGAAGCGGACTGATATCATCTTGGTCTGGAGCGAAGTTAAGGCCTTTGTGAGGTTAACGTGAAAATAAGCGGGGAAGCCAGAAATCTGCCCCAATGGGGTATATGCGTTACTTATTTCCGACTTAAGACTGTATGCTCTAATCTACGCTGACATGGTGCTATTTTACACACAAAGCCTTCAGGAGCTACCAAAGATGAGAATACCTGATGTCCATCGGATATGCTCGTTAACATTAAAAACGTCGGCCACCAAAATGGACAAGGGTTTCAAGTTATATGCTTCCTCATACCTGGACTACGAGGGTATGTAAGCTATGGAATGGAAATGCTGTACAATATGCCACTAGCTAGCTAACATAACCTATTTTAGTATTTTTATGGACGTATGGATCTGCATAATCACAATAACATGTTGTGAATTTTTTCACCAGTATCAAATAAAGACAGGCTGACTGGTGAAGTCAGCATCAGGGCAGCCTATCACAGGTCTATGAGGAAAAACGAGAAGCTACACAGCCTGAGAGTAAACGTTAGGAATGGTGTGGGTGCAGTTTATATAGTGACTATAGTTTTTTAAGCCTTCACTAAACTATGGTTAGTGAAGCAAAATTGTGGCCAATTTGTGGTTACAATGGTTTAACCACAATAACCATTTTTTTTTCCAATTTTTTTTTTTTTTTTTTTTTAGATAATTGCTCTTTATCTCAAAGATAATTGCTCTTTATCTCACAGATCTGACATTGTAACATCAACCATTCTTAACGTTGCGGTGCTTTATTTAACATTAATGAGCGTTATGTTTTGGGGAGTAAATCATGAGTAACTGAAAGGAGCATCTCATTTTGCTCAATAACGTGAATCAGTTTATCATAAGGCTTGTTCGAGATGCATCGACGCTGCGCAGATCGATTGTTTGACATCAAAGTACCACGAGAGCGTTTGGAGAGAAAAACGACTCCTAATGCTTTTGAATCTCTCTCGCGGTACTTTGATAGGACAATATAGGTCTGCGCAGCGTCGATGAATCTCGAAGAAGTCTATCGTAAATGAACGAGAACAACAAACACAATGACAGCTTTTACAAACCAACTCCAAATGTTTTCATACAAGTGTAATATATTAAATGTGATGTATGAATAGTTGCGCCCAGGTGAAAAAAATACTATAGTGTTTTTGAACTATACTAAATTGTAGTATATACTGTACTTATATTATAGTATTTACAACACTTTGTTAATGAATGCTACAGCATACTGTAGTATTATCTATAGTGAACTGAAACTGTAATAAATACTGTAGTATACTTTAGTTTTTATACATGAGGACTGAAGCAACATTCAGTGTGAAACAAGAAGATACTGAGGAACAAACAGGTTTGTTTCATTCTCAAAACTCATTTGATCCTCATTAAAATGTCCAGCTCTACGGAAATGAATGATATTTTTGAAGAATTTCAGAATTGAAGTGTTTTTATTTGACATGGAGCCGGTCAAAACAAGCAGCAACCTCCCTCCGTTTCTCTTGAAGCCAATACAGAAGTGACATAAACTGCAATTCATCGACTGGCCGCTAGGGACAGGCTCCAAAAGACAGCAGGGGCCGTATTCACAAAACATTTTATCTTACCACTAAGAGACAAACTTTTACTAAAGAACAGAGAGAAGTCCTAAGCTCAGAGTAAGGTCAGGGTTGACCACGTTGCTATGCACACTAACTATGCACACAGTGATTGGCTGATGGGGGAGGAGTCTCTGTCAGTGATTTAATCACAGAAATATTGTAGAATGAGGTATCATGTTGCCATATTAAAGTAAAGGTTTTAAAATACAAATGTTTCCATAGTCAAACAAAGATTTTTTAATAAAAATGTTGCCAATAATCAAACAAAGGTTTTAAAATGTGTCTCTAATAAACTAGTATATGTTCAGCTGTCAGACTCTTACATGTCTGCGTCTTGAGCAAATGCAGAATTCAAGCAACAAATTATGTTTTATAACCAAAGTTTGGGAGAAGCGTGTTCAAGTGGTCTATTTAATCAGCTTGAGTGGATGTATACAGACGAGAGCTGACTTACGGTTACAGTGACGGGTAGGTTTAGGAATCAGGGTTGGGTGTAGGCAATCGTTACTGTGATTGACATTACCAATAAAGTGTTTAGAATCGTTTCCAGGGCGGAATTTCAAAAAATCGTCCCCATGGAATTATAAGGTTCTATCTGACATTTTTGTCAAAATTGGGTTATTCACATATTCATATTCTGTGACAACTTATTTACATTATGTGAGGTTTCTTTTTTTTAAGTTTTGTACATTTTGGTACTTTTTTTTTTTTTTAGAAAACAAAAAGGTTCTATCTACAGTCGATCTCTAACTACTATAAGGTTCTATCTGCGTGAGCCATAGAACCACAGTTGAACGCACACATGAGGACCAATCAGGATTAGTGTTCTTTGTCATGTCGCCTCGATAGCAGAAGAGAGAGCAGAAAAACGGTGAAGAGAAGACTAAATAATTTCACACAACGTGACGTTTTTTAGAAACCTCATGATCGACTTTTTTATTTATGATCTTGTCAATGACAGCAGCCCAAATTCCAGGGAATTACAGTCTTATTGTTTGTTTTGCTGTACCTGATTGCTGAGGAGTTGTTTTCAGTGAGACACCACGCTAGCCAGCAGCGCTATTAAGAGGATAGGTCCCTGTTTTGTAGTCTATTTGTTTTATTCCAGCCATGCCATTGTCATACGAGGGACTGTTATGTATATATTAGGTTATGTATGTATTAGTCAACACATTGTTACAACTCTAATTTTATGTTTTAAATCAAATTATAAGTAAACTGTTTCTGTTTCTTGAAAATTATTGCTTTGATTATTTTTTTTGTCAGATAGATCCTTATAATTCCAAGAGAAAAGTGTTTTTTTAGAATCAGAAGGTTCTATCTGCGTTTGACCCGTTACAAAAATCCCCATTTACAAATTTGAGAGGATTTTGATATTGTACATTTACAATACATTTAGGGTCCCTGTCATTTTCATGTTTGAAAGAAACTATAATTTTTGCTATATGGAATGCAAAAACTTTGAACCTCAATATCTCAAAACTGCTCAGAACGCAGATAGAACCTTGTAATTCCAAGGGGACGAAATGTCCTGATATCCATAATTGGAGCTCAACAAACAATTAGTGCTCGAAAAAAAATTACATTTTAATCACAATTATTAAAATCAATTTGAAATTTTATATAGACATGGGCTCATTTTTGGCTGCTAATAACTCAAAATTCAGAAAATCAAAATAAAATCTGGAATGTTTTCCAATAAAGTAAATAAGACCTGTTTTTATCCTTAACAGAACCAAAAAAAAAAAAAAAAAAGAATTATATAATCTAACAAACAAATATGGGTTAAATGAATTGCCTGTGTCATCGTTAGCCGGAATGACATTCTGCAATGTTTATCAGGATTACCATAAAAACCATTCTCAGCATAATTTTCCTTATTTTGTTTCAAACATGAAACAAAATAAGAGACACTGACAAGTTTTTAATAATTTTTTTCATGTAAATTGATTAATTCAGCCAACACTTAATAATAATGATTATTATTATGACAGTTATAGCCATATATTGTATAAAAAAATAAATAAAAAGGACTGTAAAGTAAATGAATGTTTCATAAGCATATTATTTCATGCTACAGTAGGGAAAATACAATAGTTTTTTATACTTTGGACACCAGAATTGACAAGCCATGTCATTGAACAAAACATTTAATAAAACTAATAGTTTTAGACTCATCATCTTCAGATTTGAAATATAACATGGTCAGGCATATGGCTTTTAGCTGCAGTGCATTTTATTTTCCTAAAGAAATTTAATTAAAATACATTTCTAATAAAAACTAAATTCCTAATACTAAATTTTGCAGCTATTTAAAAAAAAAAATTCATTATGACAATAATTAATTTTGACTTTACAGTAAAATGCAAAGTGTCTGCTTACTGTTACTGTTTAAGAACACACCCAGCAGAGGTTAAAAAAAAAACGCCCATAGCTTTCCCTCTCTTAACACTACAAAGACAGTTCACCTATCAAAATAAACCACATAACATGTAGAATGAAGGTGTATTAATGCAAATTTCCCGCCAGTCCTGTATAAACTAAGGCACGCAAAGTTTTTTTTCTAATACAACAATATCATGAGAAGGCGGAGCACAAAAGAACAACAGAGCTATAATGAACACACATGTTCTAGTTATGTGTTTATTAGAGGTTAAATTCAAATCAAACACTGCCAAACAGCCCATACTACTTCTGAATAGGATGTCTACTTCATAAAAAGTATGAAAATATGGAAATATATGGTTCAGATTACTCAAATAAATGCTTTTAAATGGTCAGATATGGAGCTTGGGTGTCATCTAATGAAAAAGTTTAGTACTGCGCCCAAACAAACTCTTACTGAAAGCTCATTTTTGAAATATTTCAACATAAAATTTGGAATGTTGACATTTTTGGCTTTTATTTTCTTGCAGTTTAAGAGTAAAACATGTTTTGTAATATATTATTATATAACCTTTTTTTTATTTCACTTTCATAATTTTTTCAATTCTACAATAGTCTGACAAGTGTCTTCTTTAAAACAAGACAAACCTTAGATCTATATTCCAAAGCATTCTTGAATTACAACCATTTATGTTTGGATAGTGCATTTTCATGTCTATGCGAAAAGGGGTTACAGTCATTTAAACCTGTTTTTCCCCGTTCCTGAAAATCAGAGTGATCAGCCAACTTCAGATAGCCATAACTTTTGTTACAGACAAGCTATGAAAGAAGTAAAAACAGATTCGGAAAGGGCTCGAATTCATCAATACCAGCTTTCATATGGTATTAACCTCACCGTGTGTGATTACATCACATATAAATATGCAATATGTACATTTTGAAGAAAAAACACCTTAGTAGCGTTTTTTTTATTTGAGTATCGCTATATAGAAGCACCTATGCCTAATTTCTAAAACACAGTGGAAACGCCAGTATGGATGAGGAGGATCTTTTTCATTTTAAAAAAGCCATGTTAAAACAAAAACACACTAGTGTAAACAGGGCCTTAGTTAAATAGAGAGAATTTCAAATGTAAATAGAATGTTGAGATGTTAAAAATTTAATAGTAACTAATGCCGTTGTTCAATCAAAAGGAAACTGACAAGATGAGTATCAGGGAGGTGTTAAATTCAGTAATGTTGACCGGAATTAGGAACCAGCCCACAACGAAATAACTACAAAAACTAAGTCAGAATAATGTAGGCCTATCAGTGCCCGGTTTGGGGAGTATGAAAACGCGAGTGGTTTGTTGGCTGGGTATGCGTCACTATGGGTCCCGCCCATTGTAAACTCTGCTTTGTGAATGGTGGTAGGTGTAGTAGCATTGGGTTTGAACTTCAAATTTTGAACATAAATTTGCGATGGTTCCCATGTAGGTTCCCGCATAATAAAAGTGATCTTTCTGTTAATGAGAGACTGACATGCTCACACGTTCTTAGTGTGTTGTCTAGTAAGCGGCTACAAACTCAAATATACATACAACACAACATAAAAAAACAATACCCTAACACGTATTTAAAATTTCTAAGTAAAATGTTTACACAACTGATTCGTCATAAGCCACTTTTTAAGATGAACTTTAAAGGTATGATAAGTAGAACATTGTCTTATGGACTGCGGTAAGCTATTCCAATATTTACTCCCTATTACAGACAATACTTTCTGTCCAAAAGATGTTCGCCTATATAGCACCTCGCAGTCCCCTCTCATGATAGACCTAGTACCAATACTACAATCTGTCCTCTGTTTTATAAATTCATTTAACGGAGATGGAGCCAGTCCATACCAGACCTTATAAATGGAGCAAGCATATTTAAAGCTCTTAACATTTTCAAAACTCAATAGATGTGTTTTTTTTAGAATGTTACAATAATGAAATGACAGGGGTTTTCTATCTAAGACTTTTATCGCCTTTATTATACAATGATTCTACTGTCTTTAAAGTTGTGCCACCTATAAATGACCAGCTATTAAAACAATACTCTATGTGTCAAAAAATCATTGAATATAAATACAACCTGGCTGCACCGACTGTCAAAAATGGCCTAATGTACTTAAAATTCTTTAAATTAAACTTTACAATATTAGACAGCTTTTTCACATGACTTTTAAGTTAAAGCAGAATCCAAAATCACCCCAAGATATGTAAACTCTTTAACAATTTCAAGCTCCTCCCCTCTCAGGAATACCTTTGAATGTGTCATCTCTACTGGTTGTTTTGCAAACATCATACACACAGTTTTTTGTGTTCAATAATAAACCTGATTTGGTAAGCCATTCCTGAATAGCAGAAGTCAAATTAGTTATTAGCATGGGTAAAAATTACTACATCATCTGCATACATCTGAACATTTACATCTTTACATACTCCAGGTAAATCATTAATATAAAGTGAAAATAAAATTGGTCCCAAGATGGAGCCTTGTGGAACCCCCTTGGGGCAAGCAAGGTATGAAGAATTTCAATCTGCACACACCGTTTCCTATTTGAAAGATAAGATTTTATCCAAAATATTGCCTCTTCTGAGAAATTAAAATTCGTTCATTTAGATAAAAGAACCTGATGGTTGTCACATGTTCACCCTGTTTTGGACTTGTGTTTTACCATTTCCTGCAACTAGTTAGTCGCCATGGTTACTGATCACCCCAATCATCACATTCAGCTGTGTTCAGTCATTCTCCTTGTTTCCCTGTGTATATAAGCCCTGTGTTTCCTGTTCAGTATTGTCCAGTATCGTTTGTGTATTGTGTGGTTGTCTCTCCGTTGAACCTGCCTGTGGATTACCTTACATGTGGATTTATTAAAGATTGTTATACTTGATCTTCCTCGTCGTGCGTGCTTATGCTTACAGCCAGCAATTGTAACAGAATACCGGACCCAAACAGTTATACAGATTGCAAAGTGTTTTTGTTTTTTCGTATCAGTGTTTTTTCGTGTTTCACTTTTTCCCATCACTATGTACACACCCGCATTTCTGTTAATCTGCCTTGAGCAGAAGGACCGCTCCCTTGAGGCACATTTGGAAGATTTTCTGTTCCTAGTACCATCTACAACTTTCCTGTATGCCGGCCTCAACACCGCCACCAAAGCGCAGCTGTCCGGGGAAGGTCCTCGAGGGAGCTTCCCTGATTACGTGGATTACAGCCCCACTCCCACTCCAGTGCCCAGCCAGGAACCTCCAGACGGCGTGGAAAGTCAGCGCGATGCCACCGGAGACAGAGAGCCCGCCTCCACCGCGATGCAAGAGCCAGCGATGAGTGGAACGACTGAGTGTAACATCACAGCAGAGCCGGAGCACAGCGTGTCTGACCAGGTGTGCGGGTTGCTGCAACATCAGTCGCCGAGGGAGTCAGTGAGGAACACGAGGGTTTGGAATGGAGTCTTGCCCACACTCCCGCCACTGAGAGTGAGTTCCAGGCGAGCACTAAGGACCTTTGTTTTGAGTTTGGAGAGGATTCTCTGCCTCCTTTAATACCTCCCGAAACTGTCTGTTTTATAATGGATGAACTGGTCCCGCCCAGCCTCCCTCTCCCACCTCCTCTCCAAACCTCTATTCAAGATTTTTTATTTTTCAGTCCCTCTGTTCACCAGCCCTTTCTCCAGCCCTCAACCATGCCTGCTACCCAGCCTTTGCTGTCTCCCATCACTCCCTCAGCTCTACACCAGCCTCCTCTCAGTGGCGTGGCTACACCTGGGGCCTGCTGTGAGCCAGCTTCAGGCGATGAAGATCCTGCGGCTCTGCCCCCGGCCTCAGATCCCATCGTAACACCTCGGCTCATCGTCCTGACTCCTCCGCCGCTGCTCCTTCCCCCCTCGTCTACATCAGAGACCATCGAGCTTTCGGCTCCACTGGACTCCCTCGGACCCTCGACTCCGCCTGGGTCAGACATCGCAACTACATTGCCACAGACTTACGGGTCGTTCAATACTCTCCGACCCTCCACCCCTACAGCTCTGTTTGGCTCCGCCTTCCCTCAGGCTCCGCCTCGGCCCGCAGTCGTTCCAGCTCCACCTCAGCCCTCCGGTACCCTGTTTCCGCCTCGGGGGGCCATCGCTGCGACTCCGTCACAGACTCTGAGACCTTCGGCATCACTCCGCTCCTTCGGCTCTCTGTCTTCGCCCAAGGCTCCACCTCCATCGGCTGCGCTGCTTCCACTCATCACCAAGGTTGCTTGGAGACGCTCACCACCATGGCTCCTCCCTCCAGCAACACCGCCATGGGTCGCCGTCTTCCTTAGATCTAAAAAGACGGCACCAACACACGCACTCCTATCTACACGGATGTAGCCTACAAATCATCCATGCACTTCATTCCGAGCCAATTCTAAGATACATTTGATTAATATTACTGAATGTTATTAAATTGTAAATCAATTCACTTCACCCTCAGCCAATAAGATTCCGTGTAGAATTTCATCAGTCAGTTGTCTATTCTGGTTGAAAGATAACTTCTAACTCCTGAGAACACATATTTAGCAAGAGAACATAACAGGTTTTTTGCAAAGGAACGCAAATATCTTTGCTGCAAATATCATTATTTTTCAAAAGCTTTAAAAAATAATTTTTTGTCCTATCCCAATTTTTTCCACCACCATGCCCATTTCATGTTTATCAGATTGACAGCATTTTCAACACCCTTGGTCTCCCCTGACCCACCTGAAGAAATATTTAGACAGCACATTTTAAAATTTATAACTTTCATAAAACACATTTGTTTACACAAGTACAAATCTGAAATTTTATTTAAATTAAATGTCAAGTACTGTTTGTATTGCATCCTTTAAAACCCATGTTGTCACTCTGAAAAACATGGGATGTCAAAGCCTGTTCCTGGACAACCACTGTTCTGCAGAATAGTTTAACTTCCAGTTTTAATCAAACACACTTGATCCAGCTCATGCAGGATACTGAACTGGAGCACCCTTTGATACCCTTTGATCTCTTGAGCAAAAGCAAACTGAATCAAAGCCAATATTCACCTGAGTGGAAGACCAAATCTCTCAACTGAGCACTGGAAGAAGTAAAGGGTCCTCTCTCACCCTTCAATGTCATCGCTTCTCCTTTTATGCTTCTGAAGCTCCTTCATGACAAGACCGATGTGGCACTCAGGTGATGCTCATTATTAATCACACCACCTTCCTGCTTGCCACACTGACATTCTTTGGCATATGGTTCTTGCACTCACTCCCAGGAATTTTGCAACACAGGGCGCAGGTAGAGACATGTCTATCAGTTCCTAATTACGTTCCTCTTATAAAACTGTTCTTTGCCGCCAAAGCTTACCAAATGCAAAGTCTAGAGTGTTGACAGAATCCTGCCAAAACTGTAAGCGCAGCTAAAAGAAAGACGTAACTGTACACATCAGGAGCATTTACCTTATGCACACAAGTCATTTAGACATTTGCAACAGTTTATTTTTGAAAACATCACTGTAACGCTCAGCCCAAAAGATTGAATTTCATGTGTTAAAATTGGGGTCAGATTATACTGTGTGAAAGGCTATGAGTGTTTAAAAATGAGACAGACAACAGTTGTGAAATGAATAAATAAAGTGTATTTACAACATTCACAAGGAAGCATAGAGTCTATTGGTTCCATACCATAAAGCAGTCCTTAAAGGGATAGTTCATCCAAAAATGAAAATTCAGTCATCATTTACTCCGCCTCAAGTTGTTCCAAACCTGTATGAATTTCTTTGTTCTGTTGAACACAAAGGAAGATATTTGAAAGAATGTTTGTAACCAAGCAGATCTCGCCCACCATTGACTGCCATAGTATTTTTTTTTCCTACTATGGTAGTCAATGGTGGGCGAGATCTGCTTGGTTACAAACATTCTTCCAAATATCATATCCTCCTTTGTGTACGACAGAACAAAGAAATTTATACAAATTTGGAACAACTTGAGGGGGAGTAAATGATGACTGAATTGTCATTTTTAGGTGAAATATCCCTTTAAGAGTCCTAGCGTGCTGAAAGTCCCAATGCAAGTGTCCCAAAGTATATATACAATACAAGTGATAGTCCAAATGCTTTTGTCTGGAAAGGAAAGTCAGAATAAAACTCCCAGTCCAGGATTGGTGATCACCAATCTACTTCCTGATTCCTGTCATGTGATCAGTCACATGACAGGCAGACCCAGACTTATTTAAAAACATATATACATTAAAACATTGAAGAGCAATAAAATGGACTAAAAGACATGTAAACCAATTAAAACTCTATTATACATAAAATCATTGTAATAAATAGGACGGTAAAACATGTCTTTTATGTGACAGTGTCTGGAACAAGAACAAATGTAGGGCGGGGCTTGGTTTTGTCCGTGGGGAACTGATTGGATGGTTGTGGTTTGCTATTGGTGGATCTCATGTGAGTGACAGGTTGCCCCGCCCTCATGCCAGTAAACACATCATCAGAGAAGAGATGTCGCTGCAAGAGGGAGGTTATTTTGATTCAAGATTACAATAAAATGATGTGCATGTATAAATCATTTATAATAAATACTGTGAATTTGATACTGGCAAATTTGATTTCATAGAGACTTTAAGGAACAGTAATTCTAGACACAGTTTTCAGTCCTGCAGTAACAGTGTAGTATTTAGGATACAGAATTACTGAACTTTTAAGAATGTTGTCTTGCTTCTCTCTAACTTATAGTGTTTGTGAGACTGATTAAACACAATGTGTGTGGGAACACCCATGGAAACTAGAAACTTAGCAGCAGTGAGGCTCTTCAGGACCAGGAGTGAGGAGACACGCCTGTTTTGCACACGTCACTCAAACACAAAACCAGGAAAAAAAGAATCACATGAGTTCAGAGAAAAAGAAACTTACGTGTAGTCGAGCTGTTGTGTGTTTCTGTCTCTGTATTCATGCAGTAAAATGGCAGAAGCCAGAATTTCTCAGGATGAGTTCATGTGTCCAGTGTGTCTGGATCTCCTTAAGGATCCAGTGGCCACTTCCTGTGGACACAGTTTCTGCAAGATCTGTATTACAGGCTTCTGGGATCAGGAGGATCAGATGAGAGTCTACAGCTGCCCTCAGTGCAGACAGACCTTCAGTCCAAGACCTGCTTTAGCTAAAAACACCATTCTGGCTGAAATGGTGGAGAAACTGAAGAAGATTAATCTTCCTGCTGACTGTTACGCTGGAGCTGGAGATGTGCAGTGTGACGTCTGTACTGGAAGAAAACACAAAGCAGTCAAGTCCTGTCTGGTGTGTCTGAACTCTTACTGTCAGAATCACCTTGAACAACATGAGAGTTGGTTTAAAGGAAAGAGACACAATCTGACTGAAGCCACTGGACGACTGCAGGAGATGATCTGCCAGAAACACGACAAGATCCTTGAGGTTTTCTGCCGCACTGATCAGAAGTGTATATGTGTGCTGTGTATAATAGATGAACATAAAAACCACGACACTGTATCAGCTGCAGCACAGAGGACAGAGAAACAGGTATGAACTTAAAGGAGTCTCATTATGATCATTTACAGGCTCATCATTTTGTTGATGAACATATCATTACAAAAGTTCACAATGCTGTTGCAGATGAAATATTATGTGGATAACACTGAATAAATATCAGGTTATATACTAATATATTGTCAGGTTATATACTAACTATTAATCACTCAAACCCCTTTATCTAAACCTTTATACTTAACCATCAAAACTCGCCTATCCGCTATGTTTGTATTTTTACACTTTTTATTCATGTTTGTAGTTCTAATCAAATCCTCATCCATTGCACAATAGCAGCCATTAGAGTGTGCGCTGATCTTCACTTCAGATTCTAAACACTAATACAGTAGAAGATCATCTGGGTATCTTTGAAATAGTCATACTACGACTTGTAATTCTAATTTTACAGTAATTCTAATTTTGAATACTATTTAGGACAGATAGTATGCAAATTGAGATGCAGCATGAGTCTTATATGGTGGCATGTTTAGTCATGTGACATGCATGAGCCAGTGAGGTTTGCTGTTATTGATGCGTCACCATATTTGATTTGGGTTCTAGAAACAGAGACATTATTCAGAATATCTTCTTTTGTGTTCTGCAAGAGAAACTCATATAAGTTTGACATGAGGCTGAGTAAACATTGAAAGAATTTACATTTCTGGGTGAACTATCCCTATAAAACTAGGCTTTGATGAAATAATGCTGACACTCATGAATGAACCTATAAACTTATCATAAAAGATCTTTAACCCCGCAATCTCAGCACTTCACTGATATTGGATTCATATCTGTTTACTTGATGATTTATGTGATGTTTCTCCTGTTATTGGTTTGTCCTTTAGCACCAGCTGAAGGAGACGCAGAGGTGGTTCCAGCAGAGGATCCAGCAGAGAGAGAAAGATCTTCAGCAGCTGAGAGAGGCTGTGGAGTCTCATAAGGTGAGTCTGGAGAAGAAGAGAAGTTTGAGAAGTCTCAGTCAGGACTCACTGAAGCCACTGTGTGATTGTGATGTGTGTCCTAACAGCGCTCTGCACAGACAGCAGTGGAGGACAGTGAGAGGATCTTCACTGAGCTCATCCGCTCCATTGAGAGAAGCCGCTCTGAGGCCACACGGCGGATCAGAGATCAGGAAAAGACTGCAGTGAGTCGAGCTGAAGGACGACTGGAGCGACTGGAGCAGGAGATCAATGATCTGAGGAGGAGAGACGCTGAGCTGGAGCAGCTTTCACACACACAGGATCACATCCATTTCCTGCAGGTAACAGAGATCTAGAAGAACAGGATCATAGTGGACTTGAGCAAGAGACTCACAGAGAAACATTTCATGAGAGCAGAATGAGCCGTTGACTGAAGTGTTGATCTGTGTGTTCGGTTATTATATAATCATCAGTCAGACTCTCATCTGATCTTCTTCTTTTGAAAGAGACACACTTACAAATGCAGTTCAGCTTTGGAAAATTTCTGAAACATTTTTCTGAAGGATATACTGAGCTTCCAGAAAGCAACAGTTCAAAACTTCACTAATGTTAATTTATTCATTTATTTTTTGCAACAATGTGAAATCCAAGAACATGATAGTGCCAGTTTCACACAGCTAGATTTCACTTCATCTTTTTATTTTATTGTTTACTACAAATTCTGAGTAATGTTTACCAAAGTCAGATAATCTTTAAACCTGCTGAAACCTTTCATAATAATTTTCAGTAACACATTAATGAATTTGACAGTGAAGTCCTCAAACAGGAAGTGAGGCTGTATATTAGTGATGCTTCAGCATATTTAAACCACAAAACCTGACCTTGGGATCGTGTCCTAAGAGTCCTTATGAATTTCAGAGCCACTAACTGCTCAAAAGTTATAAATAAAATTCTCTACTCGTTGTCTTTGAACTGCTTTTCCTGATCAAATCTACTAAACCCTGTCATGTGACTCCATTGTGTTTCAAGTGTTTTCCTAGAAAGTTCTCATATATTGTAAGTGGCAAACACTAGAACTTACACCTCTAACATGATATAATGAACATGAGAAGAATGAATCTGATGCTGTGAAAGTGCTGGATTGAGGAGAGTTACTAAAGATCAACAAGAGCTGCTCAAATCTGACAGTAGTGCAGGTTATTGGCTGAAGTGTGGAGGTGATGAGCTTTGATTTCTGTTTTCTGTAGAGTTTCCAGTCTCTCTCAGCTCCTCCTGAATTTACAGATGTAAATGACGATTCCTCCAGTTCTCTGTTCTCTTTTGATGGCGTGAGAGAATCTGCCTGTCAGCTGAGAGACAAACTGGAGGATTTCTGCAAAGAGGAGCTGAAGAAGATCTCTGACAGAGGTAAAGTCCTGGAGATTCATCTGCTCTCAGAAATGATCCTCCATCATCTCATATCATGTAGAAGATCATATTAGAAATGTCTTAGGAACGGATGCAGGGATCATTTTCTCTTGACATGATAATCACACTCTTCATGTCTGTTGATTTCCACAGTCACTTTCACCATCATTGTTCACTGGACCAGGAACGACTTCCTACAATGTAAGTCACTAAGAAAATAAGCAGAGAAACTCACTGAGTGTGTTCATGTTCTTCCTGTAGAAGGAGAAAGAAAACATGACAGAAGAGTTTTGAGTTTTCATGTAAATTAGTGTTTTTTTTACGGGGTGTTCAGAGAACATCAGCGGTCAATGGAAGCAATATCTTCAAAAGGTGTTGAGGAGTTCTTGGGAGGCGTTTGTTTAAGCACATAAATGCCAAAGTTTTACGAGATGAAACTTGTAATTTCTTGCAAAATAAATTTGGTAAAACTTTACTTAAAGCCCTTATGTATAATCCATTATTAAGGTATTTATAATGTATATAATACATTATATATTTTCATAAATAATTATAACCAAAGTTAAAATGCATTATAATATTTGCAGATTCTGAAATTGGTTGTTTGTCATGTGTTTTAATGCATTATACTTTCTAAAAGTCAACAATGAAATCCATCTAATTGAGTAATCCACATATAAAGAACAGACCCCAGAACAGACGGTGTTTCATTTCCATCACCACGACTGTTTACTTCAGTGTTTCTGTCAGCTTTCTGTAGCGCAGCTGCTGAACTTCCTGTGAAAACAACTTCTGCGTTTAGAATTCAGACACAATATAACACAATATGTTTTTTCTTGTTTTCCACTGGAAAAAAATATTATGAATGCTTCCTCTTTGCTGATTGGATGCAGTTTGTGATGATCTATGCAATTAAGGTTTCAGTGCCAAATTTTGAAAGCATTTATTTAACACTCATAAATATAATTTTTATTCACTTGGATTTTTTTGATCCTTGAGAAACTAATGATAATATTTAAACTATCCAGTCAAATCTGTTATGTGGTATTCAGTGACATTTATTTTAAATGATATATAGGTGAATAATAATAGTAATCCCACAAAATAAAATATTATTTTACTAAAAAAAGTTCTTTTAATGTTTTTGAAATAAGTCTCTTCTGCTATTTGATCCAAAATACAGTAAAAACAGTAATATTGTGAAATATCACTATGATTTTAAAGAACCATTTTCTTGGGTTGGGTAAAGGACCTAGATGATGGATATAATGATAATTCTTTGCACAGGATATCAGACAGATTGATCATTCCTGATTCCTGTTTTATCTTCATCAGATTCCCATCAGCTCAATCTGGATCTGAACACAGTGAATAAATACCTGCTTCTGTCTGAGAGGAACAGAGTGATTACTGATACCGGCATTTTCAAAGTCCAGCCGTATCCTGATCATCCAGACAGATTTGATCAGTGGTCTCAAGTGTTGAGTAAGGAGAGTGTGTGTGGACGCTGTTACTGGGAGATTGAGTGGAGTGGTGCTGTGTTTGTATCAGTGTCATATAACAGCATCAGCAGGAAGGGAGGGGGTAATGAGTGTGTGTTTGGACGTAATGATCAGTCCTGGAGTTTGATCTGCTCTTCCTCCAGTTACTCATTCAGACACAATAACATACAGACTAAACTCCCTGTAAAGCCCATCAGCAGGAGAATAGGAGTGTTTGTGGATCACAGTGCAGGAACTCTGTCCTTCTACAGCGTCTCTGGAGACACAATGAGCCTCATCCACACAGTCCAGACCACATTCACTCAACCGCTTTATCCTGGGTTTAGTGTTTATACTGGATCAATGAAACTGTGTTGATGAATCCGAATAGACTGTAGAGAGATTCTACCCATAATGCTTTGAGCTCATGATGAATCAGTAACAGTGAGATGTTATAGAGTCTCTTATTTTCTCTTCATTACATTAATACTACAGCTGAACTTCTGTCAGTGAAATAACATGTCAGAATAAATGTGTGTAATGAATCCTCATATAGACAGTGAGATCAGTGTGTGTGTGTGAGTCATGATGAGTGACGGTGTGTATCTGTGCTTTTCTCAAACTCTATTTGTGCAGATGGAAATCAGTCATTCAGTTCTTATTGTAGTGTCACATAATCATTTTTATTATTACTATCAAAATTACCTTTCAATTGAAATGATCACATACAGGATTCATTAAAATGTATTATTCAATAAAAGTCATTTGTTGTAAAAATTTATGAATGTCACTATTAATAAATGTGGAATATATAAACCCAAATCATCTGCTCATACTGTAAACTTGTGATCAGTGAAATTATGAGCACAATTATTATAATCTAATCCAGTTTACTTGAAATAAACCTCCTCCTGAACAGGATTTACAGATCTGATGCTCTGACAACTCTGAGAAAAGATAAAAACAACAAGTATTGAGTGAAAGCATCATCAGTTAAATCCAGATAACTCAGATATGTATTAACTCTGAAATCAGTCCAAATAAATCACATCATTACTATAAATGTCCAGAAGGGTCATTCCACGAAATTGGTGCCTTTTCAACTTTGAAAAATTAAAAAATAAAATAAGTTTAATTTAAAGACAACTTAAAATGACAAGAAATTGTATCGTGCCATCTCAGGCTATACAATTTTGTCATCCCTGTTACAGACATAATCATCACTATATACTACAGTTTTAATTAGAACTATTTAATAGTTTTCACATGTGAGCAGTATTTTTGTCCCTTTTTTTCACTGGGGTTGTTTCAAATTTGGTATTTTTTTAAACAAATCTTATATTTGTCATTCAGATGACCAAAAACATCCTAGTTTTGAAGAGTGATTGTTACAATTGAAAAACTTGGAAGGCCATTTCAAATATTATTTTTTACATTATTTATGAAATTAATGACAGTAACAGGATTGACATAATGGTAACAGGACTGACCAGAATAACAGGGATGACGGGACACACATTCTTCAGCATACACACTACATATTTGCTTACATAATACTGTAAAGTTTCTAACTTTTTAATTTATATTATATAGTTTTGCATTCACTTTGCATAGCTGTATGAGTGAAACATTCAATTTCTAAGAGATCAAGAGCCTCATTTATAAAATGTTGCGCAGAAACCGTCCTAAATTAGATTTTGCGATCATTTCTCAGATGTGCGTACGTGAGATTCATAAAATGAATACACACAGAAAACAAGTGTACACCTCTCTTTCAGATGTGAAATATATAAATCGCAAATAATCTTGAACTTGTGCGCAGCTGAATGGTTTCAGTTCTCCGCGTTGTAAACAACACCTAATTAATGTCATTTACATATAAAAGAGTTATCGTCCAAATCCTTTAACTTAGAATGGCGAGCTGCAAGAATAGCTTAGATTTCCAAAAAACCTGCAGTAATCTGACAAGGAAAAGTGTGTACTGTACATCTGTACATCCCTGATGTGGCGCTAAGCACTTTTCCACGTTTTTATAAATATGAGCGTTGGCATGGATTTAAGCGTACGCACACTCTAAGATCAAATCTGTGCTTATGCACGCTTTATAAATGTTTTAAGGGTACTGTAATTAGACCCATGCATCCATATGTTTTGTCTGTGTCAGTTTGTCCCCTCACAGAACTTAAAATATACACTGCCCGGCCAAAAAAAAAGGTTGTTGTTTGGATTTTAATTGGTAAATACTTAAGAAACTATGAATGGATCATTATTACAGTGATTATTATGTTTCTAGCATGTTATATGTTTGGCAACGGTTCTTTTAACCATAACGGAGTGTGTTGCTTTTTATTTCTTAAACAACCATGTAGGAAGATGTATCATGGCCATATTCCAGGATGACAATGCCAATATTCATCAGGGTTAAAACTGTGAAAAATGGTTCACAGAGCACAAAGAATCATTTTCACACATGAATGGGCCACTGAGTTTAACATCAGTGTAAGTCTTTGGGATGTGCTGGAGGAGACTTTACAGAGTGCTCACCTCTTGCATTTACACATATAAATGTTAAAATCAGTGTGGCTAAGTTTGACACCTAATCTGTCATCCCTGTTACCCACATGTCAAGACCTGTTACTCTGAAAAGTAACAGGGTTGACGGTAACAGGTTTGACAATTTAAAGCTAATTTGCTATTTGCTAGCTAACAGACCAGATCGCAAAAGCACATTCTGTACACTTTAAAGGGATATTACTTGTAGATAATAATTATGTTACATTAAATAAATAAGTGTTTAAATTTATACTTCAAAAATGATCTCCAGTGTATGATTTTTGAGCAATTCTGCAACATGGCTATCAGTTCCTCAATACGTTCCTCTTATAAAATAATTCTTGTCTAGAGTTGATCTCACCAAATGACTTGTACAACCTCTCTGAGTCCATCCATTACAGCACGTGGAAAAGAGTCCTCTTGGCTTGAAAGTACACATAAAAAAACTAGCTCCTGGGAACAGGCAAACTCCAAAAAAAAAAAAATCGAAATCAACTGGTGGTCGATTGAGCAGATGAGACAGTCGTGCATGGAGCCTCTATCGCTTGCAAAACTCCAATTAGTGAGCGTCATGGAATGCTCTGAGACTCCAATTGCAGTTTTATTGGGAAATCCAAAATCAAGCAAATGCCAAGCAAAGGGTCAAAATACTTGCAAAATCCACCAAAAACCAGAAACAAGAATCCAGGGAGAGTGCTCAGATGTGCAGAGTGACAACTACAAAAACTCAATGACAAATGACAGATATGGCATGGTTTAAATCAGGGGTGGGGAACGTTGATCCTGGAGGGCCATTGTCCTGCAGAGTTTAGCTCCAACCCTGAAAAAACCACTCACCTGCCTGTAACTTTAGTAATCCTGAAGACCCTGGTGTGTTTAATTAGGGTTGGAGCTAAACTCTGCAGGACAGTCGCCCTCCAGGATCAACGTTCTTCACCTCTGGTTTAAATAGACAGAAGCTAACAATGAAATGAGTTACTGATGCTGCGTTCACGCCTCCTCGTATTTATCGGAATCTTGAGATGACAACACGTGACGTTATATTCGGAGCTGTTTACGTCCTTGGACTGGGAATTATGCGTTTCCATGGCACCACTATCAATGCCTATGAATCTACAGCGGTCAGGTGGTACATCTGGGAGCTTTCAGAAAACTCCCAGCTTACAAGCTGTAATTACAAGCTCTACGAGGACGTGAATGCTTTTTACAAGCTAGAATCTCATAACTACAGGAATTACGAGGCCGCGTGAACGCACCTTCAATGTAATAATGATGAGTATAGACAAAGGATTATGGGAGTTGAAGTTCATGGCTGAGGGAAGGAGAGTGTCATGGAGTGTCATAGTCACTCCAGCAAGTGACTATGACAGTGAGAGAATCCTGCCAAAACTGTAAGCGCAG
This sequence comes from Ctenopharyngodon idella, assembly GCF_019924925.1. Classification (NCBI taxonomy): domain Eukaryota; kingdom Metazoa; phylum Chordata; class Actinopteri; order Cypriniformes; family Xenocyprididae; genus Ctenopharyngodon; species Ctenopharyngodon idella. The sequence continues at coordinate 21,671,194 of NC_067223.1, forward strand.
CTAAAAGAAAAACTGAACTGTACACATCGGGTTATTTCGGGAGCATTTACCCTATGCATACAACAAGTCATTTACACATTTGCAAGAGTTTATTTTTTACACATACAGATTGGTTTTACACTTTCAAACCATTTTGCAAAATGCTGTTCACAGGCTTGCAATGCCTTTGGCCATATTTTGGTGAAAAATGTAACAAAAGTGTAAGTGTAGAAAAAATGTACGTCAGAACAATACAAATGATATATTTTTTGTTAGCATGAAGTTTTATTTGGTGTTATCATACTTGCATTATGGCAAGTTGTCAACAACAACCAGAAATAATCTTTTTTTACCTAGTTCATCACTTAAAAATATATGTCAAGTATATTGCTTTCACTGTGAATTTTCTGATGTATCAGAGATAATCCGAGATAACACCAAACTTTGATGAAATGTATGTATGAAATCATGTCCATCCATCTCAAGAAATGACTCACAACAACAATAATCCCTATTTATCATTTAAAAGACTAAATATTTCATGATACTCAAAGTGAAAACATTCATGAGGTATTAATGTCAGCATGAAATATAAGTTATAATAGTAATTTTTTCCCAAATTTGATTTCATGGAGACTTTAAGGAACAGTAATTCTGGACACAGTTTTCAGTCCTGCAGTACCTGTGTAGTATTTAGGATACAGAATTATTGAACTTTGAAGGATGTTGTCTTGCTTCTCTCTAACTTATGGTGTTTGTGAGACTGATTAAACACAGTGTGTGTGGGAACACCCATGGAAACTAGAAACTTAGCAGCAGTGAGGCTCTTCAGGACCAGGAATAAGGAAGCTGCTTTACAGACACACCTGTTTTACACACGTCACTCAAACACAAAACCAGGAAACAAGAATCACCTGAGTGTAGTTGAGCTGTTGTGTGTTTGTGTCTCTTTATTCATGCTGTAAAATGGCAGAAGCCAGAATTTCAGTGGATCAGGATGAGTTCATGTGTTCAGTGTGTCTGGATCTCCTGAAGGATCCAGTGGCCATTCCCTGTGGACACAGTTACTGTAAGATCTGTATTACAGGCTTCTGGGATCAGGAGGATCAGATGAGAGTCTACAGCTGTCCTCAGTGCAGACAGACCTTCAGACCAAGACCTGCTTTAGGTAAAAACACCATTTTGGCTGAAATGGTGGAGAAACTGAAGAAGATTAAACTTCCTGCTGACCGTTACGCTGGAGCTGGAGATGTGCAGTGTGACGTCTGTACTGGAAGAAAACACAAAGCCGTCAAGTCCTGTCTGGTGTGTCTGAACTCTTACTGTCAGAATCACCTTGAACAACATGAGAGTTTGTTTAAAGGAAAGAGACACAATCTGACTGAAGCCACCGGACGACTGCAGGAGATGATCTGCCAGAAACACGACAAGATCCTTGAGGTTTTCTGCCGCACTGATCAGAAGTATATATGTGTGCTGTGTATGGATGAACATAAAAACCACAACACTGTATCAGCTGCAGCACAGAGGACAGAGAAACAGGTATGAACTTAAAGACGTCCCATTATGATCATTTACAGGTTCATTATTTTGTTCATGGGGTCTTCTAATATAAAACCTACCTTCTTTAAAACCTGCCTTCCAAAAATCACTGTCTGCTCTGATTGGTCTACTGATTAGAATGTGCTTCAGAATTGTAATGCCCTTTACCATAACTGGCGATGGGAAGGTGGAGGGATGTCGGAAGAATTGTCGTTGGGACGGCACAATGACTGCTGGTATACGTTCGTAATGATGATTGACAGGACTGAAAGATTGGGCTCCTTAATAGGACCCCTTTAAACCACATTCATCATTTACTCATGTTATTCAAAACTGGAGTGACTTTCTTTTTTCCGAGGAACACAAAAGAAGGTATTTTAAGGAATGTCTCATTTGTCCATTGATTGAAAGTCAGTAGGGTCCAAAAGTTTCAATCTTCAAGAAGTACATTAAGATAGCATAAAAGAAATCCATACAACTCCAAGGGGGTAATCTAATGCTGTGTTCTAATTCGTGTACTTATACTATGCCCTAAAATTACTGTTTCTTATTAATTTGAGATGTTACAATTGTCCCCGGTCTCCCCTACATACCTTTGACTGTAGCAGAAGAGTAGGCAAGTTTTGGGACATACACTACTTCATCATAATTACATCTTTAATGGACAGCTCTGTCAGAGTTACACACATCTTGTCACCATTTATAGTGCCCTGTTAATCATCTTGTCACAGTTAAAATCCTCCACATTCAGTTTAATTTAATTTCCTACCATTTCAGAGAGAAATCTAGTAGCAGGTTGATCTGCCAATCATGGGTCTTTCATGCGGAGAACTCTTCTCATGTTTGCATCATGATGTATCTAGAAGTTAATGACCAAATGTATCATTACACAAGTTCGCAATGCTGTTGCAGATGAAATATTATGTGGATAGCAGTGAATAAATATCAGGTTATATACTAATATATCGTCAGGTTATATACTAATTATTAATCACTTAATCTCCTTTATCTAAACCTCTCTACTTAACCATCAGACTCGCCCATCCGCCATGTTTGTAGTTTTTTAACACTTTTTATTCATGTTTGTAGTTCTAATCAAATCCTCATCCAACGCACAATGGGTTGTCACTTCGGATTCTAAACAGTAATAGTAGACCATCAGGTTATCTTTGAAATAATCATACTACGGCTTGGGACACAGTAATTCTAATTGTGAATATTATTTAGGACAGATAGTTTGCAAATTGAGATGCAGCATGAAGCGATAGGAAAAATCAAATATGGTGGCATGTTTCTGAATGCTGACAAGAGCATCGGAGCTGTAGTGCTGAGTTTGACACTATAGATCATAAAATACTCTTAGATCGACTACAGAATTACACTGGTATTCAAGGACAGGCATTAAGGTGATTTAGATCATATCTATCAGACCGTTACCATTTTGCCTATTTAAACGGGGAAAAATCTAAGATAACGCCATTGAGTTATGGAGTGCGCAAAGATCTGTGTTAGAAAACATGGAATTAGTTTCCATTGCCAATGATACTCAGTTATATATTTCATCACGACCAGATTAAATCTCCAAATTATCCAAATTGACAGAGTGTGTTAAAGATGTAAAACATTGGATGACTAGTAGTTTTCTTCTATTAAATTCAAATAAGACTGAGGTATTACTTATTGGACCAAAAACTTGTACACAGAATCTCTTAGACTACAATTTGCATCTAGAAAGATGTACTGTTACTCCATCCTCGACAGTTAAAACCTGTTAACTGTCGCCCCCACTTTTTTTTATAGACATGAAAATTCACTATCCAAACTTAAATGGTTGTAATTCAAGAATACTTTGGAATATAGACATAAGGTTGGTCTTGTTTTAAAGATGATTGTAGAAGTGAAAAAACTTATGTAAGTGAAACAGAAAAAAAGTTATAGAAGTTTAAGTTTATGAAAATATAAAATGTAAAAATATAATATTTTATATAAAATATATATTTTACAAAACAAGATTTACTCTAAAACTGCAAGGAAATCAAAGCCAAAAATCTGAACAAGTTGTGGTCCAAATTTCAGGTTGATATCTCAAAAAATGAGCTTTCAGTAAGATTTTGTTTGGGCGCAGTACCACACTTTTTCACTAGATGACAACCAAGCTCCATTACTGACCATATAAGGGCGCCTCCATTTCCATATATGGTTTGAGTGATCTGAACCATATATTTCAATTATTTTCATACAATTTATGAAGTAGACATCCTATATAGAAGTAGTATGGGAAGTTTGGCAGAATTTGATATGAATTCAGCTTCTAATAAACATAAAAACAACATGTATGTGGGTTATAGATTGCTGCCACAATCATAAATGCATTTTTTTTTTCTATTAAAAACATTTTCAGACCTTTTTTTCTCAAAAAATTGAATGGATGTTATCTTTTGAACTCTTGGCTTGAAAACAAACATGTTTCAACCAATCTTTAATGATTTTTCATGTTCATCGCTATTTCAAAATAAAGGTCTGAACATGCCTTATGAGTATGAAAATATGCTTGTTGCAAATTGATAAATTACTGCTCCTCTGTAATGTTTTTTGAAAAGTCACCATATATGAAAACTAGAGATTCTAAGCTTTCAAATGATATATAGTTCGTCAAGATTAGTTTAGGTTTAGTATAGGATATTACTGTTTTAAATATGTAATGGCTGTGGGCCCACCGGTGGGCCAGTGACAGTTAACAGGTTAAAGACCTGGGTGTTATATTAGACCGCAACTTGTCCTTCGAAAATCATATTTCATATGTTACAAAAACAGCTTTCTTCCACCTCAGAAACATTGTTACCTATTAAGTTCTGTATCGATTATAAAGTATTGCTAATGACCTATAAAGGACTAAATGATTTAGCTCCTGTGTACTTAACCGATCTTCTATCGCCCAACAATCCTTCACACTCTTTAAGATCACAAAACTCTGATGCTTTGAAACGATATGTATTGTGAAAAGCGCTATACAAATAAATGTGAATTGAATTGAATAGTCATGTGATATGCATGAGCCAATGAGGTTTGCTGTTATTGATGCGTCACCATATTTGATTTGAGTTCTAGAAACAGAGACATTATTCCGAATATCTTCTTTTGTGTTCTGCAAGAGAAAATCATACAAGTTTGGAAAGACATGAGGATGAGTAAACAATGAAAGAATTTACATTTCTGGGTGAACTATCCCTATAAAACTAGACATTGATGAAATAATTCTGGCACTTATGACTGAACCTATAATCTTATCATGAAAGACCTTTAACCCCTCAATCTCAGCACTTCACTGATACTGGATTCATATCTGTTTACTTTGTGATTTATGTGATGTTTCTCCTGTTATTGGTTTGTCCTTTAGCACCAGCTGAAGGAGACGCAGAGGTCGTTCCAGCAGAGGATCCAGCAGAGAGAGAAAGATCTTCAGCAGCTGAGAGAGGCTGTGGAGTCTCATAAGGTGAGTCTGGAGAAGAAGAGAAGTTTGAGAAGTCTCAGTCAGGACTCACTGAAGCCACTGTGTGATTGTGATGTGTGTCCTAACAGCGCTCTGCACAGACAGCAGTGGAGGACAGTGAGAGGATCTTCACTGAGCTCATCCGCTCCATTGAGAGAAGCCGCTCTGAGGCCACACAGCGGATCAGAGATCAGGAAAAGACTGCAGTGAGTCGAGCTGAAGGACGACTGGAGCGACTGGAGCAGGAGATCAATGATCTGAGGAGGAGAGACGCTGAGCTGGAGCAGCTTTCACACACACAGGATCACATCCATTTCCTGCAGGTAACAGAGATCTAGAAGAACAGGATCATAGTGGACTTGAGCAAGAGACTCACAGAGAAACATTTCATGAGAGCAGAATGAGCCGTTGACTGAAGTGTTGATCTGTGTGTTCGGTTATTATATAATCATCAGTCAGACTCTCATCTGATCTTCTTCTTTTGAAAGAGACGCACTTACAAATGCAGTTCAGCTCTGGAAATCTCTTCGGAAACTTTTTTCTGAAAGATATATTGAGCTTCCAGACGACAACAGTTCAAAACTTCACTAATATTTAAACTTTTTTTTTTTCTTTTCTTTTCTTTTACAACTATGTAAAATCAATGAACATGATGGTACCAGTTTCACCCAGCTAGATTTCCCATCCTCTTTTTACTTATATTTTTATTTGAATGTTTACCAAAGCTAGATAATCTTCAAACCTGCTGAAACCTTTTATAATAATTTTCAGTAACACATTAATGAATTTGACAGTGAAGTCCTCAAACAGGAAGTGAGGCTGTATATTAGCGATGCTTCAGCGTATTTAAACCACAAAACCTGACCTTGGGATCGTGTCCTAAGAGTCCTTGTGAATTTCAGAGCCACTAACTGCTCAAAAGTTATAAATAATGGTCAATCTACTCATTGCCTTTGAACTGCTTTTCCTGATCAAATCTACTCAACCCTGTCATGTGACTCCATTGATGCTCTTGATCTGTTACATTTATGTTATTGCCAGATGTTTGATCATCAAGTGTTTTCCTAGAAAGTTCACATATATTGTAAGTGTCAAACACTAGATCTTACAGCTCTAACATGATATAATGAACATGAGAAGAATGAAGCTGATGCTGTGAAAGTGCTGGATTGAGGAGAGTTACTAAAGATCAACAAGAGCTGCTCAAATCTGACAGTAGTGCAGGTTATTGTCTGAAGTGTGGAGGTGATGAGCTTTGATTTCTGTTTTCTGTAGAGTTTCCAGTCTCTCTTAGCTCCTCCTGAATCTACAGACGTAAATGATGATCCCTTCAGTTCTCTCTCCTCTTTTGATGGCGTGAGAGAATCTGTCCGTCAGCTGAGAGACAAACTGGAGGATTTCTGCAAAGAGGAGCTGAAGAAGATCTCTGACAGAGGTAAAGTCCTGGAGATTCATCTGCTCTCAGAAATGATCCTCCATCATCTCATATCATGTAGAAGATCATATTAGAAATGTCTTAGGAACGGATGCAGGGATCATTTTCTCTTGTCATGATAATCACACTCTTCATGTCTGTTGATTTCCACAGTCACTTTCACCAACATTGTTCCCAGAACCAGGAACGACTTCCTACAATGTAAGTCACTAAGAAAACAAGCAGAGAAACTCAAAGCGTGTTCATGTTCTTCCTGTAGAAGGAAGCAATATCTTCAAAAGGTGTTGAGGAGTTCTTGGAGGCGTTTAAGCACATAAAAGCCGAAGATTTACAAGATGAAACTTGTAATTACTTGCAAAAGGAATTTTGGTAACACTTAAAGCCCTTATGTATATAGCATCATAAAGGTATTTATAATGTATATAATACATTATATCTTTTCATAAATAATTATAACCCAAAGTTAAAATGCATTATAAATTGGTTGTTTGTCATGTGTTTTAATGCATTATACTGTAGGGGAATTTTACAGTTAAAGACCCAAAAGAAAAGATAAGATAAATAAAGACCTGGAGTCAGCGTTTAAAAAAAACAACAACAAAAAAAAAAAACAATAAATTGTAGAAAATTTTACTGAAGAATAGTTTGCAGTTTCATCAGCAGAAGCCAGCTTCAGGTCTCACGAGGAGTTCGTAGGCCACTCTGCATACATTCACATTTCCACAACAATTATATTCAGAGTCAACTAACTACGTCATTACTTCAGGTTGAATAATTCTGATTGGCTAAGAAAAATAGACAAATTTGGTAATCTTCCACACATGGACAGATAGTCAGAAGCATATCTCCATTCGTCATGATGCTGACGAGGAGACCCTGGATTTTAGGTACCGGATGTCCTTTTGGGGTCATGACATGGCGTCTGCTGGTCTCAAGCAGAGTGCCAGTTGTCCACCAGTACAAAGGACCTGCACAGAACACTTTGCGCACATACACAGATACACATGATTCACAGCTTCGTCAAGGTTGAAGTTGATCTGAGCTCGGCTCTGAGCAGGAAACTTTCCCAAAACATACTGATAACATGTTCTTTTCTCTCAGTGAGAGGTACAGACAATATTCAAAATTATTCTAGTGTTTGAAAAGGAAAAGAAATGCTTTCACATACGTTGAAGAAGTCATTCAAATAATAAATGTAAATAATAAATAAAAAGACAAATGTTGATTAATAACTTAAAAGATATATTGAAGCGGCAGTGGATTCCAGAATCCACCCCTTCAATACTTTTTAAAAGTCAACAATGAAATCCAGCTAATTGAGTAATCCACATATAAAGAACAGACCCCAGAACAGACTGTTTCATTTCCATCACCACGACTGTTTACTTCAGTGTTTCTGTCAGCTTTCTGTAGCGCAGCTGCTGAACTTCCAGTGAAAACAGGATTTTTTTTTTTTTTATGAATGTTTGCTGATTGGCAAATCTGTTATGTAGCATTCAGTGACATTTATTTTAAATTATATATAGGTGAATAATAATAGTAATCACACAAAATGAAATATTATAAATAATATATCTATATAATATATCTTGACATATATATCATGACATAAAAAGTTTGGGGTTGGTAATTTTTTTTTAATGTTTTTGAAATAAGTCTCTTCTGGTATTTGATCCAAAATACAGTAAAAACAAGTAATATTGTGAAATATCACTATGATATTAATGAACCATTTTCTTGGGTTGGGTAAAGGACCTAGATGATGGATAATGATATTCCTGATTCTGATGTGTTTTCTCTCCATCAGATTCCCATCAGTTCACTCTGGATCTGAACACAGTGAATAAAAACCTCCATCTGTCTGAGAGGAACAGAATGATTACATTCACAAAGCCTCAGTCATATCCTGATCATCCAGACAGATTTGATGGTGTGTATCCTCAGGTGTTGTGTAGAGAGAGTGTGTGTGGACGCTGTTACTGGGAGATTGAGAGGAGTGGTGATGTGTTTGTATCAGTGTCATATAAGAGCATCAGCAGGAAGGGACGGGGTAAAGAGTGTTTGTTTGGACGTAATGATCAGTCCTGGGGTTTGTACTGCTCTCCCTCCAGTTACTCACTCTATCACAATAACATAGAGACTAAACTCCCTGTAAAGCCCATCATCAGGAGAATAGGAGTGTTTGTGGATCACAGTGCAGGAACTTTGTCCTTCTACAGCGTCTCTGGAGACACAATGAGCCTCATGCACACAGTCCAGACCACATTCACTCAACCGCTCTATCCTGGGTTTTTTGTTGGTTCTGGATCATCAGTGAAACTGTGTTGATGAATCAGAATAGACTGAAGATGATGAAGTGTAACATTTCAATTGAGGATGTCAAACACTCTCATGAGCTTCTTCTGCATCGAGCAGCACGTTTATAGATGAGTGACCCATGTGAGCTACACGATGATGACCTTTGACCTTCCTGAAAGATGAGCCAATCTCACTAGATCAGGGGTTTTCAACGTGTTTGGACACGCGCCCCCTACATTTATCTAATTTTACACGCGCTCCCCAAGTTTCTCAAAACATACTGATAAGTTGTACTTTTCTCTCAGGTACAAATGAAAAGGAAAATAAATGCTTTAACATAAGTTGAAGAAGTCATTCAAATAATTTAATATTTAGAAAGATAAGTGTTGATTAATGCGGATAGAACCTTCTAATTCTAAAAAATACTTTTCGCTTGGATTATAAGGTTCTATCTGCCAAAAAATGTAAAATGAATTGAAGCAATAATTTTCAAAAAACATAAGCAGTTTTCTTATAATTTGTTTTAGAACATAAAATTAGTGTTGTAACAATGTTGACATACATGAGAAAGTTAAATTTAATGGTTTTTATTACATTTATTTCATATTTTAAATGAATATGTTCAAGTTAAGCATAAAAAGCAGTGCTAAATCTTTTGTCCAGTGCAGATGTTAAATTTAGGTAGAAATATGATGGGTAATTTAACACTTTATTGCAGGAACCATTTAAGTTTCCTTTTGTTTAGACAGAAAGCAGCTACTGTAATACATCTGAGCAGGACTTTATTCCACAGAAAGTGGGACATGTACAATGGCTTTCTCTCTAGACATCAGTATGGCTGAAATAACATGCTAACGTTTATTGTTGTAATTAAGACCCCATCAATTAAATTATTGACCACTTGACCTTTAAGCTTAAAATAGCTTAATATTGTAAAATGTAAGACATTTTAAGACTAAAAAAATGCAAGAAAACAGACAATTCTTCAGCAAAGGTGTTTAACAAAGTTTAATAAACATTGAAAAATGTTTCACTGACTATATATAATTCAAAATATTTCACATTTAAAATATTTAAATTACTTCAACTATGCAACAACTCAGTTTTTACCAACAATGTAAAATTTAACATTTCATCTCACTTAATCTAGTATACATTTTAATCCAGTGTGCCATAGCGTAGAGCTTTATATCTACATAGTACATACAGCTCAGCACAAGTACACAGGATGGATCAAGGTTAAAACATAACTTAATATATACATAACATTCCCTCATATGACAATGGCATGACTGAAATAAAACAAATAGACTACAAAACCCGGATCTATACTCTTATTAGCGCTGCTGGCTAACGTTAGCATGGTGTCTAAGTGAAAATAACTCCTCAGCAAAACACACAAAAAGACTGTAATTCCCTGGAATTTGGGCTGTTGTCATTGACAAGATCATAAATAAAGTAGTCGATCATGAGGTTTTTAATAAACATCACGTTGTGTGAAATTATTTAGATTTCTCTTCACCGATTTAGCGTTTTTCTGTGCTCTCTTCCGCTATCGCGGCGACATGACAAAGAACGCTGATCCTGATTGGTCCTTGTGTTTGCATTCGGAGTGCTGATTGGCTCACGCAGATAGAACCAAGTTAGAGTTTGACTGTAGATAGAACATAATGTAAATAAGTTGTCACAGAATATGAGAATAACTCAATTTTGACAAAAATGTCAGCTAGAACCTTATAATTCCAAAGGGGACGATATATTGAAGCAGCAGTGGATTCCAGTGTGATTACTGTTTAACAATCATTTGAAACGTGGCAAACTGGCAGCTCCAGTAGTATTGAATATTTATGTTGAACTTATATTTAAAAGTAAGGACATAAAAAAACTCTTACTGAGAGGACAGCAGGAGTCGCCGTAATGGCAGGCTGTAGCTCCATTTCCAGCCGGACTGCATAATCCTTGTCCAACATCTGCTCCAGAAGCGTCTGGTCGTCGACGTTTAGACGAGTCACCAAGATGTCTCGCACCACTCGAAACTCACCACAGTTATTTAAATACTCATTTTCAATACGGAAATAGTTCCACACCAAACATCTAGAGGGACAAAAAAATGCAAAGAGAGAGAGAGTTCACCATGTGTTTAACCTCTCCCTCAAGTGTGACAGCTTGAGCACCCTTGCATCGTAAACACTTCTAGGAAAGCCAATGCACGAATCCCAAAATCACCCTTTCCCTTCCACTTCTGCTTGCAAGACTATTGAATGCCACCCTTTTCTATTGAAAAAGACCTGAGGATTCACAGTGACGGCAATTTTGGGGATTTGGCTTCCATCTATTGCACCAACACATTGTGGTCCTCTCCACCGTTGTTCTGGGAGTTTTGTGTCCTTACATTATGATGTTTCTTTTTCATTGTGTTTATGTTCTACAACAGGGTTTCCAAAATGGGGCTTCGTGAGTTCATGAAAAGCTAATTAAAGCGCCCATATTAGCCCTTTTACAAAGTCTTGAATTAGTTTTTTGTGACCTGTCCACGCTGCACAATGATGTCCCATTCACGTCTGTTGTTAAGGCAAATACTCCAGCGTTTTGAGCAGTGAGTGATTCTGACTGCCTTCGTCACTGTTTGCCTTCGTCAGTGTAAAATAATAGCGATTATATTAAAAACATTGAAGATCATCAGATGATAATTATCAAGTAGCTTAATTGATTGATTGATTGATTGATAGACTCCAGTTCAAATTTTTTATTATGAAAAATATTCAATAATTTCACTGTAATTTACTGTACTGTCACTAAATTCAGTTCACACTACAACTACGACACTTAGTTTTTATAAAAAATGCTTTTGCATAATTTGTATAGATTTTATTTTGAAAAATACTCAACTTCACTGTTAATAAAAACAATATTTAATAACTTCACTGCAACACACTGTGATTTTCACACATCACTGCTGCCCTGATGGTTATACTACAACACTAATTTTTGGGAAATTGTGCTTTTGCATTAATATTATTTATTTATGTATTATGTATTTATTTATTCCTCTTCATTTGCTTTTGTACAAGACCAAGGGAAATCTTTGCTTGGTATTTGTGCTGCTGTCATTCCAAGGCATTGAATGTGAAACCATCTTGCACAAGTTCCACACTAAATCTATAAGGGGAAAAATATGTAAAATATATTAAGAAAATGTTTGCTTTAGCAATCCTGTAATGCATGAATGTATTAGAATTTTAATTACTTTTAAGTTACCAATGGAATTTCACTCCAAATGTTTTACAAATGATCCACTACATTATCTACTGTCCAGTTTAAAACAATTAAAGTATAAATCTCACCCAAACAGCATCCACAGTTTTTGGCAGGTCTTCATTTCCATAGAAGGAACAGAATTCAATGTTTGGAACTAGAAAAAAACAAGTTTGTAAGAAGTATACATAAATTTAGTTTGATGTTTGAGAAAATATGAGGGGTCACTAACTTGATCAATTCTTTCACTGTTTAACATTTTTACTTAACTGTACCGTAAAATTGTCCTATGGTGTGACATAGCAAAAATTAAGAAAAAAAAACTCTAAATAAAATCCAAATAGCATGAAAGAGATTTATATTTATTGTTAGACACTTATTTTCATATAGTGCTATTTATTTAAAGGGGTGGTATAATTTCACTTTTACAGGATGTAAAATAAGTCCCCAGAGTGTGTATGTGAAGTTTTAGCTCAAAATACCCTACAGATCATTTTTTATAGCATGTTAAACTTGGAGCATTTTTGCTCAACCTCAAAAAGTGACGTATTAGTGCGTGTCCCTTTAAATGCAAATGAGCTGCTGCGTTCAAAAGGGGGCGGAGTTTCAGAAGCTCATTTTAGCACTAGTGATGGGAAGTTCGGTTCTTTTCCGCGAACCGGTTCTTTTGGACAGTTCGTTTCAATAAACCGGTTAAAAAAAAACGGTTCATCGTTTCTTTTACGCTCTGACATAGTGACGTCATCCGCAATGACGTAATGACGTCGTCTAAAGCGGGCCGGGAAAAACACTTAACACATTCAAATATATAAAGTCAGTAATCATAACATCAGTCAACTAAAACGTCATTATAATCTGAAACGTTTCTTACAATTTAGTTTTGCATCTAAAGCATCCAAACACACAGGCAGTGATGTGCAAACGAAGTTTTACAGTTATAAATTAGTCGTCATCAGGGCAGAAACCATGATCCTCTTACTATACATAATCCATTATGATTTATTTGTAATTAAATAAACGTACGTTTCGCCAGCGCCCCTCATTCAAGTCCTCTTATAGCAACAGTTGCCCTACTAGTTCGGTTAAGACGACAGTGCTGTGATAGATCACACGCTAAATGTTTAGTTTGATAGTTTTACAAACTTAATTCCAATCTTTTAAAAAAAATTAACATGAAAGCACAACTGCACAACTTTTGTTGTAATGGTTTTTAAATAACATTAATATAGAAAAAGAAATTTGTAGAACTGTTTCTGAACATTAGTTTAATCTGTGTACAAAATATTTATGTTCATGTTGCATGTAGTTTCTTATGTACAGTATATATTTTTGTATGCTATTAATTTTAATTTGTATATTGAATTGTCGGTAACACTTTACATTAAGGTTCCCTTTGTAAAGGGTTTATAAAGGTGTTCATTAATGAGTAATAACTCATTTACAGATGCATAATAAATCATTTATAACCAGTTATAAATACATGAATAAAAAGGCTGGCTTTTACTCAATACTTGCCAAATAGTGAGCCAATTTTAACTCACAAGTTATAAATGCTTAATAAATGTATTTATTAATACTTTTTTCTCCCCTCAAAACCAGATTCAGGATTATCATAATGTTAATTGTTATATGCAATTGTTGACTGTTATAGTGAGGCCAAAGGGTGCTGTATTGTTTTTTTTCCCCTCATTATCCTAATATGTCTTGTCTTTTCGTGCATGCTGATGCTGGTCATGATGCTTAACCACAGCAATTCATAAAAGTTTTAGATGTATTGGTCCATCTTTATATCCTCCAAAACACTAAATGCAAAAAGGGTGATTGACTTGTTTATTCATGATATTTTATTAATGAATCAATTTCTTCCAATAGTAGTTGTACCAGTGAACCTCAGGGTGGACACCAGTGAACCATTTATCGATGAGCTAGAAACATTAGCAATCTGTGAAAGTGTGCTTGAATACAAAATGGGCACCCATGAATCATTTATTTTTTAAGTTTATGTCTTTACTGCATAGGATAGTATAGGTGTGATAGGAAAGGAGAGAAGGGAATATGATTAGCAAAGGACCTCAAGCAGGGATTCAGACTTGGATTATCTGAAGTGAAAGTGCGCTGTATTGGAGAGCTTGCCCACAAGCCTGTGGCTCTGACATGAACCATTTATTTATGAGCTATTAACAATAATAACCTGTTAATCAGTACCTGTAAAGTGGACATCTGTGAACCATTTATTCATGATTACAAATGTTAGTAACCTGTTAAAGTGAACCTTAAAATTGACATTTGTGAACCATTTATTAATAAGTTATACACATTAATAACCTCTGAAAGTGTATCAATGTAAAGTGGACACTTGTGAACCATTTATTCATGAGTTATAAATGTTAGTAACTGGTGAATAGGAACATTAATGTAAAGTGAAGACCTGTGAACCATTTATTAATGAGTAATAAATGTTAGTAACTGGTGAATAGGAACATTAATGTAAAGTGAAGACCTGTGAACCATTTATTAATGAGTAATAAATGTTAGTAACTGGTGAATAGGAACATTAATGTAAAGTGAAGACCTGTGAACCATTTATTAATGAGTTATAAATGTTAGTAACTGGTGAATAGGAACCTTAATGTAAAGTGAAGACCTGTGAACCATTTATTCATGAGTTATACATGTTAGTAACTGGTGAATAGGAACATTAATGTAAAGTGAAGACCTGTGAACCATTTATTAATGAGTTGAAAACATTAATAACCTCTGAAAGTGAACCTTAATGTAAAGTGGACATTTATTAATAATTTATAAATGTTAGTAACTGGTGAATAGGAACCTTAATATAAAGTGAACACATGTGAACCATTTATTAATGAGTCAAAAATATTAATAACTTCTGAAAGTGAACCTTATTGTGAAGTGAAGACCTGTGAACCATTTATTCATGAGTTATAAATGTTAGTAACTGATGAATAGGAACCTTAATGTAAAGTGAAGACCTGTGAACCATTTATTCAAACATTAGTAACCTGTGGAAGTGTACTTAAATGCAAAGCGAAGACGAATAGATCATTGAGTAACAAGTTTAATATTCATGACTCTTGTTGGAAAATCACCAACAGTTTTACCAAATTGATTTACTAATAAAACTGAAGCAAGTTAAGTTTTCTTTAGTACAAATTTTAATAAAACTAACGTTTGTAAAATAAACAATACAACTGGGTGGTAAATACTGCAGAGAAACAAAATACAGGAACATTATGGTGCTCTTAACAACTTAACCTAGTTTTCGATGTAGAGCTCCTCAAAAACTTGGTGTACTTTTAAAATGTTGTTAAATAAAAACAAACCTTGAACAGAAATGTAAAGGAAATCTACAAATATGGAGCTCCTTGGAAATACAGAACACATAGTGCTGTTAATAGAAATACTGAATGGAACAAGTTTAAGTTTAGAATGTTTTGAATAGAAATTAAAACAAAACAAAACAAAGAAAACGCTGCAAATGCAGATATACATATGCACTATGGAAGAAAATTAAGTGCACTTAACAAATACAAATAATCCCTGTAGCCAAAAAAAAGAAAAAAAAAGAAAAGAAAAAAAAAAAAGGAAATTTGAATGAAAAAGAAAATAGTCTTGAAGACCTACATCAAACTTTGTTTTTTTTTCACTTGGCCCTCCCAATGGGAAGAAGTCCCCCCTCTGCTTTCATTCCTTCTACCTTTTCTTTTAGGTCCCCCTCGATAACAGCCTGGCAACGTTTTGCGAAGTTTAGCACAGTTTCCTTTCGTGGTGCACTGTCAGCTAAATCTTTAAACAGGTCAGGGGCAGCAATTGCCACTTCTCCAATTGCTGCAGTTGAAACCACCGTATTTCTGTCAACTCTGTGTTTATCGAATGCCTTAGACATAACACCAACTTTCTTGAAAGTCTTCAGGATTGAAGTGTAACGCTGAACCGCGTCTTGCTGTACTAACTGCAAAAAGAAAAAAGAAGAATATGATAAATTAAAAGATAGATTATGGAAGGTAGATTGTTAGATAAACAGAAAGAGAACAGAGAAAAAGGGATTATGAGTATTGAATGTTTTATTATTTAATGGTATGCAGAAAATATTCTTACTAAATATTCATTGTTTCAAATTTCTAGAAGTTTTTCAAAAGCAGCATGAAAGCTCTATGGGAAGCCCTAAATTTCATTATCAAAAGTATAATCATAAATTTAAATAAAATAATTGTATTTTGGCGTGATTTTTGAATCAGAGAAAACTAATTGAACTTGATTTTTGAATTATTTTCCAATTATCCAAAAGGGGAACCTCTATGCCAACATGCCGTACGTGAACAACGCTTGAGATTGTATTCCTAGGCCCAGTTTATGCCTCTCTACAAATATGGAGCTCCTCAAAAACAAATGTGGAGGATCACTGTAAAATGTGCCACTTTATGATTGGACCTTGGTCAATTAAAATAAATAAATAACCAGCAACATTGGATAGACTGCCAAGACAGCTGCCTGCTGCATCTCTCTGTAAGAAGTCTTCCCATTTTACTACAATTTGACCCTAATCACCAAAATCAGTTTTAAAATTTAGGCCTACCATAAAAATGAGAATATAAAAATAAAAAGAAGAAGCAACAAAGACTAAATATTATTTATCAGAATCTTTAGTTGTAGTATTTACTCCTGTATGTGTATTGTTAATAAATTTCATTAATTTTATTACAATTTTGTCTTCCATGTGTTGACAATTAAATGCTCTATTTGTTGTCTGAATTCTCACAAGTCTTTCAGATAAATCCACTGACAAACCTCCTCCAGTTTATATTAACTTTAATTTATATAACAGCCCTTTCTAGGCATGTTCTCATATTGTTAAAGTGGAATTCCCCTGAGTTAAAGGGGGAGGGCTCATCTGATACATTTGATGACTTCAGTACCAAGCAATACATGTATAACATAATAATACTGTTGCTGCTGTAACTTACTGCGCCGCATACTCTTCAAGAACAATTTACTCTTGTATCTTTTCTTCATCTTCTTTATATCTTTTTTTTTTTTTTTTGAGGAGGATGGTGTGGAAGATGATGTGGTGGAAGAAGTGGAGTTGTATCATCAGTTGAAGAGTCACTGTCTTCCACAGTGATTGGTTCTCCTTTTTTGGGTTTCTCCTCTTTTGGTTTAGCTGAGAGACAAAAAGCACAGATACCAACAAATACAATTAACCACAAGCGATGGACAATATTGCTATCACTTTCATTAGGGTTAAGTATATTGGTTACACTTTAGTATAAGGAACACATATAAACTATTATTAACTACGACTTTTCCCTCAAAAACTCCTAATTTACTGCTTATTAATAGTTAGTAAGGTAGTTGTTAAGTTTAGGTATTGGGTAGGATTAAGGGATGTAGAATAAGGTCATGCAGAACAAGGCATTAATATGTGCTTAATAAGTACTAATAAATAGCCATTACTCTAGTAATATGCATGCTAATAAGCACCTACTTAAAAGACCCTAAAATAAAGTGTTACCAGTATATCAGCCTGTTTTGAAATAAGAACATCCTTCTCCAATATGTTATAGTAACTAGTACACATTGACAATTTCATGATTGTGTTGCTTTTTAAGATTGATGGCTGTATTTCAAAATTAAATGTTAGCATTGATACTGGAAATAGTTTTAATTCAAACCAAGAAAACAGTGTCATTCACAGATGCAAACTCATTAGAGATGAAAAAGGTGACAAAGATAACATCCCCTTTAAGGCCGGTTTCATACCGCATAAGCAGTGCATTTTTTTTCAGTGCCCATGTTATCAGGTACACTGCACACAGAGGCGGCGTGGCAGCATGTAGCAATTTAACTATAAAATCAAATAAATTATAAGTGAGGTGTTCTCTGTTACCATATGACACCATATGACATTCAGCACTGTGGGGGGAAAAAAAAGAGAAAAAAACTCATCAATGCCAGGAGTTTTTGCCCAAACTTCAAAGGCCTGTTTAAATGTTTAAAACTAGAGGAATATTTTAACTTTAAGATTACTTTTATCATGTAACTACATGTATACAGCATGTTATGGACAGTAGGAGGGGAACACTGTTGCACCACAGCAGAGTATGCTGCCCATCATAAATCAAAGCACAGTACAGACAGTGGTCAAAGGAGAACAGCTGAAAATAGGTGGCATAATGGACGATACTAGTTTGTATATGCAGTATACAAAGCCTCAGTTAAGCTGCGCTGCCAGTGTGAAAGCACAACGGACACATGCTGCTCCTGCTCTGCTTGCGCATCCAGTGTGAAACGGATATAACCCTCTGAGGGCCATTTGTCATCGGCACACACTTGGGATGTTTGGACACTAAACAATAATATATATATATATATATATATATATATATACACACACACACATATCAAACATGACATTTTTTTACTCTACAGTTGTGCAGTGAATTTCACTGTAATGAAGATCTACACATTATATTTTAATTTATGGAGACATGATGGAAAATGTGCCATGCTTTAGTGGACAACACCTGGTGGAAAACAAACACTTTTAAAATGAAAATGACATGAAATTACAACTATAAACAGTAGATGGTAGCAGAGGACCAATCATTAGCTCATTTGTAATCCTTAATACAGTTCTTTCCATATTTTGCTTTTGGATTTATTATAAAATAACTACTATAACCATTTTAGCACTATTATTTTACTTAGGTATTAGGGCTGCATGACACTGGGAAAATATGCGATATTGTTGTTGAGTATTGCGATAACAATATTTCTTATAACATTTCGATATAACATTTCCCTAGAGAAATTAGCTTTTTTTTTTTTTTTTTTTTTTTTTTATATACGTAATGATAATACTAAAATAAACAGGTAACAGATATTTTTCTGATCTAATTAAATCTAATTCAGGCTAAAAAAAAAAAAAAAAAATGTCAAGGAAACACCTGAAACTAAGGGTGGACGATTAGTTATTTTTGTTATTTTAATTTATCTTTGTTATTAAAAAAGTAAGAACTACAAACAATAGGACAAATTCAACAGGACAAATTCTTACGTAAAATAGCATTCAAGTAAGAAACAATACAGAAACTGAACAATCAAATGTAAATCTAAAACACTGCAGAATCTTCACATTAATTAAATATACAGTAATTCACAATAAAGCTACAAAAGTTATTCAGTCAAGAGCAGTGAGTGAATTTCTCTTTATTTTTTGTTGTTTGATAGACAGCAGCAGGTTTACTGTACTAGGATACTGTTCCTTTAAGACCAATTGCACGGCCAAGGATCCTACTAAAACGCATCCTATTTCTTTCCCAACTGATAACATTCACTTAATACTAGGGCTGCACAATTAATCGAATTTCTAATCGCGATTACGATTACGGATGCCATGATTTCATAATCGTTCAAAGGCGCGATTACAAGGAAAAATATTCACTTGCATTATTCTGTGTGTTTAAGAGGTGTGAGAGCATGTTACGTTGTAAAACGTCTAACCAGCACAAAAGGAGCTACCAGTGACATATGTGTAAGCTGATGGGAAACACCATGACCCGCCATTTTCAAAAAGCTGTGTACACAGCTTAGTGCTGTCAAAAATATCTATATTTCGATATGTATCGATACTGACATATCAGAAAGGATACCAATACTCCTTTCTGCAGTATCGATACACCGATACCAGCTGCGCGTTCTTGCTCTCCTCTCTGACAGCGAGTTGAGACGCACGCACCTCCTCTCATTCAATCGTCTCATGCTCTCAGGTTTAATAGTGTTGGTGTGACCAGGTCTGAATTTCGGCACAGGATTGCGCATAATTATGTTAATTCCCGCAGATTTCACCCTCACACAAAGCGCAGACACATAATAAAGCCTCCTTTGACATACAAGTGCCAAAATAAGCTCTTTTTTGCGGCTTATTAATGGTCAAATACACTCAGAAACAATGTCACAATGCCCATCTTGTAAAACAGTTCAGGAAGAATGTGTCCGTGTGTTCATCATGTCTTAAAGGGACAGCAGGCGAATAAATGTGCCACTCTCTATGTTGTTAATGTTAATCAAACAACAAAAGACAAAGAGAAAATCACTTACTGCTCTTGACTGATTAACTTCTGTAACTTTAATTGATTAATCTGTATTTAATTTTTAGAATGAAGATTATCCAATGTTATTTTTACATTTGATTACTTTTTCTTTATTCAGTTTCTTACCTGATTACTACTTTAGACATAAAGTAAAAAAACAAAACAAAAAAAATAAAGCAGTCTATTTAATTTCTATCTTTATTCTATTGTGCTATAGTTAGTAATTCATTTGTTCTTATTTTATTACTGTTGTCTTTTTTAAATTCAAATTACCATTTGAAATCAAGCTTCCTTGTGCTGTGTGTAAGATATTGCAACAAAATGACCCCATTGTAAAAGCAAATACATTGAGTTAGCAAATATTTGTGAGATAATTGTAATGGTAACTGATCAACATTTATATATGACAAAAACTTAAAAGCTTTATCATATAAAGTGATCTCTTCAGAAGAAATTTTTGATTGCCTGGACTTTCAATAGATGGACAAAAAAAAGAAATAATATTAAAACTATCTATATGACAGTATATACATTGTTTTTTCCCCCCTTGGTATCAAAAAATGGTATCGAATATGGGTACTTTTCAAGATATCGTATCGAAGTTAGAAATTCCAGTACCATGACAACACCACAGCCTATATATTTAGTCAATGAACTAACTCTACAAACATGGAAAAGAGATAGATGGACCTCTCAACCTTACGCTAAGGAGAAAATCCAGCGCGACTTTGAGCAGACTAAGCAAAACATGATTATTGCTTCAAACAATGGTATAAAGCTATTCAAAACATCATTCAATGTAAATTGTGATAATCGTAATTAATAATCACAGTTACAATTTCAAGGAAATAATCGACAATTATGATTTTTGTCATAATCGTGCAGCCCTACTTAATACCGTAACTGACTTTGTTTAAATGAATACTCACCAAGACAGACATTTGACATAACAGTGTGTGAATTTGACCGTTTGAGTGTAATAAGGCATGAAAGAAAACTGAAGGGATCATGCGCTGTAAGAAAGGCGGCTTGTGCGTGCGCCTCGGTTGTGACAGCAGCAGACAGTGCGAGACCGCAAGGACTTGTTTTCCGCAACTTATTGTGGTTAATAACTTTTTAACCAGTCTATTCACTGCTATATGCGCTGACCTAAAACTTTGACTTTTCGCAAACGTTTTTTAGTAGCCTGTTAAAATCATTCATATATCGCATGCCGTTTCGATATGCATAATCGCGATATGTACATTTGAGATATCAGGGTTTGTGCAGGTTTCATCAAATCTAATTTAATGCTTTTCAATGCCTTTTTTGTTACGGTCGTAGTTGCTGCAGAGATGAGGCACACACGGACTTCCACAATATAGGGTATTTTAATCAACGAAGGAGAATAACACAAGCAAAAACTAATCTAGTCAACAATAAGAACAGACAAGGAGTGCAGGGAGTGAGTCCATTATAAAGGGAGAGTGGATGATGAGGTCCAGTTGCAGGTGATGAGTGCTGATGAGGAGATGACGAGGAAGTGAGTGCAGGTGAGGAAACAGGAGGATCATGGGAAATGGAGTCCGGGAACGAAGGGAGCTGTGACATTTTTAAAGCCGATATTTTTTTATTTTTTAATTCCATATATATATATATATATATATGTCACTAAATGTCGATAGATGACGTCATGCAATTAGAATATTCATCATGTCATTGTCGCATTCGCATTCTGCCAAATGTCAGCCCTTTACATTTGTTTGCTTCTCTGCTGCTACCCTTTTTGCTCACATAATATATTTTATTACAGTCAAAGTCCAAATAAAATTGTTTCATCTATATATTTTTCTGGTTTTGTTGTCAGAAAACATGAAATGATGACTGAAACATCGCCCATTAAGACTACATACAGGGCGCGACATTAAGCCTTGTCATTCACTTGTACAAGTAAAAGGGCTGCTTGTCCGGTTGTTTTTTTGTGGTGTAAATATAAATGTACAATTTCTGAAGCAATATCCTTTCAGAATACTGCAGCTTTGACATATTTAAATCTGCATATTTGTGATAGATTTGAGCCTCAACAGCGCAACCTTGTTATCGTCACTACATTACGGCCTATTATTATCCACTATCGATCACCACTTAGACTAAATGTAATGAAATCAGTCAGTCTTTCTCGCGTTTTTTTTTTTTTAATTGACGTTTTAATCAGGTCCTTGTCCAGTTGGGCAAGTCAAATTCTCTTTCACTTGCCCCTTCAAAAAAGACACTTATCCCGGACTAATTGAAAAGCATTAGTGTCGAGCCCTGACATGGTAACCCAGCGCTAAAATCCTGATTTATAATCCGAGACATTTGACAAAATCACAATACGCTCAGGTTAGAAGCAATAGTATCTATTTTATTTGTTCTCTGACAGAGCGCACAGCTTAAACTGAATGCACTGCTCCTCTCAGCCACGCAGAGAGAGAGGTGAAAGCAAGCAAAATCTCACGGCAGTACCGGGGGGTCTCGGAAGCTAGATCAGGTTAACAAGTATATTTGTGCGCTTTCTTGGAAAAAAGTCGCAAAAGAGGTCTTAAAAGTCACTAAGTTGGCAACACTGATGCAGCCTTCCATCTCCATGTCCCAGCCCGCCGCTGTCCAAAACGGCGTTACGGAAATTTTGCAAATCAAAGTAATTAATTATGAAGGCTATATTCAATATAAACTGGTAGTATTATTTTTCTTCAAAACTATCTAAAAATTGAATGCCTGTAGGAATAAAATTTAATGCTTTTTAATGGCATTTAAGGCCTTAATTTCTGCAAAATCCATTTAATGACTTTTAATGCCCCGCGGATACCCTGGATATTACGATAATTTCGATATATTATGCAGCCCTATTAGGTATGAAGTATAGCTAGTGTTGGAAAAGTCATAAAGTGTCAAGTCATTTTGAACATTTAATAAGCTTAGAGGGGGTTAATTATTTACCATTTTAGCTATTCAATATACAAAACAAATTAACTTATTTAATTATTAATGACAATATTCATCATTAAGTAAATAATACATTACATACTAGTGCTGCACGATAATGGTTAAACTGATAATCACGATTATTTTGCTCTTCAAAACTTCAAAAGATAAAACAGTGAAACTCCTAATATTATTTCCAATAATTCCAAACTATGTTCATTTTCAAGACTGAATTGTAGGTTGCAAAAAGTGCATTCTGCAAACAGTAAGGTGGAGATCCGTGTTGCATTTGTTGAAATTCATCACTGAAGGTTTGATCATGGCAGATTTAGTCACACAAATAGTACGAGTGGCATGTGAAGAAACAAAGACTGGCAGTATGACACTTTCATTGCAGCAGAATTTCGCTGTGGAGATCGCTAAACTGCAGTGCACATGTTTGTTTTCAGAAAGTATATCTTTTTAAGGGAAAAGCTCTATTTGGGGGATTTAAGCTCTTCGCATCTGGCAACCACAAGCGTATCCCAAAGAAAAAACACGTTTGAAATAACGAGCGGGCCAATATCGTGACGATTATTTTTCATCATTTGAGAGAAGCAGATATCGTTATCACGATTAAAATACGATTAATCATGCAGCCGTATTAGATACCTTTAAATATTTTTAGTTTCAATAAAAAAAAATCAACTATTTTTTAAACATTGCTTTATAAAGGACACATGAAAAACATATTCAGCCAACAGACCTTTTTTCTTATTCTTGTTTAAGGTAACTGTTGCAGGTGTGTTGCTCTGCATTTACACTACAACACTTATTTTGACATAGGCTTGTCCAGTCCGTTGCTAACTTGCTACAGTTATCACTGTTAAGCATAGTTACTACAGGAGTTGCCAAGTGAATAATTTAGTATTTATGCATTTGTCACTCCTGAAACTTTGCAGTACATGTGAACAAGCTTTTCTTCCAATTGTGAAAAGAACACTTCCATTTATGGTGCAACTGACTGAGCTCACTCACACTGAAAGTCCTATTATAAGCAATGAATCTAAAAATTAAAATCTTATTTACATCATTGCATTATATGTCTCATTCATCACCATGCATATTACTCATCATAACTCACCTGCTGTAAGAGATGCAACCCGCTGCCTCAGAAAATCTCGCTCAGATTGCAGTTCCTTGATTACATTGTTCTGACCTTCGACCCGCTCCTTTAAGAGGTCAATCTCCCTTTTGTGTTTGTTGATCAGTTGTTCAGCAGTTGGCGCCAACTTCTTTGAGCAATCTACAGTTCAAATATAAAATTAAGAAAATAGCTTAAAACTTTGATCCATTAAATTAGGAAAAATGTGTGTGTGTGTCAAAATGGTCAAAATATGATTGAAATCTCACATATTATCTATGAAAAATACATTTTTGTATTTTTTTGTTTTTATGTTGAAACAACCCTGCTGATTTGAATACAATTCAAGAATAATCTCGCTATGAAAAACACAAAATAGTAACACTTGCAAATAATAAACAATAACAAAATAATAATATATGTTGCAAAACAAACTGTATTTAACAAATACAACATTTTGTAATTGTCTTTAATATTATCAT
Organism: Ctenopharyngodon idella; assembly: GCF_019924925.1. Lineage (NCBI taxonomy): Eukaryota > Metazoa > Chordata > Actinopteri > Cypriniformes > Xenocyprididae > Ctenopharyngodon > Ctenopharyngodon idella. Next base: position 21,695,855 of record NC_067223.1, read on the forward strand.
TTTCACAAACTGAAACTGACCGTTAACGGCTCTGAGTTGAAAATTGCGAATATGTGACATATTCCTGAGAGTCGCGCCTATTGGTGGACTTAACGTGATGAGGACCAATGAGGTATCATTATCTGTCCTTAACAGGCGAATATTCTTGTCGTATAAACTTGATATATTGATATTTTTGCTTTCTGTGTAACTTTTACAATTTGGAATGCCACTTGAATATAACCCATATGGCCCAAATATAAATGTTGGCTTGGAATTTACGTTTATATAATGATCTGCATTTCTCTGTTTGAAATCTTACAACCAGTAAAATGTCTTATGGGAATGACTGATTGCATGCAATGGGCCAATCAGACGTTTGCTTTTTTTTTTTTCTTTAACGAAACCTTTGGGGGATGGGTAGAATTGAGCGCACTAATTATGATTGTGCGCAAGTTTAGTGTTTAGTCCAGCTTTACTTAATTAAAATTGACACTGAAGAGTCATCTACTTTACACCTGCAGAGACGGACTCCACTGGATCGTAAGTTGTTTTTAAATTGCATTATGAGCTCTCGCGAAAAATTATCATTTATCTTTTGAATCATTGAATCATGGGAACACTTAATATAATGTGGGTCCATCTTGTTTTATTCTTTCTCGACACTGTCAGTTAAGCATTATATTAAGCCTGTAATTAGATTGGTAACACTTAATAAGTCATAATACTAAATAAATTACAAAAATATGTCCATTACTGTAAAAACATGAGGCTGAATAAGTGTTTTTTTTTTTTTGTTTGTTTTGTTTTTTACGTTTCAAGATACCATGTCTTTACCAAGAAAGTTACTTTGCCATGTTGAGGGAAGACAAACAAAAAAGAAAACAATAAAGTTGATTAGGTGGCTGCAGAAGAAAAAACTCCTGAAGAAGAGGATGAAGTGCCTTCTTTGCAAGAGAAACATGAAGCTAAAATCTACCCGTAAAAATGACTACTGCTTATGGTAAATAACTGACACTTCAAAGGTTCTGTGATATGAAATTCTATCTATCTATCTATCTATCTATCATGTTCTTTAGGAGTTGTAGAATTCCTTAATGCATTAACATACAAAACGTCTCGGTTACAAAGGTAACCCTCGTTCCCCGAAGGAGGGAACAGAGATGTACGTCGGACAGACCGACGAATAGGAATCTCGCTAGAGAGGCCAATCTACTTCGAGTGTAACTACAACGAGCCAATGCACATTGGCATGCAATCATATGCATCAGCTGCTCGCCTCGCAGCGCGGGTATATAACGAGCAGCAGGTGCGTTGCATCTTCAGGTTTTCGCTGAGGAGCCGAACTGGATAGGCGGCAGCATCAGCGGGGTACAGCGACTGTGGCGACGGGACGTACGTCTCCGTTCCCTCCTTCGGGGAACGAGGGTTACCTTTGTAACCGAGACGTTCCCATTCAGTCGGTCACGTTCGACGTACGTCGGACAGACCGACGAATAGGAATCCCTACCAAAGCGCCACAGGGGCTGCCCTCTTCCAGCGCTCTGTTGTAAGCCACCTGAACCCCCTTGCCTACGGACGGTGGGACAGGGCTAACACAGAGAGTGTCAATCACTGCTGTTCCCCAAAACCCATTCAGTGAGACTATTGGATAACGCTGGGAAAGCGTACCCTTCCGCTGGGAAAGGAACGCTGCGGAAGCCACATCCTTCCCGAAGGAGTTAAGTGGAGAAGTACATATGGACTAACCCGTAGGCTGTACTACATATGGAAGAACTGGGGTGTCTCCAACTCGATGAGAGGTGGGTTCTCCCAGAGGGAAAGACACGGGCTTCGTTTAGGAGCAACCGTGGAACTAGACATATGGGATCCCAGTAGGGTCACACATATGGTACCCAGCCTAAACCCGGTTCTCAAGGATACAACGGAGTATAGGCCTAGCGCCAGACGCTCCGCCACGTCGGCTGCCGAAGGGAGATCGGAGGACTCAACAGGGTCTGCCTTGTAGGGACTCTCTGGAGAAAAAAGCGCATGTAAGCGCAGCAAGCCGACACTAAGCCGGGGCCTCTCCGTGCCTCTGACCTGAGGTGAGAACACGGGAGGAGACCGGCTCGACACGAAGGCTATAGAATCTAACGAACGTGTTAGGTGTCGCCCAGCCCGCAGCTCTACAGATGTCTGTAGCGAGGCGCCACGAGCCAGCGCCCAGGAAGATGCGACGCCTCTCGTGGAGTGCGCATGCAACCTGAGCGGGCAGGGCACGCCCTGAGCTTGGTAAGCCAGGGCGATGGCATCCACTATCCAGTGGGCCATCCTCTGCTTGGAGACAGCCTTTCCCTTCTGCTGGCCTCCGTAACAGACAAAGAGCTGGTCTGAGGTCCTGAAGCTTTGAGTTCTGTCTATGTACAGTCGCAAAGCACGAACTGGACAGAGCAAAGCCAGGGCTGGGTCTGCCTCCTCCGAGGGCAGCGCTTGCAGGCTCACTACCTGGTCCCTGAAGGGAGTGGTAGGAACCTTGGGCACAAGCCAGGCCGGGGTCTCAGTACCACATGGCCGTCACCCGGCCCGAACTCCAGGCACGATTCGTCGACCGAAAAAGACTGCAGGTCCCCTACCCTCTTGATGGAGGCCAATGCAACCAGCAGCAAAGTCTTCATGGACAGAATCTTTAAGTCTGCTGATTGCAAGGGCTCAAAGGGAGCAATCTGAAGTGCTCTCAGCACCAGAGCAAGGTCCCAAGAGGGTATGGAGGGAGGACGAGGAGGATTTAACCGCCTCGCCCCCCTAAGGAACCTGACGACCAGGTCGTGCTGACCAACAGATTTGCCATCTATGTGGTCATGATATGCTGAGATAGCAGCAGTATGGACTTTGAGGGTGGAGGGGGACAGCCTACGCTCCAACCCCTGCTGCAAGAAGGAAAGCACGACACCGATCGAGCATCTTCGGGGGTCCTCTCGACGAGAAGAACACCACTCGACGAACAGGTTCCACTTCAAGGCGTAAGCCCGTCTCGTAGACGGAGCACGTGCCGAAGCGATGGTGTTAAGTACCTCGGGGGGTAAGTCACCTAGAACCTCCGCGTCCCGTCCAGGGACCAGACATGGAGTTTCCAGAGGTCTGGACGCGGGTGCCAGAGAGTGCCCCGTCTCTGAGAAAGAAGGTCCTTCCTCAGAGGAATGGGCCAGGGAGGGGCTGTCGCGAGGAGTGAGAGTTCTGGGAACCAGGTCCGGTTGGGCCAATAGGGCGCAACTAGCAGAACCTGCTCCTCGTCCTCCCTGACTTTGCACAGGGTCTGTGCAAGTAGGCTCACTGGGGGAAACGCATATTTGTGAAGGCCCCGGGGCCAGCTGAGCGCCAGTGCGTCTGTTCCGAGTGTTCCCCGGACAGGGAGTAAAACAACCGGCAATGGGAGGTTTCTGGTGAGGCAAACAGGTCTACCTGAGCCTCTCCGAACTCTCTCCAAATCAGCTGGACCACCTGGGGGTGGAGTCGCCACTCTCCTGGCCGCACAGCTCGTGATAGCTCGTCGGCCACACGGTTGAGCACACCGGGAATATGAATGGCACGAAGCGACCTCAGATGCTTCTGACTCCAGAGGAGGAGATGGCGGGCGAGTTGCGACATGCGACGGGAGCGTAGACCACCTTGACGGTTGATGTACGCAACGGTCGCAGTGTTGTCCGTCCGGACCAGTACATGCTTGCCCCGTAGCGGCCCTTTGAGGCGGCTCAGGGCAAGGCGTACCGCTAGCAACTCGAGGCAGTTGATGTGCCAATGCAGATGGGGGCCCGTCCAACCCCTGACACTGCATGCCCGTTGTACGTGGCACCCCAGCCTGTGGCAGAGGCATCCGTGAATACCACAGCATGCCGGGACACCTGCTCTAGGGGTACTCCAGCCCGAAGAAACAAGGGGTCCGACCACGGGCTGAAGGTTTGGCGGCACTCCTGAGTGATTGCCACCCGGAACGTGCCGCGTTGCCACGCCCATCTCGGGATCCGGCCGTGGAGCCAGTGTTGAAGCAGTCTCATATGAAGCAGACCGAGCGGGGTTACTGCCGCTGCGGCTGCCATATGCCCCAGGAGCCTCTGAAAAAATTTCAGTGGAACCGCTGTCCTGCCGTTGAACGTATTCAGGCAGTTCAACACCGACTGAGCACGTTCCTCTGTGAGGCGTGCTATCTGTTCGACCGAATCCAACTCCATACCGAGAAAAGAGATCCTCTGCACCGGGGCGAGTTTGCTCTTTTCCCAGTTGACCTGAAGACCCAACTGGCTGAGGTGTCTGAGCACCAAATCCCACTGATCCCGGGACTGTGCCAGAATGAGCCAGTCGTCGAGATAGTTAAGGATGCGAACACCCTGTTCTCTCATGGGAACAAGGGCTCCCTCCACGACCTTCGTGAAGACGCGGGGAGACAGGGCCAGCCCGAAGGGTAAGACTCTGTACTGATATGCTTGACCTTCGAACGCAAAAACACAGGAATGGCCTGTGTCGAGGAAGAATCGAACATGAAAGTACACGTCCTTCAGGTCGATCGCTGCAAACCAATCCTGGGGATGGATGCACTCGAAAATGCATTTCTGCGTGAGCATTTTGAACGGTAGCTTGTGAAGGCTCCGATTCAAAACTCGCAGATCCAGGATCGGTCGTAACCCACCGCTTTTCTTGGGTACAATGAAGTAGGGACTGTAGAACCCTGACCTCATATCGGCTGGAGGGACCGGCTCTATCGCGTCCTTCACCAGTAGGACCGCGATCTCCGCACGCAAGACACGGGCATCGACAGCCTTCACTGCAGTGAGGTGGACACCCCTGAACTTGGGGGGACGCCGGGCGAACTGAATCGCATAGCCGAGCCTGATGGTCCGAATGAGCCAGCGAGACGGACTGGGGAGCGCTAACCAGGCTCACAGAGACCGTACAGGCGGGATCAAAGGAACCGCAGGCGTACCCGCAGTGAGGCAGCGAGGTGGAACACAGGGACGCAGCTCGGGAGGCTCTCTCTGCGAGGCGGCCCGAAGCGGGGTCAGAGTGTGCTGTGCAACACCTACCTGGTTCCACGGTTGGGCAGGGGGCGCAGGAGAGGCTTTGCTGCCTTCTCGACTGCACGCTGCTGCCCTCTGGCGAAGGAAGAGGGGGATGAGAGTGGTGAGGCTTTTCTCCTCCCACTGCTCTCCAAGCCCTCTTCAGACCCAGAGAAGGAGGAACTGCTCTCTTTTTGAAAATTTGGGTACCGCTGGCTGTTGGACCAGCGGGAGAACAGAAACAAACCCAACCAACAGGATTTACCACCCGGCCCTCCTCCGGGGGGGGGGGAGAGCAGCCCCACCCGTCTCTGGGTCACCCGTCTCAGGGGTGATTTTTCACTAACCACTTAAACAGTAGCAGAGACGGGAGGTGTCATCTTCCTGCAGCGGACACAGTAGAGCAGACTGGGCCGGAGTTTTTTTTTTTTTTTATTCTGCAGGGGACGACACCCTTGGCGACGAGCAGACTGAGGGCCCACGAGGAACTCAATGGTTTGTCGGGGGAGGCTCCCCGGTCTGCCACTAACTGAGGAGAACTGCTGGGCTCAGTCCCCGACAGTGTCACCGAAAAGGCCACCTTGTGAGATGGGAGTGTCGAGAAAGCGTTTAGCTTGACGACCTCTTGCACCTCAGCAAGGTAAGCCAGGGGGGCGCTTCTGGACCACTGAGGTGGACATCGTCTGGCCGAAGGCCTGCGCCGTGACTTTGATCACGGTTAGTCAACAAGCGCAGCTCAACCCCGGCTCAGAACTACCCTCATGCATAAAGAGTGCCTTGGCCTCACATGCAGGGTGGGTGTGGTCTGTGAACAGCCACCCCACCCATAAGGGTAGTGAGAGAGTAAAAACTTATGCAGATTTTGGCACTTTTGGCATTCCATATTTATGGCACCAATATAGCTCCATACTGCCAAGTTTTTCATGCACATCCGGAACACCCGGGAAAGCATGGCTGTAAACTCTGAATCTGAGTCAGCATAAGCACACACCATTACAGTGGGCAGCGTCACCCTCATTTCCAGAGCATAACAGCCCTCTCTCCGATGCTGCAATCGACATCTGACCCTCAGCTGGAGCCCTAAATGGAATGCTAGGTTCCCCTATGAAGAGGACCAGCAATCCAATCCAGAAGCTGCACAGCATGTAATGCGCTAGAGGGAGGGGCCCTAGGGGGTTGGTTCCCCGAAGGAACCCCTCAACCTCAAGACACCCAAGCCATTTCACCAAAGTAGACCTCTTCTGGTGCACCAGAGAGGGCGCTACAATGGAGATTAGGCAAGGAGACCGCGCATCTAGAGCGCCGAGCGAGCGCTGGGTTGCCGTGACAACCCGCGCTGCAGCCCGACAGCTCGACGGCACACGACACGCAGAGGAGCGAGAGGTTTGCTCTCGCTGATCTCCGCGGTCTCCCAGAGTGTCGGGCAGACCCGCGGCTGTGCTTTTACACACAAGCGGCAGCTGGCCAACAACAGAGGGGACTCAAGCTTCCCGGAGAAAGAAGAGTCACGACCGGCGTGTCGACGTGATCATGTTCTCATACGAAAACATGAACCACCCACGAACATCGTTTCAGCACGCGCCCAGACATGTGAAACAGTGATCGTGGCCGTCAGTGAGGACAGGAAACGACCGCATCCAGAAACACACAAATAGAATGTCATCTTTAAAAAGACGCAAGCTCTATTTGTGTAAGCTCTTTTAGGGACTTTACTCTTTTAGAGTGCTGAAGCACGCAGGGGAACGGCCGCCGCAACACAGACAGGGATTGTGTGCAGCCTGTCGTGTGCTCTTTCTCTCTTTGAAGGCGCTCACTCTTACCAGCCGTAAAAACGGCTTTCAGCGCTCGAAGCGCACCGTACCGGCCGTGAGAACAGCCTTCTGACGCTGTCAAAACAGCTATTTGCTCTATAACGGCAAACGAAACAAAAAACAGAAAATAAAGAGAGGACTTCGACCCCGCTGCTGTGCTGTTCGCCCGCACTCGAAAAAAAAGAGAAGTTCAACCAAAAAGCTTGACTCGTCTTCTAGCAGACACTTGCTTGCAGAGAACAGGAACAACACCGTTCGGCTCCGAAGCGAAAAGCTGAAGATGCAACGCACCTGCTGCTCGTTATATACCCGCGCTGCGAGGCGAGCAGCTGATGCATATGATTGCATGCCAATGTGCATTGGCTCGTTGTAGTTACACTCGAAGTAGATTGGCCTCTCTAGCGAGATTCCTATTCGTCGGTCTGTCCGACGTACGTCGAACGTGACCGACTGAATGGGAACAGTGACCTTTTTCATCACAGGAATTGTAAAAGTTCAAGACATCCTGGACAAACCTGTAATCGGACTGTCAGAACAGGGTCAATTTTTGAGAATTCGAGGTGCTCTCTATTCCAGTGGTTGAAATTTATTTACAGGTACTATTTCATGTGTTCTTATTTTCTCCAATTGAATGCACACCCACAGACATGACAATAGTTGTTATTAATTGCTATCTATCTATCTATCTATCTATCTATCTCTCTGTCTCTCTGTCTGTCTCTGCTGTATGTGAATGCCTGATGCCATAAAAATAACTGAAGACTTAAGATGCAAAAGCCTCTAAGTGCCATCTGAAATTTTCTTCTAAAATGAGCATTTTTATCAAGCTTGTATGTTTATGTTCAGTTATTTCACTTTAATGGCAATGAAAATGACCTATTAATTGCCATTAAAGTGAAATTACTGAACCTAAACATACAACCTTGATAAAAATGCTCATTTTAGAAGAAAATTTCAGACGGCACTTAGAGGCTTTTGAATCTGAAGTCTTCAACTATTGTTGATGAACTGAGAACTATTAAGTAATTATTTCTTTATCAGGTTCTCACAAGGGCTCAGGCTCAGGCAGATTGACCTAATCAGTGATGGCATTGCTGGAAGCAGTAGAACACTAAGCAGAATGGCAAAAAAATTAAGGAACGTCTGCATTATTTCAATGGAAAGACTGAGAGCAAGGAATAAAGTTTGTGTGGGTGGAAGAAGAGAATTTGTCATAATAGATGAAAGCAGCTTCCGACATAAGCGAAAGGTTAGTTGTTTAACAATGCTGATGACAAAATTTTAATTCTTGGCTGAGTTATTCTTTTTAAAAAAGATTGAATTCAAATGTTTATATTCAAAAAAATTTGTTGCACATGCATATGATTGTAATTGAATTTCCTTAAAATCACAATATTATTGAATTGTTGGTCATTAAAAATCTCAGTATACACCAGTTTAAGGAAATGTGATTCCAAAATGCTGCTAGAAACAGAAAATAAGGGGCTTGGGGCTCACCTGAAGAGGCAGTTCCACACCAAAAATTCTTTATTAAAACTTTGATGGATAACTCTAGAATATCTCACACTGTGTATGTGTGTGAGAGAGAGAGATAGAGAGCATGAATGCTCTTAGTGAAGTTACTAACAGAAATATTTTTAGCAGTAAACTGATTTAAATGCTTTATCACCCACCACTATAGAGTTTTACTACAAAACGACTTGTTTTATTTATATATTTGTTTATTTGTTTTATTTAATTTTTCTGGAAATGTTTGGTACTTAGTATGCCCGTGGGCGTTTTGGAAGAACCTGGCAAAGAAAGAAATGGGTCTTCGGAATGATGGGAGTTAAAAAGGACAGAAGAAGACCAGTGCTGAAACTTGTGGAAAGAAGGTCAAGACACCACCTATTGCCTCTGATTAGACAGCATGTGAAGCAAGGCAGTACCATTATCAGTGACCAATGGAGGACATACAGGAATGCCTTAGGAAATATGGGATACATCCACTGTACTGTGAATCACAGTCAGTGTTTTGTTGATCCTCAATCAGGTAGTCATACACAACATTTAGAAAGAGCATGGTCAACTTTTAAGCAACACATCTGGAGACAAAGGGGAAACAGAACTGAGGCGTTGTTAACAGAGCATCTTGCGGTTATTGAGTGGTCATACTGGGCAGGAAGAAAACATCCTGATGGGTTACTAGGGCAGCTGTTCAAAGATATTTTGCATGCATATCCGTTGTAAAGCACACACCCCAGCCCCCTTCCATTTTACTAGTGATGTTAAAAAGTTTTTTTCTATAGTATACAATTGTGGCTTTATACATGATGACATTTCAACTGTCATCTATTGATTATAATTTTGTCTTGTCTTTGCTGAAAAAGACTCATGGATGCATAGATCTGTAAACTTTGCCAATATTCTACATCAAACAAACAAAAGCAATGTAAATCCAGTCGCAAGTTGATGTACTTGTATGTTTAAGTATGTAGCTATATAAAACTGTAACAGAATATTTTGTGAAAAAGTGAAAATGGAATGACAATATATGAAAATAAATTATATTGGAATTATTGGAACAATTGCACACAAGGCATCTTCATTAGCCCATTGAGGCTTTTTTTTTTTTTTTCTTTGCAGGAGTTATTTTTTTAAAATATTAAATTAATGTTCAATAAATTATACTTTGGGGTTTCCTTTGAGTTACAGTTCACTGATGTTCACTTTTCATTAAGGTTCATTTTCACAGATTACTAACATTTATAACTCATTAATAAATGGTTCACAGGTCTTCACTTCACATTAAGGTTCCTATTCACCAGTTACTAACATTTATAACTCATTAATAAATGGTTCACAGGTCTTCACTTTACATTAATGTTCCCATTCACCAGTTACTAACATTTATAACTCATTAATAAATGGTTCACAGGTCTTCACTTTACATTAATGTTCCCATTCACCAGTTACTAACATTTATAACTCAATAATAAATGGTTCACAGGTCTTCACTTTACATTAATGTTCCCATTCACCAGTTACTAACATTTATAACTCATTAATAAATGGTTCACAGGTCTTCACTTTACATTAATGTTCCCATTCACCAGTTACTAACATTTATAACTCATTAATAAATGGTTCACAGGTCTTCACTTTACATTAATGTTCCTATTCACCAGTTACTAACATTTTTAACTCATGAATAAATGGTTCACAAGTGTCCACTTTACACTGATACACTTTCAGAGGTTATTAATGTGTATAACTTATTAATAAATGGTTCACAAATGTCAATTTTAAGGTTCACTTTAACAGGTTACTAACATTTGTAATCATGAATAAATGGTTCACAGATGTCCACTTTACAGGTACTGATTAACAGGTTATTGTTGTTAATAGCTCATAAATAAATGGTTCATGTCAGAGCCACAGGCTTGTGGGCAAGCTCTCCAATACAGCACACTTTCACTTCAGATAATCCAAGTCTGAATCCCTGCTTGAGGTCCTTTGCTAATCATATTCCCTTCTCTCCTTTCCTATCACACCTATACTATCCTAAGCAGTAAAGACATAAACACCAAAAATTAAACTTAAAAAATAAATGATTCATGGGTGCCCATTTTGTATTCAAGCACACTTTCACAGATTGCTAATGTTTCTAGCTCATCGATAAATGGTTCACTGGTGTCCACCCTGAGGTTCGCTGGTACAACTACCATTGGAAGAAATTGATTTGTTAATAAAATATCATGAATAAACAAGTCAATCACCCTTTTTGCATTTAGTGTTTTGGAGGATATAAAGATGGACCAATACATCTAAAACTTTTATGAATTGCTGTGGTTAAGCATCATGACCAGCATCAGCATGCACGAAAAGACAAGACATATTAGGATAATGAGGGGAAAAAAAACAATACAGCACCCTTTGGCCTCACTATAACAGTCAACAATTGCATATAACAATTAACATTATGATAATCCTGAATCTGGTTTTGAGGGGAGAAAAAAGTATTAATAAATACATTCAGTAAGCATTTATAACTTGTGAGTTAAAATTGGCTCACTATTTGGCAAGTATTGAGTAAAAGCCAGCCTTTTTATTCATGTATTTATAACTGGTTATAATTGATTTATTATGCATCTGTAAATGAGTTATTACTCATTAATGAACACCTTTATAAACCCTTTACAAAGGGAACCTTAATGTAAAGTGTTACCTATTTTTCTTTAATCTTTTTTCTTTGGTGGGTTGTTGTTTTTTATTGGTATTGATCAAATTAAATTTTGACTGTTATTTGAGTTGAGTTTGTTGTTTAAACCCTTTTATGTTCACTAAAGTGTTGATAGAAAGAAAAAGTCAGACTCTGTGAACATTTTCGACTTTATAAAAGGTGGTTATTTTGTGCTATCCTGGGTTTATTTTGACAGGCCTACTCCTGTCTGGCGCCCAAACGATTCAATTTAAAACAAGTTATTAAATTATTGATTTAAATTGTTTTTTGGGGTCAACAACAAACAGAAATAATCATATTTTTCCCCTAGTTCATCACTTAAAAATGTATGTCAAGTATATTGCTTTCACTGTAAATTTTCTGATGTATCACAGATGATAATTCGAAACAACAAACTTTGATGTAATGTGTGAAAACATGTCCATCCATCTCAAGAAATGACTCCCAGCAACAATTATTCCTATTTATCATTGAAAAGACTAAATATTTCATGATACTCTAAGTGAAAACATTCATAAGGTATTAATGTCAGCATGATATATAAATTACAATAGTAATTTCTTTCCTATTGTGACTTATATCTGAGTGTAATGGCTTCTGGATCAAGAACAAATGTAGGGCGGGGCTTGATTTTGTCTATGAGGAATTGATTGGATGGTTGTGGTTTGCTATTGGTGGATCTCATGTGAGTGACAGGTTGCCCCGCCCTCATGCCAGAAAACACATCATCAGAGAGGAGATGTTACTGCAAGAGGGAGAGGAAGTTATTTTGATTCAAGATTACAAGCGCACATGAATTTAACAAAGTGATGTGCATGAATAAATCATTTATAATAAATACTATGATATTCAATAAAAAAAACAAAATGTGGCCATTTAGATTTCATGGTGACTTTAAGGAACGGCAATTCTGGACACAGTTTTCAGTCCCACGCATCACACAAACACAGAACCAGGAAACAGGAATCACATGAGTTCAGAGAAACTGAAACCAAAGTGTAGTTGAGCTGTTGTGTGTTTGTGTCTCTGTATTCATGCTGTAAAATGGCAGAAGCCAGAATTTCAGTGGATCAGTGGATCAGGATGAGTTCATGTGTTCAGTGTGTCTGGATCTCCTGAAGGATCCAGTGACCATCCACTGTGGACACAGTTACTGTAAGATCTGTATTACAGACTGCTGGGATCAGGAGGATCAGAAGAGAGTCTACAGCTGTCCTCAGTGCAGACAGACCTTCAGACCAAGACCTGCTTTAGCTAAAAACACCATTCTGGCTGAAATGGTGGAGAAACTGAAGAAGATTAAACTTCCTGCTGACTGTTACGCTGGAGCTGGAGATGTGCAGTGTGACGTCTGTACTGGAACACAAGACAAAGCTGTCAAGTCCTGTCTGGTGTGTCTGAACTCTTACTGTCAGAATCACCTTGAACAACATGAGAGTTTGTTTAAAGGAAAGAGACACAATCTGATTGAAGCCACTGGACGACTGCAGGAAATGATCTGCCCGAAACACGACAAGATCCTTGAGGTTTTCTGCCTCACTGATCAAAAGTGTATATGTGTGCTGTGTACGATGGATGAACATAAAAACCACGACACTGTATCAGCTGCAGCACAGAGGACAGAGAAACAGGTATGAACTTTTTAGTAGTAACTCTGAAGTACATACTTTTTACTGTGTAGCAGAAGAGTAGGCAAGTTTTGGGACATACTACTTTGTCATAATTGTGACTTTAACAGACAGCTCTGTCGCTTAGTTACGTGCATCCTGTCACTGTTTATACTGCCCTGTCAATCATCTTGTCACAGTTAAAATACTCCACATTCAATTTAATTACATTTCCTACCGTATCAGAGAGAAATTAATTAGAACCGTGATCTGCCAGTCGTGGGTCTTTCATTTGGAAAACTCTCCTCATGTTTCCATAATGATGCATTTGAAAGATAAAGACTCCCAAAGTATCTTTAAAAAGTTCACAATGCTGTTGCAGATGAAATATTATGTGGATAACATTGAATAAACATATTTTCGTCAGGTTATCTAAACCTCTCTACTTAACCGTTCGTCTTGCACATCTGACATGTTTGTAGTTTAACACTTTTTATTTGTGTTTGTAGTTCTAATCAAATCCTCATCCAACATCGCACAATGAATTGTGGGCTATATTAGCCAGAGTGTGTGCCGATCTTCACTTCGGATTCTAAACGGTAATAGTAGATCACCTGGGTATCTTTGGAATACTCGTACTATGATTTGGGACACCGTCATTCTAATTTTGAATACTATTTAGGATGCATAATATGCAAACACAGCATAAGTCTTCTGAAGCGATAGGAAAAATCAAATATGTTGACATGTTTAGTCATGTGACATGCATGAGCCAGTGAGGTTTGACGTTATTGACGTGTCACCATATTTGATTTGGGCTCTAGAAACAGAGACATTATTCATTGTAAGATTATCCATGAACGAAGCCCACCAAATGAACACGACTCCACTTGCCTAAAGATCAAAGAGCCAAAGATCAAACTTAGCCCATGGAGGTAAATTGATGAAAGGAGACGGCTTCCCCATGCCTATGTAATTTTAAACCCATTGATTGACAGAGGAGACCCTTTTGTTCCACAAGCTTAAGAGCAGATGGCCAAGTAACACCTTGACGTAAGGTGTAAATCTCCACTCTTATCAGGAAACTGAAGCTTGCGGACACATCTCAAGGTGCAAATCACAGCAGACCCCCACAGAAACAATCACAGGACACCCCCCTCTCTCTTGACTATGCATTTCAAAGACATTCCAGAGTTTCCCTGGGAGACAATGAATTCACTCTTTTTGTTTTAAACAGAAACAGTCTCAGAAATGCTGCCAATGATATGAATTAATCAATGATATGAATTTAATATATGAACTATGAATACATATGACTAACTCTAAGCAAAGATTACATATATATATAGAATCACGAAAGTAATAGACAGGAAAAACAGAGGTGATCAAAGAATGGCAAATTACAAAGAGTAAATCCTTTGAGAGCCAGCAAGGAATCACATCAGAGAATGTAAGCTTAAAACACATCGGAAGAAATGGTTCTATACTTGTATTGGTAATTTTGGGTGCTGTGTTTAATGCACCATTCCGCAGAAGTTTCAGTGCATTCGAGCTGGAGCATCCGATTGGTCTTTTCCCGAGGTGGGGTCTTCAGCGGGATTTTTAAACGGAGTTTGATGGCCGGAAAATAAGAAAGGAAGAACCCGTCTCGTCCAAAGTTAGTGAAGACTGAGCACAGAAGGTTGCGTGCTGGTTTGTTATATAGCCAAAACCATCTACACTCCTCCTGGGTTGGACCGGCCAATGACCAGCGTGGATTTTTGAAGCAGGAAAAATCCTTTGTGTGTTTTTACGACTTAATTTGCATAATTTATGAAGTGTCAGATCTGAGTAAGTTTTCTTCCAAAAGACTTTCAAAATAGAGTAATGCATTTTACAGTAACGTAACATACATTGTTAATTAAAACATTCGGAGAGGATTAAAATAAGACCAAATATCGCATAGTGGCAATACATTAACTCAGAGATACGTCCTTACACTTGTATATAAACATTTAGAGTAACTATCACAATTAAAAGTCGTAACTTATGCTTATAATAGGGAGACATGCATACACAAAAGGAATACATCATATACATTCTGGAATGGTTAACTTATGAGTTCAATTCAGGGAGTTTCTCTATGTGTGTGTGTGTGTGTGTGTGTATTGGTGATCATCTGGGGGTTTTGTCCAGTGTGTGGCCACATTGCCCTTTGCTCACCATGGGGTGAACTAGGTGCTCTTTGAAGTTGTTTAAGGTGCCATGAGGCTAGGGGAGGGTTTCTGCTTAGGATCTCTGAAGTAGTAAAGGTGACAAAGGGGGATATTTGACCTAGACATGTCGGAGCCAATTCAAGAATTAAATGAAGGGTTCAAGAGGCTAAAAGCTTTCTTAAATCCAATTGATGATCTTGATGCTGTCCAGATGCTACACGTTATACCTCTTCAAGGGCTCACTCAAAATTCATCAACTACTCTGTACGAGCCTTCGTTGAACTTCGCCAAAGAAAATCCTCTCAAAGTCCTTTGCTTCCAGCAACTCATCGAGACGCAGAGAAACTTGCACAGCAATGCATAACCCGCCAACCGACCCATGAGGCTTCCCTCCAGCAAAGCTAACTTCTATTCACCGCCAAGTGCTGTCCCTCAGAATACAACAGCGACCGACCTCCAGCAAATCAGCACCGAAAAGATTTCCTCCTGCAACTACGCCACAAAGGGAACACGCGCTCAGAGGAGCATCCAAACTCAAGTACCACAGTCTCATTTTTGCTGAGCTGGTGCATCCTTTATTAAGCAAATTAACTAAGGTTGAATTGCTAGTATGTTAATTCTCTCAGGTTGCGATCAAAGAAAGAGTGTTTAACGCTAGACATTTAACTTCATTCACCTTACGTTAACAATATCGCAATTCCCTGTCACTGTATGAATGAATGCGTGTGTGTTTTCGTTAGTTTAGTTTGTGTGTATTAGAGTAGTTCAATAAAGTTTTTTTTTATTTTTCACAAATATCAGTGTCTTGTGCTGTGTGCTTACAAGTTACTGCCTTAAACTAATGATTTTTGTTACCTTGCTCATAATCAGTAATCATAACTTTATATTATTACCGCTGGCCATGGGATAATATTCCGTCCAGAATTGGTAAAATACCCTAACCTCAATTTATCGGTGGACGTTAAATTGATAGTTGAGAAAGTGTTAAATATTAATTCTGAATCATTTACATATTAATTCGGTTCTTATTCACTTTAATTCAATCACCTTAGAGTTATATTGATCCGAGTTTCCATTACATGAAAATATCTTCTTTTGTGTTATGCAAGAGAAAATCATATACGTTTGAAAAGACATGAGGATGAGTAAACAATGAAAGAATTTTAATTTCTGGGTGAACTATCCCTATAAAACTAGGCAATACATCTAAATAATGAAATAATGAGGCATTTATGAATGAACCTATAACCTTCTCACGTAAGATCTTTCACCCCTCAATCTCAGCACTTCACTGATACTGGATTCATATCTGTTTACCTGATGATTTATGTGATGTTTCTCCTGTTATTGGTTTGTCCTTTAGCACCAGCTGAAGGAGACGCAGAGGTGGTTCCAGCAGAGGATCCAGCAGAGAGAGAAAGATCTTCAGCAGCTGAGAGAGGCTGTGGAGTCTCATAAGGTGAGTCTGGAGAAGAAGAGTAGTTTGAGAAGTCTTAGTCAGGACTCACTGAAGCCACTGTGTGATTGTGATGTGTGTCATAACAGCGCTCTGCACAGACAGCAGTGGAGGACAGTGAGAGGATCTTCACTGAGCTCATCCGCTCCATCGAGAGAAGCCGCTCTGAGGTCACACAGCGGATCAGAGATCAGGAAAAGACTGCAGTGAGTCGAGCTGAAGGACGACTGGAGCGACTGGAGCAGGAGATCAATGATCTGAGGAGGACAGACGCTGAGCTGGAGCAGCTTTCACACACACAGGATCACATCTATTTCCTGCAGGTAAGGCTAGCCACACACTTGAAGATTTTAAGTTCCCTAATGTGAGCGGCCTGATTTGAGGCTTGTTGCAAATGATTTTTTGTCCAAAAAATCCTCTATTGTGTGGAGTCATTATGATTATTTAACTGCTCCCCATCGAGACGGAGCATCCCCGATCTCAAATCGTAGAACCTGAGTAGATCAGACAGAGATTGTTCAAACAGAAAGTTCAAACTTCATCATTTCACTTTCTTAAAACTCATTCTTTTGTTCTTTCTGCAACTCGTGTGAATGTGTGCTTGACTGTGTTTGTGTTAGATCTTATCTGTCAGAATAATCAAAGTCTCATTTATATTTTTAAAGAGGAGTGTCTTGTGTTATGTGCTTACGAATTTAATGTCTTAAACTTAAAAAAAAAAAGGTTACCTTGCTAATAAATAGTGTTTTCACTATAGTTTAGATATTCATATCCGCTATAGAGCTGA
Source organism: Ctenopharyngodon idella (assembly GCF_019924925.1). Taxonomy (NCBI): domain Eukaryota; kingdom Metazoa; phylum Chordata; class Actinopteri; order Cypriniformes; family Xenocyprididae; genus Ctenopharyngodon; species Ctenopharyngodon idella. The sequence goes on from NC_067223.1 coordinate 21,712,942, forward strand.
TAGTTATGGCCCGTTGAAAAGAATACTTGATGATTAATTTGTTCGGTCGTAAAATAAGCGACTCTTTCAAAATTCCCCATAAATTAAACTATTATAAAATAATCTATTTGCCAGAATGCATGAATTTGGTAGTGAAGTCCTCAAACAGGAAGTCTGTATATTAGCAATGCTTCTGCATATTTAAACTACAGAGCCTGACCTTAGGATCGTGAGTCCCTGTGAATTTCAGAGCCATTAATCCAGAGCCGTTAAGGTCAATCTACTTGTTGCCTTTGAACTGCTTTTCCTGATCAAATCTACTCAACTCTGCCATGTGACGCCATCGATGCACTTGATACTGTTACATTTATGTTATTGCCAGATGTTTGATCATCCAAGTGATTTCCTAGAAAGTTTACATATAATGCAAGTGGCAAACTTATAGCTCTAACATGATATAATGAATATGAGAAGAATGAAGCTGATGCTGTGAAAGTGCTGGATTGAGGAGAGTTACTAAAGATCAACAAGAGCTGCTCAAATCTGACAGTAGTGCAGGTTATTGTCTGAAGTGTGGAGGTGTTGAGCTTTGATTTCTGTTTTCTGCAGAGTTTCCAGTCTCTCTCCTGAATCTACAGACGTAAATGACGATCCCTTCAGTTCTCTCTTCTCTTTTGATGGCGTGAGAGAATCTGTCCATCAGCTGAGAGACAAACTGGAGGATTTCTGCAAAGAGGAGCTGAAGAAGATCTCTGACAGAGGTAAAGTCCTGGAGATTCATCTGCTCTCAGAAATGATCCTCCATCATCTCATATCATGTAGAAGATCATATTAGAAATGTCTTAGGAACGGATGCAGGGATCATTTTCTCTTGATATGATAATCACACTCTTCATGTCTGTTGATTTCCACAGTCACTTTCACCAACATTATTCCCAGAACCAGGAACGACTTCCTACAATGTAAGTCACTAAGAAAACCTCACTGAGCGTGTTCATGTTCTTCCTGTAGAAGGAGAGAGAAAACATGACAGAAGAGTTTTATAGTTGTAAATTAGCATTTTTTCAACATTTGGAGCATTGGGGCATTTGGAGAACATTGGGTGGCACTGGAAGCTATATCTTCAAGAATGGGGTGTTGAGGTGTTCTTGGGAAGTGTTTGTTAAGGGTGAAAGATTTATGAGATGAAACTTGTAATTGCAAAAGAAAAATTCCCATCTCCTCAATCGTCATACGCCCCCTAATGCTGATTGGTTACACGTTTGTTGTTGGTGTCAGTCTGACTAACTAGCTAACAGTGTTTTTGAAACTAGCTAACAGTGTTTTTTGTTGGGAAACTAATGATAATGATCTGTTATGTGGCATTCAGTTACATGTTTTTTAAATTATATATAGGTGAATAATAATAATATACACCAATATATATATATATATATATATATATATATATATATATATATATATATATATATATATATATATATTGATATATAGTAATGATCTTTAACGAAGATCAGGACAGCACTAAACTGGGGATTGGACATATTGATCAAAAACAGGAAATCTTCTAAAACTAATGAACAAGTATGATTATTTTTCACTGAAAGCTAATTAAAAACATTCATCCAAATGTTCACAGTAGTAAAAAAAAGCTTTTCATGAGTTTCAGGAAAGTAAGAACAAACTGAAAACTCTTCTGTAAAAATTCCACTATGGATTTATCCTAAACTGGATTTTGTAACGAGTCTCTTTAACCTTTGGGGCAACAGATAGACATTTAAAGAAAGCTCAACATGATGATTTGCACAGGATATCAGACAGATGATTTGTCAGACTGGATATCTGACTAATGTGTTTTATCTCCATCAGATTCCCTTCAGCTCACTCTGGATCTGAACACAGTGAATAAACTCCTCCGTCTGTCTGAGAGGAACAGAGTGATTACTAACACTAACACAATCCAGCCGTATCCTGATCATCCAGACAGATTTGATTTTAATCTTCAGGTGTTGTGTAGAGAGAGTGTGTGTGGACGCTGTTACTGGGAGATTGAGTGGAGTGGGAATAAAGTGCGTATATCAGTGTCATATAAGAGCATCAGCAGGAAGGGACGGGGTGTTGAGTGTGTGTTTGGAGGTAATGATCAGTCCTGGGGTTTGCTCTGCTCTTTATCCAGTTACTCATTCAGACACAATAACATAGAGACTAAACTCCCTGTAAAGTCCATCATCAGGAGAATAGGAGTGTATGTGGATCACAGTGCAGGAACTCTGTCCTTCTACAGCGTCTCTGGAGACACAATGAGCCTCATCCACACAGTCCAGACCACATTCACTCAACCGCTCTATCCTGGGTTTGGTGTTGGTACTGGATCATCATTGAAACTGTGTTGATGAAACAGAATAGACTGTAGAGAGATTCTACCCATAATGCTTTGAGCTCATGATGAATCAGTAACAGTGAGATGTTATAGAGTCTCTTATTTTCTCTTCATTACATTAATACTACAGCTGAACTTCTGTCAGTGAAATAACATGTCAGAATAAATGTGTGTAATGAATCCTCATATAGACAGTGAGATCAGTGTGTGTGTGTGTGTGTGTGTGTGTGAGGGGGATAGGATATACAGTTTGTACATTATAAAAACCATTATGCCCATGGAGAGTCCCCTCAAAGATAGTGAAACCGAGTATGTGTGTGTGTGAGTCATGATGAGTGACGGTGTGTATCTGTGCTTTTCTCAAACTCTATTTGTGCAGATGGAAATCACAGTCATTCAGTTCTTATTGTAGTGTCACATCATCATTTTTATTATTACTATCAAAATTACCTTTCAATTGAAATGATCACATACAGGATTCTGTAATGATGGGTCGACAGCATGGGGATCCATTTGCAGCTTTTATTAGGAATAGTGTATACCCAGGTAAGGGCAGAGGCAGAGACGTAAACGGGGACAGGCAATGGTCGAGGCAGGCGGCAGACAAACGGTATCAGGAAGCAGGCAGAGATCAGGGCAGGCGGCAAACAAACACAGTCCAGTAAACAGGCAAGGATCAAGGCAGGCAGCAGAGAATCACAAGAGATAAACAGTCCAATCGGCAACAGTATAACAATCCACAGAAAACGCTTAGAAATGATCACCGGGGCAAATCAAGACTTCGCAGTGTGTGTGTGTGCGTGCTGCTTAAATAGTGTGAGTGTGATGTGGTGCAGGTGTGTGTGCAATCAGTCCCAGGAATGAGGGCCTATGGGAAATGTAGTCCGAATGATGGTATCAGTATTCCGGTGAAGGCTCCCTCCGGTGGTGCGGGGAAGGAAGTGCGGGAGCCTCACTTGTGACAGAGCCCCCCCCCTGCGAGCGGCTCCAGACGCGAGGAGGCGGATGACGCCGGGGTCTACCACGTGGTCGAGGGGCCGGTCTCTCCGGATGCATCCTATGAAACTCTTCTGTGAGTGAGGGGTCCAGGATATCATCCACATCGACCCAGGATCGCTCCTCCGGGCCGTACCCCTCCCAGTCGACCAGGTACTGAAGTCTCCCACCCCGGCGCCTGGAATCGAGTAGTTCTCGAACTTGGTAAGCCTCCTCGCCTTCGATCAGCATGGGTGGGGGGTTGCGGGCCTCGGCTCCCTCCGACTCCCCCCTCGGACCACCAGAGGGTTTCAGCAACGACACATGGAAAGTGGGAGAAACACGGTAGTTAGCAGGTAGGTCTAATCGGAATGACACGGGTGTAATTTGTTTAATAATTTGAAAAGGCCCTACAAACCTGGGACTGAGCTTTCTGCATGGAAGTCGGAGGCGGAGATCTCGTGTGGATAGCCAGACCCATTGGCCCACGGTGTACTCTGGCCTGTACCTCCTGCCTTCTCACAGCGCGCTGCAGATGGTGATGGGCGAGGTCCCAGGTTTCCTCACTGCGTTGCAGCCACTCTGTCACGGATGGTAGATTGGTGGGTTCGCCGGACCAAGGGAAAAGTGGTGGCTGGTAGCCAAGTACACATTTAAAGGGAGTCACGCCGGTGGCAGCTTTCTGGAGAGAGTTTTGTGCGTATTCCGCCCACATCAGGTAACGACTCCAGTCATTTTGATTTTGTTGGCAGTAAGTGCGTAGGAATCTGGTGAGCTCTTGGTTCATGCGTTCTGTTTGGCCATTGGATTCGGGGTGATATCCTGATGTGAGACTGACATTGACATTCAGGTGTTTGAAGAAGGCTGCCCATACCCGGGACGTGAACTGTGGCCCTCTGTCCGATACAATGTCCTCTGGCAAGCCGTAGAAACGGAATACATAGTTGCAGAGGGTCTCTGCTGTTTCAAAAGCAGATGGTAGTTTGGGTAGTGGAATGAGTCGACAGGCTTTGGAGAATCGGTCCACAACCGTAAGAATGGTGGTGTGGCCACGGGACACAGGGAGGTCGGTGACGAAGTCAATTGCTATGTGGGACCAGGGACGTTAAGGAATGGGCAGTGGCTGTAACAACCCGGAGGGTACTTGACGGGATGGTTTTTTGAGGTTTGACAGGCTGTGCAGTTTTTTACGAATTGAGTGGTCTCCGCAAGCATGGTCTCCCACCAGAACCGGTTCTGTAACAGATGGAATGTGGCAGTAATACCCGGGTGACCAGAACTGGGAAGAACATGCACTTGATGTAGTAACTTGTTGCGGAGGGCTTCTGGTACGAACGTGCGATCTGGTGGGCATTCCGGGGGTGGTACCGTCTGTGCGTTGAGTTCGGTGATTTCTGTCATGATGTCCCATTGTACGGGAGCGACCAGAAGTTTGTCGGGGATGATGTTTTCCTCTCTACCTCTCTACCTCCTCCACTTGGCGAGACAGCGCGTCGGCTTTGAGGTTCCTTGAGCCTGGTCGATATGTCACGGTAAACTGAAATCTGGTGAAGAACATGGCCCACCTGGCTTGTCTGGGGTTTAAGCGTTTGGCTGAACGGAGATATTCAAGGTTCTTGTGGTCCGTGAGTATGGTGAATGGGTGCTGTGCTCCCTCCAGCCAGTGCCGCCACTCCTCCAACGCTGCCTTCATGGCTAGTAGCTCCCGGTTGCCTACATCGTAGTTTCGTTCTGCTGCTGATAACTTCCTCGAGTAGAATGCACACGGAAACATTTTGGCTGGATTTCCTTGACGTTGTGAGAGTACGGCCCCGATGCCTGTGCTGGATGCGTCAACCTCTACGATGAAGGGGAGCTCTGGATCTGGGTGACGGAGAATGGGAGCAGTGGTGAAACGTTCCTTTAATTCCTGGAAAGCCTGTATCGCCTCATTGGACCAGGTGAGACGGGTGGATTGTCGTTTGGTCATGGAGGTTAGAGGTGCTGCAATGCCACTGAAGTTCCTTATAAACCGCCTGTAGAAATTAGCGAACCCCAGGAATCGTTGCAGTTCTTTCAGTGTTCGTGGTCGTGGCCATTCTAGAACTGCTCTCACCTTGCTGTCGTCCATAGCCACTCCCTCGTGACTGATGACATACCCCAAGAATGACGTGGATGTGCGGTGAAATTCACATTTCTCGGCCTTGGCGTAGAGTTGGTGTTGAATGAGGCGTTGTAGAACAGCCCGGACGTGTTGGATGTGTTCCTCAAACGTGCTGGAATAGATGAGGATGTCATCTATGTAAACTACGACCCAGCGGTTGAGCATGTCCCGGAAGACATCGTTGATGAAAGACTGGAACACGGAGGGACTGTTGGCCAGCCCGAACGGCATCACAAGGGTCTCGTAGTGGCCAGTGGCGGTGGAAAAGGCAGTTTTCCATTCGTCCCCCTCTCTGATGCGTATCAGATTATAGGCACAGCGAAGATCCAGCTTGGTAAAGTATTTAGCCTGCCGTAACTGCTCTAGAGCTGCTGGAACCAGGGGCAAAGGGTAACGAAATTTGACGGTGATATCATTAAGTCCGCGGTAGTCAATGCAGGGTCTGAGACTACCGTCCTTCTTCTTGACAAAGAAGAAGCCTGATGCTGCTGGTGACGTTGAGGGCCGGATGAAACCTTTGGCTAGCTCCTCTTCAATGAATTTTTTCATAGCAGCAGATTCAGGTTGGGATAAAGGGAAAATTCTGCCCTTGGGGGGCGTGGTACCTGGTAGTAAGTCGATGGCACAGTCACTGGATCGATGTGGGGGTAACTCGGTGGCTTTGCTTTTGCTGAAAGCGATTGCCAGGTCAGCATACTCGACGGGAATGTGGGACTCGTCGGAATTAACTGTGTGGATTGATACAGCTTGAACTGGTAATGGGGTGACTTGTTTCAGACAAAGTTCATGACAGGATGAATCCCACTGAATAATCTGTCCCTCCTTCCAGGAAATATGTGGGTTGTGGGTCCGGAGCCACGGGAGACCAAGGATGACTGGATTGTTGGGTGAGTGGATGACGTAAAATCTGATGGGTTCATGGTGTAATACTCCTACTTGAAGGTCAACCTCAGCAGTAATGTGTGCGACCTTCCCCTCTCCGATGGGCCGACCATCTAGCGCCTCCACTGTCAATTGAGAATCACAAGCCGTTAGAGTGATGTTGTGTTCCTGAATGAAAGTATTTGACATGAAGTTGCCTGCAGCCCCAGAGTCTAGGAGCGCCTGAGTGGGTATGCACTGGTTGTTGACAGTCACATGTACTGGTATTTTGAAACTGTTAGCTGAATAGTTGGTGGATTGCTGGGAACTCACCGCTTTCGGGTTAGAGGGACTTGGCCGGATGGGACAATTGATTTTGATGTGGCCGGCTTGGCCGCAGTACAGACACAGGTGGAGTTGTCTTCTTCTTTCTCTTTCTTCTGGGTGTAGCGGTGTATAGCCGAGCTGCATGGGTTCTGGAGTGGGGTTGGTTAAAGTTTGGGAAGTGGCCCCACGGAGCGGACGTCGAGAGCGAAGTAAATTATCAATTTGGATGGCCAGCTCTATGAATTCGCTAAGCGTTCTTCCCTCGTCACGGCAGGCTAGCTCGGCTTGAAGTTCTAGGGACAGACCTTTGCGAAACAGCAACTTCAACGTGTCGTCGACCCAATTTGTTTGAGCTGCTAGAGTTCGGAATGTGAGAGCATACTCAGCAGCGGTGGTTTTGCCCTGGCACAGCGACAGCAGTTGATCTCCAGCGCTCTTACCTCCCGCGGGATGTTCGAAAACCTCTTTGAACTTTCGAAGAAATGCGGAGAATGTGCTAAACGCGGAGCCGTCCTCTCCCCACACAGCCGTGGCCCAATCCAGTGCTTTACCAGACAACAGCGAGCAAACGAAGGATATCCGACTGGAATCGGAGGGATACAGAGCCGGCTGTTGGTTAACAAAGAGTGAGCATTGAAGCAGAAATCCCTTACATTTAGCTGGATTGCCATCAAACTTCTCTGGGAAGGCGAGTCGTGGATTCACCGCAGGAGCGGGAGTGAAGGCCTGGTTGTCGGGAGCCGCGGGCGGCGAGGCGGGAACCTCGGGAGGCCTGACCCGAAGGCCCTGTAGAGTCTTTACCAGCTCCTCGGTAAGGGAAGTTAATCGATTCAACTGATGTTGATGAACTGCGAGCTGGTTGGCCTGGGCGGATAGCTCAGTAGAGAGCTGCAGGATAGCTGCTGGATCGCTAGTCGGCGAAGTCTTCTGTAATGATGGGTCGACAGCATGGGGATCCATTTGCAGCTTTTATTAGGAATAGTGTATACCCAGGTAAGGGCAGAGGCAGAGACGTAAACGGGGACAGGCAATGGTCGAGGCAGGCGGCAGACAAACGGTATCAGAAAGCAGGCAGAGATCAGGGCAGGCGGCAAACAAACACAGTCCAGTAAACAGGCAAGGATCAAGGCAGGCAGCAGAGAATCACAAGAGATAAACAGTCCAATCGGCAACAGTATAACAATCCACAGAAAACGCTTAGAAATGATCACCGGGGCAAATCAAGACTTCGCAGTGTGTGTGTGTGTGCGTGCTGCTTAAATAGTGTGAGTGTGATGTGGTGCAGGTGTGTGTGCAATCAGTCCCAGGAATGAGGGCCTATGGGAAATGTAGTCCGAATGATGGTATCAGTATTCCGGTGAAGGCTCCCTCCGGTGGTGCGGGGAAGGAAGTGCGGGAGCCTCACTTGTGACAGATTCATTAAAATGTATCATTCAATAAAAGTCATTTGTTGTAAAAAATTTATGAATGTCACTATTAATAAATGTGGAATATATAAACCCAAATCATCTGCTCATACTGTAAACTTGTGATCAGTGAAATTATGAGCACAATTATTATAATCTAATCCAGTTTACTTGAAATAAACCTCCTCCTGAACAGGATTTACAGATCTGATGCTCTGACAACTCTGAGAAAAGATAAAAACAACAAGTATTGAGTCAAATCATCATCAGTTCAATCCAGAGAACTGGAAAAATGTATTAACTCTGAAATCAGTCCAAATAAATAACATCATTACTATAAACGTCCAGAAGGGTCATTCCACGAAATCGGTGCCTTTTCAACTTTGAAAAATTAAAAAATAAAATAAGTTTAATTTAAAGACAACTTAAAATGACAAGAAATTGTATTGTGCCATCTCAGGCTATACAATTTTGTCATCCCTGTTACAGACATAATCATCACTATATACTACAGTTTTAATTAGAACTATTTAATAGTTTTCACATGTGAGCAGTATTTTTGTCCCTTTTTTTCACTGGGGTTGTTTCAAATTTGGTATTTTTTTAAACAAATCTTATATTTGTCATTCAGATGACCAAAAACATCCTAATTTTGAAGGCTGATCACCTGTCAAATAAGAAAAATATATATATTTACAAGAGAGATATTAAAAGAAGGGCTTTGTCCAAAACAAAATAGAGTGATTGTTACAATTGAAAAACTTGGAAGGCCATTTCAAATATTATTTTTTACATTATTTATGAAATTAATGACAGTAACAGGATTGACATAATGGTAACAGGACTGACCAGAATAACAGGGATGACGGGACACACATTCTTCAGCATACACACTACATATTTGCTTACATAATACTGTAAAGTTTCTAACTTTTTAATTTATATTATATAGTTTTGCATTCACTTTGCATAGCTGTATGAGTGAAACATTCAATTTCTAAGAGATCAAGAGCCTCATTTATAAAATGTTGCGCAGAAACCATCCTAAATTAGATTTTGCGATCATTTCTCAGATGTGCGTACGTGAGATTCATAAAATGAATACACACAGAAAACAAGTGTACACCTCTCTTTCAGATGTGAAATATATAAATCGCAAATAATCTTGAACTTGTGCGCAGCTGAATGGTTTCAGTTCTCCGCGTTGTAAACAACACCTAATTAATGTCATTTACATATAAAAGAGTTATCGTCCAAATCCTTTAACTTAGAATGGCGAGCTGCAAGAATAGCTTAGATTTCCAAAAAACCTGCAGTAATCTGACAAGGAAAAGTGTGTACTGTACATCTGTACATCCCTGATGTGGCGCTAAGCACTTTTCCACGTTTTTATGAGCGTTGGCATGGATTTAAGCGTACGCACACTCTAAGATCAAATCTGTGCTTATGCACGCTTTATAAATGTTTTAAAGGTACTGTAATTAGACCCATGCATCCATATGTTTTGTCTGTGTCAGTGTGTCCCCTCACAGAACTTAAAATATACACTGCCTGGCCAAAAAAAAAAGGTTGTTGTTTGGATTTTAATAGGTAAATACTTAAGAAACTATGAATGGATCATTATTACAGTGATTATTATGTTTCTAGCATGTTATATGTTTGGCAACGGTTCTTTTAACCATAACGGAGTGTGTTGCTTTTTATTTCTTAAACAACCATGTAGGAAGATGTATCATGGCCATATTCCAGGATGACAATGCCAATATTCATCAGGGTTAAAACAGTGAAAAATGGTTCACAGAGCACAAAGAATCATTTTCACACATGAATGGCCACTGACTTTAACATCAATGTAAGTCTTTGGGATGTGCTGGAGGAGACTTTACAGAGTGCTCACCTCTTGCATTGTCAATACAAGATCTTGACCAAAAATGTATGCACCTCCTGAAGGAAATGACATCAGAACATTTATTTCCATCAAGAGGTTAGTCTTACATTGAGGTTAAAGTCAGGACTCAGAAGTGCCCGTTCATGTGTGAAAATGATTCTTTGTGTTCTCTGAACCATTCTTTAACCCTGATGAATATTGGCATTGTCATCCTGGAATATGGCCATGATACATATTCCAACATGGTCGTTTAAGAAATGAAAAGCTACACACTCCATCTGTTAGGGTTAAAATAGATTATATATTATGTTTATATAATATATTTAAATAGTTAATACTTGAATTAAGAGATTTGTGTACCAACAATATTAATACTAAAAATACTAACTAAAAATGTAACTGATGCACATATGCCACCCACACTGAATAATATAGACGTCAATAATACACCTGGGATGACCTTTTAAAATGTTTGCATTTTACACATATAAATGTTAAAATCAGTGTGGCTAAGTTTGACACCTAATCTGTCATCCCTGTTACCCACATGTCAAAACCTGTTACTCTGAAAAGTAACAGGGTTGATGGTAACAGGTAATTTACTATTTGCTAGCTAACAGACCAGATCACAAAAGCACATTCTGTACACTTTAAAGGGATATTACTTGTAGATAATGATTATGTTACATTAAATAATAAGTGTTTAAATTTATACTTCAAAAATGATCTCCAGTGTATGATTTTTGAGCAATTCTGCAACATGGCTATCAGTTCCTCAATACGTTCCTCTTATAAAATAATTCTTGTCTAGAGTTGATCTCACCAAATGACTTGTACAATCTCTCTGAGTCCATCCATTACAGCACGTGGAAAAGAGTCCTCCTGGCTTAAAAGTACACATAAAAAAACTAGCTCCTGGGAACAGGCAAACTCCCCAAAAAAATCTAAATCAACTGGTGGTTGATTGAGCAGATGAGACAGTCGTGCATGGAGCCTATGCAATATAGCGTTCATCAAGAGTTCCTTACAAGAGATGCATTATAACAATTAGCAACATACACATTACAAGTTTTAATTGTCAAAGATTTGGTATCAAATGTTTTAATTATATCGTTTAGCATCAGCTCAATGGTCTAAGCAGATTATATGATACAGAATTTCAATAAAATGCCAAACCAATCCAATAATAAGCTTTATGGTATACAACTTGTAAAGGTTTTAATATATTTTTGTGCATTTAAAAGCACCATTCTGGTGGCGAGGACGATGCTGAGCCAAATCAGAGTCAGGATGTCTTTGGCGCTTGGCTCATTTATTGAACCAATCAGATAACAGTAAATGTAGTGTCAATGGTATCCTTATTTGGTTGGCTACGAGAAGGTAATCCCGCCTTCCCTCTATCGCTTGCAAAACTCCAATTAGTGAGCGTCATGGAATGCTCTGAGACTCCAATTGCAGTTTTATTGGGAAATCCAAAATCAACATCATATGCCAAGCAAAGGGTCAAAATACTTGCAAAATCCACCAAAAACCAGAAACAAGAATCCAGGGAGAGTGCTCAGATGTGCAGAGTGACAACTACAAAAACTCAATGACAAATGACAGATATGGCATGGTTTAAATCAGGGGTGGGGAACGTTGATCCTGGAGGGCCATTTTCCTGCAGAGTTTAGCTCCAACCCTGAAAAAAACACTCACCTGCCTGTAACTTTAGTAATCCTGAAGGACCCTGGTGTGTTTAATTAGGGTTGGAGCTAAACTCTGCAGGACAGTCGCCCTCCAGGATCAACGTTCTCCACCTCTGGTTTAAATAGACAGAAGCTAACAATGAAATGAGTTACTGATGCTGCGTTCACGCCTCCTCGTATTTACCAGAATCTTGAGATGACAACACGTGACGTTATATTCGGAGCTGTTTACGTCCTTGGACTGGGAATTATGCGTTTCCATGGCACCACTATCAACACCTATGAATCTACAGCGGTCAGGTGGTACATCTGGGAGCTTTCAGAAAACTCCCAGCTTACAAGCTGTAATTACAAGCTCTACGAGGACGTGAATGCTTTTTACAAGCTAGAATCTCATAACTACAGGAATTACGAGGCCGCGTGAACGCACCTTCAATGTAATAATGATGAGTATAGACAAAGGATTATGGGAAAAAAAATGTAACAAAAGTGTAAGTGTGGAAAAATGTATGTCAGAACAATACAAATGATATATTTTTTGTTAGCATGAAGTTTTATTTGGTGTTATCATACTTGCATTATGGCAAGTTGTCAACAACAACCAGAAAGAATCTTTTTTTACCTAGTTCATCACTTAAAAATATATGTCAAGTATATTGCTTTCACTGTGAATTTTCTGATGTATCAGAGATAATCCGAGATAACACCAAACTTTGATGAAATGTATGTATGAAATCATGTCCATCCATCTCAAGAAATGACTCACAACAACAACAATCCCTATTTATCAGTTAAAAGACTAAATATTTCATGATACTCAAAGTGAAAACATTCATGAGGTATTAATGCATAAAATACAAGTTATGATAGTAATTTCTTCCCAATTGTAACATATCTGAGTAAAACGGCTTCTGGATCAAGAACAAATGTAGGACGGGCTTGATTTTGTCTATGAGGAATTGATTAGATGGTTGTGGTTTGCTATTGGTAGATCTCTTGTGAGTGACAGGTTGCCCCGCCCTCATGCCAGAAAACACATCATCAGAGAGGAGATGTTGCTGCAAGAAGGAGAGGAAGTTATTTTGATTCAAGATTACACGCACATATATATTTAACAAAATTATGTGCATAAATAAATCATTTATAATAAATACTGTGATAATCAATAATAATAACAAAAAAAACAAACAAACAAAAAAAAAGATTTGGCAAATTTGATTTCATGAAGACTTTAAGGAACAGTAATTATGGACAGTTTTCAGTCCTGCAGTACCAGTGTAGTATTTAGGATACAGAATTATTGAACTTTGAAGGATGTTATCTTGCTTCTCTCTAACTTATGGTGTGTTTCTAAGACTGAATAAACACAGTGTGTGTGGGAACACCCATGAAAACTAGAAACTTAGCAGCAATGAGGCTCTTCAGGACCAGGAATAAGGAAGCTGCTTTACAGGCACACCTGTTTTACACACGTCACTCAAACACAAAACCAGGATACAGGAATCACCTGAGTTCAGAGTTCAGAGTTACCTAAGTGTAGTTGAGCTGTTGTGTGTTTGTGTCTCTGTATTCATGCTGTAAAATGGCAGAAGCCAGAATTTCAGTGGATCAGAATGAGTTCATGTGTTCAGTGTGTCTGGATCTCCTGAAGGATCCAGTGACCATTCCCTGTGGACACAGTTACTGTAAGATCTGTATTACAGGCTTCTGGGATCAGGAGGATCAGAGAAGAGTCTACAGCTGCCCTCAGTGCAGACAGACCTTCAGTCCAAGACCTGCTTTAGGTAAAAACACCATTCTGGCTGAAATGGTGGAGAAACTGAAGAAGATTAAACTTCCTGCTGACTGTTACGCTGGAGCTGGAGATGTGCAGTGTGACGTCTGTACTGGAAGAAAACACAAAGCCGTCAAGTCCTGTCTGGTGTGTCTGGAGTCTTACTGTCAGAATCACCTTGAACAACATGAGAGTTGGTTTAAAGGAAAGAGACACAATCTGACTGAAGCCACTGGACGACTGCAGGAGATGATCTGCCCGAAACACAACAAGATCCTTGAGGTTTTCTGCCACACTGATCAGAAGTGTATATGTCTGCTGTGTACGATGGATGAACATAAAAACCACGACACTGTATCAGCTGCAGCACAGAGGACAGAGAAACAGGTATGAACTTAAAGAGGTCCCATTGTGATCATTTACAGGTTCATCATTTTGTTCATGGGGTCTACTAGAATACATTGACATCATTAAATGTCTGTTTTCACCCTCTCTGTCTGAACACTGTTTTAGTTTCAGTTTCTTTAAAACATGCCTTCCAAAAATCAGAGTCTGCTCTAATTGGTTAGCCGACCTCAGTCTGTTGTGATTGGTCTACTGATTAGAATGTGCATCAGAATTGCAATGCCCTTTACCATAACTGGCGATGGGGAGGTGGAGGGATGCTGGAAGAATTGTCACTGGGACGGCACAATGACTGCTGCTGGTATACGTTCATAATGATGATTGACAGGACTGAAATATTGGGCTACTTAATAGGACCCCTTTAAACCAGTAGTTCACATCATTTCATCATTTACTCATGTTATTCCAAACTGGAGTGACTTTCTTATTTCTGAGGAACACAAAAGAAGGTATTTTAAGGAATGTCTCATTTGTCCATTTATTGATAGTCAGTAGGGTCCAAAAGTTTCAATCTTCAAGAAGTACATTAAGATAGCATAAAAAAATCCATACTACCCACTAAGGTGGGTAATCTAATGCTGTGTCCTAATTCGCCTACTTATACTATGCCCTAAAATTACTGTTTTTGTTAAGAAAAAGCAGGCTACATACTTTTGACTGTGTAGCAGAAGAGTAGGCAAGTTTTAGGACATGCTACTTTATCATAATTACATCTTTAATGGACAGCTCTGTTGCTTAGTTACATGCATCCTGTCACCCAGGGTTGGGCAAAAATACATCAAAATGTATTTTAAAATAAAATACCAAATACCTTAATTTTAAGTGTATCAAAATAAACTACAAAATACAGCAGTCACACCATGTATCAAAATAAACTACTGTATTTTTGTATTTTAAAAATACTAAAAAATACTTTTACACGGGCCGTGTCCGTGCGTCGCCTATCAGTGACATCATACCCGCGTTACCCTCGGTTTCTGGTTTTATTTTGTAGAAACCATGGAAATGCCAAAGATGCATTATATTCCTCATCTGTCTAATAAAACATATTACATGTATTATTAGACAGATGAGGAACTGTTTGCATTCATTCATTGACAGAAAACGAATCATGTTATATAGCTTCTTGTTTAAATCTTGTTAGCCGATCTTCTATCGCCCTACAATCCTTCACGCTCTTTAAGATCACAAAACTCTGGACTTCTGGTTGTACCTAGGATATCTAAGTCCACTAAAGGAGGGAGAGCGTTTACACATTTCACTCCTAAACTCTGGAATAGCCTTCCTGATAATGTTTGGGGCTCAGACTCAATCTCCCAGTTTAAATCTAGATTAAAGACACATCTCTTTAGCCAAGCATTGACATAATGCATCTCATATCAGATCAATTACACATGACTATCTACGCTTAATGTTATGAACAGCAGCTACACTAATTATTCTCCATTTGCTTTTCTGTTTTATCTTGGGATGCCAATCCTGAGGTCACGAGAGTACATCAGCTTCAATTTAGATCCAGCTTCTTATGAAGACTTCAGATGACCAACACTTGTGAAGAGACGGCACCAACCCTTGCAAGGATTTCAGATGACGCAAACTCTTTATCAACAGAGTTATATACACTATATTGCCAAAAGTTTTGGGACGCCTGCCTTTACGTGCACATGAACTTTAATGACATCCCATTCTTAATCCGTAGGGTTTAATATGGAGTTGGCCCACCCTTTGCAGCTATAACAGCCTCAACTCTTCTGGGAAGGCTTTCCACAAGGTTTAGGAGTGTGTTTATGGGAATTTTTGACCATTCTTCTAGAAGCGCATTTGTGAGGTCAGGCAGTGATGTTGGCGAGAAGGCCTGGCTCGCAGTCTCCGCTCTAATTCATCCCAAATGTGTTCTATCGGGTTGAGGTCAGGCCAGTCAAGTTCCTCTACACTGAACTCGCTCATCCATGTTTTTATGGACCTTGCTTTGTGCACTGGTGCACAGTCATGTTGGAACAGGAAGGGGCAATTCCCAAACTGTTCCCACAAAGTTGGGAGCATGAAATGTCTTGGTATGCTGAAGCATTAAGAGTTCCTTTCACTGAAACTAAGGGGCCAAGCCCAACCCCTGAAAAACAACCCCACACCATAATCCCCCCTCCACCAAACTTTACACTTGGCACAATGCAGTCAGGCAAGTACCATTCTCCTGGCAACCGCCAAACCCAGACTCGTCCATCGGATTGCCAGACAGAGAAGTGTGATTCGTCTCCACTGCTCTAGAGTCCAGTGGCAGCGTGCTTTACACCACTGCATCCGACGCTTTGCATTGCACTTGGTGATGTCAGGCTTGGATGCAGCTGCTTGGCCATGGAAACCCATTCCATGAAGCTCTCTATGCACTGTTCTTGAGCTAATCTGAAGGCCACACGAAGTTTGGAGGTCTGTAGCTATTGACTCTGCAGAAAGTTGGCGACCTCTGCGCACTGCGTGCCTCAGCTCTGATTTTACGTGGCCTACCACTTCGTGGCTGAGTTGCTGTTGTTCCCAATTGAGTCCACTTTGTTATGATACCACTAACAGTTGACCGTGGGATATTTAGTAATGAGGAAATTTCACGAATGGACTTATTGCACAGGTGGCAACCTATCACGGTACCATGCTTGAATTCACTGAGCTCGTGAGAGCGACCCATTCTTTCACAAATGTTTGTAGAAGCAGTCTGCATGCCTAGGTGCTTGATTTATACACCTGTGGCCATGAAAGTGATTGAAACACTTGAATTCAATGATTTGGAGGGGTGTCCCAATACTTTTGGCAATACAGTGTATGTACATTACTGAAATTACATAATTTGGACACAGTCAACTCTGATAATAGATCACTTTAAATTGTAATGTTGACATGCATTCTCTGTAAAGATGTTTTGAAACAATATGTATTGTGAAAAGCACTATACACAAATAAATGTGAATTGAATTGAATTGAATCATCTGATATGCATAAGCCAGTGAGGTTTGCTGTTATTGATGTGTCACCATATTTGATTTGGGCTCTAGAAACAGAGACATTCTGTGGAATATCTTCTTTTGTGTTCTGCAAGAGAAAACCATACAAGTTTGAAAAGACATGAGGATGAGTAAACAATGAAAGAATCCACATTTCTGGGTGAACTATCCCTATAAAACTAGGCTTTGATGAAATAATCCTGGCACTTATGATTGAACCTATAACCTTATCATGCAAGATCTTTAACCCCTCAATCTCACCATTTCACTGATACTCGATTCATATCTGTTTACTTAATGATTTATGTGATGTTTCTCCTGATACTATTTTTTTCCTTTAGCACCAGCTGAAGGAGACGCAGAGGTCGTTCCAGCAGAGGATCCAGCAGAGAGAGAAAGATCTTCAGCAGCTGAGAGAGGCTGTGGAGTCTCATAAGGTGAGTCTGGAGAAGAAGAGAAGTTTGAGAAGTCTCAGTCAGGACTCACTGAAGCCACTGTGTGATTGTGATGTGTGTCCTAACAGCGCTCTGCACAGACAGCAGTGGAGGACAGTGAGAGGATCTTCACTGAGCTCATCCGCTCCATTGAGAGAAGCCGCTCTGAGTTCACACAGCGGATCAGAGATCAGGAAAAGACTGCAGTGAGTCGAGCTGAAGGACGACTGGAGCGACTGGAGCAGGAGATCAATGATCTGAGGAGGAGAGACGCTGAGCTTGAGCAGCTTTTACACACACAGGATCACATCCATTTCCTGCAGGTAACAGAGATCTAGAAGAACAGGATCATAGTGGACTTGAGCAAGAGACTCACAGAGAAACATTTCATGAGAGCAGAATGAACCGTTGATCTGTGTGTTCGGTTATTATATAATCATTCGTCAGACTCTCATCTGATCTTCTTCTTCTAAAAGAGACACATTAACAAATGCAGTTCAGCTCTGGAAATCTCTTAGGAAACATTTTTTCTGCAAGATATATTAAGCTTCCAGACGACAACAGTTTAAAACTTCACTAATATTTAAATATTTAGTCCTCAAACAGGAAGTAAGGCTGTATTTTACCTCTGCTTTAGCATATTTAAATCACACAAAACCTGACCTTGGGATCGTGTCCTAAAAGTCCCGGTGAATTTCAGAGCCACTAACTGCTCAAAAATTATAAATAAAGGTCAATCTACTCATTGCCTTTAAACAGCTTTTCATGATCAAATCTACTCAACCCTGCCATGTGACTCCATTGATGCACTTGATCTGTTTTTGCCAGATGTTTGATCATCAAGTGTTTTCCTAGAAAGTTCACACATAGTGTAAGTGTCAAACACTAGAACTTACAGCTCTAACATGATATAATGAACATGAGAAGAATGAAGCTGATGCTGTGAAAGTGCTGGATTGAGGAGAGTTACTAAAGATCAACAAGAGCTGCTCAAATCTGACAGTAGTGCAGGTTATTGTCTGAAGTGTGGAGGTGATGAGCTTTGATTTCTGTTTTCTGTAGAGTTTCCAGTCTCTCTCAGCTCCTCCTGAATCTACAGACGTAAATGATGATCCCTTCAGTTCTCTCTCCTCTTTTGATGTTGTGAGAGAATCTGTCCTTCAGCTGATAGAAAACCTGGAGGATTTCTGCAAAGAGGAGCTGAAGAAGATCTCTGACAGAGGTAAAATCCTGGAGATTCATCTGCCCTCAGAAATGATCCTCCATCATTTCATATCATGTAGAAGATCTTATTAGAAATGACTTGGGAACAAATGCAGGGATCATTTTCTCTTGATGATAATCACACTCTTCATGTCTGTTGATTTCCACAGTCACTTTCACCAACATTGTTCCCAGAACCAGGAACGACTTCCTACAATGTAAGTCACTAAGAAAACAAGCAGAAAAAAATCACTGAGTGTGTTCATGTTCCTCCTGTAGAAGGTGAAAGAAAACATGACAGAAGAGTTTTATAGTTGATCATGTAAATTAAAGTTTTTTCAACAGGGGCGTTCAGAGAAGATTGGGGGGGCAAAGCAATATCTTCAATATAGGTGTTCTAGAAAGGCTGGTGCACACTGTGCGATTTTGGCCACGATTTGGTCGTCTGAGACAAATTTTGCAAATCCTAAAAGATTCCTATAATCCTAGCCTAAAATCTGTATTTTTTGATCGCTAGTTTGACATGTTCACCAACAGCCGATTAATGACCGTTGCGATCAAATTTTGCTTCCAACGAAATTCTGGCAGTGTCAGAAGATTTGGCACACAGTCCTGCAGTGTGACTTCTCCTACAACGAACGTCAGATTGTCTTCATTTTTCAAGATAAACCATTATCAAAATTAACAGTAGAGATTTCTTTGTTAGCCACCATTTCAGTTCCATGTGAAATGCAGATCTCTGTCACCGAACGTGTATGGGTTGCTGATGTAAAACTCCGGAAAAGTTTTCATGTGCGCGTACAGTCTGACATAAATGACAGCTGAGATTCCACAGTGTGACATGAGGATCATGTTCGTACAGTCTGACAAGCAACAATCGTAAAGGACTATTATAAATCGCACAGTGTGCACCCAGCTTAAGGCGCGTGTATGCCAAAGATTTATGAGATGAAAACTGTAATTACTTGCAAAAGAAAATGGTCTGCAACATTCTAACAACATTCTACACAATGCAAACATTGCAAATGCACTTGTCCTGTTGTCATTAGCACAGGCTGGAATTTGGCCCGAACCCAGAGTACTCCCCCATCCTAGGTTGGGATAGGAACAGTTAGAAGTGAGGAGATGGAGTGGTGGAGGGATGCTGAAAAACTGTAAATTGCGTAACCCAGTAAAAATAACTGAATGCGCTCCTCCCGTTTTAATTAGGCTAATTATCTCCTCCCGAACTTTGTTAATAAAACATCATTTCTATTCACATGGCTTTTTTGATCCTTGGGAAACTAACAATAATGATAATTAAACTATCCAGTCAAATCCGTGATATGGCATTTAAAGGGATAGTTCACCCAAAAAATGAAAATTCTGTCATTATTTACTCACCTTCAGGTTAGTGTCTCAGGTTAAATGTCTTCGTTCTGCTGAACACAAAAGAAGATATTTGGAAGAATGCCAGTAACCAAACAGATCTCATCCCCCATTACTACCATAGTATTTATTTTTCCTACTATGGTAGTCAATGGGAGATGAAATCTGTTTGGTTACTGGCATTCCAAATATGTTCCTTTGTGTTCAGCAGAACGAAGACATTTAACCTGAGACACTAACCTGAAGGTGAGTAAATGATGACAGAATTTTCATTTTTTGGGTGAACTATCCCTTTAATTACATACTTTTTAAATGATATATAGGTGAATAACAATAAAAATAATAATATACACCACAAAATATATATTATAAATAAAAATATATAATATACACCACAGATCAAAAGTTCGGGGTCGGTAAGGTTTTTTAATGTTTTTGAAAGAATTCTCTTCTGCTCACCATGACTGCATTTATTTGATCCAAAAATACAATAAAAACAGTAATATTGTGATTTGTGAAATGTGTGTATATTCGATTCTGAATGAGTTTGATAGTGTGCTGCACGGCTAACGGGGCTAAAGCTGCACACTGTTGGAGAAACTTAATAAAAATGAAGATGCATTTATGAATTATACAGACTGCAAGCGTTTTCGGGTTAAAAATGAAAATAACGACATGGCTCTGGTCTCCGTAAATACAGTAAGAAACAATGATAACTTTAACCACATTTAACAGTACATTAACAACATGCTAACGAAACATTTAGAAAGACAATTTACAAATATCACAAAATATATCATGATATCATGGATCATGAATGGTTATGATCGATCCATCTGCCATTTTCGCTATTGTCCTTGCTTGCTTCACAATACCTGCAGAACTTCTGATAATTCGGCTGTGCAGCTCCAGATGTTAATATTGGCTTGCCTAGAACATGGGCTGGTATATGCACATTTTGGGGGCGTAAATAATAATGATCCCGACTGTTATGTAACAGTCGGTGTTATGTTGGGATTCGCCCTTTTTTCTGTGGTCTTTTGCACGCACAAGATTTACATAAGAAGGAGGAAACAATGGTGTTTGACACTCACGGTATGTCATTTCCATGTACAGAACTCTAATTATTCAACTATGCCAAGGTAAATACAATTTTCTGTTCTATGGCACCTTTAAATCCAAAAAAGAAAGATTTGAAATGGAATGAATTTGTGACTTTAACAAAGATATAAATCAGGACAACAGTAAACTGGGGATTCAATATATTCATCAAAAACAGCATATCTTCTAAAGCTAATGAATAAATATGATTATTTTTCACAATTAAATACATTCATCAAAAATTTAGAGGTAAAATTTCACTATGGATTTATCCTAAATAGGATTTTGTATCAAGTCTCTTTAATCTTTGGGGCAACAGATAGAAATTGAAAGAAAGCTCAAGATCGCCAAAGGCTACACTGAAAATCACCAACAACAGACCTACAATGCTTAAAAACAAAAAAATAAATTTATTACACTAACGGTATGGTTGAATCAATTTAAAGGGTTAGTTCACCCAAAAATGATAATGTAATTTATTACTCACCCTCATGTCGTTCCAAACCCATAAGACCTTCGTTCATCTGCAGAATACAAATTAAGATATTTTTGATGAAATCCGATGGCTCAGTGAGGCCTGCATAGACAGAAGCCATTGGATTTCATCAAAAATATCTTAATTTGTGTTCTGAAGATGAACGAAGGTCTTACGGGTGTGGAACGAAATGAGAGTGAGTAATAAATTACATTATTTTCATTTTTGAGTGAACTAACCCTTTAATTAATCCTTGCTGAATTAAAGTATCAGTTTCTTTTAAAAAAAATTTGAATGGTGTAAATATAATAATAGGCCTAATTATAAGCAACACAGAACAATATCTAACGTTAATATTCGGGGAAGACTGATTAGACTGGCCCAAAAAAGCTTGAGAGCCACTGATGTAAATGATGATTTTCACAGGATATCTGGTAAACTAAACTGAGACACTGATGATGTATTGAACATGAAGAGTTCAGAAACATTAAAAGATCAGATTCATAATTCCTGATTCTGATGTGTTTTATCTCCATCAGATTCCCATCAGCTCAATCTGGATCTGAACACAGTGAATAAACGTCTCTGTCTGTCTGAGAGGAACAGAGTGATTATTGACACTGTTACAGAGCAGTCGTATCCTGATCATCCAGACAGATTTGATATGCGTCCTCAGGTGTTGTGTAGAGAGAGTGTGTGTGGACGCTGTTACTGGGAGATTGAGTGGAGTGGTGAATATGGTGTGCAAATATCAGTGTCATATAAGAGCATCAGCAGGAAGGGACATGGTTATGAGTGTTTGTTTGGAGGTAATGATCAGTCCTGGAGTTTGTTCCTCTCTCACTCCAGATACTTATTTGGACACAATAACATAGTTACTGAACTCCCTGTAAAGCCCATCATCAGTAGAATAGGAGTGTATGTGGATCACAGTGCAGGAACTCTGTCCTTCTACAGCATCTCTGGAGACACAATGAGCCTCATCCACACAGCCCAGACCACATTTACTCAACTGCTCTATCCTGGGTTTTGGGTTGGTTATAAATCATCAGTGAAACTGTGTTGATGAATTAGAATAGACTGTAGAGAGATTCAGTAATGTTGAGATGTTATAGATGATATAGAGTCTCTTATTTTCTCATTACATTAATACTACAGCTGAACTTCTGTCACTGAAATAACATGTCAGAATAAATGTGTGTAGCAAATGGCTCAATGGACTACTTGCACAACTACTTCTGCATTCTAATTATTACGGCTTGAGTGTTTCCAGTCAGCATTCAGCGCACTAATATACAGAGAGTTTCTCACCGTTAGCATCGCACGATAGCTGCTTTTTGACTAAACGAGCAGAAGAGCATACAAGACATGCACAAACAAACCAAGCTGACGATTAAACAGCAGTATAACTTACCTTTCATATAATAGTTATAATAAATCAAATACTTATGAAGGTGAACCATGGTTTTACTATAGTAAGAGTGTAGAAACTATGGTTATTTTTCGTACGAGCAGTATTGCTTGCATTGGTGCTCTTTTATTCCAGTGTTTGAAATAGTTGAATGAATGTGATAACTGCCTTAAAGAAATTTAACAATGCTTAATTAATCTTAAAGAATAGAGCAATGACAGCGCTCTCAATATTAGGATTTTTGGCATAAATGTGTGAATTACATACAAATGATTGTCAGTAAAAAAAAGGCACAGAACAGTGACTAAAATATTATGTTTAATCTGATCTTATTTATCGCGTCTCACACTGCAGCGTCGCGATCACTAGTAGAGCGCTGACACCCTGTGATGAAAGAATCTCAGTTTATGTTGGATTAAAACTTAAAGTTCCATTGAGTTTGGAAAGGTCTGTACATGGTAATCATCAGATTTTCTCTTCTCCTGTTTCTGAATATGTCTGGAATTTAAAATCATCCCGAGGACTCTCATATTAAGAGGGGTTTAGTTAGCTATGTAATAACGGCGCATTGAAAATATATAGAACTGGAAACAACTGAGCCGTAATATTTCAAACCGGATGTGCTTCATGAGGCTCAGTGCAAGTAGTCCATTGTAGATTATGACACCCCGGAACAATGGGGAAAAAACCTAAATAATGGCACACAGGTGTGATCCACTTCGAAACAGCAGAAGGCATGAGTTTCTGTATAAAATTAAAATAGTTGGCCAACAATCATTTAAAACCATAAGGCAGTCAGTGTTGCCAGATTGGCCGGGTCACATAAATCTTTTTTATTACTATTAAAATTACCTTCAGTTGAAATGATCACACACAGGATTCATGAAAATGTGGTATTCAATAAAATAGTAATTTGTTGTAAAATTGAATGTCAATTTAATTAATGTGAAATATATCAACCCAAATCATCCGCTCATACTGTAAACCCTTGATCAGTGAATGTATGAAACAATTATTATAATCTAATCCAGTTTACTTTAAATAAACCTCCTCCTGAACAGGATTGAATTTACAGATCTGATGCTCTGAACAACTCTAAGAAAAGATAAAAACAACAAGAAGGATTCAAATCATTATCATTTAAATCCAGATAACTCAGAAAGGTACGAAAGAAGGAAAACTGCAAATGATTGTGTATTGTTTCAACAGAGGATGTCAAACACTCTCATTAGCTTCTTCTGCATCGAATAGCACATTCATAGACGAGTGACCTATGTGATCTATACGATGACCTTTGACCTCCTGAAAGATGAGAGAATCTCACTCAATTATGACCTTTGTCAGTATTTCTACATGTTAAAAAAACCTACTGTACCTGAAAAACTTATTTTAATTTCTGTCTTTGATCTGTTGTATTGTCTTATTGTATGTAATTTGCTGCTTTGTTCTTATTTTTAATAACAAAAATTGAATAATCAAAATATCTATATTGTGATATATTGTTACTGTTATATGAGTTAAAATGTCTTATAACTTCATTATCGCCCACCCCAAAATGACACATAATACGAACTCTGCTTTATTAACTCTTTCCCCGCCATTGACAAAATTTTCCGTCTTTCAGTCTTTTCACTGAAAGAGTACTGAATGTCCTGATCAAAACACAGGCAAAGAAGCAAAAACAAGCAATATCATTTCTAATCATATGCATATGTAAAACAACGCAATCATCAACATTAAAGGAGTTATGAACTGCATTATTTTATTGTTTCCTGGGGTGCACTTATAATGTTAGCTTGATTTTTACATCAAAAATTGTCATAATTTAGGCAGTTTTCTTCCCTGATTTTAGCCCTCTGATTTGAACGCTCTGTTTTAAGGGGGGTGTCTGCTGTGAAACTTCAGTGTAAACGCCCACTGCTGTGATTGGCTCACATCTTTGCATATGAAAATAGCCAAGTATTACGTTTAACTCTCTTGAAAACCTTTAGCACGTTTTTACTATTACAGTTCTCAAGGTTTACTAATTGTGAAAAGTGGTGATTATAGCATCATATTGAGATCATGGCATGAAAGTTTGTAGTGATGAACATTGTAGCCGATCACATGTTGAGTGCATGAATGCAGTGATCTTGTCATTGTAACTAGATTCCTGCACACTAATGAATGCTTTCATCATAACTAACAGTGCAAACACAATAATGTAAATAAGACATTTGTTGATTCTTATGGGACTTTTGGCGAGAGTCCAAAACTCAGTCACTAATAACCTTGCACTGTTTGTTTGACAGCTGACTGTAAAGGGAGCGTTCTTTGATTGCTTTCTATATGTGATTTTAATCACAGTTTAAACAACAGATTATTTTCATCCTACTAAGAGAAACAATGTGAAGTTGACCATTTAGTCACTAGTTTGATTTACTGACAAACGATTTTGAGACAAAGAACATGTGACTGCACTTGAATCATTACATCTCAGAAATTACTGATCACTGGTGATTTTGGTTAGACATGTACACATAATCCGTACATATCAAACGATCTGTAACACAAAAGCAATAGTAACAGTAAAAACTTTTTTACTCACATAAGTGTGTTGCGCCGTTCCTGTCGGTTCCAATATAGAAGGCACAGCATAATTTTTTTAATTTCAGGCTCTCAGCAAATCCAATGCAACTACTGTGTTTTTCCTCAACCTGGCACTGCACAACATTGCATAAAAATATTTGTTTTATTTAACATATTAAATTATTGGAGGTTTGTGTAGTATTCTGATTTTGCATTTCACTGATTTAATTCATTTTGAGGAGTACTGAATCTTTTTTTGTGCAAGTGAGATTAGTAAATGCTAACATTTATGTTGCCTTCACATATTCTCGGAATTATTGTAAATATGAGTTTCATAGGTAAAAATTGCACATGAATGCCCTCCAATTTCGAAAGTTGAATGCAATGAGCTCATAATCATAGCTTCAGAAGTGGGAATTATCAAATTTCCAATAGCACGTGAAGGCAGCATATGTCTAGAACATAATGCCTCTTCCGATTTCTCTCAACATGGGTACAGGAGAGCTGTCAGTCAATAAATGGGAAAACAAAATAACTTCCGTTACTTATTTGAAAAAGTAACTCAGATATTTTGTTGTAAATTTAAAAGTAATGTGTTACTTTACGTAACTTGTACGTTACTTGTAATGCGTAACCCCCAACACTGATATACCATTTTTCTATAATAGACCATTTGTTGAATGTTTTGCTTTATCAAAAAGTTTTTTTCTGAAATCCATTAGCTGTTTTTTTAAGTACTGTTTTGTATAAAGTTGTCTTTTCAATGTAAGAGCTACCAAAATAAGCCAAATAATACAATATCAGATACAATTTGTTGTCTATATACCATGTGTTATTTATTTTGTTGTTTTTAAAGTACTGTTTTATGCTGTGCTAAAGTAGCCTACTGTTTTAAAGTACTGTTTTATGCAGTTATGCTAGTCAGATACCTTATTAATTGTTTTGATAAAGATAAAAAAAAAAAAAAACTGCTGTGATACAAATGTGTTACAACTAAAAATTAAAATTAAAACCTTGTTGTTTTGATGAATGTGGTTTAATGAATTGTGAGTTTTTATACAGTTACTAATACACTTATAATTCTTCAATAAATGAGAAATCCTCCAAAGTTATGTCAGGCCACTGATTTTATTCACAACGCTCAGCATGGCCCTTACTGAGTTTGGATTTGACACCCCTGCTCTAACCAAAAGCCAGTAAGTATTTTAAGACATCAACAATAACCATACCAATTGCACTTCTTAAAATACATGAACATTATGTCACAACTTATGTCAACTCATTTCCCTAAACAGTATTTTTTAGAAATACAATACCATTCAAATCTGTTTAATTAAATGCTATAACACAAAATATATGACCTTAAGTCACAACAGAAACATTTTTATTTTTTTCCCACATACACATACTCTTAACTTTATCTTTCACATTTATGCTGTCTTTTAATTAACTATTTATGAAATCCACACAGGTGGTTTAACAGATCTTCCACTCCTCCTGCAAGTACTTGGGAATCCTTGAGCAAGCTGATTTGCTTTCTGGACAGACTGATTTGATCTTTGAACAGACTGGTCTCCAGGCTTTGTGCATTTGTTCCCCTGAACACTCTTTTAGTACTCTATTCCAGTGCTCGACTGCACCATTGCATTGAGGATGATACACGCTCGTACATAGACAATTGATACCTCTTTCAGAAAGATTAGATTAGCAGAGGACTGGCCCGTTGTCTTTGACAAGAAATAAAAGATAAACTTCTCGTGCAAACACACAGTGCAAAAGTGAGATAAGAGTCTCAGTGTAAACATGTGAAGTGAATGCCACTTCTGGCCATTTGCTGTAATAGTCCACCAATGAAATAGCAAAGCAACACCCTGATATATCATGTTCGAAAGGCCATATGATGTCAAGACCCAGTTTTTGCCAAGGTCCATCTGGGAAGTCTACTGATTGTAATGGAACAGGTGCTGACTGAAAAAAAATGCTTTTCTTACTTAGTATTTTTGTCTTGTTTCCAGTCCAAATATCTAAAAATGCTTAAGTCCAGATGCTTTTACTAGATAAGTAAAATGACATAAGATATTTTTTCTTGTTTTCTGGGGGGTGGGGGGATCAAAATTAAGTGAGCTTTTGCTTAAAACAAGCAAAAGTTATCTGCCAATGGGGTAAGAAGAAACAAAGTGAAAGTGACAATTACACATTAAGGCCAAGTATGATAACCCATACTTGGAATTTGTTCTCTGCAGTTAACCCATCCATGTTAGTGGAGTGAGTAGTGAGTTAGTAGTGAGTAGTGTGCACACACACACACACACAGCAAAACGTAATACACTCCTGGAGCTGTGGCACTCGAGGAGCAATTTAAGGTTACGTGCCTTGCTCAAGGGCACCTCAGTCATTTCCTGCTGTTGCTGGAATCAAACCAGCAACCTTTGGGTTACCAATCAAACTCGCTAACCATTAGGCCATGGCTGCCTTGTTTTAAACAAAAAGTCACTTTATTTTTAATTTTTTCCCCAGAAAACAAGAAAAACTATCTTATGTCATTTACTTATCTAGCATCTGAATTTAAGAATTTTTAGATATTTAGACTTGAAACAAGAGAATAATATTAAATAAGAAAAGCATTTTTTGCAGTGTGTCTTTGCTGTTTTATTATTGAACTGGCAGGGCAGACATTTTTGGAAGAATGATGACAGGGCTGGATCGACATCCTTCCTGTTGTGTGGCCATCCCTTCAATGTTTGCGTTTTAAGCAAACTCAGCTCAGGACAGGACTCAGAAGCTGAAAAAATGTACTGTACCAAGAAACTAATCCGAGGAATGAACAAAGAGAAGGTAAGTCATTTGGGGTCGGAGCATCGACAGTGGCTTTGATGTCAGTTGTATCTGATCTTTTGAGATCACGTCACCCAGAAATTTGAGAGAAGTCTTGTTGAATGTGCACTTCTGCATGAACAGTGTCAGGCCAACTTCTAGCAACTTCTGAAAGACTGTGTTGTATTTTGTCATGTTCAGTCTGTGAGGCAACGTAAACTACTGTCATCTAAATAGTTCTTTACACCCGGTACGTTCTTCGGCACCTTCTCCATCATTTTTTGGAAATCTGAGGGTGCCGTGGCTAATCCATAGGCAACATGACAGAACCTGAAGAGAACTTCATGCGTAAAGAAGGCACTCAGGTCATGATTCGCTCAATCATACCTTGGTTCAGCAGGGATTGTAACTCCTCTGAGGAGCTACTTAGTGCACTGAAAAGGGAAGTCGACAAAGTTTTTGTTGAACTGGCACTGCATTCTCCATTTTAACACTAATTTGCCACTTGTCTGCCACCTGATGTCACCTGATGGAGTTTGGGTTCCTTGCCGCTGTCGCCTCTGGCTTGCTTAGTTGGGGACACTTGACTTGACATTTGATATTCAACAGTGCTTTGATCTGCCTGCATTGACACTATTCTTTAAGAGCTGCTGTGCAGCCAAATAATGTATCAGTTATCAATGTAAAGCTGCTTTGACACAATCTAAATTGTAAAAAGCGCTATATAAATAAAGGTGACTTGACTGCATCATCGTGAGCTTTCGCTTTGTACATGAAGCCCTTCACGCACTCCACTGACTCAGCATTAGCAGCACTATAGACTGAAGCAGAAGCAGCAGAAACATTAATGGTACAGTCATGGTTAATAGTACATTTCAGTGCTCTGAACACATCCATGCCTAATAAGGCAGATGCTTTTCTTACTTAGTATTTTTGTCTTGTTTCCAGTCCAAATATCTAAAAATGCTTAAGTCCAGATGCTTTTACTAGATAAGTAAAATGACATAAGATATTTTTTCTTGTTTTCTGGGGGGTGGGGGGATCAAAATTAAGTGAGCTTTTGCTTAAAACAAGCAAAAGTTATCTGCCAATGGGGTAAGAAGAAACAAAGTGAAAGTGACAATTACACATTAAGGCCAAGTATGATAACCCATACTTGGAATTTGTTCTCTGCAGTTAACCCATCCATGTTAGTGGAGTGAGTAGTGAGTTAGTAGTGAGTAGTGTGCACACACACACACACACAGCAAAACGTAATACACTCCTGGAGCTGTGGCACTCGAGGAGCAATTTAAGGTTACGTGCCTTGCTCAAGGGCACCTCAGTCATTTCCTGCTGTTGCTGGAATCAAACCAGCAACCTTTGGGTTACCAATCAAACTCGCTAACCATTAGGCCATGGCTGCCTTGTTTTAAACAAAAAGTCACTTTATTTTTAATTTTTTCCCCAGAAAACAAGAAAAACTATCTTATGTCATTTACTTATCTAGCATCTGAATTTAAGAATTTTTAGATATTTAGACTTGAAACAAGAGAATAATATTAAATAAGAAAAGCATTTTTTGCAGTGTGTCTTTGCTGTTTTATTATTGAACTGGCAGGGCAGACATTTTTGGAAGAATGATGACAGGGCTGGATCGACATCCTTCCTGTTGTGTGGCCATCCCTTCAATGTTTGCGTTTTAAGCAAACTCAGCTCAGGACAGGACTCAGAAGCTGAAAAAATGTACTGTACCAAGAAACTAATCCGAGGAATGAACAAAGAGAAGGTAAGTCATTTGGGGTCGGAGCATCGACAGTGGCTTTGATGTCAGTTGTATCTGATCTTTTGAGATCACGTCACCCAGAAATTTGAGAGAAGTCTTGTTGAATGTGCACTTCTGCATGAACAGTGTCAGGCCAACTTCTAGCAACTTCTGAAAGACTGTGTTGTATTTTGTCATGTTCAGTCTGTGAGGCAACGTAAACTACTGTCATCTAAATAGTTCTTTACACCCGGTACGTTCTTCGGCACCTTCTCCATCATTTTTTGGAAATCTGAGGGTGCCGTGGCTAATCCATAGGCAACATGACAGAACCTGAAGAGAACTTCATGCGTAAAGAAGGCACTCAGGTCATGATTCGCTCAATCATACCTTGGTTCAGCAGGGATTGTAACTCCTCTGAGGAGCTACTTAGTGCACTGAAAAGGGAAGTCGACAAAGTTTTTGTTGAACTGGCACTGCATTCTCCATTTTAACACTAATTTGCCACTTGTCTGCCACCTGATGTCACCTGATGGAGTTTGGGTTCCTTGCCGCTGTCGCCTCTGGCTTGCTTAGTTGGGGACACTTGACTTGACATTTGATATTCAACAGTGCTTTGATCTGCCTGCATTGACACTATTCTTTAAGAGCTGCTGTGCAGCCAAATAATGTATCAGTTATCAATGTAAAGCTGCTTTGACACAATCTAAATTGTAAAAAGCGCTATATAAATAAAGGTGACTTGACTGCATCATCGTGAGCTTTCGCTTTGTACATGAAGCCCTTCACGCACTCCACTGACTCAGCATTAGCAGCACTATAGACTGAAGCAGAAGCAGCAGAAACATTAATGGTACAGTCATGGTTAATAGTACATTTCAGTGCTCTGAACACATCCATGCCTAATAAGGCAGACCCACTTTTAACAATGTAGAGGGGAACAGTAGCAGTAACTCCATTTATCGACACATTAGCATCCTAAAACTGGAATGTGTCCTCTTATGTACACTGTAAAAAATGACCATGATTTTAACGGTAAAAGACTGTAAAAATACTACGGTGACAAACAGTTAATTGGTTTATAGAAAGTTTCCAAATGACTCTAATAGATCTAAAATTTGGTAAAATTTACAGTTTTCGTAAGTGAAAAATAACAAGTCATTGTATAATTTACAGTGAAAAACCGTAAATTGACATTTTCATTGAAATTGGTTTGTTTCTTCTTAGTTTTTCTTAGATTTTTCTAATCATTCATGTACATTAGGGTTTTATGTTACATCTAATGTTAAATTTATTATTTATTGCATTTCTAAAATTTAATGTGTGTTACCATGATGGTATTTAGTGTTTGTGTGAATGACACTGTGTGCACCTTCTATATTGTATATCTTCTATGTTGTAGCATGTTGTAAAACATTTTGTTTGGATCATTTGTTATAAGGCTTGTTTGAGATGCATCAAAGTACAGAGAGACCGATTGGAGAGCAGACTACTCTTTATGCTTTTGAATCGCTCTCGCTATACTTTGATGTCATAAACCAATCGGTCTGCACAGCACCAATGCATCTCGAACAAGCCTATAGTCTGCTTTGGTTGATCATGTGATCTAACCATGTGAATCCTTAAAGTAAGATGGCTCCTGAACTAATGCTGCGTTCACGCCACCTCGTATTTACCGGAATCTTGAAATGACAACACGTGACGTTATTTTCGGAGCTGTTCACGCCCTTTTGGTCCTTGGACTGGGAATTATGCGTTTCTATGGCACCACTATCAATGCCAAAATGAATCTATAGCGGTCATGTGGTACAGCGGCCACGTGGTACATCTGGGAGCTTTCAGAAAACTCCCAGCTTACAAGCTGTAATTACGAGCTCTACGAGGACGCTTTTTACAAGCTAGAATCTCGTAACTACAGAAGTTACGAGGCCGCGTGAACGCACCTTAAGCATTATAAGTTTGACATTGACAAAGGTCACATGTGACCGAAACGTTTGCTCAGTTTTTTAGTAAAGCATTGATTTTATCTTGCACTTGATGACTTCTTTTGTAGAGAGTGTGGACTCTCTTGAAGTGTTTCACTAGATTCCCCATTGATTGGGAATGTGTTTTTCGAATAAAAATATTAAAACTGTTCAAAAATTATGTGCTTTAAACTTTAATAAAAACATCCCCTTAATCGTTTTGTTTACCACCAAATACATTGTTTCACATTTTTAAAGTTTATTCATATACATTTGAAGAAAGTTTTCCACACACATGCAATATATTCACATACAACTTAAAAACTTTAAACTGATGCAGATCATTAAAAACAAAAACGTAGTATTCTAGCATTGTTAATGTGGCTGGGAGGTGACATGTTCAGTTCATTTAGTTGTCATGGCCTCAAGATATTAATTTGTGGGAACATCATATTAACTCGTGGGAATGTGATAAGTTGAACAACATCTATTTCTCATGGCCATTAGTTAAAGGGTTAGTTCACCCAAAAATGAAAATTCTCTCATTAATTACTTACCCATATATTTTCCACACCCATAAGACCTTCGTTCATCTTCAGAACACAAATTAAGATATTTTTGATGAAATCCGAGAGGTATATGACTCCACAGACAGCAATTTAACCACCACTTTCAAGGTCCAGAAAGGTACTAAAGACATTCTTAAAATATTGACGTGACTGCAGTGGTTCAGTCTTAATGTTATGAAGCAATGAGAATACTTTTTGTGCACAAAAACAAAACAAAAAGAATGACTTTATTCAACAATTTCTTCTCTTCTGTGTCATTCTCCTACGTTGTTTACATTCAGCGCTTCCAGGTTCTATGTCAGAATGCTGACTAATTATTGGCCAACGCTGTTCACGTGAGCACCACGATGCATGCGTGTGATGCTGACAGAGGAGCCGGACAATGGTGACCCTGCGTTTTAACGTAGAACCTGAAAGCACTGCATTGTTTACAGCGTGATCAGTGTAGAAAACTGAACTGATTCATCAACACAGCACTCAAGATGGTACTGCAAATCATTTTGAGGTAATAAAATGTCAAATAAATATTCTTTACTTATCTGGCAAGTGGCTGCATAATAAGGTAATTAATAATTACTCAGTGTGGTCTTGTATCACCCTGCAGAGGTTTCTTTTGCATAATAATCTGCTGACTGTACACTATCCCTCAGCCTTGCTGTGCCCCCTTGTCATAACTCTGTGCCCCCCAGTTTGGGAACTACTGTATTAAATATAAGTGTTCATCGTCTTTCTGCGCCAAGCCTCTTATCTTGGATTATCTAATCGAGCCAGCCTGTGATAGTCACTAATTTATAATGCAGCTCAAAGTAATATGGGTAGAATCTCTCTACAATCTATTCTGATTCATCAACACAGTTTCAGTAATGATCCAAAATAAAGCCTAAACCCAGGATAGAGCAGTTGAGTGAATGTGGTCTGGACTGTGTGGATGAGGCTCATTGTGTCTCCAGAGACGCTGTAGAAGGACAGAGTTCCTGCACTGTGATCCACATACACTCCTATTCTCCTGCTGATGATGGACTTTACAGGGAGTTTAGTCTTTATGTTATTGTGCCTGAATGTGTAATGGAGGTCAGAGCAGTTCAAACTCCATGACTGATCATTATATCCAAACTTACACTCATTACCCCGTCCCTTCCTGCTGATGCTCTTATATGACACTGATATATCCGCATCCTCACTCAACTCAATGTCAGTCTCCCAGTAACAGCGTCCACACACACTCTCTCTACACAACACCTGAGGAAAACAATCAAATCTGTCTGGATGATCAGGATACGACTGAAGGGCTATCAGAGTGTCAATGACCTGTCTGTTCTTCTTAGACAGACGGAGGCGTTTATGTGCTGTGTTCACATCCAGAGTGAACTGATGAGAATCTGATGGAGAGAAAACACATCAGGGGTGTATTACAGAAACTTTCTATCTTAACCTTGTTGAAAAAAACAGCATATGCTGGTTAGGTATGTTTTGAAGCATGGCAGCTGGTTAATGCTGGTCCGACTCAGGACAAGCTGAAACCAGCTCATGACCAACTAAGGACCAGCATTAACCAGCTGCCATGCTTCAAAACATACCTAACCAGCATATGCTGGGGTTTTTTTTTTTTTCTTAAATTCAGATCTGACAAGTTAATTTAGGAATTTTCACAAATTTGTATTACAGAAGCAAATCTTAATTTCATTTAGGATTCTTATCCTATCTAACTAAATCTCATCTTATCTGTAGTTAGGAAATCTTGAGTTCGGTACTCAGTTCTGTTACCAAACAACCAACGATAATGCACTTAAAAGATTAGTTCACTTTCAAATGAAAATTACCCCAAGCTTCACTCAGCCTCAAGCCATCCTAGGTGTTTTTGTTTGGTGGCTTTCTTGTTTCTGATGAAAACAATTTGAAAAATATTAATAAATATCTTGACGCATCTGTACTTTATAATGGCAGTATGCGTTACCAAACGAGTATGAGCTGAAGAAAGTGTCTCCATCCACATCCATCGATCATAAACGTATGCCACACGGCTTCGGGGGGTTAATAAAGGCCTTCTGAAGCGAAGCGATGCGTTTGTGTGGAAAAAAAAAAATCCATATTTAACAAAATATGAAATCAAATATCCAGCTTCCGCCAGACCGCCTTCCCTATTCAACTTACGGAACTGACGCGACGCTGATGCCATTTTTTCCATAATTTGAATAAGGAAGGTGGTCTGGCAAACGCATCGTTACACTTCAGAAGGCCTTTATTAACCTCCTGGAGCCGTGTGGCATCATACATAAATGTATGATGGATGGATGGATATGGATGGAGACAGCTCATACTCGTTTACGCATACTGCCATTATAAAGCTCGGATGTATCAGGATATTTATTAATATTTCTCAGTTTGTCTTCATCAGAAAGAAGAGAGTCATATACTGTCAACGCAGCCGTGTACCAGGAAGTTTTAGAGCACTTCATGCTTCCTGCTGCTGACCAACTTTATGGAGATGCAGATTTCATTTTCCAACAGGACTTGGCACCTGCACACAGTGCCAAAGCTACCAGTACCTGGTTTAAGGACCATGGTATCCCCGTTCTTAATTGGCCAGCAAACTCGCCTGACCTTAACCCCATAGAAAATCTATGGGGTATTGTGAAGAGGAAGATGCGATATGCCAGACCCAACAATGCAGAAGAGCTGAAGGCCACTATCAGAGCAACCTGGGCTCTTATAACACCTGAGCAGTGCCACAGACTGATCGACTCCATGCCACGCCGCATTGCTGCAGTAATTCAGGCAAAAGGAGCCCCAACTAAGTATTGAGTGCTGTACATACTCATACTTTTCATGTTCATACTTTTCAGTTGGCCAAGATTTCTAAAAATCCTTTCTTTGTATTGGTCTTAAGTAATATTCTAATTTTCTGAGATACTGAATTTGGGATTTTCCTTAGTTGTCAGTTATAATCATCAAAATTAAAAGAAATAAACATTTGAAATATATCAGTCTGTATGTAATGAATGAATATAATATACAAGTTTCACTTTTTGAATGGAATTAGTGAAATAAATCAACTTTTTGATGATATTCTAATTATATGACCAGCACCTGTATATAGAGACAGAGAATGTTGTTTTGTTTCAGCAGGGTTGAATTGTTAGAATTAATCAACGAGTTATCACCGCAGTTAAAACATGTTACAGACAGGAACGGAGTGCTGTCCCCATCACTTCCGGCGTGAATTTTCCTTCGATTTTATGCCAGTGGATCTTTCCAAAATACATTAGCAGATATGGTGAATGTAAGAAGAAGTACAACATGCCTGGTGATACGACGAGTTTCTTTCAAAATCGGTCTCAACAACATGTTCGTCTACCCACCCAGGAGGAAGCCACATGCACCAAGGAAATATTTCACAGAGATTCCAGCATATCAGGTATTTTTAGATGTATTGATGGTACTCATTTGTGCATTCAGGCACCGTCTAAAAACAAGCACCTTTTTATAAATGGGAAAGGCTTTCACCCAATCAATGTGCAGGTTGTGTGCAACAAACATCAACATTAAATGAATTTATGTGGTGGCACAGTAGCCATGTCACACACATCTTGAGGGAAAGTGCATTGGCAAAAGTGTGTGAGAATGGATGGATTTCTGGCATAATGTTTGGCAACAGTGTCTACCCTTGAAAGAAGTGGCTGATGATAATACAACTATGTGCACTTTGTCCTGTATTGCTCTCCTCCTCATCTCACTATCACGCCAGTGGGTAGGGCAAATGTTGCAATGATCCAGTAGGCGTTGATTTCCTCAGTGGAGGCAGCGTTTCACCTATCTATAGGCACATTCCTGGATCAGTCGTTCAATGGGCCTGGTGTCAATAAAAGCTTTTATTGGACTAACAAGGAAGTTTTCAGTTCTGAAACATACAGGATATTCTTCTAATACGATGACATCTTATATATAAAAAAGCTCAAGAAAAAGTTGATTTCTCAATTCATGACCCCTTTAACTTCTCTGTCTTAATCTCCACTCTCATAATTTCTTTCTTCAGTTACAAACTGATCTTTATCTCTTATTCTTCGAACAGGTACTTGTTTTTTGGAGCCGTTCTCAGCACTAAAGGCGGATTGGGATTATTTGCAAAAGTTGAATATGTTTTTAAAATATAACTTCATAAAGCTTTATGAAATATAGCTTCATAAATTTGTGAAGGCTACTCCGTACAAAGTGTAAACAGGTCTTGCCTACTACTATTTATTTGTCCACTATTTTAAGAGGCAATATCTTCATAACTGGTGTCTGATGAAGCATTTGATATGGAAGAAAAATTGCGTCCTCCTCAGCTTGAACTTGCTTTTTTTCCCGTTTGATCTACCTAGCTGGCACTAGTGTCACAGACTTTAAGGCCAGTAAAAGCTGGTGAGTGCTTTCCAAACACATCCAGAATAATAGTACTGTAGGGGGAGAATTTAAAAGGGTTTTTTTCGGAGTTTCTCCTGGCTGCCTGAAGGTCTTTCAATTCTTTTTTTTTTTTTTGTAACTTCATTGACTGTCATGCTTCCTGTTCCACCCTCAGCTTCAAGAAAAAATATCTTATAAATGTTACTTTTGTATACTATTGTCAAATATAATGTAACTATCAATGCTATTTATTATTAGGTTCAGTCAGCACTGAAGGTTCAGACCATAGCTGAGAAAACATACTTTGAACATGCCAGATCATACATGGATCCAGTTTTCACTACATGGAAGCAATCACAAGCAGACCTCATCCGAATCGATAATGAGCGTAAAATGGATAAATTAATTCTGTGGTTCGGTCTAGCTTCTTTTATCTAGACTACTACAACTCACTCTACCAGGGTATTAGTAAGTAAACTCTGGCTCGGCTGCAACTAGTGATATGAACATATCACTCCTATTCTTGTCTCGTTGAATTGGCTACCTGTAAAAGACAAAATTGAGTTCAAAATTCTGATCATGATATTCAAGCTAGATCTAAACACGAGGTTGATTGTGCGTTTGCGGTGACAGCCCCCAATCTGTGGAATAATTTGCCACTAACTATTAAAAATATCCAGAGTTGGTGTTATTCTAAGTCTAAGTTAAAAATTCATTTATTCTCTATGGTATTTTAAAAATGGATTATGGCTTATGATTGTACCAGTTTTAATGTTAATTATCATTATTATGTTGATGTATTATATTCTGTGTTCATTTTGTAAAGCACTTTGGGCAGCTTGGACGTGGACGAACCAGACAAATGAATCGTTCAGATGATTCTTTCAAAACATAATTCCAGAAACCCAAGCTCAGAGAATCTAATTTTCGGCTCCAATCCGTCTACAGAACAACCCCTTGCTAGGTACTTTTACAGCACCCATGCTTCCTGACTGAAGGAAAGGTGGCAAACTTTTAAGCCATTTGTAGAAACCAAATGGTCGAAAAGACAACACAATTTAAGCCCAAGAAGATAAAGAGTCTTTGATCTCCAGATCAAAAGAGACCGAGACATTGCAGACCTGTTCTGAAAGCATTCAACAACATCACCCATCAGGCTATCCTCAACACCGCAGAGAGGGCAGGGACACCTCCACCGCTTGTAGGTAATCCCGAGATAATTAGTGTTCTTTAGCAAGTTGAAGCATATTAAATATGGATGACCTCTTGCAGTTCAGATAGACTTCCATAATATTTTTTCCCCCCTACTATGGTAGTCAGTGGTGGCCGAGATCTGCTTGGTTACAAACATTCTTCCAAATATCTTTCTTTGTGTTCAGCAGAACAAAGAGATTTATAAAAGTTTGGAACAACTTGAGGGGGAGTAAATGATGAATTAATTTTCATTTTTAGGTGAACTATCCCTTTAAGAGTCCTAGCGTGCTGAAAGTCTCAATGCAAGTGTCCCAAAGTGTATATACAATACAAGTGATAGTCCAAATGCTTTTGTCTGGAAAGGAAAGTCAGAATAAAACTCCACAGTCCAGGATTGGTGATCACCCACATGACAGGCAAACCCAGACTCATTTAAAGACATACATACATTAAAATATTTAAGAGGAATAAAATGACTAAAAAAACATAAACCAATTAAAACTCTTTTATACGTAAAATTGTAATAAATAGGGCGGTAAAACATGTCTTTTATGTGACATTTGCTGTGTTCGAAATCGCCCCCTATACCCTCATTCACTATTCCCTACCTTAGTCCACTAATATAGTCCACTTGAAGGAGTGAATGAAACGAGTGAGTGAATTCGGACACTGGGTGCACCGGAAGGGCTGCCGATTTCGCATAGTTTGTGCTGCTGTTTAACAATCTTTTGAAATGTAGCAAACTGGCAGCTCCAGTAGTAATGAATATTTATGTTGAACTAGCATGTTCAAACCTTTTAAACGATTTAATGTTTAATTAAAAAGGAATTTAGTGGAAAATAGTGCCCTATTTAAGGGTATAGGGGGCGATTTCGGACACAGCCAGTGTCTGGAACAAGAACAAATGTAGGGCGGGGCTTGATTTTGTCCATGGGGAACTGATTGGATGGTTGTGGTCTGCTATTGGTGGATCTCATGAGTGACAGGTTGTCCCTCATGACAGTAAACTCATCATCAGAGAAGAGAGGAGATGTCGCTGCAAGAAGGAGAGAAAGTTATTTTGATTCAAGATTACGAGCGCACATGTATTTAACAAAATGATGTGCATGGATAAATCATTTATAATAAATACTGTGAATTTGATACTGGCAAATTTGATTTCATGGAGACTTACAGTAATTCTGGACACAGTTTTCAGTCCTGCAGTACCAGTGTAGTATTTAGGATACAGAATTACTGAACTTTGAAGGATGTTTTCTGGCTTCTCTCTAACTAACTTCTCTCTAAGTGTGTGTCTCAGACTGATTAAACACAGTGTGTGTGGGAACACCCATGAAAACTAGAAACTTAGCAGCAATGAAACTCTCCTTGACCAGGAATAAGGAAGCTGCTTTACAGGCACACCTGTTTTACACACGTCACTCAAACACAAAACCAGGAAACAGGAATCACCTGAGTTCAGAGAAAGAGAAACTGAAGTGTAGTTGAGCTGTTGTGTGTTTCTGTCTCTGTATTCATGCAGTAAAATGGCAGAAGCCAGAATATCTCAAGACGAGTTTATGTGTTCAGTGTGTCTGGATCTCCTGAAGGATCCAGTGGCCATTCCCTGTGGACACAGTTATTGTAAGAGCTGTATTACAGGCTGCTGGGATCAGGAGGATCAGATGAGAGTCTACAGCTGTCCTCAGTGCAGACAGACCTTCAGTCCAAGACCTGCTTTAGGTAAAAACACCATTCTGGCTGAAATGGTGGAGAAACTGAAGAAGACTCAACTTCCTGCTGACTGTTACACTGGAGCTGGAGATGTGCAGTGTGACGTCTGTACTGGAAGAAAACACAAAGCCGTCAAGTCTTGTCTGGTGTGTCTGAGCTCTTACTGTCAGATTCACCTTGAACAACATGAGAGTTGGTTTAAAGGAAAGAGACACAATCTGACTGAAGCCACTGGACGACTGCAGGAGATGATCTGCCAGAAACACGACAAGATCCTTGAGGTTTTCTGCCGCACTGATCAGGAGTGTATATGTGTGCTGTGTATGGATGAACATAAAAACCACAACACTGTATCAGCTGCAGCACAGAGGACAGAGAAACAGGTATGAACTTAAAGAGTCCCATTATGATCAT
Organism: Ctenopharyngodon idella; assembly: GCF_019924925.1. Classification (NCBI taxonomy): domain Eukaryota; kingdom Metazoa; phylum Chordata; class Actinopteri; order Cypriniformes; family Xenocyprididae; genus Ctenopharyngodon; species Ctenopharyngodon idella. The sequence continues at coordinate 21,753,113 of NC_067223.1, forward strand.
TTAAAGGTTCATCATTTTGTTTATGGGGTTTAGTAGAATACATTTACATATTTAATTTCTGTTTACACCCTCTCTGTCTGAACACTGTTTTAGTTTCAGTTTCTTTAAAATCCACTTTCCAAAAATCACAGTCTGCTCTGATTGGTTAGCCAGCCTCAGTCTGTTGTGATTGGTCTACTGCTTAGTCTGTGTCAGAAATGTAACACGCTTTACCATAACTGGCGATGGGGAGGTGGAGGGATGCCGGAAGAATTGTCGTTGGGACGGCACAATGACTGCTGGTATACGTTTGTGATGATGATTGACAGGACCTTAATAGGACCCCTTTAAACCAGTATTTCACATTCATCATTTACTCCAAACTGTTATTCAAAACTAGAGTGACTTTCTTTTTTTTCCTAGGAACACAAAAGAAGGTATTTTAAGGAATGTCTCATTTGTCCATTTATTGAAAGTCAGTAGGGTCCAAAAGTTTCAATCTTCAAGAAGTACATTAAGGTAGCATAAAAGAAATCCATACAACTCCAAGGGGGGTAATCTAATGCTGTGTCCCAATTCGCCTACTTATACTATGTCCTAAAATTACTGTTTTAAGAAAAAGTACACACCTTTGACTGTAGCAGAAGAGTAGGCAAGTTTTGGGACATACTACATCATAATTACATCTTTAATGGACAGCTCTGTCGCTTAGTTACGTGCATCCTGTCACTGTTTATACTGCCCTGTCAGTCATCTTGTCAGAGTTAAAATCCTCCACATTTAATTTAGTTTAATTTCCTACCATTTCAGAGAGAAATGTAGTAGCTGGCTGATCTTCCAGTCATGAGTCTTTCATGAGGAGACCCTCCTCATGTTTGATCTTTATCTAAACCTCTCTACTTCACCATCAGACTCACCCATCCGCCATGTTTGTAGTTTTTAACACTTTTTATTCAAGTTTGTAGTTCTAATCAAATCCTTGTCCAATGCACAATGGGTTGTGGCCAATAGTAGCCGTTAGAGTGTGCACCGATCTTCACTTTGGATTTTAAACAGTAATAGTAGATCATCCAGGTATATTTGGAATAGTCATACTACGACTTGGTTCTAATTTTGAATATTATTTAGGACAGAAAGTATGCAAATTGAGATGCAGCATGAGTCTTCTGAAGCAATAGGAAAAATCAAATATGGTGGCATGTTTAGTCATGTGACATGCATGAGCCAGTGAGGTTTGATGTTATTGACGTGTCACCATATTTGATTTGAGTTCTAGAAACAGAGACATTATTCAGAATATCTTCTTTTGTGTTCTGCAAGAGAAAATCATACAAGTTTGGAAAGACATGAGGATGAGTAAACAATGAAAGAATTTACATTTCTGGGTGAACTATCCCTATAAAAATAGACATTGATGAAATAATTCTGGCACTTTCTGAAAATTGTTTAACCCCTCAATCTCAGCACTTCACTGATACTGGATTCATATCCGTTTATGATTTATGTGATGTTTCTCCTGTTATTGGTTTGTCGTTTAGCACCAGCTGAAGGAGACGCAGAGGTCGTTCCAGCAGAGGATCCAGCAGAGAGAGAAAGATCTTCAGCAGCTGAGAGAGGCTGTGGAGTCTCATAAGGTGAGTCTGGAGAAGAAGAGAAGTTTGAGAAGTCTCAGTCAGGACTCACTGAAGCCACTGTGTGATTGTGATGTGTGTCCTAACAGCGCTCTGCACAGACAGCAGTGGAGGACAGTGAGAGGATCTTCACTGAGCTCATCCGCTCCATTGAGAGAAGCCGCTCTGAGGCCACACAGCGGATCAGAGATCAGGAAAAGACTGCAGTGAGTCGAGCTGAAGGACGACTGGAGCGACTGGAGCAGGAGATCAATGATCTGAGGAGGAGAGACGCTGAGCTGGAGCAGCTTTCACACACACAGGATCACATCCATTTCCTGCAGGTAACAGAGATCTAGAAGAACAGGATCATAGTGGACTTGAGCAAGAGACTCACAGAGAAACATTTCATGAGAGCAGAATGAGCCGTTGACTGAAGTGTTGATCTGCGTGTTCGGTTATTTTACACACTTGAACAAAATCTTAAGATCGGAGGAAAAATTAGAAGTATTCGCATTTTGCGCTGCTGGATCATAAACAGTTTGTAAGTACTGCTTCAAAATGCCAAGAGAAGAAACAGGAGCAAGAGACAAAAAATAGAGAGTAGGCAATTTATTGAAAACTGCATTTAAACTCAAACAGGCTGTTCATCAGTTGATCAAAAGTTTAAGACCATAGCCCAAAAAAAAAAACCCACAATAGAACTAAAAGTGTCAAAAAAGGACTCAGTAGTGAGTAGCACCACCATTCTTGTTAATCACTTCAAACACTTGTTTTGGCATGCTTGATGCAACTGTTTCCAGGAGGCTGTTGTGAACATTGCTCCATGTGGTGAAGATGGCTTCACGAAGGGCATCCATGGTCTGGAACTGATGTCCGTTTTTATAAACTTCCCTTGCCATCCATCCCCAAATGTTCTCAATGGGATTTAGAGCAGGGGAACATGCAGGATGGTCCAAAAGAGCAATGTTATTCTCCTGGAAGAAGTCCTTCGTCAGGCGGGCATTGTGAATTGCAACATTGTCCTGTTGAAAGACCCTGTCATTACCACACAGACGAGGGCCCTCAGTCAAGAGGGATGCCCGCTGCAACATGTCCACATAGCCAGCCGCCGTTTGACACCCCTGCACAACCTGAAGCTCCATTTTCCCATTGAAGGAAAAAGCACCCCAGATCATGATGGAGCCTCCTCCACTGTGCCGCGAAGAAAACATCTCCAGTGGGATCTTCTTGTCATGCCAGTAACGTTGGAAGCCATCAGGACCATCCAGGTTAAATTTTTTCTCATCAGAGAATAAAACTTTCTTCCACCTTTCAATGTCCCATGTTTGGTACTCCCTTGCAAATTCCAAACGGGCAAGTTTGTGGCGTGGGAGGAGACATGGCCTTTGAAGACGTTTTTTGTTCTTTAAGCCCTTCAGTCGCAAATCTTCCCATCTTATGGTTATTGGGCTGCAGTCAGCATCAGTAAGGGCTTTAATTTGGGTTGAGGATCGGCCTGTGTCTTCACGGACAGCCTGTAGGATCCTCCGGCTCAGTGCAGGTGAAATTTTTTTGGGTCTACCACTTGACTTTTTTGTCCCATAACTCACAGGATCTTTTAAGAAATGTAAAATGACTGCACTGCGTCCAACCTCTGCAGCGATGGCGCGCTGCGATAGCCCTTTTTTGTGCAGCTCAACAATCCTGCCACGTTCAAAGAAAGAAAGCCTTTTTGCCTTAACCATCAGGAGATCAAGGCAGTGTGACTGCCTGAAGGACAATGACATGAAAGCCATATTTTTGCACAGATTTTAACTTTTTAAGGCTATGGACTTAAACTTTTGATCAGTTGATGAACAGCCTGTTTGAGTTTAAATGCAGTTTTCAATAAATTGCCTACTCTCTATTTTTTGTCTCTTGCTCCTGTTTCTTCTCTTGGCATTTTGAAGCAGCACTTACAACCTGGTTACGATCCAGCAGCGCAAAATGCGAATACTTGTAATTTTTCCTCCGGTCTTAAGATTTTGTTCAGGTGTGTATAATCATCAGTCAGACTCTCGTCTGATCATCTTCTTTTCAAAGAGACGCACTTACAAATGCAGTTCAGCTCTGGAAATCTCTTAAGAAACATTATTCTGAAAGATATATTGAGCTTCCAGACAGCAAAATGTAAAAATGTCTCTAATATGTAAACTTTTTTTTTTTCTTTTTTTTTTACAACAATGTGAAATCCATGAACATGATGGTACCAGTTTTCCCCCTATCCTCTTTTTATTTTAATGTTTATCAAAGCCAAATAATCATCAAACCTGCTGAAATGTTTTATAATAATTTTCATTAACACATTAATGAATGACAGTGAAGTCCTCAAACAGGAAGTGAGGCTGTATATTAGTGATTTTTCAGCGTATTTAAACCACAAAACCTGACCTTGGGATCGTGTCCTAAGAGTTCTTGTGAATTGTTATAAATAATTGTTAAAGTTATAAATAAAGGTCAATCTACTCGTTGCCTTTCAACTGCTTTTCCTGATCAAATCTACTGAACCCTGCCATGTGACTTGATGCTCTTGATCTGTTACATTTATGTTATTGGCAGATGTTTGATCATCAAGTGTTTTCCTAGAAAGTTCACATATATTGTAAATGTCAAACACTAGATCTTACAGCTCTAACATGATATAATGAATATAAGCAGAATGAAGCTGATGCTGTGAAAGTGCTGGATTGAGGAGAGTTACTAAAGATCAACAAGAGCTGCTCAAATCTGACAGTAGTGCAGGTTATTGTCTGAAGTGTGGAGGTGATGAGCTTTGATTTCTGTTTTCTGTAGAGTTTCCAGTCTCTCTCAGCTCCTCCTGAATCTACAGACGTAAATGACGATCCCTTCAGTTCTCTCTCCTCTTTTGATGTCCTGAGAGAATTTGTCCTTCAGCTGAGAGACAAACTGGAGGATTTCTGCAAAGAGGAGCTCAAGAAGATCTCTGACAGAGGTAAAGTCCTGGAGATTCATCTGCTCTCAGAAATGATCCTCCATCATCTCATATCATGTAGAAGATCATATTAGAAATGTCTTAGGAACGGATGCAGGGATCATTTTCTCTTGTCATGATAATCACACTCTTCATGTCTGTTGATTTCCACAGTCACTTTCACCAACATTGTTCCCAGAACCAGGAACGACTTCCTACAATGTAAGTCACTAAGAAAACAAGCAGAGAAACTCACTGAGTGTGTTCATGTTCTTCCTGTAGAAGGAGAAAGAAAACATGACAAAAGAGTTTTAATGTGAATTAGTGTTTCTCAACGGGGCGTTCTGAGAACATCAGCGGTCGCTGGAAGCAATATCTTCAAAAGGTGTTGAGGAGTTCTTGGGAGGCGTTTAAGTACATAAACGCCAAATACTTAGATGAAATTTGTAATTACTTGCAAAAGAAATTTTGGTATCACTTAAAACCCTTATATAACATTATAAAGGTATTTATAATGTATATAATAGATTATATCTTTTCATAAATAATTATTATAACCAAAGTTAAAATGCATTGTAATATTATGAAATCCAGCTAACTGAATAATCCACGTATAAAGAACAGACCCCAGAATAGACGGTTTCATTTCCATCACCACGACTGTTTACTTCAGTGTTTCTGTCAGCTTTCTGTTGCACAGCTGCCAAATTTCCAGTGAAAACAACTTCTGCGTTTAGCATTCAGACACAATATAACACAATATGTTTTCAATATGTTTTTTCTTGTTTTCCATTGGAATTTTTTTTATGAATGCTTCCTGTTTGCTGATTGGCTGCAGTTTGTGATAATCTATGCAATTAACGTTTCAGTGCCAAATTTTTTAAAGCATTTATTTAACATTCATAAATATAAATTTTATTCACTTGGCTTTTTTTGATCCTTGGGAAACTAATGATAATGAAAGTGACATTCATTTTAAATGATATATCAGGGGCGTTTCCTCTGAGGAGGCAGTGCCTCCTCAGAAAAAAAAAAAAAATAGGATGAGAAAATAATCCATATTACATGTAAAACAACACAAATATTACAAATTATGACATTGAAAAGAGCGCAAGTCACTCGTATTTCTAAGGGAACACTGCCCAACAGCGACACCCGCAGGTAAAGTTACAGCAGGAGTCATGCCTCCTTTTACACTTATAGAAAACCATTAGACCCCCGGCGTGCGGTGTGTTTTGTGGGGGGTAATTGAGGATGAATGGGGGAAAGTCACGTGAGAGGAGGCAATGTCTCCATCGCGCTATGATTGGATGTAATTGGTTATGATTGGTTTGTGCGATAAATCCCGCCTCTTGTTGAAGTGCACGTTCCGCGCGTCAGTTTGAATGTACAAATGATGGTGTCAATTGGAAGACTAATTGAAAAGTAAGTAAACAGATCACCCAGTTAGATATCACTGCTTTATGTCACGTCAAAATCAAACTTGAAATGAACTGAAAGCATGATGACTGCGGGGTTTTTTGTAGTGCAATCAGCTTGGTGAAATTAAAAATACATCTTCTTGTCTGTGACAGACAGTGTTTACGGAGCATGACTGATTATCCAAAATTAAGTTGACAAATCCTAAGTTGACAATTAAAAATAAAAACATCAATACACAAATAAAATATATTGTTTAATTATTATTGCCTTTAGTTATTATTTTGGAATGAATGTAGAAATGCTTAAAACATTTTATTTTGATAAATAGAACATTTATTACAATACATTGTTAATGTAAAATTACAAAATAGAATTGTATTTGGTTTCTTTTTTCTTTTTTGATGTAATGTACAGTAATGTTCATTTAACAAGGAAGATGTGTCAACATTGAGTAATGCATGAATTTACATTGATTCATAAATAAATAAAAATGTGCCTCCTCATTTCAGAACACCACTGCACGCCACTGTGATATATAGTAGGTGAATAATAATAGTAATCACACAAAATTAAATATTATAAATAAAAAATATCATGACAGATAAAGTTTGGGGTCAGTAACTTTTTTAAATGTTTTTGAAATAAGTATTTTCTGCTATTTGATCCAAAATACAGTAAAAACAGTAATATTGTGAAATATCACTATGATTTTAAAGAACCATTTTCTTGGGTTGGGTAAATGACCTAGATGATGGATAATGATGATTTGCACAGGATATCAGACAGATTGATCATTCCTGATTCTGATGTGTTTTATCTCCATCAGATTCCCTTCAGCTCACTCTGGATCTGAACACAGTGAATAAACTCCTCCGTCTGTCTGAGAGGAACAGAGTGATTACATTCACTGACACAGTCCAGCCGTATCCTGATCATCCAGACAGATTTGATGTGTGTCTTCAGGTGTTGTGTAGAGAGAGTGTGTGTGGACGCTGTTACTGGGAGATTGAGTGGAGTGGGAATGATGTGCGTATATCAGTGTCATATAAGAGCATCAGCAGGAAGGGACGGGGTAATGAGTGTTTGTTTGGACGTAATGATCAGTCCTGGAGTTTGTTCTGCTCTTCCTCCAGTTACTCATTCAGTCACAATAACATACAGACTGAACTCCCTGTAGAGCCCATCAGCAGTAGAATAGGAGTGTTTGTGGATCACAGTGCAGGAACTCTGTCCTTCTACAGCGTCTCTGGAGACACAATGAGCCTCATCCACACAGTCCAGACCACATTCACTAAACCGCTCTATCCTGGGTTTTATGTTGGTCCTGGATCAGTGAAACTGTGTTGATGAATCAGAATAGACTGTAGAGAGATTCTACCCATAATGCTTTGAGCTCATGATGAATCAGTAACAGTGAGATGTTATAGAGTCTCTTATTTTCTCTTCATTACATTAATACTACAGCTGAACTTCTGTCAGTGAAATAACATGTCAGAATAAATGTGTGTAATGAATCCTCATATAGACAGTGAGATCAGTGTGTGTGTGTGAGTCATGATGAGTGACGGTGTGTATCTGTGCTTTTCTCAAACTGTATTTGTGTTGATGGAAATCAGTCATTCAATCATTATTGAAATCAAATATCCAATCAAGGTACAGTGTCAACAAAGGAAAGGACAGGGTTTCACATTTTATAAAATGAGTTAACAGAGTCTCTGATGGAGTATTTAATTTTTTCCAGGTGTAGAAAGGACATGAAGTCCTTCAAACAAGAAAAGTTAGGAGGGGGCATGAGGATTTCCAATGTAACAATATATGTCTTCTGGCTACCAATGAAGCAAAAGTAATAATATCAGCATGACGCTTGTTGTTCAAGCCATCAGCAAGGGGAAATCCAAAAACTGCAATTATTGGGCAGGGATTCACAGAAACATTAAGAGCCGTGAGTCTACATTTGATGAAGACACTGTTTCAATTCTGGCCCTCACCGTGGGACTGAACTTCAGGTTCAGGTCTGACATGTGAGTAATGTACGTTTGCCCAAGAACACATGGCTTTCAGGTGCCTGGGGTGAGAAAGGCCAGAATTAACTACGCACCCTCTCACTGGGTGCACATGGACCTTAGACATGCACATGTGTGCTGAATTTGTACAAATCTACACAAAATTCAGACTACAGCCAAGCTCCGACTCAAAGGATTAGTTCACATTCAAATGAAAATGTTGATATCACGATGGTCGAGATTGGAGAAGTTAGCTGTCTGATTGATGTTTAAAGCAGAGAAAACACTCCCTCTGCTCCCAACCACTTCCTGCACACCACAGCGGGACCACAGTAAGTGAATCCTGGGGTCTTTAGCATGAATGTTACCTGCAGTGAGCAAAGACACACACTGCATGTATAAAGGATCCACTACAGCACTATAGTTAACTAGCTCATGGCCAAACTGGCTCCGTGAAAGAGGATTTCAATATTAAGACCTTGAATGACCATCGCAATGCTTTTGTGAAGCAGTTAATACTAACCCTTGGTCACCATCAACAATGTTCATACAGGACAAATAAGTTCATCTTCTGGATAGAAGGCCTGTCCAGGTTTCTGGGTGGCAGCTCCCTCAACGTCCTCTTGAACTCAGTGATGACAAAATTGGTCACTTGTCTGATTGAAGAACATTTCGTTAACTTCATGGCTGTTTGTGGGCACAACCGAGAAATGTTAAAAATAGTCAGTGTCCACATTACCGGACACAACAATTGTGCAGTTTTGCTGAGATTCACATGTTTTTAAGGATGGCATAATGGTTGCCAATCATGTTGGCCTGGAACTCAGGTGGGAATAAAAAAGTAAATAAAGTTCCTTGACCTGAATCACCACACCGTCAATGTCATATGAAAAACGCACACTGTCAGGATCTGCAGTGGTGTAATGAATGGGGACTTTGAGCTCATCATCCCAGAGAAAGTCCTCCATTTTCACGTGCTGATGGAAAGCAGATAAAACGCTCTCCGTGCTCTCTCTCCCTGTCTCAAACAAGCCTGACATAGTTGCTAAAATCACATTCACAATTAAAATCTGAATTGACGAAAACAGCACACACTTCCTGCTCTGTATCCACACACCAACTGAGCTGCAGCAGTTTGTGACCTACTAATAGAGCAGTTTACAAACAAAGAAAAAATTCACTGCAGCACATTTTTTGTTTTAATCATAATACACTTATTTTTTGTGTTCAATAAATTCATAATGTTACAATTCACTTTACATTTAAGTTGAAATTGATTTATTACTATATAATGACTGTATAATTACTGTTTTTCACCAAACAATGCTCTTTAAAAATCAGGGGAGGAGTCATTTCAAAATGACGTTCGTTTTCGATGTTTAACAACTGTTTTTCAATAAAAAGCGCTCTCCAAGACATACATGATGCTGTCTGTCACTAAATTACTTTTGTCACTTCAATTGTCAGAATTGACCTGTTTAATGTATTAACAGTGAAACTATCCAGAGTTATTTTAAATTTGATTACTTTATACAATTTCTGTAGTAGACCAACTTCTGTTGGACCTACCTAAACTTAAGTGCAAATATTATGAGATCTAAACACCATTTGTTCTACCATGTCAACAATATTTCAATTTCAATTTATTTATAAAGCTATTAAACACAACTACCATTGATCAATGTGCTGTACAAAGTAAAAACCTTAACAGAAAAAAGCAACAACAAAGTCACATAGTCAAATAACTACAGGACATCAAACCAGGACAACTATATCAACAGTCATATATTATAAGACAGATCAAATAAAAAAGTTTTTAACCTAGATTTAAAAATGGACAGAGTAGGGGCAGTTCTAATTTCTGTAGGCAAACTGTTCCAGAGTCTTGGAGCAGCTATAGAAAATGCTTGATCTCCCCTAGTCTTGAGCCTAGGAGCCACTAAGAGCTTCAAGTTGGCAGACCTAAGAGCTCCTGTAGGTTGATGGACTGTCAACAAATCAGAAAGGTAAGACGGTGCTAACCCATTTAAAGACTTAAAAATGAATAAAAGAACTTTCAAATTTATCCTATAACGCACAGGTAGTCAATGAAGTGACTGAAGGACAGGAGTTAGATGTTCCCGTTTGCGAACTCCTGTCAGGGCTCTGGCAGCAGCATTCTGAACCATCTGAAGGTGATTTATGGAAGATTGATTAATCCCCAGATAAAGAGATTTGCAATAATCAAGCCTTGTGGTGATAAAATCATGTATTACTCTTTCAAAATTTGTGAATGAAAGGAAAGACTTCATTTTTAACAGGGTTCACAGCTGGTAAAAGCTTGACTTCACAACTTGGTTGACCTGTCTATCAAGCTTTAGGGCACTATCCAACACCACACCCAAGTTTTTCACATATGGCTTAACATAAGGTGCCAGAACACCAAGATTTACATTTGCTGTACCATGTACATCAGAGAGGGTAAACACCATAACCTCAGTTTTACTCTCATTCAAACTTAGAAAATTCAGAGACATCCATGCTTTAACATCCAAAAGGCAATGTTCTAGACCATTCTTATGTTTAAGAGGAAAATATATTTGTGTGTCGTCTGCATAACAATGATAATTTAGGCCATACTTTTCAAAGATAGTACCAAGAGGGAGCATGTATAGAGAAAATCTGCGAAATTTCGCAGATTTAAAAGCATTTGGCGGTCATATACTAAAAGTGATGATGTGACTTGTAATAAAAACAACAACAACCACACAGACATAAACTAACTAAAAGATGCAGACGGCGTGCTTTTTACGTAATTACTGTCATTCATTCAATATTTAAATGATAAGATCTTATGTATATGCGTTGATCAGTGTTAAAAGAAAATAAATGTCTAGATTAGATCATTTGAATGATGCACTCACCTGTCGATCTCTTAAAAGGTTAGTTCACCCAAAAATGAAATTTCTGTCATTAATTACTCACCCTCATGTCATTCCACACCCATAAGACCTTTGTTCATCTTCAGAACACAAATTAAGATATTTTTGATGAAATCCAAGAGGTTTTTTACGTAATTACGGTCATTCAAGGTCCAGAAAGGTAGTAAAAACATTTAAAGTTAAAACCACCAACGTGATTAACTAAACTATTCCCTGCGAAGGCCTCCTTCCCTTTCCTTTCCTTACGTATAGATAAAACGTTATCAAAATGATTCCAGTTTGCATGGGTACGTGGAAACAACTAATTTGTCTGTGTTATGTGGGCCAGACAAGTTATTTGGCAATGTCACTTTGTAAAAAAGACTAAGTGTCTGAGCACATACACATTCAAACACTCAGACCTATAGACCAGCGGTTCCCAAACTTTTTTTCCTGCGCACCCCCTTCTATGTCCCAACCGGGTTGGTGCACCCCCAATCCCCACTTCAAAAAAAAAAACGCAACTAAGCTTTGTTTTATCGCCATATAAAGACTCATGTTTAATCATGCGCAAATAACCAGAACACGCATGACAATAACAACATCAACAAAGTTTCCTTCCTTCCTCTTCGGTTTCCTCCGGCGCATCTTCTGACTCCTGCTCATTTTCTTTCTCTATTCTCTCCGTCTCTGTTGCCTCCAAATCCTCACTCTCTCTTGGTCCCTCTCCTCCTTCGTGACTAACAACTTTATCATAAGACGTCCCACTTGACAGTTTCCCTGATTTCAGCCAGTTAAGCATATTTATAATATATATATATATATGGAATGAATGAAGCGAGTTGGCACGCATATAGCCTAGCCTGCAGTGCATAAAAGAAGAGCAGTGCGTAGAAGAAGACAGTAGCTATCTTCTTCTATCAAAAACTAATAAATTATAGTTTTTTATTTAAAATAAAAGCGATTACAAAGGAAATGTTTACTGTTCATGTTTTTTTATTGTATGGAAAAATCCCACTTAAAAAAACAGACCGCCATTACATTTTTCCTCTCGTACCACACTTTGGGAATCCCTGCTATAGACTAAACACAGAAAATTTACAGCAAGAACGCATTAAAAGCCTTTTGTTTTTACCTTAAAAAGGTGTCATTTAAGTTAATAATTAATGATTTTTACAACAAAAGTGATTCAATCAAAAGCCTACTTTAGCTCAATAATAACTTTTTCCTAGAGCTGCTGTAAAGCCAAAACAATCTCTGTCCATTCATTTTCCTGTTATCACTGTGAAGCTGCTTTAAAACAATCTGTATTGTGAAAAGCGCTGTAGAAATGAACTTGACTTGACTTGACTTGATGGACATCTGTTGGTTCAAAACAAAGTGAACATTGCTGGCTGTGATGTTGGACACTACCTAATAGGAGACCCTGCTCACCCCCTGCAGAATAGGCTAATGAAACTCTTTTCAGACACTGGTTTAGACCCATTGCCTGCCTTCTATTACTTCTTGGACTGACTCTTTGTACGTCGACAGATTGGACTGCTCCTTTGGTTTTGACCCTCTGCCTGTTTTTCTGAATCTGTTTACTGCTATTGTCTACAATAAACAACCGTACATGGACTCTAACTCAGCCTCAGCGTCTACGTTACAATAGGCTACTACAGTGTGTTGCACAAGACAAAAAAAAGTGTGTTGCATGTGTAAATACTGTTCAGTAAAACAGAAAAACACAAAAATACTAGTTTGTTGTACTTTTTGAATGCTTGAACAAATAAAACACAGCCATTATTCTAATTGCCATAATTTTTTATTGGTTTGAGATATCAACACAAAGTTTGCCCAGATGCACTTGAATTTATGAGCTTCCATATATACTTTGTAATAGTCATCATGTTAATCTTCGATAGTAACAAAATAAATCAATAAATTGCATCACTTTTTTCTGGGGTTTTCTCAGCAGTAGGGGCTTTTGCACTGAATAGTCCTAGGAACTCAGTTATAGGAACTAGGCACTAGGATAGTTCCCTGAGAAGTAATTTCTCTGCCGGGCCATGTTCCTAGTTGCATTCGCACCGGAAATAGGATCTATGTAGTAACCAAAAATAGTGCCTTTAAGTGCAGCATTTACAAATGCAAAAAACAAACAAACAAACAAACAAACAAAAAACGGTGGACGGAGGATGCCGTGATCAGAGCTGTGTTTGTTGTGTGTCGTGGATTTCGTGATAACGGATATAGAATGTAAACGCATAATTTATACGACTGAAAGAGCAAAAAGTGGGGCTAAGAGATGAAATCTCTTATGTCAAAAAACAACACTCTATAAAAACTTTAATAAATGTTTATAATTATGATTAACAAATTTAATAGTTTAAATATAAAAGTAGAAAGTTGTATATGTAAAGAAAGTTTTACTTGCGCACCAGCAATGGGATCAATACCTAGAAGAAATGCAACGTCTGCACTGCTTTCTGTCAGACTCAAAATCCTCTGCATCATTATTTTCAATGAATGGACTCAACTGTGCAGTATCCAAGGCTCTTGGCCAATGGTAGTACAATCCCACATTACACATGGGCCTGTTGCACCGCCCCATCCATCCATCAAAGCAGTGAGTCAGTAATGTCAAGGCAATTGGACAACCTGGGAGGCAGTCATAGACAGGACCACAACGTGGGCGGACACATGGAGAATACCACAAGCAAGGTTAAACTTCACCATCCGGGCTACGTATGACCACCTTCCTAGTCCTCGGAGACCTTTGGTTGGAGCACTTCTGCAACCACCGTAATCATAAGCCATACAGACAGCGATCAAAGGTCATCTGCTGATGAAGGAGGTCCGCAGGTCCCCCATGACCTCCGCATTTTCCCGTTCTCCCTACTCAACAGGTTATGGAAGAGTATTTTGCAGATGACGAGGAAGAGAACAACTGTTTTTTTTTTTGTTTGTTTTTTTAATATATATATATATATATATATATAGTGAATTGAAAGTAAAAAGCGGTACATGATATAAAGCCTTTTACAATTATGGTAATGCACTTGTATGTATATTTAAATCTAATAAATTATTGTTTTAATCATTGAACTGTATGTTTCCAGAGTTGGAAGTATCCTTAAAAAAAGGCATTTAGTGTTATTTTATGTGTATATGTATGCATGTATGCATGGTATAATACTTTATCTAAAAGTTTTTTTACTTTAAGGTAAGCAGGGTTGGTAGATGTTTTTGTGTATTTAGTTCCTCTGTGTTCAGTCTTCAGTTGTCAGTCATCGTTTGCGTGTTGTGTATTAACATTTGTTTCATGCGCGCTCTGTAACACTTTCTGTCAGTTCCTGAGTTTATTGTATTATTAAATCACTTTGTACTGGATCCTGTGTACCTTTGTCTTCATCATCTTCAGTCTTGTGACACTCTCTATTGGGAGGAGCAGGTTTAGATAATTAACCCAATTAGCACAAGTGGAGAGCAGTTCCCTTCTTTGAAACACAAAGGAATACCCTGCACTTAGTACACATCACGTATGATTTGCTGTTACAATCAGATCTGTGACATCTTGATGCATGTGCTTCATCCACCATTTCTGGAAGATGGATGGCCCCATAGTGCCTCAGAGCTGCATTCGGCTGAGGTTTCCACTTTTGACGTGGAGGAGTGTAGTCATCTTCACCCTCACTGGAGATTCTGACTTGGCCTTGAGTAATCAACTGCTCACCAAGAAGCAATTTGAATTCAAGGAACTTCAGTAGTTTCTTTCCCAGAAGCTGGCAGTCAGTTTTATACTGAAGCCATACTTTGATGATTGCCAGATCAAAAAAAGTGGAAAATTATATGCACTGTCCATTTCTGAGTGCGATTGGCCATCTTGTAGAAACTCAGCATCCGATCAGCCATGTCCACGCCACCCATGTTGCTGTTGTACTCAGCAACTGCCACTGGTCTTGACACCTGGACATACCTTTTGTCTTTTTTAGACCATCTACTGTGTGTGTCCTGAGGCTCAAAGCTGTAGGCAGAGGATGCCATGACCACTGGCTTGTTGTCAAATCACTTAATGACAGCGAGTTCAGGAGGACTTCGTCTGACCACCATTTCAGATAGCCTCCTTTCTTTTTGATCAGGGGTGTCCACACTCGGTCCTGGAGGGCCACTGTCCTGCAGAGTTTCACTCCACTATGGAACTATGGAAGTCAATGGATCCCATCAACTCTCTTGTTACCAACATTCCTTAAAATATCTTCTTTCGTTTTCAGCAGAACAAAGAAACTCATACAGGTTTGGAACAACATGAGGGTGAGTAAATAATGACAGAATTTTCATTTTTGGGTGAAATATCCTATAATTGACATACTCAACATTCATCATTTATAATTTATAACAAGACACTTGCATACAAGTTCAAATATAAATTTATTCACAAAATCTTGGCTACATTCACCATGGGGAAAATGGCTGAGGTAAAGCAAAGGGATTGGAGAAGAGGGGTGTGCAGACCTCCACTGGTATTGCTGTGTGATGGAAAAGAAGATGATTTCCATCTGTGGAAACTTAATTTGGAGGTCTTGCAAGTCCTGCTTGATTCCCGCAACAAGCTTCACACTCTTGATGTTTCCGAGGTCGTTTCCGCCACAGTGAATCAAGAGGACATCTGGCACAGCTCCTTCTCCGAGGCACTGATGGAAGAAGGGGAGGAGGTTTCTCCAAACCCTGCCTCCCCAGCCAAACCACCGGACATGGGCATCCAGCCCAAGGTTAGTCCCGATTGTCTCCCTCGCATGTTTTTCCCCAATGATGTATATTCTGGGTCCTGCTGATTGTAAAATAATAATAAAAAAACAGTATTACCTTTCTAAGAAACTTTGTTATGCTTAGCATCGATATTGGTGATGTAGATGCGCTTTTTTAATAATCACAGATTATTACCCAGTACTTTCTTAGGTAAGTACACTCCAAGTACACGTAAGTGCACGTACTGTAAAATAAAGTGCAACCCAAATTTGGTGTCATTTAAAAGTCCTAAATGTGCTATTTAGAGTACAAAAGGAGTTAATTCAGTAGCATGCAGGAAGTGGGAGATATTTGTTTACAAATGTCCTCTAGAGAGGACAAATTTAATAGTAAGGACATATAAAATCTCTTACTGAGAAGGCAGCAGGGGTCGCTGTAATGGCAGGCTGTAGCTCCATTTCCTGCCGGACTGCATAATCCTTGTCCAACATCTGCTCCAGAAGCGTCTGGTCGTCAACGTTTAGACGAGTCACCAAGATGTCTCGCACCACTCGAAACTCACCACAGTTATTTAAATACTCATTTTCAATACGGAAATAGTTCCACACCAAACATCTAGAGCAGGGGTTCTCAACCTTTTGCAAGCTAGGCCCCCCCAAAGCTGGTTCAATGCAGTTGGGGCCCCAGTGACTCTCAATTGACCATACATATATATACAGGTGCTGGTCATATAATTAGAATATTGTGAAAAAGTTCATTTTTTTATTGTAAATTATTTTAAAAAATGAAACTTTCATATATTCTAGATTCCCTACATGTAAAGTAAAACATTTCAAAAGTTTTTTTTTTTTAATTTGTTGATTAGAGCGTACAGCTCATGAAAGTCCAAAATCCAGTATCTCAAAATATTAGAATATTTACATTTGAGTTTCATTAAATGACCATCCCTACAGTATAAATTCCGGGTATCTTTTGTTCTTTGAAACCACACTAATGGGGAAGACTGCTGACTTGGCAATGGTCCAGGAGACAATCATTGACACCCTCCACAAAGAGAGTAAGTCACAGAAGGTCATTACTGAATGGGGTGGCTGTTTACAGAGTGTATATCAAAGCATATTAAATGCAAAGTTGACTGGAAGGAAGAAATTGGGTAGGCAAAGGTGCACAAGCAACAGGGATGACCGCAAGCTTGAGAATACTGTCAAGTAAAGCCAATTCAAACACTTGGGAGAGCTTCACAATGAGTAGAATGAAGCCGGAGTCAGCGCATCAAGAGTCACCACACTCAGACATCTTCAGGAAAAGGACTACCAAGCCACTTCTGAACCAGAGACAACGTCAGAAGCATCTTACCTGGGCTAAGGAGAAAAAGAACTGGACAGTGAACAGTGGTCAAAAGTCCTCTTTTCAGATAAAAGTAAATTTTGCATTTCATGTTGAAATCATGGTCCCAGAGTCTGAAGGAAGACTGGAGAGGCACAGAATCCAAGCTGCTTGAAGTCTAGTGTGAAGTTTCTGAAGTCAATAATGATTTGGGGGGGCCGTGACGTCTGCTGGTGTTGGTCCATTGTGTTTTATCAAGTGCAAAGTCAATGCAGCCATCTTTCAGGAGATTTTGGAGCACTTTATGTTTCCATCTGCTGACAAGCTTTATGGAGATGCTGATTTCCTTTTCCAGCAGGACTTTAGCACCTGCACACAGTGCAAAAACCACTTCCAAGTGGTTTGCTGAGCATGATATTACTGTGCTTTATTGGCCAGCCAATATGCCTGACCTGAATCTATGGGATATTTTCAAGAGAAAGATGAGAAACAGTCGATCCAACAATATACAGATGATCTGAAGGCTCAATAGTGCCTCAGCAGTGCCACAGGCTGATCACTTCCATGCCACACTTCACTGATGCAGTAATTTGTGCTAGGAGCAAGTCATTTGCTGTAATATGTCCTGCCGATCAAGTATTGAGTGCACAAAAGAACATACTTTAAAGAACTTGAACTTTTCTGTTTTGCAAATCCATTTTTTGATTGATCTCAGGAAATATTCTAATATTTTGAAATACTGGATTTTGGACTTTCATGAGCTGTACGCTCTAATCATCAAAATTTAAAAAAAAAAACTTTTGAAATGTTTTACTTTACATGTAGGGAATCTAGAATATATGAAAGTTTCATTTTTAAAAATAATTTATAATAAAAAAATGAACTTTTTGATGATATTCTAATTATATGACCAGCACCTGTATATATATATATATATATATATATATATATATACACATACACATATATATATATATATATATAAAAAAAAAAAACTAAATACGACCTCACATTTTATACGTTTGCAGCCTCTGAAACTTCCATCCGTCATAAAAATTAATTTGGATGGTTCGATTTTCTGCATTTTTCGCATCCATAGCAAATATTTTGAGGGGTGTTTTTGACAATTGAGATCCACCAAATGACGAATATGAAAAAACGAATACGACAGTTTCGGACTCAGTCAGGGTGCAAGGACCTTAAACTTTTGAGGCTTGCGCAGCTTCTCGAGGAGAAATCAAACAAAAGAGCGCCGTTTTCTAAAGTCTATGAGCGCAGCACACACAAATAAACTAAACTGACATACTGCAGTTAAATTTCAAAATGTGGTGTTTTTATATTTATAACATTTGAATACAGTTCAGCAACATACATCACACAACCTGACGACCAAGAGAGCTGACAATTGACCATCACTTAATTTACCATCACCTCGCGATTGAAAATGTGACACTGATATGACAGTTCAAACAAGTTAATAATATTAAGTCACTTACATTTTAGACGAAATAATGACTGTTTTGGTCTGTTTTAGCAGCGAAAATAGATCCGATGAATCCAAACAAAGATCACAACATAGTGCATCTCACAGCAATGCTCAATCGTGTTTTGAATGATTCAGTGTTTTGAACAAATCGTTTGAGTCAAAGATTCAATGACCCATTCACAAACATCTGTCTCATTCTTGATGAATTGGCCGTTTGAACGAATCGTGACTGAACGACTCAATGACTCGCTTAATAAAACCGCTTATTTTTTTTAAATCAGTCCAAACACATTTTAATTTTATTCAGGAGTTATGTATATACAAAAATATAACTTTTATGACAGTAGTTTAATGAAAAAAAAAAATTTGCAAATTTTTTTTTTTCAGGTTTTTTTTCCTCTCATCCTGGGGGGGCGCGCCCCACCGGTTGAGAACCACTGATCTAGAGGGACAAAAAAAATGCAAAGACAGAAAGAGTTCACCATGTGTTTAACCTCTCGCTCAAGTGTGACTGCTTGAGCACCCTTGCATCGTAAACACTTCTAGGAAAGCCAATGCACAAATCCCAAAATCACCCTTTCCCTTCCACTACTGCTTGCAAGACGATTGAATGGCACTCTTTTCTATTGAAAAAGACCTGAGGATTCACAGTGATGGCAATTTTGGGGATTTAGCTTCCATCTATTGCACCAACACATTGTGGTCCTCTCCACCGTTGTTCTGGGAGTTTTGTGTCGTTACATTATGATGTTTCTTTTTCATTGTGTTTATGTTCTACAACAGGGTTTCCAAAACTGGGCTTCGTGAGTTCATGAAAAGCTAATTAAAGAGCCCATATTAGCCCTTTTACAAAGTCTTGAATGAGTTTTTTGTGACCTGTCCACACTGCACAATGATGTCCCATTCACGTCTGTTGTTAAGGCAAATACTCCAGCGTTTTGAGCAGTGAGTGATTCTGACTGATATAAACACCTCGGATGGCCACACTCAGATCAACTACATGTCCATGATCGGCCACAATGCCCACTGTCGCAAAGGAAACAACGATATCCAGAGCACACACACATATATAGGTGCAGATATATAAATACAGCATCAACTAGGGTGCTCTGCTTTCGTTTGAGAAATACCTGGAAAACTGCCTTAACACACTCTAGGTAAGTTGAAATGATGTTGTGTTATATAATTCTTATGTGACATCAGTGATGTCACTTACCTTAAACCTACTAATAGGTGACAATAATATATCCGAATAGCATGAAAGCTGTTCATCCTGTAGTTATGAAAATAGTTATGCCCAAATATTTCTCTGCCTGAATGCAGCTGCTCGCCTGCTTCGTATGTCAATAGGCAAATACATTGTTGGCATTTAATCATGATAATGTCAATACATGATCAATTCATTAGCCAACACATGACTCTTAACTCATTTAGCCAGACAGTGTCTAACATTACATTTGCTAGAGTTCTGCTGCTGTTGATATTGCAATTTGATTTAGTTATACATGCTGCTGCTGCTATACAAACTAGGATTGCTGTAGCTCCGTTTGATATGATTGCCTTCACTGTAACTGTGTGAACCAAATTCTGGAATGAAATGCCATTGTGAATGAGTTGTTGCAACTCCTCCGAGAAATCTTTTAAAAACTCCTCCTCAAAAACTCCTCTCCTTGATTTAAACAATGGCAGTTCTTGGCCACACCAATAGATGTGTAGGCCTATGCCATTTTATTTAGCCTATGTATTTTTTTTTTTCTTTTACATTCAAGAAATATAGTTGAATGTCTATTTCATAAATATATGCCATTTTATATATGTATTTTTATTTTAATTTTATATCATAAATGTTTATTTGCACTACTGTTCAGCACAAGCACCATCTACTGTCAGGGAGTGAATCTGCACGGTGCATCGCCAGTGAAAATCGCTTGGGTATGAACACGAAAATCGTCTCGAAAAACACTGGCGATAAGCATGCGATAATCGTTCCAGTGTATACGAGGCTTTAGTCACCTTTAACTTTTATGAAAAAAAAATGCAATAAAAATTATGTCTGAGATTATCTTAATATTCTACCATTTTTATAGCTTTTAAGCTATAAAAGCTTTTTTTAGGCTTAAGCTTTTTAAGAAAAGTAAAAAGTGACACCTCAGAAAATAGGCTGACTTGTAGTTGTTGCTGAGCGGTCAGTGGTCTTAATTTTTTATTATTATTATTTTTTTTTATTGCATAACAAGAACAATAACAACATACATACAGAGGATCACAGTGTATTCAACTATTATCTATTACATGCATAATAGCATCAAATGGTCAGTGGTCTTAACTTGGCAGCAGTCCAATCAGAAGACGTCACCAAGGCACAGATCTGCAGCGTTTTACATCTACGTGTGTGCTGACAATGCTATTGCCAATTTTTGCTTTGAAAATTTTGCCAGAGGTAGATTTAATTTGGCGTATTCACACACTAATTTAGAAGAAAATATCTCCCTTTGCTTTGAACTTTGAGCATCCTAACTTTGCAGATGTTTATGCTCTAACAACAACATTACACACTAAATGATGTTTTATTAACAAAATTCGGGAGGAGCAGGTGCAGATAATTAGACTAATTATCACAAGTGGAAAGCATTCAGCTAATCAACCAATAGAGGTGTATATATACTGCAGACTTACCTCTATTCGATTGACAGTTTATCAGCATCCCTCCACCACCCCATCCCCTCACTTCTAGTTCTATCTCTCATAACCACATCCGAGGGGAGTACTCTGGGTTCAGGCCAAAACTCCGAGCTCTGAGCCCTCCCCCTGGACAGCACGCCAAATATGCATTACTTTATCTAATTATATGTATATGTGAACTCGTGAACTAAAGTTAAAAAAGTGAAATCATAATCAACCACCCCTTTTTAGTGAAATCAACCTAATATAGCTGCTGTTTGTGTCATTAATGTTAATCAAACAAATGGAGAAAAAAAAGTAGGCTATTTAAAGTGTTAGTTCACCCAAAAATGAAATTTCTTTCATTAATTACTCACCCTCATGTCGGTATACACCGATCTCATTCATCTGCAAAACACAAATCAAGATATTGACATAGACAGCAATTTAAAGGTGCAGTGTGTAAATTTTGGCGGCATCTAGCGGTGAAGTTGCAAATTGCAATGTAGAGAAGCTACGGTGGGCAACACAGGACAAAGATGTCGTCTGAGACAGAAGAGAGTAGTCAGTCAAGCAAACAGATGCTGCGTCCCAATTCGCTTACTCTTTCTGTGAACAAAAAAAAGTACTTTTGAGTGTGTAGCAAAAGAGTAGACAAGCTTTGGGACATACTATCACATTATACAATTGCATCTTTTCTCTCTGTCGCATCCTGTCACCGTAAACTGGCCTGTCAATCATCTTACATCCACATTTCATTTAGTTAATTTCCTACCGTATCAGAGAGAAATGCAGTACGTTGATCTGCAGTCGCAGGTCTTTCATGTGGAGAACTCTCCTCATATTAATGCATAGGCTAATGATGCATTTAAAAGTTAATGGCCAATCAGATCTTTATAAAATTCCACATTGGTATTTGCAGATGAAAAATAACACAGATAATATTAAATAAATATTTTCTATCAGGTTGAACTGATTATTAGTCACTCAAGCCTCTCAGCGTCGATCGCGCATATCCGCCATGTTTTGTAGTTTTTTAACACTTTTTACTCGTGTTTATAGTTCTGAACTGAATCCTCGTCCAACGCGCAATGGGTTGTGGGCAATATTAGCCTTTATAGTGTGCACGGATCCACACTTCGAAAATCTACCGGAAATAGTACACCATCCGGGGACTTTTGGCATACTCTTTTCAACATACTATGCTTTGGGACACACTTATTTTAATCTCACATACTATTTAGGATGGATAGTATGGACATTGGGACGCAGGGACACTCTTTAGAGCAGTTTGTCCATTTAGGGCTACTGTAGAAACATGTTGGCGTGAAATGGCGACTTAACATGTAAGGGGACCCGTGGTGTATGTAGATAGAAATGGCTCATTCTAAGGTAATAAACACAAAATGGTTTATTATGTAAGGTCTTTATACACCACTGAAAACAGTTATGTATATTATATTGCATCTCTGTCAATAGATCCTCCTAAAACGTACACACTGCACCTTTAACCAACAATTTCAAGGTCCAGAAAAGTACTAAAGACATCATTAAAACAGTATGACTACAGTGGTTCAACCTTAAATTTTATAAAGAGGCGAGAATACTTTGATACTAAGGCGAGAATACTTTGAAATAAAAATATTTCAAATTTGCAAACACTTATGTAATAAGGTTGTACTCAACATCCCCCTTTCCATGCCTGAAATTGTCCATAGGTTGTTTTAAATGTTAAAATGTATCAGAATTTGGTAAGAGACCAAAATAATCAAGATTTATGCATTTTGTTTGTCCTTTGTGACATGTATGCATGACTATTGTGCATCAAACATAATACATAATCTGGTAAATGTGGTGTCCTAATGATAAATAAAGCTCTTAAAAATTCAGTAAATTGCCACCACATAATCAGTCATTTTGATTGCAAAATTTGATTGATAAATACTCATGAAAATATGAGGAAAAGAAAACGCCATAATGTCTTTTTATTCTCTTATTTATTTATGGGATATAGAGATTTATTTATTAGGATAAAGAGATACAGATCAAGGATCATTAACAAGCTACACTTAAAAAGTTATTATTTAACTTTCTAGATTTACTACTTTAACAAAACACTTGAGTCACATGTGAGATTCATGGGTCCTGTCTGTCTCAGTGCTGAAACTTTATATAAAGTTACATTTATAGACAGCTCAGACATTTATACAGTAATCTATTGCAAGTTTCAAACACACAGTCCTTATTAATATAGGTTCATATGTTAATGATTCTTCATGAGCTTCATCTTAAATCATATGTTGAAGGTTCAGAATTATTGAAAACATTCTGCAAAGCCCCTTTTATTTTAAGGGAAACAGTAGGAAACCACTGAAAGTGTTGTGGTTATTATGGTTCGCATATAGTCTTGCCTTAGCCTGAAGTCTCACATAGACAACATCTCCAACGTTCAGGATCAACACAACTCCATTTGAGGCGTTTGCCCGATCTATACTCTGAATATCATATGCTATAGCCACATGCTGTCCATTCTTATAAATGGAGGCAGATGATGTAGTTGGGCCATGACCATATACAGAGATTCTGAACATGTATGCTCCTTTCAGTGGTGCTCTGAAAATACCTGAATCAAATAACAAGAGATACAGAATCAGCTGTTTCCTGTATGATTGCTTCTTTACCAAACACACTGAGTAATAGTTTTGAAAGATGGCAGATCATTTAAAGGAACACTCCACTTTTTTTTTGAAAACGGGCTAATTTTCCAACTCCCCTAGAGTTAAACGGTTGAGTTTTACCATTTTCGAATCCATTCAGCCGATCTCCGGGTCTGGCGGTACCACTTTTAGCATAGCTTTTGGTCAAAAATGACCAAAGAGTTTCGATATTTTTCCTATTTAAAACTCTTCTGTAGTTACATCGTGTACTAAGCCCAACGGAAAATGAAAAGTTGCGATTTTCTAGGCCGATATGGCTAGGAACTATACTCTCATTCTGGTGTAATAATCAAGGAACTTTGCTGCCGTACCGTGGGTGCAGCAGGCGCAATGATATTACTCGGCGCCTCTCACAAATGTCTCCATGGTTACAAGGCACGCACCCTGTGGAAGCAGGGGGTCACAGGCGCTGCGTAATATCATTGCGCCTGCTGCACCCATTTTTGAGCAAGATGTTAACCGTCTAATCAGATTCAATGAACTATGCTAAGCTATGCTAAAAGTGGTACCGCCAGACCCAGAGATCGGCTGAATGGATTCAAAAACGGTAAAACTCAACTGTTTAACTCTAGGGGAGTTGGAAAATGAGCCTATTTTCAAAAAAAGTGGAGTGTTCCTTTAATTCTCTTATACACATTACACTACTGCAGAAAGGTCTGAATGGAGCAGAAGGGTTTATGACTCCATTGATAATTACCTGTAGCTGGGTTGTAGGCGTTCCCTATGTTTGTGAAGACTTTCCTGTAGGTTAGTGTGGTCTCAGATTTATAAGGACCAATATATCCACTGCCAGATTCCTTCAGTCCAGCTGAAAAAGCTATTTCTCTGTCTGTTGTTGAAAAACATAAGCAATATTGTTATATTACTGTATTACACTGAGAATGTAAACACTGAATTTAACATCATTCAAGCAGTTTTACCTTTATTTTCTTTTCTCATCTCAACAACTTGACTCAGAGTAAGATTTGAAATTTCTGTGAAGGAATAAAGATTCTGTTAAATGACAATATTACTAAATTATGCTGAAAATGTATACACTAAATTTATCATCATTCAAGCACACTTTCACCTCTATTTTCCTTTCTCAACTCCTCCATTTGACTTTGAGTAAGATTTGAAATTTCTGTGAAGGAATAAAGATTCTGTTAAATGATATTTACACTGATTATTGTAATAGATAACACAATTTACACAGTATACACTCAACTTTACACTAACATTTACACTATGCAATGTATTGCATTGGTGTTTTTCTTTGAGGATCATTGATAAAAGAGTGAATGTTTTGGTGAGGTACCATCATTTTTCCTGTTCAGCTCTTCCAGGATAAACGTCTGTTGTTCCTTCAGTTGTGTCTCTAAAGCTCTGATGTTTTCTTTCTGCTCTGTAACGGTGGCGGTCAGTTCTCTCAGAGCTGTATAGATGTCAGGGAAGCCCATGTTGTAGTTTTGTTGGCTGTCAGTTGAAGCTTCAGCTCTCAAAGTGTCTGTTTGAGGTGGATTCTGTCTTCCGTCCTCAGAGCTGATCTGTTGACTGATCTCATTCTCATTGAGTCCTCCATCTACCTGCTGCTGAACGACAAACACAAAGGTTTCCAACAGCAGCAGTATACATACTAAAGCCTTCATTCTTCACTGATGTTTGTTTCCAGCTCTTGCTCTGTCATCCCCACAGCCTCTCATGTTCCTTTTATAGTGTCCTTGTTTACTGTCTTTTGTACTTGATTTATATTGCTTCAGATAAATAAGTAGTTCAAGTTAATTGTTAATCATAATAAAAGGGATGTTCCAGGTAAAAGGATGTTTACAACATTTGTGGCACTATGTTGATCTCAACAGAAAATAACTTTGAAAGTCTTTTCCAGCACTGCCTTAACCCTCTTGGGCATGGAGTTCACCAGAGCTTCACAGGTTTCCACTGGAGTCCTCTTCCGCTCTTCCATGACGACATCACAGAGCTGGTGGATGTTAGAGACCTTGTACTCCTCCACCTTCTGTTTGAGGATGCCCCACAAATGCTCAATAGGGTTTAGGTCTGGAGACATGCTTGGCCAGTCCATCACCTTTACCCTCAGCTTCTTTAGCAAGGCAGTGGTCATCTTGGAGGTGTGTTTGGGGTTATTATCATGGTGGAATACTGTGCTGCGGCCCAGTCTCTGAAGGGAATCATGCTCTGCTCATTCATGGTTCCCTCAATGAACTGTAGCTCCCCAGTGCCGGCAGCACGCATGCAGACCCAGTCCATGACACTCCCACCACCATGCTTGACTGTAGGCAAGACACACTTGTCTTTGTACTCCTCACCTGGTTGCCGCCACACACGCTTGACACATCTGAACCAAATAAGTTTATCTTGGTCTCATCAGACCACAGGACATGGTTCCTTAGTCTGCTTGTCTTCAGCAAACTGTTTGCTGGCTTTCTTGTGCATCATCTTTAGAAGATGCTTCCGACAGCCATGCAGACCAATTTGATGCAGTGTGCGGCGTATGGTCTGAGCACTGACAGGCTGACCCCCCACCCCTTCAACCTCTGCAGCAATGCTGGCAGCACTCACACGTCTATTTCCCAAACACAACCTCTGGATATGACGCTGAGCACGTGCACTCAACTTCTTTGGTCGACCATGGCGAGGCCTGTTCTGAGTGGAACCTGTCCTGTTAAACCACTGTATGGTCTTGGCCACCGTGCTGCAGCTCAGGTCCAGGGTCTTGGCAATCTTCTTACAGCCTTCACCATCTTTATGAAGAGCAACAATTCTTTTTTTCAGATCCTCAGAGAGTTCTTTGCCATGTGGTGCCATGTTGAACTTCCAGTGACCAGTATGAGAGAGTGAGAGTGATAACACCAAATTTATCACACCTGAGACCTTGTAACACTAACGAGTCACATGACACCGGGGAGAGAAAATGGTTAATTAGGCCCATTTTGGAAGTGTTCACTTAGGGGTGTACTCACTTTTGTGTCCAGCGGTTTAGACATTAATGGCTGTGTGTTGAGTTATTTTGAGGGGACAGCAAATTTACACTGTTATACAAGCTGTACACTCACTACTTTACATCGTAGCAAAGTGTCAGATATTTACAAAAATGTGAGGTGTAAAAGTTTCACATCAAATGTTTCCTTTTTATAAAGAAACCGCTTATATAATGCATTAAGACAGTAGGCTAACATTATAAGGTATTAACACATACTTTGTACAGACAAGCAGATTAAATCAGGTTAAGAACACAACACGAGACGTTAGGCATTTTTCTCCCATAGAAAACCATTAAAAAACACTGAAATGCGATATAGCGCGCGATACATGTTCAAAAAGGTGTAATCCTAAACTGAGTTTTAATATCACCACTTTAGTGTTTTCTTTTATAATAAACTCTATAGGAAGAAAAAGCTTAGCCTACTACAGACAAGAGCCTAGAAGACACGCAAAGTTTCACATTCAGGACATTTTCTCCCTTATAGCGTTTGTTAAAAAGAAAACGCTTAACGTGAAATTTTCCAGTTGTGTTCATAATCTAAAGAGGGGGATTTTTCATACCAAGAGCCAATGGATATCACACAAGAAGCAACATGTAAACTTTGCGCAAGAATTATTCCGGTGAAAAAGTCTTAAAGGGATAGTGCACCCAAAAATGAAAATTTGATGTTTATCTGCTTACCCCCAGGGCATCCAAGATGTAGGTGACTTTGTTTCTTCAGTAGAACACAAATGATGATTTTTAACTCCAACCGTTGCAGTCTGTCAGTTGTATAATGCTTGTCAATGGGAACTCCATCTATAAGAGTCAAAAAAACATGCATAGACAAATCCAAATTAAACCCTGTGGCTCGAGACGACAGATTGATGTCCTAAGACACGAAACAATCGGTTTGTGTGAGAAACCAAACAGTATTTATATCATTTTTTACCTCTAATACACCACTATGTCCAACTGCCTTGAGCATCTGGTGTGTAAGGTCTGAAAACGCGCTCTAATGCCGGAAGTGATCTCTCGAGCGTATCCGTCAATGAGTGTGAGCGATCACTTCTGTTGTGCGTTCAGACATCAATGTGTCATCACGAGCCGCGATGGAAGTGGCTTCCTTATGGGACGAGCACGGATAACAAAAACAACAAAAATAATGACTTTATTCAACAATATCTTCTCTCCCCAGTCTTTCTGCTATGCTGTTTACATAAGAACGCAGGCTCAGTATTGGCCCACTCTGTACACGTGAGCAGCATGACGCATGCGTGTGATGCTGACGCAGGAGCCAACCAATAATGAGTTTTGTTTTGTTTTTGCACATAAAAAGCATCACTTCATAACCTTAAGGTTGAACCACTGTAGTCACATTGACTATTTTAACAATGTTTTTACTATTTTTCTGGACCTTATGATGGTAATTATGTTGCCTTCTATAGGCAGGAACACACCAAGCCAATGCCGGCGAACTAGTGGCAACGAAGGCAGACTGCGGTGTTGACTCACGTTGGCAGTGTCTGGGTACAAAGTTGCCCTGACACACCAAACCAACGCTCGACACCCAACGGCCAAGTAGCACAATGAAATACCAGCAGATGGCAGTAGCTGAACAGCCAATCAGAATGTTCAGATGGCCTGATGAGCTCCGACGCAGATTCAACATGTCGAATCGGCCGAAAAAAATCCTGATGAACAAAAACTGAATTCATTTGTGTTTCTAAGATGAACGAAAGTCTTACGGGTGTAGAACGACAAGAGGGTGAGTAATTAATGACAGAAGTTTCAGTTTTGGGTTAATATTTCATTCAGTAACTAACCCTTTAAGTCTTGTGGCTATTGAAACAGTATGTATTTCAGTATTTACTGCTTGTCCCTTTTACATCGATTGTAAGTGCCTGACAAATTGTTTCTTTTGTGATTGATATCATGCCACAAATGTTGCTGATGGAGTTTAACTTATGTTGAATCCACAAAATTCCTTTAAATGTTATTTTTCCTCCACATGCAACAACATCCTGTATCAACAGATTTAAAACTGAATAAATGCACAAAACTAGTCAACTTAAATTTAATCACGTGTATAACAACATCAAATGCAAATATTAACCTGATTTACAACTTTTCACTAGAAAGAATGCCCTCATGATAATGTTGACATTGGCTTGTTTTATAGGATCCTAATATGAACTGTGATTTTACCTTTGTTAATTATTACTTACTCAGAGGTTCTGTCAATTTTACATTTACACGTTTGCCACATGCTTTAATCCAAAGCAAATATAAAGAAAAGAAAGTAGTCTTTTAAAACACAAGCTGCCAAGGGAAAAAGTGCCAAGGAAAATCCTTAAGATATTTACAAAATAAATCATTTTGCAATTTTCCATGTTGTTGTTGTTGTTGTCGTCGTCAGCATTAGCTATGTAAATAAATGTGTGCACATCTCTTTTGGTGGATTGGTGTAATGAGCTTATTATGGCATATGGTAAGCATTCATAAGGTGGTTCTATAAAAGTTCTCTGTTTTGGTTCATATGCATAGTAGTCTATTTGTAAAAGTACTCTGTATGTAATATTACTGTTTGTTTGTGCATATCTATTTCCTTTTTGTATTTTACTCTTTGTTTGCCATTGCTGTGTATTTAGATTCTAGTCATATGGTGCAAAATCATTAAGTGGTTTACAGTCTTTTTCTTTCTTTTTAAATTTCAGTCTGGATTCAGTCCCCATCACAGCACAAAAACTGCAATCATTAAAATTATAAATGACTTCTAGCTTCTGACCAAGGCTGTATCTAGTTTTACTTGATCTTAGAGCTGCGTTCAACACTATATATCATAAAATACTCTTAGATCAAATACAAAATTATACTGGTATTTGTAGGATGGTATGCAGCAGGGATCTGTGTAAGGCCCTCTGCTGCAAAAAAAAAAAAAAAAAAAAGCTTTTCTTACATAAAAGATTAGTCCATTTTCAAATAAAATTTTCCTGATAATTTACTCACCCCCATGTCATCCAAGATGTCCATGTCCTTCTTCCGTCAGTCGAAAAGAAATTAAGGTTTTTGATGAAAACATTCCAGGATTATTATAACAGACGAGAAATAAGTGTCTTATCTAACGAAACAATCGGTCATTTTTGAAAAAAATGTAAATGTATATGCTTTATTTAATCAAATGGTCACCTTCCAAGTGGTTCCGCCAAAACCGCACTTTCGTATTCTTCAAAAAGCTTATGCTGTATGTCCTACGCCTTCCCTATTAGACCCTTATTCCTCGTCTGGTATCATTTAAAGCCCTTTGAAGCTGCACTGAAACTGTAATTGTGACCTTCAACCGTTTGGAGGCCATTGAAGTCCACTATAAGGAGAATAATTCTGGAATGTTTTCATCAAAAACCTTAATTTCTTTTCGACTGAAGAAAGAAAGAAATGAACATCTTGGATGACATGGGGGTGAGTAAATGGTGTGTTAGTGAGATGAGGAGGAGAGAATAGTGATACAGGACAAAAATAACATTACCTTTCAAAGGATCCTAATGCTAGGAATATGGTTAATTATATTCAACAATGTGAATGTCTCAGTTGAGCTTTATTTATTTGTATTTGTTACATTTCACTGTGGATTCTTTGGTAAATCAATCACATTTTAGCACAGGCTTTACAAACAGACTTTTACGATATGGACTCGACAGTAATACAACAAAAAAAACAGCACTTCAAAGCTTTAAATATGACCCAATTTGAATGTTATTTTTAAATGTGATGTCTAAAACATTATTTGTTCATCCTAGGTTGTCCCCGTTCATAAAAACTAAAAGGTTCAGTAGATTCTGTTGTAGATGGCTGCAGAGGAGTGCTTATTTAGGCCTTTGTATTTTTAACATTTAGACATTATGAGTGATAAAAGTTCATTTTATCTGCATCTCACAAAGCTGCCAAATCAGAGCTGGTGCCACCTTAGAAGTTAATGGCATTTGTGCTACTGCTCTCAAATGTTAGTCTGGAGCCCTGCAGCGGTTCTTGAGGTCAGAAAAGTAATAAAACTATTAGAAGAATGTTATCTGTTTTATATTTTCACTGTATAACAACAATAAATGCTGCAAATTTTGAGAAAAGTAGTCTCAAATTCAGTCATTTTTTCAACGAAGTGTTTTCCTATGCTGCGATATCCCTTTGCATATACCATCATCGTGCGAGTATAGCCTGAATTAAGTTGTTTGATTTTTTTTTTTTTTTTTTTTTTTTGGAAAATGAAGTGTTCTCTGAGTTTGTGTCAGTACCTGTTTAAGACTTTTCAGATTTTTAAACCAAAGTAGTGTTTGCACTTAGTTTGCACTTGTTGTTAAAATGCTTTTTTTTTTTGTTATTAAAATTTGTTCTGGTGTCACTTGATGTTTTGTGCATGTGTATCAGCCTTAAATGAATATATTTCAATCTAATCACATTTTGTATTGTTTGCTTATTCCACTTAAATGTTGCAATGAATTTGATAAATCAGTTTTTAAATAAAGTAAATAATAAAATGTTTTAAAATATGTATTTATGTTATAAAATGTTTTTGCTATCAAATCTAGTAGTCAACCAAAATGCCTATTACAACCCAGTGACATGACAAAAACACCACCAGGTGGCGCAATGGGACAGTTTGCAACATTGCTCAAAAAGGCTCAGATTTGTACTTTTAAATAGAGATAACTAAATAAATTACTGGTAATAACAATATTATTATAACATTTAATCTTGGCTAATTATTTATCATATATGTGCTTAATGCTCCAGCTATTTGACTGTTACAATGAAATATTACAGTGATGGCAGACAAAACGTTTGAATCTACATTTAACCATGACCATCTCGGGTATGTGACTGAAAGCCCCATAATGGCCTCATTGGAGTCATACCACCCGCTAATTTACATGTTTATGAATGGAATGACATATCACGAGATGTCTGAAAAGCTGTGAGAAATAGGTGTCCATCATGGAAATTCTGAGATCAGTATCCAGAGACACTGTAAATTACCTTACACTATATTTCATCTCATGACTCTCCCTATTATATCAAGCAAAGCTTTCCAAAGTTACAGGCTGACATCCTACACTTTCAGTCCAGAGGAAATATCCTCATATGTGGAGACTTAAATGCCAGGAAAGGGAGAGAAATTAAGTAAATATTGTAGATAATGGCCACATATTCAGTAACACCACATTTCATTCCTCATCAAGTATCACACCAAGAAACAGCTATAGTTCAGTCAACATGAATGGAAAGCAAAAGTTAAAACTCTGAAAAGGTTTAGGAATATACATCATTAATGGCAGAACTAGAGGAGATCCATTAGGTAGATTCACTTATTGCTCCAGATTAGGAACCATGTGTGGTTGATTATTCAATAACAGATATTGATCCAAATTTTATTCAATTAAATATATTGTTCGCTGCAAACATGATGATCTTAAATTTATTAATTTACTATTAATAAATGTGTAAAGTTGCATAAAATGGAAATACTCAATAAAGTAGGCTAACTACGTTACCTCAGATGGATGAATGGTTGGATTCCACAACTGGTAAAATAAAACATATATAAGACAATACAACATTTACTGTAGGAGCCATACAATTTACTGGTGACTTAATTTAAGAAACGGTTCTATTGCGCTTCTGATTTGGCAGTGAAATTCACCGATTTTTGGTGCGTTAGTATTTTCACCCCATAATGGCGGCCGCGCTACTGGAGCGACATCTAGTGGCTGTTACCCAAAAAGTATCAAAGTGTCGCCTCTTGGGTTCTATACTGTTTGCTGCTGTGCGCGGTCCTTTCAGGAGGCTTGTAACTGGTAAGTATATTTAAAAGTTTATTAAATTATTTCATCGGCATATTAATGTTACAATGGAAAATAAACGAGGGTTTTCGTTTATCTGACAAAATGCTAAAGCTGCTGCTGCTAGCACGTGGCAGCACCAAAAAATTTTGATAGCATTTCAGCAAAGACCATGATTGCAGGTAACCTAATGAATCACGTGCAAATTTTTTATTATCTATGCTTCCTCATCTGCAAACATCAGAGAATAACGTATGATGATGACTCCAATAATATAATTTATCATCCGTTTTATACATTTTAACAACTTTTTAGTTCATTTTGTACACTTTCGCTGATGGGATGTTGATCCATAATAATAATGATGATGATAATAATAATAAACAGAACAATTCAGTGACATGGGTAAAATTCAGACTGTTGGTTGCTGTTTAAAAAGGTCGTCCACACTACCCTGGTAGAATGATGTTGCAGAGTGTTTTAACAAAAATACAATTTACATTCAGGTATACATTCAGGTATACATCCTCTTAAAAGCACAATGAATGTATGAGCTTATTGATGTATCAATGATGTTGGTCACACCCTACTAGAAAAATGAAATATTGCTATAGCAGAATGATAGCAACCATGTATCCAGGAATGAGAATGATTAATGCTACATTTATAATGTTAATCAATTTTTATTAGATGTTCTTAAAGGGATAGTTCACCCAAAAATGAAAATTTGAGGTTTATCTGCTTACCCCCAGGACATCCAAGATGTAGGTGACTTTGTTTCTTCAGTAGAACACAAATGATGATTTTTAACTCCAACCGTTGCGGTCTGTTAGCCGTATAATGCTTGTCAATGGGAACACCATCTATGAGAGTAAAAAAAAACGTGCACAGACAAATCCAAATTAAACCCTGTGGCTCGTGATGACACTGACAAAGACACAAAACGATTGGTTTGAGCGAGAAACCATACAGTATTTATATAATTTTTTACCTCTAAAACACCACTATGTCCAACTGCCTTGCGCATCTGGTGTGTGAGGTCTGAAAACACGTTCTGATGACGGAAGTGATCTCTCGCGCGCTTTGCTTCAATGAGTGCGAGACAACAGTGTCAGAGAGCTAACATAACACTTTGTAAATATCTCCAGAATAAAGAGATGTATATCAGCATTGACTATCGGCCAAAATGAGTTAAAAGATGTAGGATATTGGCAAAAATCCAATATTGTGCATCCCTAGTTCTAGAAAAGCATTTTGCATTATATTTGTGTATCTTGACAGTCGTGTACGTTGACGAGTTTAATTTTCCATTCCCACTCTCCCAAATGAAGACCTTTTAGATCTGTGAGCTCTACGTCATCTCCGACGTAGAGCTCACACAATGCTTCGTCTCTCCACAGAGACACGTCGAGGACTTTGTTGCCACAGCTTAGGGACAGGTCCAGGACTGGGACATGGCTCCCTTGTACTTCAGCCATCCTCAGAGGTTGTATCTGCAGAATAATAGCCCAATGGTTACGTCCTGTTAAGGCAGGGATGTCCAAACTTGGTCCTGGAGGGCCACTGTCCTGCAGAGTTTAGCCCCAACTTGCCTCAACACATCTATCTAAAAGTTTCTAGTATGCCTATGTAGACCTTGATCAGCTGGTTCAGGTGTGTTTAATTGAGGTTGGAGCTAAACTCTGCAGGGCAGTGGCCCTCCAGGATCAAGTATGGAGATCCCTGTGTTACGGGTAAGTAATTTATTGTTGAGCATTTTTTTATTATTATTATTATTTAATTGTTAACGTTTCTAGCAATTGGAAAAATTAAACCTTTGTAAATAAATCTGATTCTTTATTTTCATTTTGTAAGCATCCAAAGGAATGCAGAACTTATTTCTAGATATTCAGTAATGGCATTAAAATAACTCACTTTTTGTACTTGCCCTTGAAGAGTCAAGGAATCTCTTCGTGAGAAGATGTCTTCCTCTGCTGTAGCATGGTGTGAGGGAGGGCACAGGGTGTCTTTGGCAGCCTTTTCCTCCTCTTCAGAAAGTGCAAATGTGTACACAAATTTTAATGGTGTATAACTCTTAATTATATGTGCAACATTGACGGAGTATTTTGAGTCTCTTTCACACTGGTAAGAAAAAAACCGAGGTGGTATCGCCGGCGTGACCGCGGGAGTGTATGCTGCCCTGCCATGTACACACCTATGGAGTCCAGTCCTAGGTTCTTCCTCCACACAGGCCCCACAAAAAAAAAGGGAGTTCAAAAGTTCCTTCATTAGTAGGGCCAGAAATTCCCTGGTGGGTCCACCATTGTCCACTGCTCCTTCACCTTGACCACATTTGCATTTAGGTTTGTCCAGTTTGCATTTAGGGTTGAACTGCCTCCTTTTGAATGCTCTAAAAGCACATTCTGGACCGTCTCCCCACATGACAATCCATTTTGCTGTTGGTGGCAGTTCTTCAGAACGATCATTTGATTGCAGAGTGTGCAATACTGCCATTAGGGCAGACTCAGACCTCAAAGGACATCCTGAAGTCCATAGAGGAGACTGTAGAGGAGACCATGGTGAAGACCCTGGAGAAGCCCATGGTGGAGATAAAACACATCAGAATAATTAATTATGAATTATTAGTTATGTCTGATTTTTTTTAAACAAAACTGTGTCTTGCAGAAAAACCTTGCAGAGTCTTGTAGCCGAAGCTACTTCTCTCTGTTTATGTCATGCAATCACTGCTCCGGAGCAGTTGGTTACCCGCTCTGTCTAAAATAGTCTAAATATAAAGACTGACATATTAAACCAAGCTAAGTCAGAAAATGTCCATGTGCTCGAGGAATATGGTTTGTATTGTATGTAGATGGCAATACTTTAATGAGAACTGTCTTCTTACAAGAGACAAGTTCGCAATTGCTCTTGGCTTTTACATTGATGACTTTGAAATCGCCAGTTCTCTAGGAACATCAAAGCTGAAACTCAAAATGTGTGCTCAAGCTCAATCAAGCTTGCTCTACTATTTAATACCACCACAGCCAAAAAGTGTGGTTATGCAAAAGTTCTGCAACCTCTTATCTATGATCTAAAGTTATTTGAGCAAAATGGTGTTTACCTGGAGAAACTAGGTAAAACTCTGAGAGGTACAGCATTATCTGTTGTTGCTGATAATCTAGGTACCCACTCTCTTGCAGGATTCCTGGAGAGCTTCTCTGTTGAAAAGTTCTGCAGATTCTGTTTGGCAAGCAGTAGTAAAGCTTAGCAGCAAGAACTATGTTTGGGTTTCTTTCAACTCAGAGAAAGACTCCCATGATAGGCAGGTGCAGGAAGTGAGAAAGGACCCAAAATTGAGTGAAACTTATGGTGTGAAAGGAGCCTGGAGAACTGAAGTCTTATAGGTTTGGAACGACATGAAGAGTAATTAATGACAGGGTTTCAATTTTTAGGCGAACTAAGCCTTGAGGTACAAATGAAAGTAAAAACCTTGACCAATGTATTTTGAGTGTGAAGGACAATTTATACATTGGAATGGATGTATACATTACAAGTATTGGTAGAAAACTGCAGTGAATGTGGTTTAGCAGCTAAGCTTTCTATTTGGGCATTTTTACTGATGCAACATTTAAAGCCCCAAGTGTGTGTTTTACTTAACACAAGGAAAAACAGGTGTTTTGTTTTGGTCTGTGTGATCTCGTCCACTGCTAATTTACCCGATAGCATTTCCAACACCCTTGGTTGCCACTTGGAGTCAAACAAAATGTATTGCAGTCATGGAAACCAGCAAACAAATTGGGTTAGAGATCGCAGATTTTACCCTTCCCAGAAAAGCATAGGACAGCCCTAGGCACTGTGTCCAATACTGCACATACACTGCAATGGAAAACAAGTCCCAGGAAATCATCTCCTCCATCACTGCAGACAAAAGGGAAAAGTGAAGGGCACAGTGAAATTCAGTCATCATGGAGAAAGAGGCATTTATCCAAACAGTTGACAAGTTTCTGGCTGAAGTCTCCACAGATGCCCACATCCAGATCTCTGCCCTCATGAGTAACTTTGCATCATAATTCTATTCAGTCACTGTTTCAGGTGAAAAAGACACGAAATACATCATTTAAATTATGAACCAGACAAAGGGAAGTGTGTGGCACAGCCTGGACATGTGGCATGGGGCCAAGAACTTGACCAAAAGGATCCACACTTTAAGTGTAACATTCAGTGCAAAGCTTTGCTTTTTCTAATGGAAATTAATTAATCATGAGCCACAACAGGCAATTTCTCATATTTCTATTGGAACTATTAGTTGTCAAAAGTACCAACTTCGGTACCAAGTCAGAACTGAAATTTTAAAAATGTGACGCTTTGAGTGCTGTTGAGCGGATTTGTAAACACTTCTGATTGGCCATTGTGTTCACAGCTCATCGGATATGTCTGTGATTGGCTTCAATGATCAACGCTTAAAAAACATTGTAAATGGTTATCAATGATGCTCTTCACCGAGTGTTTACGCAGATACACACGGGAGCGTTTAAAATCAGGCATCTATTTCGGACCAAAATTCAAACACTTTTATTGTAGCCAATCGCAGACATATCTGATGAGCGCATCGACACAATGGCCAATCAGAAGTGTTTACGGATCCAGTGCTCAGTACCGATTGGTACCGAAGTCAGTACTTTTGACAACCACAAATTCCTTGAAAATTGAAAAAATGAAAGAAAAAAAAAACTTGGACAATGTTATCATCTTTATGGCAGAAATGCTATGTGTATTTATCTTTCCCAGGAGCTCTGACTAGGACTTGCTCAGCTTGTAATAAATGAGCACAGGTGGGTTCTGAGGAGCTGCCAACATGAGCACATGGATGGGACAAAGTGGATTGTATGAGGCTCATTGTCTCATGAGTCTCTTAAAAACATTATCTGTAACAAGAGGTGGCTTAAGAAAGTTCATAAGTACCTGAACTTTTGGTAATTTGTTTATCAGTACAAATAGGTAAATACATACCTATTTGTATGTATGGGGGATCAAATGAAGTGAGCTTTTGCTTAAAACAAGCAAAATTATCTGCCAGTGGGGTAAGAAAAATAGTTTCTGTTTGGGACAATCAAGATTTCAAACAATAGGAACAATAGTACAAAACTCCCAGCATGCATCACAGCATGAATAAATTATGCAGCTGAATTGTTCTATTATTTTCTTTAATTCTAACTATTTGCTTTTATTTTTTACTGTGGTTTTTATGTCTTTTAGTAGCTTTTTGTGATGTCCAGAGTTGATCTGATTGCTGATGTCTGTGTTTCTGGGGCAGGTTGTGCAAAATCATACAATAAAAGAGATAAAATGTGTGCCATAAAAAGCCCAGTGTGTTCACCTCAGCACCTCTGTCTTCATCATGTGCTTCATCCTAATGAATAAAAAAGCAGACCAATGTAAAGCATAACTGTTGTAAAGCAGGTTATGTTCACTATGTTCTGTCTGCTGCATACTGATCTCTGTGTGGAGACTGTGTGCTGGTTTCAACAGGCTTCAACTGCGGAACATGCAGTCAGCCGTATTTAAAACTCATATATTATAAAAATAGATAATGCATTGCACACTTACCTTGATTAGAGGAGCCAGCACCAGGGTCAGATTGTACAGCCCCTGTAACCCCATCCATAATCGGTCGTCCCTTATTACAACTCAGAGCCAACTCCACCGCCACAGTGTT
Organism: Ctenopharyngodon idella; assembly: GCF_019924925.1. Taxonomy (NCBI): domain Eukaryota; kingdom Metazoa; phylum Chordata; class Actinopteri; order Cypriniformes; family Xenocyprididae; genus Ctenopharyngodon; species Ctenopharyngodon idella. The sequence goes on from NC_067223.1 coordinate 21,791,383, forward strand.
TTCTGGAGGAGGTGGCCCTCCCCCAATTTTCCGGATTTCACGCTGCAAACAAGCATTTGTGATTAAAATATTAACAAAAATAAAAAAAAGTTGTGGTAAATGCTCACCACACTGAATTATATTTTTATATTTTGTCTTGATCTGCTGCCAAGAACGTCTGGAGTTGGGGTTGCATCTAAAATATTACTCTTTCTTACACAATATATTCTCACATAATATTCATCACATATATATATATATATATATATATATATATATATATATATATATACACACACTACTGGTCAAAAGTTTTTGGACGGTAAGATTTTTAAATGTTTTTAAAAGAAGTCTCTTCTACTCACCAAGGCTTCATTTATTTGATCAAAAATAGTAATATTGTGAAATATTTTTACAATTTAAAATCACTGTTTTCTATTTGAATATATTTTAAAATGCAATTTATTTCTGTGCTGGCAAAGCTGAATTTTCAGCATCATTACTCCAGTCTTCAGTGTCACATGATCCTTCAGAAATGATTATAATATGCCGATTTGCTGCTAAAAAAAAACATTATTATCAATGTTGAAAACAGTTGTGTACAATTTCTTTTTTCAGGATTATTTGATGAATAGAAAGTTTAAAAGAACAGCATTTATCTGAAATAGAAAGCTTTTGTAACATTATCACTACTGTTCAAAAGTTTGCTGTTACTAAGAGTTTTTTTTTTTTTTTGAAAGAAATTAAAAATTAAAGAATTTAATTCTTTTATTCAGCAAGGATGCATTTTAATTTATCAAAAGTGACAGTACAGACATTTAAAATCAGTACAGACAAAAAAAAATTCTATTTCAGATAAATACTGTTTTGAAATATATTCAAATAGAAAACAGTAATTTTAAATTGTAAAAATGACAATTTTACTGTTTTTGCTGTATTAAAAATTAAAAACATACTACATAATTTTACATTAATATGGAATGTATTTGTTTAACTTGCGCATTAACGAAATCAGCAATCTTTCTCCAACAATCTTCTCTTGCTTTGGCAGCAGAGACAGTTTTACTTAGAGCTTGAAATACATTTTTTATATTCTTTGTACTTCTGAATAATTATCTCCTGCTCCTCCTCTGAAAAATACATTGCTCTTGCTCTATCCATATCGAACGCGATTGGTTGATTGATGTCGACATCACTTTTTATGTGCATGTGCGTGAGGAATAATCATGGCCTAAGTTTTTAGGCATTCAAGCTCAAAGTGCTGAAACCCTATTGTAATTCTTATTGTGGATTTTTATTATTTCTCTTGTGTGGTAAAACTGGTCGTGCAGACCAAACTGTACGTGCTAGAGATTTGAAACTTTGCCAGATGATAGGTTGACAGAGTATGACCCAGATTGGCCAATAAGTGGCGCTACATCAATCAAAAGCGCGAAACTGCTCATAACTCCTAGACCATTTGTCATAGACTCAAGTGTCTTATATCATTGTAATCCTTGGCTCAAGACAAACAAAACTCTAATCTTTGATCACAATTAAAAAATTGTGTCGATTGGACACTAGGTGGCGCTATAACAGGAAAAAACAAACAGCTATAACCACCTGATGGTTAGTCTGATTGACTTGAAAATTGGTATGCAGAGTCTTGGTCCAAGGGGTTATGATAGTGTATGAGGACACTGGCATAACTCGAAAAACATGGCCGCCATCGGGCAATGAATTTTGAGCACCTATTAGACAAGGTTAACGGAGGCCGATCGGAACGAAACTCGATGGGCATGTTCGACTCATGGCCCTGGACAGCTCTAAGAATTTTGAAAGAAATCCGCCACTAGGTGGTGCTAACAAGTTTTACGGCTATGTAATCGCGTGGTTTCACACATCCACACAATATGTATATCATTTGATAGATCTTCTCATTCTGAACAACTGCCTCAAGAACCAATGCTGTCAATCAAATCGTTCATTAAATATTTGATTATGTAAAAAAAAGCCTACTTTTGAGAACTAGTCCTAGGTTTTTCACCTGATCAGAACCAAACCAGTGCAGTGCAGTACAATTCTCTGGACTCTCCTGATCAATAATTATCAAAAAAAAAAAAAAAAAAAAGTTGAACTTTACCCTTGGCATAGCTATAAATGGGTCATTTAGAAAATAGGCATGTCAAAATATACTCAAAAGCCTATAAATCATAAACGAAAACTGAAAAATTCATGAAAGTAGGTGAGCACATGCAGCATATGACTCTAAAGAAGCATACCAACTTTTATGGAGATCAGACCATAGGTGGCGCTATAAATGTTAAGGTTTTAAAACCATATATTTCCTATGGTGATTTAAGCAGTTACATTCTTGCTAAGTAAAACTTAATGGGGCAGTTTCCCGGACAGAGATTAGGCCTAGTCCTAGAATAAAATGGCCTTTTAAACCAGATTAACAGAAATCTGCTTTCTCTGTCATGGTTTTAAACAGTCCAAGGCTTAGTCTAGTCCAGAATTTAATAAGCTGATTTCCTGGAGGAAGACTAGAGCTACTCTAGGACTAAACTGAGGCTTAAATTAAACCTACCAGGAGGCAGGTTTAACTTCAGATTAACATTGTGTTTTAGAGAAGACATGTATTTCTTGGATATATATCAATATCGTCAATATACACTCTGTGTGTGTGTGTGTGTGTGTGTGTATTATATTTTTATATATATATATATATATATATATATATATATATATATATATATATATATATATATATATACACATATGCATATGTATGTATGATTTTTTTTTTTTTATGCTGTTCACTTTATTTAAACTATTCATGCTGATTTAACACCATTGTTTCTGGGTCAAATGTGATTGCTTCGTGTTAAATTGACTTGAAATGGTTACTAATTGAATTCACTTGATTTCATTTTGAAGTAACATGTTTCAATCAATTTACCCAATCAAACAGGACTTTCACTTCCCACCATGCTTTGCACTGGACTGAACTGGGAGAGTAAATGTTGAAATAAAGTGTTACTTAATGCATTTTTAGCAAGAAAACGGAGAGAGTTCTTTATGTTTAATGTTCTGTTATGTTGGTATTTAAAAGTTTCTGTTATGTTAGTCTTTTTTTGTAGATTACCGTTTAGTTGAAGTGTTGCGCTTGTGTTTGGGTTAAGGACCTGCTAATGAGATTTGTAATTTTTTTTTTTTTTTTTTTAAAGTAATATAGCAACCACTATGATAGTGTTTTGGATTAAACAAGACCTGTATCGTTTCCAGACTGCAAACACCAAATATCACATGTGTAGAAAATAGTTGTTTAATTTGTTGCTATGTAAATCACAGGACAAAACAATAAGTGTTAATAATCGTAGGATTATTATATATTGAATTCATCTATTTATGTAGAATTACAAACAGATTTCCAGGCATTTCTATTTTTCACAGCTGATATTTTGCTTGCTTTAAAAGAACTCTTGTTTAGTAAAGTTTTTTTTTTTTTTTTGCTGCCATTGTTTTTCTTGGATTTGCTTCTCAGTTTCATGCTATTTTAAAGTTTTCTTGGTTCATTCCATCTTTTTTAGGCAATCTCTCTCATGCTAATTCAGATTAGCACAGTTGGTTTTAAATTAATCTGGTTTATTTTAATTCAGGACTACATAGTCCAGGTTTTAGTAATCTGTACTTAATCTGTGTTTCAGAAAGCCATTTTTTAAACCATGATTAACTATTCTAGATAAGGCCTACTCCTGGCTTAATTTAAACCCTGTCTGGGAAACCGCCCCAATATCTTTGTATGCATATGTGCTTTTTTTCGCTCTGGAACTTTTTCATGGTGTTTGTACCTGTGAGCACTCTGCACTTTACTGGCTAAGGAGAAAACAAAACTAAAAGAAAAACTGGCATTTAATGTCCAGCATTCATTGTTTAAAGAACTGTGTGTGTGTGTGTGTGTGTGTGTGTGTGTGCTCTTGTTTTCATGAAAAATGAGGACATTTTTATGATAACACACCTGCAATATGAGGACACTCGGAAAAATGAGGACATTTTGGGGGTCCTCATTTTTCCATGCTCACTAAACAGTTGTAGATGCTCCTAGAATGCCTCTAAACCAAAAACCTCCAATGTCCTGAAACATCACAATTTTATGACATGAAGTGTGTAAGTGTGTTTATGTTTTTTGCTCATTTGCGGATACGCCAACTAGTGGTCAGATCTGGAACTTTAACACACTTTTAACACACATTGATGACGCACTCAACGGGTCCTCATATATAACGTTTTCATAACCAAAATATTTATCAGTTCTTTATTTATGACTTGTTAATTTGTTGAAAGATATGTGATATCTATCCTGTGAAGCGTTTTTGTTGTATGCTGATGATTGTTGTATGAGAGTCATTGGTTTCAATAATAAAAAATAAAAAACGTTTTCATACACACCAACTTTTTAAGCTAGTTTAGAATTAGCCTACTGTAATTCACACATTCCACGTAATCAGAGTAAAATAATAACATCAATTTACTATTGCTGATTAAGTATCCTGTTTACTTTGTAGAGAATCAGTTCCTCAATTAATTGAAATTAATCAGCTGGATAAGATAATGTTAGCTTATTAAACAAAGAGGAGAACATCATTAATAGGTGGGCCTGGGAATATCTGGACATGCATATTAATTAAAATAAATGTAATTAATTAATATTAAGAACTTCCTTTCAGAAACAGCATAATCATGCCACGGTGGGCCAGCATAAAAACACGGTCCGGATCTACCACATAAGGTGGAGTCTCTCCTGGTCTTTGAGTTGAAAACCTTGATTATGTCATAATCTATCAATAAACTATCAATAATGTTTAATATATAATTGGGAGTCTAAATGGCCAAATGACCAGCCAAATAACAGCAGTAAGTGGCGCTTTCCTCCCGTCGTCCGGTTGTCTGTTTGGACAAGTGAAGTGCGGCCTGCATGCTATGTGCCGGCTTTTCCCACATTCCCAGAGCCACCGAACGTCTCACAACCGTCTTACCGCTGCTGCTGCAGACTTCTCCTCAGGCATGACCTGGTAAGTGGTAAGTAATTACTTTTCTTCATTTTCAACCACAACGACAGTTATTCTTTGAGTATATGTTAAATTTGACCGCTCTTTAACAGAAATTTGTGCTTTGTATTACACTGTTGTAGCTGCCTTTGCACAGTGTTAGCATCAATCAATTTGCCCAATTAGCTAAAGTTAATGACATGCATTGGTGAGAAAATGAGTAACGTTAAGTTAAAGTTACATTTATTTCTATAGGCAGAGTAATACCATGTATACATCCTATTTTATTCAAGTATGGGTCTTTTTTGGTACTTGTTTTGCTGACTTTTTGTCTTTAATATCTATGTAGATCTTTGCTAATTGAGGAGCACATGGTCAAAGAGCATGTCAAAAAGGAGAACCAGACTTAGCCCTGAGGCTGAGGCTATTCAGTTTATTTTATCTGGAGGTGAAAAACCTTGTTTTAAGGTCAAGTGGATCAGTGATTTTAAAGGTATGTCATATGTGGTTAAAACTTAAATATTTATATTATAACCTAGGGTTGCCACCTGTCCCTTAAAATACGGAAGATTGCGTCCCGTTTTGAATCAATACGGGACGCGATTTGTCCCGTATTTTCATAAACGGCCCATTCACCAGAGGTTTTCAGTTTGTGTAAGAGACCACTGCAAAAATTAAGTTTGTCTGGTTTGACATTTGATAGTATGTCTTTGGGTAAAGTTAATATTTTTGTTTCATTTCATATACTACTGATAACATTTCTCTCAAATTCTAAATAAAAATTTTGTTTTACAGACTATTTATTTGCAGAAAATGACTATGGTCAAAATACCTTAAATAATGCAAAGAAAATAAGTTAATATTAAATTATAAACACAATAATAATCTGTTAACTTAAGAGTTCAGAAATCAATATTTAATAATAATAATAATAATAAATGTATAATAATTGTCTTTCATGCATCTTGGTATGCTCTCCACCAGTCTTTAGCATTGATGTTGGGTGTCTTAAGCCAGTGGTTTTCAAAGTGGGGGCCGCCAGGGGGGCATCAGCAAATTGAAGTGAAGATAAAGTGAAAAAATGATAAAAGAAAACAGCTATGGACAAACATTTTTACAAGGAAAAGGCCTGACGAGCAGATAAAAATTTGCAGGGCTTAAAGTATTCCAGCACCATGCCGGATCTCCGGCGTGTGGTCGTGAGGAAAAATATATATATTTGGGAACTTGCATGGGAACTTGCATGCGGTTTAATATTTTCGAGTCAATTGATTTCACCTACCAATCATATGAGAGGAATGCAGCTCTAACTAACCAAGCCAATCTAAAGCAGAGCAGGGCTCTAAAAAAGTTCAAGCTCAGGATTTTTTTTTTTTAACTTTAACCCCTGAAATACCCACTTTAACCCCTTTTCAGGTTCTACTGAAGCTGTTTGTTACCCACAGCATTAGCCGACTTAACCTGCCACTGTGCAACACTAACACTCATATGTTATTTATTTTGTTAAAAAGTCTGATGTTTGTTTATTTTGTAATTTGTCAATATCTTGTTAATAGCGATTTCTTAACTAATTTTGGTTGCATAACTTGACACTATTTTATTAATTTTTCCTCAGGACGTGGTGTATTTACCTGCACACCAATTGAAAAGGGATCGTTTGTCGTCGAGTACCGTGGGGAGTTAATATCACAATATGAACAGGACAAGAGGCAGAAGAAGTACACAGAAAAACAAAATGCTTTCTTGTTTGATTTTGAATTGAACAATGTCACATGGTGGTAAGTCATGGCCTATACAAGATCAGTTATTCTCTAAAGCCTTGTGGTGTTTTGTGGAAAAACCTTTTGTTTCCTCCTACTTTAGCATAGATGCGTCCCGTGAAGATGGCTCACTGGGAAGGCTGGTGAATGATTGCAACAAGTCACCAAATTGTAAAATGAAAAGGTTGACAGTCCAGGGTAAACCTCATCTTTGCTTATTCGCAATTGAAAACATCCAAGCAGAGACTGAAATAACCTACGATTATGGAGATTCTCAATGGCCATGGCGTAATCTGGTAAGTAAGACCTCTTGATAGATCATACGGTATAGGATCTGTTAAAATATAATTAGATAATTAATTTCCCTTCAGGAGTGTATGCTCCCCCTCAATATCTTCTTGTGGAATTACTTTACTGATGAAATTGTATACACTATGTTCAGTTAATTATGCACCATGAGGTGTGCTTGCATGCAACGAAGGAAAGATTCTTTAAAAAAAAAAAAAAAAGTAAAATACTAATTGTTTGATTAAAAGAAGTGAAGGTAGAAAAGGGTCTCTTTCTGCATTGATACTTTTTTAATTAAAACTTATTGTTGTATTATAGTACAATATATTTCTGACTGATAATTGTTGTTATACTTCATTGCAGACACCAAGTGGCATGATCCAGTCTCAACCTTCAGGAGACCCAGAAGTGAGCGAGAGATCCAGTTCGACCTTCCAACAGGTTACTACACATTTACTCTGGATTTCTTCTATTTTAATACATGTCTCACACAAATCTTATGCATCAATAAAATGCATTTCCACCTTCTTCAAGCAGACTAATGTGAAATGTTCAACAATCAATATTACCATCACTAGTTTCTGCATACTGTCGTGTAGGGAAATTACCCCTAGCATTTAATAGATTTAGCTACCCCTCAAAACATTAAAAATTATCTTAATTTTCACAAAATTCAATATTTTTACCTACTTCAAACACATGTATTGACCATGTAAGCTTCTGCTTATCAGTTTACATGGTTTAACTTCTAGGGAAGTAGATCCTTGTCCATTACTGTGGAGATTTTAGCTTTCTTTTACTACAGCAGTATAACTTAGAAGACAGGAACGCTGACTCTTTGTGTGTTCAGTCGTCATGTCCTCATTTTGCTTTAGGCTGTGAAAGACTGAACTGTGTTTCAGACGATGTCCTGATATTGTAGGTTTCAACGTTTAGAGTGTGTGTGTGTTTGTACAATATCTGTTACCCACAATATGAGGACATTGTTAGTTTTAAATATTTCCATAGAGTCTTGAATGAAAAGCCCAGGTCCTCACATTAGCTATATTTACTGCAATTTGTGTTCCTTAAATGCAAAGTTGATGCAGCCCTTGACTTCAGCAATGAGTCTTAGCCCAAAGGTGATTATGATAGAATGGGGGTGGGATTTCTTTGAACTGAAATAGGTAGGATGATTAGTTTGTTATAGTTCTGAATATTTCTGACTGATAATTGTCGTTCTACTTCATTGCAGACACCAAGTGGCATGATCCAGTCTCAACCTTCAGGAGACCCAGAAGTGAGCGAGAGATCCAGTTCGACCTTCCAACAGGTTACTACACATTTACTCTGGATTTCTTCTATTTTAATACATGTCTCACACAAATCTTATGCATCAATAAAATGCATTTCCACCTTCTTCAAGCAGACTAATGTGAAATGTTCAACAATCAATATTACCATCACTAGTTTCTGCATACTGTCGTGTAGGGAAATTACCCCTAGCATTTGAAAGATTTAGCTACCCCTCAAAACATTAAAAATTATCTTAATTTTCACAAAATTCAATGTTTTTACCTACTTCAAACACATGTATTGACCATGTAAGCTTCTGCTTATCAGTTTACATGGTTTAACTTCTAGGGAAGTAGATCCTTGTCCATTACTGTGGAGATTTTAGCTTTCTTTTACTACAGCAGTATAACTTAGAAGACAGGAACGCTGACTCTTTGTGTGTTCAGTCGTCATGTCCTCATTTTGCTTTAGGCTGTGAAAGACTGAACTGTGTTTCAGACGATGTCCTGATATTGTAGGTTTCAACGTTTAGAGTGTGTGTGTGTTTGTACAATATCTGTTACCCACAATATGAGGACATTGTTAGTTTTAAATATTTCCATAGAGTCTTGAATGAAAAGCCCAGGTCCTCACATTAGCTATATTTACTGCAATTTGTGTTCCTTAAATGCAAAGTTGATGCAGCCCTTGACTTCAGCAATGAGTCTTAGCCCAAAGGTGATTATGATAGAATGGGGGTGGGATTTCTTTGAACTGAAATAGGTAGGATGATTAGTTTGTTATAGTTCTGAATATTTCTGACTGATAATTGTCGTTCTACTTCATTGCAGACACCAAGTGGCATGATCCAGTCTCAACCTTCAGGAGACCCAGAAGTGAGCGAGAGATCCAGTTCGACCTTCCAACAGGTTACTACACATTTACTCTGGATTTCTTCTATTTTAATACATGTCTCACACAAATCTTATGCATCAATAAAATGCATTTCCACCTTCTTCAAGCAGACTAATGTGAAATGTTCAACAATCAATATTACCATCACTAGTTTCTGCATACTGTCGTGTAGGGAAATTACCCCTAGCATTTGAAAGATTTAGCTACCCCTCAAAACATTAAAAATTATCTTAATTTTCACAAAATTCAATGTTTTTACCTACTTCAAACACATGTATTGACCATGTAAGCTTCTGCTTATCAGTTTACATGGTTTAACTTCTAGGGAAGTAGATCCCTGTCCATTACTGTGGAGATTTTAGCTTTCTTTTACTACAGCAGTATAACTTAGAAGACAGGAACGCTGACTCTTTGTGTGTTCAGTCGTCATGTCCTCATTTTGCTTTAGGCTGTGAAAGACTGAACTGTGTTTCAGACGATGTCCTGATATTGTAGGTTTCAGCGTTTAGAGTGTGTGTGTGTTTGTACAATATCTGTTACCCACAATATGAGGACATTGTTAGTTTTAAATATTTCCATAGAGTCTTGAATGAAAAGCCCAGGTCCTCACATTAGCTATATTTACTGCAATTTGTGTTCCTTAAATGCAAAGTTGATGCAGCCCTTGACTTCAGCAATGAGTCTTAGCCCAAAGGTGATTATGATAGAATGGGGGTGGGATTTCTTTGAACTGAAATAGGTAGGATGATTAGTTTGTTATAGTTCTGAATATTTCTGACTGATAATTGTCGTTCTACTTCATTGCAGACACCAAGTGGCATGATCCAGTCTCAACCTTCAGGAGACCCAGAAGTGAGCGAGAGATCCAGTTCGACCTTCCAACAGGTTACTACACATTTACTCTGGATTTCTTCTATTTTAATACATGTCTCACACAAATCTTATGCATCAATAAAATGCATTTCCACCTTCTTCAAGCAGACTAATGTGAAATGTTCAACAATCAATATTACCATCACTAGTTTCTGCATACTGTCGTGTAGGGAAATTACCCCTAGCATTTGAAAGATTTAGCTACCCCTCAAAACATTAAAAATTATCTTAATTTTCACAAAATTCAATGTTTTTACCTACTTCAAACACATGTATTGACCATGTAAGCTTCTGCTTATCAGTTTACATGGTTTAACTTCTAGGGAAGTAGATCCCTGTCCATTACTGTGGAGATTTTAGCTTTCTTTTACTACAGCAGTATAACTTAGAAGACAGGAACGCTGACTCTTTGTGTGTTCAGTCGTCATGTCCTCATTTTGCTTTAGGCTGTGAAAGACTGAACTGTGTTTCAGACGATGTCCTGATATTGTAGGTTTCAACGTTTAGAGTGTGTGTGTGTTTGTACAATATCTGTTACCCACAATATGAGGACATTGTTAGTTTTAAATATTTCCATAGAGTCTTGAATGAAAAGCCCAGGTCCTCACATTAGCTATATTTACTGCAATTTGTGTTCCTTAAATGCAAAGTTGATGCAGCCCTTGACTTCAGCAATGAGTCTTAGCCCAAAGGTGATTATGATAGAATGGGGGTGGGATTTCTTTGAACTGAAATAGGTAGGATGATTAGTTTGTTATAGTTCTGAATATTTCTGACTGATAATTGTCGTTCTACTTCATTGCAGACACCAAGTGGCATGATCCAGTCTCAACCTTCAGGAGACCCAGAAGTGAGCGAGAGATCCAGTTCGACCTTCCAACAGGTTACTACACATTTACTCTGGATTTCTTCTATTTTAATACATGTCTCACACAAATCTTATGCATCAATAAAATGCATTTCCACCTTCTTCAAGCAGACTAATGTGAAATGTTCAACAATCAATATTACCATCACTAGTTTCTGCATACTGTCGTGTAGGGAAATTACCCCTAGCATTTGAAAGATTTAGCTACCCCTCAAAACATTAAAAATTATCTTAATTTTCACAAAATTCAATGTTTTTACCTACTTCAAACACATGTATTGACCATGTAAGCTTCTGCTTATCAGTTTACATGGTTTAACTTCTAGGGAAGTAGATCCCTGTCCATTACTGTGGAGATTTTAGCTTTCTTTTACTACAGCAGTATAACTTAGAAGACAGGAACGCTGACTCTTTGTGTGTTCAGTCGTCATGTCCTCATTTTGCTTTAGGCTGTGAAAGACTGAACTGTGTTTCAGACGATGTCCTGATATTGTAGGTTTCAGCGTTTAGAGTGTGTGTGTGTTTGTACAATATCTGTTACCCACAATATGAGGACATTGTTAGTTTTAAATATTTCCATAGAGTCTTGAATGAAAAGCCCAGGTCCTCACATTAGCTATATTTACTGCAATTTGTGTTCCTTAAATGCAAAGTTGATGCAGCCCTTGACTTCAGCAATGAGTCTTAGCCCAAAGGTGATTATGATAGAATGGGGGTGGGATTTCTTTGAACTGAAATAGGTAGGATGATTAGTTTGTTATAGTTCTGAATATTTCTGACTGATAATTGTCGTTCTACTTCATTGCAGACACCAAGTGGCATGATCCAGTCTCAACCTTCAGGAGACCCAGAAGTGAGCGAGAGATCCAGTTCGACCTTCCAACAGGTTACTACACATTTACTCTGGATTTCTTCTATTTTAATACATGTCTCACACAAATCTTATGCATCAATAAAATGCATTTCCACCTTCTTCAAGCAGACTAATGTGAAATGTTCAACAATCAATATTACCATCACTAGTTTCTGCATACTGTCGTGTAGGGAAATTACCCCTAGCATTTGAAAGATTTAGCTACCCCTCAAAACATTAAAAATTATCTTAATTTTCACAAAATTCAATGTTTTTACCTACTTCAAACACATGTATTGACCATGTAAGCTTCTGCTTATCAGTTTACATGGTTTAACTTCTAGGGAAGTAGATCCCTGTCCATTACTGTGGAGATTTTAGCTTTCTTTTACTACAGCAGTATAACTTAGAAGACAGGAACGCTGACTCTTTGTGTGTTCAGTCGTCATGTCCTCATTTTGCTTTAGGCTGTGAAAGACTGAACTGTGTTTCAGACGATGTCCTGATATTGTAGGTTTCAACGTTTAGAGTGTGTGTGTGTTTGTACAATATCTGTTACCCACAATATGAGGACATTGTTAGTTTTAAATATTTCCATAGAGTCTTGAATGAAAAGCCCAGGTCCTCACATTAGCTATATTTACTGCAATTTGTGTTCCTTAAATGCAAAGTTGATGCAGCCCTTGACTTCAGCAATGAGTCTTAGCCCAAAGGTGATTATGATAGAATGGGGGTGGGATTTCTTTGAACTGAAATAGGTAGGATGATTAGTTTGTTATAGTTCTGAATATTTCTGACTGATAATTGTCGTTCTACTTCATTGCAGACACCAAGTGGCATGATCCAGTCTCAACCTTCAGGAGACCCAGAAGTGAGCGAGAGATCCAGTTCGACCTTCCAACAGGTTACTACACATTTACTCTGGATTTCTTCTATTTTAATACATGTCTCACACAAATCTTATGCATCAATAAAATGCATTTCCACCTTCTTCAAGCAGACTAATGTGAAATGTTCAACAATCAATATTACCATCACTAGTTTCTGCATACTGTCGTGTAGGGAAATTACCCCTAGCATTTAATAGATTTAGCTACCCCTCAAAACATTAAAAATTATCTTAATTTTCACAAAATTCAATATTTTTACCTACTTCAAACACATGTATTGACCATGTAAGCTTCTGCTTATCAGTTTACATGGTTTAACTTCTAGGGAAGTAGATCCTTGTCCATTACTGTGGAGATTTTAGCTTTCTTTTACTACAGCAGTATAACTTAGAAGACAGGAACGCTGACTCTTTGTGTGTTCAGTCGTCATGTCCTCATTTTGCTTTAGGCTGTGAAAGACTGAACTGTGTTTCAGACGATGTCCTGATATTGTAGGTTTCAACGTTTAGAGTGTGTGTGTGTGTTTGTACAATATCTGTTACCCACAATATGAGGACATTGTTAGTTTTAAATATTTCCATAGAGTCTTGAATGAAAAGCCCAGGTCCTCACATTAGCTATATTTACTGCAATTTGTGTTCCTTAAATGCAAAGTTGATGCAGCCCTTGACTTCAGCAATGAGTCTTAGCCCAAAGGTGATTATGATAGAATGGGGGTGGGATTTCTTTGAACTGAAATAGGTAGGATGATTAGTTTGTTATAGTTCTGAATATTTCTGACTGATAATTGTCGTTCTACTTCATTGCAGACACCAAGTGGCATGATCCAGTCTCAACCTTCAGGAGACCCAGAAGTGAGCGAGAGATCCAGTTCGACCTTCCAACAGGTTACTACACATTTACTCTGGATTTCTTCTATTTTAATACATGTCTCACACAAATCTTATGCATCAATAAAATGCATTTCCACCTTCTTCAAGCAGACTAATGTGAAATGTTCAACAATCAATATTACCATCACTAGTTTCTGCATACTGTCGTGTAGGGAAATTACCCCTAGCATTTGAAAGATTTAGCTACCCCTCAAAACATTAAAAATTATCTTAATTTTCACAAAATTCAATGTTTTTACCTACTTCAAACACATGTATTGACCATGTAAGCTTCTGCTTATCAGTTTACATGGTTTAACTTCTAGGGAAGTAGATCCCTGTCCATTACTGTGGAGATTTTAGCTTTCTTTTACTACAGCAGTATAACTTAGAAGACAGGAACGCTGACTCTTTGTGTGTTCAGTCGTCATGTCCTCATTTTGCTTTAGGCTGTGAAAGACTGAACTGTGTTTCAGACGATGTCCTGATATTGTAGGTTTCAGCGTTTAGAGTGTGTGTGTGTTTGTACAATATCTGTTACCCACAATATGAGGACATTGTTAGTTTTAAATATTTCCATAGAGTCTTGAATGAAAAGCCCAGGTCCTCACATTAGCTATATTTACTGCAATTTGTGTTCCTTAAATGCAAAGTTGATGCAGCCCTTGACTTCAGCAATGAGTCTTAGCCCAAAGGTGATTATGATAGAATGGGGGTGGGATTTCTTTGAACTGAAATAGGTAGGATGATTAGTTTGTTATAGTTCTGAATATTTCTGACTGATAATTGTCGTTCTACTTCATTGCAGACACCAAGTGGCATGATCCAGTCTCAACCTTCAGGAGACCCAGAAGTGAGCGAGAGATCCAGTTCGACCTTCCAACAGGTTACTACACATTTACTCTGGATTTCTTCTATTTTAATACATGTCTCACACAAATCTTATGCATCAATAAAATGCATTTCCACCTTCTTCAAGCAGACTAATGTGAAATGTTCAACAATCAATATTACCATCACTAGTTTCTGCATACTGTCGTGTAGGGAAATTACCCCTAGCATTTGAAAGATTTAGCTACCCCTCAAAACATTAAAAATTATCTTAATTTTCACAAAATTCAATGTTTTTACCTACTTCAAACACATGTATTGACCATGTAAGCTTCTGCTTATCAGTTTACATGGTTTAACTTCTAGGGAAGTAGATCCCTGTCCATTACTGTGGAGATTTTAGCTTTCTTTTACTACAGCAGTATAACTTAGAAGACAGGAACGCTGACTCTTTGTGTGTTCAGTCGTCATGTCCTCATTTTGCTTTAGGCTGTGAAAGACTGAACTGTGTTTCAGACGATGTCCTGATATTGTAGGTTTCAACGTTTAGAGTGTGTGTGTGTTTGTACAATATCTGTTACCCACAATATGAGGACATTGTTAGTTTTAAATATTTCCATAGAGTCTTGAATGAAAAGCCCAGGTCCTCACATTAGCTATATTTACTGCAATTTGTGTTCCTTAAATGCAAAGTTGATGCAGCCCTTGACTTCAGCAATGAGTCTTAGCCCAAAGGTGATTATGATAGAATGGGGGTGGGATTTCTTTGAACTGAAATAGGTAGGATGATTAGTTTGTTATAGTTCTGAATATTTCTGACTGATAATTGTCGTTCTACTTCATTGCAGACACCAAGTGGCATGATCCAGTCTCAACCTTCAGGAGACCCAGAAGTGAGCGAGAGATCCAGTTCGACCTTCCAACAGGTTACTACACATTTACTCTGGATTTCTTCTATTTTAATACATGTCTCACACAAATCTTATGCATCAATAAAATGCATTTCCACCTTCTTCAAGCAGACTAATGTGAAATGTTCAACAATCAATATTACCATCACTAGTTTCTGCATACTGTCGTGTAGGGAAATTACCCCTAGCATTTAATAGATTTAGCTACCCCTCAAAACATTAAAAATTATCTTAATTTTCACAAAATTCAATATTTTTACCTACTTCAAACACATGTATTGACCATGTAAGCTTCTGCTTATCAGTTTACATGGTTTAACTTCTAGGGAAGTAGATCCTTGTCCATTACTGTGGAGATTTTAGCTTTCTTTTACTACAGCAGTATAACTTAGAAGACAGGAACGCTGACTCTTTGTGTGTTCAGTCGTCATGTCCTCATTTTGCTTTAGGCTGTGAAAGACTGAACTGTGTTTCAGACGATGTCCTGATATTGTAGGTTTCAACGTTTAGAGTGTGTGTGTGTGTTTGTACAATATCTGTTACCCACAATATGAGGACATTGTTAGTTTTAAATATTTCCATAGAGTCTTGAATGAAAAGCCCAGGTCCTCACATTAGCTATATTTACTGCAATTTGTGTTCCTTAAATGCAAAGTTGATGCAGCCCTTGACTTCAGCAATGAGTCTTAGCCCAAAGGTGATTATGATAGAATGGGGGTGGGATTTCTTTGAACTGAAATAGGTAGGATGATTAGTTTGTTATAGTTCTGAATATTTCTGACTGATAATTGTCGTTCTACTTCATTGCAGACACCAAGTGGCATGATCCAGTCTCAACCTTCAGGAGACCCAGAAGTGAGCGAGAGATCCAGTTCGACCTTCCAACAGGTTACTACACATTTACTCTGGATTTCTTCTATTTTAATACATGTCTCACACAAATCTTATGCATCAATAAAATGCATTTCCACCTTCTTCAAGCAGACTAATGTGAAATGTTCAACAATCAATATTACCATCACTAGTTTCTGCATACTGTCGTGTAGGGAAATTACCCCTAGCATTTAATAGATTTAGCTACCCCTCAAAACATTAAAAATTATCTTAATTTTCACAAAATTCAATATTTTTACCTACTTCAAACACATGTATTGACCATGTAAGCTTCTGCTTATCAGTTTACATGGTTTAACTTCTAGGGAAGTAGATCCTTGTCCATTACTGTGGAGATTTTAGCTTTCTTTTACTACAGCAGTATAACTTAGAAGACAGGAACGCTGACTCTTTGTGTGTTCAGTCGTCATGTCCTCATTTTGCTTTAGGCTGTGAAAGACTGAACTGTGTTTCAGACGATGTCCTGATATTGTAGGTTTCAACGTTTAGAGTGTGTGTGTGTGTTTGTACAATATCTGTTACCCACAATATGAGGACATTGTTAGTTTTAAATATTTCCATAGAGTCTTGAATGAAAAGCCCAGGTCCTCACATTAGCTATATTTACTGCAATTTGTGTTCCTTAAATGCAAAGTTGATGCAGCCCTTGACTTCAGCAATGAGTCTTAGCCCAAAGGTGATTATGATAGAATGGGGGTGGGATTTCTTTGAACTGAAATAGGTAGGATGATTAGTTTGTTATAGTTCTGAATATTTCTGACTGATAATTGTCGTTCTACTTCATTGCAGACACCAAGTGGCATGATCCAGTCTCAACCTTCAGGAGACCCAGAAGTGAGCGAGAGATCCAGTTCGACCTTCCAACAGGTTACTACACATTTACTCTGGATTTCTTTCTTTAAAAGTTACATAATTCTTTTGGTTCTGATGTAAATTACACCCCTTTTTACCTTGCTACAACAAACATTTATTGTAAAACTTGTAAAAAATGTGTTTTTGTGTAAAACTTCAGTATGTTGCGATTTCATCTCAATGTCATATGGCAGTATGTTTGTAACATGTAAGTAAATTATCCTCAGGGTTAGGTTGAGCATAAAATTGTTCACCTATGAACCAAAATGATTTTCTTAATTAGTATTATGTATTATTTTGTTATTTTCAGTTATAGTACTAAAATACATATTTATTCATCTTTTCATTTAAGGCCAACCACTCCACTGGAATTGCATCCTTCCATCATGTACTTACTGCAGAGCAGGTGAGACAGCTACATTCAAAGTTATTTTTCTTCTTTAACTAATGTGAATATTTACTGTTAGGAAATAGTGTATAATTCCAGGTGAGACTACGGGTTTGTACACATGATGTTTGATTTGAACAGCTTAGAGTAAAACAGCGTCTGCAAAATCTGAAGCGTCATCATGATTGTTGTGAGGATCGTTATGAGAAGGCTGATCCAAGCCTAAATCAAACTATCTTGTTATTATAAGAAAAGTATTTATCTTTAGTATTTTAATGTTACAAGAACATTATTTCTATAACATAAATTAGCCTAGCCTTTTAAGAATAGCTTAATTTCTTACTCCAAAGACTTTAAAGAAATGTTTCTCAGATGGTTAATCTGAGAAACATTGACATCTAAATGTATTTACAATTATATTTAAAAAGATCTGTTTTTGCTTTCAGTCTGATGCTAAATTAAGTGGAGAGTATTAATTTGTATATAACATGTAGAATAGATATGATGCAAATTATTGACCACAGGTTCCTAGGTATGCATAAAACTGGCATTGGGGGAATCATACGCTATCTCGGCTGCAGTCTGAATGGAAGCGGTGTGATGTGAATTTGGGACAATCAGCATTAAGTGGATATAACTTGGGGTGAACATTTCTGTTTGATGAAAATTATTAATCATTTCAAAGGTTGGACCTCCCTCAGTCGATGATGGTGGATTTCATGATGAAAAATCAACAAGCTCAAATGACCATGTAATAAATACCAATAGACAACAATAATGAAATAGTAAAACACAAAACATATTAAGAAGCTCAAATATTACTTTTAATTTTATGGTTTTTATTAATATGTTTAAATGTTGTGTTATGCACAATGTGATGGTACTAGGATAACAATATTCTAGCTATTATTAAATGTTTAACTTATTAATGGAATGAGATGCTTTTCTCTCCATTTTCCTTTAGATCTCTAATGACATGACTGATGAATCTTCGGATGCAACGGACTATGATGATGCCAACTATGTTCCAGATTCAAGTGGCAACTCCTCTGACACAAGTTATTCTAGTAGAGATCTAAAAATCATAGACAATCATCTTCCCCACAGAGTGTTAAAGGAAAAATCATTGGGGATCGATACAGCCCACAGTTTGGATAGTACCAACAGTTCCAAGGAGCAGAGAAGTTTTAGTTCCTCAAAGATAAGCAGCGGCCATTGTAGTTCAGTGATAAGTTGCAGTGACAGTTCATCAGAGAAGACCTCGCACAGCTCCATAAATGTCACTTCGTTGCCAAACACAGCAAAGCGAAGCAAGTACAACAAGAAACAATATTGTCTATATTGTAATAAGGCCATTTCTAAATTGGCGAGACACCTCGAATCCGCTCACAGTACACAGCTTGATGTCGCAAAGGCTTTCAGTTTTAAGAAAAGATCTCGCGAAAGAAAAGATTTGTTACGCTCTCTTAAGAAGAGGGGAAACTTTAACCATAATGCCACTGTGGCAAGCAGTGGTGTTGGAGAAATGGTTGCTTGTCGAAGACCCACTAGAGACAAACAATCTAATGACTTCAGTCACTGCAAGTTTTGTCAAGGACTCTATGCAAGAGATAGTCTATGGAGACATGTCAGAAACTGCCCTCAGAAGTCTGTTGAGGTGGAGACTAGAGTTGGGCAAAAACGGATCCACATTGACCTACCAAAAGCTGATACAGTTCATGATGCTGTTTGGAAGATTGCTTGTGAAATGAACCAGGATGACATTTCTTTAGTTGTAAGGAGTGAAAGAGACATCCTTAGTCTTGGCGAGTCAATGTACAATGGCAGGAAACCAAATGAGAAAAGAAATGATTACATACGTCAAAAAATGAGAGAGATGGCTAGACTCTTGATAACTGCAAGAGCTACAACACCTTTGAAGAGCACTGAAGACCTTGTTATGCCCAGTAATTTTCCCCACGTGATACAAGCAGTGAGATCTGTTGCTGGTTATGACTTGGATAGCAACTCATATAAAACCCCATCATTGGCTTTAAAATTGGGTCACAGTTTGGCTAAGGTTGCAGGCATTGTGCAATGCAATGCCATCATTGCAAATCGCAATGCTGTCGCAGAGTCTGCCAAGCAATTCTCCACTCTGTATGAGAAAAGATGGGCGGAATCCATTTCAAGTGCTGCACTGGGTACACTTCATCAAGCCAAATGGAATAAACCACATGTTTTGCCCTTTACACAGGATGTGTCTCTGCTGCACAAGTTTCTTGCTACTGAGCGTGCTAAGTGCATGAAGGACCTTGAGGAAGAACCCAACATCAAAAGCTTTGGGAATCTTGCACAAGTGACTTTGACGCAGGTGGTACTATTTAACAGAAGAAGGCAAGGGGAAGTTTCAAAAATGGAACTCCAGGCTTTCACATCCAGAAATCGTACAGAGTTGAATCCTGACATTATGATGGGCCTTACTGAGTTTGAGAGGAAGGTTGCAAAGTACTTTGACAGAGTTGAGATTCGAGGTAAAAGGTCACGAATGGTGCCCGTGCTTCTCACACCTGACATGATCACTGCAATGGATCTCCTCATTAAAAACAGGAATGAGTGTCAAGTCCACACAGAGAATGTGTACTTGTTTGCACGCCCATGTGTGCTTTCCCATTACAGAGGCTCTGACTGCTTCCGCAAGTATTCAAAACGATGTGGTGCAAAAAACCCAGAGTCACTCACCTCAACAAGATTGAGGAAACAAGTTGCCACTTTGTCAACAGTACTAAACTTAAAAGAAAATGAAATGGATCAACTTGCTACCTTTCTAGGACATGATATAAGGGTCCACAGGGAATTCTATCGGCTTCCAGAGAGTACCCTGCAGCTTGCAAAAGTTAGCAAACTGTTGATAGCAATGGAAAAAGGAAGACTGTCTGACCTGCAAGGGAAAGGGCTGGATGACATTGAGATCAATCCTGGAGGTGAAATTCAGTTTTAAATGTAGTTTATAAGTACTTCTTATATCACATTTATACTTGTATTTAGTCTTTGATTTAAATACTTGGTCCAAACTGTTTTTTTTTACCCAACCAGATGAAGTAGGCACGAGTGATGATGATTCCAGTGAAGAAACCATTGCTGACCTACATCAACATGAAGGTATACTGACTTATGTGATAATATCTTTAGGTTATGACCAGGGAGACAGACAGTAGAGACCTGATGATAGTGTTAGATGGGCTTAAAGGAACAGTTTTAAATAAATGTAAAAAGATGGGAGAGATTATGTATAAACATGGTGCTGAATTATTTAGAATCATTAATAGAAAGAAGGTGGACAGGTTTTAATCAATTAAGTCTAAACAGCAGCAAGAAATAAATAAATAGTGAATGAGAGAAGACAACTAAGAAAGCAATAGTTACAGTACATGATAAAGCTAATTAATGTTTTGCAAAAAGTCTGGTTAGCAGTACAGAAGGAGTAAGTTAGGACAGCCTTTTATTGGGATGTTAAGTCAAAAGGAAAAATGTAACTTTGAACATTTAAAGTAAGAGGTAGAGGAATAGTTAACTTAAAAGATTACTCCGATACAGAAAACAATAGAGAGGTAGGCCTTCCTCTTGATATCCCACCATGAGGAGAGATATACTACAGTATACTTTTTGATATGAGTGGGCCTTTTCAAGCCAGCAGGTTCAGACTTCCACTAAGCTCTTTTGTGGTCTGACATTGAGGTTGATTTCATAGAATAATACAATCAAGTCAAGTCACCTTAATTTATATAGCACTTTTAACAGTATGGATTGTTTCAAAGCAGCTTGACAGTAATAATAGAAATTAGCGTAACAGTGAAGTTGCGAAGATCATTAGTCATTAACTTAGGGGCCGCTAACACGACACCGTTCTAACAGAAAACCCTTAACGCGCTCCGGCCGCCCAAACAATTATCCGTTTTCTCTGCGCAAACCCGCGAAAAACACAGACGGCGCGCACATGCGCATCACGTGTTCTGTCGATAGGGAGCTTTCCTGTAGCTCAAACAGTAGAGCGTCTAAGTTGCTCTGGACAAAAGCGTCTGCCAAATGCATAAATGTAAATGTGAATGCGCATTTGAATATATATGTGCGCAGGCGTGTAGTCCTTCACAAATCAACCATCAACAAACTACTTGTTAGGCCTTAATGTATAATTCAGGAATTTTGTCACGTCTGCGTAGCCACGCGAACTGGAATTATCCCGACAACGTTTTATCTGTATAGAGGTAAAGGGAAAGAGGCCTTCACAGGGAGAGACTAGCTGACACTTCAGGACTGCTTTGTTGTCGTGTCCTGGCGCTGGTCCTTCATCAGATCTGGATCCGGCGGACTGCGGTAAACCTCGGGATAAACAGAGAGACTAATATTAACGTAGACGCTATACTTCTTATGATGTACCAAGTACATCAGGATTTATGGGAAGTGTTCCCGGTCCCGGCTGATCTAAACTATGCAGCCTAACATTGAATTATACAAGTCTATAATGGGTTATGTGTATGCTAGGCCAAAGAGATGTGTTTTTAGTCTAGATTTAAACTGAGAGAGCGTGTCTGCTTCCCGGACAATGCTAGGAAGACTGTTCCAGAGTTTTGGTGCTAAATAGGAAAAGGCTGTACCGCCAGCAGTCGATTTTGATATTCTAGGTATTATCAACTGGCCGGAATTTTGAGCAATAGACGTGATGGAGTATAATGCGTTAAGAGCTCGCTCAATGCGTTAAGGGAGCTAAACCATTTAGTGCTTTGTAAGTAATCAGCAATATTTTAAAATGTATCTTCTTCTTCTACTTTCGGCTTCTCCCTTCAGGGGTCGCCACAGCGAATCATCTCTCCACCTATCCCTATCTTCTGCATCCTCAACACTTGCGTCCACTAGCTTCATATCATCATTTATTACATCCATATACCTCCGCTTTGGCCTTCCTCTTTGCCTCCTGCCTGGCAGCTCCATGTCCAACATTCTCCTACCAATATACTCACTCTCCCTCCTCTGAACATGTGCAAACCATCTTAATCTGTCCTCTCTAACTTTGTCCCCCAAACGTCCAACATGAGCTGTCCCTCTGATGTACTCGTTCCTAATTCTGTCCAACCTTGTCACTCCCAAAGAGAACCTCAACATCTTCAGCTCTGCTACCTCCATCTCTGACTCCTGTCTCTTCCTCAGTGACACTGTCTCTAAACCATACAGCATGGCAGGTCTCACCACGGTCTTGTACACCTTCCCCTTGATTCTCGCTGATATTTTCCTATCACACAGAACTCCCGACACCTTTCTCCACCCATTCCAACCTGCCTGCACTCGCTTCTTCACCTCCTTCCCACACTCCCCATTACTCTGGACTGTTGAGCCCAAGTACTTAAACTCCTGTACCTTCTTCACCTCTTCACTCTGTAATCGTACTGTTCCATTTCCCTCCCTTTCATTCACACACATGTATTCAGTCTTACTACGACTGACTTTCATTCCTCTTCTCTCCAGAGCAAACCTCCACATCTCCAGGTTTTCCTCCACCTGTTCCCTGCTCTCACTACAGATCACAATGTCATCTGCAAACATCATTGTCCAAGGAGACTCCTGTCTGACCTCTTCTGACAGCTGGTCCATCACCATAGCAAACAGGAAGGGGCTCAGAGCCGATCCCTGATGCAGTCCCACCTCCACTTTGAACTCCTCTGTCTGACCTATAGTACACCTAACCACTGTCATGCTCCCCTCATACATGTCCTGCACCACTCTGACATACTTTTCTGCTACTCCTGACTTCCTCATACAATACCACAGCTCTTCTCTCGGCACCCTGTCGTATGCTTTCTCCAAGTCTACAAGCACACAGTGCAACTCTCTCTGACCATCCCTATACTTCTCTATCAAAATTCTCAGAGCAAAAATTGCATCAGTTGTGGGCATGAAGCCATACTGCTGCTCACAAATTTCCACTACCTTCCTTAACCTGGCTTCCACTACTCTTTCCCATAGCTTCATTGTATGGCTCATCAACTTTATACCCCTATAGTTGCCGCAACACGTCACCCTTATTCTTAAAGATCGGCACTAACACACTTCTTCTCCATTCCTCAGGCATCTTCTCACTAGTTAAAAATTCCACTGCTGCCTCTCCTAGACACTTCCAGACCTCCACCAGGATGTCGTCAGGACCCACTGCCTTTCCACTTTTCATCCTCTTCATAGCCTTCCTGACTTCATCCTTTCTAATCTTATCTACTTTCTGTTCCACAGAGTTCACCCCTTCTACTTTTTTTTTTTTCTTTTTTTTTTTTTCCTCTCATTTTCCTCATTCATCAGCTCTTCAAAGTACTCCTTCCATCTTCTCTGTACACTCTCCTCACTTGTGAGCACCTTTCCATCTATTCTTAACTCTAACTTTCTGCACATCCTTCCCATCTCGATCCCTCTGCCTAGCTAACCTGTACAAGTCCTTCTCTCCTTCTCTAGTGTCTAACCTAGTGTACAACTTGTCATACGCCTTCTGCTTGGCCTTAGACACCTCCCTCTTTACTCTGCGCTGTAACTCCTTGTATTCCTGTCTATTCTCTTCAGTCCTGTCCATGTCCCACTTCTTCTTGGCTAACCTCTTCCTCTGAATACTATCCTGAACTTCCTCATTCCACCACCAAGTCTCCTTATCTTCTTTCCTCCTTCCAGATGACACACCCAGCACTATTCTTCCTGTCTCCCTGATCACTTCTGCTGTAGTTTCCCAGTCATCTGGCAGCACTACCTGACCACCCAGAGCCTGCCTCAACTTCTGTCTAAATTCCTCACAACATTCCTCCTTTTTCAGCTTCCACCACTTGGTTTTCTTCTCTATCTTTGACCTCTTCTTCTTGCAGACCATCAAAGTCATCCTACACATCACCATCCTATGCTGTCTGGCTACACTCTCTCCAACTACCACTTTACAGTCACTAATCTCTTTCAGATTGCCTCTTCTACATAGGATGTAGTCCACCTGTGTGCTCCTACCTCCACTCTTGTAAGTCACTCTATGCTCCTCCCTCTTCTGAAAATAAGTGTTAACCACAGCCAAGTCCACTACCATCTGTCCTTCAAGGTTCCTTTCCTTAACTCCAAACTTGCCCATCACCTCCTCATCACCTGTGTTCCCCTCACCAACATGTCCATTAAAATCTGCTCCTATCACCACTCTCTCACCCGTGGGAATATTCTCTACCACCTCATCTAATTCACTCCAGAATCTCTTTCTCCTCTAACTCACAACCTACCTGTGGGGCGTACCCACTAACAACATTCAACATCACCCCTTCAATCTCTAACTTCAGACTCATAACCCTGTCTGACACTCTCTTCACCTCCAGAACATTCCTCACAAACTCCTCCTTCAGGACCACACCTACCCCATTTCTCTTACTATCCACACCATAATAAAACAGCTTGAATTCTGCTCCTATACTACGAGCCTTGCTACCCTTCCACCTGGTCTCCTGTACACACAGTATATCCACCTTCCTTCTCTCCATCATGTCAGCTAGCTCTCTACCTTTCCCTGTCATAGTACCAACATTCAGAGTTCCTATTCTCAGTCCTATACTCTTACCTTTTCTCTTCTCTCTCTGACTACACACTCTCCTCCCTCCTCTACTTCTTTGACCAACAGTAGCCCAAT
Source organism: Ctenopharyngodon idella (assembly GCF_019924925.1). NCBI lineage: Eukaryota > Metazoa > Chordata > Actinopteri > Cypriniformes > Xenocyprididae > Ctenopharyngodon > Ctenopharyngodon idella. Next base: position 21,816,507 of record NC_067223.1, read on the forward strand.
TTCCACTGGCGTCCTGTAGGTCAACGGCGCCGATGGCGGTCGTTGTTAACCTGGGCCTTGACCGATCCGGTATGAAATTCAGAGTACTGATGATTCGCATGATCAAATTTGGCAATGTTTTATGCCAGATGCCCTTCCTGACGCAACCCTCTCTATTTATCCGGGCTTGGGACCGGCACAGAAGTCACTGGACTGTGACCCCCATGGCTAGATTCAATATTTTAAAATGTATACGTTGTTTAATAGGGAGCCAGTGCAATGTTGACAGAACTGGGCTAATGTGATCATACTTCCTGGTTCTAGTAAGAACTCGAGCTGCTGCGTTTTGGACCAGCTTGAGTTTGTTTATTAAGCAAGCAGTGCAACCACCCAGTAGAGCATTACAATAATCTAGCCTTGAGGTCATAAACGCATGAACTGTTCAGCATTTTGCATTGAAAGCATGTGCCGTAATGTAGATATATTTTTAAGATGGTAGAATGCAATTTTACAGATGCTAGAAACATGGCTTTCAAATGAAAGATTGGTATCCAAGAGCACACCCAGGTTCCTAACTGACGACGATGACTTGACAGTGCAGCCATCAAGTGTTAGACAGTATTCTAGGTTACTACTTGTGGAGTTTTTTTGTCCAATAATTAGAATCTGTTTTTTCTGAATTAAGTTGCAGAAAATTACTAGTCATCCAATTTTTTTTTAAATCAGCTATGCATTCCGTTAATCTTGTGAATTGGTAAGTTTCGTCAGGGCGTGAAGAAATATAGAGCTGAGTATCGTCAGCATAACAATGAAAACTAACGCCATGCTTCCTAATGATATCTCCCAAGGGTAGCATGTACAGGGTAAAAAGCAACGGTCCTAGCACTGAGCCCTGTGGTACTCCATACTGAACTTGTGATCGGTGTGACATCTCTTCATTTACTGCTACAAACTGATAACGGTCAGATAAGTATGATTTAAACCATGCCAATGTAGTTCCACTAATGCCAACATAATTTTTGAGTCTATTCAAAAGAATGTTGTGGTCAATAATATCGAATGCAGCGCTAAGATCGAGTAACACTAATAGAGAGATACAACCACGATCGGATGATAAGAGTAAATCATTTGTAACTCTGATGAGAGCAGTCTCAGTACTGTGAGGACACTGTGAAGACACTGCCTTTTCTAGTATTTTTGACAGAAAGGGTAGATTTGAGATTGGCCTGTAATTGACTAATTCTGTAGGATCAAGTTGCGTTTTTTTTAATAAGCGGTTTAATCATAGCCAGCTTAAACGTTTTTGGTATGTATCCTGATGGACAAAGATGAATTAATGATATTAAGAAGAGGATCTATGACCTCTGGAAGCATTTCTTTCAGTAGCTTAGTTGGTATAGAGTCTAACATACATGTTGTCGATTTAACGAGTTTAGAAAATTCTTCCTCTCCTATAGCAATGAATGAATCAAATTTTTTCGTCAGGGAGACTACAATGCACTGCCTGATGCAAAACTGTAGTAGACGGTTGCATAATTATAATTTTCTCCCTAATATTATCAATCTTGTAAGTAAAAGAAGTTCATAAAGTCATTACTGCTGTGCTGCTTGGAAACGTCTGAGCTTGAAGCTTTATTTTTCGTTAGTTTAGCCACTGTTTTAAATAAATACCTAGAGTTTTGTTTGTTTTCTTCTAACAGGGTTGAAAAATAAGCCAATCTAGCAGCTTTTAACGCCTCTCTGTATGAAATTGTGTTCTCTTTCCATGCAATGCGAAATACCTCTAGTTTTGTTTTCTTCCAGCTGTGCTCCTTTTTTTTGGCTGCTGTTTTAAGGGCCCGAGTGTGCTCGTTGTACCACGGCGTTGGACTGTTTTCTTTAATCTTCTTTAAGCGTAAAGGAGCAACTGTGTCTAAAGTGCTGGAAAAGAGAGAGTTTAAAGTTTCTGTCGCAATATCGAGTTCTTCTAAATTGATCAGGAAGATTATTAATAAACATATTTGTAACACGGAGTCAGCTTTGCAGCCTTAGCTAAATTAAGTATACATGATACTAGGTAATGATCTGAGATGTCGTCGCTCTGCTGCAGAATTTCAACGGTATCAACATTTATTCCATGTGACAGTATTAGGTCTAGAATATGATTACGGCAATGAGTGGGGTCCTGGCACATGTTGCCTAACTCCAATAGAGTTTAGAATGTCTCTAAATGCCAATCCCAATGTGTCTTTTTCATTGTCTACATGGATATTAAAATTACCAACAATTAGTACTTTATCTGCAGCCAGTACTAACTCTGATAGAAAATCAGCAAATTCTTTGGTAAAGTCTGTATGGTGGCCTGTAGCCAGCACAAGTCTCAAACGTGATTTATCATTTACACTAGATAGTTATATTAAGCACCAAGACTTCAAAAGAATTATATTTGAAACTAGACTTCTTAGTAATTCTAAAAATATTACTATAAAATACAGCAACACCTCCCCCTTTGCCTTTCAGATGAGGTTCATGTTTATAACCGTAATCTTGTGGGGCAATCAAACAAACTAATTGTCATTTAATGCTCATATTTCATTTTTACTTTTCAAAGGCTCAAGAACTGAGACTTCTGGGGATCGGACACTTCTGAGGCACTCGCATGCTTCAACCACCCTGGATCATTTGGGGGGCACTTCTGCCTCAACCGTCTTGGACAACGTAAATGTCAGCAACACTCAACCAAGACATGGTAAAATATAAAATGCGCCAAAATACAAAATGTGCATACCAAAAAGTGAATGCGTTCATAATGAAAACAACTATTTATTCTTGCCTTCACAGAGAGGGCAGTATGTGAAGCTTTTATCTGAAATATATTTAAATTCATGGTTTTCAGATTCCCAGCAGAACACAGCACTTCAAATGGTTACATCCCAAACTTCTTCAAAGGGCTCCACTGCAAAGCAAGGTAAATACTGTAAGCATTTTGGATCCACATTACTCTTTTAGAAAAATGTATTAAATTTAATGAATGCCATATACTATCATAACTACTAAATTATCACGACTGGAAATGGCAGTCAGGTATCCAAATCACAAGGCTTAGGCGGAGTCAAGGTACACAGAATAAAGGTCAATATAACACTAGGGGACTAACACTGGGAAACAAAGGACGCTGGAACACTTACTGATACAGAGGAGACGAACTAGCATCAACAAATAGGGACAGACATGTGAAATAAAACAGGAAATACTAAACGGAGAAAAAAAAAAACTTATCAGAGAACGGATGTAACAAAATATATATTTTTTTTATCAAATCCTCAATGTTTCACTTTAGCAGAGCCATTGTTTCATCTTTAATACATTTCTTTTGTTTACATCCGACAGCTGGGAAGGTGAGGAGCAAGTGGACAGGTAATGAAGTGAAGGCTGTGGAGCGGCACATGATTCATTTCATAACCAGCTGCAAGGTGCCAGGTAAAAAGGACTGTGACTCCTGCCTCCAGGCAGAACCAGTGGCTCTGAAAGACAGAGACTGGGTTGCAATCAAATACTACATTCACAACAGAATCATATCAATGAAAAGGAAGATGAATAGATAGAATTAGAACATGCCAACTGTGGCTCAGGTGCAATTTAATTTCTGTTGAACTTAGAAAATTGCTCACTGTGTGCTGTTATAATCAGTGTCACCTTAGATATCCAGTGAAAATGTTTGTAATGGGTTTCGTTTGATATTCTCATTTTCATTCAAGGATTGCTATTGATGATTTCTTGTACAAGCATGCCACCTAGTTTTGACTGAAGCTGCCATGTTGACATGTATTCATGAGGGCTATTGATTTTTTTTTTTTTTTTTTTTTTTTTTTTTTTGATCTGTCACAGTTGGTTTCGTGTTTGGCTTCACGTTTGTTTTAATGTCTCTTATTTTGTAATCTCGTCATGTTTCAGCTCCCGGTCTTGTCATGTGATTCCCTTCTCATCATGTGATCATGTCATATGCTTCCCTAGTCTTGTGTTATGTTCCTATTGGTTGGTTTAGTTGTCATATCCTGATTGGTTCCCTTGTTTCATGTGTCTTGTTCTCATTGGTTGTTGTAGTCATGTGATCCCGCTAGTCCTGTATAAATACTCCTCATGTTTCCATAGTCTCTTGTTGAGTATTGTGATTGTTTTCTGTAACCGCTGCCGGTGAGTTCTCTGACAAGTCTGTTCCAAGTCATGTCTGTTCATGGTTCATGCTTCAGGTCTGTTCCTGCTTCAAGTCTGTTCATGCTTCAGGTCTGTTCATGCTTCAGGTCTGTTCATGCTTCAGGTCTGTTCATGCTTCAGGTCTGTTCATGCTTCAGGTCAAGTCTGTTCTAGTCGAGTCATCGTTTATGTTGTATCTGTTCACGTTTGGAAATAAACTGCACATGGGTTCATCACTTCAACTTGCCTCCAGTGGACCTACGTTACATTATCCCCACCCTTCAGACACTTTTTTTTTTTTTTTTTTTTTCTTACTACTTCAGGATCCATATCATAATGCATTGTTTCAAGTAACTGACATCATTTCTTTCATAGAATAAGGTTTAAAAGTATATGTAATCTATACCCTCAGTGTCAACAAGCAAGTACTTAAAGGGATTGTTACTTTCACACATATTTCCCAGGTTTTCAGTGTTGCTTTGTTTTTGCACAAGTTGTTTAATGTGCTCTTTCAGCTATTGAAAAATCCTTATGAGTGGGTGTTACTTTTAACAGGCCTTGTGTGTTAAATTCCATTAACATAATTCGGATGTACATTCTGACATTATTAAACTGGTTAGCTGAATACACTGTAATGTTTCAGGCTGAAGCTTTAATAATGTATTCATAATTTTCTTCTTTATAGAATGACGCTAAAGAGAGTAGTTCTTTAAAGGACAATTCCGGCGCAAAATGAACCTAGGGGCGATGCATTGAGAACTTTGTAAGTGTAAGACAGTACATTACACGTATACAGGCAGGAGCCATCTTGGAAAACAGTCTCGACCAGTCGAGCCACGAATGGCGTGCTAAGTGAGCTGGTCAATAGGCTTAAGTCAGGTCATCTCACGTAGCACAGCGTTTGTGGCTCGACTGGTCGAGACTGTTTTCCAAGATGGCTCCTGCCTGTATACGCGTAATGTACTGGCATCTCTCCTTGATCAGCTAGCTGCCTGCCCCCTGAATACTCTGTGAAAAAGCCCAGTCTCGGGAGACAACACAGGAATCGTAATGTCAAAAAAACACTAGGTGCACAGGTTCTGCTCCAAAATACAACAAACCACATTCCAGCCAATCACCGACAAGATGGCTGGCATTTTCTATCGCAGGAAGGATGAGTTAGCTTTTATATATCTCTGAGCCACTCAGTTTTACTAGATTTTATCAACCTGTAAATGTGAAAAAGGTTTACTGAGCATTGAGCATGCCTGTATTGTACACCGCTGCTTCTAATGTAGAAAGAAATTTCAAACATTTAACAGCAGCCAAATTGCAAATATGCACCCTATTTTATTCATTACTGAGTCTTTATAAGTCATTTAAATCTGAAAATTGAATGTGTATCTATGGGCCTCACAAATCACTTAAACATGAAATGACAGTGTTTGTTGCTATGACCTCATAAGTCACAAAAACCCAAACATGTCCTCACAAGTAGCATCAAAATCAGGTCTGCCCAAAATATAGCCTTAGACAAAATCTCAACAGATGGATCTATTCCTTGAAGCATTGGTAGGAAATTATTTGATAACCAGGTCTGTTGGACCTTGGGAAAGGTATGTCCTAATATTTCATGTTTTTTTCACAAGTCCCGATATATCATGAAAACAAGTATGTGTGTGTGTGTGTGTGTGTGTGTGCTTGTATTTACCCCAATTTGTTGGGGTCCTTTACTTGGACCAAAAGACAAAATCTTTTATATGAGACTAAATGTTGACTCAATTTACTATCGTTCTTCCCTACACTATCCCTAAACCTACCCGTCACAAGAACCGAACGTAATTCTAACATTCACATATATATATATATATATATATATATATATATATATATATATATGAATATATAAAATATAGTGTGTGTGAGAGTATGTGTTTGTTTGTTTGTTTGTGTGTGTGTGTGTGTGTGTGTGTGTGTACGTGCGTGTGACACACTCCATGCTCCTGCTGATTACCATATCCAATACCAATTTTTTAATACTATACAATAGTTTTTTTTTTTTTTCGTAGTAAAACCATGGTTAATTTTTGTAGAGGAAACAATGGTAACCACGAATTAACCATGGTTTTGCTACACATAATTACTATTTGTAGTAAAACTGTGGTTAAATACAAATGGTACAATTCCCCTGATAGTTACTACACTTTTACTATAATAAAACCCTGTAAATTTTCATAAGGAATCAGTCTTTTGAAGCTAGATATTTGTGACACCTGCAGTTCAAAATTGCGTAAATGCAACTGTGACCGTTTAAGTATCTTTAATATTTATTTTGGTTAATTATCTGTTTCCATTTCAATGGTTGTGTATTTCAAATGGGAAGACACACCCACTGGCGTGGAGCTGCGTCCTGACATTGGGCACACCTGTGCCGCGCAATTTTAATGAGGTGTGTTAGTGGCTTTATAAAAAGCATATCCAAGTGGGGCGCTTTGATTCTTCTCCTGTGTGCATGTTGTGTGGGCAGAAAAGGTCTTTTGGCTTATATTTTCCTGTCGCTTTCTCCTGGGATGTGTGCGTGAAGTGACGAGCGCAGGTAGCAAAAAGTTACAATAGTCTAACACAATGGTTCCCAAACCTGTCCTGGAGGACCGCCAACACTGCACATTTTGGATGTCTCTCTAATCTAAAACACCTGATTCAACTCATCAGCTCATTAGTAGAGACTGCAAGACCTGAAGTAGGTGTGTCAGATAAGGGCGACATACAAAATGTGCAGTGCCGGGGGTCCTTCAGGACAGGTTTGGGAACCACTGGTCTAACAATCTCGCTTGTGAGGTGCGGCCTAAGAGCGTTAGCTGCTGTTTTATATATGTTTCTCAGATCTGTTTTATAAACCTGTTTCCTATTGCTGGCTCACCATCTTGTGGTACGACTGTGCGGATGTCGCGGTTTTGAACCGCTGATTTACAGAGTGTTTTTTAAGATTATTCTGCCCAATTGATCTGTACGATATATTTGAGTAAGCACTTGGACATTTGTCTTTTGTGCAAGTATATTAAACTAACATGCTTTGTATTCTTGTTCAGTGAAGCAGCTTGGACGATTTTTAAATCTTAATTGTGAATTACCTATTGTGTTTTAGCTGTTTTTTTTTGTTTTGTTTTTTTATCTTTGTTTGTGCAAGTGTCTGTTACCATATATATCCACATGTGACTGTCTGATGAGCTGTGATTTTGAGGCTTAACAGAAGGGGAGAGTATATTTGTCTTTTTTTGGTTTTGTCTTTTGTTTTTGGTTTATCACTTGCTTTAAGAATTATGCACTGATTTGCTGTGTGGTTTGTCTCTTCTGTGGATTTAACCTAGTTTCTCATTAATTGTGGGTAAATAACTGGTAAACTGTAAATGGTGTGTGTGGTGTTTTTTTTTTTTTTTTAAGAACATTTTAGAGTAAGTGATTTTGGTGAAATAAATTTGTATTATTTTGGAAAGTCACGTCTCTGTTTTTAATCCAATCCGAACCAGCAGGGTCCTTCATATAATTGTAATTTTGTTTGGTTTAATTCTTTTTTGGGTTTTTATCTTATTTTCCTGGGTGAAGAAATAACCTAGGTGGCGTAGTCGGGTTTTTCTTTCAATACTTTTAGCCAAAGGTTACACAATGAAAACTCATTCTAAAATATTCATGGACAACTTGTTTGATATAATGAAAAAAGTTTGCTATATTTGTATCCAGAATTACGGAGTTTACATGTAAAAATACACCTAAATATAAAACTAATAAGATGTACTTTTAAAATTACAAAGAAGAATGTTAAATTGTTAGTGTGGACATAATCCTTTTAATATAATGTGCTACATATTTAATTACAGATTTTTTTTTAAATTTTTCATAAATTTGTATCTAATTTAAGAAAGCAGAAAAAATACTGTATAAAAAAATAGCAATTTTCCTGTATAAAAACTGAGAAATATTGTAATTTGTCATTAATGATATAATATTTAAAATAACAGTCAAGTTGTTAATTTACAGATGTTGTTTGTATTTTTACAGAGTTTTGGTTATAATTTAAAATCTCAGAAAACTACTGTAAAAATGTTGTTTTCTGATTCCTCCCATTAAATGTTGAGCTGACAATGAATTTTGGTTACCCGACATCGCAACCAAATATCAACATCATATGACATTGTGTTCCTGCTGGTCTATTACAAACCAAGCACATTAAAAGTGAAAGTGAAAATGTGTGTTTAGTGCTGAGGATGAAATGAAGGAAACCAGAACTGTCCATGTAATTCACATAGCTCTTAATATTTGAAATGTAAAATGCAGGAGTGTTTCTGTGAGGGTTCAGTTTAAGGGCTGTTTTGGGTGACAGAATTTGTGTAATCTCGGTCAAAAATCAATGGAAAGTCCCAGCAAGTATAAAAAAAAATCACGTGTGTTTTTGTATTGGGCAGGTACTGTGGCGAAGTGAAGTGGTTTCTCTTTCTCTTCTGTTTACATCTGATTTGAGTGTTTAAAATGAATAAAGTGGCAGAGCTGGCGTGATCCTGAAGAGAAACGAGGAGCTGACGGCTAGCGCTGAAACCACAGTAAGACATGAACCTGACTAAACCTGTTCTGAAATCACTCACGGCAGGCTCTCTGTGCTGTTATTTCTCTGTGTGTGTGTGTGTTCTGTCCTGTTATATTGTTCTGTGCGTGTTGACAGAGTGTGATGGACGTGCAGATTGCCATAGAGTCGGATTTCAGTGATTCTGAGGAGTCGACGGCGGATTTGTTAGAGCCTGATTTCACGTGTCACTGCTGCTATGAGGTGCTGGTCGATCCCACGACGCTGACCTGTGGACACAGCTTCTGCCGCCACTGCCTTGCCAGATGGTGGGCGTCTGCGCTTCCCAGTGTGCGGACCGACTGCCCAGAATGCCGAGCGATATGGCAGGGCTATCCTGAAGTCAACATCCTCCTCCGGTGAGAGATGTGGCACTGTTCACACACGCTTCAGTTATTTACAGGAGTGAAAATGCATTATATACACTGAATTCAGTGCTTGCAACTGTAATTTTAAAGTTTTAACAATCACTTTAATGACATAGTTAAGTTTGGTCATAGACACTGTCTTATGTTCATGTTCTCAATCAGATGAACAATGATACTATGAGTGTGTGTGTGTCAGGGATGCGGTGGAGAAGCTGTTTCCGGCTGACGTGAGCCGACGGAAGCAGGCTGTCCTGAGCGATCCATGGCTCTGCCGCGTTCTCCAGGCGTTCCAGCAGCACGGGAAGAGACCGGTGCGTCGTGCAGCTCCGCAACCAGTGAACCAGAACCTACCGCAGATCAACCTGAGAGAGATTCGGGATGGAATTGTGGCGGTGTTGATCTACTTGACTGTGAGTCTCTCACACACACACACACACACACACACAGAGTAATCATGTCGCTTAAAGGCCCTGATGTACTCATGACGAAGTTCTTTTTCATTTTTCGCTTTGGGTTAGAAGAAGGTCAAAACACATGATACGCCATCCACACTGTCAATGTCAATTTTATTTATATAGCACCGTTACTCACAACCTGGGTTGACCAATGTGCTGAACAATAGAATAACACACCATTAAAATAATAAACAATACAATAAAATTACTAAAAAAAACCCAAACAAAAAACAATCAATGCAAAAACTTCATCACTGATCATATGCCAAATCAAAAAAATATGTTTTTAACTTGGATTTAAAAACAGAGAGTGATGATGACGATCTAATACACAAAGGCAGAGCATTCCACAGTCTGGGGGCAGCTACTGAGAATGCGCGGTCACCCCTGTATTTCAGCTTCGACTTTGGGATGCATAACGTCTCTCCGGTCGTCCAACCAGAGATTAAGACTGGATGATGTTCAGCCGGCCAATCCCTTCCCATCAAGACCCAGAGAAGGCCGCGATTCCCGTTGTTGGCCAGGTAATGCTTCAGCTTAACGGCAAAGCCACCCCGTCTTCCACGTTTCTTCCAACGCTTCCTCACCGGTAGGGAACACAGCCAACGGCGTAGGTAGCCAGGTATCGACATCAGAAAAGGAGGAGGTGAATAATATGAGCCATTTTGTGCTTGAGACATCAGATCATTTGCGCTAGTTTGCAAACTCAAAAGAGTTGATTTGTCATAGACCAATAGTGACGAAGCGCACTGTGTTAAATAAGAGATAAAACAGAATAAAACAAACAAACTGAGGACTAGACCAGGAGTCCGACGGCAAGCCACACACACCAGCGCCATCTTGGAATTCAGTTGGAAAACATGAAAAACACTGCTGTGAGTGATGTTTAGATGATGAATATGTGCTGCTCTTTCCTCTCAATAACAAAATAAACACACAAGAAAAATGACAGAAAACAAGAAAGCATCTGATTATAGTCATGTAGATATGTCTGACCAGCTCTGAGATTGAGACTGAAGTCACGTCACGTTTATTTATACAGTAGATTTCTTTAAAGCAGCAGCATTACAGTATTAAACATGAAAATCAGTGTTGCTTCAGTTTCTACTATAAAGCATCACTCTGGTGTGTTCATGTTTTGACATTATCTTAATTTCATAATGTCCTTTAACATAATATCTTCGACCTTTACCTGACAAAAAAATGTGTGTGTCCGGTGTGCGATACCTCCAAGTTGTCCTAGACGCGACACAACACCCAGGGTCTGGTGTGTGACCCCCTTTACACCCCAAAGAAGGCGGGGCCTCATAGACACACCCACCTATTATGTCATCACCACACTGACCAATGAGAGTTCAGGGGTGTTTACCAACCAGAGCTTTCCCAGAAATTTCACTTTGTCAAGTTGTTTCCATACTAACTTCGTTTTTCCTGATTTTGTTCAAAATGACATCACACCAGTTCATTCTTCAAATTCACTGGAAGTATACTGAGGTCTTCACACCTCATCCATCAGCATATGTATGTGTGCGTTTGTACTTGGAGCGTAAATTTGTACCCAGAATTGAGCAAAATCGGATAAAATCTCCAAAAATCTCACTTTGGGGACATACTCATTTGTAAAACTGGTTTAAAAAAAAAATATATTTTTTTTTAATGTAAAAATGCAGAAAGTTTTCTGTAATGGGTAGGTTTATGGTGTTGGTTAGTGTTAGGTTATAAAATGTATATCTTTCTTTATATAAAAACAATAGAAGTCTGCAATGTTCCCATTTAGTAAACGTGTGTGTGTGCGTGTAGATGATAGTGTTGGTGTATCGCGCCTTCACTGCCGACCCCAGTCATGAGACGCTGCTCAGTAAACCGCTCAACAGGTGGAGCATTAATGATGTCACGCTGTGGGTGGAGCATCTGGGTGTCTGGACCAATCAGTATAAAGAAACATTCAGCCGGGAGCAGATCGACGGCAGGTAACAAACACACGCACACATTAAAAACACAATATGGCATTTCTTCATTCATTAGACAGCAGAACAGATTTGAGAAAATATTACAAATGCAATTTTAGCATTCTCAAAGTGAATGTGTGCACCTAAAATAATACATTTAAACTATTAAAGGGTTAGTTCACCCAAAAATGAAAATTCTGTCATTAATTACTCACCCTCATGTCGTTCCAAACCCGTAAGGCCTTCGTTCATATTCAGAACACAAATGAAGATATTTTTGATGAAATCTGAGAGCTTTCTGTTCCTCTAGAAATCCAACACAACTTAAACATTCAAGGCCCAGCACAGTAGGAAAGAAATCATTAAAGTAATCCATGTGATTTTAACATCAATTTTATGAAGTAATGCGAGTGCTTTATTTGTGCAAAAACACATACTTTACCTCTTTATTTAAGAAAATATTTACCTACGTTCCAGTGCTGAATTGAGACCGGAGGTAATTCCATGAATGTGTTTTGTACAATATTATTTTGTAAATATAGTGGTAAATTATGTTTTAGTTTTTTTTTTTTTGCTCAAACAAAGCACTCGATTTGCTTCATAAAATTGAGGTTTAACCACAGTCAAAGTTCTCTTTCACCGACGGCCTGATGCCGATTCTACATGCCGAATTGGCCGAACCACAGCGTCTGATTAGAGCCACCAGCCGACACTCAAAAATGGCCAACCGTCGGCTTGGTGTGTCCAGGGCTTTAATTGTAAATATTTTGGAAATTATATTTGAGCAATTTGTGTAAGAATAAATTAGTTTTATACAAAGATAAATACAATATTGTTCAAAATTTGGGATCAATATGATTTTTTAAAAATATTTTTATGTTCATCAAGGATGCATTAAATTGATCAAAAGGGACAGTAAAGACATTTACAATGTTACAAAAGATTATTTCTATTCATCAAAGAATCCTGAAAACTAAAATGCATCACCGTTTATAATCATAAATGTTTCTTGAGCAGCAAATCAGCATATTAGAATGATTTCTGAAGGATCATGTGACACTGAAGACTGGAGTAATGATGCTGAATATTCAGCTTTGATCACAGGAATAAATTACACTATGTATTCACTTTAATTGTGTAACGTTAGTGTGTTTGTGTGTCAGATCACTGTCTGCTCTCAGCGATGAAGATCTGTCTGCGGCTCCGTTCATGATTGAGAATCAGTCTCACAGACGGATCATTCTGGAGGAGCTGCACAGACTTAAAGAGACCGGAGTCACACGACCACAGACGCTCTGGGAGTACAAGGTGTGTGTGCGTTTTATTCATTAGGCACAGTAAGATTAAGATTAAGCATCATCTCTTTGTCTGTCTATAGGAGGTGAATCCAGGGATGACTTTGTTTCTGCTGATCAGTCTGAGGAACTTCCCGCGTCTGACACTGCTCTACCTCTACCTGTTTGATTATGATGTCACCTTTCTGCCCTTCATTCAAACTGTCTGTCCATCCAATAAGCCACAGGTGTGTCACTGTCTGTCCATGTGTGTTACGCCAGGCTCAGACTACATTATATTTTTGTCGGTTACGATAGTCACTGTGTCAGATTATATGATTTTGACTCCTAAGATCTTGTCGTATCGTGGACAAGAAACTTGTCAGACTACACGTTGCTTTAACCTTTTTCTTTAACCGTGTACATGCTTTCATCGACTAGCAGTGTGTCATCCACTATGACACACTGCATGAGCTTAAATGATTGAATCTTGCGTCCCAACGCCCATTGTCGTTTACAAATCCCCTACGTCAATCAGGTCGTAGCAAAATCAGGCTAAAATTGTGTATTCTGAACCGGGCATAAGTGATACTCAAACAGACTCTAGTCGTGACTCTTTCTCTGTGCTGCAGCAGGATAGGCCGGGCTGGAAGCAGTGGGCGGAGTTTCTGCTGATGTACTTCCTGTTGCCCTATCAGCTGCTGACTGCATTCTTCTGGCACTGGCTGAGTGTACATTACTGGACAGCAGGCATCGCCATCATTCACAGCATGTTACTGACGGTGCTGGACATCAAAATCTATTGGACAGTGTGGAGGAGGGGAGAGATGAGGTACGCAGACTCAGCTGTGAACAAATACAGAACTAGGGGTGTCTGATATATATCTACGATAATATGGTAATTGTTGTTTTAACAATGTGCTATTTGACATTATCGAGTATATCTCAAAAACCATACCAAATACACCTATAGAATGCACGCATACACTACGTGATGTAGGTTAGACTTAGGTTAAGTCTATTAAAGTGCCTTTAGAACAGTGGTTCCCAACCTGGGGCCCACGCCCCCTTATGGGAGCGCGAGAGTTTATGTGCTTTGAGGTCAAACATGTATACGAAAAACCTTTTTGTATAGTTTCTAGGAATGCTCCAAATGATTGGCCACTTATCCGAAAATGTTGTCAATTACTTCCTTTGATTCTATATGTGGTCTCTCAGTTTGCTGATCACATAAACCGATCAAATTTTTATGACGCAAAAGACGCGAGATTGTTCACATCAGCTGTAAGAGCTGCAGCAAAAATGAAAAGTCTGCAGCGGCTGGTGTGTATATGATAATGCACTGAAAATGTGTGTATGGTGCAAACTACTTTATTTAAAAAAATCCAGAATTTTTCCACTCTCCTTTCCCTAACATGGGAGCGTGTTCTCCTCATTAGAACTTCAAGTGAAGCGTTGCCAGTAGTAGAGATGCACCAGTCTACCGAATATCAATCAGAACCGACCAGTTCCATTTTTTGTCCCGGACTTGCACTCTAAATGCATTGCAATCATTTCCCAAAATGTAATTTGTGTGGACGTTAACAGAGGCCAGAGATGGGGCACGCTGAAGACGGATGCAAAGAGAAAATACTGTACCGGCAGAGCAAGCTCACTGTTGCAAGACAATACTACACATTAAATTGGGGTGGGGGCTTATATGAATGCTTTTCTGAAGGAACTGACTTACTTCACAAAAGTTCCGATGACATATTTTGTTTTAATCTTACCTCCATATGATGCCTATTAAAGTAGTGTTTATATAAGTGCAGCGCTGGTGCTGCTTTGTTTACAGAGGTAACCAAGGAAACTCTACACTGCAAAAATGCTTTTCTTATTTAGTGTTTTGTCTTGTTTCCAGTCTAAATATCTAAGAATTTTTAAATCAAGATGCTTTTACTAGATGAGTAAAATGACATAAGATATGTTTTCTGGAAAATAAAATCAAAATGAAGAGAGTTTTTGCTTAAAACAAGCAAAATTATCTACCAATGGGGTAAGAAAAATAATCTTGTTTCTGTTTGAAATCTTGTTTCTTGTTACTGTCCCAAACAGAAACAAGATTATTTTCTTACCCCATCCATTGGCAGATAATTTAGCTTGTTTTGAGAAAAAACTCGCATCATTTTGATTTTTTTCCCAGAAAACAAGAAAAAATATCTTATGTCATTTTACTTATACAAAACAGTGATTCGTTCCTGAACGAATCATTCTTTTTTGAATGAATTGGTTGAATGAATGATTCAATTACTCTCATTAAAGTAATCAAATGCTTCGTTCCTGAATTAAGCATCTGTTTGAATGAATCGGTTGAATCTCAGTGATTAACAGTGACATGCTGCTACCTACTGGCGGTTTTAATTTCACATTTCAACTATCATTTCAGTTTTAAAATAGTATCAAATAACAGTTTTTTTATTTTAAAAACATCAAAACATTAACTGCATCTAGTAAAAGCATCTTGATTTAAGATTTTTTAGATATTTAAATACTAAGTAAGAAAAGCACTTTTTGCAGTGTATTGCTGCTGTACACAATTTAAGATAAGGATGCCCCTATATATATATATATATCATTTAATATTTAATTATTACACAAAGAGTGCCATTTTTCTCCAAATATCAGCATGATTACAAATGTGATTACAAATTTTAGACAACAGTTCAATAACAAGAATTTAAAGCTGCAGTCCGTAAATTTTGGCGCTCTAGCGGTTGATAAACAGAATGCATGCGTTTTGTGGAAGAACACTGTAGCCAGAGCTACTTCTCTCTGTTTATGTCTATGACGAGTCACGCAGTTACTGTGCTACTTCGCAGCGGTACGACCCAAACTAGTCTAAAATAGTCTGAATATAAACACTTATTATAGGTGTACCATATTGATTCAGGGTAAGACAAAAACATGGTTTGGAAAAATGGATTCATGATGTACTCGCTCATTATATAATTTTTGTAAATTCTCAATACACAGTTTTGGACAGCAGCTTTAATATTAAGTGACTTATATTTTAGACACAATATTGCTTGTTTTTTCTCTAATTCGCCAGCGAAAATAGTTCTAAACAGCAACACACAACAGTGTTTTGTTCCTGAATGAATCATTCTTTTGAGTGAATTGGTTGAATGAATGATTCAATGACTCTCTCATTAAAGCAATCAAATGCTTCATTCCTGAAATAAGAAGCCATTTGAATTAATCGCTTGAATTTCAGTGACTAACAGTGACATGCTGCTACCTACTGGCAGTTTTAATTTCACATTTCAACTATCATTTCAGTTCTAAAACGGTATCAAATAACAGTTTTTTTTTTTTTTTTTTTTTTTTTTTTTAAATGTTAAAAACATCAAAACATTAATTATGCATTTGTAACTGCAGGTTAAATGCATTCATGTCCCTCTGAGCAGCATTAAACAGTCTGTATAAATATATCTAAACACCACTTTCCCTATAGCAGCTAATAAATTGGAAGTCTCACACATTCACAGAAAACACCTTATTTCCATTTTGAAAAATCAGTTGGATAGACTAAACATGTAATGCGCATGTGCATGACATTACCGTTTTCAGAGATTCATGTTTTTGCAGTTTACACCGAGATTAACGGTATAGTTTTCAAAAACTACCACTTTAAAACCCATTTCCAAAATGCTGCTGTTGTGTAAATGAATGGTCAAAATGCATAAAAAGTGTTGTGTAAACAGCCCCTGAATTGAGCTTAACAATGACACTTATTGTCTTGTGCTGAGCTTCACGGCGCAAGAAGATTTCCAAAGCGAAAGTAAAATTCTAGCACCCATTCAAACAAGATTTCAATACCTCGCATTTTGAAAGCGGCTCTCTGATGCATGTAAATATCTCCCAATATGAAAGCTATCTTAGGCTGGACTGTGTAGTCGTAACCATCTCTAAGCTCTTTATCATGCTTGAAGAAAAATTTGGTCTCTTTTTGCACTTTGAATATTGAGCGAGTACTTTGAAAAAAAATCTCATCTTTTCTCATTCTCGTGTACCCAATCT
Source organism: Ctenopharyngodon idella (assembly GCF_019924925.1). NCBI lineage: Eukaryota > Metazoa > Chordata > Actinopteri > Cypriniformes > Xenocyprididae > Ctenopharyngodon > Ctenopharyngodon idella. Next base: position 21,833,358 of record NC_067223.1, read on the forward strand.
CATGTCTTGTCTCATGAACTGTCTCGTCACACCCCTAGAACAAACCTTTAATTCTTTACCTATAAAGTCTGACATTAGAGTTGTTTTATTGTGTTTTGTTGTGATTTCAGGACACTCCCTAAGATGCTTTGGATTCAGGTGGTAGCAGTGGTGTTAAGCTTGTCTCTATATGTGCTGCTGTGGCCGCTGCTCCCTCTGTTCATTATTAACATTGAGATCTACAGCCAGCTGTACTTCGCCATCTTCTTCACTGCAGCGCTGGTGAAACAAACACTCCTGCAGACAGAAAGACCACAGAGGCCCTGACACACACACACACTCATGCATATTCAATTCAACAGTGTATAGATTTGATCAGATCATTCCCTGTAAATCAAACCTATAATGTGCTTGCACTTCTAGAGCCATGACCTACTGTTAAAATCACCTTTCTGCCTTCATGTTGTATTCAGTTCTATAGTATTGTCGGTTAACACTTTACAATAAGGTTCAGTAGTTAACATTAATTAATTACATTAGTTAACATGAACTAATAATGAACTGCACTTATACAGCATTTATTAATCTTTGTTAATTTCAACATTTACTATTACATTATTAAAATCTTGTTACCATTAGTTAATGCACTGTGAACTGACATGAATAAACAATGAACAACTGTATTTTAATTAACTAATGTTAACCAAGATTAGTAAATACAGTAACAAATGTATTGCTCATGGTTAGTTCATGTTATTTAATAAATTAACTGTTTATCTAATGAAAAGTGTTGTTTATCCTTATTGTAAAGTGTTACTGTATTGTCAGTAATTCAGACAATTTGGTGCAAATCAATCCAGTAACACATCTGTATTTTTATTATTTGATTTCATTAATTTAATAATCTAAATATATGTTATATATATATATATATATATATATAAGATATATATTAATAAAAAAGAGAAAGTTGGTTGTTGTGCGGCTCTTTTTTAAATATCAGATAAAAAAAGATGTTTGTTTGTTTGAAGCGCTTGGTTCATCAGGCCAATGAAAGACCAATAACTACAACTATTAATTTCCTTTTCATTATAAAAATGTGTCATTAAAAATGTCTTTAAATGCATAAACCGATGGGAGGTCAAGTGGAAACCATATATAGACACTGCTTAACAGACAACATGGATTTATTTGGGTCTTTTAAAATTTCCAAACGTGTGAGGGGCTCCATAATTTTTAAATCAAGACACTTCTCGTTTATTTATTTTTACATTCATGATTCTTGTTTGGATTAACAGTTTAATGGAATGAAACACAAATCCAATAACTTACGGCGCATTTGTGTGTGTAGTTTGAAGACGCTCCCTCGCCGCAGCCCCGTCCCTCCGGTAAGGGGGAAGCGTGACGTGTGTTTGAGCGGTTTGTGTGGCGTGTGTTTTGCTCTGAGCCGCTGCACTTTGGCTTGGTTTATTTCGGTTTTTCTGGGATGAGCTGCTCTCTGTAGCAGGTCGGTGATACTGCGGCGGGTTCGAGAGCAGCTCTGAGAGGAGGCCTAGCAACACTCACACTGAGGTAAGTAGCCAAGGAGGCTCCAAGAGAGCATAACTACCAAGCATACTACCCTACCGCATAGCCGAGCTTTAGGAGCGAGGCCTAGAATACAACTCTCTAAATCGAGAGGAGGCCTAACAATGTCCCACACACAGGATGTCTGCAAGGAGGCTCAAAGACAGCCTACAACCCACAAATACTATCCTGATGGAGCTCTAAAGAGCGGAGGCCTCAAGAAAGATAACTCTCTAAAATGAGGCTTACAGAGAGCCTGACAATTTAGCAAATAATAGCTGAGCTCTAGAAGCAGAGGCATCAGCATAATGACTCTCCTACCAAGAGGAGGCCTAACAACAATCCACACTTAGGATATCTTGCGAGAAGGCTCACAGAGAGCCTACAACCCATGAATGTTATCCCGGCAGAGACCTTAAGAAAGATAACTCTCTAAAAAGAGGGGAGCCCTGACGACACTCACATTAGCCAAGGAGGTAATCAAGCAAATAATAGACTAGGGCTGCAACTAACGATTATTTTGACAATCGATTAGTTGGATGATTATTTTTTCCGATTAATTGGATAAAAAAAATACTAAATGTATTATTTTTATTTTATTGACAAAAAACACACTATTGCACATCCTGTTTTAAAACTTGTTTAAAACTAAAAATGTTATTGTCATTTATTAGGCAAATAATGGATAACAAAAATTATATTGTAGCATTAGAAATACTGCTGTGACTAAAGAGCTTACACATACTGGTGGATTAACCATTACAGAAACATGAAAAATGATTTTGGTAATCACCAATACTGATAGTTTAGGGCAGCTGTGCCACGAACATTACATTGGGTTTCAGAGGTCTAAAAAAATTGTTAAGCTGTATATAGTGAATATTGTGTAAATCTCTACATTAAAAATTAAGATAGTTATAAAGATGATAAAGAAAAACAAACTCAGTGTTAACCAACAGGCATGAGAAATGTTCTGCAGGAACACATACATTTAAATTTCTTTATCCTGGAAATATAGGCTATAAGAAACGTCTTACATTTATTTTCAATTACATGTTGTTATCCCTTTACAGTTACTACTCTCATAAAATACTTCAATGAAATGTTGACTTTTAAATCTAAATTTAACTTTGAACAACAGATATTTCAGCAAAATGAATATTTTTGCGCTGATTATTAATTTGTCTACCCCTCTATCGCGTTTCGTCTGTCTGACGCGGGTGCGCGCGCCAGCGCTCATTCAGTAAGGTTTGAAGTTTACCGCAGACTGTCAGGACGAACATTTATGTAAAATGTTCGTGTTCATGTGAATTTGTAACATTTAGCTGAGGATGCACATGCATCTGTCAAAGCACCTGACGGCAAACCATTTCGCTAATGCATTAGCTATAAACCAGATAAAAAACTACATAAAGAATTCTCATTTTTTTGGGCAGCTTGGATCACGTACCTTTCATGCAGCAGCTCACTCTGTTTCCTCCACTATTTTTAGATACATTTTTGTCCAGAGAAATGCATTATTTAGCGCTATAATTTGAGGCGACTAGCAGAAGTTTTCTGCGCATGGTGGGCAGACCCGCGTAATCGATAATGAGAATTGTTGTCGTTGATTTTCATTATCGATTTTATTGAATAGTTGTTGCAGCCCTATAATAGACTTAGCAGTAAAAGCCAAGCTCTAAGAGCGAAGGCCTCAGCATAATGACTCTCCTATCGAGATAAGGCCTAACAATGTTCCTCACTCAGGAAAGCTTGCGAGGCGGCTCACAGAGAGCCTGCAATCTGCAACTGATATCCAGGTGGAGCTCTAGAGAGTGGAGGCCTCAATAAAGGTAACTCTCTAAACAAGAGGAGGCCTGACAATGCTCCTATTAGCCAAAGAGGTTCACAGAGAGCCTGACGACTTAGCAAATAATATCCGAGCTCTAGGAGCGGAGGCCTCAGCATAACGATTCTCCTATCGAGAGGAGGCCTAACAACATTCCACATTCAAGATATCCTATGAGGAGGCTCACAAAGAGCCTGCAACTGTTAACCTGACAGAGCTCTAGAGAGCAGAGGCCTCAATTAAAACAACTCTCTCAAACTAGAGGAGGCCTGACAAAGCTCAAATTAGCCAAGGAGACTCACAGAGAGCCTGACAACTTAGCCAAAAAATAGCTGAGCTCTAGGAATGGAGGCATCAGCATAATGACTCTCCTATTGAGAGGAGGCCTCCACAGTCAGGATATCTTGCAAAAAGGCTCACAGATAATACATAATAACCCACAACTGTTATTATGATGGAGCTCTAGAGAGCAGAGGCCTCAAATAATACAACTCTCAAATGAGAGGAGGCCTGATGACAGGGAAGCATAGACCTCAGAAAAATATCACCCTGGTGAGAGAAGGCCTAGCAACGCTAAAAAACACTGCTATAAATACAGCATGATGCTGCTGTTAGCAGATTCTATAAATGCAGTAGCTAAGGAGGCTCAAAGAGAGCCTAACGACTTGACAGCTTGAAAAAGCAGGGGCCTCAGAGGCATAATGCACTTTTTAAAGTAATGGCTGAGGAAAAACTCAGCATCACCAGTAGGTGGAGCTTTACAGACGGAGGCCTCAAATATTGGCCAAAACACACCCCGTTAAAACAAAGTAGTCACCAAGGAGGCTCACAGAGAGCCTACTACTCAGTAAACTACCTGGCGTCAGACAGTGCATTCACAACTAGCCACTAATGCCGAACTGTAGGGGAATTTTTACAGTTAAAGACCAGGGGCTGTATTCACAAAACATTTTATCTTACCACTAAGAGTTCTCCTAAAGTAAAAGTTCTTAGCTAAGAGTTTTGTCTTAAAATCTATTCACAAAGCTGCTGAGACAAACTTCTACTAAGAAATAGAAGTCTTAAGCTAAGAGAAAGGACAGGGTTGACCTCGTTGCTATGGATGATGTCAACACACTTACTAACTATGCACACAGTGATTGGATGATGGGGGAGGGGTCTCTGTCAGTGATTTAATCGTAGAAATATTGTAGAATGAGCTATCATGTTGCCATATTCACATAAAGGTTTTAAAATAAAAATGTTGTCATATTCAAATAAAGATTTTAAAATAAAAATGTTGCCATATTCAATTAAAGGTTTTAAAATGTAGGCTAATTGTCACTAATTATGTCACTAGTATATGTCACTAGTCACTAGTATATGTTCAGCTAATTGTCCACCTATTACATGTTTGCATCTCGAGAGATTGCAGAATTCAAGTGACAAATTATGTTTTATAAACAAAGTTTTGGGGGAGCACATTCAAACGATCTATCTAATCAGCTTGAGTGAAGGTATATATACACAGACGAGAGCCGACTCACATAGTTACCTTGACAGTTTTCTGCATCCCTCCGCCAACCCGTTCCTCACTCTCATCTGGCTTTGGATACGAGGAGAACTCTGAATTTGGGCAAAATTCCAAGCTCGGAGCCCTCGATCCCCTTGGACAGCACACCAAATACGCTTATATATATATATATATATATATATATAATATTTACTGTATTTGATCATTTGTAAGTGTGAACTAGTGAAAACAACTGCCACAGGTAATCAGGCATTATTTATTTATTTATTTGTTTGTTTATTAAAGATTTATTTTTGGTGTTTTATCGTAGATTCAAATCTATAAATCAAATTATGTACTGCATTTATGAAGAAAAGGTTATAATTATAAATCACTAAAAAGATATATATATATATATATATAATACACACACACACACAGAGCAAAACGTAATACACTCCTGGAGCTGTGGCACCCGAGGAGCAATTGGGGGTTAGGTGCCTTGCTCAAGGGCACCTAAGTCATTTCCTGCCGGTGCTGAAAAACTATCTTATGTCATTTACTTATCTAGCATCTGAATTTAAGAATTTTTAGATATTTAGACTTGAAAAAAGAGAATAATATTAAATAAGGAAAGCTTTTTTTGCAGTGTGTCTTTGCAGTTTTATTATCGAGCTGGCATGGCAGGCAGTTAGCATTTAGGCAGTTCATTTTTGGAAGAATGATGACAGGGCTGGATTGACATCCTTCCTCTTATGTGGCAATCCCTTCAATGTTTGCGTTTTATGCAAACTCAGCACAAGACATGACTCAGAAGCCGTTGTGAAGTCCTCCATAGACAGAGAATGTAATCCCAAGGAGACTGCAGCGACAAATTCGGGTTCCTCAATGTGCTCAACCATTACTGATAAAGGGCATTCTCGATACACAATCCGCAGCCTGGTTTTGAGCTCCAGGGCAGTACACAATGTCATAAGAAAAAAACCGCAACCGGGCTAACCAAAGCGCTACTCTCATTCCAGCACATTTAATTTCTTTCATAACCAGCAACGTGGTCACCTTAATTTATATATCACTTTTTACAATGCAGATTGTGTCAAAGCAGCTTTACAGTGATAACTGGCAAATAATTTTGGCTGCTCAGCAGCTCTAGAAGAAAATGGTGTCATTGTCCAGCTTAAGTAAATTCAGTATTGATTCATTCAGTTGTAAAAATCAATAGTTATTAATTTAGTTAATTTATCTATATCAGCACTGGAGAAAACAGTGATGTCATCGTCCAGCTAAGTTCAGTTCACATACAACAATGTCAATGCAGGCAGATCAAAAACATTGTTGTTAATGCTTTATGGTCTATTCGTAGCATAAAGTCGACATTTCTCTACAGCAAACATGCAGGCTAAGGCCTCTTTATCCACTGTGGAGTATTTTCTTTCAGCCTCAGTGAGCATACGCGACTTCTGAAAGACTGTGTTGTATTTTGTCAAGTTCAGTCTGTGAGGCGGCGTAAACTAGTGTCATCTAAATAGTACGTTCTTCGGCACCTTCTCCATAATTTTTTGGAAATCTGAGGGTGCCAAAGCTAATCCATAGGGAACATGACAGAACCTAAAGAGAACTTCATGCGTAAAGAAGGCACTCAGGTCATGACTGTCAACGTAGCGAAAGTTGATGATAGATGCATACTATAGTAGGTGCTAAATTTTTCCTCCTTATATTGGGGCATCGATTTGCTCAATCATACCTTGGTTCAGCAGGGATTGTAACTCCTCTGAGGAGCTACTTAGCGCACTGAATAGGTAAGTTGACACAGTTTTTGTTGAACTGGTGCCGCATCATTGTGAGCTTTTGCTTTGTGCATGAAGCCCTTCACGCACCCCACTGACTCAGCATGAGCAACACTGTAGACTGAAGCAGAAGCAGCAGAAACAATAACAGTACAGTCATGGTTAACAGTACATTTCTGTGCTCTGAGCACATCCATGCCTGATAAGGCAGACCCACTTTTGATAATGTAGAGGGGAACAGTAGCAGTAACTCCATTTTTCGACACATTATCATCCTAAATCTGGAATGTGTCCTCTTATTTACACTGTAAAAATTTACTGTGATTTTAACTGTAAAAGACTGTAAAAATGCTACGGTGACAAACAGTTAATTGGTTTACAGAAAGTTTCCGTATTATTTATGGTGAATAACTGTAATAGATCTAACGGTACATTTAATGTAATTTTACGGTAAAATACAGTTAAATTTACAGTTTTTGTAAGTGAAAAATGTCATTGTATAATTTACAGTGAAAAAACGTAAATTGACATTCCCACAGTTTCCTGCAAGACACTTCACATTTGATGTATTTTCGTTGAAATAACTGTTTCTTAGTTTTTCTTAGGTTTTTCTACAAACCCGATTCCAAAAAAGTTGGGACACTGCACAAATAGTGAATAAAAAAGGAATGCAATAATTTACAAGTCTCATAAACTTATATTTTATTCACAATAGAATATAGATAACATATCAAATGTTGAAAATGAGACATTTTGAAATGTCATGCCAAACATTGGCTCATTTTGGATTTCATGAGAGCTACACATTCCAAAAAAGTTGGGAAAGGTAGCAATAAGAGGCCAGAAAAGTTAAATGTACATATAAGGAACAGCTGGAGGACCAATTTGCAACTTATTAGGTCAACTGGCAAAATGATTGGGTATAAAAAGAGCCTCTCAGAGTGGCAGTGTCTCTCAGAAGTCAAGATGGGCAGAATCTGGAACAATCTCTGTGCGTAAGGGTCAAGGCCGGAAAACCATACTGGATGCCCGTGATCTTCGGGCCCTTAGACGGCACTGCATCACATACAGGAATGCTACTGTAATGGAAATCACAACATGGGCTCAGGAATACTTCCAGAAAACATTGTCGGTGAACACAATCCACCGTGCCATTCGCTGTTGCCGGCTAAAACTCTGTTGGTCAAAAAAGAAGCCATATCTAAACATGATCCAGAAGCGCAGGCGTTTTCTCATTTAAAATGGACTGTGGCAAAGTGGAAAACTGTTCTGTGGTCAGACGAATCAAAATTTGAAGTTCTTTTTGGAAAACTGGGACGCCATGTCATCCGGACTAAAGAGGACAAGGACAACCCAAGTTGTTATCAGCGCTCAGTTCAGAAGCCTGCATCTCTGATGGTATGGGGTTGCATGAGTGTGTGTGGCATGGGCAGCTTACACATCTGGAAAGGCACCATCAATGCTGAAAGGTATATCCAAGTTCTAGAACAACATATGCTCCCATCCATACGTCGTCTCTTTCAGGGAAGACCTTGCATTTTCCAACATGACAATGCCAGACCACATACTGCATCAATTACAACATCATGGCTGCGTAGAAGAAGGATCCGGGTACTGAAATGGCCAGCCTGCAGTCCAGATCTTTCACCCATAGAAAACATTTGGCGCATCATAAAGAGGAAGATGCGACAAAGAAGATCTAAGACAGTTGAGCAACTAGAAGCCTGTATTGGACAAGAATGGGACAACATTCCTATTCCTAATCTTGAGCAACTTGTCTCCTCAGTCCCCAGACGTTTGCAGACTGTTATAAAAAGAAGAGGGGATGCCACACAGTGGTAAACATGGGCTCGTCCCAACTTTTTTAAGATGTGTTGATGCCATGAAACTAAAAATCAACTTATTTTTCCCTTAAAATGATACATTTTCTCAGTTTAAACATTTGATATATCATCTATGTTGTATTCTGAATAAAATATTGAAATTTGAAACTTCCACATCATTGCATTCTGTTTTTATTCACAATTTGTACAGTGTCCCAACTTTTTTGGAATCAGGTTTGTAATTGGTTATGTACATTAGGGTTTTATGTTACATCTAATGTTGTTAAATTAATGTTTATTGCATTTTTAAAATTTCATGTGTTTTACTATGATGGTGTTTAGTGTTTGTGTGAATGACACTGTGTGCACCTTCTATATTGTATATCTTCTATGTTGTAGCATGTTGTAAAACAATTTGTTTGGATTAATTGTTATAAGGCTTGTTCGAGATGCATCAAAGTACAGCGAGACCCATTGGAGAGCAGACTACTCTTTATGCTTTTGAATCGCTCTTGCTGTATTTTGATGTCATACACCAATTGGTCTGCACAGCACCAATGCATCTTGAACAAGCCTATAGTCTGCTTTGGTTGATCATGTGATATGTGAATCCTTAAATTAAGATGGCTCCTGAACTAAGCATTATAAGTTTGACTTTGATAAAGATCACATGTGACCAAAATGTTTGCTCAGTTTTTTTAGTAAAGCATTGATTTTATCTTGCACTTGATGACTTCTTTTGTAGAGTGTGTGGACTTGAAGTGTTTCACTAAATTCCCCATTGATTGGGAATGTGTTTTTGGGATGAAAAATTTTGAAACTGTTCAAAAATGATGTGCTTTAAACTTTGTATTGGGTGGTAAACAAAACGATTAATGGGATGTTTTTATTCAACTTTATTCATATACATTTGAAGAAAGATTTCCACACACATGCAATACTTTCACATACAACTTTAAATCTTTAAACTGATGCAGATCATTAAAAACAAAAACGTAGTATTCTAGCATTGTTAATGTGGCCGGAAGTTGACATGTTCAGTTCATTTAGTTGTCATGGCCACAAGATATTAATTTGTGGGAACATCATATTAACTTATGCGAATGTGATAAGTTGAACAACATCTATTTCTCATGGCCACTAGTTAAAGGGTTAGTTCACCCAAAAATGAAAATTCTCTCATTAATTACTTACCCATATAATTTCCACACCTATAAGACCTTTGTTCATCTTCAGAACACAAATTAAGATATTTTTGATGAAATCCGAGAGGTATATGACTATATAGACTCAATTTAACCACCACTTTCAAGGTCCAGAAAGGTACTAAATATTGTTAAAATATTGAAGTGACTGCAGTGGTTCAACCTTAATGTTATGAAGCAATGACAATACTTTGAAAGAAAGAGAATACCTGAAAGCACTGCATTGTTTACTGTGTGATCAGTGTAGAAGACTGAATTGATTCATCAACACAGCACTCAAGAGGATACTGCAAATCATTTTGAGGTAATAAAATGTCAAATAAATATTTTGTGTTCAATTATTTACTTATCTGGCAAGTGGCCGCAAAATAAGGTAATTAAAAATTAGGTAGTACTTAAAAATAAGGTAATTAAAAAAAAGTGTGGTCTTGTATCACCCTGCAGAGGTTTATTTTGCATACTAAACTGCTGACTGTACACTATCCCTCAGCCTTGCCGTGCCCCCAAGTTTGGGAACCACTGTATTAAATATAAGTGTTCATTGTCTTTCTGCGCCTAGCCTCTTATCTTGGATTATCTAGTGAATCCGTCCTGTGACAGTCACTGATTTATCATGCAGCTCAAAGTATTATGGGTAGAATCTCTCTACAGTCTATTCTGATTCATCAACACAGTTTCACTAATGATCCAGAACTAACCCTAAACCCAGGATAGAGCGGTTGAGTGAATGTGGTCTGGACTGTGTGGATGAGGCTCATTGAGTCTCTGAAGACGCTGTAGAAGGACAGAATTCCTGCATTGTGATCCACATACACTCCTATTTTATTATATATAAGGCTAATGGGCTTTAGAGGGATTTTAGTCTTTATGTTATTGTGCCTGAATGTGTAATGTAAGTCAGAGCAGTTCAAACTCCAGGACTGATCATTACATCCAAACTTACACTCATTACCCCGTCCCTTCCTGCTGATGCTCTTATATGACACTGATACATCCACATCCTCACTCAACTCAATGTCAGTCTCCCAGTAACAGCGTCCACACACACTCTCTCTACACAACACCTGAGGAAAACAATCAAATCTGTCTGGATGATCAGGATACGACCGAAAGGCTATGAGAGTGTCAGTGATCTGCCTGTTCTTCTTAGACAGATGGAGGCGTTTATGTGTTGTGTTCAGATCCAGAGTGAACTGATGAGAATCTGATGGAGAGAAAACATATCAGGGGTGTATTACAGAAACTTTCTATCTTAACCCTGTTGAAAAACAGCATATGCTGGTTAGGTATGTTTTGAAGCATGGCAGCTGGTCCTTAGCTGGTCATGAGCTGGTTTAAGCTGGTCAAGTGCTGGTCCTAAGCAACTAGCTCCAGCTCAGGACAAGCTGAAACCAGCTCATGACCAACTAAGGACCAGCATTAACCAGCTGCCATGCTTCAAAACATACCTAACCAGCATATGCTCGGGGTTTTCTTCAATGGGGAAGTCTTAAATTCAGATCTTACAAGTTAATTTAGGAATTTTCACAAATTTGTATTACAGAAACAAATCTTAACTTCATTTAGTATTCTTATCCTATCTAACTAAATCTCATCTTATCTGTAGTTAGGAAATATTGAGTACTGTACTCAGTTCTGTTACCAAGCAACCAACTATAATAATGCACTTAAAGGATTAGTTCACTTTCAAATGAAAATTACCCCAAGCTTTACTCGCCCTCAAGCCATCCTAGGTGTATATGACTTTGTTCTTTCTGATGAGGACAATCTGAGAAATATTAATAAATATCCTGATGCATCCGAGCTTTATAATGGCAGCATGCATTACCAAACGAGTATGAGCTGAAGAAAGTGTCTCCATCCATATCCATTCATCATAAACATATGCCACACAGCTTCAGGGGGTTAATAAAGGCCTTCTGAAGCGAAGCGATGCGTTTGTGTAAAAAAAATATATCCATATTTAACAAGTTATGAAATCAAATATCCAGTTTCCACCAGACTGCCTTCCCTATTCAACTTACGTAACTGACGTGATGCCGATGCTGTTTTTTCCATAATCTGAAGTCAAATCAAGTCACCTTTATTTATATAGTTTTACAGTGATAACTGGTATATAATTTTGGCTGCACAGCAGCTCTTAAAGAAAACAGTGTCAATGCAGGCAGATCAAAGCACTGTTGTATATCAAATGTCAAGAATAAGAAGGGCGGTTTGGCAAACGCATCATTACGCTTCAGTAGGCCTTTATTAACCCCCTGGAGCTGTGTGGGATACATTTATGATGGATGGATGGATGGATATGGATGGAGACAGCTCATACTCGTTTGGTAATGCATACTGCCATCATAAAGCTCGGCTGCATCAGGATATTTAATAATATTTCTCAGTTTGTCTTCATCAGAAAGAACAAAGTCATATACACCTAGGATGGCTTGAGGGTGAGTAAAGCTTGGGCTAATTTTCATTTGAAAGTGAACTAATCCTTTAAGAAATGTGTGGTTGTCCTAAAGTTAAAACAGTTTTTAGGATTTTTTTGTCAAGTTAGAATGTTTCTGTAAAACCCTTTTCCTATCCGTAGCTAAGATTATGCACTTAAATGTGATTCTGTAATAGTTTTGTTCTAAATGAGGTTCTGACTTAAATCGCCATGATTACCAAACAGATAAGATAGGATTCTAAGATTAAGATCTTTCTGTAATACAGAATCAGGAATTATGAATCTGTCTGCTCTTTTAATGTATCTGAACTCTTCATGTTCAATATATCAGCAGTGTCTCAGTACAGTTTACCAGATATAAATCTGAGTGTGAGAGTGTGTGTGTTGAGTGTGTTTTGTGTGTTTGTTGAGTGTGTAATTGTGTCTGAGTGAGAGAGTATGTGTGTGCATGTATACGTACATTTGCGCAGTCCTGCTGTAATCCTGATCTCTCCTCCATGATCCACACTAGAAAACACACAGTGTCACAGTTAATCAGTAAACAGTTACAATTTACAAGGAGGTGTAAGTGTGAGTAAGTTTGTGTGACTAAATTGTAGTTTTGCTTTCTTTCCAGTGATGGACGAGCCCTTTCTCTCTGCTCGATGGCGGTACTCTTCTGTGTGAGTTTTCAACACTTGGGGGTGCACGTGTGTTTGGTGTGGTTTTTTAGAGGTTAGGAGAGCTAGGTCCCCAGCCCTGGAGTAGAGGCAGAATTATGATTTTTATATTTGCATGTTATTTGATGGTTTTATTTATTGTTTTTTTTTTTTTTAAGTTTTTTGTACTTCATCTCTGTTTCATGACCTGAGCCGTAACCAAACCTGTGTGCCTTGGTGATTTTTGTAAAGAACGATAATCCTGTTAGACTAGCCCTGGGGTGGCGTAGTTGGTTGTCTTTTGAGGTATAGTTTCTCAAGTCTACCCTGTGGGGGTTGTTTATCTGCATGAGTAAATCTCTCCCTGGTTAAAGTTTTCAAAAATGTTCTTGCCGTGATTTCCTGGGAGTAACACTTTTGCTGTGTTCGAAATCGCCCCCTATACCCTCATTCATTATTCCCTACATTACTCCACTAATATAGTCTACTGAAGAAGTAAATGAAAATGAGTGAGTGAATTTGGACACTGAGTGAAATAAATAAATAAACAAGACATGACAAGACAGAGTGCCCAGGAAGGGCTGCTGCTTTTGCATAGTATGTGCTTGCTGTTTAACATTTTAGCAAACTGGCAGTCCCAATAGTAAGATGAAAAGATTTATCTTGAACTCAGTCATGGAAACCAGCATAAATCATAATTAAACAATTAATAATCAATTAAAAAGGAATTTATACCTGTATGGATATCACTCTGTAGCCACATTGGATCATGTTTGGAAACGGTTTGGAAAATGTATGCAGGCGCCATCTTCATGCGAGACACGAGAATTCACTCAACACACGACTCTCACAGTGCATTATGAGTATTTTTTAGCCGTTGAGTGTACATCAGTTGTAAACTCATTATTGCGGTGCATTGTGGGATTGAATGAGTGCACTCAGTAACGTCCACTATGGTTTCGGACACAACTACAAATAGTGCCCTATTTAAAGGTATAGGGGGCGATTTCAGATAGCCTTTGCCACACATACACTAGATGACATCATCAGCTCTTCAGCTCTTCGTTAATTCTAACCTATGCTGGAACTTTGCATGGCTAATGAGCTGTCATTCCGGATTCAAACGGAAATTACCAAATCTGCTGCAAACAGGTAAGCTGAGGTAATTTCTGAGTTTTAAAATTTGTGAAAATTATTTATTGGAACGTGAATTAATTAATTGGAATTAAATTACAGCCATTTTATTGGTTAATCTGATTATGAGTGTATTACTTTCTGCTGAACTAGCCATTTCAGACAGTCTGATTTTTTAGGTTGACATGGGCATTTTTTGGGCAAGTGTATTCATGTAGAGGTTTTCATAGGCCAATGTGAATAAATCTAGATTTAAATTCAAAGATTCAAGATAGTCTATGCATGACCTTATGTTTTATTCTCATCCAAAATGAGGCGATGTGAGCATTATGGAACACCAAACACTCATTCATTTTTCCATTGCATGTTCTTTTATATGAAAATAAACAATGAACAACACACCCAAAGTACTTGTTATTTATTTCCATTCGAAATATGTGTGTATCAATCATTTTTACTTAAATTACAAACATGACATCAATCACATAACCCAGAGAGATCGCAATGTCAGACACTTTGGGAATATTCACACGTAACTTATACACATAAAACGTCTCGGGTTACGTCTGTAACCCTGGTTCCCTGAATAGGGAATGAGATGCTGCGTCAAGATGCGGTGGGAATGCCTCTGCATAATTGTGTCGTGAAGCACAGACTGACGAATAGGAATCTCGCTAGAGAGGCCAATCTACGTCGAGTGTAACTAAAACGAGCCAATGCACATTGGCACGCAATCATATGCAGCAGCTGCTCGCCTCGCAGCGCAGGTATATAATGAGCAGCAGGTGCGTTGCATCTTCAGGTTTTCGCTGAGGAGCCGAACCGGATAGGCGGCAGCATCAGCGGGGAACAGGGACTGTGGCGACGGGACATATGTCTCCGTTCCCTCCTTCAGGGAATGAGGGTTACCTTTGTAACCGAGACGTTCCCATTCAGTCGGTCACGTTCGACGTACGTCGGACAGACCGACGAATAGGAATCCCTACCAAAGCCCCACAGGAGCTGCCCCCTTCCAGCGCTCTGTTGTAAGCCACCTGAACCCCCTTGCCTAAGGATGGTGGGACAGGGCTAACACAGAGAGTGTCGATCACTGCTGTTCCTCAAAATCCATTCAGTGAGACTATTGGATAACGCTGGGAAAGCGTACCCTTTCGCTGGGAAAGGAACGCTGCGGAACCACATCCTTCCCCGAAGGAGTTATGTGGAGAAGTACATATGGACTAACCCCGTAGGGTCTTCTCAAGGATACAACGGAGTATAGGCCTGGCGCCAGACGCTCCGCCACGTCAGCTGCCGAAGGGAGTTTGGAGGACTCAACAGGGTCTGCCTTGTAGGGACTCTCTGGAGAAAAAGCGCATGTAAGCACAGCAAGCCGACACTAAGCCGGGGCCTCTCGGTGCCTCTGACCTGAGGTGAGAACACGGGAGGAGACCGGCTTGACACGAAGGCTATAGAATCTAGCGAACGTATTAGGTGTCACCCAGCCCGCAGCTCTACAGATGTCTGTTAGCGAGGTGCCACGAGCCAGCGCCCAGGAGGATGCGACACCTCTTGTGGAGTAAGCATACAACCTGAGCGGGCAGGGCACGCCTTGAGCTTGGTAAGCCAAGGCGATGGCGTCCACTATCCAGTGGGCCATCCTCTGCTTGGAGACAGCCTTTCCCTTCTGCTGGCCTCTGTAACAGACAAAGAGCTGGTCTGAGGTCCTGAACCTTTGGGTTCTGTCAATGTACAGTCGCAAAGCGCGAACTGGATAGAGGAAAGCCAGGGCTGGGTCTGCCTCCTCTGGGGGCAGCGCTTGCAGGCTCACTACCTGGTTCCTGAAGGGAGTGGTAGGAACCTTGGGCACATAGCCAGGCCGGGGTCTCAGTACCACGTGGCTGTCACCCGGCCCGAACTCAAGGCATGATTCGTCGACCGAAAATGCCTGCAGGTCCCCTACCCTCTTGATGGAGACCAATGCAACCAGCAGCAAAGTCTTCATAGACAGAATCTTTAAGTCTGCTGGCTGCAAGGGCTCAAAGGGAGCATTCTGGAGTGCTCTTAGCACCAGAGCAAGGTCCCAAGAGGGTATGGAGGGGGGTTGAGGAGGATTTAACCGTCTCACCCCCCTAAGGAACCTGACGACCAGGTCGTGCTTACCAACATATTTGCCATCTATGTGGTCGTGGTATGTGGAAATAGCAGCGGCATGAACCTTAAGGGTGGAGGGGGACAGCCTACGCTCCAACCCTTGCTGCAAGAATGAAAGCACGACTCTGACCGAGCATCTTCGGGGGTCTTCCCGGCAAGAAGAGCACCACTCGATGAACAGGCTCCACTTCAAGGCGTAAGCACGTCTCGTAGACGGTGCACGTGCCGAAGTGATGGTGTTAAGTACCTCGGGGGGCAAGTCACCTAGAACCTTCGCGTCCCGTCCAGGGACCAGACATGGAGTTTCAGAGGTCTGGACACGGGTGCCAGAGAGTGCCCCGTCTCTGAGAAAGAAGGTCCTTCTTCAGAGGAATGGGCCAGGGAGGGGCTGTCGCGAGGAATGAGAGTTCTGGGAACTAGGTCCAGTTGGGCCAATAGGGCGCAACTAACAGGACCTGCTCCTTGTCCTCCCTGACTTTGCACAGGGTCTGTGCAAGTGGGCTCACTGGGGGAAACGCATATTTGCGAAGGCCCCGGGGCCAGCTGTGTGCCAGTGCATCTGTCCTGAGTGTTCCCTCAGTCAGGGAATAAAACAACTGGCAGTGGGAGGTTTCTGGTGAGGCAAACAGGTCTACCTAAGCCTCTCCAAGCTCTCTCCAGATCAGCTGGACCACCTGGGGGTGGAGTCGCCACTCTCTCTGCAGCGCAGCTCGTGAGAGCTCGTCGGTCGCACGGTTGAGCACACCGGGGACGTGAATGGCGCGAAGCGACCTCAGATGCTTCTGACTCCAGAGAAGGAGATGGCGGGCGAGTTGTGACATGCGACAGGAGCGCAGACCACCTTGACGATTGATGTACACAACGGTCGCAGTATTGTCCGTACGGACCAGTACATGCTTGCCCCATACCGGCCCTTTGAGGCGGCTCAGGGCAAGGTGTACTGCTAGCAACTTGAGGCAGTTGATGTGCCAATGCAGTTGGGGGCCCGTCCACACCCCTGAAACTGCATGCCCATTGTACGTGGCTCCCCAGCCGATGGCAGAGGCATCTGTGAATACCACAGCATGCCAGGACACCTGCTCTAGGGGCACTCCAGCCTGAAGAAACAAGGGGTCCAACCACGGGCTGAAGGCTTGGCGGCATTCCGGAGTGACTGCCACCCGGAAAGTGCCGTATTGCCACGCCCATCTCGGGACTCGGCCGTGAAGCCAGTGTTGAAGCGGTCTCATATGAAGCAAACCGAGTGGGGTTACTGCCGCTACGGCCGCCATATGCCCCAGGAGCCTCGGAAAAAATTTCCACATTTGAACGTATTCAAGCAGTTCAACACCGACTGAGCACGTTCCTCAGTGAGGCATGCTGTCTGTTCGACCGAATCCAACTCCACACCGAGAAAAGAGATCCTCTGCACAGGGTAGAGTTTGCTCTTTTCCCAGTTGACCTGAAGGCCCAACTGGCTGAGGTGTCTGAGCACCAAATCCCTGTGTTCGCACAACTGATCCTGCGACTGAGCTAGAATAAGCCAGTCGTCGAGATAGTTGAGGATGCGAACACTCTGTTCTCTCATGGGAACAAGGGCTCCCTCCACGACTTTCGTGAAGACGCGGGGAGACAGGGCCAGCCCGAAGGGTAGGACCTTGTACTGATATGCTCGACCCTCGAACGCAAAGCGCAGGAACGGCCTGTGTCGAGGTAAAATCGAAACATGAAAGTACGTTTCCTTCAGGTTGATCGCTGCAAACCAATCTCGGGGGCGGATGCACTCGAAAATGCGTTTCTACATGAGCATTTTGAACGGTAGCTTGTGGAGGTTCAGATTCAAAACTCGCAGGTCCAAGATTGGTCGTAACCCACCGCTTTTCTTGGGTACAATGAGGTAGGGACTATAGGACCCTGACCTCATATCGGCTGGAGGGACCGGCTCTATCGCGTCCTTCACCAGTAGGACCGCGATCTCCGCACGCAAGACATGGGCATCGACAGCCTTCACTGCAGTGAGGTGGACGCCCCTGAACTTGGGGGGACGCCGGGCGAACTGAATCGCATAGCCGAGCCCGATGGTCCGAATGAGCCAGCGAGACGGACTGGGGAGCACTAACCAGGCTCGCAGAGACCGTACGGCGAGCAGCTGCTGCATATGATTGCATGCCAATGTGCATTGGCTCGTTTTAGTTACACTCAAAGTAGATTGGCCTCTCTAGCGAGATTCCTATTCGTCGGTCTGTCTGACGTACGTCGAACGTGACCGACGAATGGGAACCAGGGTTACAGACGTAATGCAAGACGTACCCTTTCATGGGAACTCGAGCTGCGTTGAGACGTGGTGGGAACACATTAACCTCTACGCCATAGTTCCAAATGCCTGTGTGTATCAGGACGAAAGTACAGAAGAGCCCGGAGTCTAGATCCAGGTTATAAAACCTGACGAAGGTGTGAGGTGAAGACCACCCTGCTGCATTGCAAATATCTTGTAGGGAAACTCCAGAAATCAAAGCTTTAGAAGCAGCCATACTCCTAGTTGAATGAGCCCGGACAGCTAGAGGTGAAGGATGTCTGGTAGACTCATAAGCGAGTGAGAGAGCCTCAACAACCTACTTGCTCATTTTCTGCTAAGATGCAGGACTCCCTCTCCTGGGTGACCCGAAGCAAACAAACAATTGATCTGTTTTATGCCACAGGGCAGCTCTGTGGATATAAGCATCTAATGAGATTACGTTTTTATTGATCCGTGAAGGGTGGAGGACAGAAGGCAAGCAGCATGATAAATCCTACATTATTAGCAGGAACTAAAGGCATGTAACCCGGCCTTGGGTGAATAAAGGCTTTTACTATGCCTGGTGCAAATTCCAGACATGACGGAGAAACCGACAGGGCCTGTAAGTCTCCAATTCTCTTAAGAGATGAAATGGCCAACAGAAAAATTGTTTTAAAAGTGAGGAACTTTTCTAGGACTTCCTCCAAAGGTTCGAATAGTGCCAGGGTAATACCCTCCAATACAATGGCTAAATCCCAGGCCGGTGTTCTGGTGCGCTGAACAGGCCTCAGCCTCAAAGTGCCACGAAGAAATGTATGACCAACGGATTCCTCCTCAAATAAGTTCCATCAATAGGTGCATGATAAGCAGAAACAGCTGCTGCATACACTTTAGGTTGGAAAGAGATAATCCAGTGGAGAAACAAGTCTGAAGAAACTCTAATACTGAACCCAAAGTGCAGTTAACTGGGTCTAGATGACATTCTTTACACCAGGAAGAAAAAAAAGCCTCCACTTAATGGCACACAATCTCCAGCTCTGGACTGGAGAATGGTTTCTACCACCTCGGTGGAGAGACCGGAATCTACGAGTCCACTCAGGTGCAAGGCCCATAGCTTCCACAACTCTGGAAGAGGGTGCAATAACAAGCTTCCTGCTTATGACAGGAGATCCTGTCTGAACGGACTGCTCATCTCAAACAAGCCTACTGTTAGCAGTTTGCAGTGTGCTTTGTAAAGCATCTGAAATCAACATCTAAGATAAGTGAACAATCTTTTACTCCATATCTCTGTGTATATTGTATGGTTTGCTTATTAATTCATAAATGAGCAATAATAACGGTTTAAGCTAAGTGTTATATTTAATAGTCTTGTGGAGTGATTTACTAAGCATATAAGCTGCAGCATTTACACAATCGTGTTTATGCTGCAGCAAATGGTCTCTTGTATGTAATTGTGAGGATATGCCATCTAAGCTATGGATTTGAGGATAGGTTCAAGTGAAATATGCATTCACACTTTCAACAGGGTTACCATGTTTACCTGGATAACTCTAATGATGCATTCATTATTTCCAAAGGCAATGTTTCATTAGCTATGCTTAGTGTTTGCGGTTGATTTAAGCTTAAGTGTCAGAGCACAGTCCTGTCTTTCCTGTTGTCTCAAAAACTTTTCACTTGTCAATGTTGCATCAAAGGATTTTTTTCAAGCTTTATCAGCTTGAAATGTATATCTATTGTTAAGGAGAACACAGATTTTAGAGCTAAGCCATTTGGCAAGGTAGCACAGGCACACATAGTCATAGGCCACTAGAGTTAAGCCATTTGGGTAAGGTAGCATAGGCACACATAGTCAAGGGCCACTAGAATTAAGCCATTCGGCAAAGTAGTGTTCACTCACTCACTCACTGGTAAATCTCTGTACCTTCTTGTGCACACAATGTAAAATATCCACAAATTCCAGGGTACAGTTAAATCTCTGTAAACGGCCACTCATGTCTAAATAAACCTCTACAAACCTAATAAACGCAACAGGACTGCAACATTCAACTGATCATTTACATTGAGAAAAAGTTTTTAATATTTTGAAAATACATGATACATGAAATTACTCTTTTCATGCAGTGTCTGCAGCAGCAGCAGCAGCGTAGCAGACCTATTCCACCAAGACCAAATACATTAACATTTCCATATCCATTACCATACCTCTTTGAAAGCTGTATAGTATAGAAACTGTAAATTATATTTTTTGCCTAATTTTATGATAAAAATTACCCCTTTTCATCAGGCAGTATCCGTAGTAAGAGTGTAAGTGAATGAAAGTGCAAGATGTACAGTGTGTGCGTCAATAAACAGATGTGATTAACCTGTGTATGAAGTTCAGAAAGAAAAAAAATTATGATGTAGACACATTATTCTGTCATTGTGTTAGCCATTTATTAGTGTTAAAGGGGTCATATCATGAAAATCTGACTTTTCCCATGTTTAAGAGCTATAATCGGGTCTCTGGTGCATCTACCAGCACATGTGAAAAAGGACAACTCAGTAACTTTATTTTGGTAAGCCTTTCTCTACAAGCATGTGAAAAATTGAGCCGTTCGGATTTCGTTCCCCTTGTGACGTAGGAAGGGGATGTTATTATAATACTGCCGCCCACTGAATCTGTGTGTTTACACCCACGGCGCCGCCATTGTTTTTGCATGCGACGAGTTTAGCTACAACCCAGATCAAACACACTTGAATGTCTTCAGGATTACTAAAGCTACGTGAAGGAAGGTATTTGTGTCAGAGCAAAAGGACAGGACAGCAGCACTCAAGAACGACCATCCCTGAGCTCGCGCTGTGTCTCAGCTATATAAACATTATCACTGATCTGTTAACGGCTATGATAGTAAACATATGAGTCTACATAAACTTCTGTCATCTGAGCCACTAAGGACAGTGGTGTAATTTTATTTATGAAGGGAATGTGTCCAGATAAATTCATATACCAGTAATGTTATTTGTAAGTTATTAACACTAGAATGCTACACACGAGGGTCAGTAAAACACAGGATTTGCACAGAAGTTGATTCTCAAAGATGGATCGATACCAACTGATCCAATTTCATATATTTATTTTGTGATGTTTGCAAATTGTTTTTCTGAATGTGTTTAGTTAACATGTTGCTGGTAATATATTGTTAAATGTGGTTAAAGTTACCATTGTTTCTTACTGTATTCACAGAGATCAGAGCCATGTCATTATTTTCATTTTTAAACCGAAAACCCTTGCAGTCTGTATAATTCATAAACGCATCTTCATTCTTGCTGAGTCTCTCCAACAGTATGTAGCTTTAGCCACGTTAGCCGTGCAGTACGCTATCAAACTCATTCAGAATCAAATTTTAACAAACATCCACAAAATACATGCCATACCTATGTTATATGCTGCATCAATAACAGTTTGTAATGATCCATTTTGCGAGTTAAGAGAGAGGAGAAAGCAAATAAAATGTTATTTTGTAGGAACATCATGGAAATGGTTTCTGATTTATATCCTATTGTTTGTTATGTTTATTAGTTTGGTCAGTGTCTTTGTGGGTTTTGGTTCTTTTGCTAATGTAGGCTATCAGCACCTTTGAAATAACTGAAATTATTTTGCAAAGTTGTAAGGAACTGTAATGTAGTCAAGACCTGCCTGGAACTGCTTTAGCTTTGTGTTTACTGGAAATAATTGCACACCTTAGAATGTTTGTCAGCCAATCACAATGAAGCATTCAACATCCCTGTAGTATAACTTGAGCTAAAACTCTGTAAATTCTCAATAAGATCTTTTTTAAGTGAATGAAAAAAATGAAATGTAACTTTTAATAAGTTAAGTTTGTAATGCTGTTTTTGTAGTTGTTTAATCAAAACTTGTTATGCTCTACATACTTGAGGTTATCCAGTCTGTAGTCTGGATGGTTGAGTTTATCAGTGAGCAGCTTGACTCCTGAATCTCCTGGGTGATTGTAGCTCAGATCCAGCTCTCTCAGGTGTGAGGGGTTTGAACTCATAGCTAAAGACACATAACCACAGCCTTCCTCTGTCACCATACAGCCAGACAATCTACAAAGACATACAGCAACAGTCCACAACATTAGTTTGGCAAACGTTACTACCACACACTGACCTGTGCAGTTTGTATTTGCAGCCGTTTCAAATTGTTATTTGAACATTTTTACCTTTTTCAGCCTGTCCTTAGATATTATTTATTAACTGTTTAAAAAACTAAAAAGTAACCGGCAGCAAGTTCAAGTAATTACTCTGATATATTTTCAATTCAAAACAATGAAACTTGAAGAAAAACATTTACATTTAAATAAGAAACATTAACAGTTATACAAATAAGAGTGAATGTGTGTATATTTTAAAATTAATTATATGCAGTTAGTCAAATGCATTACTTTACAATGAATTCTAGTTGTTAATAATTTCTTCGTTTCCCTTAAATATCTTTTATTTTAGCAGAAAACCTCTGGGAGCTAATGACAATAAAACACCAGTGATACACCTTAATGCTTTTTAATTGATGAGATTTATAAACAATTCTAATTATAAAATTGGTAAAATTTCTGGCACGTTGCATTCTCAGATCCATGTTATGAGTGGCCCGAACTCACTTGCAGGAGTTCATGTGAAGTAGCATTTACTGCAGTGGAATCAAACTCGGTTCTTTAAGGGCCACTGCTCTGCAGAGTTTAGCTCCACCCTAATTAAACACATCTGATCCAGCTGTCCAGAATCAAACCATGCATGAAATAGATGCATTTTACAGCTTGTTTAGTAACTGTTGAAAGCCATTTCACAATTTCAATCTTTATACAGTCCATTCCTGTCCCCCCTCCGAAGACAATATTTTTCTCAGGCTTATGTGGTCCACAGGGATCATACTTCTGTATAAATATGGGAAAACAGGAGAAACGATTTGGTCACAGATGGCGAGAGCACATAATTGTTTTGCTTTATACTTAGTACGGTTGTAACGGTATGAGATTTCCACGGATAACCGATGATAACCATCTTAGCAAATATCACGGTTTCACGGTATCACAGTATACAGTATTAAACAATCAATTATTATTTTTATCATCAGTTAAAATGACCAATAAATTAATGAAAGTCTTTGTTTTGTCTATTCAGATTTCAATAATCAAAAACAATCAAGTAAATTTAATAAATGATTATGGATTAGATGAACAACTTTTATTTAATAATTTATTAAAATTCAGAAATTCTGGTTTGACTTGATTCTTCTGGCTTTTATTATTTAATACAAATATATTATCAAAAATTATGGTAATAAACGGAACATACCTGCATCTGAACAGATGGTGTTCTCCTTTTGCATGTAGGCCTACTTTGCATCTGCATTTTTTTGCAAACTGGATATCTACACTCGAGGACAACCCCGCGTTTGTTTTTCTATATCCAAAGTATTCCCATACTGCAAATTGTAACTTATCTTTCAACGAGGTATAGAGATTAGAGATTGCAACTTCTGTCTCTGACATTGTCTGCTGTATCTGTGTGGGTGGAGCAAGTTAAGAGTGTAGTGAAGTGGAAAGTTGTCTATGCGCAAGTGAGATTGCTTTCAGTGTGCTTTCAGTACAATAACAGCCCCATTTGCTGTGTTATTGCACTTAAGTGCTGTGCTGTCCAACATTATTTTCGATTTCAGCCATTCACAGACTATTGGCTTTTAGTGTGCCAATTGTAAGGGCGTGTACAGCTGTTTTCACTCAAATGTTGAAAAGCAGTATATTATTTAGTGTGTGCGCTGCTGCTGGAAGCATTCGGCCTCCTCGCGTGAAGACCTGCGACTCTACCTGCACGACTCCACCGAGCAAGGACATTGATAAGGCACCTAAGAAACCTCTTTTTTCCTTTCCTGCTCCAACTTTCCCACTTCTTTTTCTCATCATGTGCTTTCAGTACATTCCTGTTGTTTTTAAACAATGCTCTACCTTCACACGCAGAAGGCAGCACAATACTGCTAATCTGTGTCCTATTTACTCCTCTAATGCACCTCTCTCTTTTTCTGTGGGTCTGTCAGTCAACAAAGCTGACTTAATTCTAGCAACTCAATCTACTCTCAATATCTTGGGCTTGACCGAGACCTGGATTCATCCAGAGGACTCAGCAAACCCTGCTGCTCTCTCTAACTCTAGGAGGGGTAGGGGTACAGGTCTTCTCATTTCTAACATCTCATTTCTTTCAATTTCATGCTATTACAGTTACAACTTCTGTTAAGATCCAGTAGTATAGTAGTAATTTATTGATGGAGCTTCTCGCCTTCCCTGCCAGTCTGACTCTACAGCACGATTTTACCATCAAGATCGATCAGAAATCTTTGGTTAGTGTTGGAAAAATACAAAATAAGGAAAATCAGACTTTTCCAAACTGAGCATGCAACACAGCTTCTCGTCCAGGCCCTGGTTATTTCTAGGCTTGATTACTGCAATGCTCTTCTGGCTGGACTTCCATCATGTGCAATCAAACCTTTACAAATGATTCAGAACGCTGCAGCACATCTCGTCTTCAAGGAACCAAAAAGGGCCCATGTCTCACTTCTCTTCATCTCTCTGCACTGGCTACCACTTACTGCTCGCATCAAGGCATTAGCACTTTCTTACAGATCTACCACAGGCTCAGCACCCTCCTACTTCCACTCACTCCTTTGAGTCTACATTCCTACTAGAAGCCTATGATCTCTAAATGAGCGATAGCTGGTGGTACCATCACAGAGATGCACAAAATCACTCTCCAGGACATTTTCGTTCACTGTTCCTTGCTGGTGGAATGATCTCAGTGGAATGTCAATATTCAAAAGACAGCTGAAAACTCCTCTCTTCCATGAGCACTGAATCTCATCTTAAAAAAATTCTACGTCTTTTTTCCCCTTTTTCTTTCTTTTCTTCTCTCCCTACTCTAGCTTATGCTACTCTAAGAAATGTCTAAAACTTTGTATTTTGAGCACTTTTTGCACAATGAATCGCTTTGCTGCTTTATTCCTCATTTGTAAGTCGCTTTGCATAAAAACGTCTGCAAAATGAGTATGTGTGAATGTAAATATCACATTTTTGCAAATGTTTTTTTTGTCTCTTGTTCTGGCATTCCATTGAGAACAGATGTCACATTCTGTGACAAAATCTTTTATTGCGATAGCATTATTATATACTTTACTAAACTAAATTAAACTAAAAACTAATTGCAAGTTCACATTTACAATTGGTTAAGTCTGACTCCATTTATAGCATAGTTAATTATTTTAAAACAATTTACCTCAGTAATTCCAGCTGACAGTTTGGACTCTTCAGTCCATCAGAAAGAAGCTTCACTCCAGAATCCTGCAGGTCATTGTTACTCAGGTCCAGCTCTCTCAGGATAGAGTTTGAGGATTGTAAAACTGAAGACAAACTCTCACAACACTGAGCAGTGAGGTTACATGTGGTAAATCTGAAGAAGAAAAACAATGTAATTCAGGTATCCCCAACCACATTCCTGGAGCCCCCTCCCCAACCGCATTCCTGGAGCCCCCCCCCCCCGCACGTTTTGCAATTCTCCGTAATCATTAGTTCAGTTCTCCTCCTGCTCATTGGGGGCGGGGGAACATGGTTGGAACCCCTGATGTAATTACATACTGAATAAATCAGTAATAAATTAGCAGTGTGATTTCTTTTTATTAACTCATTGGGAAAAAAAATAATGCAAACCTCAGTATCTCTAGCTGACAGTTTGTACTCTTCAGTCCATCAGAAAAAAGCTTCACCCCTGAATCCTGCAGGTCATTGTTACTCAGGTCCAGCTCTCTCAGGACAGAGTTTGAGGATTGTAAAACTGAAGACAAACTTTCACAGGACTGAGCAGTGAGTTTACAGCACTGTAGCCTATGTAGAGAACAAAACAAGCAAACAGCAATGCTTATCAGGTAGTTTTTATAATTTGAAGCTTGAAAAACCTTTGACTGTAGTGATGTAAGCAAAGCCAAAAACAATGTTCTCTTCATTAAAAATCAAACCAGTATTTATAATATCACACATTACGTTTATGAATTAATTTTTTTGAACAGTCTAGGCCAACAAGTCACCCAATTACAAAAGACTAACACTGTATATCAGGGATGGGCAACTGGCGGCCTGCTGCTTCCAGTCCGCAATGTCTTTAAATAAGGCACACCGAACCACTCGGATGATCAATTTTAAAGCATTTGAAAAGTACTGTATTGTTCTGAATAAAGAATTTTTTTCTTGGAAATCTGAAAAAATGGGATTGTCTCATATTCATGGTCTAGACTTTTACATGTCAATAATACAGCCACAAGAATAAGGAGTGCCAAATACGTGTAAAACGAGCATTTCCCCGAGGACTGAGAAATGCAGCAGAGTCATCATACGGTGTCAGAGTGTAATGTTAGAAGATGGCCAGTCAAAAAAGACTAACAATCAAAGAAAAGCTTACTGGGGCCGCTTTGAAGAAACTGACAGGCAAGTGTATCAGTAAGTAGCCGAAAAAAAGAAATGAGAGGCTGCCCATACCCAGAGCCATCATCTCTCTGAAGGCACTGGATATCACCTCTAGCTGAAATCACCCACCAACGAGGCCCATCATTTCTTTTTTCCAACTATGTACTGATGCACTTGCCTGTCAATATCCTCAAAGAGGCTGCTTTTAGGACTGCAGTAAGATTTCTTGGACTGTTGCGATGTAGAATGATGCAGAGTAATGGATTAGCGAGTGCCCTCCGACTTAAGCGAGAAACTGCTGTCTTTTCAATGCTGCGTGGTCAGACTTAGGAAAAAACATTTATATCATCACTGGATCAGATAGGTAATGCAGATCAAACACCTGTTTTTGTTTTTTTGACATGCCGGCATCTGTCACTGTACAAAAAATGTTGAGAAATCCATCATTGTGAAATCTATTAAATAAGAACATAAGGTTATTTTTATAGTAGCTATGCTATAAAGTGTTTATTCTGAATGTGATATTTGGTAGATTTTACCAGTATGTTTCATACTTTAAATACAAAAATTAATTTAAAAATGAAAAATATGCAATATGAAAATTATCTTCAAATAAAGAATTTTAAAAGACAAGATTTGGTCTTCTAAAAGCCTTTTTCCAAAAGGTACATCTTGAAAAGCTGGGGTCGTCTTATATTTGGAACAATATGGTAAGTAATGGAAAGACTGCGTTCAGATTATGAGGTTAATGCTAAACCAAAAAAGGAGAGGTCGCTATTTCCAGCCGATCACCATTTTAATTACAGTGAAGTGTGTGCACGCTGTATGTGAAAGTTTACTAAAATTAGCAAAAATAACTGAAAAATGAACCATGAAAATCGTGTTTTCCTGTCAAGATGGTAAACGGATTATGTTTTTACCAAGTTCAAGGGGTCACCCATTTGTTTGGAAATGAAATCTGTAATGAAAGATTTTAATGTAAATTGCCATTACACAACTGCACTGCTCACAAAAGCCACTTTTCCACCGTTGAGCTGAACAGTTCTAAGAACGGTAAGGAACAGTTCCAGTTGTATTTCCACTTGAGCCTGGTACGTTACTGCACAATTACAAACCACTTTTGGCCTGGAATTAGTTAACCATGCTGCTAGAATGCATGTAGTGATGTCGCCACTCAGGATCTGTCACGTGTCAGTTGCCTGGCTGCCAGTTTCTCTGTAGCTTGCTAAACATGCTTTTTGAGCAACGTGAACACAAATTAATAATGCAATTAAAAGAAGTATCTGATCATCCTCCATAACGTAGTCACTATTTATATTAAATATCATGTGTAAACTCTTATGTTACTAAGACAACAACTGACTCATTTGTATTACATTCTAAACAGCACTGTTGAAGTTGCCCAATCCCGCTGTACATAAAAGAATGTAAAGGAGACTCTTACAGTGCTCTTCTGGTGTTTTTGATTACTGGCAGCAGTCTCATCAGTGCTTTATCAGATCTTCTGTATTTCTGCAGTTCAAACGTCTGTTGAGTCTCTTCTGACATGAGGAGTACAAACACCAGACCAGACCATTGAGCAGAGGAGAGATTCTTTGCTGAAAGCTTTCCTGAGTTCAGATTCTTTTGGATTTCCTCTACAAAGTCATCTTTCAGTTCACTTAGACAGTGAAAGAGATTGATGGTCCTCTCTACTGATTTCTCCTTTTCTATTTTCTTTTTGATGTAGTCAACGGTGTCTTTAACATTCTCTGTTTTGAGTTCCAGTCCTGGCAGTAGTTCTTTCAGGTCACTCTGATTGGACTCCAGTGAGAGACCCAGGAGGAACCGGAGGAAAAGGTCCAGGTGTCCATTCTTGCTTTGTAAAGCCTTGTTGACTGCAGCCTTATGAAGCTGAAACAGTGGCTTTTCGGACAGTTTCCATGTCAGTTTTTCTCTCCAGGATTGATGAAATAGGTCAGTTTTCTCATCTTTGCCCATCAAAAACACATAGAGAGCAGCAAGGAATTCCTGTATGCTGAGATGTACGAAGCTGTAAATGTTTCTTGCCTTTTCTTCCTGAAACATTTGAGTGCATAACCCAGAGTACACTGACCCTTCGCTGACATCTAATCCACATTCCTCAAGATCTTCTTTGTAGAAAATCAGGTTTCCTTTCTCCAACTGTTGAAAGGCCAGTTTTCCAAGCTTCAGAATAATCTCATCAAAAGACCTTGCATTGGCTTTAGGTTCAGGGTCATCATGGTATTTTTTTTCCATCTGTTGCTGCTGAGAAATTAAGAAACTTGTGTACATCCCTGTGAGAGTTGTGGGAGTTTTGTCATTGCTCTCTTGAGCAAGGAGAGGCTGAAGAACAGTAAGAGAGATCCAGCAGAAGACAGGGATATGGCACATGATGTACAGGCTCCTGAATTTCCTGATGTGACGGATAATGTTTTCAGAAACCTCAGGACTGCTGTTATTTTTGAAGTATTGCTCTTTCTGCTCATCGTTAAATCCTCTCACCTCTGTCACCTGATCAATGTAGTCTCGGGGTATCAGACTGGCTGCTGCTGGTCTGGATGTGATCCAGATGAGAGCAGAGGGAACCAGATGTGTCTTGATAAGGTTTGTTATTATCTTACTCACTGTTGTTTTTTCGTTTACATTTGTAAATCTGTCATCATCTTTAAAGATCAACGGAAAACAACATTCATCCAGCCCATCAAAGATGAACATAACTTTACCATCACCTTCAGGAAGAGAGGGCAGTTCTTCAGGACTACTAAAAAAGTATTTGTTAAGCAGTCCCATGAGACTGTACTCTTCTTTAATCAAATTCAATCTACGGAATGGAAGTGGAAATATGAAGACTATATCCTGATTTTCTTTTCCTTCAGCCCAGTCAAGGATGAATTTATTGACAGAGACAGTTTTTCCTACTCCTGCGATCCCCATTGTCAGCACTTTTCTGTTTTGTCGATCTGTGTCACACTGGACTTTAAACATGTCATTACACTCAATTGGCTTCTCCTCGGCAGTCAATCGGTTGTGGTTTGATTCAATCTGCATCACCTCATGGTCGTTCACTCTTCCCCCAGTCTCATTCTCCACCACATATAAATTAGTGTAGATATCATTCAGGTATTTTTGATGACCCGTCTGTGAATTACCAACCAATATCCGCTTATATTCCTGTTTTAATTTGTTCTTCACTCTGAGGCTGGTCTCTGTGTAATCATGAAGAGTAACTTGACCTTTAAGAAAGGGGGAAAAAGACAGCAAAGACTAAGTGATTGTGTTTTTCATAAATTCATGCATCTACTGTATTCAAATTAGTGTTACACATCTTACACTGATTATAGTGAAGTTGACAACATATAAGGTGATGAAAATGCCTTGACCAATGCTGACTGGAATGCAATTGGTTTCAATTTTACAGTTTCTGAATAAATTTATTTTTATAATTCCTTCCAGAGCATTTATACACCTATTTTGTGTTTGCAAACAACGATGATTTTTTTTTTTTTTTTTTTTTGGCGGAGCCTACCTGGTGGCAGAAAATGAAATAATAATAAAAGAATAAAAAAGTTAATTTCAAGTTTACATCTCACAATTCTTAGAAGACAAAAACAGAATTGTTAGACATATTTGTTATTCTGTCTTTTTTTCTCAGAATTGTGAGTTCATATCCTGCAATTCTGTTAATATGTTTACATGCCGGGCGAAATTGGGGTAAGTAGCAAAAAATCTAGCTGTGTCGATCGGTTTATGACTTTAAATGGATAGTGAAAGTGAAAGCCAAACTTTTGGCATCTGTTGTTGCATTTAAAGGTGCATTCTCTCAGAGATGATGAGATGAATCTACCTCAGTGCTGATAACAGTATTATATATCTTAGTTTTCTGGCTTTATATTTCTCTTATAGGCTATTTCTCGCTGACCATACATTAATGACAGTGAAAAATTAGAAGAATCAATATTTCTTGTTAAACTATGTTTTTTAAGGCGTCGTTTGCAGCTGCTTTTGATTTTCACAGCTGACTGATTTGCCTTGTTCGGATCTTAAAGACTGTTAGCTGTTAATAACTGTTGTTATTAGTGTTATCAGGGTCATTAAATGTTTTGTGAATATACTATGGAAACAAAAAATGCTGGCGAACAGCAATGCCGTTTTCATCTTGGCTTAAAAAACTAAGAATGATGCGTCTCTTTTATAACAAGCTTTGATGTGGAATGTAGTTTTGTAGTAGGCTGTTTTAAAAACATTTTCATTGAAGAGTCTTCAATCCTCATATGCACGTGTCAGTGTCACAAGTGTGGTTATGTCGTTATAAAATTAGGCAAGGCAAATTAATTGTAAAGTGGATTTAATAATAATAATAGTAATAATAATAACAGCCCTATAATAGTAGTAATAATAATAATAAAATTAATATAGATTAATGGGAAAACGACCCATTATCGTCTTGATATCGTCAAAGGCATCAGCCCTTGGCAATATGTCTGACTATCGTCGAAACACGATACTATCGTCTATTGGCACAACCCTAGTCACTATTGGACTCAGATCAATTTAAAGCCCATGCTAACCAAAGTTATTAAAAGATTTTTGATCAAACCATTGACATCTAGCACACCAAACAAGACATGAGACTGTATTAGGGTTAAAGTTTGGGGTTATTGCAATGACCCTTCTTGCGATGACCCTTCTTATGCTTGCAGAATTTCCGGGTTTAAGATCCTTGTACACCATTTAACTATTTGTAAAATCATGACTAGACACTCTGTTTTATTAAATGTACTTGTATAAGATCTGCTGCTGTTCTTCTTGGCCCTGTAATTGTTACTTGCTGTTATATTTTCCTTGTTACCATGTACAGGCAGTGATTGTTATTTACCCCATATCACTTTTGAATAAGCTCCAACAGTGGCAGATGTCTTTATATTGCCTTCAGCTTGACCTGCGTGAGAGAGAGAGAGAGAGAGAGAGAGAGAGAGAGAAAGAGGAAACAAAAATCACACAAACACATCAGCAGAGCAAAGTTTAAGTCAAACCATCTCATTGGTAATTAGTCATTCACATTACAGTCACAGTGAATGAAACGGTACCTTGCTTGTGATTGTTCTCCAGCTGCTCAGCCAGATTATTCTGGTTCATCTTCCTCAGGATCTTCACTGTGATCTTCACAGCTTCTTCTGGTCCAAAACGTGCAACCATCTTATCCACTGTTTTTAACCTATCTGCATTCTCCATTTCAGAATTTGATATGCGCTCATGTTTCTTTAAGTACCACTGAAACTGACTTAGTTCAGCTTCTATCAGGTCCATCAGTGAGTTCAGAAGCAGCTCTTCAACAGATGCCATTGTTCTTCACAGATTAACAGCTGCAGGACAAAAAGAAAAAGTAGTAGTTTCTCTCTTAACATGTGGACCTAAGCATTGAAATGTTATTTGGGCTATGAAATGAAGCTGTGATCAAATCAGGACTCCCAGAGGAACCTCATCCAAACTCATCTGTTAAAGGGGTCCTATAATGCCCCTTTTGCATGATATCTATCTGAAACATGCTACCAATAAGTACCCTAGCAATCACCTGAGTACCCTATAAAATATATAGTTAAGAGACAGACGGACAGACAACACTGAAATACACTGTCTGATTTTAATAGACAAACACTTAAGAATCTATGAATGGATTATTATTACAGTGATTATTATGTTTCTAGAATGTTATATGTTTGGCAACGGTTCTTTTAACCCTTAAAGATGGAGTGTGTAGCTTTTCATTTCTTAAACGTCACAGCCATATTCCAGGATGACAATGTCAAGATTCACCAGGGTTAAAATTGTGAAAGAATGGTTCAGAGAGCAAGAAGAATCATTTTCACACATGAATTGGCACCTCTGAGTCCTCATTGAAAGAAGAACCTCATTGAAAGACTTTGCGATGTACTGGAGTAGACTTTACAGAGTGCTCACCTCTTGCATTGTCAATACAAGATCTTGACCAAAAATTGATGCACCTCTTGATGGAAATAACATCACAACATTTATTTCCATCAAGAGGTGCATAATTTTTTTGGTCAAGATCTTGTAATGACAATGCAAGAGGTGAGCACTCTGTAAAGTATCCTCCTGCACATCCCAAAAACTTAGAATGAGGTTAAGGTCAGTGCCAATTCGTGTGAAATGTGTGAAAATGATTCTTCATGCTCCCTCCCAACAATTCTTTCACAATTTGAGCCTGATGTATCTTGACATTGTCATCCTGGAATATGGCTATGTTACATCATAATACATGGTTGTTTAAGAAATGAAAAGCTACACACTCCATCTTTTAGGGTTAAAAGAAACAAACATTTAATATGCTAGAAAAATAATAATCACTGTAATAATGATCCATCCACAGACTCTTAATTTTCTGCCTATTAAAATCCAAACTTTTTTTTTTTTTTGGCCAGGCAGTGTATATAGGTAAGAGAGAGGCAGGCAGACAGACAACACTGAAATATATAATTAAGAAACAGAAAGACAGACAGAGAGACAACATTGAAATATATAGTTACGATAATGACGGTAATAACAATTGCTGCATTTATTTAATGATCTTTGTTGCATACGTTTTAATGATGAAAACATTCCAGGATTATTCTCCTTATAGTAGACTTCAATGGCCTCCAAATGGTTGAAGGTCAAAATTACAGTTTCAGTGCAGCTTCAAAGGGCTTTAAACGATACCAGATGAGAAATAAGGGTCTTATCTAGAGAAACGATTGGTCATTTTCTAAAAAAATACAACTGTATATGCTTTATAAACACACATGATCGCCTCACACATGCTTCCACCAAAACCGCACTTTTGTATTCTTCAAAAAGGTTACGCTGTATGTCCTACGCCTTCCCTATTCAACTTACGGAATGAACGCAGCGCCAGTTCCAATTTTTCTGTTAGTAGAATAAGGAAGGCGACTTTTTATAGAGGCACTATAGAGAGCATTTTGACCAGCAGCCTCTCGGTCTGGTATAATAGCTGCATGGCTGCAGACCAGAAGTCCCTCCAGAGAGTGGTGAGGACAGCAGAGAAAATCATCAGGATGTCTCTCCAATCTATACAGGCACTACATCACTCATGCTACTTTAACAGAGCCACCAAAACAATCAGTGACTCCACCTACCCCACTTGGACTCTTTTCTCTTCTACCTACTGGGAAACGCTACCGTAATGTTAGACTGGTGAAACTGGAAGAACCGGAAGAGAGGGTGACTCTAGTCAACATCTGAACACTTTCTCAGGAAGTTAACATGCACATCCAAGACAACACACCCCACTGGGTGAAGACAGAAGAGTCACATTTCACTTTTGTTTTCAACATCTGTTTCCTTACTCACTATCCCTCTCTTTGCCCCTTCTCATCTCCTAAACTCAGGACACTCCAAAACTCACCAAAAATCAAATGTCTCAATCAAGATGAACATGATAATTCATGTTTGGTAACATTTAAAATGTCTCAGTGCAACTGGTATAATGGTCTTACTCCACAGAAGTAAACCAAAAGGTAATAAGGGCTTTAAAAGTTTAGACATACTTTGCTTACTGTGGTGGGTGTGCCCTTTTTCCAGGGTACTTCATTCAAACTACCTGTGCAGAGTGCAGAGAAAAGTGCTCTATAAATGAAACAGATTATTAGTTATTATTATTATTAGTAGTAGTAGTAACTAATATTTATCCAAATTAATCAATATTGAATCAAGATCGGAATCAACACACAAGCTTATGAATTGAAATTGTGAAATTTGTGTCAAGCAATAATAAAACTGTAGCCTGGCATTCATTGTACAATGTAAACATTGTAACATGTTGTCTCTAAACTTAATGAAATTCTATTTAATTACCAAATATTTTGGCAATCCCAATACACTTATTGTGATGAGGGTTTTTTTTTTTTACAAAGAATAATTTAACTGATAGCATTATTTATTTTATATTTTTTCAAGATTTCTATACATATCGCGGTATATTTTTGATCAGGAATTCTTTTGCCCATGACAATTGTGTACTGAAAAATCTGATATCTTGACAGCCCTAATCTAAATGAGTTGAAGTAAAGTTTGTGAGATGAATGTGGCTAATTATGAAGAGAGAACATAGATTCAGAGACATGAGGCATCAAAACGCTATGTTGTTTAAATCTGCAAAGCAAATTAAGCAATCAAAGACCATTATAAAGAATGTGTCAATGCTGTTTGTTAAATCTAGATCAATGTAAATGGATACATGACACTTTTAAATCTATATATGTCAGTATTTTATGAAGTTGTATTTACTAACCATGAATAATGATGATGTGGATGTTTCTTGTTCCTCCACTGAACTTGAAGTTGTTTTGAAACCATTCAATCCTGCATTTTCATAAAGGACTGTGGAGGGAGAAGTTTTCTTCAGAACTTAAACCGGTTATACCAGGACTTTTGGGAAAAATAGAACCAGTTTTTCATAGGGACTCTTGATGTCACGATCGCAGTTCTGTCTTTTTGTTTTGTATGGATTCTTGCACTTCACACCGGACTACATTTCCCATCATTCATTGCACTGATTACGTACACGGCTGTAGCGAATTACACACCCTACATAAGCCATGGACTTCCTCTCTCTCACTGCCAAGTATTTTTTTTTAGCGTTTATGCTGTTTAGCGTTGCTGCTTTACGGAGCCAGTTCCCAGTCCTTGTCTGAGTTTTTAGTTCTTATCAAAGTTCTAGTCCCATCTTGTTTTCTGATTGCCTGTTTCCTGATTACCTGCCTGTCTTAGACTTCTCTCTTGCCTTGCCCTTTGGACTCTGTTTGCACCGCTCTTGGACTATTGCCTGTTTTCCCTGGATTATCCTTTAGCCTAGCCCTCTTGGATATTGCTTGCCACAGAATGACCATGCTTGTCCCTGGATTACTCTTCTGTCTGCCCTCAAATACCTGTATGCCATTGATAGACCTTTGCCTGTTTTTGACTATGTTTTGGAATAAAGCTTTGCATATGGATTCGCACGCGTCTCGTTGCAGTCCCTCTGTAACACTTGACATAAGAGTAAAACTATGTGGATAATCACTGTCTGACGTCAAAAATCCACACAAAACCAGTGTTGGGAAGGTTACTTTGGAAATGTAACAGATTACAGATTGCAAGTTACCCTATTTAAAATGTAATAAGTAGTGTAACTATTTCAGTTACTTTATTAAAGTAATGGGTTACACTTTATTTTACAGTGTACTTACTATAGAGTTACAGTTAGGGTTAGGGTTTGGTTTAGGGTTAGTTACTTGTAATTATACATAATTTACTGTTATTACCATAGTAAGTACATGTAGTAACATGTAACTACGGCACTGTAAAATAAAGTGTTACCAAGTAATGTAACTTTTTTTTGGGCAGACCAAGAAATAGAGCATTTAAATAATCCAGACGTGATGTGATTAACGCATTAATTATTGGCATCAGCTAGAGTGAGAAGATTGAAAACGTTCAATATTATGAAGATGGAAAAGAGTTTTTTTATAACATTGTCTTTTTTTACAAGTTGAGTCAAATGGGACACCGAGATTACTGACAGATGAAGAAGGCTTAACATGAACCCAATCAATATCAAAGGACAGGTCTATCCTTTTGACTGAGGTAGCAGAGCCAATCATCTATATTTCAATTTTTGTATTATTAACTTAAGAAAATTCAGGCACATCCAATGCTTGATATCCCTGATACATGCAGTAAGTGAGTCAGGCAGGGATGGCCAATCAGAACTGGTGGTAAGGTAAATTTGAATGTCATCAGCATAGCAATGAAATTAAAGTCCATGCATGCGTATGATGTAACCAAGTGGATATACTGTAAATAAATGATGAACAGTAGTGGACCAAAAACTGAACCTTGAGGAACACCGCGTGAACGCGGAGCAGTGGCAGATTTATAACCTTGTATAGTCAAGTCATTACCTTTATTTATATAGTACTTTTTTCAATGCAGATTGTGTCAGCAGCTTGACAGTGATAGATGGAACATAATTTTGGCTGTACAGCAGCTCTAGAAGAAAACAGTGTCATTGTCCAGCTTAAAAGACCAAACTCTGCAAGACTATAGGCCTACCTTATTAATAAAGCATACTTTGTAGTCTACAGGCGAGCAGATCAAATCAGATTATGAACAACACGTGAGGTTAGGCATTTTTCTCACATAGAAAACCTTTATAAAAACGCTTAACATGCAATATAGTGCATGCGTTGGTTGCATATTCAGTAAAGTTTATACTGAGTTTTAATTTAAGGGGATTGTTCTCCCTTAGAGCCTGTTTGTTATTTGTATTATTGTTTGTATTATTTTGCATTTGTAATGGAAAGCAACCGTTCTAGTTTTGAGTAGATCTAGGTTTGAGTAAATTATACTATAGGTGAGATTTTGCATTATTCACCTGTAGTAAGTCAGCCTTTCCAATAGGAACCTTCTACAAGCTTTTGAATTTTAACATGTCTGTTTTTAAAATGTTATTTTAATTAAAACAAATTATACATTTTAGCGCATAATTGCAATTGGCAGATGTTCCCGTGCCAGCAGTGCATCAGAGCATTCTCATGTAGCCTATAAATATGCAGCTATAATGCACATAGGTGATTTTGAAGGAATATTTCATGTCGATATACAATGTTTGCATACTGTTAAAGTCTTCATGAAATCAAAATTGACCCTATTTACTTTGTTAGCGCAAATTACTAGTCTTGTGGTGAACAATTAATCCGTGCAAGTTATTACACAGAAAAAAATTGTTTGTCGTGGTAATCTTTAATCAAATCCTGAAAAGTTAATGGAATGGCATTCCTTCTCTGATGACATCAGTTTGACGGGTTGAAAACGCTTAAACCACTCCTCTGCAACCGTTCGTCTGCTATGAGCGAGAGATGGAGAGGAGGAGCGCTGAAGTAAAACTCTGCCCTCTATTCAATATTCCGTTTCACTTGAAAATACGTCACAACACTGGAGAAAAGTGGTTTGCAACTTCCAGTTCACGGGGACTTTAACATTAATCATGCTATTGATATCTTTGTAAGACTGCCGACTCTGTCGAACAGTAGCATGGGAAAACGAATGTCCAGCTTTCGACTTTTACATTTAAAAACAGATATTTTCAAATTCCAAAGCTTGTATACAATCTATACAAGCCTAATATAGCATATATGTGCAGTCAGATAAAAATAAGCCTAGAATATGAACGCAACTGTGAAATTTCGTCTAAGGGAGGAAAATGCATGCCCTTAATGTGAAACTGTGTGTTGCGTTATTCTAGGCTCTTGTCTACATATATCACATCTTGTCTGTTTTCCTCCCATTTTCTGCTTGTCTGTACAAGGTAAGCTAGGCTATATTTTATTATAAGGTGTGTACTTTGAATTTGGTGCTGCAATATCATTTTCTTAAGCCAATTTGTGTCTTATATGGGGAAGAATGCTTGATTGTGATGCTGTTGTCTGTTTTAGCAGGCTATACTGCTATCTAATGGTAGGAGGTTTTCTTAGACAGCTTGTGTGTGGATCGAGCAATGCTAACCGGACAAAATGAAAGTCTTAAAATCCAAATGAATTAAATAGGATCTACTCAGAAACGAATCAATGAATGCATGTGTGTCACCTGATCCACAAACGCAGATCTTTCTCGTTGCACACACCAATTCTGACTACATTAATACAAAATCGATTTTTTTATTCACAGCTATGTCTCTATTTATACAAAATGCTGCACATTCATCTCAATTTTTGCACACACAATTGTAAAGTATTCGTTTAAATGTAGTAACGCACATATGTGAATTGTCAAATAAATGGGTAGTTGTGCACACATTAATAATTAGCACCATACTAATTCATTGGTAGTTGTTTATGTGTGGGTTGTGAAATCCTTGAAAACCGTGAAAAGAAAGTCTCAAAATCCAAATGAATCAAATGTGATTAACTCAGAAACAACGTCAATGAATGCACACGTGTCACCTGATCCACAAATGCACATCTTTGTTGCATGCACAAATGATGATACACTAATACAATAGAAAACATTGGTATTCACAAAAGTGTCTCTTTTTGTACAAATTGCTGCACATTCATTTAATTCTGATTTTTGCACACATAAGTTGAAAGGCATTT
Source organism: Ctenopharyngodon idella (assembly GCF_019924925.1). NCBI lineage: Eukaryota > Metazoa > Chordata > Actinopteri > Cypriniformes > Xenocyprididae > Ctenopharyngodon > Ctenopharyngodon idella. Next base: position 21,872,275 of record NC_067223.1, read on the forward strand.
GGTTGTGGATCGTAAAACATTTCTGCAACATTTATCAAGTTCATGGATAATTGTGCATGCATTCGTTAATCAGTTTGAGTCTAATTTCATCCCATAGAATCTCTACAGTCTATTCTGATTCATCAACACAGTTTCACTGATGATCCAGTATCAACATGAAACCCAGGATAGAGCGATTGAGTGAATGTGGTCTGGACTGTGTGGATGAGGCTCATTGTGTCTCCAGAGACGCTGTAAAAGGACAGAGTTCCTACACTGTGATCCACATACACTCCTATTCTACTGCTGATGGACTCCACAGGGAGTTTAGTCCATGTGTTATTGTGACTGAATGAGTAACTGGAGGAAGAGCAGTACAAACTCCAGGACTGATCATTAGATCCAAACAAACACTCTATACCCCGTCCCTTCCTGCTGATGCTCTTATATGACAGTGATATACACACATTACCACTCCACTCAATCTCCCAGTAACAGCGTCCACACACACTGTCTCTACACAACACCTGAGTATTATATCCTTCAAATCTGTCTGGATGATCAGGATACGACTGGACTGTGACAGTGTCAGTAATCACTCTGTTCCCCTCAGACAAATGGAGGCGTTTATGTGTTGTGTTCAGATCCAGAGTGAGCTGATGGGAATCTGATGGAGAGAAAACACATCAAGGGGGTATTACAGAAACTTTTTATCTTAAGTCTTAAGTTCAGTTCAGAAGTTAAATTTAGGATTTTTCACAAATTCAAATTACAGAAGCAAATCTTAACTTGATATAGGATTCTTATCCAATCTTAGAAAATCTCATCTTATCTGTAATTAGGAAATCTTGAGTTCAGCACTCAACTCTGAGGTCTGTTGCCAAGCAACCAAAGATAATAATGCACTTAATAAATTTCATTCTGTAATACATTTTGGCTGCGTTTACACTGGCACAAAAAATCTGATCTTTTGCTCACATCTGACACAGATTGGAATTAGTTGCACACGTGTAAACAAAAATCCACACGAGATCCGTTTTTTTCGCATCCGATGTGAGCCACTTCCAAATGTGGTTTTAAATCTGATACATATCCAATCTCTGGACATGCAACCTAAACACGCATATCCGATTCCCATTGGAATTTCAAGCCACCACAAAGTGAGGGCGACACGTTTGCTCACTAAAAGGAAGCTTTAATGTTGTATTATGAAGCAGCCATGCTTGTATGCAGTTGCAGCTTTATTATTGAGGTTGGAACTTTATATGTCTAACGTTATCTATTTTTCTAGAAAAAATTTGTGCGCGTTTCACTAGCCTATAGGCTTATGTACTGCAACAAGAGAAATAATAGAATAAATTAGACAGTTATATACCATTATCAGCATATTATGTTGAGTCTCTGGGAGAATATTCAGTTATGCTTTAGATTAAAGCCCGGAAAGTACTGCGTAATTACAACGAATTTACAGCGTAACTTTCGATAATTATAGTGTACCTATAAAGTAAGTGCATGTAAGTATAGGGGAACAATATGTAAAATCTTGGGAATAAAGGGGTAACAACCAGAAAAATAACAAATTATTTATACTGTAAGTATTTTAGAACTAAGTGGTACTGTTATGATAGACAACAATCTTATGCTTGGGAGCAATTTAGTGAGAAAGTGCACCGATTAAGTTGTTTCAAGGCAAGCAGAAAAAACTATTGCCATCTTTTTTTAATACATGGGGAAATACACTTTTGTTTCATGTAATTACAGGGTAAGTATGACATTGCGGGCCGTAAATTAAAGTGGTGCTTGTAACACTCTTGTTTCATGTAGTTACAGCGTAAGTAATTAAAAAAACGCAAACAATCTGTTATCACTCGGAAACCTTTATTTGAAAAACAACTGATTTCAAAACAGATTTAAAGTTACAACACTTATTATTCATTTCTCTTGCTTGGCTTCCTCCTCCTCTTGTTCCTCTTTTTCTTTCTTTCCACTGATGAATCTTAAGAGGGAATTCCATTTAATTTGCTATTCTGTATTAAAAGAAAATACAGTACACCCAGAAATGTGCTCACCGTTTACTCATCTTTTACCCTCATGCCATCTGAGATGTATATGACTTTCCTTCTTATGATGAACACAAACAAAGGTTTTTAGAAGAAAAAAAAAGCTTTATAATGCAAGCTCATGTGTCCCTAAAAGTCGAAGCATCAAACAGCAATAACTACAGTAATCCATACGACCCCAATGGATGAATCAATGTCTGAAGTGAAATGATACGTATTTGTAAGAAAAATAAAAAAATATTTTAAATTTTTAAACTTTTGACCAACTGTCACCTGCGCGTGCATGAGAGGGTTGAGAGTTCATGCTTGACGTAACTTGAAGCGTGAGGAAAGCGTGCTGACTCCGAGAAACTCACGTAGCCTACGTGAAAAATCACGTGGATGTTGGATGCCGTCAGTTTATTATTATTATTATTATTATTATTATTCACGAGTTCACATATCCATATAATTAAATAGAGTAAAGTTATGTGTATTTGGCGTGCTGTCCGGAGAGAGGGCTCCGAGCTCGGAATTTTGGCCCGAACCCAGAGTACTCCCCCCCGGTGTGGTAAAAGTAAATAGAACTATAAGTGAGGAGATGGGGTGGAGGAGGGATGCTGATAAACTCTCAGATGAACGGAAGTAAGTCTGCTGAATTTGTACCTTTTGACATTGGTTGAGTTGATTAACTGAATGCTCTCCACCTGTGCTAATTAGGTTAATTATCTGAACTTGCTCCTCCCGAATTTTGTTAATAAAACATCATTTCACGAGTTCACATATCCATATAATTAAATAGAGTACAGTTATGCGTATTTGGCGTGCTATCCGGGGAGAGGGCTCTGAGCTCGGAATTTTGGCCCGAACCCAGAGTACTCCCCCCAAAAAGCAAAAGAGCAAAAAGGACAGCCGCCAGACTGTCCAAGACCCCCAAAAGACGCAGAGAATTGGCGGACTGGCATTTCAAGAATACCACTGACAGGAGCGTATCACTGTACCAGGCGGACAGGCCCTACTAGCCGACAAACGATGGGTAGCTGAAATTTGGAACGACCGATCGGGAGGGCTCTCGTGACATCTGATGGGAGACCAAGGCTCCAGGAGACCAATGCTTGTTGTATTGGATGCGTAAAGCCCTACCGGCCGATAAATGAGGAGCAGTATGAGTTAAACCGTCTGACCGGGGGGGTCCGTGCTGCCTCTGACGGGATTGTGCATCGCCAGGTAGACGGTCCCTACCGGCCAATTGACGGGGAGCGCGTTATTTGGAGCGGCCGATCGGGAGGGCTCTGGTTACGTCCAACAGGAGACCAGTGCTCACGGTGTCAAACGGTGAGCCCTACTGACCGAAAGACGAGGGGCAACGTGGTTTAGGAATGACCAGCCAAAAGGGGCCCACTCAGCTTCCGTCGGGAGCAGCCCCCGGCAACAAGTGAGTGGGTTCCATTGGCTGATGGCGGGATGAAAGAAATTGGAATGCCTGGCCAGGAGAGCTCTCACAGCATCCGATGGGAGACCAAGGCTCCAGGAGACCAATGCTCATGGCATTGGATGGGTAAACCTCGCTAGCACACAGGTGGAAAGTAAAGAGCAGAGGCTCGACCGGGAGGCTCTCGCGGCGTCCAATGGGAGACCAAGGCTCATGACATCAGACGGGTAGGCCTCGCTGGTGGACGGGCTGAAAGTAAAGCACAAAAGAACAGCCGGGAGGCTCTCGCGGCATCCGATGGGAGACTAAGGCTCCAGGAGACCAATGCTCAAGGCCTCGGACGGGTAAGCCTCGCCGGACGAGGAAGGAAGCACTGACAGAGAGGCTCTCGCGGCGTCAGATGGGAGACCAAGGCTCCAGGAAACCAATGCTTGTGGCATCAGACGGGTAAGCCTCGCCAGACAGAGAAGGATAACAAGATGGAAGCTGACCGGGAGGGCTCTCGCTGCATCCGACGGGAGATCAATACTCATGGCATCGGACGGGTAAGCCTCGCCGGACAAGGAAGGAGAAAAGATGGAAACTGACCGGGAGGGCTCTCGCAGCATCTGATGGGAAATCAAGACTCGCAGCATCGGACGGGTAAGCCTTGTCAGCGGTGGAGAGAAAGGTTTTTTTTTTTTTTTTTTTAATGTAGCTATAGAACTGTGCTCCTATGGGAGTGGAGGGGACATTGCTGCTGCAGTGGAAGGGTCAGCCAGACAAACTGAGTTCCTGCGAGAGCATGGAGATAACGTTATTGCACCGTGAAGGCAAGGTTTGCCAGAGAAGGAGCTCCTGCGGGAGTGGAGGAGACAGAGTAAGAACAGAGTGGGCTTCTTGCGGAATCAGGTGAGGAGACTCTGCTGCAGCAGTGAGACTATTTTAATGGATTGATGGTGTTAATTGCGGTGGATATGGTGAGCTTGTAGGATTGAGCGAGAGAACAAGCTGAAGCTGAAGAATTTGGCTGGTAAGGGTTTGTTGAGCTTCTTTAACGTGGAAGCGATTGGATTAGATAGGATATAGATCTTTAAAGCCTCTGATGGCCAGCAACTAGAGTGTTTGAATCTGATGCTTGGAGAGGCCTTTTGGTGCAGCTGTGGTTCCTTGCCGCTGTTGCTTCTGGCTTGCTTAGTTGGGGACACTTGATATTCAACAATGTTTTGATCTGCCTTCATTGTCTTCACTGCACACCATTGTATGCAAACTGAACTGTCCTGGATGATGACATCACTTTTCCTCCAGAGCTGTTGTATAGATAAATTAACTATATGAATAACTAGTTTAATGATGGAATGAATCAATACTGAACTTACTTAAGCTAGACAGTGGCACCATTTTCTTCTAGAGCTGCTGTGCAGCCAAAATTATTTTGCTATCACTGTAAAGCTGCCCCGACACAGCCTGCATGTAAAAAGCTCGGTAAAAGTGACTTGATTTGGTTGCTGCTCCTGTGCGTAACAAATATTTGTAAAAGTGAATAGGTTGGGTCAGGGTCCACCTTTGGAGCCAGCGGCCTGAATTTCAGATCAAATCTGTGCTCTGATCTTGCTAATGACCTTCATAAAGCAAACAAAACAAGATAATTGTAACAATTTAATAAAATAACACATAATATCGACATTTCATATTAGGGTTGCACGGTGTACCGGTACTACAGTAGTATTGCGATACTAAAGCTTCAAAATACTGGCAATGCCATTGTATTGGTAGTATTGTCAGTACGGTAGTACCTTAAGGAATGTTGAATGAGCGGCAGGTACACTTCGTTTGAACGCGCATGCCTCCAAAAACATTAAAAGAGACTGCCGTTGCCTGTCTGCTGTGCCCTGTGTAGTAAATGTTGTGTAGTGTCTTATTGTTCCCCAATGTTTCACATAATCTTGCAACGTGATAAAGTTGCACTTTTTTTTTTTTTTTCGTGCTGCATTTTTTCAGGAGTTTTTTATAAAACAGCAGCTCAAGCATCACTTAATCAACATCATTATATCTTTATATAAGAATGAATTCTCAGTTTTCCTGTTGCTCATTTGACCACTTCTGGAACAGGTGTAATTGTTTATTTATAAAAACGTCTTTGCTAAGATGATTCAGACAAATGCAATTCCATTCATCAATATAGCAGCTTTGCATTCGTTATTTTTATTTATTTAATTAATTAATTTATTTATTTATTTTTAAATATATATATATACACACATTGTATTATGTTTTAGTACTGCTCTCCAGTCAAGGTTGGAAATTTCATGCCAGAAAAAAATGCTCCTGATAGTTCATGACGCGAGCAAGAGCGTTGTTTTTGTTTAGTTTCTAAATGAATCTGTTTTGAACAAATCGGGCGAGTGGCAGACTCACTAAGCGATTCATTATTATTTCATTTTTATTTTATTTTATTTTTTAATTGTAATTGAAGTGCAAATGCATAAATGCTATGTAGCTTCATGCAGCTTCTGCTACTGTACATTGCTGAGTTTGTTTACAATGATTCATTTGATTGGTAACAAGAGCCTGTTCTCATTCTCATTAATGAAGTATACAGAGAAAAATCTGGTCTGTTTTATATATTTATGAAAATTCGGTCCATTTTGTATACTGCATGGCACCACGATACTTCAGCTATAGTATTATCTAATGGTATTAGATAATTTGTTAATAGCAGTTAACACTTAAAACAGTTGCAACTGGTTGGTAAAATGATTTTCCATGTATGCTTGAACTGACTATGGTGCATACCCTTCTGACCTGTAGACATCACCGGCGTGTGATGTTCAGAGGGAAACTGAATCATTTTCTCGAAGCGATTGGTTCAGTTGATTCAAAAAGCTTTGTTTCTCCCATCACTAGGAGGAACCCTCAACAGTTATTTTCATCAGTTATCTGAGTCTTAACATCAATTATCTTATACAGATGTTGTGGAATTTATTTGAATCCATTTGTGAGAATGAATGCGTGTATGAATTTGTCTTACCAGTCTGTGCAGTGTCTCTTTAACGATAGTGAAGCTGGGTTTGAGTTACTTCAAAACAGAAACGAATTGATTAGAAACTGAAAATTATATAGCGTTATGTTTTATGTTTATCTCAGGACAGCGCTGACGTTAAGTTCTTATTAATTCTGCAACTGTGCGTGCGATCTGACTGCACATGATGTCCGAGCTGTTTATACGCGTGCGTTTAAGATAAAGGGAAGCAGCGCCTTAGATTAGAAACAGCAAATCTATGAAAGCGGTTCAAAACATCTATTTCTTCCGAAAAATTGAGTATCCAGATAGCATAACTTTGCTCGTGATTTAGCGACCAAGCGAAGCAAAATTCAACCAGGGAAAACGAAAAGGATTTGAGCTGTGATTTTACTGTTTTGAGCCATCGGGGTGGAGAGAGAAAGCTGGCCGAAAATGAATCAGCGGCGCGGCTTGTTGAGGGCCTGCTGCAGCGGCCTGACTCTGGAGGAAGGCCCATTCCTTTGCGGGAAGAGGGCAGCATTGCCCGAGACGCGAGCATGGCATTTGAGGGGCTTTATTGTCCATTTCTTTATGGCCGGAAAGATTGAATGAGCTGGAAATGAGAAAGACGGGGAAAGAGATCGCAGATATGTTGCCCGTGGTAGTCCTCGGCATGCTGGGCCGATTTGTTTGGGCTGACACCCGTGAGATAACGCCGAGGGATCGGCGCTGGTGCCGTGTGGAGGATAATCACTTTTTAGGCCAGAGGATTGAGGTAAGATTCCTCGAGGACGAAGGATTTTTCATCGGACGTACGGCGAGAGCTCGATTTTAGACATGTTGGGAACGTAGGGCGGGGCCTAATGCTGATAAACTCTCAGATGAACGGAAGTAAGTCTGCTGAATTTATACCTTTTGACATTGGTTGAGTTGATTAACTGAATGCTCTCCACCTGTGCTAATTAGGTTAATTATCTGAACTTGCTCCTCCCGAATTTTGTTAATAAAACATCATTTGTTATTAATGCTTACAACAAAATACACTGAATAACAGATAATGATAAACAAACATGACAGAAAAACAGAGACGGCAGTTCTCACGCGAGTTTCACATGAATCTCCCGCGAGAACGTCATGAAAGCTTCACACTGCTCAGTACAATATGCTTCGTCGAACGCAAAGTCGACTCATGCAGACGCTGGTGACAGTTGGTCAGAAGCGAAAAGATGAATAGCCTAAACCATGAGAAAATTTCTGGGAGTAAGCCTACTGTATTTTCTTTTAATGGGATTTCTTCTTAAGATTCATCAGTTGAGAAACACAAGGAGGAGGAAGCCAAGCAAGAAAAACAACAACAACAACCAAAAAACGGACAAAACGTGTTACTTTCTGTCAGGACTTTAGAATTTGAAATAAAAAGTTGATTTAAAAAAAAAAAAAAAAAATGAATTACAAGTGTTGTAGACCTGTTTTTAATTAAGCTGTTCTTCAAATAAAGGTTTCAGAGTAAGTGATATCAGATTGTTTGCTGGGTTTTTTTATTACTTACCCTGTAACTACATGAAACGAGTGTAACAAGCACCACTTTAATTTACGGCCCGCAATGTCATACTTACCCTGTAACTACGTGAAACAAAAGCATATTTCCCCATCTATTAAAAAAGATTGCAAAAGTTCTTTCTACTTGCCTTGAAACAACTTAATCGGTGCACTTTCTAATGTAAGATTGTTGTCTATCATAATAGTATAAGTACCCCTTAGTTCTAAAATTCTTACAGTATAAATAATTTGTTATTTTCCTGGTTGTTACCCCTTTATTTCCAAGATTTTACATATTGTTCCCCTATACTTACACATACTTACTAGGTATGCTATAATTATCGAGACTTATGCTGTAAATTCGTTGTAATTATGCAGTACTTTCCGGGCTGTAATCTAAAGCGTTACCAAATATGCTCCGTTAATGCAGCGTCAGAGAGCTCCGTGACTTTTTACTTTCAATTTCTGTAGTGAATACTGACTGAGGTTGAGACTTTTTCACCGGCCTTCTTGTGTGATATCCATCGGCTTCTCTTCTTGTTTTAAAATGGAAAGATTTCCAATATTATGATGAAGAGATACAGCTACGCCACTGCCTGTTGGCATATATCTTTACAATTAAAGACGTGAACATGAACTTGTGCACTGCGTGTCAACATTGCAGTGCGCATGTGCCCCAGAGACTTCTGAATACAATTGAGAAAGTAGTCGAATTCAAGCATTTACATGGTAATTTTTTGCTGTTGGATCGGATTAGAAAAGGAATAAACCACCCCTTCCAATCCGATTGAAATTTCATTTGGATCAAGCTCAAACGGATCGATTAAGGTGTTTACATGAATGTTTTTCAATCCGATTGAGTCATCAATCCGATTACAAATGGATTATTTGGGTTCTCTCCCTAGCTCGCTCGAATTCATTTAAAAAAAATGGAATTGAAAAACTAATAACTGTAGATAAAATATCAAACGCAAATTACCTTTATTTTCCGGTCTATATCCATTCAGTCAGATTTTGCACTGCAATACATCCATGACACTGACAGCTGTTAACTTATCCATTCTGACAGGTAATCAAGGCCACTCTACATGAAATATATGAATATTTTTTTAATTGCACGGCCATTTATACTCCGAGGGTCTGCTATGTGGATGTAAAACTATCAATGGCAATCATTTTGGGGCAGGAAGTAATGTAAACACAGATATCCGATACCAGTCGCGTCTAAAGTGAATGTAAACATGCTGGCCAAAAAATTGGCTATGGTCAATAGATTGGATCTGTGCATTAAGAATTGCAGTGTAAATGCAGCCTTTGTCCTAAATGAGGTTCTGACTGAAATCGCCATGATTACCAAACAAATGGGATAGGATAGATAGGATTTTAAAGTTAGGATCTTCCTGTAATACAGAATCAGGAATTATGAATTTGTCTGATCTTTTAATGTATCTCAACTCTTCAAGTTCTATATGTCAGCAGTGTATTAGTAGTTTACCATATGCATGTGTGTGTGTCCTGGTAAACCCTACACTATGGGGACAAAATTTCCCCACAATGATAGATTTAAAAATCCAGAAAATGTTCTGTGATCGGTTGGTTTAGGGGGTAGAAGATACAGTTTGTACAGTATAAAAACCAATACACCTATGGAATGTTAGGATTAGGGTTGAGTGTGTGTTTGTGTTAGTGTGTATACATACATTTGCATACTCCTGCTGTAATCCTGATCTCTCCTCCATGATCCACACTAAAAAACACACAGTGTCACAGTTAATCAGTAAACACACATACACACATTCACTCTCTCTCACACGGACACGCGCACACACACACACACACACCCTCTCACACACAGAAAAGACACATTCACTCCCAGACACACACACTATAGAGAGCCTTCCTGTTTAGGCCTCCACTCCCCTGAGCTCTCTCTCTCTTACACACACACACACACACACTCTCACACACACACAGGTTTGTTTGTCTATATTAGTCACTTTCATTGTCTTTATATCAGGTTAGTAATTCACACACAGCAGTGCAGGGCTGTTAGCACATATTTACGATTACGATTTGTAATTGCACCTAAAAGTTGCATAAATGTATGTTTTTTACTAACTTTTTCTACTTGATTTTTTGCAGGAATTTAGTATTGTAATAATGAAATATTGTTTTAGTTTATCATCAAAGCTCTGTCTGTTTCGTTGTAGATCATTAGATGGTCATTCTGCCTCAGAAGCCTGTCTGAAGTCAGTTTTAAGAAGATCTTTCATGCACAGCCAGCAAATACACCCATGCGGGATTAATTAATTAATAATGCATTTATTCTCTCTCTATTGTAGGACACATACATACTTGTGGAAAGCTAGACATAGGACCTCACTTAATACAGTCCCTTTTTCAGACACATTACATAAGTTGCAAAACTATTTTAATGATGAAATTGCAGGGAATTTCTGTGCTTGTGTCTGTGTGTCTTTATTGTATGTGTGTGCATTTGTATGAGAGAGAGCAGGAGAAAGCAAATGAAAAGTTATTTTGTAGGAAAATCATGGAAATGGTTAGTGATTCATATTGTATTTTTGTTATTTATTTGTTTGGTCAATGTCTTTTTTTTCTGTTGTAGGCTGTCAGGACTTTTGAAATAAATCATTTAGTGAAGTGATGTGGAACTGAAATTCACTCAAGACCTGCCTGAAACTACTTCACAATGAAACATTTAATAGCCCGTAGAGTAGAGCTAAACCTCTGTGAATTCTCAATAAGAATTTTTGTAAATGTATGAAAGAAACAAAGTTTAACTGGTTTGTAATAAGTGAAGATTGCAATCCTGTTTTTGGAGTTGTTTAATCAAAACTCTATTTGCTGTACATACTTGAGTTTATCCAGTCTGTAGTCTGGATGGTTGAGTTTATCAGTGAGCAGCTTGACTCCTGAATCTCCTGGGTGATTGTAGCTCAGATCCAGCTCTCTCAGGTGTGAGGGGTTTGAACTCAGAGCTAAAGACACATAACCACAGCCTTTCTCTGTCACCATACAGCCAGACAATCTACAAAGACATACAGCAACAGTTTACATGACATTAGTTTGGCAATCAGACATTGCTATCACACACTGACCTGTGCAGTTTGTGTTCAGCTGTTAAGTCACAAAAGTGTCTGTGGAAAGTAATGTAGTTAAGTCATCAGAAACATTCTTATTTTTAACTGTTTATAAAACCTAAATAACCTGCAGCAATTTTAAGTGATTACCTTTTTTTTTAAAATTCATTGTTTTGAAATATTATTTACATTTAGACAAGTGTCACAATCCTGGTTTTGTGTCTTGTAAGGACTTTTATGTTGAAATGTATTCTCAGTTCCCATAGTTTCCATGCTCCCTTCCTTTGTGGTTCCTGTTTCCCTTGTTGTCTTGCCTGCCTTGTGTCTCGTCATAGTTACCCTCATTGGTACCCATGACAAGAATTCACAGACACTTGTCCCTCATCAGCCCCTTGTTAACTTGTCTATTTAAACCTCTGTGTGCTTCAGTTGTTGTTTGCTGGTTGTTGCTCCTGTATTCTCTTGTACTTAGTTTTACTTGGATTATTTGCACTTATGTTTCTCAAATAAACTGGTGCTTGCATCTGCATTCTCACTCTCTGCCTTGTACCTGCTCACACATTACAGAACGACCAACTAACATGCATCTCCAGCAAGGAGATCGGCCTATCAAGAACTATGTAAAGGACTTTATTTAACTGGCATTTTTAGCATCTATGGACAAGGTATGCCGTATGATATTTTTTCGCAGGGGGCTATCTGAGCTGCTCAGCTCACTCATGCCTGTGCACGATCCTTACTGGACTCTGGAATTTTATATAGATTGTGCATTGCAACTGAGCGGCTCTGCTTGTGTTGTGGAGGAGGAACTCGACATTGACTCTGTGCCTGCCATGCCAGAGTCTCCAGCTATCATGGACGCTGTACCTGAAGCTACCGATGTGCGCCCTAGGCCTTTGAGACTGGCTTCCAATTTGGTGGACCCATCGCTGAGGTCTGTGCGAGTGGCTGGCACACCTGTGGTCCCAGCCCTTTCAAAGTCTGGCTGTTCCAGAGTTTCTACCACTGTTGTTTGTGCTGCCAGTGATGGCAACTCATGAAATCCAAAATGAGCCAATATTTGGCATGACATTTCAAAATGTCTCACTTTCAACATTTGTTATCTATATGAGATTTGTAAATTATTGCATTCCTTTTTTATTCACAATTTGTACAGTGTCACAACTTTTTTGGAATCGGGTTTGTACATTTGATTATTCAATTTCTGTACCTGAATTAAACTTACCTGGAAAATATAAAGCACTATTTATTTCATTTGCATGTTTGTTCTATTATATTTATCTATGCTTGTAATTTGTTTATTATTTTCTATGCATATTTACTCACCTACATAATCACCCCAATGATTCTAGAATGATTAATTCTTTCCAAACAGAACTATTTAAGTCATCTGGTGAATTTTCATTCATATTGCAATACATAATCGAAACAAAACATTGCAATGTCAGTTTTTTTTCAATAATGCATTAAGAGCTTGCTCAGGTACTGGGGAGCTAAACCATTTAGTGCTTTTGTGGGGACATGACCAGAGTAAAGGCCGGGAGACACTGCTTGAAGTCAATATAAAGAGTTTATTGACTCGAAAGGGACTTACAAATAATCAGATAGCTAATAGTATGCATATCGGATAGTAATAGTATGTGTATTTGGCGTGCTGTCCGAGGAGAGGGCTCTGAGCTCGGTATTTGGCCCGAACCCACAGTACTCCCCCGTATTTCTGGTTTAAGAAAGTAATCAGATGAGTGTGAGGAGACGGGGTGGTGGAGGGATGCTGAAAACGGTCAAAAAAACATAGGTGAGTCTACTGCCTTTGTATACAGGTTATGTAGATCAGATTAGTTAGATCATTTGAATGTGTTCCTCCCGAACTTGTTAATAAAACATCATATCACACATGGTTGATAATCATATTCTTATGCTGTGTTCACGCCACCTCGTATTTACCGGAATCTTGAGATGACGTGATGTTATATTTGGAGATGTTCACGTCCTTGGACTGGGAATTATGCGTTTCCATGGCACCACTATCAACCTATGAATCTACAGCAGTCAGGTGGTACAGCGGCCACATGATACATGTGGGAGCTTTCAGAAAACTCCCATCTTACAAGCTGTAATTACGAGCTCTACGAGGACGTGAACGCTTTTTACAAGCTAGAATCTCGAAACTACAGGAATTACGAGGCCGCGTGAACGCACCTGTATAGCCTACTTATAGCTCCAAGCAGCGTGTAATGTTCACGTACATGTCCAGAGCATCCCAAAAGACACCACTGTCCCACGAGAGTGGAATAAAAATAGGGTCAGACTGGTATGTTGACGACGACAAATTTTTCCTCTGCAGCTGTTAAACTTCCTCCATTGCTAATATAGTCCGCAGCCACAACCTCGGCAGGTGGTATAAGGTAAAACGGGATTCACGCAGTCCTCAGGTGGGCAGCAAACAGAGCATCAGGAATGCCCTTGTGTGGAATTGTGTGTACAGTAATCCCACCAAGCAGCATTTAGAAGCAATGCAAGAGACACAGTACTTGACAAAGGTATCATCCATGTCCAAGAAACCATTGTTCGTAAGATAGCACAAAGCATGATTGATAGGATAGTTTATGTGAGCGTTTATTTCTACCCACTTTCTTTCGGTGGCATGGTTTTGACTGGACTGGCTTTGAATGAAAGGAAGATGGCGGGTATTGGTTCGAAGCGCTTTGAGATTGTCCTGCTGATAAAGACACAAATAAATTTCACGACTGTGGTCTACTCTTAAAGGATTAGTCCACATTCAAATAAAATTTTCCTGATAATTTACTCACCCCCATGTCATCCAAGATGTTCATGTCTTTCTTTCTTTAGTTGAAAAGAAATGAAGGTTTTTGATTTCCAGGATTATTCTCCTTATAGTGGACTTCAGTGGCCTCCAAACAGTCAAAGGTCAAAATTACAGTTTCAGTGCAGCTTTTGCATCTTATCTAGCGAAACGATCAGTCATTTCAGAAAAAAAAAATGTATATGCTTTATATAAACAAATGATTGCCTTTGTAAGTGCTTTGTAAGCGGACTAATCCTTTAATTGGTCAAACAGTCCATGGTTCAAGCTAATTTCTCTATACACCTAATCATATATTGTCAGATTGTTCTTAATTGGCATGACAGAGTATTCCAATATTTTCCCACTAGAAGTTTGTGTCTAATCTACTAATCTACAGATCACAGTTTCATAACTATCCAGTGAACTCCATGCAGACATTTTCAGTAGATAAGCTACATCAAGTAGGCTAATTGTCTCATCTTGTTTTAGTTTAGAATGAATGAGTAAAGCTATTTGTTGTTATAGGACAACAAAAAGTTTTAAAATGGCCAATGGCCTGAGAAAGAAGGTGGCTATTACTGTCACAACACCATGAGAGTTTGTGGAAAGATGCAAGTAGATTAGACAACTGTTTTACGATAGAAATGTTCACTGACTTACAGTAACTATCTAGTGATGCAACTTTTTATGAAATTCCGCCATTTTGAATTGAACATATGGGATCATGATTCATATAACCTATTAATTCATAAATGAATGTGACGAGATAAGAAACATTCACGTTTTCAATATATTAGACATACGAATAATAGTGAATGTTTGCACATTTTAAAATTGAAATATTATTTGCAAAAAGTTTAAATTGATTACTTCATAACTACAATTACACCTAGAACCTCTTTTACCATTCTTATTTATTCCCTTAAATCCCTTTTAATAATTTAATTTTTTTATTATTATTAATTAAATAAATCCTCAGCCTATGTATTAAACATGGAAAGCTGCATAGGAACTAATGCAGCTTCAGCACCACCTATAGAAAAGCTCTGCAAGGAGAGTACTAGAATGTATTAAATCATACAAAAACACTAAGACATAGTCTATACAAGAACAAAAGAAGAAGAAAAAAACACAAGTTATCACCATTAAAAAAAAGAATTAATGGAGGAAGTTCATTTGCAAATCAGAACTTTTAATTTTAATGAATAGAAACACTGAGGGGCCACATTCAAGTATCCAGAAATGACAGTCAGTAAACTAAAATTAAAGTAATGTGAAATAATATTTACTCTACAGTAAACTATGCCCAAGAAATAGAAAGGTTGACAGTAAAAGCGTTCTCTCAAACTAAAATATTCAAATAAATCTCTTGTAAACCGCACATTTTCAAAAATCGCTGTTATGGTCACATGTTTGTGCTACGACCAAATTCACCTGAATAGCTGCCAAAAATAAAAGTGCATGATGCCCAAAAAGTTTGGTATAGGAAGAAAATCCTAAACTGACAGAACCTTGCCTGAACTTTTTACTAAACATTAACTATCCATTAGAAAAAACACGTTAAAGAGAAAAGGAATTGTTTGATCTTCAGTTTTGAAGACGATTATCTCAATTTTCTTCACTCAGACCCCTGAGAAACACAAGTTTGCTGGAGAATCCTGCTGTTTTTCACAAATTCAGGCATCAATGTCATTAAAAAAAAAAAAGCATGAATCAAAACTTTAAACACATAAAAAATTATATTGCACAATCTTAAACTTATGTTTGTATTCTTAAAAGTTGTTTTCCTTGTTTTATTACTCTGTACTTTGTGCTGTCTCACATTTTCTGCTCATATTTACTCTTTTTGTATGCTCATATTGTTTTTCACTTTGCTCTTCTTTCCACATTCTGCTCTTGCTTTTCCAAATGTTGAACTTCGAGTTTCATGTAAATTAGGGCAGGCTTAAGCATCACCATTGTCCACTAGTTCTAGATTGACAGCTCCTCCTCTAGTCAATCAATCGCAGAGAGGGAGATGACGTCACTAATATTTTTGTAAGGTAGGCTTCATATATTATATTCTCTTGTGCAAAAGAAAGGAATTAAAGAGGCAACAAGCAAACATAAGTTATTATTATTGTATGTATACTAAAAATATCTAACAGCAATATAACAGGTATAAATAAGCCAGGCACACAAGAGTGACGTTGTGCGGCCGCTGCATAGTGGCAGTTGCATTTTGCGGTGATAAGTCCAGTGGTAGGATCATTAAAGGTGAATATAACAGTGATGGATTGTCTGACAGGTTGTCATTAGGGTGGTGAATTTGACAATAAAAGATTGCCATGTAGAAGTATATACTGGTCACAGGTCGAGTTGCAGACATATATAACGGTGTCCTGCCACGGAAAGATTTTACCCCAGCTTGGAAATTGTCAGCTGTAATAGTTATCTTCTCCTGTATTAGTGTGAGCATCAGTCGCCATGAGTCGCATGGTCAAGGCCAAGGCCGCTCCAAGGCTTCTGGGACTGAACCTTCCTAGGAAAGAGGGTCCCTCTAAGAGAATGTAGCCAGGGTGCCGGATGGAACCCTAGCCAGTCACTAGAAGGGGGATACAGTCACCCCAAATGCCACCAGGGAGGCCAACCCGGTCGGATAACAACCTAGTCTTGGCCAGCAACCTGTCTGAACACAGAGCCTCAACAACACATTCTTCAGAGAAGATATCCAGTAAGAGTGACTGCAAAGAGGCAGTAAGCAACTCAGACCCGAGCGTAGAGACGGGCATCCAGGAGTGCAGGACTCAGCTAAGTGCTCTTAACCCTACAAATGAGGGGAGTAAACTCTGCTCAATCTTAGGATCTACTCAGCCCCTGATTATTTGTACGGAGAAGGCTGTGCACTCAAACACCCTGACCAGGGGAGCACATTAACCAGCCTAGGGGCTGGATCCCAAACAGGAGGCCTCATAGAGGCCTTCAACCAATGACTAGCTTAGGGAGCTAAGCACTATACAGGACGATCCTAACAAGGGGAGTACAGAGCTCAACCTAACAGATAGACCATACTGTAGGCACAAAATCATGGAGGCCCAAAAAGGGGCCTACAACATGACAACAGTTCTACACAGTGTAGCAAATATACATAACACAGCAGCCTTGCCAAAGGCCAACATATGAAGCTACATGTTTAACCTGCTTAAGTTTCAACACCCAGAAGTGGGGGTGGGAAAGCTTCAAGGGCGGCCTGTTAAGGCCACACACCTTGAACAGCTAGCTTGCTGAAAGCAAGAACTTACAAACATGTAACTCGTTCAGGATTAAACCTAGTTAAACCAGCAGATAAGACTGTAGAGTGCCCACATAACAGTCCACCTAACACGGAGGTTGGCAACCCGCGGCTCTAGAGCCGCATGCGGCTCTTTAGCGCCCCCCCTAGTGGCTCCCTAGCGCCCCCCCTAGTGGCTCCCTGGAGCTTTTTCAAAAATGTATGAAAATGGAAAAGGGGGGGGGGGGGGGTTCTGTAGGAGGACAAACATGACACAAACATTCTTAACGTTTTCCAATGCTGTACAAATGTGTATAATAAATATTACATTTCAACATTTCTATCAACGAAGAGTTGCGTCATAGCCTGCGACACACGTTTCAGTGCGGCGCGGTGCAGGCAGGTGGCTGTTGTAAACAAACCGGCGGGTGTGTCATGGGCCATGGAGAGAAAAAACAGAAAGATAGCTGATGAGAACAGAGGATTCAAGGAAGAATGGACCGAATCATTTGCTTTCATTGCCAATGCGGAAGGATTGCCTGCATGTTTGCTTTGTAATGAGAAGTTGTCAAATAACAAAAAGAGTAATTTGGAAAGACGTTTCCAGGGAAGGCATGCTAAATTTGCAGCCGACCACCCAGTTGGGAGTGAGAGAAAAAGTGCGATTGCAGTACTTCTGGAGAAATTGGAGGATTGCAAACATAGATTTAAGAAGTGGATTGCACCTCCAAACTCCACTACTGCTGCTAGTTTTGTTGCAGCCCAGGAGATAATAAAGCGTGGAAAACCGTTCACAGATGGTGATTACATGAAGGATTCATTCATCAAAATATCAGAGCACCTATTTTCAGACTTCAAAAACAAAACGGAGATAATACAGAAAATTAAAGACATGCCTCTCTCCGCAAAGACAGTGAAGGAAAAGGTCATTAAAATGGCAGGCAACATCACCAATCGGCAAATCAAGGACATTAATTCAGCTCCAGCATACTCAATTGCCTGTGATGAGTCATGTGATGTGATTGATATCGAACAGACAGCGCTGTTATGCAGGTATGTGAACTCTGATGGGCCGCAAGAAGAAATGATCGAATTAATACCACTGAAAGGCCAAACACGAGGGGAGGACACCTGTGAGGCTCTGCTGAAGTGTTTAAATGACAAAGGAATAAACACCAACCACCTGATTTCAGTGGCTACAGATGGGGCACCCAATATGAGATGGTAGCAAAAGGGGTTTGTGACTTTACTACAGAAAGCACTGGATCGAAATCTGCTTGCATTTCACTGCATCTTGCACCAAGAAGCACTGTGTGCACAAACATTCCCACCGGAGTATATGGAGGTGATGAACCTTGTCATCCAGATGGTGAACAAGATAATTGCAAAAGCATTAAACCACTGTCAGTTCCGTGAATTGCTAGATGAAGTTGACAGTGAATATTCTGATCTCCCGCTACACAACAAAGTCCACTGGCTGTCCAGGGGTGAGGTTTTGCGTCACTTTGTTGCTTGTTTAGAACATGTGAAAACATTCCTGAAAAGCAAACACCTGAACTACCCACAACTGGAAGACACCGAGTGGCTGGAAAAACTGCACTTTATGGTGGATATGACAAGTCACCTAAACATGCTCAATAAAAGTCTCCAGGGGCGGGGAAACACTGCACTGCAAATGCTGGAAGCTGTTTTGTCATTCGAGCGCAAGCTGACTGTATTAGCCAGAGATGTACAGTGAGGCACGCTCTCTCACTTACCCTCCCTGAGAGAGTTTAAAGACGGCCATCACGATCACACACTCAACGGTGATTATTTACAAGGTGTGATCGTTGATATGCAAGCTGCATTTGGGAGCAGATTTAGCGAGTTCCGAAAGGAAAAAATGACACTATCTTTCCCTGTCACACCCCTGGAGATTGACCCGTCCTTGTTGAACACATTCCCAGGAGTAAATCAAGCTGACCTTGAAATGGAAATGGCCGATATAGCTGACAAAGATTTGTGGGTGTCCAAGTTCAAAAGTCTGACAGCCGAGCTTGAAGACGTCACTCATCAGAAAGCCTATGCTGCCGCAAATGGAGCGAAATTGAAAGCCTCCCAACACCTGAGAAACTTGTGTTTGAAACATGGAATGCTCTTCCTGACAGTCATAGGAACATGAAGGAATATGCATTTGGAGTATTATCCATCTTTGGATCAACATACCTGTGCGAGCAGGTATTCTCAAACATGAACTACATCAAATCCAAATACCGCACCCGCCTCACAGATGAGAGCTTGCAGTCCTGCGTGAAGATTAAAGTTACATCTTACATGCCCGATGTTGAGAAGCTGTCCAGTGATGTCCGAAAACAGAAGTCACATTAAACGGGTGAGAACACAATCCTGTCATAGGCGCATATTTAGTAACAAAGTGGCTGTTTTTATAAAGTGATTTCTGATTTTTGTCAGAATATATTTGGAATGACACTTGGGGATATTATGGTGTTTTATTGCTCAGGTCCGAGGATTGCTGCGTTGTATTGTGCGTGTCTGTTGCTGAGATAAGAGGGGGAAAAGAGAAGAGGATGCTGCTACGTTTTACCCTTGCACTGACTTACTTGGCATTTGCAGAAAACTAAAGAGAAGAGGATAATGCACAGAAATCAAACTTAACCTGTCTTATTTTAATTGTATGCTTTACATTTTCAAAAGGCTACTCTACTGTGTTTTATTTTTTTAAGCAAGCTGCCTTTTAATTGCAGGCTGTTTTATTACTTGTTTGCAATTGTAGCCTATTCATTTGTGTCTGTTGCCGCCATAAGGGGGAAAAGAGAAAAGGATTGTTCTGCATTTTATTTATTTGCACTGACTTAGGCTACTTAATTTGGCATTTGCAGAAAACTAAAGAGAAGAAGATAATGCACAGAAATGCACTGAAATCAAAATTAAACTGGCTTATTTTCATTTTATATAGCCTACTTACCTTTTCAAAAGGCTGCTGTTTTAACTGGAGGCTGCGTTTTATTGCACTCTGTTGCCCAGATAAGGGGGGAAAGAGAAGAGGATTGTATTGTTATTGAGGTTTGAAGAGGACTGCATTTTATTTCCATGCGGAGGTCTGAAATTACAGGAGGCCTATTATGCACATTCCATTTTGTTTTTTTTTCGAATCCTCAAAATAAAAATGACACCAAAAATCTGATTTCTTTATTGTATTTCTATAGTTTCATCAACGCAACAAAATATAATACATTAATATTGTAATGGAAGTTAAACTTAAAGCACCAAATATCGTACAGCAGAGTAGTCACGTGGTGCGTCATTCTCTCCAGGATGCGCTGCAGGGAAAATAAACATTTAATCATGAATGCTCATTATGTATTTGTAGCCTACTTAGTCATTTTGATAGTAGGCTAATATAGCTAATATACACTTACAGCCTGTGTTGCCTTCATATAAGGCTTATATAAGGCTTTTAATTTTTTGCGGCTCCAGACAGATTTGTTTTTTGGTCCAATATGGCTCTTTGAACATTTTGGGTTGCCGACCCCTGACCTAACACAATCCGACAAGCAGTGTACTCAGTAAAAGCACCTTTTACTCTTTAAACAAGAGGAGTACAACATACTCCATCATGATCTGTAGGAGGCCCAAAAGCGGGCCTACGACTTCGGACAGACACGTAGCATCAGCTCGTGGCAATGTTTCAAGCTCAAGGGAGCAAACTAGATAAACTCAACCTGAGCCAACGGCCACTCAGCAATGTACTCAGTAAAACACCTTTTACTCTTTAAGCAAGAGGAGTACAAAAAATATGCCAACATGATCTCCAAGGAAGCCCAGAGAGCCTACAGCTCAAAGACACATTGTGCCAGCTAGTGGCAACTAAAAGTTCTAGGAGCCATAATAGAACCAGACTTACTTAGTGAGGTAACTATTTAGCTCAACTAAAGCTAAAAAATCCAACACAAACCAACAGGCCATGTACTCAGTAAAACACTTTTTACTCAAAGCAAGAGGAGTACATACTCCGCCAGTATGCTCTGAGAGAGGCCCAAACCAAACCTGCTATAACAGATACGGGCATAGCCAGTGGCAGTGATAGCAAAACCAACACAGTACTGTGCCAACATCTTAACTGAAGGAGGCCCAAATAGGGCCTGTGACTCCAAAAGACACGTGGCGCCAGCTAGTGGTTCTACAGGAGACCAAGCTCAAAGGGAACCAGCTCTAAAACCTAACAAACAATTGTCTGTTAACTAGCTTAACTCAACCTGAGCTTAAGTCTACACATTCCAACAGGCAATGTGCCTAAACACACTAGCCCTAACAGAAAGGGGGCGCAACAACATATGCTACCATGGTCTGAAGGAGGCCTGAAGTGGCCTACTACTTCGGACAGACACAGGCATAACCTGTGACACTGCTAAATTAAGTGAGCAAACTCATGAACATCTACCAAAAACCACAAGCTAATGTGCTAGAAGGAGGCTCAGATTACCTGAGCCTTCAACTCCGCAGACACAATAAGCTGTTGTGGCAGTGATCTAAAGGGAGCTAAAAAGAACCAAACTGAAAGTGAGGTTCCTTACCACTCAACCTGAGCTATGCAATCCATCAGGTCATGTACTCAGTAAAACACCAATAACCCTAAAGCAAGAGGAGTACAAGTAGTCACCATGCTCTAACAGAGGCTAAAAACAAGCCTACTACTCATAAGAACAGGTGCTAACCTGTGGCAGCAAGGAGTCAAGCTCACACATGTGTAGGGCAAAGCTAGAACTCAAAGCAAACACAACGCTTTGCTATTCATACATACCATCCTGAAAAGAATGGATGCTCTCACCAGACAGAAATAACACATCTGTACTGAACCCTAGAGAAACTAAGCTAACACCGTAACCTCGAGCTTGAATGCCAATTCAAGGGGCTCAGGAGAAAGACAAATTCAGTATGAATGAAGTTCTAGAAAAGTGGGGCCTAAGCAACATAGCATATACTTATCTAAACAAAGATAAGGGCCTACCACCTGAGACAATGGCACCAGGGAGGCTAGAGACAGCCTGCTACCTTATCTAACCAGCACCTACACCAAAATGGTAATGGGCATATGGCCTGACAACTCAAATAAGAGGAGGACTAGGAACTATACAACCTGACAAGGGATAGTAGCAATAAAGGGTGAATGCTTTAGTAAATCACCTAAGCCCTAGTTCTAGCCTAGGCTGGCTAAGCTGTCGGCCTGTAGGGCTGCATGAAGCATAGATCTGCCTGGGGCTTAAATTCAACCTCTGAACTCAACCAGAGAAGAGGAAACTTAACCCTCTGGGGTCTGAGGATTGTTTGGGCCCTGGAGAAGTTTTGACATGCCCTGACATTTGTGCTTTTTTCAGTTATTCATAAACATATTAATGAAAAAGTGCCATTACACTGTATTCAGCACAAACTAGGCTACCATAATATGTGAGCAACATGTATGTACGTGTTTGATTTTTTGAAGGAATAACGTTTATGCGTGGTTATTGAAAAAACAAAAAACATAAGTCACTGAAATAAGGCCCAAAAAATAATAATATATATGTGTTCACAAGACTTCTGGGTATTGGAAGTTGTAGACTAGAGTTTTTGCTTCAAAATGATGTAAAAATTATCCTGCCTACTCGTTCATATAAAACAATATATTAATTTAGATTTTTAAGACACTTTTTGTCAAGAAACACAGCATGCGCGGAGACGTGAATCTTCATGAATAATGCTGTGATTCACACCTGAGAAGACAAAAGATCCGCATAATGACCTGAATTACCCACATAATAATGAGCTCTTTCAGTCAGGTAGGATGTGTGAAAAACCCTCTGTGATCATGCTGATAACAGGATTAATATCCACTCTTGACAAAAAAAACATGATTTTTTGTGATCTCATGCATGCACGTATTATTGCACATCATGTTAAGAAAATTTTGTATAGGCCAAAAGATTGGACGCATTACTAATGTTTTTAACCTGTTAACCTGCGCGAGTGCGCCGACGCACTGAAGTTTCTTTGTTTAAATTAGCTCAAATTTACTGTTAGATGTAATATAATTATCTTGACAAACTATACATCATTAAAAAGATCTAAGACTCGAGCTTCAATTTTTAATCTTTATTTTACTCTCAACATCGTATAATGACCGTTATTTGTTAATATGCGTCGGGAGTTATGAATATGAAAAACAGAGTCGTTACCTTTTCATTGAAATATGAGCGTCAGCCTCAGCCATTGAGAAAAAAACTCCTGTGAAATCGTCATGGAAAAACTTGACAAAATGACATCCCTCAGGGCTTTTAGCTTAAAAGCATGCACATTTGGAGAAATATTAATGGATTCTCATACGTTTGTCAATTTTCTATACAGAGGAGTAATATTTATTCAATTTTTACCCAAAACGCGCTGTTGTCATCATATGAGCACTGTATACACAGATCTACTTTGTTTTCAAGTCAAATCTGCAGCCGGAGGGCACTCTGTGCACCTTTAGTCAACAAATGACACATGATGAAAGAGAGGCATATTATGGGACCTTCCAGGAACTAACAGAGGCTTCCAGAGTTCGCTGAAAACATCGATATAACATCCAGATCGACACTTTTGGAAGTAATAAATACACGAGTGTGACGAAATGTGGTTTATCTGTGTTCTTTACGCCATGTTGGGTATTCATAATAATAGAATTTCTGTCTGATTTTTGATCCGAAGCCACATCGCATCACATAAGGTTATTTAAAACATTTGACTTGTAAGTTTGGAGCAAAAATATGGTTTTAATCTTATAAATTTTCGTGTTTTGTTGGTGTGCTAAGCTAACATGCTAACGAGCCCAGAGATGCACCTGTTCTGAGCTAATGCAAATAAATAATTTTGAATTGTACAGCTCACAGATTTTTTCTCTTTTTTCAAAAAGGGCATTAGATACAGTTTTAAAGAAGGTGAAGTGAGAAGTTTGGTGAAAGAAATGGGGGATTAAATCATCTTGAATAGCACATCGTCAGTAATTATAAAGACAAAAGAAAATAATAATTACAGCCATAAGCAGGCCAGAGAGGTGTGAATGTGTTCAGGGGAGACTGAAACTGAATGGGGCAGTTAGCACCACAAAACAATACAGACAATACACTTGAATAGATGACTATAAACATCAGTTATTATTTTAGACTCTTTTCTAAATAAAATCACATGACATGATCTTGAAAAACATCTAATAATATTGAAACTTATCATCTTCAGATTTGAAATATAACATGGCCAGGCATGTGGCTTCAGCTGCAGTGCATTTCTAGATTGCCACAAGGCCAACTTCACTTTTATTTCCATAAAGATATTTCATAAAAATACATTTCTAATAACTTTTCAAAATTTGAAGCTATTTTTAACTATTTTCTTCATTGTGACAATAATTATGACTTTACAATAAACTGCAAAGTGTCTGCTTTCAAATGAGACCTTACTTATGCTTCTAGTGCAAAGGGTTCATGAACTGTATCTGTTTTAGTTTGGGTATGTCATTTCTTGGGATTTTCCAAAAGTGGGGGTGCTGGTTAACAGGTTAAAAAAAGTCTCAAGTCTCTAACCAAATAATGATTTTCTATTTTAATATACTTTAAATATAATAAGTAAAGTTAATTTTCTGAGAACGATCAGATTGGACTTCCTTCAGAGGGAGACGAGAGATCACGCATCATGTTAGAGTGTACACAAATAAAAGAAGATATTCCACAGATTAAAATGGTGTATAACTCTTAATTGTATGTGCAAAATTGACAAAGTATTTTTAGTCTCTTTCACACTGGTAAGAAAAAAACCGAGGTGGTATCGCCGGCGATACCTCCGACTCCAGAGTGGAGCAAAGCTCAACAAGCAAACAATGTCAGGTGGCCCAGTAGGCCGACACAAACATAGATCTATCTGAAGTAAAGAGTGCTAACTCAAAGGTGACTGAGAGGTGGCCATTTTGTGGCAGGGAGGCTTTGAAGATTCAGCAGGCTCACCTGCTTCCCCTTCAACAGCCATCTCCTGCTCTCTAGGGCTAAAAGCCAGAAGAGCACTCACTGCTGGACCCGATGCCGTCAATGAAAGAACGTCATCATCATCCAACAGCTCATCCTCGTCAGCCCCAGGGGACTGAGAGAGATTTACACCTCTCTCAAACTCCTCAACAAGCTCCACCTGCAAGCCCCATGATTTCAGCCACCGGTCTGCCTCAGTACGAGCAGGGCCAGAACCACCAGGCACAGATGCTGACACCTCTTCCCTCAAGAAGAATGTCAAACGAAAATGGAGCGTCCTGATAGGGAGACGCTCACAGTTAACACAGATAACACAGACAGCGCCCTCAAGCACTGTCCGCGCGTGCTCCTCTCCCAGACAGAAAACGCACAGATTGTGTGTGTGTATCACAGAGTGTCAAAAACCTGGGACACGGGTCATCACAGTTTCTGAAACGTTTGTCAGACATGATATAAAGTTTCCTTACCGGATTCAATGAAATCGCGATCAGACAAAAACTTCTGGGTCGCGCTATGATGACGTCATAGGCTGTCGCCGGCCAATAGGATTGGAGAGATTTGATACTTGGCTTTCAGACACCGGTTCACGAGTGATGTTCCTCATAATGCGGTAAAACGCAGTGTCTCGTTCCCTTTCGAAAGGGAACAGCACATGTACAAAAGAGTAAAATATGAGAAAATGTAAGAGAGCACAAAGTACAGAGTAATAAAACCAAGGAAAACAACATTTAAGAACACAAACACAAGTTTAAGATTTGTGCATTAAATTTTTAATATGTTTAAAGTTTTGATGCTTTTATTTTTACAAACCCGATTCCAAAAAAGTTGGGACACTGTACAAATTGTGAATAAAAAAGGAATGCAATAATTTACAAATCTCATAAACTTATATTTTATTCACAATAGAATATAGATAACAAATGTTGAAAGTGAGACATTTTGAAATGTCATGCCAAATACTGGCTCATTTTGGATTTCATGAGAGCTACACATTCCAAAAAAGTTGGGACAGGTAGCAATAAGAGGCTGGAAAAGTTAAATGTACATATAAGGAACAGCTGGAGGACCAATTTGCAACTTATTAGGTCAATTGGCAACATGATTGGGTATAAAAAGAGCCTCTCAGAGTGGCAGTGTCTCTCAGAAGTCAAGATGGGCAGAGGATCACCAATTCAATATCAGAAAGGAGTTTCTCAGAGAAAGATTGCAAAGAGTTTAAAGTTATCATCATCTACAGTGCATAATATCATCCAAAGATTCAGAGAATCTGGAACAATCTCTGTGCGTAAGGGTCAAGGCCGGAAAACCATACTGGATGCCCGTGATCTTCGGGCCCTTAGACGGCACTGCATCACATACAGGAATGCTACTGTAATGGATATCACAACATGGGCTCAGGAATACTTCCGGTGAACACAATCCACCGTGCCATTCGCTGTTGCCAGCTAAAACTCTATAGGTCAAAAAAGAAGCCATATCTAAACATGATCCAGAAGCACAGGCGTTTTCTCTGGGCCAAGGCTCATTTAAAATGGACTGTGGCAAAGTGGAAAACTGTTCTGTGGTCAGACGAATCAAAATTTGAAGTTCTTTTTGGAAAACTGGGATGCCATGTCATCTGGACTAAAGAAGACAAGGACAACCCAAGTTGTTATCAGCGCTCAGTTCAGAAGCCTGCATCTCCAGACGTCATCTCTTTCAGGGAAGACCTTGCATTTTCCAACATGACAATGCCAGACCACATACTGCATCAATTACAACATCATGGCTGCGTAGAAGAAGGATCCAGGTACTGAAATGGCCAGCCTGCAGTCCAGATCTTTCACCCATAGAAAACATTTGGCGCATCATAAAGAGCAAGATGTGACAAAGAAGATCTAAGACAGTTGAGCAACTAGAAGCCTGTATTAGACAAGAATGGGACAACATTCCTACTCCTAAACTTGAGCAACTTGTCTCCTCAGTCCCCAGACGTTTGCAGACTGTTAAAAAAAGAAGAGGGGATGCCACACAGTGGTAAACATGGCCTTGTTCCAACTTTTTTGAGATGTGTTGATGCCATGAAATTTAAAATCAACTTATTTTTCCCTTAAAATGATACATTTTCTCAGTTTAAACATTTGATATGTCATCAATGTTGTATTCTGAATAAAATATTGAAATTTGAAACTTCCACATTATTGCATTCTGTTTTTATTCACAATTTGTACAGTGTCCCAACTTTTTTGGAATTGGGTTTGTAAAAAAAACACTGTATAGTTTCACTGTATAAATTAAACATAATTAATCTGTGTTAAAAGTACAAAAGTGATTTTTCTCTTTTTCTTTTGTTGTTCGATTAATATTAACCACACAGAATGTAGCAGGGGCTTCTGTCATTTTAAGACCGAATGCGTGGCACGGATCCAAAATACTGTTACACATCTGATTTTCTTTCTCAATTGTTTCATTCACCAAAGCTATAATCAATTGTTTACGAGGATAGTTGATCTTTTATGTGCATTTTTTTCATGTATGTATCCGTTTAGGCACAAAGAGATGCAGAAGAGGAAGGCATTCAGTGTTCACGTTCATCTGTGTGCTCTCTCTTTCTCTGTGCGATATAACGTGCAGCCCTAGTAATTTAAAGTGGTAATACTAACCAGCAAGTCCACTAATGGCATGGGTATGCAGAGCATTAACAGCTTATATGGACCGCACACCCCTGATTTTAGGGCAAGAAGAGGAATAGTTAGGAGTGGGGAGATGGGGTGGTGGAGGAATGCTGTAAACTCATAGGACAGAGTTGATCACTGAATAAAAACAGTGGCGAGTGGTTTCTGACTAATTTAAACGCTTCTGGCCGTTGCTTTCAGTAAATCAACAAACATGTCTGTGATTGCTACATTGTTCAATGCTGCAAAAACATGGTGGAAATAGAACACTCTTCAGAGCACAAACACACATACACACTGTAACATTTGCTAAATATGTTTTGCCAAATTAGATTGCCTCTCTGATTCCCTGGGGCCCTAAGCAGCCACTTACTTTGCTTATTGGTTAAGTCCACCTCTGAATATAGCATAGTTAATTATTTTAAAACCATTTACCTCATTATCTCCAGCTGACAGTTCAGACTCTTCAGTCCATCAGAAAGAAGCTTCACTCCTGAATCTTGGAGGTCATTGTTACTCAGGTCCAGCTCTCTCAGGAAGGAGTTTGAGGACTGAAGAACTGAAGACAAACTCTCACAACACTGAGCAGTGAGTTTACATGTGGGAAATCTGAAGAACAAAAACAATGTAATTGCATACAGGATAAATCTTAGCAGTGTGATTTTTAATAAACTTATTGCAAAAAAAAAAAAAAAAAAGTTTTTGAACTCAAACCTCAGTATCTTCAGCTGACAGTTTGGACTTTTATGGTCCTTCAGTCCGTCAGAAAGAAGCTTCACTCCTGAATCCTGGAGGTCATTGTTACTCAGGTCCAGCTCTCTCAGGAAGGAGGATTGTAGAGCTGAAGACAAACTCTCACAACACTGAGCAGTGAGATTACATGTGGGTAATCTGAAGAAGAAAAACACAATGTAATTGCATACAGAATAAATTTTAGCAATGTGATTTAATAATTAACTTATTGCAAAAAATAAAGTATTTGAGCTCAAACTTCAGTATCTCCAGCTGACAGTTTGGACTCCTTAGTGTTTTAGAAAAAATCTTCACTCCAGAATCCTGGAGGTCATTGTTACTCAGGTCCAGCTCTCTTAGGACAGAGTTTGATGATTGTAGAGTTGAAGACAAAAGTTCACAGGACTGAGCAGTGAGATTACAACACTGTAGCCTGTGTAGAGAGCAAAACAAACAACAACAGCAATGCTTATTGGGTAGCGTTTATAATCTGGAGCTGTAGTGATGTAAGCAAAGCTAAAACAATTTTATCTTCATAAAACATCAAACAAGTATTTATATCACACACATTACATTTGTTCATTTTTGCTGAACAATCTGGGCCAACAAGTCACCCATGTAAATTTAAGGCAATTACAAAAGACTAGGAGACTCTTACAGTGCTCTTCTGGTGTTTTTGATGACTGGCAGCAGTCTCATCAGTGATTCATCAGATCTTCTGTATTTCTGCATTTCAAACTTTTCTTGAGTCTCTTCTGACATGAGGAGCAGAAACACCAGACCCGACCACTGAGCAGAGGAGAGATTCTGTGCTGAAAAATTTCCTGAGCTCAAATTCTTCTGGATTTCCTCTATAAAGTCATCATTCAGTTCACTCAGACAGTGGAAGAGATTAATGGTCCTCTCTACCGATTTCTCCTTCTCTATTTTCTTTTTGATATAGTCAGCAGTGATTTTCATGTTCTCTGTTTTCAGTTTCAGTTTTGGCAGTAGTTCCTTTAGGTCATTCTGATTGGACTCCAATGAGAGACCCAGGAGGAACCGGAGGAAAAGGTCCAGGTGTCCGTTCTCGCTTTGCAAAGCCTTCTTGACTGCAGCCTTATGAAGCATAAACAGTGGCTTTTTGGATAAATTCCATGTCAGTTTTTCCCAGGTTTCAAGAAATGGGTTTTTGTACGTTCCTGTCAAAAACACATAAAGAGCAGCAAGGAATTCCTGTATGCTGAGATGTATGAAGCTGTAAACTTTTCTTGCTGAAACCTTTTCCTCCTGAAACATCTGGGTGCAAAGCCCTGAGTACACTGACCCTTCGTTGACATCCAATCCACATTCCTCAAGATCTTTTTTGTAGAAAATCAGGTTTCCTTTCTCCAACTGTTTAAAGGCCAGTTTCCCAAGCTTCAGAATAATCTCATCAAAAGACCTTGCATTGGCTTCAGGTTCAGGGCCATCACAGTATTTTTTTTCCATCTGTTGCTGCTGAGAAATTAAGAAACTTGTGTACATCCCTGTGAGTGTTGTGGGTGTTTTGTCATTGCTCTCTCGAGCCAGTAGAGGCTGAAGAACAGTAAGAGAGATCCAGCAGAATACAGGGATATGACACATGATGTACAGGCTCCTGAATTTCCTGATGTGACGGATAATGTTTTCAGAAACCTTAGGACTGTTTTTGATGAAGTATTGCTCTTTCTGTTCATTGTTAAATCCACGCACCTCTGTCACTTGATCAGTGTAGTCTCGGGGTATCAGACTGGCTGCTGCTGGTCTGGATGTGATCCAGATGAGAGCAGAGGGAACCAGATGTGTCTTCATAAGGTTTATTATTATCTTACTCACTGTTGTTTTTTCATTTACATTTGTAAATATGTCATCTTCTTTGAAGTTCAAAGGAAAGCGACATTCATCCAGCCCATCAAAGATGAACATAACTTTACCATCACCTTCAGGAAGAGAGGGCAGTTCTTCAGGACTACTAAAAAAGTATTTGTTAAGCATTCCCATGAGACTGTACTCTTCTTTAATCAAATTCAATCTACGGAATGGAAGTGGAAATATGAAGACTATATCCTGATTTTCTTTTCCTTCAGCCCAGTCAAAGATGAATTTATTGACAGAGACAGTTTTTCCTACTCCTGCGATCCCCATTGTCAGCACTTTTCTGTTTTGTTGACCTGTGGACTGGACTTTAAACATGTCATTACACTTGATTGGCTTCTCCTTGGCAGTCAGTCTGTTCTGATTTGATTCGATCTCATGGTCGTTTACTCTTCCTCCAGTCTCATTCTCCACCACATATAAATCAGTGTAGATATCGTTCAGGCATTTCCGATGACCCGTCTCTGAATTACCAATCAGTATCCGGTTGTAGTCTTGTTTTAATTTTTTCTTCAGTTTGAGGCTGGTCTCTGTGTAATCATGAAGAATAACTTGACTGTCGTCTGCAGTTGAGCCTTTATAAAAGAGGGAAAAAGTCACCAAAGACTAAGTGATTGTGTTTTTCATAAATTCATGCTTCTACTATATATAAATTAATCACACTCTTACTGCAATAGTGTTTACATGCACATCTTACATTGATTATACTTTAGTTGAAAACATAAAAGGTGATTGAAATGCCATGACAAATGCTTCTGCAATAATATAAGCCAGCTGAAAAACTTCCAGTGAATTGTCAGTTGCTGGTTTGTTAAGCATCGATAGTGTTATACTTAGTTTATAATCAGAATATAGGGCATAGCATTAATTTAGTTATTCAAACGTAAGACGACATAAAAATAAATAAATAAAAGACGTATCTCAGTGTTCCTGCTGGCTAAATTGAAATCGACTATAAGTTTTTACACTTTAGAGTGAAAAAAGGTGTCAAAAATTAAATATTTATTGTGCACTTTAGATAGATACATTGAATAAAATGAGTTTTCACAAGTGTATCAAAATCATTGCGTTTGCGCTGCACTGACTGACAGCTTCTGTGGTTACAAAGGGAAAGAGTGGTGCTCGCTTTGTGTAATTCATTCACAATAAAAGCTATTGTTTTTCATGAGATTTTGTGAGTACTTCATACTTCACATTGACAAAGTGTATTTTTAAACCTAGTCATTTTACAATGTTTAATATTTATTCAAAATTGAAACTAAGTAAAAAACGAAGAAATGGCTATTATATGAGAAATGCTACACTGCTGCCATCTGCTGGTTATAGTGGTAATTAATGTCTTTTTAGTTTTTAAATAAAAGTGTTTTCTATCCAACATTTTGAATCATTTGGTTTTACAAATTGAGACAATCACAGAAGGATGAACAAATAATGTTTGTGGTCATCACATTAAAAATAGCATTTGAAGTGCTGGAAAAAAATGTGCGTGTCTAATTACAGACACAGCATTTCTTAAACATTTCCAATACCTCTGTCTTTATTGCAATCAATAAAACTGGTTTATTGGCAAATTAGGTAAATGTGATAACTGTATTAAAATATGAATACAACATTAAAAAGTCAACCACTGATGGTTTTGTGTCGATCTACAGCGAGTTCATCATGATCAGCTAACAGTTTACCAGAAATGCCCAAGCTGGTTTAACGACAACCAGGAAGTAACCACGCATATGGTAATTGGTTTCAATTTAAATTTATTCCTGTATAACTTTCTTTTTCTAGGCAAGGCAGGGCAAGTTTATTTATATAGCACATATCATACACAATGGTAATTCAAAGTGCTTTACATAGAAAAGGTCAAATATAAATAAGAAATATATATAAATAAAGATAAAATCACAACATATGCATAAAAAATACATTTTACTAATTAATTCCAGAGCATTTATTGGATTGTCACTATTGGACTGTTCTGACCAAAATTTAGGGTTGGGAATCAAAATTTGATTCCAATTCTGGAATTGAATACTTAAGGTCAGGAATTGGATACTTGTTATAAAATTAAATTTTCGGTTCCTCTTATCGATTCCTTTCTGTGCATTTTAATTTGACTTTAAGCCATTCAAGCGCAAGACCCACACATTGTTTTCTGTGCTGCGCACACATCCAAAGCATGCTACTGGAAAAGTGATTTAATGTGATTTTAAACCGTAGACTCACGCTTGAACAGATAAATACACAACCACATAGAAGTAACCACCCAGAATGCCCTAGAAGCCACATAGCAACACCATAGCAACCACCCAGAGTACCTTAGCAACTGCATAGCAACACCCTAAAATCAATCAAACTATCTAGATAGACTGCATTGCCTTCAAAACTGCCAAACTTCAAGCTGTTTGTTGCATCATTGTGTTGTGTCTGTGTGTCCGTGTGCAATCTCCCCGCTTTCCTTGTTTACTTTCAATAACATTAATCAAAGAACAAAAGACAAAGAGAAAATTCTCTTGCTGTTCTGGACTGAATAACTTTTGTAACTATATTTGCAAGGTATAAACTAATTCATAAAGTGCAGTGTTATTTTACATTTGATTAGCTTCTGTACCTGAATACCTAAAAATCTTAAAACATTTTATTTCAATCTGATCTTTGTTCAGTTGTATTTATTTGTGCAATTGCTAGTTTATTTTTATTTTTATTCTCTTATTGGATTTGAAATTCGGAAACATAAATCACATAAGCACATCAGCAGAGCAAAATTTAATTCAAACTATCACATTGGTAAAGTTAATCACATTACAGTCACAGTGAATGAAACGGTACCTTGCTTGTGATTGTTCTCCAGCTGCTCAGCCAGATTATTGTGGTTCATCTTCCTCAGGATCTCCAACGTGGTCTTCACAGCTTCTTCTGGTCCAAAACTTGCAACCATCTTATCAACCGTTTTTAACCTATCTGCATTCTCCATTTCAGAATTTGATATACGCTCATGTTTCTTTAAGTGCCACTGAAACTGACTCAGTTCAGGTTCTATCAGGTCCATCAGTGAGTTCAGAAGCAGCTCTTCAATAGATGCCATCGTCCTTCACAGATTAACAGCTGCAGGACAAAAAGAAAAAGATCTGAAGTAGTTTCTCTCTTAACATGTGGACCTAAGCATTGAAATGTTATTTAGATTATGAAATGAAGCTGTGATCGGATCAGGACTCTCAGAGGCACCTCATCCAAACTCATCTGTTAAAGGGGTCCTATAATACTCATTTTTGCATGGTATCTATCTGAAACATGCTAGCAAGGTGATAATACAACCACCCTGAGTACCCTAGCAACTGCATAGCAACAACTTAGCAACCACCAGAGTACCCTACCAACCACCCCAAGTACCCTAACAACCACATAGCAACCACCCCAAGTACACAGCAACTGCAAATAGCGACACCCTAGAATCAATCAATTTATCTATATTGCCTTCAAAACCTACAAACTTCAAGCTTTTTGTTACATCCTCGTGTTGTGTCCGTGTGTTTTTTCTATCTCCCTGCTTTTCTCAATTACTTTCAATTTCTTAGATGCCAGTTTTTGGTCCAGTCTCCTGTCAATCATCTTCAGCCACTGACATCATCCATCCTATCTATCACCAATCGGAAAGATTGCCCTTGATAAAATAGCATACCAGACCACTATCTAGACCCCCATGCTGTTTTGTTTTTATTTCTGCTATTTACATAGTCATCCTGTTAATTATTGTTGTAGCAAATTAGCTCAAAAGGGAAATATTATAATTATCCATAATTCATTATTATTAATAATTATGGTTAATTATGAATATTTGAATCAGTTAATCAGATTAACTTGATGTAGCTACATTAAAATTACAATCAATAAATCAGTTCATCCAGTAAACGCTCAGTATTGATTATTAGTTAATTCTAAGATAATGGTATTTTTCATGGCCATGGAAAAATAATTATTTCTTAGCATTTACAGTACTTTGTAATAAGCATTTACAGAGCTGGTAATAAGATCTGATCATTTAAGAGGCAATCTATTGCAGACAGAGAAGAACAAAAAGTTTTATTAACTAAATCACAAACACACAACTAAACTAACAAACACATAACATACATGCAAGTCACACATACATAGGTAAAAAAAAAGAGCAATGATAGAGTTGAAACGGAAGTGGCATAGGATATTCAATGACAAACGCATTTTTTAACAGTCTCTTTTCGCCACCTAGTGGCACAACAATATGATACTATTTACATTTTTCTTTAAATTGCTAACATACTTTTGTCTATAGTCACATTTTCAAAACTCTAAACACATTTAGCACAACATCCGTCTGTTGTGGCCATACCATTAACACAATTCATGTCGTTTACACACAAAATGCAGTCAATTAACACGTTTCTAAAATGCTTACATTTTCTTTTCATATAAGCTCACCCCATACCAAAATCATGGATCTTTCTGATCTTATTTGCAAATGCTTAAACATAGCAAGTCAGAAATGAAGACCCAATGTTCCAATCTTTAAATATAGGATAAAACCTCTACTTTTGCAAAAACAGCAGTACTGGAAAAGTACTGGAAAAAAATAAAAAAACAAATACTGAAACAATTGATAAGCATTTTTAATTAGCAGATCACTTAAATATTTAGAAATAGCAGATTCCAGTCTCGGAGGCATAGTCAGGTGTTGAATTTCTTTTCATTACATGGACACACAGTAAAATAGGACTCTTTGAATCGGATTTGTTCAATGTGTTTGAAGAACAACACAGATGAGAAGAGAGAAAATAATATCTGGGTAAGGGAGAGGAATAGATGAAGGAGGAGAGGAGAAGTTGGATCACGGACAAGGGAGAAGAAGAGGTAGAGGAGAGGAGGAAGAATGTGTGCTGGATTGTGCATCTCTATTGTTCCCATTCAGTCAGTCACGTTCGATGTTACGTCGATACTGATGTAATGGGGTCTCGCTTGGGAGCCCAGTCACCTCCAAGGGTACAAAACGAGCCAATGGGAATTGGCCAGTGAGATTTACATGCTGGACCACACCCCCGGCATCCGGGTATAAATAGGACCGGCCTACTCACTTTCATTCATACTTTTGCTTCGGAGCCGAGCGGTTGTACAGCGATCGCTCTTCCAATTCACCTCTACTGAGAGTAAATTTCTGAGCAAATAACAGCAATTTTGCTTGCAGCTCGTCGAGGGATCTCTCTGCAGGTGTGATGGCGCATTCCGCCGGTGTTTGCATCCAGCTTGCTGTTTACACAGGGCAGCATTCGTCCCTGGGCGCTTCAGCTATGAGTATTTCCCTAAAAGAGCAAGCACGGCAGCGAGCGTCTTTTTAAAGATGCCTTTCTGTCCGTGCTTTCCTGGATGCGGTTGTTTCCTGGATTCATCTGACGGCCACAATCGCTGTCTCACATGCCCAGCATATGAATACAGCGCTTGTGGGTGATTAATGTTCTCAAGGGAACGTGATCACGTCGATACGCAGGTCGTGACTCTCCTTTCTTGTAAAGGTTTGAGTCCCCTTTGTTGTTGCCCAGCCGCCGCTTGTGTGTAGCACAGCTGCAGGTCTGTTCAACACTTTGGGAGACCGAGGGTTATAGCGAGAGCCTTCCGCCGGGAAAACCCCCGCGGATCTCCCGCTCCTCAGCGTGTCGTGTGCCGGTGAGCTTCCTGCTAACAGCACGTGTTGCCATGGCAACCCAGCACGTCATTGGTGCTCTGGATGATGATCAGATGTCGATTGCTGCATTGGTGAGAGGGCTGATGTTCTCTGGAGAGGAAGATGAAGCTGAGCTTCCTGCTTCAGCGGTGTTTGCTTGTGCTGAATCGGATTCAGAGTTGACAGCCATGCTTTCCCGGGCCGCCGCACGCTCAGACTCGTTCTGAATGTTGTCGCTGGATGATTGGTTCTGGGCTCAGAGTGCGAAGCGAAAGATCGCCCTGCCCCGCCTCCATGCCTTTCTTCCCGGGAGTGCATGAAGAGCTTTGGCAGTATGGAGGTACATTAGTGCCAAAATCTGTTCAAAGTTTTTCCTCTCTCACTACCCTTGTTTCTGGGGCGGTCAGGGCGCTCATGGGGGTTCCTCAGGTGGACTGTGCAACTGCGGTGCATTATGCCCACAGAGTGCTGCCACCTGGTGGAATCACCTATGTCTCCCATCCAGTACCTGTGAGGTGATGGCAGCTCTAGCTGTTAAGCCTCACAGTGCTGCTGGTCAGACCGCCTCCTTCTTGCGTGCTTGGTCATCCTGCTGGCCAAGGCAATGCACGAGGGTAGTTCTGAGCCGGGGTTGATGCAGGAACCGCGCATGCTGATTGACCTTGCCCTCTGGGTGAGAGAAGTCGCAGCATGGGCCCTCGGCCAGACGATGTCCACCTTGGTGGTCCAGGAACGCCATCTCTGGCTAAACCTTGCTGAGACGCGAGATGTCAAAAAAGTGCGCTTTCTTGACCCTCCCATCTCACAAAGTGATCTCTTTGGTGATACTGGCGGGGATTGCACAGCAGTTCCCGACAGTGCAGAAGCAGACTGGGGTCCAGTCTGAGAACGGCTCTTTCTCAGGAGCTGGTGTACGCACCACTCCTTCCCCCGGAGGAGGGCCGTGTGGAGAATTTTTCTACTGTTCCGCCATTGGCTCAATGGCCAGTGGCCCCAAATTCTCAAGAAAGAGCGGTTTCCTGACTCTCTGGTCATACAGGGTGTGCGTGGGCAGTGAGCGACGCTCTGCTTCCTCCTTCCCAGCCCGTTTTTTTGCCACAGGCAGGGAGTGTGCATTAGAGGACGCGCTGCTTCCTCATGCCTCCCTAGCCAGTCCCTCATGGGACCCATAAATCTGGGTGCACCACACTCACTGCCTCTACTTCGGGACGCTGTGCTTCCCGGGTTAGGCCCAAGCACCCTCGCTGCCCCCCGCGGGTATGTCTGTTGTCCCTTTGGTGCCACTCATACGGACCTTGGGAGCCTCACTAGAGCTTCCCAGACCGTCCCGCTGGCCCATTTGGACGGTCAGACTCGGCTGCGCGATTCAGTTCGCCGGGTGGTCCCCCAGGTTCAGCGGTGTCTTGCTTGCCTCATGGCAGACAAGCGCACCCCTGTCCTGTGAGTGGAGATTGCGTTCCTGCTGGCGAAGGACGCAATAAAGCCTGTCCCTCCAGCCGAGTTGAAGGTTGCAAGTGTCCTTCTTTGTACCCAACATAGCGGTGGTTTATGGCCGGTCTTGAATCGGGCACCTAACAGGCTCCCGTTCAAGTTGCGTTCACCCCATGATTGGTTTGCAGCGATTGGCCTGAAGGACATGTACTCTTGTTCACCTCGACAGACCGTGTTGCGCTCTGCTTCAAGGGTTGAGCTGGTACTAGGTCCTCCCCATTTGGCTGTCCCTGCCTTCCCGTGTCTTTCCAAAGCCGCGGAAGCTGCCCTTACCCCGCTCAGGGAGGTGGGCATTCACATCTTGAACTATCTTGAGGACTGACCCATTCTGGCTCACTCTCGAGATCAGTCGTGCGAACACAGGGACCTGGTGCTCAGTCACCTCAGCCAGTTGGGGCTTCTGGTCAACTGGGAAAAGAGCAAGCTTTGCCCTGTGCAGAAAATGTCTTTTCTTGGTGTGGAGCTGGACTCGGTCAACATGACAGCACGTCTCACCAACGAGCGTGCACAGTCGGTGCTGAACTGCCTGAATTCATTCTCGCGGAAAACAGCGGTCCCACTGAAACAATTTCAGAGGCTCCTGGGGCATATGGCATCCGCAGCCGCGGTCATGCCGCTCGGATTGCTTCATATGAGACCACTTCAGCACTGGCTTCACGACCGAGTCCCGAGGTGGGCATGGCACCGTGGCTCACTCCCTGTGGTTATCACACCTAGTTGTCGCCGCACATTCAGCCTGTGGTCGGACCTTGCTTTTCTACGGGCCGGAGTGCCCCTAGTATAAGTGTCCAGGCATGTTGTTGTTACAACAGATGCCTCCACCACCAGCTGGGGTGCCATATGCAGTGGTCAGTCGGTGTCGGGCTCCTGGACAGGACCCCAACGCCACTGGCACATCAACTGCCTCGAATTGCTAGCAGTACTCCTTGCTCTGCGCCAGTTTTGACCGCTGCTGCACGGCAAGCATGTACTGGTCCGGACAGACAACACATCGACAGTAGCGTACATCAACCACCAGGGTGGACTGCGCTGCCGTCGCATGTCGCAACTCGCCCGCCATCTCCTCCTGTGGAGTCAGGGCCGACTCTGGTCTCTGCGCGCCTCCTACATCCCGGGCAAGCTCAATCGTGCAGCCGACGCCCTCTCACGACAGCTCACGCTCCCGGGGGAATGGAAACTCCACCCCCAGGCGGTCCAGCTGATCTGGAGCCGATTCGGGGAGGCACAGGTGGACCTGTTTGCCTCTCAGAAATCCGCCCACTGCCAGTTGTTTTATTCCCTGACCGAGGGGACCCTCGGCATGGATGCACTGGCACACAGCTGACCCCGGGGCCTACGCAAGTATGCGTTTCCTCCAGTGAGCCTTCTTGCACAGACACTGTGCAAGGTCAGGGAGGACGAGGAGCAGGTCTTGCTAGTTGCGCCGTACTGGCCCAACCGGACCTGGTTCCCAGAACTCATGCTCCTCGCGACAGCCCATCCCTGGCACCACATGGCACCCGCGTCCCGATCTCTGGAACCTCCATGTGGCCTAGACTTAAGTGGCCTACCGTCCGCGGTAGTTGACACCATCACTTCGGCTAGAGCCCCCTCTACGAGGCGCGCTTACGCCATGAAGTGGAGTCTGTTCGTTGAGTGGTGTTCTTGGAAATGCCCGACCCCTGGAAATGCCCAATCAGTGCCGTGCTTTCCTTCCTTCAAGAGGGTTTGGAGTGGAGGCTGTCCCCCTCCACCCTGAAGGTCTATGTGGCCGCCATCGCAGTACATCACGATGTGGTCGATGGCACGTGACTAGGAAAGCACGACCTGATCATCAGGTTCCTCAGAGGCGCCAGGAGGTTAAATCCTCCTAGGCCTCGCCTCATTCCCTCTAAATAAAGAAAAAAAGGGGATCTCTCTGTCGCCCTCACGGGCCTGCGGAGAGCTCCCTTCGAGCCCCTTCCTTCAAGAAGGTTGGGGACCTGCAAGCATTTTCGGTCAGCGATTTGTGCCTGGAATTCGGGCCGGACCACTCTCACGTTATCCTGAGACCCTGGCCTGGATATGTGCCCAAAGTTCCCACCTCTCCCTTCCGGGACCAGGTGGTGAACTTGCAAGCGCTGCCCCCGGAGGAGGCAGACCCAGCCCTTGCGTTGCTGTGTCCCGTTCGTGCTCTACGCGTTTACGTGGACCGCATGCAGAGCTTCAGAAGCTCTGAGCAGCTCTTTGTCTGTTTTGGAGGTCAGCAGAAAGGGAAGGCTGTCTCCAAACAGAGGTTGGCCCACTGGATAGTGGATGCCATTGCCTTGGCGTATGTTGAGTTTGTGTTTATTTGTGTTTATTTAACAAAATATGGTTTTGGGCAGTATTGGTAAACGCTTGTTAGCAATTGAAAAAAACTGTAAAGCATCAAGTTACTTTTTCAAAAGGTGATTTGCTTTATTTTGTTTTGCTGCTATGTGTCTTATAACGGAAACACCCTTTTCAGGCTAGACATCATTATTAAGTTTGTTTTAAAATCCTATTAAATCTGAATAATTTTAGATATGTAAAGGCTGTTTTATCCATATAAAATTTAAAGTCAATTAAAGTAATGGTTTTTAAAAAATTCGCTCCCTGGACTTTGTCTCTCCGCATTTCCCCCCATTTCCAGTCCTGGATACTATACATCAGGGCTCTTAGAGTAGTTTCATTCGAGGGCCGGATTATCAAATCAAAAAGTTGAGGTGGGCTGGGGGGTCTCCTTATTGGTACATTTTTTTTTATTAATTATTAGGCTTAAATGAAAATATTCTCACAGTGAGAGTTGGTAACCACAGTTAAAACCATACATGGCTACTTACTACCACTGTCAAATTATATTATATGTTATACAGGCCAACAAAAAACACCTAAACACAGATAAAATACCCCTTCACAAAGAAATTAATTATATATGCCCCTATCCACCTAATAAATATGTTGCAATATAAATGGCTATATTTACACAAACCATGTTAATTTACTAGTTCATTCATGGTAAATTTGTAAGGTTGGTGGTTTTGGGATTTAGAAGTCTTCTATCTTCATTCATGGCATGTTTCTCCTGTTTTGTGTCCTCGTCAGTCTTGTTGGGGATGTTAAGGCTGTTTCATCCGATTTAAAACTAGTTTAATCATCGAGTGATTTGTACTTTGTAAATGCAAGGTGTGTGTCGAATTGAAAAACGTCTCACTGGATGTTGCAATGCTGTTTAATAATGGTATCCGTGACTGGGAATAAACGCAGCTCCTTTAAGCTTTCTGTTATCCAGTGGGCCGTGCTGCGTAGTTCAACTAATGAAGTGTACTTTGCGTACTTTGTATTGAGAAACGGCAAAAGCCTTGTCCCAAATGGAACCCTAAACCTTTCTCTTTCTCTGAGTCTGCACTTTCATGACATAATGCCGCTTTGACTGCCGAGTAAAGTCCTCTGTGTAGTTCAGACTTGCGGAATCAGCTGAAGTGGCACATCGAGGGCACATAGCGGACGCAAACGGGGGCGCTTGCAAGCACCCTTCTGAAACCTAAAATGATGAATGGGACAACCTACGGTCTTGTGTACTTAACAGACACGCGCATACGACAGCCATTGTAAGTCCACAAGAACGAAAGTGCATAGAAGTGTGCCATTTGGGATTTAGCTAGTGATGGCCGATTTTGAAACACTGCTTCATGAAGCTCTGAAGCTTTATGAATCTTTTGTTCCGAATCAGTGATTCGGAGCGTGTATCAAACTGCCAAAGTCACGTGATTTCAGTAAACAAGGCTTCATTACGTCATCACTGTTTCGAAACGTTTCAAAACAGTTCGTAATTTCAATAGTTCACCGGTAGAGGGCAATGATAGATTCTCTGAGAACTTGAACAAGTCTATGGGCTTTACCCTATGGTTTTATACATTAGTAGATGTTTTAATTAGACATTAGAATAATTAAAATGAATATTGGTAGTTATTAATCTCTTATTTGCCTGTTTAGCTTGAGCCATGGAACAGAGAAGCAAGCCCTGAAAATTGATACAAGAACACATATTATACAGACACTCTATATTTAATCTTATTAGATGATTAGTTAATTGCATTTGATAAATTTTACTTTCAATAAAACTTTTGCAATACATTTGTAAAAGGTATTTTTAATGCATGTTTGGCCTGTGTTTTGTTGCATTTACACTGTTCTGACCACTAGGGGTCACCGTGGAGACAGGTGTCAGATTGTTTCAAAGCCTCGACACATTACGACACATTTGATTCAACTGCTTCAATGTTTCATGAAGCCTCGATCTGCCCATCACTAGATTTAGCCTTACATTCCTCCTGTTAAATGGAGACGCGCGTGTGCACACAAGAATGTTTACCTGGATTTCTGGCAGATGTTAGATGGCGACAGATTCGTCATATGCGATATTCCACAGATCATAGATTTAAAAACGTATGTTGCACCAGTTGTAAATATTGGTATACATAATAAATTGCTTTGATTTCGCGGAAGGAAGTTTCAAGGAAGTTTATCACAGTCTCGTGTCACGCTCACAAACCAGTATAGTATTTTAGTATATAAATTTAAGTATATAAATATAGGAGGATTACGTCAGTCATTTATATTTGCCACACATCCTGCTACCAGCTGGTGGCACTATGACTATAACTACATTTTTCCATGTAGATATCTTCAGGCCAGGGCACTTATGAAACCATGTAAAGTTTGAGGCAGATCGGACATTGTATGCTTGAGTTACAACAACTTCCTGTTTCATGACGATAATAGCATGTTTTAGCACTTAAGTGTTGCTAGCATGTTTACCACTCAATTGCATATTTTAGTATGTTGCTAGTAGTGCATCACAGTGTTAAACATGTCACTTCCTGTTGACAGTGGGTGGTGCTATTACAATAACTGAATATTGTCATGTAGATGTGTTCAGGACAGGACTGTTCTCAAACATGTGAAGTTTGGGGCAGATCAGACATTGTATGCTTGAGTTACAACAACTTCCAGCTTCGTGGCGTTAATCGCAAACATTAGCACTCAGCCAAGTGTTGCATGATTTAACGTGTTTCTAGTATGTTTGGCACTTAATCGCATATTTAAATGTGTTTCAGGGAATAAATTACAGAGTAAACTATGTCATTTCCTTTTGCCAGCAGGTGGCGCTATGACTAATTGAATATTGTCATGTAGATGTCTTCAGGTCAGGACTCTTATTACACATGTGAAGTCTGGAGCAGATCAGACATTGTATGCCTGAGTTACAACAACTTCCTGTTTCATGGTGAAACATTGAACTTTTAAATGTATCTACTGAATTTTATACTTGTACGTGAAATGTAGAGTGAAGGGTGCTGAATTGAAATTTTGTAGATGGCGCTATTGAGCCATTTTGCCACACCCAATTCTGAAACCCACATCAGATATAAATTTTCATCACTTCTAACGAGTGTGCAAAGTTTCATGAATTTGGACAATGACTGGTGATCTTTTATATGTAAATGACATTAATTAGGTGTTCTGTGTCCAAGTTCAACATCATTTGCATTTAATAGATTTCACATCTGAAAGAGAGGCTTATGTTTGTTTTCTGTGTACATTCATTCTATGAATCACACGTATGCACATCTAAGAAATGATCATAAGATCAAATTTAGGACGGTTTCTGCGCAACATTTTATGAATGAGGCCTGCGATGTGAAAAAATAGGATCTCGTGTAGATTTCTGTGTTAAGTCAAGTCACCTTTATTTATATAGCGCTTTTTACAATGTAGATTGTGTCAAAGCAGCTTTACATTGATATCTGGTACATTGTTTGACTGCACAGCAGCTCTTAAAGAATAGTGTCAATGCAGGCAGATCAAAAGCACTGTTGAATATCAAAATGTCAAGTCAAGTGTCCCCAACTAAGCAAGCCAGAGGCGACAGCGGCAAGGAACCCAAACTCCATCAGGTGACATCAGGTGGCAGACAAGTGGCAAATTGGTGTTAAAATGGAGAAAAAAACCTTGGGAGAAACCAGGCTTAGTCGGGGTGCCAGTTCTCCTCTGGCCAACAGTGCTTTGTTACAATTCAGGTTGCTATCATAAGTCCAATAGGATCGCAACATTAAAAGTATTTATTTCAGTTCCATCCAATTGAGGATCGTATTCATCACGCCGGTATGGACGGTTGTTGAGGAACTGTGTCGTGGCTGTCGTGTCGATGAGGCCTTCACAGGGGATGATCTAGTTGACTCAATCTCTGCTGATACTTCAGGGCTGCGTTGTGGTCGTGTCAAGGTGCAGGTCCTTGGTCTCACCTGGATACGGCCCGGATCCGGTTGACTACGGTGAACCTCGGGATAAACAGAAAGACTAATATTAGCGTAGATGCC
Source organism: Ctenopharyngodon idella (assembly GCF_019924925.1). NCBI lineage: Eukaryota > Metazoa > Chordata > Actinopteri > Cypriniformes > Xenocyprididae > Ctenopharyngodon > Ctenopharyngodon idella. Next base: position 21,916,231 of record NC_067223.1, read on the forward strand.
ATTCTTCTTCTGATGTAACGAGTACATCAGGTGTTATAGGAAGTGTTCCCGGTTCCGGCTGACCTAATTTATGCAGCCTAATAATCCTTTAACGGATTTGGAAATATAAATTGGTAATGTGTTATGTGTATGCCAGGTTAAAGAGATGCGTTTTTAGTCTAGATTTAAACTGACAGAGTGTGTCTGCTTCCCGAACAATGCTAGGAAGATTGTTCCAGAGTTTAGGTGCCAAATAGGAGAAGGATCTACCACCTGCAGTTGATTTTGATATTCTAGGTATTATCAGCTGGCCTGAATTCTGAGATCGCAATAGACGTGAAGGACTATAATGAATTAGGAGCTCGCTCAGGTACTGGGGAGCTAAACCATTTAGTGCTTTGTAAGTAATTAGCAAGATTTTAAAATCTATACGATGTTTAACAGGAAGCCAATGCAGTGTTGACAGAACTGGGCTAATATGGTCATACTTCCTGGTTCTAGTAAGAACTCTAGCTGCTGCATTTTGTACGAGCTGTAGTTTATTTATCAGGCGAGCAGAACAACCACCCAGTAGAGCGTTACAGTAATCTAGCCTTGAGGTCATGAACGCATGAACTAACTGTTCTGCATTTTTCATTGAGAGCATATGTCGTAGTTTAGATATATTTTTAAGATGGAAGAATGCGGTTTTACAGATGCTAGTAACATGGCCTTCAAATGAAAGATTGGTATCAAAGAGCACACCTAGGTTCCTAACTGACGACGAAGACTTAACAGAGCAGCCATCAAGTGTTAGACAATATTCTAGGTTATTACGTGAAGAAGTTTTTGGTCCAAAAATTAGAATCTCTGTTTTTTCTGAATTTAGTAGTAGGAAATTACTGGTCATCCAATTTTTTATATCAGCTATGCACTCCGTTAATTTTGTGAATTGGTAAGTTTCGTCAGGGCGCGAAGAAATATAGAGCTGAGTATCATCAGCGTAACAGTGAAAACTAACGCCATGCTTCCTAATGATATCTCCCAAGGGTAGCATGTACAGAGTGAACAGTAACGGTCCTAGTACTGAGCCTTGTGGTACTCCATATTGAACTTGTGATCGATATGACATGTCTTCGTTTACTACTACAAACTGATAACGGTCAGATAAGTATGATTTGAACCATGACAATGCAATTCCACTAATGCCAACATAATTTTCGAGTCTATTTAAAAGAATATTGTGATCAATAGTGTCAAATGCTGCACTAAGATCCAGTAACACTAATAGAGAGATACAACCACGATCTGATGATAAGAGCAAATCATTAGTAACTCTAATGAGAGCAGTCTCAGTACTATGGTACGGTCTAAATCCTGACTGGAAATCCTCACAGATACCATTTCTTTCTAAAAAGGAACATAGCTGTGATGATACTGCCTTTTCTAGTATTTTTGACAGAAAAGTGAGATTTGAGATCGGCCTGTAATTGACTAATTCTCTAGGATCAAGTTGTGGTTTTTTAATAAGAGGTTTAATAATAGCCAGCTTAAAAGTTTTTGGTACGTATCCTAATGATAAAGATGAATTGACGATATTGAGAAGAGGGTCTATGACCTCTGGAAGCATTTCTTTCAATAGCTTAGTCGGTATAGGGTCTAACATACATGTTGTTGATTTTGATGATTTAACAAGTTTAGACAATTCTTCCTCTCCTAAAGCAGTAAATGAATTGAATTTTTCCTCAGGGACACTACAATGCACTATCTGACACGATACTGTAGTAGATGGTTGCATGGTTATTATTTTTTCTCTAATATTATCAATCTTGCAAGTAAAGAAGTTCATAAAGTCATTACTGCTGTGCTCTTTGGAAACATCAGAAGTTGAAGCTTTATTTCTTGTTAATTTAGCCACTGTATCAAATAAATACCTAGGGTTGTGTTTATTTTCTTCTAAGAGTTTTGAAAAATAGGCAGATCTAGCAGATTTTAAGGCCTTTCTGTACTCAATCATTCTCTCTCTCCACGAAATACGAAATACTTCTAGTTTTGATTTCTTCCAGCTGCGCTCCATTTTTCTGGCTGCTAACTTTAGGGCCCGAGTGTAGTCATTGTACCATGGCATTGGATTAATTTCCTTAATCTTTTTTAAACGCAAAGGAGCAACTGAGTCTAATGTGCTGGAAAAGACAGAGGCAATAGTTTCTGTTGCAACATCGAGGTCTTCTAAGCTGTCTGGTATGCTAAGGCGATGAAAATGATCAGGAAGATTATTTATAAAGCAATCTTTAGTGGTAGAAGTGATGGTTCTACCATATTTATGGCATGGAGGCAGTTTAGCCGCCTTGACTAAATGTAGTATACACGAGACTAGATAATGATCTGAGATGTCGTCACTCTGCTGCAGAATTTCAACAGCATCAATATCGATTCCATGTGACAATATTAGATCTAAAGTATGATTATGACAATGAGTGGGTCCTGACACATGTTGTCTAACACCAATAGAGTTTAGAATATCTGCAAATGCCAATCCTAATGCGTCTTTTTTATTATCTACATGAATATTAAAATCACCAACAACAAGGACTTTACCTGCAGCTAGTACTAACTCTGATAGAAAGTCAGCAAATTCTTTGATAAAGTCTGTATTGTGTCCTGGTGGCCTGTATACAGTAGCCAGCACAAATGTCAACTTACATAATGTTACGTAAAGTACCATAGTTTCGAAGGAATTATATTTGAAAGACTTCTGACTAATACTGTAAATATTACTATAGATTACAGCAACACCTCCCCCTTTGCCTTTCTGACGGGCATTGTGTCGATAATCATAACCTTGAGGACTAGACTCATTTAAAGTAATGTAATCGTCCGGTTTTAGCCAAGTTTCTGTCAAACACAGCACATCTAGATTATTATCTTTGATAATATCATTAACAATAAGTGATTTTGAAGAAAGGGATCTAATATTTAACAACCCGAGTTTTATCATTTGTTTAGCATTATTATCTCTATTTTTTATTTGTTGAACATCAATTAAATTTTTACCATTAAATGGGTTTGGAAGTTTTTTGTTTTTACTAATTCGGGGTACAGACACAGTCTCTATTTGAAAATATCTAGGTGTAAGAGTTTCTATGTGTTGAGAGTTATCTGAATTTTCTGACTTCTGTAACGTGAGGCAGCTAGCAGACGGTCGGTTTAGCCAGTTTGTCTGCTGCTTTCTGACCTGGGCCCCAGTTTGTCATGTTTCAGTTCTAAGACTATGTGCCATATTACTAGAGAGAAGAGCAGCACCATCCCGGGAGGGATGAATACCATCTCTTTTTAACAGGTCAGGTCTGCCCCAAAAACTTTTCCAATTATCTATGAAACCTATATTATTTTGCGGACACCACTTAGACAGCCAGCCATTGAGTGATGATAATCTGCTAACTATCTCATCACTCCGACGAACAGGAAGGGGGCCAGAGCAAATTACTTCTCCTGACATTGTACTTGCGAGTTCACACACCTCTTTAATGTTAATTTTAGTGATCTCCGACTGGCGAAGTCGAACATCATTAGTGCCGACGTGAATAATAATCTTAGAGTATTTACGATTAGCATTAGCCAGCACTTTTAAATTTGCTTTGATGTCAGGTGCTCTGGCTCCCGGCAAACATGTGACTATGGTGGCTGGTGTCTCTATTTTCACGTTCCGTGTAATAGAATCGCCAATAACTAGGGCACTTTCAACAGGATTCTCAGTGGGTGTATCACTGAGTGGGGAGAACCTGTTTGATGTTTTTATTGGAACGGAAGAGTGGTGTTTTTCGCGGCTAGGCCGCCTCACCGTTACCCAAGTGCCCTGCTGTGCGGGCTCTACAGCCGGAACCGAACAATGTACAGAGTTCACTAAGCTAGTCGCATCCAAAACAGTATCTGAAGCCCTTGCATTCTTACTATCCTCGATTAAAGTTTGGATGCGTGTCTCTAATTCTGAGATTCTCTCTGTCAGCCTGACTATTTCCCTACATTTATGACATGTAAATCCCTCATCACTGACAGAGAGAGCTATGGTAAACATGTGGCAAATGGAACAGGTAGCAATGCTGGGAGAGGATGACATGACTCACCGTGTTTGTAGACTGATCCGACTTACCACAGCTGTTTGAAGAACGCGTTGAAAAAGGAGCGCGCGAGCGACTGTTAACAAGTTTAACAAGCTAGCGCTGCAAATGCAAATGCGTTGTAACAGCGATTTAGATTCAAATATTACAAGCTAGCGACGTCAGATTAGTGTGGTAGGCAATATTACATATACGGTAATAAAAAAATAAGCAACAATGAATAAAAGTAAGAGATTCAAAACAAAGCTATACGGAGTTACAGACGCAAACCAATCTGAGCAGCGAGGCAGACAGGAGCAATCGACATGTGTCTGATCATTGTCAGCTATGAGTAAAAAAAATCTGATTTTTGTTCCAGTGTAAAAACAGCCTGTATGTTTTGTTCATCATTCTGAATCCGATCAGGCATAGTCTTTGACAAAAGCACATTTTTCTCAGCTTTTTGCTCAAAATGTTGCTCTTTTTACATGAAACTTACCCACATACAAGTGTTTATAAAAAAAAAGAATCCATTAAGATAAAAATAAAACTTTTTTTCTTTGTTTAAAAGCAGAAGGTCTGTCCTTTCTTTTGATATATTGCATATTCAGATATTCATACAACAAAATATTCTGGGGTCCATTAAATTTTGTGGAAATGTTAGAAAGTGCTGGTGGCTGGCAACTATTTAAAAACACTGGCGGGGAAACAGTTAACTACACAAATGTCTCATTATTAATATCTACAAATTTATAAAACTGATCCGAGATCATGTAAACACCATAAACACTGATTCACTGAGATTGCCCCCCAACAGTGAACCATTGAAATTTTGAAACAGTTGTGAAGTAACATAACTAATAATACTGATGAAATACAGCTTGTAAACACGTCATGTAACATTACATTTACTTCAGAATCAGAATGAGCTTTATTGCCAAGTATGTTTACACAGGCAAGGAATTTATCCCAGTGACAGGAGCTTCCAGTGCAAAAGTAAGTGTAGACATAAATGATAGTGCAGACATTCATAGGAACTGATTCTGATATTAATTTGAGTTGTTAATTTTAACCTTTAATAATAATACCAGCTGACAGGCTTCCTGTATACAGTTGTTACAGCATGTTTAGAGCAGTAGTTGAGAGATTTTTCCTTTAGAAAAATTAACCTGTAGCTACTGTACCTGATATTTATCCAAATGAATCAATATTAAATCAAGATCAGAATCAAATCACAAGCTTATGAGTTGAAAAATTGAATTGAAATTGTGAAATTTGTGTCAAGCACTAATAAAACAGAAGCCTACCAGTCATTATACAATGTAAACACTGTAACATTGTCATTAAACAATGAAATTCTGTTTGTCTACCAGTTATTTTGACAATCACAATACGCTTATTGTGATGCAAGGTTTTTTAATACCCCTCCCCCCTTCCCCCTCCTTTATTCTAACCCAAGCTAAACTCAAAAGTTTGCAGCTAGTGCTAGTTTCCTGCTAGTGCTAAGCTAAAAATAGTTAGCATTTCCTTTTTATATGTAATGGTGCGATTCCTTAGCTAAAAAGAAAAAAAGGACAAAATAAATAATAATTTGAATGATAGCATTGTTTATTTTTTTCAAGATTTCTATAGATATCACGATATATTTTTATTGTGAATTATTTTAGCTACGACAATTGTGTAGTAAAAATCTGATATCATGACAGCCCTAATCTAAATGAGTTGAAATAAAGGTTGTGAGATGAATATGGATAATTATGAAGAGAGAACAGAGATACAGAAACATATGAGGCATCAAAAAGCTGCGTTTGAATCAGAAAGCAGTTTTGTTAGCGATGAAAAAAGTTATAAACAATATGTCAATGCTATTTGTTAAGTCTAGATCAAAGTGAATGGATACATGCACACACTGTTAAATCTATATATGTTAGTATTTTATTAAGTTGTATTTACTAACCATGAATAATGACGATGTAGATAGTTCTTGTTCGTCCACTGAACTTGTAAGCAGAAGTTAGTTTGAAACCCCTTTCTGTTCTGTATTTTCATAAAGGGCTGTAGAGAGGAAGTCAAGAAAATCAATGACGTTGACACCTCAAACTAACAAAGAGCTATGCTTCTAACCACAAGTTGAGAGCTGTCGTTCCAACCGTTCCAAGGTTGTGATGCAGTTTGCTAATGTTTGCTGGGAACTCTTTTTCAGTTCATTTGAGAAAAGCAAGCAATAAAATCAGTATAAAGTATGTGTGCTTTTGCTGTATAGAAGTCAGTCCCTACTGTGCTTTTCCCTTCTCTTACAAAAAACATCCTGCAGGACCTGAACAATGCATTACTGCAGGATCCCACGGGATTTTCGTGATCATTTTCCTGTGGGACTTCTGTAGGTGTCCTATAGGAATCATACGGGTATCCTACAAGAATTATATATATATATATATATATATATATATATATATATATTTATATTTATTTATTTATTTTATTATTTACATAAAAGCTCAGAAAGAGCAAGATATAAACAGCAACAAAACAAATTAAAGCTGCAAGCAGTGATGAAAGGGCCCTCGCACACATGACACCCATATGGCTTTAGGAAAACAGCACGGTGGACAACATGCATTTAAGTATATAAATATAGGAGGACTACATCAGTCATTTATATTTGCCACAGTTCCTGCTACCAGCTGGTGGCGATATGACTATAACTAAATTTTGGTGTAATTTTTGGCAGATTGGACATTGTAGGCATATGCTTGAGTTACAACAACTTCCTATTTCATGATGATAATAGCATGTTTTAGCACTCAGCTAAGTGTTGCTAGCATGTTTTAGAATGCTTTTAGCATGTTTAGCACTCAACTGCATATTTTAGTATGTTGCTAGTTGTGCATCACAGTGCTAAACACGTCACTTCCTGTTGCCAGTGGGTGGTGCTATTAAAATCATAGAGTATTGTCATGTAGATGTGTTCAGGACAGGACTGTTCTCAAACATGTGTGGTTTGGGGCAGATCAGACATTGTATGCCCGAGTTACAACAACTTCCTGTTTTTTGGCGTTAATCACATACGTGAGCCACGTGTTGCATGATTTAACGTGTTTCTAGCATGTTTAGTACTTCATAGCATATTTAAATGTGTTTCAGGGAGTGAATTACAGTGTAGAAGAGAGTGGGGTAAGATAAGCCACTTTTTACTTATCAAGATGAGGGAAAATGAGGCAGAAGTACAATGAAAGTATTTAAAGTAATTTCAGGATGTTTCCTATCATTTTAAATGATCAGAATACATCTCTGACAAAGGATTTTAAAAATGTGGCTTCTTATAAGAAAGTGTTCCTCTGGCTCAATTTACCCCAGGCAAGGGGTAAGTTGAGCCGAGTCAGTGGGTGGGTGTAAACTGACCATCTAACTGAATCTGAATTTTAAAGATAATGTACCTATTTTAAAAACTCATTTAATAATCAAATTTCCTTTTACAATTACACATATTTCTTTTTTTTAAAGCCAACTTAAACAACATAAAACCAACCAAATGAAGTTGAAATTTCAGTATAATTGTTTGCATTTCTGAAACAATATGTTAAACATCAAAGTTGTAACCTTCCCATAAACAGACTAAACAGAGAGTTTGTTGAGTAAAATTAAATAAAAACTAAATAAGAATGAATAAATGTCACTGAAACTAATAAACATTTTAGTCAAAAGGTTCTTGACATGGTAGTTTTTCTGCAATGTCAACCATGTTAGGCCATTAGAGACTACAGGTGGAAAGATATATACAGTATGATTAAACATCCTCTGGTTCGTATCAGAGAAGGATTTGGTGTACTTGTATACTGTTCCTATTAAATAAACTCAAAAATAAAGATAAACTAAACCAGTTGCATAATATTACATTGAAATGACACCAGTTTATCCTTCAGATTTAACTTAAATTCATTGCCTTATGATGGGGTAAGTTAAAACCCTGGCACAGGATTTGGCTCATTTTGCCCCATAGCTGCCATTTTAGGAAAAGCTAGCTAGCTTACCAATTCAGAATAATATTTAGCTAAATGACTTGCATGGTTTTATACGTTGATAAATCACCAATATGCATCATAAATATTTTAGATCTTGACAAATTTGCGTTGATGAAACAGCCATTACATCTGTAAAATTTTACTTTGACAAGCCAAAAACAGTTTTTAAAGTAAATAAGTGACTTCCACTCCTCCCATGTGCTTCTCCTTTTCACATTCTGGCAGAAATGATGGGTGGTTCTAAAATATATGGTCACATGACAATAAAATGGTATGGTTGCCAAGATACAGGGGGTGGGTCAACTTACCCACTGGCTCATCTTACCCTACTCTCTCCTAAAGCATGCCATTTCCTGTTACCAACAGATGGCAATATGACTAACTGAATATTGGCATAGATGTCTTCAGGCCAGGACTCTTATCAAGCATGTGAAGTCTGGGGCAGATCAGACATTGTATGTGTGACATCCTGTACAATATATATATATATATATATATATATATATATATATAGATTAGAGTGTGACTTTGGAAATTGTAAATGCTGAATATGCAAAATATTTAAAGTTGTAAATGTTTATATTCAGTCAATTTTATGCAGAAGTCATACATGTGTTGACCATGTAATGTGCTTGAATGGTTGTGACATGCATATAGTTTTATTGGTTCGATTCGTAGTAAATGAAAAGACAAGAAGCCTTCACACCAGCATTCTCTCTTTATTTTCTTGCTTATTTCAGGAGTACTACATATTTATTTTTCCCAGGAGCTCTGGCTAGGACTTGCTCAGCTTGTAATAAATGAGCACAGGTGGGTTCCGAGGAGCTGCCAATATGAGCACATGGACGGGACAAAATTTTCTCTGGACAACACAAAAAGCTACTAAAAGACACAAAAAAAACACAGCAAAAATAAAAGCAAATAGTTAGAATTAAAGAAAATAATAGAACAATTCAGCTCCATTGTTAAAATAGTAACATTTACTAGGATTAGTATAATACATTATTTTTAATCTAATCTTTTGATATTGGTATAAAATTTGTTCATATAGACATGTTTTATGGTGTTTTCATCTACTTTAGTTACAACATTGCTTACCATTTCATATTGAGAAGAGTTTGAAAATTTGCTCTGCTCACGACTCCTTGATGTACTTATGTGCCGCCTCACCAGCACACCCTTTGAACTGTATGTGAAGAAAATGTGATATTGTAAACAAAGCTGTTAATTTATCAGAATACACAATTGATTTTGATTTAAAATCTGCAAATGTCAATTTAGAAGGTTTGTCAAATAAATTAATTTGTGAAGCAGATTTACCAATCATTTTTTGTAGTGTTGAATTGGTTGTAACCATTGTAGCCATTTTCCTTGGCAATATATATTTGTTAAAGGAAAACTAAAAAATATTCTGTTAATTAAAGATTATTTAAAACAAAACCAAACAAACAAAAAAACATTTTGCCAGATCTGGGTTTGAATTTTTTCTCTTTTTTTTTTTTGTATCTGTACTGAACGAAACTTTTTGTTTGTATATTTCTGAACTTGGACATGTGCTGAGGTGGAGGATCTATGCTCTATGCTCTGTGGGTGTGTCAGTTTGTGTTTCCTGGATAGAAAAATGGGAGTTTTGTGTGGGTGTAGGATGTGTTGTGTGTGTGTGTGTGTGTGTGTGTGTGTGTGTGTGTGTGTGTGTGTGTGATGGTGTATGCATTTCCAGTAGAGTTCAATTACTATACAAACTTCAGATATTCATTAAAACTTTCAGTATATGTACTTTTCAGTATATGTTGTAGTGTCACGATAAGTGTTTGCAGTTGTGTCAGTGTAGTCACAGCCCTGACATTTTCTGTTTATTTATTTGTATGCACATCTTTCTGCTTGGCAGTACATAGGTAGGATCCAGAGCATGGATGATACCCCTGAACCCTTCATCCTCCACCACTGACAATAGCTGAGGGTCTTTGATGACCATATTCACCAGCGCCATGTAGCATCTCAACATAGAAGTAGCAGCAGATAAATACAGACAAAATAATAAAACTCCTATCTTTATATCACTAAATTGAAATAGGAAGCAGCTTACAGACGCTCACAACCATACATGTAAACAACACTGACTGGAAAAGATCCAGGTCAAGAAGCTGTCAATCAGAAATTCAGTAGCCAATAAGTACACACCACTGCCAGCCCTGCCCCCATGAGAGATTTGTGCCAGAATGGCAAATGAAAACTTCAGAAGTATAAATGACAACTCTGGAAATGCATTTGTAAGTTCAGATCAGCGAAAGAAAGAGGAGAAATCAGTTAGCAAAATAAGCAGTGTATTAAAAACGAAGTCAAACATTTTGCCTGCATTTTATTTTATTTTTTTTTTTCATTTTCAAAGACATTTTAGTCATTTTCAATTTATATTTTTATTAGTTTATGAAAATGTTACATTTTTATTGGCACAAAAATAATTCCATACAAATCACAATTCTAAATACATAAATTATAAATTATTTGACACTACAGTAGAACTAAATGAAAGGGTTTTCCATCAAGAGAGCTTGAGCAAAGCACAGATACACGTCATCACACACACTGATCTCACTGTCTATATGAAGATTTATTACACACATTTAGTCTGACATGTTATTTCAGTGACATAAGTCCAGCTGTCACATATCACTGTTGCTGATTTATTATGGGTAGAATCTTTCTACAGTCTATTCTTATTTATCAACACAGTTTCACAAATGATCCAGCAACATGAAGCCTAAACCCAGGATAGAGCGGTTGAGTGAATGTGGTCTGGACTGTGTGGATGAGGCTCATTGTGTCTCCAGAGACGCTGTAGAAGGACAGAGTTCCTGCACTGTGATCCACATACACTCCTATTCTACAGCTGATAGATTTTGTAGGGAGTTTAATCACTATGTTATTGTGTCTGAATGAGTAACTGGAGGGAGAGGAGTCCAAACTCCAGGACTGATCATTATATCCAAACTTACACTCATTACCCTCACTCTTCCTGCTGATGCTCTTATATGACACTGATATACGCACACATCCACTCCACTCAATCTCCCAGTAACGGCATTCACACACACACTCTCTCTACACAACACTTGACGACACACATCAAATCTGTCTGGATGATCAAAATACGGCTGGAGTTCTTCAGTCTTAGTAATTGCTCTGTTCCTCTCAAACAGACGGAGGAGTTTATATGCTGTGTTTGGATCCAGAGTGAACTGATGATAATCTGTTGGAGATAAAACACATCAGAATCAGGAGTTTGATTTTTTTTTTTTTTTTTTTTTTAATTCAACTCTTCATGTTCAACATATCAGCAGTGTCTCAGTAGTTTAATTATCAATTACATGATCAACAATAAAACTTGTTTAGTCATGTTTTCTTTCTCCTTCTACAGGAAGAACATGAACACACTCAGTGAGTTTTTCTGCTTGTTTTCTTAGTGACTTACATTGTAGGAAGTCGTTCCTGGTTCTGGGAACAATGTTGTTGAAAGTGACTGTGGAAATCAACAGACATGAAGAGTGTGATTATCATGTCAAGAGAAAATGATCCCTGCATTATTGCTAACACATGCAGAAATCCTGCAAAACAGAAGATATATAGAAAAATGTCACTGCTGTTTACAAAGCCCAAAGATGTCACCATATTTAATTTGGGTTCTGTAGACATGAACTGATCAAAAATTTGATTTGAGAGGGAATCAGACTCAAATTTCACTTTGTTCATTATACAAAGTAATCATGTCACGTCATAAGACTTGGATTAAATCAAGCAGGGATTTACTTTTATGCACAAGCACTTGATTATATACAATTATAATTATTGCTTTCTCAAGTGACTTTTTGAAATGAACTTTTCTCAGAACTTAGAGCAGCAGAGTAGAAGCATAGGCAAGCCATAATCATGTTTCTCATCTTTGCCTCAACTGTTACACAACCCTTTACATTGTGAGAAATAACATTGCAATTGACCCTTCGCTGGGAGTTTGATTGACAAGTGATCTAACCAATCATAACGCCAAATCCGCCATTTTGTCCGACAAAGCAGTCAGAAGTTAGAAGATTAACCCTGGTGGACTTGAACTTGAAAAATGGTGTGTACTGACGTCTTTCCGTGTTTGAAACAACATTCCTTCTCATGTTCATTCATGTTTATTTGATGCTATTAATTAACTAGTAGGAAGAGATAATCAGTTCACGAGCTGCTTGAGCTGAGGCGCTACAACAATCTGTCACGACACATTAAAGAGCCACAAAACAGTTTTTATTGTTCGAATTTCTTAAATTACACAATTTAAAAGCTAGGACTTTGTTTAATATCGTAAGTAACCTGCTCTGTCTTGTCTGTCGACGTGCTGTCGGTGTCCTCCTTGCTCCGCAATGTATTTTTCACTCTGTGTGGCGTGACAGCGCCATGGCTTGTCGGACAAAGCAACAGTAAGTAAGGGGGGCGGGTCTTTGCGAAGTCAATTGTACGGAGGAATTGTGACTGAATCGAACTGAGTTTTGTTCTTGGACCTCCTTATTAGTCTTTTTCAAAGAGACACTGATAGATCAGTATAAGTCTCATGCTCAATCATTGGAGAAAGTCCGTCAAGGGTAAGATGCACCAAACACACCTTTTGATCTCAGTTCATAGAATTGATAACAATGTCTCTTGTCTTACAGATCTTGCTAGATGAAGCAAACTTAGGATACCAGGAGAAGGTAAACAGAGGAGTTGGAGAATAGTATCACACAAAGGTAGTTGATCATAGATATGTAACACATCGGACATTATAGCCGTCCTTGTCATAAACAAGACCATTCAACCTGTGTGTTTTATGAAGAGGAACTGATGGCAGACAGGTGTTGTGATGATCATGCTTGTTGCTTCTTGACACTAGTGAGATGGCTGATTATGGTGCATTGGTCAGTGCATTAAGACGCCACTTTGAACTGTGTTTCTGATCTGTACTTCTCCGGTCTGAGGACGTTTTCACATTGGCAGCTTAGTTTGGAACGGGGCACAGTTCACATGAAAAATTACTAATGTGAATGCTGTCATGTGGTCCGCGGTATCGAACCAAGACTACCTGGAGGAGGTGGTCTGAGTTCGGTTCCACTCGAACAGTGGCGCGATTTGTGTGAATGTGAAAGCAACACGAACTCAGGTGTGCACTTGTTAAGGAAGAAAAGTAATCTGCGCATGTGTACAAGACAGTTGTTTCCTGGGTTTGGACTTTTTGAGGGACCATGGCTGTCAGTTAGACCTGTCCAAGGCCACAATGAGTTTCGGCAATGGCCAGCTGGGAAGGAGGAGGCCACCAGGAGCTTGTCACACAGATGGGCTGATGATTGAGCAGTGATCCTGAGCATGTCACCTAGATGATGGGAATGGTTCACATTGCACAGTGCCGCCCAATGCGGCCCAGCAAGAGCCACTGTTACAGTCCACATGGCCTGGGTCTGCTTCCATGGTAGAGGGGGAAACAATGAGGGCTCTGCGGGAGATAATACAAAGGAGCTCCAGTGCCCTGGACATGCAACAACAACAGGCAAATGTTAGTGGAATTCCAGGACTGTTTTGCCTGTGATGAAGGGGACCTGGGTCAGACTTCCCTGGTGCAACACGACATTGCTGCAGGGGATGCGGCACCTATATGTTAGTGGGTGAAGAGCCCCTAGGCATCCCCTATGGTAATGGTCCGAAAGAAGAGGGGGAGTGGCACTTTTGCGTTGATTACCGGAGGCTCAATGAAGTGACACAGAAAAACTCGTTCCCTCTCCCACGCGTGGACGAATGCATGGATCTCATGGCTGGCTCTTGCTGGTTTTCATCATTGGATTTTAATGGGTGTCAGAAGTGGGTACTGACACCGGATGGCTTTCTGCATGGGTAGAGGTCTGTGTAAAGGTTTTGGTCTTTGCACATGTCCCTGTCACATTTGAGCACTTAATGGAGAGTTTACTGGAAGGCATTCCTAGGCAGCAGTGTCTGGTATTTTTGGATGACATATTGGCACATGGGAGCTCATTCCATTCAGCTATCACAGCCTAGGCAGTGCTGCAGAAAATCAGAGCAATGTGTCTGAAGCTACATACAATAAATGCCAGCTGTTACAGAAAGATGGCCTTCTTGGGGCATCGCATTTGCATGTTTTTTTCATGTATTGCTGCTCCCTTATACAAGATCCTGCAGAAGGATCAGTGCTTTGTTTGGTCGGAGTACAGTCAAAAAGCTTTCGATACTCTGAAGCAAGCCCTGGTGTACGCACCCATTCTTTCTTGGCATGGCAACACAGATGGCCTGTTGAGATGTCCATGTAGTATGCAGGAATGCATGTATTGCGAGCGCAGAGAAGCAAGAGAGTTGGACCTTAGACAGAAAGTGGACAAAAGTGATTTGCCTAAGCCGGACTGCCGGGAGCTACAAGAGGTGGATGTTACTCAATGGACAGAAAATCGGAGGTTGGACCCAGACCTACAGCCTTAGATGCTGTGGGTAGAGGCACAGCAACGGCTGCCATGGGAGGAGGTAGCAGCTGATGATCAGTTTCTAGCCAAGGGGAGCACCTGAATTACGACATTCTAAAAAAATTGGGAACCACTGTAATGAAATAATCTATAAATCTAGACCCATTGAAAAACTGATTCAAGACTAACCATTTACAGCATGAAGTGGCCAAGAGTATCTGATTTGGCCTGGAGTATCTACTGTGTGTTGAGCTAGTATATTTCTGGTGGATCCTGGTGGATTTTGTGTGAAGCACAACACACTTCTTTAAATTCATGCCTGCAGGAATCACTGTGATCACACATAACAAATTGTGTGAAAACAGGTGAAAAAATGTGCATTCTTAAAGGCAACATCAGTAAGAATAAACTAAAATCTTGGGTTTCTCTGTACAAGCAGTGAATACTATTTACCCCCTATCGGTTTTGAAATGTCTCCAACAGGGGCAGGATCCTCAATACTGCCCTCAGCCTGAGCTGTGTGAGAGAGAATATATCAGAATGAAAATACTGTGACATTAAACTACAGACACTTGTAAACATTCACTATATGGGACATCAATTAAAGAAAAATAGTACAACTGGGCATATTTCAAATAAATGTATAAAATTAATCTTTTCATTAGTTTTCTAAATGGCACATTTAACAATTTCAATTGAACTTTGACCTGTTACCTTGCTTGAGTTTGTTTTCTAGCTGATTAGCCAGATTATTCTGGTTTATCTTCCTTAGGATCTCCACCATGATCTTCACAGATTCTTCTGGTCCAAAACGGTCCACCATTTTATTCACTGTTTTTAACCTATCTGCATTCTCCATATCAGACTTTGATATACACTCATGATAATTCTCCAAGTGCCACTGAAACTCCTTTAGATCATCTTCTACCAGTTCATTCAGTGATTTCTTGATCAGCTCTTTAAAATACGCCATCGCCCTTCACCGATTCACAGCTGCAGGAAGAAAAAAAAGATCTGAAGTAGTAATCTTAACGTGTTACTTGGATTACGATATGAAGCTGCAATCAGATTAGGACTCTCAACTCATTGTTATAAACAGTTAATAAATAATAAACAATTAGTTTTAGTATAAATATTTTTCTTACAAAAATGCATCACTTCAATTCAGAAGGCCTTTATTAACCCCCTGGGGTCATTTTTGGGTGAACTAAACCTTTAAGTAATATGTTGTTGTGGTGTCTGTCCTTCTACTTAAGTGTGGATTTTGTGTACAAAGTGTCAAAGAGCCCTTTCACATCAACTTTCCAATACACAATCAGCTGGAAAAGAAATCTGTAAAACAACAACATTACACACTAAAAAAAGATGAACATGGGAAAAAAACAAAATAGCAATAAAAAAAAAGTTATACACAATGTGGCAATGCTGTTTATTAAGTCTAGAATCAATGTAAATGGATACATGACACTTTTCAAATCTATATGTGTCTGTATGTTATGAAGTAGTATTTACTAACCATGAACAAGGATGACCTTGTAGATGTTTCTTGTTCCTCCACTGAACTTGAAGTGTCTTGAGCAGAAGTTATTTGGAAACTTTCAACTCTGCGTTTTTATGAAGGACTGTTCTATTCAAAAGGAGTTTTCTTCAAAACTTAAACCTGTTAATCAAGTACCATTTCGGAAAACTTATAAAACTAGTTTTTCAAGAGACAAAACATATGGAAGTGAAACTATGTGGAGATTAACTATCTGTCATCAAAACACCAAACTTATCTGACATGTTGTTCAAGTAGAATGATTTTGTGATGACAGTAAAAAGAGACAAACAACACTGAAATAGACAGATAAACAGAATATATAGTTAAAATTGAATATATAGTTAAGATACAGACAGACAGCACTGAAATAGACAGGTAAACAGAAAGACAGTGGGCCATGTAGCTTGGCCCACTACAGTCACCAGCATATCCATAACAACACTCTACTACAGTGATCGCCAACCCGTCGATTGATCAGTTCATTCCTTGGAAATCAAGGAACAAAAAGAGAAAGTTGGTTGTTGTGTGGCTCTTTTTTAAATATCAGATAAATAAATATGTTTGTTTCATGGCGATGGCATTTTATTTTCCTCTTACCTTTGAATAAAGTAGCTATTTATAAGCGCAGTGCTGCTTTGTTTACAGCGGTAACCAAGGAAACGCTGTATCGCTGCTCTTCCATAAGCGCACCCGCTGTTAGAGAGTGTATTTGAGTCATTCAGCCCATCTGCTGTTTTTGTTTCATGTTTTTTGTGTGTAGCATTTAATTTCACAAAGATAAAGTCAGACTGTTCTGTTTTTGATTTAAATTCAATTCAATTCACATTTATTTGTATAGCCCTTTTCGCAATACATATCATTTCAAAGCAGCTTTACAGAGAATGCATGTCAACATTACAATTTAGAGTAATCTGTTATCAGAAAAGGAAGTGTCTAATTATTGTAATTTCAGCAATGTACATAGACAAATCACGCAGTTAGCTAACAATGTATTAATATAAGCAATTTATTAATTTAAGGTAGAAACAATGAGCTTATTGAAGTAATGAAAACATGTAAACAATGATTAGGATATATAACAAAATTTGGAATGGTGCATGTTGATCCAAAGTTTGCATCATCTGAAGTTCTCGTAAGGGTTGTCCCCGTCTCTAAATCTTGAAATTAAATCTAATTCAAATCAAAAACAACTGCTCATGCAACGTGTGTAGCATCTTTGTTTGGATTGTGATTAAAATGCAGTGGTTACCCCTAATTTGAAATGGCTACATAATTTTGTTTATAATAATAATAATAATAATAATTAAAAAATATATATCTGCAACCAGTAACCGAATTGGTTAATTTGTAAAAATAAATAACTCTAAATACAATCTAGGCTGTCTTTTTCTATCAATACTTCAATAGGTAGATCTTATCTTTTATAAAAGTCGAGGTCAGGGATCTTGGGCTTAAAAAGGTTGGTGACCCCCCCCCTTTATTGCATGTTCTCGGGGGCAGGGTTGTTTATGCTTAAACAGAAACACTAACTAAAATTAAAATTAAAAAAGTGAAATCACAATCAACCACCCCTTTAATTTCATGAACATTTTTATTAAACATGGACCTTTATTTTTATTAAAAAGGCTTATTTCTGCATTTTTAGGATCATTTTGTAAATAAAAGCAATTAATTTGCAGTGAAAAAAAAAAAAAAAAAAAAATAGTAAGAACGCCTCTGCTCTGATCATAGCTATATGGATATGTTTGCACCAGCTCTGTAATTCAGCATTCCAGTCACGTCACGTTAATTTACATCACTTTATACAATATAGTCTATTGCTTTAAAGCCACAAATAGGCCTACTGTAATTGAGATGTGTAGTGATTTATGGTCTTAAATATTAATATTTAGTATTTAAATATTAATATTTAGTTTTTGGTCACACAAGGTGAGAGTGTCAGATAATTCCTTCCCAAATTATGGGGCACCATCCAAGGAATTTCAAACAATTATGGAATAACAATCATGGAAGATTGTTGACTGAATTAGAATTAAATAAATTCATCATCATGATGAATTTCATCATCTGACCAATCATCTGTCCAATCTGAAGGATTAAAGGGGTCACATAATGCCACTTTTACAACATGTAAAATAAGTCTCTGATGTCCCCAGAATTTGTATGTAAAGTAATAGTTATTAGTAATAATGAAAGTAATTAGCTCAAAATACCCTACAGATCAATTTTCAAAGCATGTTAAATTTGTGACTTTTTGAGGGTAAGCAAAAACGCTCAGTTTGTGTGTGTGTCCCTTTAAATGCAAATGAGCTGCTGCTCTCAAGAAGAGGGCGGACTTTCAGGAGCTCCGATTAACATTACCTCACACAGACTCACTGAAAATGTCAGAAACTGTTCAGCCTTTTATGTTCAAACCAGAGTCAAACAATAATGGAGAGACTTGAGAAGAAGTGACATGTAGAATGCAAGAGGACGTTTCTGAACGGTTAGTTGATTAATTTATGTAGCTGATGTGGCGTTAACTATCTTAAAGTCATTGATTAGCATATTCTGTTATGATAATCTATAAATCACACTGTTGTAAGATCCTACAGAGCCAGAGAATATATGTTGCATGAAGACAATACAGGTATAGTTCTTATGTTGTCTTAGTAACTTATGTTGTCATCTTGCTTTTATGACATGCTGTTGCATTTGTGTTAAGTACTGTATTGCTGTAACATGGCCTCACCCCTTTGTTGCATGTTCTTGGGAGCGGGGTTTATGTAAATTTTAGGGTTGTGATATCACCAACCTGGGAAGAATCTTGTTGTAGTCCCTACCAGCCATTTGTTGTAGTCCTTAAACAGAGAATTCTGTAAAAGAATCTCACTTTGCTTTGAACTTTGAGCGTCGTAACTTTGCAGATGTTGTTTATGCTCAAACAGCAACATTACACACTAACTAAAGTTAAAAAAGTGAAATCATAATCAACCACCCCTTTAATGAGATACTGGCGAGCTTGTAGAGCTCTGATTATCATCACAAGAATGACAAAGTTTGCAATAAAAATTAATTTATTAACAAAAAGATACACAAGAGTAAAATATCACACTAAATACTACTAAGGAAAATGACTAAACTACTATTAAAAAAGTAATTAATAATGAAACAAACTATAAACTACTACACAAACGCCAAGTAGAAGAGCAACGGACTGGACTAAGCAACGAATGGGTAATTAGTCTACTCTATAAAGAGTACCATGTGTCAAAATGATTGATGGTGACCTTTTGACCTTGACCACCCACATCATGCCCGCCAATGTCACGTTCACCTTTGACCTTTTCATATTCTCTGGGGATTGATATGACCTATGACCTTTTCATATTTGGAATACCGATGTTGCCCTATGACCTTTGGTATCCTCCTGGGGTTACTATGACCTTTGACCCAAGTAAAGTTGAAATAAGTAAAGGAATAATCATTTTATTTGAACAGACCAAACCATAAGGGTGGATCAAATTATGTTCACACACGCACACACACACACACACACACACACACACATACATGTTGTTAAAAATTATGTGCTTTTAATGGAGTATCTTATCCATCCTATAGAAAACAATTGTAGAATTAGTTAGTACTATAAAAGCTAGAAGTGTTTTGAGGCCTCTTGGCCTATGTGACTATAAGGGTCAGATGTGTCTGAGAAGTTAACGTGGCCACTAAGCATATTTTGTTGGTAATTTTCCACCAGACAACAGGTGGCTGTGAAATGAATAAGACCATTGTTAAGGGTGTCATGTGAAGGCTTCTTGCCTCTGGGGAGTATTGACTGGTTTGATACAATGTTTCATTTGGCCCATGGGAAAAGGATTGACCATCAATTGGCAGAAGGCCCATGAGAGATTAAGTCAAAAGATGTACAGTAGTTAGCAGTCAGCCAGCCTTACTAAGAAAATTATCTCTTACATAAGCATCACCTGTGTTTAATTGGTGATGTGATTGTGGTAAAAATGTTGGGGAGTACTTGGGAGACTCCAAGAAGAGAAAGGGAGGAGAGCACCTGTAAATGAGTTCATGGAAAATAACTGTAGGGGTGGATCTCACACTGTAACAGATAAGAAAAATGTATAAAAACTGTGCCCCAGCTAGAGAGATTCAGATGTGGAGCTGGCATCTCACTTTGTTGCTTGTCAATAAAGTTAAACTCCTGGGACCTGGAACTTCGACTCTGAGAGTTTTTCTTTGAGACCAGAACTGAAGGGACACAGAGACATCGAATTTGCTACAACACTGTCCTGACATGTACATAGCTATGGAGTTCAGAAGATGAACAAAAAAAAAAAAAACACAAGACAAAACAGTTCAAAAGTTCCATCATTAGTAGGGTCAGAAATTTCCATTGTCCACTGCTCCTTCACCTTGACCACATGTATCAACCAACACCACATTCAGTTTGCATTTAGAGTTGAACTGTCTTTTTCTCAGTGCCCTATAAGCACATTCTGAAACGTCTCTCCTCACAACATTAATCCTTTTTGCTGTTGGTGGCAGTTCTTCAGAATTATCATTTGATTTCAGAGTGTGCATTATGAAAGTGACCCTGGCGGAGACTGTAGAGGAGACCAAGGTGAAGACCCTGGAGAAGCCCATGGTAGAGATAAAACACATCAGAATCATTATTTATGAATTATTATGAATTATTATTTATGTCTGATCTTATAATGTAGCTGAACTTTCTGTTTAAAGGCACACTGCATAACTTTTAATAGACAGAACTGTGTCTTGCAGAAGAACCTTGCAGAAAAAAAACAGTTACTTGTAGCAGGTACTGAATATAAATGTTTATTATAGGTGTACTATATTGATTCAGAGATCATTGGTCATGATTACATAAGCCCTGACAGTGATGCTGTGCAGGGCTTATGTAGAGAAAACCATGGTAACCACAAATTAACCATGGTTTTGATACACATAATTACTATTTGTAGTAAAACTGTGGTTAAATACAAATGGTACAATTCCCCTGATAGTTACTACACTTTTACTATAATAAAACCCTGTAAATTTTCGTAAGGGGTCAGTCTTTTGAAGCTAAATATTTGTGACACCTGCAGTTCAAAATTGTGTAAATGGTTCCCAAACCTGTCCTGGAGGACCACTAACACTGCACATTTTGGATGTCTCTCTAATCTAAAACACCTGATTCAACTCATCAGCTCATTAGTAGAGACTGCAAGACCTGAAGTAGGTGTGTCAGATAAAGGCGACATACAAAATGTGCAGTGCCGGGGGTCCTTCAGGACAGGTTTGGGAACCACTGGTCTAACAATCTCGCTTGTGAGGTGCAGCCTAAGAGCGTTAGCTGCTGTTTTATATATGTTTCTCAGTGCTGTTTTATATGTTTCTCAGATCTGTTTTATAAACCTGTTTCCTATTGCTGGCTCACCATCTTGTGGTACGACTGTGCGGATGTCGCGGTTTTGAACCGCTGATTTACAGAGTGTTTTTTAAGATTATTCTGCCCAATTGATCTGTACGATATATTTGAGTAAGCACTTGGACATTTGTCTTTTGTGCAAGTATATTAAACTAACATGCTTTGTATTCTTGTTCAGTGAAGCAGCTTGGACGATTTTTAAATCTTAATCGTGAATTACCTATTGTGTTTTAGCTTTTTTTTTTTTTGTTTGTGCAAGTGTCTGTTACCATATATATCCACATGTGACTGTCTGATGAGCTGTGATTTTGAGGCTTAACAGAAGGGGAGAGTATATTTGTCTTTTTTTGGTTTTGTCTTTTGTTTTTGGTTTATCACTTGCTTTAAGAATTATGCACTGATTTGCTGTGTGGTTTGTCCCTTCTGTGGATTTAACCTAGTTTCTCATTAATTGTGGGTAAATAACTGGTAAACTGTAATATTTTTTTTTTATTATTATTATTATTATTTTTTTTTAAGAACATTTTAGAGTAAGTGATTTTGGTGAAATAAATTTGTATTATTTTGGAAAGTCACGTCTCTATTTTTAATCCCATCCGAACCAGCAGGGTCCTTCATATTATTGTAATTTCGTTTGGTTTAATTCTTTTTTGGGTTTTTATCTTATTTTCCTGGGTGAAGAAATAACCTAGGTGGCGTAGTCGGGTTTTTCTTTCAATACTTTTAGCCAAAGGTTACACAATGAAAACTCACACTAAAATATTCAGACAACTTGTTTGATATAATGAAAAAAGTTTGCTATATTTGTATCCAGAATTACGGAGTTTACATGTAAAAATACACCTAAATATAAAACTAATAAGATGTACTTTTAAAATTACAAAGAAGAATGTTAAATTGTTAGTGTGGACATAATCCTTTAATATAATGTGCTACATATTTAATTACAGATTATTTTTAAAATTTTACATAAATTTGTATCTAATTTAAGAAAACAGAAAAAATACTGTATAAAAGCAATTTTCCTGTATAAAAACTGAGAAATATTGTAATTTGTCATTAATGATATAATACTTAAAATAAGTCAAGTTGTTCATTTACAGATGTTGTTTGTATTTTTACAGAGTTTTGGTTATTTAAAATTTCAGAAAACTACTGTAAAAATGTTATTTTCTGATTTTTCCCCCCATTAAATGTTGTGCTGACATTGAATTTTGGTCACCCAACATTGCAACCGAAATGTAACCAAATATCAACAACATACGATGGCGTGCTCCTGCTGGGCTATTACAAACCAAACACATTAAAAGTGAAAGTGAAAATGTGTGTTTAGTTGGTGCTGAGGATGAAATGAAGGAAACCAGAACTGTCCATGTAATTCATTAATAAAGCTCTTAATAATGTTTTAACTTAATATTTGAAATGTTAAGTGCAGGAGTGTTTCTGTGAGGGTTTAGTTTAAGGGCTGGTTTGGGTGACAGAATTCATGTAATCTCTGTAAAAAATCAACGGAAAGTCCCAGCAAGTATAAAAAAAAATCACGTGTGTTTTTGTATTGGGCAGGTACTGTGGCGAAGTGAAGTGGTTTCTCTTTCTCTTCTGTTTACATCTGATTTGAGTGTTTAAAATGAATAAAGTGGCAGAGCTGGCGTGATCCTGAAGAGAGACGAGGAGCTGACGGCTAGCGCTGAAACCACAGTAAGACATGAACCTGGCTAAACCTGTCCTGAAATCACTCACAGCAGGCTCTCTGTGCTGTTATTTCTTTCTGTGTGTATGTGTATGTGTGTCTGTCCTGTTATATTGTGTGTGTTCTGTGCGTGTTGACAGAGTGTGATGGACGTGCAGATTGCCATAGAGTCGGATTTCAGTGACTCTGAGGAGTCGACGGCGGATTTGTTAGAGCCTGATTTCACGTGTCACTGCTGCTATGAGGTGCTGGTCGATCCCACGACGCTGACCTGCGGACACAGCTTCTGCCGCCACTGCCTGGCCACATGGTGGGCGTCTGCGCTTCCCAGCGTCCGGACCGACTGCCCAGAATGCCGAGCGATATGGCAGGGCTTTCCCGAAGTCAACATCCTACTCCGGTGAGATGTGGTGCTGGATCTATTTCTGTTCACACACACTTCAGTTATTTACAGGAGTGAAAATGCATTATATACACTGAATTCAGTGCTTGCAACTGTAATTTTAAAGTTTTAATGACTTTAATGACATAGTTAAGTTTATAATGTATAGTGATATAATGAGTGTGTGTGTGTGTGTGTGTGTCAGGGATGCGGTGGTGAAGCTGTTTCCGGCTGACGTGAGCCGACGGAAGCAGGCCGTCCTGAGCGATCCATGGCTCTGCCGCGTTCTCCAGGCGTTCCAGCAGCACGGGAAGAGACCGGTGCGTCATGCAGCTCCACAACCAGTGAACCAGAACCTACCGCAGATCAACCTTAGAGAGATTCGGGATGGAATTGTGGCGGCGCTGATCTGCTTGACTGTGAGTCTCTCACACACACACACACACACACACACACAAACACAGAATAATCATGCCGCTTAAAGGCCCTGATGTACTCATGATTAAGTTCTTTTTCATTTTTCGCTTTTGGTTACAAGGAGGTCAAAACACATGATACGCCATCCACGCTGCTGTGAGTGATGTTTAGATGAATATGTGCTGCACTTTCCTCTCAATAACAGAATAAACACAAGAAAAATGACAGGAAACAAGAAAGTATCCGATCATAGTAATGTGGATATGTCTGACCAGCTCTGAGATTCAGACTCCAGTCACGTCACATTTATTTACACAGTAGATTTCTTTAAAGCAGCAGCTTTACAGTATTAAACATGAAAAACAGTGTCGCTTCAGTTTCTACTATAAAGCATCACTCTGGTGTGTTCATGTTTTGACATTATCTTAATTTCATAACGTCCTTTAACATAATATCTTCGACCGTTACCTGACAAAATAAATGTGTGTGTCCGGTGTGTGATACCTCCAAGTTGTCTTAGACGCGACGCAACATGCTGGGTCCGGTGTGTGACCCCATTTCCACCCCAAAGAAGGGGGGCCCTCAGACACACTCACCTATTACTTCATCACAACACTGACCAATGAGAGTTCAGGGGTGTTTACCAACCAGAGCGAACTTTTCCAGAAAGAACTTCTTTTTTTTTTTTTTTTTTTTATGTAAAAATGCAGAAAGTTTTCTGTAATGGGTAGGTTTATGGTGTTGGTTAGTGTTAGGTTATAAAATGTATAACTATCTTTATTTAAAAACAATAGAAGTCTATGCAATGTTCCTTTTTAGATAACTAAGTAAACGTGTGTGTGTGTGTGTGTGTAGATGATAGTGTTGGTGTATCGCACCTTCACTGCCGACCCCAGTCATGAGACGCTGCTCAGTAAACCGCTCAACAGGTGGAGCGTTACTGATGTCACGCTGTGGGTGGAGCATCTTGGAGTCTGGACCAATCAGTATAAAGAAACATTCAGCCGGGAGCAGATCGACGGCAGGTAACAAACACACGCGCACACATTAAAAACACAATATGGCATTTCTTCATTCATTAGACAGCAGAACAGACTTGAGAAAATATTACAAATGTATCCATGAACGTGTTTTGTATAATATTATTTTGTAAATATAGTGGTAAGTTATGTTTTTTTTTTGCTCAAACGGAGAACTCGCATCGCTTCATAAAATTGAGGTCAGAGTTCTCCCTTTCACCGACGGCCTGACGCCGATTCTACATGCTGGATTGGCAAAAAAAAAAAAAACAGTTCTGACTCAAAATGGCCAACCATTGGCTTGGTGTGTCCAGGGCTTTAATTGTAAATATTTTGGAAATGATATTTGAGCAATTTGTGTAATAAATTAGTTTTATACAAAGATGCAATACTTTTACTAGTAAATATTTTTACTTTTTTTTTTTTTTTTAACACTAATTATCATCATAAATGTTTCTTGAGCAGCAAATCAGCATATTAGAATGATTTCTGAAGGATCATGTGACACTGAAGACTGGAGTAATGATGCTGAAAATTCAGCACTGCATCACAGGAATAATGTACACTATGTATTCACTTTCATTGTGTAATGTTAGTATGTTTGTGTGTCAGATCACTCTCTGCTCTCAGCGATGAAGATCTGTCTGCGGCTCCGTTCATGATTGAGAATCAGTCTCACAGACGGATCATTCTGGAGGAGCTGCACAGACTTAAAGAGACCGGAGTCACACGACCACAGACGCTCTGGGAGTACAAGGTGTGTGTCTGTTTGATTCATTAGGCACGTTGTAACCCCTCACCCAAGTCCTACTTACCCTGCTCTGCGCGGGCCTTGAACCTGGGTCTCCGGCATGGGACGCTCTAACAAGGAGGCTAAAGGCTGCAACCTCTAGCATCAGTTGCTAGAGCATCTCTTGAGATCAGAGGAGTGCGGTTTTACTCGCACAGCGACTACTAGCTGGCCTCCGTTACACACAGTAAGATTAAGCATCATCTCTTTGTCTGTCTATAGGAGGTGAATCCAGGGATGACTTTGTTTCTGCTGATCAGTCTGAGTAACTTCCCGCGTCTGACGCTGCTCTACCTCTACCTGTTTGATTATGATGTCACCTTTCTGCCCTTCATTCAAACCGTCTGTCCATCCAATAAGCCACTGGTGCGTCACTGTCTGTCCATGTGTGTTATGCCGGGTTCAGATTACACTATATTTTTGTCAGTTACAATAGTCACGATGTCAAGTGTCAAGATCATACAATTTTGACTCCTAAAATCTTGTGTCGTGGACAAGAAACGTTGGACTACACATTGTTACCCAACCATTCATCATGTGCCGTCTTTAAACTCATACTTGCTGTCATCGAGAAGGCGGTACTATTGACTGACAGAAGGTGCCGTGAGCATAAACAAACAATAGCGCTAGCAGTGTGTTTTGCTTGTTGTCAGGAAAGCCCAAAAGTGGACACATATCTGGATTATATGTCATGGATATTTGAATTTCCTCCAAAGAGAACCATGGTAACATTTTGTTTTATTTACCCTTTTTCACTCAGTCGTGGTAGTCCCTCGAGAAAACATCATAAAATGAGGAGTATTGTTGCCATAGCTCCACAAACATTTCCTCCATTGTAAAATTCTAACTAGAAAGATTGATACCATTTGTCTCTCTTTCATTTCGGCATGTTTGAAAGCATGGCTGTGTTCCACTCCTATTATAGACACGCACTCGCGAACTTCCCTAAGCACTTTCCCTCGGGGGGATCCCTGCTGCCATTTTGAAGTGCGTTCCACTTCGTGAAGTGGACGAGGGAAGTTTATATGGACAGACCTTTGTCCCCTCGATTTTGATCAAGGGAGCGAGTCTACTCTGACGTACACTTCAAGCTGCTCTGTATCCCACAATTCAACTTGATTGTGACGTCAGCAGAACGCGCTTAACTGAAGCGTATGATTTCTTGATTATTTTGGGAATTAATTGCATAATATTGTATAATATATTAATTATGTTGAGATTTAATCGCATAATAATTGTAGATACGTTATATTCATAGAGTTTATACTATTCATATTTTGTTTCATTTGTGTAATTTTATTTTTCTTCAACAGCTCATATACCTCATATAGGATTTTATATATTTTCTCCAACAACATATAGAATATAGAATGTTGCATAAAACAAATTCATAAGCACAAAAGGGGTTTAAATAATAAATCAGCTCCATAGTGAATTCCAAGTGATCAAGGGCTTAGTGCGTTTCATTAAACCTTATGCACAAGTTCCGCCAGTAGTGGGCACTCGTGCAACGTAAGCAATGATGCACATCCGAGTCCACGAGACAGAGGGAAGTCAGCGAGTGAAGGGTATAAAAATTTGAATGGAATGCAGCCCTAGTAGGAAGGCGCTTCTGTGCTTCTATTGGCCAGTGTCACACATGTGACAAAACTTGACGTGGACGACTGAAAAAAATAAATAAACATGCTAGTCTTTCTGTTGACGCTGCATCAGTTGTCGTCCACTGACAAACTACACAAACTGAAACAATCGAATTTTGCGTCCCGATGCTCAATGTCATTTATGAATCCCCACAACAAAGTCGGGCTAAAATTGTGTAGTCTGGACCGGGCATAAGTGATACTCTAACAGACTCTAGTCGTGACACTTTTTCTGTGCTGCAGCAGGATTGGCCAGGCTGGCAGCAGTGGGCGGAGTTTCTGCTGATGTACTTCCTGTTGCCCTATCAGCTGCTGACTGCATTCTCCTGGCATTGGCTGAGCGTACATTACTGGACAGCAGGTGTCATTATTGTTCATGCCACGTTACTGACGGTTCTGGACATCTGTATCTATTGGACGCTGTGGAGGAGGGGAGAGATGAGGTACACACAGACTTAGCTGTGAACTAATACAGAACTAGGGGTTTCTGATATATAATATCTACAATATTACACAAAGAGTGCCATTTTTCTCCAAATATCAGCATGATTGCAAATGTGATATTAATTTTAGACAACAGTTCAATAACAAGTTAAAGCTGCAGTCCGTAACTTTTGGCGCTCTAGCAGTTGATAAACAGAACTGCATGCATATTGCAGAAGAACATTGTAGCTGGAACTACTTCTCTCAGTTTATATCTATGATGAGTCACGCAGGTACTGTGCTACTCCGCAGCGGTAGGAACTGAACCAGTCTAAAATAGTCTGAATGTAAACACTTACTATAGGTGTACCGTAGTGATTCAGGATAAGACAAAAACACGGTTTGGAAAATAGATTCATGGTGTACTCGCTCATTATATAATTTTTGTAAATTTTGAACAAAAAAAGTTACAGACAGTAGCTTTAATATTAAGTGATATTTTAGACGCAATATTGCTTGTTTTTGCTCTAATTCGCCAGCGAAAATAGTTCCAAACAGCAACACACAACAGTGTTTTGTTCCTGAATGAATCATTCTTTTTGAGTGAATTGGTTGAATGAATGATTCAATGACTGACTCATTAAATGCTTAGTTCCTGAATTAATCAGCTGTTTGAATGAATTGATTGAATCTCAGTGATTAACAGTGACATTCTACCACCTACTGGTGGTTTTAATTTCACATTTCAACTATCATTTCATTGTTTAAATAGTTTCAAATAACAGTATTCATCTTTTTATTTAAGACATCAAAAACATTATGTATTTGTAACTACAGGATAAATGCATGTGTCCCTCTGAGCTGCATTAAACAGTCTGTAAATATATCTAAACAACACGTCACATGCAGCTTGTGTTACCTCTGTATTGCAAAGATGAATTTTGTTGAGACAGATTTCATTTGATTGGTAACAGCCTTATTATCTTATTATTCTAACTGACTTTATTGATGAAATGTAAGAATTTGATGCCAAAAACGATGCAGATTTTGTTTTATAAAGGCAAAAATGCCCATAAAAGTCAAATTAAACTTACTGAAAAAATTAACTTGTCACTGCTGTGAACTGACAGACACACAGTAAATGAAGAATATCAAAAACTTTAGGAGTCAGCTGTCCACATTAGTCCTTAAGGTACCAGCACAGTAACACACTCAGCAAAATATTGTTATATATAAAATCCCAGAAAATATCAAGATATAATCTTTTGTCAGTATCACACACCCCTGCAGAACTGAGGGTAAGTTTACACGACAACGATATACTAAAAATGGGGAAAAAACTATGCGCCTGTACATACACATTTACAGAGCACTTGCCTCGTACATACCTATCCACCTTATTTTTATAGTTTACTGCACTTTGATGTTCTTCTCGTTATTTCCCTATAGCAGCTAATAAATTAGAAGTCTCACACATTCACAGAAAACATGTTATTTCTGCATTGAAAATCAGTTGGATAGACTAAACATGTAACACGTAATACGCATGTGCATGACGTTGTCGTTTTGACATTCACGTTTTTGCAGTTTACACAGATTATAACGGTATAGTTTTCAAAAACTTCCACTTTGATAAGACATATTCTGATAAATAATATCAGGATAAATCTTTAATTCTTTACCTATAAAGTCTGACATTAGAGTCGTATTATTGTGTTTTGTTGTGATTTCAGGATGCTCCCTAAGATGCTTTGGCTTCAGGTGATAGCAGTGGTGTTAAACTCATCTCTGTGTGTGCTGCTGTGGCCGCTGCTCCCTCTCTTAATGATTAACATTGAGATCTACACTCAGCTGTACGTCAGCCTCTTCTTCACTGCAGCACGGGTGAAACAAACACTCCTGCAGACAGAGAGACCGCAGAGGCCCTGACACACTCACACACACATATGCATATCCAAATCAACAGTGTATAGATTTGATCAGCTCATTCCCTGGAGATCAAACCCATGATGCTGGCACTTGTAGAGCCACGATTTACTGTTAAAATCACCTTTCTGCCTTCATGTTGTATTCAGTTCTATAGTATTGGCAGTAATTCAGACAGTTCGGTACAATTCAATCCAGTAACACATCTGTATTTTTATTATTTGATTTCATTAATTTAAGAATCTGTAATGGGGGGACAATAACATATACAAATATTTTTTTATTTAAATATTTTTATATTAATAAAAAGAGAAAGTTGGTTGTTGTGTGGCTCTTTTTTAAATATCAGATAAATCAATATGTTTGTTTCATGGAGGGCTTGGTTAATCAGGCCAACGAAAGACTAATAACTACAACTATTAATTTCCTTTTCATTATAAAAAAAGTGCCATAGTGCCAATGTCTTCAAATGCATAAAACCGATGGTAGGTCAGGTGGAAACCATATATAGACACTGCATGACTGACATAATCAGTGTTGCCAACTGCTTTCAATTGAAAGTAGCTAAAACTGGTAGCTAAATATCACTAGATGACATCATAATGCCAAATTCATTGATCTATATAAATATGAATATAGATCAGTGGGCAAAATAAGAATCTAGATAAGGTTTATCCAAGAAGTTGCTAGATTTGTCCCCAAACTTTTGAAAAAAGTCTCAAAACGGGTGTGGAAGTCACTAAATCTAGTGACAAAATCGTTAAACTGGCAACACTGGACATCACTGATTTTATTTTGGTCTTTTCTAAACTTCCAAGCATTTTAGATGTTATATAAGGTAACGAGGGCTCGTTTACTGAAATCACATGACTGATTCAAAAGAAATGATTCATGAAGGTTTCGATTTAAGCGTGCTCACAGACTCGAAAAACACTCGAAAGCCTAGGGTTTGTTTCATTTTTTACAAAGCCTCACACATGCAGGAAAAAAAACAGTAGGCATAAATCGAGGGACTTTTTCCTGCATGTCATGTGAGGGGCTTCATAATTTTTAAATCAAGATGCTTCTCGTTTATTTTCTTTTTGCATTTATGATTCTCGTTTGGATTCACAGTTAAATAGAATGAAACACAAATACAAGTAATTATGGCACGTTTGTGTGTGCAGTTTAGAGACGCTCCCTTGCCGCGGCCCCAGCCCTGCCCCTCTGGTAAGGTGGAAGAGTGACGTGTGTTTGAACTGTTGGTGTGGCATGTGTTTTGCTCTGAGCCATTGCACTTCGTCTTGGTTTATTTTGGTTCTCCCAGGATGAGCTGTAGAAAGAAAAAGATAACTCTCTAAAAGAAAGATAACTCTCTAAAAAGAGAGGCTTGACAATGCTCACATTAGCCAAGGAGGTTCACAAAGAGCCTGATGACTTAGCAAATAATAGACTTGGCAATTAAAGCCGAGCTTTAATAAACGACTGGCCTGTTGAGAGGAGGCCTAACAATGTTCAACACTCAGGATACTTGTGAAGAGGCTCACAGAGAGCCTGCAACCCACAACTGATAATCATGCCTCTCTGAATTCATCTGCGAGCTCCATCTGCGAGCCCCTCGACTCCAGTCTCCTACTCGCCTCAGCAGCAGCAGGTCCTGAACCGTGAAACAGAGATGGCTGCCCTGATTCCCTCGGAAAAAGGGGCAGACGAGAGCGAAATTTCCTCATAGGAAGGCGCTCAAAATGCACGCAAACAGCCCCCTCAAGGACTGAGCGTGCATGCTCCTCACTCATGCACATAACACACATATTGTGTGTGTCATCTGGTGTCAGATGAAGCTGACACATAGGAACACACTGTCTGAAAGACATAGCACTAGTTGCCATAATCCTAGATTTGTCTTGAATAAACACACATTCAAACAAACTGGAATCCTGAAGACATGAAAGAGGATGACGTTATTCACAGGTGCCCTTTTATACTCATGGTTGCACCAGTGGTGACGTCATAGGCTGCCACCTGCCAGTGTCAAATTCATTGTCGTGTTTAAACTCATGCTTCAGACACCTGCCATGCCAGTGGCATCCCCCATGGCGACCCCTAGGGGGTCCCTATTGAAATGGAAACGAAAATCTAGATATGGAAAATAGTTATATTTAAAATCTTTATTTCATTTTAACATATCACTGAGAATGAACATGGTAAGTATGACTTAGATTATCTTTTTTTTATCATTATCCATCTCGTATCCTGAAAAGTCAGTTTTGCTGAGATGGACAAAAAATTATCTTCCAAAACTTACTGCCAGATTCTGGACGATAAATTCTTCAAACATTGGGAGAGTGGAGACCATAAAAATGAGTGTTTTGCCTCGATTTTTATTACTCTTTCAGTCTCTCCCTCTACCTAAATCTTTAAGTGTCTAGATAAAATCATCTCATTTATTTGGGCAGGTGTAGCAAATTAGCTCAGATGGTGATATATACATATATATATATATATATATATATATATTATATAATATATAATATATATTATGGCTCACTCGCAGAAGCACTTTTGTGCAAAGTGTAATTTATTTACAGTGCCAAAAAGTTAGTCCACAGTGAAAAATATATACAAGTGCCCACAAAAATGACAAAAATCCAAAGTACCAAAGAAACAGGCAATAAACAGGTATCCACAATATACGAAAAAGGGGTTTTGGGTTTGCTTGAGGCACCATGGTAGTACTCTTGCATCGACTTGGTAAACAAGTGCTGTCTTTAGGTTTGGCCCTGGCTTATATAGGCCAAACCCCACCCCTTTTTGGGCCCCCCCGTCTTCAGGTACATATAACATATAATACACATCCAAATACATCTAATTTATATTTAATATAATAATCAACAATAATTAATTCCCAAATATATTTATATATTAATAATAAACACATAATCCATTCACAAATAATACACTTAACACATAATCTGGGCATTTAAATACAGACAAACACCTATTCACATTAGACAATGGTTTCGTCAGCTTCCGGTCACGCTGCGCCGGTGCAACCAGGCCGTGACGTCAAAAGCAGCCGGCGCTCAAACGTTCGGTTTGGCCAGCGCAGCGTTTCCTGCCGGAAGTCTGACTACGCCCACATCAACAAACAACACCGGGACTAAACAAGAAGACAAAGTGCAGTGTGGGTGTATGAAATGACCAGGAAATGGATATGGATGGATGGAGGAGAGTGGAGAAATGGGAGAATGTCCATGTGCTATCGGGATTGCGTGTGCACCTGCTACTACAATAGCAGCAACGGCCGGGAGGAACAATACAGAGGATGAACAAGGTAAGTAGGCAGGGGTGTGTGTGTGTGTACGCCAGTGCTGCTTCCCCAGTGGTGGCAGCTAATGTGACAAACTTATGAACAGGATGAAGATGTGTGGAAATTTTTCTTATTTTGTTTAAAATCTTATTTTGCACTTCCCGTCAGAAGCAACAGAAGATACTTACATGTTTCCCAGAAGACAAATTAATACAATTTACCTTCAAGTTCAAAACATGGTCTTTAGACCTTGCCTTATTTTTTGTCAGCCAAAGTTGTTTGATTTTATTAGGTTTGCATTACCTTTCCCATCAGTTTGTTTTCTTGTTAAATAAACAACAAGAAATACATGTGCAACTTTGTGGTCAATGGATTATTAAAACAAAGGAAGCATCTAACCCCTCAGCAGACCCAAGATGTGACTAACATGACAGTTTGATTAGGGAAAGTCACTACACAATGTTTAAGGCACAGCAGTAGCAGAAGATTGTCTGATCTCTGATCTTAATGAACCTCATAATGATGAATGATAAAATGATCAGATTATCTCCTCATGCTCAGGACCTCATCTTATTGTGATTCAGCCTGGAATGTTAAAAATATTTCGTTCCAGGTTCCTGAGACAACTGGCAACTTTGTTTGTGTCTTAATTGTTGTTTTTATTGTTTAATTTTAGTTATTTCATATCTTCTTGTCTTACGGCCTGTAATCTCACTAGTCAGCATTGTGAGAGTTTGTCATCAGCTCTTCAATCCTCAAACTGTTTCCTGAGAAAGCTGGACCTGAGTAATAATGACCTGCAGGATTCAGGAGTGAAGCTGCTCTCTAATTGACTGAACCGTCGGCTACAGATACTGAGGTTTGATGTTCACCTTCAGTTTGATTGATTTTGTTGAAATAAATGGAAAGCAATGTTTTAATTGTATGAAACTTTTCACAAACTAAGTGCTTTCCAAGCTCACACGGGATCCAAACATAGCACACACTCTTCTCATTCTTTCTGATAAGAACAGGAAGATGACACATGTGAGAAAGTTTCAGTCATATCCTGATCACCCAGAGAGGATTGATTACCTTCCTCAGGTTCTGTGTGGAGAGAGTCTGACTGGACACTGTTACTGGGAGGCTGAGTGGAGTACATATAATGCAGATATGTCTGTGTTATATAAAGGAATCCACAGGAAAGGAGGAAGTGACTGAGTTTGGGTATGACAAATCCTGGCAAATGACAAATTGTTTCCTTCGTAGTTATCATTTAACAAATTTGACTTGTGTAACTCATAAATAATATATATTTTTAATTATATTTAAATCTCTTCTAACTGTCAAAGCCAATAGCTTTGTAGACAGTGCTTCAAGATGTAGTGAGGTTGTGCTTTGGGCGACCCAAGTTCCAGTCCCGGCTCAATAAATAAGTATTGCACATATCTTCTAATTAAAACAATAGTACTACATTTTAAATAAGAGGAAAACTTTATTATTTTTTTTTTTTTTCCAAAGGAACTTTGTTTACAGAGCTATGTCAGGACAAACATCCACAAACTCAAATAAGAGGACATCATATAAAATAGCTGATTAGAGAACATAGAAGTTGAAAGAATATATTCTGTGATGATTGAAATTTGCTAAAGGATTAGTTCACTTCCAAATGCCAATTATTTCAGTCTTCAGTGAGTGAAGTTGAGGGAACAAAGATTACAGTGACTTGAGATGGGATGGTTGTAATCTCAGTGTCTCTTGTTGTACTGAGACATGGTTTATTCTTGTCTCACGGAGATTTCTGTCATACTATACCACTGTCTGTTGTTAAGGCAATGTTCCCCCAGACTGTGAGTTCTGCTGATGATGTTTTGTCAGATACTATATAAATGGTTCTCAAGAAAAGTTCCATGATGTCCTCATGATGTTGTGTCCCTCACTCTGTTGCTGGGCAATTTTCACATGCATTATTGCCTATTAAAATAGTGAAATTTCCTAGGATTAGTATAATAGATTAGATTTAATCTTTTCTTTTGATATTGGTATAGAATTTGTTCATATAGACATGTTTTATGGTGTTTACATCTACTTCAGTTACAACATTTGCTTACCATTTCATATTGAGAAGAGGCAGAGGATTTGCTGTACATACTCCATACTGTACATACTACATACTCCTTGATGACTCACCAGCACACCCTTTATACTGTATGTGAAGAAAATGTGATATTGTACACAAAGCTGTTAATTTATAGTTATCAGAATAGAAGATTTGTCAAATAATTTCATTTGTGAAGCAGATTTACCAATCATTTTTTGTAGTGTTGAATTGGTTGTAACCATTTTCCTTGGCAATATATATTTGTTAAAGGAAAATTACATTAAATGTCAATTAAAAAACATTTTGCCAGATCTAGGTTTGATTTTTTTCTCTGTTTTTGCAGCTGTACTGAACGTAACGTTGTGTTTGTATAACTCAGCACATGTCCAAGTTCAGAAATAAAGGGTTACTCTATGGGTGTGTCAGTGTTTCCTGGACAGCAAAAGGAGAGGTTTGTGTGGGTGTAGTATGTGTTGTGTGTGGTAGTGTATGCATTTCCAGTAAAGTTTGATCAAACTCCAGATCTTCAATATCTTGTGTAGTGTCTCTAACTCTTTCAGTTTCAGTATATGTTCCATCTGTAGTGTAATGATCAATGTTTACAGTTGTGTCAGTGTCCAACGAAGCAAAACTTTATTTTTTTAACTTTAATTTTTTAATACCATGCAATAACTACAATAGTAATGCGTTTTTGTTGTTGTTTTGGTTTATTCATAGTAAAACCATGGTTAATTTTCATAGAGGAAACCAAGGTAACCACAAATTAAACATGGTTTTGCTACACTAGTTTGCTACACACAATTACTATTTGTAGTAAAACTGTGGTTAAATACAAATGGTACAGTCCCCCTGTGAAAAACTGTTAGTATGGACATAAACCTTTAATATAATGTGCTATATATTACAGATTTTTTTTTTTAATTTTACAAAAATGTGAATGTAATTTAAGAAAACAGAAAAAAATACTGTATAAATAATAGTAATTTTCTTGTATAAAAACTGAAAAATATTGTAATTTGACATTAATGGTAAAATACTTAAAATAAGTTGTTAATTTACAGATATTGTTTGTATTTTTACAGAATTTTTGTTAAAGCTGCTATCCATAAGATTTGCCTCTTAGTCGCCATCTCAGTTTGAAACCTGCAATTGCAGTTGTACAGTTTCTGCTCGAATATCCTGTGAAAGTCCACCAGTATCGATTTATTATAAAACATTATTACAAGCTTACTGTTGTAAATCGGGCTAAGGTAAGGAGATAGTTTTGAACACTGGCTGGTTATGTACTTGCTCAAAAATTGATTTTGGATCATTTTTAACCAAAGAAAAAAAAAGTTAAGGACTGCAGCTTTAAATTTTAAATCTCAGAAAACTACTGTTCTACTGTTATTTTCTGATTTTTTTTTTCCCCTCAGTGTACCTCATGTCAGTATTTGACATCAATATGATGTTGGTTTGAAATGTCTGTTCGATTTTGGTTAGTTATTACCACAACCTAAAACCAACGTATAATGATGTTAGAATTTTATGTTGTGTGGACGTTACCATTATGACGTTTAGGAGATGTTGGATTTTAGTCACCCTGCCTTATGTCAGTATTTGACATCACTGTGACATTGGATTTTGGTTACTTTACACACAAACACAACCTAAAAACAACAAAATATCAACATCAGCTGACGTCAGTATTGGATGTCAAATTAAGGTTGGCGTTAAATGTTGAGCTGACAATGAGTTTTGGTCACCTG
The DNA here is from genome assembly GCF_019924925.1 of Ctenopharyngodon idella. NCBI lineage: Eukaryota > Metazoa > Chordata > Actinopteri > Cypriniformes > Xenocyprididae > Ctenopharyngodon > Ctenopharyngodon idella. The sequence continues at coordinate 21,953,159 of NC_067223.1, forward strand.
ACATTGCAACTGAAATGTAACCAAGTATCAACGTCATATGACGTTGTGTGCCTGTTGGGCTATTACAAACCAAGCACATTAAAAGTGAAAGTGAAAATGTGTGTTTAGTTTAGTGCTGAGGATGAAATGATGGAAACCAGAACTGTCCATGTAATTCACATAGCTCTTAATAATATTTTAACTTAAAGTTTGAAATGTAAAATGCAGGAGTGTTTCTGTGAGGGTTTAAGGGCTGGTTTGGGTGAAAGAATGTGTAATCTCGAAAATCAGCGGAAAGTCCCAGCAAGTATAAAAAAGTCACGTGTGTTTTTGTATTGGGCAGGTACTGTGCTGAAGTGAAGTGGTTTCTCTTTCTCTTCTGTTTACAGCTGATAAAGTGTAGAGTGTTTAAAATGAATAAAGTGGCAGAGCTGGCGTGATCCTGAAGAGAGACGAGGAGCTGACGGCTAGCGTTGAAACCACAGTAAGACATGAACCTGACTAAACCTGTTCTGAAATCACTCACGGGAGGCTCTCTGTGCTGTTATTTCTCTTTGTGTGTATATGTGTGTGTGTGTGTGTATTACAAGGTATTACAAGGAGAGGGTGACTTATGAGGACATTACCCCATGTCCCCATTTTTCAAAAGGCTTATAAATCATACAGAATGAGTTTTTGTGAGAAAGTAAAAATGTGCACAGTTTCCTGTGATGGGAAGGTTTAGGGGTAGGGGTAGTGTAGGGCGATAGAAAATACGGAATGTACAGTATAAAAACCATTACTGTTATGGAACGTCCCCACAATTCACAAAAACAAACCTGTGTGTGTATGTGACAGAGTGTGAAGGACATGCAGAATGCCACAGAGTCGGATTTCAGTGACTCTAAAGAGTCGACGGCGGATCTGTTAGCGTCTGTGTTTACGTGTCACTGCTGCTATGAAGTGTTTTTCGATCCCACAACACTGACCTGCGGACACAGTTTCTGCCGCCACTGCCTTGCCAGATGGTGGATGTCCGCGTTTCCTAGCGTCCGGACCGACTGCCCAGAATGCCGAGTGATATGGCAGGACTTTCCTAAAATCAACATCGTCCTCCGGTGAGAGATGTGGCGCTGGATCTGTTTCTGTTCACACACGGTTCAGTTATATACATGAGTGAAAATGCATTATATACACTGAATTCAGTGCTTGCAACTGTAATTTTAAAGTTTTAACAATCACTCTAATGATATAGTTAAGTTTGGTCATAGACACTGTCTAATGTTCATGTACTCCATAAGACATACAATGATACAACGTGTGTGTGTGTGTGTCAGGGATGCGGTGGAGAAGCTGTTTCCGGCTGACGTGAGTCGACAGAAGCAGGCCATCCTGAGAAATCCATTGCTCAGATTTGTTCTTCATGTGTTCCAGTGGCATGGGAACAGACCGGTGCCTCATGCAGCTCCGCAACCAGTGAACCAGAACCTACTGCAGATCAACCTGAGAGAGATTCAGGATCGAGCCGTGACGGTGCTGATCTGCTTGACTGTGAGTCTCATACAAACACACACGCACACGCAGTAATCGTGCCGCTTAAAGGCCTGATGTACTCATGATGAATTTCTTTTTCATTCTTCACTTTGGGGTAAGAAGGTGGTCAAAACACATGATACGCCATCCACGCTGCTGTGAGCGATGTTTAGATGTCTGACCAGCTCTGAGATTCAGACTCCAGTCACGTCATGTTTATTTACACAGTAGATTGCTTTAAAGAAGCAGCTTTACAGTATTAAACATGAAAAACAGTGGCAGTGTCGCTTCAGTTTCTACTTTAAAGTGTTTTTTCGATGTGTTCGTGGTTTTAAATGTCGTCTGACCTCAACCAACTGAACAGAAGAAATGAACCAGAGATGATTTAAAGGGGTCACACACCAGACGAGAAGCGCAGCACTGCGTCTTTAAAATTCGAACACATTGCTTTCTATGAGTGTACACACACTGGTGGCACCATTCAACATATGTCTACGACACCCAGCTAAGACACAGGACGCTGTTCAAAATCCTGCTGTTCCATTTGCAAAGTTTCATATTAAATTACATGTCTCAAATAAATTTAATGTACATTTTAACCACCTACTGGAGACACCATGAGACAACACACTTCAGTTGATTTCAGTAACGTAGAGTTTTGTAAAGAAAAGACGACGGAAAAGATAATGAAGTTGGGAAATAGCCTTAATTATATGCCACAAACCACTGATTCTTCAAAGACATTTCTAATACGGTAATATGCTGTGTGGGTGAAGTTTTACTGGAGTTAACATACAACCTGAGGAAAAAAATGTTCAGTGCCTCCTAGACACACCCACCAATAACATCATCACCACACTGACCAATGGGAGTTCAGGGGTGTTTACCAACCAGAGCAAACTTTTCCAGAGAGTTCACTTTGTCAAGATGTTAGGTTAGTTTATAAAATGAATAACTATCATTATACAAAAACAATATAAGTAGAAGATAGCTAAGTAAGTGTGTGTGTGTGTGTGTGTGTGTAGATGATGGTGTTGTTGTACCAAGCCTTCATTGCCAACCCCAGTCATGAGATGCTGCTCAGTAAACCGCTCAACAGGTGGAGCGTTAATGATGTCACGCTGTGGGTGGAGCATCTGGGTGTCTGGACCAATCAGTATAAAGAAACATTCCGCCGGGAGCAGATTGATGGCAGGTAACACACAAACAAATGCTCAAAAATGAAAATTCTGTCATTAATTTCTCACCCTCATGTCGTTCCACACCTGTAAGACCTTCGTTGATCTTCGGAAAACAAATTAAGATCTTTTTGATGAAATCCGAGAGCTTTCTGTCCCTTTATAGAGATCGAAAACAACTTACACATTTAAGATCCAGCACAGTAGGAAAGACATCATTAAAGTAATCCATGTGACTCCAGTGCTTTAACACCAATTCTATTAAGTAACACGAGTGCTTTATTTGCACAAAAACACATATTTTAGCTCTTTAAGAAAATATTTACCTACAATCCAGTGCTGAATTGAGACCGGAAGTAGTTCCATGATCATATTATTTTGCAAATATAGTGGTAAATTATGTTTTTTGCTCAAATGAAGCACTTGCTTTGCTTCGTAAAATTGGCACACCATATCGGATTAGATAACGTTTCATGTAAACAGTCCACCGAATCTTTCAATCACAATGATTTTAATCGGAATGATACAAAAGTGTACATGTAATTGTGACGGTTGGTCATTTTTAAGTGTCGGCCCGTGGCTCTAGTCAGACTTTGTTGTTGTTGTTTTTTTTTTGGCCAATTCAGCATGTAGAATTGGCATCAGGCTGTCGGTGAAAGAGAGAACTGGTTTAACCTCAATTGCAGCAGTAATATGCTACAAATTCACGCTGTTGCTTTCAGTTGGAATGACTTTATTAGCTTATGTCCTGTTTGCTGCCTTTTATTCCTTTCAACATGGAGTTCCATTATTTCTTATGCGTGCTATTTTTATGTAAAGTGTTGCTCTTAATCAAGCAACAGCGTGAATTTGTACTCCCAGAACTCACTTTCATTGTGTAACATTAGCGTGTGTGTGTGTCTGTCTCAGATCACTGTCTGCTCTCAGCGATAAAGATCTGTCTGCGGCTCCGTTCATGATTGAGATTCAGTCACATAGACAGATTATTTTGGAGGAGCTGCACAGACTCAAAAAGACCGGAGTCACACGACCACAGACGTTCTGGAAGTACAAGGTGTGTGTGTGTGTGTGTGTTTCATTCATTAGGCACAGTAAGATTAAGGTTAAGCATCATCTCTTTGTCTGTCTATAGGAGGTGAATCCAGGGATGACTCTGTTTCTGCTAGTCAGTCTGAGGAACTTCCCGCGTCTGACACTGCTCTACCTCTACCTGTTTGATTATGATGATGCCTTTCTTCCCTTCATTCAAACCGTCTGCCCATCCGATAAGCCACTGGTGCGTCACTAGCCACGTTTACACATACACTTTTGTGTCATTCCGAATAAAATCATTCTGATTGAAAGATTCGGTGGACTGTTTACATGTGCCGGCGCTTTCAATCTGAATGACTTTGTGACATGCGCACATTAGCTTATGTCCTGTTTGCCGCCTTTTATTCCTGTCAACATGGAGTTCAATTATTTCTTATGCGTGCTATTTTTATGTAAAGTGTTGGTCTTAATCAAGCAACAGCTTGAATTCGTAGCATATTACTGCTGGAAAGTAGGAGGAAAAGACGGGAGCAGGAAGCTGACCTTTTTGGTGGCTGTGCATCTCAATACTACCCCTTCCTCCGAAGAAAAGCAGAAGCGTGTGGATGAAGGTCCGTAGTAATGATACCGAGTTCCTTCAGTGTATTTAATAAATGTGTTGTTTCAGTTTTACTCCAATTTGATTTTGCCGCCAACATTTGTGCATTCTGACATCCCCTGTCATCTTGATGTGATGACGTTTACATGGCAAATTTTTTTTTATATAAAGGTTTATTCCTCTCGAACTGATTACAATTTCATTCAGTTTGGGCGTTTTTATTCCGATTGAGGTGTTTGTGGAACATTTTCATTCAGATTGGACTTTTAAACCAATTACAACGCTCCACGTAAACGACTCTTTCTTTGTGCTGCAGCAGGATTGGCAGCAGTGGGCGGAGTTTCTGCTGATATACTTCCTGTTGCCCTATCAACTGCTGTCTGTGTTCTCCTGGCACTCACTGGGCGTTGATTACTGGACGGCAGGCGTCGTCACCTTTCACACCGCATTACTGACGAAGCTGGATGTCTGTTTCTACTGGACGCTGTGTGGGAGAGAGATGAGGTACACCCAGAATCTGATAACAATGTGTTAACAATTGTTATCTGACGTTATCAAGTATCTCAAAAATCTCAAGTATCTCAAAAACATACCAAATACACAGCTATAGAGTGCACGCATACACTACATGTATGTATACCCACAAAATTTAAGATAAGGAGGCCCCTGTATGTCTTTTATATACACTGATCAGGCATAACATCATGACCACTGACAGGTGAAATGAATAACCCTGATTATCTATTCATTACGGCACCTGTTAGTGGGTGGGATATATTAGGCAGTAAGTGAACATTTTGTCCTCAAAGTTGATGTGTTAGAAGCAGAAAAAAATGGGCAAGCGTAAGGATTTGAGGGAGTTTGACAAGGGCCAAATTGTGATGGCTAGACAACTGGATCAGAGCATCTCCAAAACTGCAGCTCTTGTGGGGTGTAGTGATGGGCAAATGAAGCCTCATGAAGCACAGAGGCTTTCCCCTCATTGTTCTGGGAAAAGATTCGAAGCTTCGAGAGTGTTGAAAACAGCGCCACCTGGTGTTTAGTAAAAAATAAAGCAGCCAAAACCCTGTGAAAGAACCTGACGAAGCAGCCACCACACATTCCATAGATAGTTTCATGTTACGTGCTCAAATAAAAGCCTAACAGTGCGTGTGTGTTGAATTTCTCTCTGTGATAAATTCATTTACCTATTAAGTGCGCCATTTAATGCCAGTATGATTATCAATATGATGTAATAGAAAAATAATGTACACATAGGCTATATGAAATGCATATGGCAAATATTTTATTTTCCTGAAATAATTTGTATTATTCATATTACTTGTATGACTGGGTATTTAAAAAATATAATTGAGTAAGTCTGAATGAAAACCTACTTGTAAAGTAAGATCTGGTGGTTCGAACTTTCCGACACGCAAAGTGAATCACGCACGTGATTGGACAGAAAGTGAGCCTTCGTTTGTCATTGGTCACGTTGATCGAATCGAGGCTTCATCTGGCACGCTCATTTATGCTCGACACAAGCTCCGAAGCCTCGGTTCAAATGTCACATCACTAGTGGGGTGTTCCCGGTCTGTATCTATCTGTGGTCAGTATCTATCAAAAGTGCTCCAAGGAAGGAACAGTGGTGAACCGGCGACAGGGTCATGGGCGGCCAAGGCTAACAGATGAGCCAAGGCCAACAGATGAGCTACTGTAGCTCAAATTGCTCAAGAAGTTAATGCTGGTTCTGATAGAAAGGTGTCAGAATACACAGTGCATCACAGTTTGTTGCGTATGGGGCTGCATAGCCGCAGACCAGTCAGGGTGCCCATGCTGACCCCTGTCCACCGCCGAAAGCGCCAACAGTGGGCACGTGAGCATCAGAACTGGACCACGGAGCAATGGAAGAAGGTGGTCTGGTCCGATGAATCACGTTTTCTTTTACATCACGTGGATGGCCGGGTGCGTGTGCGTCACTTACCTGGGGAACACATGGCACCAGGATACACCATGGGAAGAAGACAAGCCGGCGGAGGCAATGTTCTGCTGGGAAACCTTGGGTCCTGCCATCCATATGTATGTTACTTTGACACGTACCACCTACCTAAGCATTGTTGCAAACCATGTACACCCTTTCATGGAAATGGTTTTCCTTGTTGGCTGTGGCCTCTTTCAGCAGGATAATGCTCCTGCCACAAAGCAAAAATGGTTCAGGAATGGTTTGAGAAGCACAACAACGAGTTTGAGGTGTTGATTTGGCCTCCAAATTTCCCAGATCTCAATCCAAGTGAGCATTTGTGGGATGTGCTGAACAAACAAGTCCGATCCATGGAGGCTCCACCTCACAACTTACAGGACTTAAAGGATCTGCTGCTAACATCTTGGTGCCAGAAACCATAGCACACCTTCAGGGGTCTAGTCGAGTCTATGCCTCGACGGGTCAGGGCTGTTTTGGCAGCAAAAGGGGGAACAACACAATATTAGGAAGGTGATCATAATGTTATGCCTGATCGGTGTATATTGTTTAATATTTAATCAATATTACACAAAGACAGCCATTTTTCTCCAAATATCAGCATGATTACAAATGTGATATTAATTTTAGACAATAGTTCAATAACAAGAAGTTAATATTCAGTGACTTATATTTTAGACGCAATATTGCTTGTTTTTTGCTCTATTTTGCAAGCAAAAATAGTTCCTAACAGCAACACACAGCAGTGTTTCGATCCTGAATAAATCATACATTGAGCAAATCGGATGAATGAATGATTCAATGACTCACTCATTAAAGCAGTCAAAAGGCTTGTTCGAGATGCATTGGCACTGCGCAGATCGAAAGGCATATGACATCAAAGTACCACGAGAGCAATTCAAAAGCATAAGGAGTCGTATGCCATCCAATCTCTCTCGCGGTACTTTGATGTCATACGCCGATCGGTCTGCGTAGTGCCGATGCATTTCGAACAAGCCTAAATGCTTAATTCCTGAATGAATCAGCTGTTTGAATGAATCAGTTGAATCTCAGTGATTAACATTGACATGCTGCCATCTACTAGTGGTTTTAATTTTACATTTCAACTATCATTTAGTTTTTTAAATAGTTTCAAAATAACATTATTCATTGCTTTATGTTTAAAACATCAAAACATTTATGCATTTGTAACTGCAGGTTGAATGCATTCATGTCCCTCTGAGCTGCATTAAACAGTCTGTATAAATATATCTAAACAACATGAAGCTTATGTGTTCTCTCTGCATTGCAAAGATGGATTTTGTTGAGACAGATTTCATTTGATTGGTAACAGCCTTATTATCTTATTATTCCAACTGACTTTATTGATTAAATGTAAGAATTTGATGCAAAAAATTATACACACATATTTAATTAGATTTTTTTAATGCCCATCAAAGGTAAAAGTCAATTTAAACTTATTGAAAAAATTATGAAGAATATCAAAAACTTTGAGTCATCTGTTAACATCAGTCTTTAAAGTACCAGCACAATAACACACTCAGCAAAATATAGTTCTAGATAAAATCCCAGAAAATATCAAGACACCCCTGCACTGAACTTGGAACTTGCAATGAGCTTCATGGCTTCATCTCTATTGTTTCCGGCATTTTATTGTCATCTATTTCCTGCAAGAAGATTCGCACACATTCAGGGTGTTTTGTGTGTGTGTTGTGATTTCAGGACGCTCCTTAAGACGGTTTGGCTTCAGGTGACAGAAGTGGCGTTAACCTCATCTCTGTATGTGCTGTTGTGGCCGCTGCTCCCTCTGTTCATCATAAACATCGAGATCTACAGCCGGCTGTACTTCAGCTGCTTCATCACTGCAGAGCTGGTGAAAAAAACACTGCAGACAGTGAGATTGCTGAGGCCCTGACACACACACACACACACACACACACACACACACACACACACATCCAAATCAAAAGTGTATACATTTGATCAGATAATTTCCTGGACATTAAACTCATGACACTGGCACTTCTAGAGCCATGATCTACTGTTACAATCACCTTTCAGTGGTTCCAGGAGGCCACCCTACACTGCATATTTTGTATCTCCTTTGTCTGACACACCCATTTAAGGTCTTGGAGTCTCTACTAATGAGCTGATGATCTGAATCAGGTGTGTTTGATTAAGGATACATGGAAAATGTTGGCTGCGTCCAAAAACTGGAAAATGCTGCCTTTGGAGGACACATTTCAAGGTAGAAAGGCATCAAGGCATGTCTGAATCCAATGTTAGCTTCACTTCGTGTTTCCTGAGATACCTTAATCTGATTGATTTTTGAAGGCAGCATAGATGTATCCTTCCCTTCCTTTGATATCCCACAATCCTGTGCGCTCCATTCTGTGACAGTTGAGCTACAAAAATAAGGCATCCAAAATTAGCTTTTGCTGGTCAGTTTGTGTGTAAACATTTTTCACTTTTGGTGTCATTTCTAGTGAGAAATTACTACTGTAGTAATTAAATATTTGCTTAGTTCTCACCAAAGCTCGCTCTATTTTGCTGTAGATCGTTAAACTGTTACGCTGCCTCAGAAGTCTGAAATCAGTTTCGTGAGGGGCCTTCATGCACAAATGCTGCCTTACAAGTCATTGCCTGATTAAGGCATCGAGGCAATAAGTCAGCTGCCTAGGTTTTCGGATGCAGCCATGCAGTGTTGGGGGGCCTCCAGGAATATGGTTAGGAACCCCTGTTGTAAGTAATTCAGACAATTCAGTGCAATTCAATCTAGTAACACATCTGTATTTTTATTATTTGATTTCATTAATTTAATAATCTGATGAGGGGTGATAGAAGAAAATAATATATAAAAATGTTTTTAATATTTTTATAGTAATAAAAAGAGAAAGTTGGTTGTTGTGCTGCTCTTTTTTAAATATCAGATAAAGATTTTTGGGTAACACTTTCTATGAAGACCGTGCTTATAATTAATTATAGCCCCATTTATACTTATAAATAAGTATTACTATACTATAAATATATGTATAAAGACTCATTAAGACCTATACTGCATTATAAGAACAGTTATAGTTACATTTATATTATTTTTAAAAGTATTTATAAGCCATGCATTTGCTTTTTCAATGCACATGGTCATAATGCATTATAAACTGATTTATAAATGATCAAGTATAAAATAGTTCCAGAGACACTTGTTTGCTGTACCATTTAGTTATTAATAATTGTCTTTAATGGCTAATGTTTGGAATAGAGGTCATAAATGGTCAATATATATATATATATATATATATATATATATATATATTTTTTTTTTTTTTTTTTTTGCTGCAGTGTTTTGCAACTGTTTGTATTAATGATTTGTTTTTTCCCCCCATTTTTATTACAGGAATTATTGTTCATTAGTTATACATTTTAAGTTGCTTACTTGTGAGTGTAATGAGCACATATTCATGATTTCTTAAGGAAAATTGCATTCTGTGTTTTCACTTTACTTAAAGCCATCAATGATGCATTTATAGAGATTAGTGACTGTATTATTATAAGTATTTATAAGAACACAACATGGCTATTAATAACAATATATTCACTTATTTGACAGAAATAAATCTGAATTACTAAAAAGTCATTGTAACTATAATATAATAGCATTATAGTGATGCAGGTTGCATCTTAATAAATACATTCGTGGAACCATACGACTGACTTATTAATACTTACAAATCAGTGTATAATGTATTATGAACATGTGCATTGAAAAAGAAAATGCATGACTTATGATAAGTAATTATAAAAAATAATATAAATATACTGCATTATAAGAACAGTTATAGTTACATAAGTCTTAATGAGTGTTTATAAACATGTTTATAAAATACTAATACTGACTTATTTATAAGTATAAATGGAGCTATAAGTCATTATAAGTATGGTCTTCATAGAAAGTGTTACTGATTTTTGTTTAATGGAGGGCTTGGTTCGTCAGGCCAAAGAAAGACTAATAACTACAACTATTAATTTTCTTTTCATTACAAAAATCAAATGCATAATACCGATGGGACATCAGGTGAAAACCATATATAGACACTGTCAGGGTTTTGTTTATGTTTCCTTCTGTGTCACATGTTCTCCTTTGTTTAGTTTTCCCGCCTTTAGTTAGGATCCCTTGGTTACAGATTGATTATTATCTTGTTAGCTCCCCTGTCTGTTCTTGTATTTAAACCCTGTGTTCTCCCTCAGTCCCTGTCGGCTCTTGTCTCTGTATGGTACGTCTGTGTTTGATGGTGTTTCCTGGATTATTATTAAAGTCTTCCTTTCTGCATTCCTCCTCATCGTGAGTGTTTATCCACCATGGCACCTGACAGACACTGCTTAACAGATATAATTGATTTATTTGAGTGTTTGAAATGTTATATAAGATAACGAAGACTCGTTTACTGAAATCACATGAATGAATCACTGATTTGCGAAGGTTTCAATTTAAACCATCTTACAGACTCGAAAAACACTGAGAAAGCGGTTTGTTTTATCTTTTATGGAAATGGTAAAAAAAAAAAAAAAAAAAAATTGTAGATCATACTAAATCAAAATCAAGGGAATGAATTAGTAAATCGTGTGCATGTCATGTGAGGGCAAATTTTTTAAATCAAGACGCTTCTTGTTTATTTGTTTTTACATTTATAAATCTCATTTGGATTCACAGTTAAATGGAATAAAACACATACAATGAATTATGGTGCATTTGTGTGTGTAGTTTAGAGACGCTCCTTCGCTGCGCCTCCCCCCCAGCCAAAGCAAGGCAGTAGGGTAGTATGCTTGGTAGTTGGACCCTCTTGGAAACTAACTAACAAGCATACTACCCTACCACCTAGCCGAGCTCTAGGAGCAGAGGCCTAGAAAATAACTCTCTAAATCGAGAGGAGGACTAACAATGTCTCACACACAGGATATCTGAGAGAGAGCCTATAACCCACGAATACTATCCTGGTGGAGCTCTAGAGAGTGGTGGCCTCAAGAAACAACTCTCTGAAATGAGAGGAGGCCTGACGATGCTCATTTTAACCAAGGAGGCTCACAGAGAACCTGATGACTTATAATAGCAAATAATAGCAGAGCTCTAGGAGCAGAGGCCTCAGCATACAAAGCCTTCAACTCATAACTATTACCCTGGTGGAGCCTTGGAGAGCAGAGACCTAAATGAATAAAAACCTCGCTAGTGAGAGGAGGCCAGACGACACCCGCAGTAGCCAAGAAGGCTCAGAGAGAGCCTAACAAATTAGCAAACGTAGCCGAGCTCTAAGAGCAGAAGCCTCAAATGACAACTCAAATTGAGAGGAGATCTGACAATACCCAAAAACTCAGGATATCCTGTAAGGAGGCTCACAGAGAGCCTACAACTTGCACACAATATCCAAACAGAGCTCCGAGGAAGCGTAGACCTCAGAAAAATATCACACTTGTTGAGAGAAGGCCTAGCAACTCTAAAAAAAAAAAAAAAAAAAAAAAACACTGCTATAAATACAGCATGCTTGAGAAAGTAGGGGCCTCACAGGCATAATGCACTTCTTATAGTAATGGCTAAGGAGGTTAAAAAAGCCTAACAAGTCAGCATCACCAGTAGGTGGAGCTCCACAGGCGAAGGCCTCAAATATTGGCCTAGCCATGTACAAAACACACCCGGTTAAAACAAAGTAGTCACCAGGGAGGCTCACAGAGATCCTACTACTCAGTAAACTACCTGGCGTCAGACAGCACATTCACAACTAGCCACTAATGTCAAACCATCAGTTAGGCATATGTAAAAGTAAAAACAAACTGCCAAAAACAACATAGGTCCATCTGATGTAAAAACATGTAAGAGCCCCTCCTTTTTTTTTTTAAAGTTATATTTAAGGACTGAGCCGTTGTATCAGTATGGTCAGTGATGCTTAAATGATCATCAATCGCAACTCCAAGGCGTTTGGCTGTCCTAAAAAGAAGCTATGGTTGACTAACCTTGCTGAATGGAGAGGTTGTGATGAAGTTTTGAGTTGCCTGAGACCACAAGTAGTTCTGTAAAGTTCTTCATGTCATAACACCTTAACTAAATGCATTCAACAGTCATAAAAGTCCTTAGATAAATCAAAAGTTTTGAGTTACTGTTTAAGACTATGCTTAAGCTGAGATAGAAGAGAAGTTTAAGAGTCTAAACATGGAAACAGACTAAACTAACTCGGATACATGTGTGAATATTGATATTACTGAAGCTAATGCAGCCAAAGTAGCATAAGTAATAGTACACTAAAATATTTACTGCTTAAATGTTCATTTAATAAAGATTTAATCTGTGAAAAAAATGTAAAATTACAATAAATCCACAGATGTGTGGAGAGGATCCTCTTGAGTTTATAATTCAAAACACACTTTTTTTTTTATCTTCAACAAAGCATTAGTAAATGATTCAATGTGTAGGAGCCATTTATTTGCCTTATTTGAAGGTTAATTGTGTTAATCAGGGCATGAAAAGCTTAAAGGGTTAGTTAAATTAAATTAAATTTCTGTCATTAAGTACTCACCCTCATGTCATTCCACACAAATTAAGATATTTTTGATGTAATCTGAGGTTATCTGATCCACACATAGGCTGCAACGTATTTACGTCACTGGACTAATTTGCTTAATCTTTGGGTAATTTCAGTGGAAACGCAGCTTAATATTGAGAAGAGGCTATTCTGCTACAGGTAACAACTCTTTCAGTAGTTTAGTGGGTATTGGATCTAATAAACATGTTTGTTGGTTTAGATGCAATGATAAAGTTTATTTAGCTCTTCCTGTCCTATAGTTGTAAAGCACTGCAATTGTTCTTGTAGGGCGGTAATAAAGGTTGAATAATAAAATGCTGTCAAATTTCTCAGTGAAGAAATTCACAAAGTCATCACTACTAAACTGTAATGGAATATTTTGTTCAGGTTATGTCTGTTTATTTGTTAATCTAGCCACTGTACTAAACAAGAACCTTGGATTGTTTTTGGTTATTTTATATGAGTTTGCAGAGATGCTCGGCTCTGGCTGGTTTCAGAGCATTTTTATAGCGGGAATTGCTGTCTTTCCATGTGATTCTGAAGACCTCTAAATTAGTTTGTTTCCATTTGTGCTCTAAGGTTACAAGTTTCTCTCTTTATAGCGCGAGTAATGTTGTACCAAGATGCAGTACGTTTTTTAAAGTTATTTTAATTTCATGGGTGCAAGAGTTTATGTACAAAATGGTGCCCATACTGCAAGTCATTTCCTCAAGTTCATTTGTGTGTTGGCGTACACCGAGCTGCTGAGACAAATCAAGTAAGTTATTGATCATCAATAATCTAATCTATGCACCCAAGGGTGCAATATGGCAAATATCAGAAGTATGCAGCATACACATTACAGGGTAGTGATCCTTGACATCTTCACTTTGCGGTAGAATATCTATACCATCTCATTGGATCCACAGCCTGTCAGAGTTGTTCCTTTGTAAGTATGGTTCTTTTCACTTGACACTAAACACTTTTGTTCCCTTTTATTGCCCTATGGAATCAAACCTCATACCCTGCACCATGTCATATCTCAAATAACACTTACACCACCATCACTTAGACAGAGGAATTAATGATGGATGGTTAGAGGAATTAATGATAAAGGACCTACCACACAGCACAGCAACCCCACAACAATACTTACTTTATACTTAAACTTTATACTTGAACTCACTGAGCTCCTGAAAGCAACCCATTCTTTCACAAATGATTCTAGAAGCAGTCTGCATGCCTAGGTGCTTGATTTTATACACCTGTGGCCATGGAAGTGATTGGAACACCTAAATTAAATGATTTGGAGGGGTGTCACAATACTTGGCAATATAGTGCATGTAACCTAAGTACAAACTGTTGGAGTCATGAATATTGTAAGGGCAAGATGCCGTTTATTTTTTATATACTGTTCTCCCGTTATTGCTAAGTTAAGTAGTTAAGAAAATAAAATAACTTCCCTTTGTTTTATTTTTTTTTCCCCCCTGATGGGATATTTATTTTCTGGATTAAGGTAGTTTTGTTGGTTTTATTTAGCCCTGAAGTTATTGTTGCATTCTTATTTATTGCTGGTAAATCTGGTTTCCCTCTAAACTTACAATAACAAAACCAAGAATCTGAACATCCTTTTAAAAAGTAATCTGCTTGATTATTTTCCCATGTTTCATCCCCTGAACCCTAGACCTGGGGTCTTAACAAAAATAAAAAATGAACCAATTTTTATTCTCTGGTTTCATATCAATGTTTAATGATCACTTTTAAAAGTTAGGATAAGGATCCTACCTTACTTATCATGTAAAACTTCCAGCAATTACTAGGACTGGATGGAAGGCAAGCCCCCAGTCAGTAGTGGGCTACATCCACAACATATCACAACTAAAACAGGGATCAGAATGACCATACAGGCCACAATGTTTGGTCTACATACCAAAAAACAGATTACAACAAAATTTTCACCTTAGCCTCACGACCAAATAGCAGATAAGTGCCCATGTGAGGTACCAGACAAGTATGAGGTTAGCACAATTTCACAGTTAAAGATTTTTCTGTTATTTCTTGCTCAACATGTCTATGCACAATTTTCCTCATTATTTTAGATCAGTGAAAGTGTGGAGGACATGGTTGCAGAGGAGTGCATTTCTGAATGTGGATGTACCAAACTGTTCAAGACAATATGTCGCAGGTGCAAAGAAAAATAAAAAAGAGGAAACTTGAAGAAGGAAAGGCTGTTGTCATGCAGGTTGGGGACAGAGTGCTGAGGCAAAACAAAAGAAGTCTGCAGAGAAAGGGTGGGAAACACAAATATTGCTCATCATATGCTCTCTATTGTATTGTTAATGTTTCTAGATGTGCCCTAATACTGGTCATGTCATGTGTATATGCCCTGTTATCCATAAATGAATATGTAAAATAAGAGGTTCCGGTTCGACAGAAAACCAAGTGGTGTGTTTCTCCTCCGCATAACTTAATACAAAATTCTCGTTATCTATCACACAAATGGCTGTGCAAACATGTATTTAGCATAAATGTTTTTACAGTAGTAACTAGGTTCACAGTAAATGTGCAAAATAATATATGGTATATTACTTCAGCTACTTGATTTGTGAAAATTGTTTTGCTCTGTGAATCAAGTTACTAAAATCTGTTACAAGTTTTTTACCAACTGAAAAAGGAATAAGGAATATGATGCAGAATCACAACTGAAACTTTGTCACCTCAGATACATAGACATACATTTACATGAATTATCAAATAAAACTGTTGTTAAGACCCTAAAATGTAAAACAAGTATATAACAAAAATACTTAATGATTGTTGGCTTGTTTACTTGAAGCTTATCCTAATGATACACTAGCAAATCAATGGCTGTAACCATTAAATCAAACATAGCACAGGACGCAATGATTATCTACTGTTGTGATAAAAACAGTAGAGCACTAATATTTTTAGTGGCGCTTTAACGCAAAATGGGAAACTCACAAATATTCATGTGCGCACCAGTCTCTATCAATTATGAACGGCCGGTGTTGTGTAATATTCAGTTCCTGTGGAAAAACTGTTCTCACTAGTTGGTTGTCATAATATTTCACTATATACTTGAGAACATTTGGCCCTCACAAACAATTACAGTCAAAACTACACACACAGGGAGAGAAGGAGAAAAATAAAAGAAATTCATTGGCCGAAGGTTACCGTCTTGTCATCATGTGCCTTGGTGATGTCTTCTGATTGGCCTGCTGCCAAGTTTAAGACCACTGATCACTCAGCAACAAGTCAGGCTATTTTCTGAGGTGAGTCACTTTTTACTGTTTTACAAACTATGTTTAAAAGTTATAACTTCACAACTAAAAAATAAATTCTTCCAATAAAATGAAAGAGGTCACCTATGTGACAGTGACAAGACAGGCTGACAACAGAGGCCATTAATGAGGATTCAGCCTGAGTGTTTCTGACAGGAAAATGTATTTTCTGAAGTAATATTTTAAAACTTATTTCAAATAACCTTTTAAAAATTATATTCTGATAGGATTTGGGGTGTGAGGAGTGTTTCTGACAGGGAAATTTATTTTCTGAAGTAATTTTTTAACTCAACCAAAATGAAGGAAGAGGAAGACCTGTCACAAGGGGAAGATTTATCTCCCTGAAAGAAGAAGTTGAGTAAATTATTGAATAAAATTTTATTAGCTCAGTTAAAATTTAACTTTAAATCAATAACAATTTAAATATTAATTCCCTTTTATCTACCTATGGCAGAATATTAAGATAATCTCAGTCATCATTTTTATTGCTTTTTTTTTTTCATAAATAAGTGGAAGGTGACTAAGCCTTTTATACATACAGGTTGAATTATAATAATGTTTTGTTAAAAGACATTTTATTCAGATTCACAGCCAAAGTTATAAATAATGTCTAAACACTGGTAATTGTATTCACTTGCAGTGCATTAACAACAATCTTATCATTGTGATCATGCAGTTGCAGGTACTCAGGATGAGACGGGTCACTGATGGAGAGGTCCTCATCGGGGACTCGTCTCTCAGGTGTGGACAGAAGGTTTTTGAGGTGTCCCTCTGGCGTGACAAGGCCCTGGTTGAGCTCAGCTTGGGAGATCAATTTAAGATTTCCTTTCTCAATGTGATTCAGACCTTCTGCCAAATTCAACTTATCCAGCTTTTCAGCTGTGGAGGTACACAACATCATGTAGCCTAATTATTCTCGAATTGATCTTTCTTCATCTTACTCTTGTGAGTGTGTACCAAGTGGATACACATTTTTGAACTTTAATAAATTGGTAATTTTATGATATTGGTAACACTTTAAAATAAGTCTGTATTAGTTAATGATAATGCACTGACTTATGTTAACTAACAATGAGTAACACATTTGTTACAGTACTTATTAATCTTTGTTACAGATAATGTTAGTTAATAAAAACAACAGTTCCACAACTTTCACTTTTATAGTGTTTTAGTAAATGTTGAAATTAGCATTAATGAAGATTAATTAGTATTTTCATTGTTAGATCATGTTAACTTATGTAGTCAAATAATGTTGTAGTGTTCATGTAATGACTCGTGTCTATTGTTACATAATGCCTTGACTGAGACTTCTGTTTGTTACATTTCAGAGGACTGAAGCTCAACCAGTCGAGGTCACCATTGTAGGTGTTTCAGAGGAAGATGGAGGTGCCATGGTACTGCTGTCTGACACCTACGAAGAGTACAGTGTCCCTGCAGCTCTAGCCATGGACATCAGAAATCTCCATCACACTGAAATTAACAAACTCCAGTTACCAGAGTATTAAGCAGTTGGAGGTTATGGAGGAAATTTTTTTTATTAAATCGACTGTTTTTGTGTGGTTTTTTACTTGTTCCATTTTTTTAATTAATTGAAGAATGTTCATGATCATTTTACATTTAAATACAATTTGTGTTATTTTAATAATTTTTGCTTTGTTTTTTTCCTCATGCATTTTATAAAATTAAATTAAATCAAGTCTGATGTGTTTTATCACCTCCCTACCATAAACACAAACGCTTAATTCTTGCTACCCAAGTATGATAATGTAGCACGTCCGCCGTCAGACTGGCGGTGCCGCAGTAAGTTTTCTGTTTAAACAAACAGAGACACAGTTGTGTCACACTTGTAATCCTTTATTTCAATAATTCAAAGATTATATAATTCACAGTGTCTTATGTCACCTTACAATGTGACTCAAATCATATGCATGTGTTGCATAACTCTTGTAAGAGTTTTCTTATACTCAATCTCATATAACTCAATACCTTTCACCTTATATCACAATATATTAGTCTCTCGTGTGTGCAAATGTGTCATATCAACCACTGTATAACTGAATAGTTGAGCGAATCATTGGTTATATATATATATATATATATATATATATATAAACACAATATAAACATTTAAACTGAATTACTGTATACAGCGAATTTACTTCATCAGAAGAAAGATCATTGAAACATAATATTAAAACAACAGATTATAATATTCAAAGATATATATATATATGTACACAAACTTTAATCCTCCCCAGTCTTAGTACACGATGTAACTACAGAAGAGTCAAGTTTTAAATAGGAAAAACATCGAAACTCTTTGGTCATTTTTGAGCGAGATGCTAACGGTCTAATCAGATTCAATGAACTATGCTAAGCTATGCTAAAAGTGGTACCGCCAGACCCGGAGATCGGCTGAATGGATTCAAAAACAGTAAAACTCAAATGTTTAACTCTAGAGGAGTTGGAAAATTAGCCTATTTTCAAAAAAAGTGGAGTGTTCCTGTAAGTGTCATTTGTGCCAAAGAGTACAGAAGCCAAGAGGAGAAACTGAGTATCAT
Organism: Ctenopharyngodon idella; assembly: GCF_019924925.1. Classification (NCBI taxonomy): domain Eukaryota; kingdom Metazoa; phylum Chordata; class Actinopteri; order Cypriniformes; family Xenocyprididae; genus Ctenopharyngodon; species Ctenopharyngodon idella. Next base: position 21,971,823 of record NC_067223.1, read on the forward strand.
GGCCATCATTTTGGGGTGAAAATGCCAACTGGACAACAGAATCCATCTCATCTTAAACCATGTCCTAACCAAACGCGATAAGATTCCAGCGAACTTTCGGAAAAAAACAAAACTGCCACCGCGTTCGTTCCGTAAGTTGAATAGTAAAGGCGTAGGACATTCAGCGTAAGTGTTTTGAAGAATGCGGAAACCAGAACTCCGTTTAAGGCAATATTTTGAAATCACACGGAATAAACACCTGTAATAAATAAATAGGCAACTGTCTCGAGTCTTTACCTTGAAAATAAAACAATACTATTTAGCCAAGCTAGTAGACTATTATTTTATTTTTTTAGCCATTTAGTCAACCAAAATGTTTCAAGTCTTTTTAAAGCTATAATAATCATATTCACCCAACACTGATTTATCAGATTTTTTGAAATAAAGAGTTTTGAAATTTGTTGTTTTTCTTTCATGGCTTTATCTGTTGGTTATCATTGGTTTTGTGAATCACTCATGAAAATGACAAACACTTGACCAGTCTGCTGTTTCTTAAGCATCAAGAACAGTAAAACAAAGACTGTCACCCAACACCGGTTAAGAGCAAATATTTACAATGTTGTTATCATTATTAATTAAAAATAAACAGAAAATGAATAACAAAAATCGTTTTGGATCAATAAATGTACATTTCAAACGAAATAGGTTAGCTTGGCTATCCTGAGGCAGGTCTCGAAATCGAATCGCTTAAAGCACAGTTGCGCCATGTGTCGTAACATTATACACTGGCCTATTTTCACTGCTGTTAAATCACAGATGCAAAGCCTACTCATTCATGCAGCCTATTAGGGAAAACTCACAAATGTGTTTTTTGTGTAGCCTATATATATTTCTGTTTTTTAATTTTATTACAAGAAGAAAATAGAATAATAGGCCTTTTAAGAAATATTTTTAAAGAGAAATATGGGTATTAGCGCAGTCCATGAAAGTAAACACAATTTTGACATTTACTGTAGGTCTACTGTTTGAATTCATTCTAAACAGCAAATGCTTACATTTACACATGTGGTGTGCATGTGATTTTTAAAAATCTTATAGTATTTTTTTTTATCTCGACATGGCGTGGTTGACTGCTACTCGCAAAATCGAGCTGTGATACACACACTCCATAACATGTGAAGGCTGTGGTTATAGCACCACTTAACGGTCAAGAGCAGAAATTAATTTCCCGCTGCAAACCACGACAGTACCCACGTCAACAAAAAAACGCATTCTGGTTGAGTACCATCTGTACCTTAGCCTTAAGATGTTTTGTGAATACGGCCTCAGGACAGCCATCATGAACCGCTGAACAAAGACACTGTTAGCAGATCTCGCCACCCACTGACCCATTGACATAGTATTTTTCTTCCTACTATGGTAGTCAATGGGGGGCGAGATCTGCCTGGTTACAAACATTCTTCCAAATATCTCCCTTTGTGTTCAGCAGAACAAAGACATTTATACAGAGTTGGAACAACATGAGAGTAAGTAAATGATGACTGAATTTAAATTTTCGGGTGAACTATCCCTTTAATCTGGACTGACTTTAGAGTTTAGTTTACAGTTTTCTTTCTTCCATAATATATTTCACTGATCAAGAGTTTACAGTATGATCAGATGATCTGGGTTTATATTTTTTACTTCATCAATAAACTGACATTTTATTTATCAATTTATTAATTTTTTTTTTTTATAGTATTTTAAATGAAAATTTATTTTCAAATAAAGGTTTCAGAGTCAGTGATATTATTGCACTTGGATTTTATTGTTCTTGCCCTGTAACTACATGAAACAAGAGTACATTTCCCCAGTATTTAAAACTTGCAATGGTTTTAGTTTCACTTGCCCTGAACTGAAGCCCAAACTGAAACAGCTGCACTTTTGCTATAAAAAAAGAATTACTGTATAAATGCACTGATATGTACAACATATTTTAAAAAAGTCTTTATGTGTACACTATTATTACAAAAAGCTACACAGTGTATGTTCTCGCTAAATTTCTCCCAAACGCAAGATTGTTGCCTAGCATAGTAATGAATATGTACCCCTAAAATACTTATTCTAAAATACTTACAGTATAAATAATTTGTTAATTTTCCCGGTTGTTACCCCTTTATTCCCCAAACTTTACATATTGTTCCCTTATACCTACACGTACATACTTTATAGGTCCACGATAATTACTGAAATTAGGCTGTAAATTCATTTTACTTACGCAGTACTTTATGGGCTGTAATCTAAAGTGTTACATTTATTCTGACATGTTATTTCACTGACAGAAGTTCAGCTGTAGTATTAATGTAATGAAGAGAAAATAAGAGACTCTATAACATCTCACTGTTACTGATTCATCATGAGCTCAAAGCATTATGGGTAGAATCTCTCTACAGTCTATTCTGATTCATCAACACAGTTTCACTGATCCATACCAAACCCTAAACCCAGGATAGAGCGGTTGAGTGAATGTGGTCTGGACTGTGTGGATGAGGCTCATTGTGTCTCCAGAGACGCTGTAGAAGGACAGAGTTCCTGCACTGTGATCCACATACACTCCTATTCTACTGATGAAGATGGGCTCTACAGGGAGTTCAGTCTCTATGTTATTGTGTCTGAATGAATAACCGAACAAAGAGCAGTTCAAACTCCAGGACTGATCATTACGTCCAAACAAACACTCAACATCCGGTCCCTTCCTGCTGATGCTCTTATATGACACTGATATATACACTTCATGTCCATTCCACTCAATCTCCCAGTAACAGCGTCCACACACACTCTCTCTACACAACACCTGCCACTGATCAAATCTGTCTGGATGATCAGGATACGGCTGGACTGTGTCAGTGCCAGTAATCACTCTGTTCCTCTCAGACAGATGGAGGTGTTTATTCACTGTGTTCAGATCCAGATTGAGCTGATGGGAATCTGATGGAGATAAAAACACATCAGAATCAGGAATTATGAATCTGTCTGATATCCTGTGCAAATCATCATTATTATTACCCAACATTTTCTAAATGCCTTCCCTGAGTATTAATGTTGGTTATTATTCTGTGTTTATTATAATTTAAAGGTCTATTGTTGTTATTATTATATTTGCACCATTCAAATGTTTGGGGTCAGTGTGATTCTCTTTTAAAAGAAACTGATACTTTAATTCAGCAAGTATCTACGTATTAAGTTGATTCAACAATGAGTGTAACTAGATAAAAAAAAAAAACTAAGTTGGCTTAAAAACACCTAGCCAGAAAGTTTGAAGTAATTTTAAAAGCTTGAAGGTTTTCAGTTTGAAAAAGTTTGTTTAATTTTTGATAGATAGAGTGGTATCTTGGAGTGGTATCTATCTATCTAAGTACCCTAGCAACCATATAGCAAAACCTTAGGGTACTTGGAGTGGTATCTTGGAGTGGTATCTCCAGATATTCTGGATGGTTGCTAAGGTGCTGCTGTGTGGTGACTAGGGTGTTGCTATGTGGTTGCTAGGGTAATCGGGTGAATGCTAGGTTGTTGCTATGCAGTTGCTAGAATATTCTAGATGGTTGCTAGGGTACTCCAAGTGGTTGCTAGGGTGTTTCTATGTGGTTGGTAGGGTACTCGGGTAAATGTTAGGTTGTTGTTATGCAATTGCTAGGATACTCTGAGTGGTTCTTAAGGGGTTACTATGCAGTTGCTACGGCATACTGGGTGGTTGCTAAGGTGTTGCTATGTGGTTGCTATGCGGTTGCTAAGGTTATCAGGGTGGTTGCTAGGGTGTTGGTGTGTGTTTGCTAGTACATCCCATCACATTGCTAGCATGTTTTAAAGGGGAAATATCATGAAAATCAGACTTCCCATGTTCAAGTGTGATAATCGGGTCCCGGTGAATCTACCAAACCAGAAACCGTGAAGAAAGATAACTCAGTAACTGTTACCTGAGCGAGCTCTCAACACATTATAGTCCTTCACATCTATTGTGATCTCAGAATTCTGGACAGTTGATAATACCTATGTGATGATGAACATGTAGGCAATCATCACGTGGGCTGTTGCTTGTCTGAAACCTAATGTCGTGTTTTGCTGCTCTCAGCATGTTTGTTTTGTACAGGTTAATTTGAGTATTTTCATTGGTTTATTTATTTATTTATTCTTTCATTATTTTGAACTTTGATTTGGAAGAGCACTTGTGACGAGGCAGCTCTCCTAAATAAAACCACTGGGATGTGAAGAATTGCTTTGTTGTACTCTACTTTTTCCATCTTTACGGCTGTACGGCAAGAATACACGAGACAGCTCAGGTTAGCTGTAAAACCTACAGACATCCGACCTCTGGTGGCAGTAGTATGTCGACTAAAGATGTCAATGGTCGTAGCAGCTCTCCGACAACCTAGAATATCAAAATCAACCGCGGGCGGAAGATCCTTTTCCTTTTTAGCACCTAAACTTTGGAACAATCTTTCTAGCATTGTTCTTCCTAACATCTCTTTAACCCGGCATACACCTAACACATTATCTTCTATAATTCAAATCATGTAAATTGTTCGGCTGCATAGATTAGGTCAGCCGGAACCGGGAACACTTCCCATAACACCTGATGTACTCGCTACATCATAAGAAGAATGGCGTCTACGCTAATATTAGTTTCTCTCTGTTTATCCCGAGGTTTGCCGTAGTCTGCCCGATCCAGGCCGTATCCAGATGAGATGAAGGACCTGCGCCTAGACACCTGCGCTCCAGGAGGAGCAACATTTAGAAATTTTAGTCTCAGAAGAAGAAGAACAAAAAGCTTAAGTAGATCAGTGAGTTTTTAACTTTTTCAAGCCAACTTAATAATTTGATTTACAAAGTTTTTAAGCATCTGTTGTTGGTGATTTTCAGTGCTGTAGACGTTGGCGATCTTGAGCTTTCTTTACATTTCTATCCGTTTCCCCAAAGATTAAAGAGACTTGATACAAAATCATGTTTAGAATAAATACATAGTGGAATTTTTACAGAAGAGTTTTCAGTTTGTTTTTTCCTGAAACTTAAAAAGCTTTTTTACTTCTGTGATTTTACCTCTAAATCTTGGACGTTTTTAATTGGCTTTTAGTGAAAAATAATCATATTTATCCCTTAATATTAGAAGATATCCTGTTTTTGATTAATATGTGGAATCCCCAGTTCAAAATAACTCGCATTTCTATTTTTCATTTTATATTTCTATTTTTCATTTTATATTTCTATTTTAATCTTTCCGTTCATCAAAAATCACAGATAAAAAAAAAACACCTCCACACATTCCTCATTTTTATTTTACATTTTAAAATATATTGAAATAGAAAAAAGTTCTTTAAAATCATAGAGATATTTCACAATATTACTGTATTTTTGATCAAATAAATGCAGTTAATGTTCGATATTTCAGCAGTTTACCAGATCATCAAATCATCATTTACATGATCAATTTCTGTCATGTTTTCTTTCTCCTTCTACAGGAAGAACATGAACACACTCAGTGACTTACATTGTAGGAAGTCGTTCCTGGTTCTGGGAACAATGTTGGTGAAAGTGACTGTGGAAATCAACAGACATGAAGAGTGTGATTATCATGTCAAAAGAAAATGATCCCTGCATCCGTTCCTAAGACATTTCTAATATGATCTTCTACATGATATGAGATGATGGAGGATCATTTCTGAGAGCAGATGAATCTCCAGGACTTTACCTCTGTCAGAGAACTTCTTCAGCTCCTCTTTGCAGAAATCCTCCAGTTTGTCTCTCAGCTGACGGACAGATTCTCTCACAACATCAAAAGAGGAGAGAGAACTGAAGGGATCGTCATTTACGTCTGTAGATTCAGGAGGAGCTGAGAGAGACTGGAAACTCTACAGAAAACAGAAATCAAAGCTCATCACCTCCACACTTCAGACAATAACCTGCACTACTGTCAGATTTGAGCAGCTCTTGTTGATCTTTAGTAACTCTCCTCAATCCAGCACTGTCACAGCATCAGCTTCATTCTTCTCATGTTCATTATATCATGT